>NC_142504.1:24446079-25696079 GCF_057876585.1 Rhinolophus sinicus
GCAATCAGCAGGTTGGAAAAGAATTATCTGACTTGTTTTTATTCATCTTTCTTAAATAGATGTATAGCTCACATTCAAGTTCAATATTAGAAGTGTCTGTGGTTTTCATTTATAAGTTTGGTGATGTCTTTGTGACCAGAAATAATGCTGTAGGAACTTTTGTATACATCAGTTAGCCTATGGTAAAATTGGTTTCATTATTTGTCTTTTTGCTTCATGTCATCTTTTCCAAGAACCTATCGATGACATTAACTGAGGACTTACTGAACATAGCACCACTACTAACGTCTGTATGTCTGTTTGCTCATTTATAAGATGTAGGTTATTACTTATATTATAGGGCTTTTGTCAGGAATGGCTATGAAGATGCGTATGAGAAATTAACACAATGCCTGGCACACAGTAAGAGTTCAATAAACTGTTTTCTAATTAGTGTTATTAAGTGATTAGCTTCATTGAACTTTCATGGTCTCCTAATATTATCTGATTCAATTATACTCTTTTACATGAAACACCTTTTCTTGTTCACTTCCATAAACTATTTTAGCTACTACGTCTCCCTAGTTAATAACTCCATCATAATTAAACAGAGAGAGACTAACGTAATATTTCTCTAACACCTGTAATAAGACAAGCACTGTCATAGATATGTCATATATTATTCACTTTGATTCTCACAAGAATCCTCTAAAGGAGGTATTAAAATCCCCTATTGTCTAAGCGTGGACCTCAGTTCAAAGCAGATGACTTGACTAAAACTCCATAGCAATATAAGGGAAGCTCAATTCAAACTGCATGATCTTTTGGATTTTGAAGTCACCTGATGGACTAGAAAACTGACTTTTGAGCCCATTGGTTTTCTAGTCTATCAGATGACTTCAAAATCTGAAAGACCATGCAACTTTAAAAATAAAAAAAATAACTGTTTTACTTCTCTTCTGGTGGAAACAAGTTTTGCTTAATTCACATACAGCGTAATCCCAATATGTCATCCAACATCAGTGAACAACAGACTGAGAATCATTTCCTAAATGTTGTTCGCAACTCTACCACACTATAAATTATAAGGTAGGACTGAGGTCTTTGCAGTTTCTGTCTGCTATACCTTCACATGCTTTTGTACTCCCTTCCCCCAGTCAAATGCCAAATACAAACACCTCAAACACACAGACACAGACACACACACACACACACACACACAGAGCCATCTGCCCCGTTCCTTCCATTTCCTTCTTGAGAGGCTAGAGATTCTTTCTATGCTAAGAATCACACCTCACTGTGTGACGTGACCTGACCTCCTAACAAGTCCCTTTTAAAGATGACTGCAGAATGCACTTTAGCCTTCAGGCCACTTTCTCAGTCCTTTTGTAAGCCCTATTCATACGAGTTCTAATTTTCAAATATTGAAAATCAGTTCATGAAAATTTTTCTTCAGCTTTCACACGAGTAAGATGATTAATTGCCTTCCTTTAGCAATATGTGCCAGGTAATACGCGTAGCACTTTGGACATACAATATTATCTAACAGTTCTCATAACTGAAAGATGCAGTAGATCGCTGGACCTTATCCCTATTTCAGATGGGTAAACTGAGAGGTAAATCAAAATATACAAAACAACAGAGTTAATAGGAGAGCATCCAGGATTACCGACCAGGAGGATTGCTTCCCACGTACGGGTGTTTCCCCATCCTACCTTATAATGCTTACATTGGATAAGCAAACTCCTAAGCAGGTCAGACATGAGCCTAGGATCATCACCTTGGAAAATCCCCAGAAGAAACAGGGACTATTTCCTCCCTTTCATGTTCTCCAACTTTTCCCAATAAGAAAATCGTAAATCGGGTTCTTAAAACTACGTGTATCAAAAATGGGAACCGTGATAAGACAGGATCATTTCCTTAGATTGTTAGATTAACACAGCCTTCCTATCCAACCCTAAGCAATAACAAATACTGCATTACATGAAACAAACACTGCCATTTTCATTCTCATTTATTAAATGTGCTATCTTGTAAAACCATAGTGTTTATGTAAAACAAAAGGATAAAAATCCCCACAAAGTTTACACCCTAAAATTTACTATACATACTGTCAGAAACTTTCCAGCTGATGATATAAAAAGCTTTTTAAATTTTAGTTATGATGCATGTTGTTTGGGAAATTTTGGACTTGTTCTGTTAGCACTCAGATGGCTGTAAGGAAGACAGCTGCTGGGGAGACTTGGCAGGTGTACAAATGAAGCTAGAAATGTACATGTTTATCACTTAGAGGCTGCATACACCTACTGTTCTCCTTCTCCAAAAGATAACAATTCCACATTTTATAGGCAATTGTCTTTCCTTTTTTGTCCCAAAGGCTCACCAAAGTTCAATAAGTTTATTTTAGTGAACACCACCTTGCTGTAATCAGCAACCTTGCCTAAGCAAAATTCCTTAAAATAAAAAGGCAGGAGCTGCAGAGTGAATGAAGCCAAAATGATCACGAGTCCATTTCTTTCCAAATGAGCTCATTACTATTAATTTCTCCTGTCCTTAGAGAATATTTGGGAAAGCAAGTTCATCAGGAGAGTGAAATAAATGTAAAAACGAGGTTGGTAAAAATATTTCTCCCCTTCAAAACTGCATCCTAAGTGAGACAGTCCCATAGGACACTAACCCTCAATAGCACAGGCTCTGAATAGATGCTTTAGATGATTAGGTGTGCGTGATTCTGGGAGCACACATAGATGTTTTTATATTGGTATCAAACAGAAGTTAACTATAAAACAACCTCAGTAGTTACACATAATGCAACAGATTCCATTCTCAAGAAACCTATGACTTTCCCTCCTTAGAGATTTAGAGAGACTGTAATTGGAAAAAATATAATAATAGACCCCAAAAGGTAAATATAAATGATGTCATTTAAAGACTTGCCATCTATGGGTCAAATTTTCTGACTGCCCACTATGTCCTAAGGAGGAAGACTTTATAGTCTGCATGATGGCGTTTGTGGCTGGAGGGCAAGGCTTTAGGTGTGAAGAGTGAGGTGAGTAAAGGATTTAATTTTTTTGGTATATCCTCGTATTTTTCTTTTTTCTTTTAATTAAATTGGTTGGGGTGTCATTGGTTAGTAGAATTATATAGGTTTTAAGTGTACATTTATTTATTTATTTTTAAAAGATTTTATTGGGGAAGGGGAACAGGACTTTATTGGGGAACAATGTGTACTTCCGGGACTTTTCCAAGTCAAGTTGTTGTGGAGGGCACAGCTCAGCTCCAGGTCCAGTTGCCGTTGATAGTTGCAGGGGGCACAGCCCACCATCCCTTGCGGGAGTCAAGGAGTCGAACCGGCAACCTTGTGGTTGAGAGCCCACTGGCCCATGTGGGAATTGAACTGGCAGCCATTGGAGTTAGGAGCACGGAGCTCCAACCGCCTGAGCCACCGAGCCAGCCCTCAAGAGTACATTTGTATGAAACATCATCTATATGTCACATTGTGTGTTCCCCACCCAGAGTCAGTTCTCCTTCCATCACCATATATTTGGCACCCTTTTCCCTCTTCTACCACCCTCCTGCTCCCCCCTTACCTTCTGGTAACCACTAAACTGTTGTCTGTGTCTCTGAGGTTTTCTTTCTTTGTCTTGCTCCTTCGTTGCTTTCAGTTTTATATCCCACATATGAGTGAAGTCATATGGTTCATGACTGTCTGACTTATTTCACTTAGCATGATCCTCTCAAGACCCATACTGTCGCAAATGGCTGTATTTCATCTTTTCTATGGCTGAGTAGTATTTCATTGTGTATACATACCACAACTTCTTTATTCAATCTATCAAAGGACACTTTGGTTGTTTCCATGTCTTAATCACCTTGAATAATGCTTCAATGAACATCATGTTACACATATCTTTACAGATAAATGTTTTCAGATTTCTGGAATAGGTACCCAGAAGAAGGAATGCTGAGTTGTATGGTAATTCTATTCTTAATTTTTTTTGAGGAACCTTCATTCTATTTTCCATTGTGGCTATACCAATTTACATTCCCACCTGCAGTGTACGAGGGTTCCTTCTTCTCTGCAGCCTCTCCAACACTTGTTAATTCACCAAAGACCCCAAATAGCCAAAGCAATCCTAAGAAAAAAGAACAAGGCTGGAGGTATTACACTCCCTGACTTCAATTTTTACTACAACGCGATAATAATCAAAACAATGTGGTATTGGCAGAAAAACAGAAACACAGACCAATGGAATAGAATTGATGACCCAGAAATAAAACCAAATATTTATGGACAGATAATTGTTGACAAAGGAGTCAAAAGCATACAATAGAGAAAAGAAAGCCTCTTCAATAAATGGTGTTGGGAAAATACGAGACCTGAAACAATAAACTGCATAGAAGAAAGCATAGGTACTAAACTAATGGAACTTGGGTTCAGAGAGGATTTTAGGAATTTGACACAAAGGCAAGGGAAGCAAAAGCAAAGATAAATGAATGGGACTATATCAAACTTAAAAGGTTCTGCACAGCCAAAGAAACCAACAAGACAAAGAGGCAACATCCAAATGAGAGAAGATAGTGACAAACATCTTAGCCTCCCATAGCGAGCTAATGTCTAAAATATATAAACAACTGGTACAGCTCAAAACAACAACAAAAAATAATCCAATTAAAAACGGGCAGAGGAACAGAACAGACACTTCTCCCAAGAAGACATACAAATGGCCAACAGACATATGAAAAGATACTCAACTTCACTAGCTCTTAGCGAAATGCAAATCAAAACCACAATGAGATATCACCTCACAACTGAATGTCTATCATCCTCCCCCTTTTCTTTTGAACCCCAGCTCTTCTAAGTCCTAGCTGTTTGACATTGGACTTCTAAATTCTTAGAACTCTTGTTTGTTTGTTTTTCTTTGTTTGTTTTAAAGAGTTTTTAGTGGGGATGGGGAACAAGAACTTATTGGGGAACAGTGTGTACTTCCAGGACTTCTTCCAAGTCAAGTTGTGTCCTTTCAATTTTAGTTGTGGAGGACGCAGCTCAGCTCCAAGTCTAGTAGCTGTTCAGGGGGCGCATCCCACCATCCCTTGCAGGAGTCGAGGAATTGAACCGGCAACCTTGTGGTTGAGAGCCAACTGGCCCATATGGGAATCGAACTGGCAATCTTCGGCATTAGGAGCTCGGAGCTCCAACCGCCTGAACCACCGGGACGGTCCTCTTGTGTGTTTTTTATCTATAAAATGAGGATAATGATATTCTTACATTATAAGAAATAAAATATTAAATGTAAAAAGCTGAGGACAGTACCTGATACATAGCAAGATCCAAAAAAAAATGTTTGTTGTTATATTTATTTTATGAATTTGGACAGCATTTTCTGTCTTCTCTCTGTTCCCTCTCAAATGGAGAGTAAGATAAGCATAGATCTGCTTTTCCGCCTTTGAAAAGGTTTGGAGCCATAGGGTGGGTGAGATGGCAGGCTGCACACCCAAGTTTTTGAAGGAGATAAGAATTATTTTTCTAAGAGCTAAATCTTCCATGCTTTTTCAACATGTAAGTATAGTAAATCTTTAGATATAGTATCAGGTAAAAGAACAAGGTAGACTGGTTTGACTCAGCCTGAATCTTAAGTTAAATTAGCAAAATAATTTTTTTTCCGCTCACACAAGTTCCAGCCTATTTCACTAAGATGAATGGCCAAATACCAAATAGAATTGGATATATTTGTGCCATTCTCTAATATATGATTCGCCTGTAAGCCTGCAATAACACCACAAAGCCCCTGAAAATTGCGGGTTTGGAGTTCCTGTTACTGACTTAGAAACAACACTTCAATTCTCTCTCTCTCTCTCTCTCTCTCTCTCTCTCTCTCTCTCCCCTTCTCTCCCTCTTTTTCTCTCCCTCTCCCCTCCTCTTTTCCACCCTCCTCTCCCCCCTTCTCCCTCAGAAGAGAGATTTTTATCATTATTAAAACTTCTGGCCCTTTTCCCAGGTGAGGTGGCCTAATGATATGCCAGGTAAAGAAGCTATACATACAAAGTCAGAATGCTACTGGTTAACTTTCTCTGAGTAATACTGTCAGTTATTTTATTTAAGAACAGAAACATGCCTTTCACAGAAGTGGCTGCTACTCTTTAGTGGCATTCATTCTGTTGAAGCTAATAGAAAATGGAAAGTGAAAAAGTTGTGTTTCTAAAATCTGGTGACGCCCAAGTATTACTAAGTATTACTAATCTCACACTGATGACACATGAATTGAAATTCAAAGCAGAAAATTCAATCACTTTAACACTTGACTTCTAGTGCTTAAAATTGTAGTTTAAATGTTTACATACATAGATATCACTATTAATCAGATTTTCAAAGCAAAGCAAATGCTCTAAACCTAACAGAGATGAGGTGATACTTGAAATATTTATATGTATCTTTATAGATTGAAAAATCTTAAATCACAGATGACCTTTTATTAGCCTGCTTGACAGTGAATGCATTACCCATAATATCAAATATGTTAAACAAGAAATAGAAATGTCCATCCTGTAATATACACAGGAGGATGTGTGTCCATCTCTGACCTCTAGAGCATTTCCCTGAAGAAAGCCACAAACACTGTCTGAAAAGACTTTGCTTCTTATCAACCAAAAAATGGAGGGAGTTTTGAATAATTTATCCAAATCTGTCAATTCACATGCCCTACTGTATTCTTTCAACATGAATGACATATGAGTACTCCTAATAGGTGAAAGATCCAACTTCTTGCTTTTTCTTCAGGCTCAAACGTTTGACCTCTGGAAAATACCCCAACAGTAACCAAAATCCTTATATGGAAGGAAAAGTCAGAGAAGATCATGTAGTAATCAAAACTCAGACGTTTGTTTGTTGTTGGTTTTTCCATCTCTCTGGGCTTTTATTTCTTTTGACTGTAGAATTTTGCTGGTTAAAGAGCATGTGATCAACTTCTATGCTTTTAAATGTCTTTTTTTGTTTGTTTTTTTCCCCCAAACAATTGCATCTGATATGTAGGCCTCTAAACATTATTTTGTTTGCTTTTCATCTTGGGCATCAAGCGAGTGCCTAAAATGGGATTTTTTTTTTTTTTTTTTTTTTAAGATTTTATTGGGGAAGGGGAACACAACTTTATTGGGTAACAGTGTGTACTTCCAGGACTTTTTTCCAAGTCAAGTTGTTGTCTTTTCAAGTCTTAGTTGTGGAGGGTGCAGCTTAGCTCCAGGTCCAGTTGCCGTTGTTAGTTGCAGGGGGCACAGCCTACCATCCCTTGCAGGAGTCGAACCGGCAACCTTGTGGTTGAGAGCCCACTGGCCCATGTGGGAATCCAACCGGCAGTCTTCAGAGTTAGGAGCATGGAGCTCCAACCACCTGAGCCACCAGGCCGGCCCCTAAAATGGGGTTTATTTTACAGAAATGGGTTTCAGACTCCAGTTTAATTCTTTGTTTTAATTCAATACATTGCCCACATTTTATTTAATTGATTTTTCTCATAAGTGTATTCACGGTGTAGCCATTGTTTCTCAGATATAAACAAAGTAGAATATAGCTTTTACCTAACTTCCTGGGTAAACCACACTCCAATCCAAATGCTATTTGTACCTGATTCAAGATATTCAAACTACAAATATTCAGTTATAAATGATAGAAGAAAGATGAACAATGTTGAGGAACTACTTTATATGGTTCTGTTTATTAGAGATTATGATGGTTCAATGTAAAAGGATCTCAGAAGACCTGAGAAAAAAATAACACAATCTGACTTCTAAAGCGGACAATGCAAGTAGAGCAGCATGTGCAAAATTACGCAAGCATGCACGAGTGGCTTTCGAACATTTGACCACAGGCCGGAGCCAAGATATATGGATTTACTTCATTATCCAGTAACATACACATGAAGAGAAATGAAATATATAATTTTCATGAAATAACATTTGCCATTATTACATGAGATATATTCTGGTGTTTTCTAACACATCCTATTGCATGTCATCTCATCTCATCCTATTCTGTTTGTTTTCATTTGTATTGTGGCAACTTCCATGCTCCAAATGGTAACTGTAGTCTGTGTTGTATATTCAGATGATAATGTTTTCCACAGCTGTATCAAGTATTTCTCCTGTACCATCAACCATTCTGAGAGCATAAAACTAAACATGTGAGGTAGTTACCATATTTTGGAAATAAACTTGACAGTTAGGGGACAGAGGCCAGTGGAAGAAATATCCTTTCTTCCATTCCGTTTCTGAGACACATGACATGTCACTTTTCAGAGTTGCATCAGTGACATCTAGCCCCTGATGCCCACAGTAATGACCAGGATAACACACCTGTGGGTTGGTTCTTTCTTCTCTGTTTTACAACTCTCAGTCCTTGGCTACTGTTTTTTGAGAACCAAAGTACAAATGAACCACTTGCACATATACTCTACTCTCAACTTCTACTTTTCTTTGGGGCAGGACCCAGGCTAGTATTTCACTTGATTTAAAAAATTGCTGGTCAGGAATTGATTTTGTGAATCATGAGTATTCATTTGCAAATCAGTGGTCTAGTCCTTGAGAAGAAGGACAACCTATGTGAAAAGAATGACTCCTAAGTGATAGTAGAGATGAAGAATTCTCCTATCAGTTAGAGAAACTTGTAACACACTCAATGGTGAAGGGTACTCAAGAGGCCAAGTGTAACATAGCTAATAGGAAAGTGTTCTCTCTCCCTGCAGTTATATCAACCCCTCATCACTGCATCATTTTGTGATTTCATGTGAAAATAAAATGTACATAGTTCATTTCAATTTAAGAAATATTTATTGAGTTTGTATAATCCTGAAGGCTGGAATGTTTCTAGAAGAGAGATGAAACATATTTTTTAGTGATAAGAAATTGGAAGTCATGTGGGCACTGTTAATGCTTTCAAACTTTTGTTAGGGAAAATTAGTGTTTTAGAAAGGAAATATATTGGAATGAGACGTTGTCTCTGTATGTGGAATGAGAGAAGAGATTTCAATAAAATTTGATGGTGGGGTAAAAATTCACAGAAAAAGAAATACACTTAAAAAAACAGAATAACCAGTACAGAAGCAACAGAGAAGAGTTTCAGCAACACAAATTTTAGTATCAGATTCTTGTACACAAATATCTAAGGAATGAGAAATAAGATAAACATGAAAAATTACTGTAAATAACTGTGTGTCCACATAAGGGTTACAGGGCTTTCCTGGTCACTAAAAAGATTTACTGGCCATGCAGATTTCCTCTTTAGTGGATTTTGTAGTCTTTGACATTATACTCTTGTAGTCAATCTGATGGTTAATTCTTTCCTATGGATCTGTAGACATTATTTTTACATATCCTGAAAAGTAATCTTCTGTCAGTTATGTGTTACAGATGAAGGAGTCTTACTTCATTAGTATTCCAAATGAGTCTTAGTAGCATCTGACAAACTGTTCATTTTTCAGGATGAATTTCAGTCAAAAATAGATAAGGACCCTAAAAGAGGGCACTGACTATTTTAAGAAGTTTTATCTCTTGTTGGTCAAAAGATACAAACTTCCAGTTATAAGATAAGTTCTGGGGATCTAATGTACAGAAGGATGATTATAGTCAACAAAACTGTATTATATACTTGGGAGCTTCTAAGAGACCAATATCTATAAAATGAAAATAAATAAAATGTTATAAAGTAATATAATATGCTAAGGGAGTACAGAGGAAGTGGTGATTAGCTCATTTCAGTACAGTCAATCAGTTAATGTGTTACCTTGAGAGGTAGATACTGACATTCCCAAACACAGAAGACATTGGAGCCAAATATGAGTTGGACTCAAAAGCATTTCAATGTGGATAACAAACACAATTGTTTGAAAGCTGACTGAGTTTGAAACAAAGTGTAAAATGGTTATATCTCCAAGAAAATGTTTAACGCATTTTATCCTGAAAAACATGGACTCAATAGAAATAAAAAAAACTATTATTTTGTTTATAGTAGGCCTGGGTTACCAGCATTTGACCCATAAGGTAAATCAGAGGTTGGAAAACTATGGCTTGTGAGTCAAATGCAGGAAGCTGCCTGTTTTCATAAATAAAGTTATATCAGAACACAGCCATGCTCATTCCCTTATGTATCACCTATGACTGTCTTCACACAAGCAGAGCAAAATTTGAGTAGTTGTGGAAGAGCCTCTGGCTCTCAGATCTAAAATATTTACTATTGGGGTTTTTACAGAAAAATTTGCTGGTCTAGATAATCACCTGTTAATCATGTAGAAGACGGCATTATTAAGCTAAATATTGGACTAGGTTATTTTCAACTTTATATGATACTTTAAAATTATGATTATTTTGCGTTTTTTGTGTTCAATCTTGAGCAAATTGTTTTACAAATGTAGATTATGTTCTTATCTGTTAACAAGTAAAAATTAACACTAACTCCCTGAGAGTGATAAAATTCAGTGTGATCAATCAAATTCAATTGCATCATGTATGT
Source organism: Rhinolophus sinicus (assembly GCF_057876585.1). Taxonomy (NCBI): domain Eukaryota; kingdom Metazoa; phylum Chordata; class Mammalia; order Chiroptera; family Rhinolophidae; genus Rhinolophus; species Rhinolophus sinicus. The sequence continues at coordinate 24,456,554 of NC_142504.1, forward strand.
TTTCTCTTCCAACCTTAAAATTACATTATAAATCTACAGATTACTTGGGTTTTACCACTATTTCCGCTCAAAAATACATTTAAATTGATTAGAAAACAGTTGAACTGATAGTGCTATAGCAACAGGACCTATATGATGAGGTAATGCTTGCTGGATATTTAATGTTAAATTAATGAGAATTATGCAACCATTACTACTCTTAGAGTGCCAGTAATAGATGTTTTATTATTATGTCAGTGCAGAGATTCCGTCTTCTCACTATTTTGCTCTTACACTGATTGATCTGGCCAAGCTTCCTGAAAAATTGAATGCTGAGGTACATTTTGAATACAGACGTGGAAGTATAAAATGGAAACTATTTTTTAAACATAAACAACTGTGATAAAATAATTATTTTTACATTAGAGATGTCCGTTTATCCAGGTCTCAACATTTATACTCATTCTTTCAAAAATATGATGCTCTTGCTAGAAATGTGAGACCTGGTTCTCTCAAGCGCAGCTGTGGCAGCCAGCTTCCCAAATGGGCCAGGACCATCCTCATCTTCTGGTGTTCGCATTTTTGTGCTGTGCCCTTTCGTATTGAATAGGGCTGACTTGCTTAATCAACAGGATATGCAGAAATGATGGAATGTGGTATCTAATGATAGGTAATAAAGACATCGAGAATCCCACCTTGCTCTCTTGGATCACTCACTTAGGGAAGGGAGCCAGCAGTTATTCCATAAGGATACTCAAGCAGCTCTATGGAGAATTTGTATGAAAGGAAATGAGGCTTCTTACCAAGAGTCAACAACAACTTGAGAGCAACATTAGGAGGTCTTCCAGCCCAATCCAGCCTTCAGATGATTGCAGATATCTTGACTGTAACCTCATGAAAGACTCCAAGCCAGAATCTCCCAATTATGCTTCTCCCAAATCCATGAAACACCGAAATGGAAAGATAAATGCTTCTTGTTTCAAGCCATTAAGTTTTGGGACAAATTGTTATATACAATAGATGACTAATATAGCAGCCATACCCCATCTTGAATACTTGTGGAGCCCTGACTCATTGAAAGGATCTATCCACACTAAAGAACCCTTGACAACTTGGAACAGAAGGTCCCATCCCAATGTCCACACAGCAGTTTCATGTAACATAGATAAAGGCCCCCTACCTGGGTAGTTTCAGCCCAGTCAGAGTTCCTGGCTTACTGCCAGGACAATGTTTTGAACTGAGAGCCGGGCAAACATACTATACTCATTTGAAGCCATGTGACATTGGATATGGTACATGACTTCTAAACTTCATTTCTATAAAATTGAAGTGAATATTTGCCTTTTTCTGTGTGTTGTGAGGGTTAAATAACGGAACACATATGATAATGGCTGAAAATAGTGGAGGGCCATGCCTGGGTCAAGGATTGCTAGTCTTTGGCACCTATTTTCAAAGGTGAATGCTGGCTCATGCTCCTTTATTTATAAATGTTGTTGAGACTCTTCTCACTTTTCTTGGTCTGAATTACTAGACCTATGTGTCGCTTATAAAATTGTCTTCTATATTTTGATGTTTCCCACTCTGTGGGTACATGAATTTATTCAATTTCAGCTTTGAGTCTGAAACCATAAAAAGGGTCTTCCTTTCCTAGAGTAGTTGTCCTCATGTTTTCCCTCCTAACCATTTTCACGCTGGCCTGCCATATCTATCAGTGTGAGTAGAACCGGCATCTTCCACTCTTATTCATCTCTGTGCCCTGTGCTATGAACCACCTAATGTTAAACACCTCTAAAGGAATAAAAGAAATACACTTTTTCATATGTATCATCATGAAAGTAAAAGAAATATAACATTTTACAACATTAATTTAGCTCATTATTACTTTGGGTAATATAACTGGTATGAATATCATTAATATGTATACTTTGCATCAGGCTCTATTCTAGATGCAGAAATATAGCTGCAAACAAAGAAAAACCCCTACTTTCATGGGGTTTTTAGTTTAGTAGTGAATGAATGCAGAACATAAAATAATGTATAAAAGAACTGTATAAAATACATAGCATATTACATATTGCTATTAAGAAAAACAAAGAAGGAAAGGATTATAGGGAGTGCACGGAAGATGAAATAGAGTTGCCAAAAATCTTTATGGAGAAGGTAACATTTGAGCAAAGATCTGGTGAAGGTAAAAAGTGATGTAGGGGTCTCCAAAGGAAGAGCGTTTCCATCAGAGGAAATAGCCAGATCAAAGGCCCTCAGATGGGAGCATGTCTGATTTGTTTAGGAGTGAGAAAGGAGTTCAAAGTGGCTGAAACAAAGTGAGAAACGGGGGATCGTAACAGATGAAGCCATAAGTTTTAACAGGAGTTTAGATCGTTTCCAATAACTTGGCTTGTACATCAAATGAGATGGGACGCCACTGAGGAATCATGAGTAGAGGGTTGCTCTGACAGGATTTACGTATTATATGAAGCACTCTAACAGTTGTGATAATAACAGAGTAAATGGGCCCATGGCTGATGCTGTGTGATTGGTGAGAAAGTTTGAGCATTAATTCAAGTGAATAATGATGGAGGCTTAACCCAGTGTGGTGATAGATAAATAAATAAATAAATAAATAAATAAATAAATAAATAAATAAATAAGAGATGATGAGAAATGGCCAGATTCTGAATATACCGAGCTGCCAAAACATATATATACACATTTTAAGAGATGTTATCTATGTATTACTTTTCGAAGTTGAATTGAATTACAGTAGCAATGTATAGTACGACATGCGCTCCAAAGATGGCATTAATCAAATGAATGCTAGCGTCACCATGCAATAGGCAGGGCAGTCAAAGAAAATGGCACAAGCAAGATTGTTGTGGGAGGAGTGCAAGACCTTTCTGAAATGGTATTTGAAATTCCAGAACATTGTGGAAGTACAATAACAATGGTGGAGGTGTGAGTATGCAACAGAACCTCCACACATCTAACAATTGCACACATTTGTGATAAGTTTGAGAAGCATGGTACTGTGTGTGTGATGTACACAAGGGAAGATCCTGGAGGCCTCACTCAAAATTGCTCAAGCAGTAGTTCACCATAATCAAAAGTGTCTGAACTCTGATGGTAACCACTTTGAGCATCTCTTGTAATTGCAGAAGTCAAATGTGACTTGTATTCATCTTTTGTTATCAGCATACATTGAGTATTACAATTTTAATACAGTTTTTTCCTTTCTTAAAATGTGTATACTTTTTTTTGGCACCCTCTGTATTTTGAAGGTACAGTCAAAAGGATATACTGACAGATTGAACTAGGGTGTTAGAGAAAAAAGATGACTCAAAGATTTTTAGCATGAGCAACTAGATGAATGGGACTGTCTTTAAGTGATGAAAAAGGTTGCAAGGAAAACAGCTTTGAAACTTAGAACATCAGGAGTTCATTTTGTAATATGCTAACTTTAAGATGCCCACTAAACCATCAGATGTCCAGGTGAAAATCTCAAGTAGGCAGTTACTTATTCCAGCTGGGAGTTTAGGATTCAGGTTTGGACTGAAGATGTTCATTTAGAGTTTCTCAATCCAAATAATCTTTAAAGATTTTATTTTTTAAAAGTATGGGTTAAACAAATAGAAGAGTTCTAAAGTTTGAGCACTGGAACACTCCAATTTTAGAGATAGGCAAGTAGAGGTGATGAGCAACTTGTTATTCAGGAGAAAAACCATGATAGTGAGGCATTCTGGAAGCCAAGTGAAGGCAGTGTTTTAAGGATGAGAGACCCATTAACTCTGTCAAAGGCTATTGAGAGGTCAGTAGAGGCTGACTAAGAATAGGAGCAATAAAGAGATCATTGTTGACATTGACAGGAGTAATTTCAGTGGAGTGGAAAGCATGAAAACCTGAATGTGGTGAGGTCAAGGCAGAATAAAGGAAGAGAAATTAGAGAGTGCTAGTGAGGACACTGATTTTGAGAATTTTTTCTTTAAAGTGATGGAGGGTATTATGCTAAGTGAACTAAGTCAGACAGAACAACACAAATATCATATGATCTCACTTATATGTGGAATCTAAAGAACAAAATAAATAAATAAACAAAACAGAAACAGAATCATAGATACAGAGAACAAACTGATGGTTTGGGGACTGGGTGAAAAACGTGACGGGATTAAGAAGTACAAGTTAGTAGTTACAAAACAGTCACAGGGATGTAAAGTATAGCATAGGAAATATAGTCAATAATATTTTAATAACTATGTATAATGCCAGGTGGGTACTAGACTTATTGAGGGATCACTTCGAAAATTACATAAATGTCTAATCACTATACTGTACACCTGAAACTTATATAAAATAATATTGAATGTCAACTGTAATTGAAAAAATAAATAAATAATAAAAGCCTGGTCTTTTTTAAATAAAAAAAAAAAATACGTGATGGAAAATATTTGGTGTAGATACTAGGGAAAAAAGAGGGATCCAAGGAGAATTGTAAGGTGGGAAATACTACAGAATATGTTATGTTTATGAAAAAAAGAACTCAGTAGAGAGGAAAGAAACAATGATGAAGTGGCAGTGGGAAATTTATGGAAGCAGTGTGCTTGAGTGGTTAATTAGAAACTGGCACACAAGTGAAAGAGTTGGCCATTGCTGAGTACAAATAATTTATAACAACAGACACAGTTCACAGGCACAGCTGCGTATAAGTGGGTAGATGTATTTGCCAGGGCATTTTGAAATTCTCTTTGATTGCTTCAGTATTCTCAAAAAATAACATGCTGGGTCATGGCCTGAGAATGACATAAAGGAATAGATGTTGAAGATTTGAGGGGAGAAGACAGTTTGAAATAGTCATCAAGGAAAATGGGACAGAGACTGGATTGGGAAAATGCAATGAATTCCATGCATCATTAAAAACTCACTTGACATTTGTGGTCATATTTAAAGTGATGCAGTGTGTTTTTCTCCAGCATGTTTAGCGGCATTCTCTGGGTAGGAGTGGAAAGGGAGACAAGTTGGATGTAAACAGGATGACACAAGCCTTGCCAAAAAAAGTAGAGCAAAGTCAGTGAAAGGCAGGACAACTAAAGGGTAGAGACCAGGGAGTGGTTGTAATGACTGAACATGGAATTGAAGCATGACAAGGAGAATAGAAATATGAGGACGAGTGAGGGATAATAAAAGGTGGTGGGTAAAAGGATGACAGACCCCATGAGTTAAAGAGATTGTTGGAGATGAGATTTTAGACCAAGTGCACTAGAAAGATAAGATGTGATTGATTGTTGGGAAGAACAGGATGCTTGCAAATGAAATTTGGATGGACATCAGTTTTTGGTAATAACAAGTTCTAGGGAGTGACCTTGAGAGTAACTGGGGCCACAGGCATTGGATGGAAGGAGGTCAAAAAAACCTTTGGTAAAGATATTGAAAGAATCATCTAATGGATATTGAAATTCTTTAGAATTATGGTAGGAGTAGTGGCAGAGAGAGTGACTACTAACTAGTTATTAGAATTCTCAAGGGACAAAAGGAAGTGATAAGAGATCCAGGTTACAAACTGCACTAAGGAGGAATACTAGATAGTTTCATGACATGGATTCATGGAAGTAAAATCAGATGTTTTAAAAGAGTAAGGACAAGAAAGGGGGTCTATTACCTCTCTGGGAGAGGAATATGCAGTGCGTGAAGAAGCAAATCTGTGTTCCTTGAGACGACAAGGTAAGCAGTATCCACAGGGAAGAGGTAGATTTCAACTTAGAGCAACAAAGTGAAGATTGCGAGCAATTTCGCTGATAAGCTACTGGGTGAAATATCAATTAAATACTTTCATATTCTGCTTTTGTAGTAATTTGATTACATATCCAAGAAAATAGGTATAGAGGAAAAATAACCTGTACACATGCAGGCACTACTGACCAAGAGCACAGTTCAACTGTCTCAGTGATTCACCTGAGACTAGTGACCCAGATAATGGATTCCAGGGCACAGAACAGCCTCAGGACATGTTTGACCATGATGGACCATGTTTGCTTCTATAGCTCCATCGTGTTTTTTGTGGTAGAAAAAAACTTATGTTACCTTAGCCTAGTCCAATGAGATGTAAGAAAATGGTATAAGATTTTGAGAATAAAATAGTAACTTTGGAATCAAAGGTAAATTTGGCAACTAAGAAAAATATATCCAAAACAGACAGCAAGATGATAAAGTGGCAAGGACACACTATGAACTTGTGTCCCACTGTTATTTCCCCCACTATTTGCCCATTTGCACTGGCCTTTGATTTTTCCTGTATATAAACGGAGAGGGTTAGCCAGATAAATCCTAAGGTCCTGACTCTAAAATTCTAATAACTTACTGACAAGGTAAATTTTTTTTTTTAATTTAATATAACTTTCCTTTATATTCAGTCTGCTTTAAATCATTTGAAAATTGTTTCTTTGTGTAGTAGAATATTGAAACACTCAATAAATAATATTAAATATTTTTCTTTTAGAAAGAAAAAATGAAAGAATGACATAAAATAAATGCCTATAGAAAACAAAAATAATGATAAAATTTATTATTATTTCCACAGCCCCAGGCAAAGGATAGCATTTTCCTAGATATTTCTCTCCCTAACCATTCTCATGATATTTAATAATCAGCATTAAAATTGATTTCCTATTAATATTTAACCAATGTAAATCTTAGAATAGAATGATAAAAAGAATAAGAGATGATATAGATGAAAGAAAAAATGTATAAGATTAAATAAATTTAAAAAAAACCTGAAACCAGTTCTCTAAAAATTATAGTAGTAGCATCATATACTTTATCCACCACATGTGGCAGGTGTGACATAAACAAGCAGTATACCCCCCCATGTCTACTCTGAACGGGGATTCTTCATACTAAGATTTAGACTTTTCTATGCATGCACCCAAATTATAGCCTTTGTGAACTGAATCTATGCTTGATAACTCTCAACAAGGCACTAATATATAATAGTATAGAGCAATGGAATCCAAACTGAGGTCAGAAGCCTGGCTACCCATCTGCAAATTGCTTCTCACTAGTCTGTGAAGTGTAAGGACTTTGGTAGAAACTGCATAATGCGATAAACTGCACAATGCAGGAAACTGCATTGTGCCAGAATGTAAATGACCTACATCATGAGGCGCACTAAACTGCAGCTGCTATTTTTTTTCCTCATTAAGACTTTTTCAATGAAGGTAGCAGTGTGTTGATTTCCATTCAGACACACTCATGGACCGCTTCATGGACAAATACTTTTGAGTAGCACAGACAAAGAGATTAAATGCAGAGGGCCTTTCTACTTGCTACAATGTTAACATGCTTAATCACTCTAAGTTCTTCATATTATAGCGTAAATTAATTACTAATATAGCTTAACTTCCCTCTGTAAACTCCATAACATCCACTGTATTCACTGCTAGGTTCCCAGTACCTGGCACAAAGATGGCCTTCATTAAATGTGTGTTGAATGAATGAATTGGAGGAAGGGGAGGAGGGGGAGGAGGGGCAAGGGAGGGGGAAGAGGAAGGGGAAGGAGAAGGAGAAGAAGAACCACCACCGTGTTTCCCTGAAAATAAGACCTAGCTGGACAATCAGCTCTCATGCGTCTTTTGGAGCAAAAATTAATATAAGACCCGGTCTTATATTGTATAAGACCGGGTCTTATAGTATATAAGACCGGGTCTGATATTATAGTAAAATAAGACCAGGTCTTATATTAATTTTTGCTCCAAAAGACGCATGAGAGCTGATTGTCCAGCTAGGTCTTATTTTCAGGAAAACACGGAAGAAGAAAAGAAGAAGAGAAAGAAGAGGAAGAGGAGGGAGAGGAAGAATAATAAGAATAAGAAGAGGCACTGTTCTTGAGTCTGCTTACTCCATCATATCCAAAAGCCATCTTTAATATTAACTCACATTTTTTTCCTTGCAATTTAAATGGAGAAATAGAAGAAACAAGTTTGTAGTAGAATACATATAAAATAGACATCTCCACCGTTTCCTCAAAGAGTACATGTTAAAGAATAAAAATATTAAAATGACTAAGTATTAATTATCTATTGCTGTTACTAGGACTTTCAGTGCTATGTTGAGTAAATATGGCGAGAGTGAACCTTGCCTTGTTCCTGATCTTAGAGGAAAAGGTTTCATATTTTCCCCATTGAGTGTGACATTAGCTGTGGGCTTGTCATATGTGGCCTTTATTATGTTGAGGTCTGTTCCCTCTCTACCCCATTTGTTAAGGGTTTATGTCATGAAAGGATGCTAAATTTTGTCAAATGCTTGTTCTGCATCTGTTGAGATGGTTGTGTGCTTTTAATCCTCCACTTTGCTAATACAGTGTATTGCATTGATTGATTGGTGGATGTTGAACCATGCTTGCATCCCTGGAGGAAATCCCCACTTGGTTGTGGTGTATAATCCTTTTTATGCATTTTTTACTTTGGTGTCCTACTATTTTGTTGAGGATTATTGCATCTATGTTCATCCGGGATATGGGCCTGTAGTTTTCTTAGAGTGTCTTTGTCTGGTTGCCCTCAAAACTTTAATGTCTAAAAGAGCAATATGTGTTTTTAATCTCTTACGGTTCTATGGGTCATGAATTCAGGAGCAGCTTAAAGGGGCAGTTCTGGCTTCAAGTTTCTCATGATGTTGTAGTTAGATGTTGGTCAAGACTGAAGTCATCTGAATTCTTGGCTAGGGCAGAAGCATTTAAATCCAAGATGGCCACTTACATGACTGGTACATTGATGCTAGCTGCGGTCAAGAGGCCTCAGATATCGTTGTCAAGGCCTGCTTGACTGTCCTCATGTTATGACAACTGGCTTCCTCTAGAAGTGATACAAAGAGCAAAGGGCAGGCAACAGCTCTACTTTTTATGGCTTAATCTTGATTTGCACCACATTCTGTTCATTACAAATGATTCACAAGTCCAGCTGACATTCATAGAGACATTATGCTCCTCCTTTTAGAGAAAGGAATATCAGTGAATTTGCAGAGATATTTTTAAATCATCAGACATACATAAGAGATTAAGATTTTCCCATTTTATTTTTAATTATAAGACTGTTTATTTTACTCTAATAGCTAGTAAATTCACTAAAACATAATTGGTTTTCCTTCCTTCCTTCCTTTCTTTCTCTTCCTCTTCCTCTTCCTCCTTCTTCAAACATCTGCTCTTTCGCTCAATTGACAACTTGAGTTTTCTGCTTTGGAATGTAATAGTATAGCCTAAATATTTCTTCCAGTGTCACCCATCAAACTATGTCAGTCTAAGTTTTCCAAGTGACAAATTCACTCATTATTTTTGGTAATTTGAAATAACCCATCAATGGCAGCATCTTTTCTATTATTCTAAGTCTTTGTGATTATGAGCATAAGTTTCAGGGAAGTGTGTTTCCAGTGAATATGAGAAAGATAATGGAGTAGGGGATATTTATAAAAACTTAAAGTGACAAGGTCACAGAGAGAATTTTGTCACCCACAAAGTTTAAGTGTGGATGCATGATGTGGTAAAAGAAATTGAATTGATAACTAGATAATGCACTATAGACCTTTCAAATAGCAAAAGCAAAAGTCATTTTTTCTTTTATTTTTTGTTTATTTTAATTAATAATGCATGATGGTGATCTCAGCAGTTTAGCACAGCAAGTTCCAATTCTCTCATATTCTATCTGCAGTACAGAGATGTGACTCTGCTGTCAATACAGGTTGTGGCATCTGTTGTATAATAAAAACCAAAATTTTTTACAATGTGGCTAACTTTTTCAACCTCTCTACAACAAAGGATACATTTTGTCTTATACAGAGAAATGATGTCATGCCATGTCTTTTTTGAGATTAAGGGGATGAAGTTGTACACTGGACACAGGAAGAGGCTGAGAGACTCATACTCTATATATAATAAACCAGAGAGCAAAGAAAAAAACACTACTTCAGAGGTTCACAGAGTATCACAGACTAACTATATTAAAGAAGTATGCAGTATAGTCATCGTATTATAACTAATATATGAGTTATGAACATATTTCATATTTACTTTTTAGCAAACTAGATTTTGAATGCTAGAATGTTTAGCCAAGACCAGTAAAACTTTTCAAACATAAATAGCGTTGCTACTCTCAAACTAGATTTATCCTGTACTTCCCACCTGAATTTCAGTGCACATGAATCAAAGGCAGTCATCAAGAGAAATTTCACTGACATTGAAGATCAGAAACTTGAAAAATAGTGCTAACAGGATAAGAAATAACAGAAAGGTGTTGTCCAAGGGTGTCTGCGTTTAGTGCACATCCAGACAGCTGAGGAAATTTTACATAGTTTATTCATAAACTGGATATTCTTATCCCGACTTGCATTGGAAGAAATTTTAAGTGATTTCTTATTTAAAAAAATAATAATAACTTCAATTCCAATTTCTGAAAGGCAACAGGATTGTCTGTGTTTACTCTATGCAATTTACACAAACAGGACTGGCCTATGAGTGTGATAGCTGTGCTTATTTTGTATTATAGCATAGTACATACTAATACAAGATAGTTTAATGTAATAAGCAGTTTTATGACTTATGAAAAATAAATTACTAACTGATAATTGATTTTAGACTCATCTTCCCTTTCAGGGCTCTAGATTTTAAGAGGATTATGGAGAGATTAAACAGGTTCACTTAAATGTTTCCAAAGAATAAAAAGATATCTAGCCTCATTGAGTAGAGGGCTAGATAAGACTACTGATGGGAATGCATCATTGAGTTTAATTCTAAGCATTTACCAGAAGGCATGTTTCAGATAGTACAAAAGTCTGTGGAAGAAAATAGTACCTGAATTAAATGATAATTTATTCACCGACAAAATTACTCTAGCAAAAAAACAAAATTTTTAATGTTATAGATATTAATAATTCCTAAACCCCAGAATCTAACCCCATTGCTTTTTTCGTTTTCCCTCCTCAATCTTTTTGCTAACATGGAAGAATGAAAAACTTGACAATAGATGATATAAGAAAGACAAGAGAAGCCCTATCTGAGCTTGTCAGACTAGGTAAGAGCTGAGTCCATTGCTAACATGAGACATTGCCGTTGTGTTTTTTTTTGTTTGTTTTTTGTGTTTTTTTTCTTTCATAAAGAGAACAGAGTCAGATTATAAAATGGAAGTGTCCCTTGATGAGTGTAAGTTTCTAATCAAAATCTTTTCATGATTTGACAGAATATGGAAGCACGCTAGAACCTGTTGTTACAGCCCACAAGGAAGTGAGCAGGAAGCAGTTATTCTGTAAAGTTTTGTACCATTTTCAGTGGAATGGAAAATAGAGGTGCTGTTTGATATTGCAATTCAAGAAATATCAAAAGAGGCTTAGAGTCAAAGTCAACCTGAAAGCTTATTTCTTTTATCCAAAAGACAATTCAGGCCATATTATCCCCTCTCGTTTTTGTGGGTTTCTTTTTTTTTTTCTTCTTCTGAATTGAAGAGGAGTATAGAAGAAAGCAAAGAAAATATCCAAAGGAAAGACATAGGCAGACAAAGAGAGAAGACCTTACACTTTCCAAGACTAAACGGCAGGAGGATTTTTAGCACTGTGCACGATAAAGGAGTGGATGGTGTCACAAATTCAAATAGTGTCCAGAGCAGCTAGAACCATAGAAATACAGGTGATGAAGTCTGAACAATTGCAGCAATAAACTGACATGGAACATTGATACTGAGAGCCACAGACGTGCATTAGCCAATAATGCAAAACTAGGGGGAAAAGATACAAGGATTCAGATAAGACGATCGTGTTTATGCAGAAGTTGTTCCTTCAAATGTTGATTTCACACTAAAAGATTGAAAGAATGAAAGGTGTGTTTTTTTTTAATCCATTTTCTTTAGGGGGTCAAAAGTTTTGTGTTTCAGGGATCTACAGAGGAGATATTTAGCCTCTGAGACAACAGTTCTCCGTCATCTGGATTTAAATATAGTGTGTGTGTGTGTGTGTGTGTGTGTGTGTGTGTGTGTGTGTGTGCAGGAAGCGGAGAAAAGTGTGCACATGATACTGTATTTGCATAGGTGGTGGACCTGAAACGCAGCACTTTTAGTCTTGCCTGGACCTAGGAAGAACAGAAGAGGTTTTGATGAAGTTAAGGTAGTTCTTCAGTGCTGTTTGTTCTCAGCAGGCCAGAAGGGAGGTGGGGGCATGATGCTTGAGAAGCCTAGCTCCTAAACTTGAGCCTTTGAGAGCAGCAACAAGTTTCTTCTGGGCTACGTCAGCTATAAGTTGTCTCTGAGCCTCTCAGAGGCATCGTTGCTTAATAGAAATAGGAAAAGAAGGTGCTAATTGGTTGTGCATTTCAAGAAGAAAGAACAATGATGGGATTTACCATGGCTACAGGAGTAAACCCTCCTGGGTCCCAAGCATCTAGTAAACCTCAAAGATGCCTCTATAGAGCGAAAGAGAGATCCAAATCTCTCGTAATTAAGAATCTCAGTCAACCTTTAAATCATAATATTAATAATATGGTACTTCTTCCCTTGGGTGTGGAGGAGCAAATACTTACCCATTAAATGTATAAGTTGTGCTTAGTACACTGTAAAAACTTCTTGTCTGAGTATGGCATGGGTTTTATTTGTATGCGAAAATAATCCTAAAACTTTGAACTTCAAGTAGAGAAAGCAACTAAGGTTTCTCCTCTAAGCAAAAAATACACCAAAAGTGTGTGCATGTTTATATGTGTGTATATGCATATATATGTATGTGTGTGTGTATATATATATATGTATATGTTGTTATTTATATATAGTTATATATAGTTGCACAATTATATTCAGATACTACCCACATGTATGCAAAAACCATAAGGAAAGTCAAGAGAATTCAGAATTGTGATTACATAGAGGAGTTGGGAAGGAGATGCATCTGAGAGAGGAATACAGAGGACTTCAAAGCTACTAATATTGACCTATTTCTTAGGATCAGCAGGTACATATGTGTTTACTTTATTAATAAACATTATATTGTACATATATTATGTACACATCTTTTGTACATATTATTTATTTTTCAACAGTAAATAGCTGAACAAAATATGATTTATTATTTATAAACACTAAAACAAAATCCACCTGGAATGTGAGGTAAAGATTTCAGAAGGGAAAAGTAAGATTCTGTTTTAGTTCAGTTGCAGATAAAGGTGGAATATCGAAGTGCAGACAGACATTCATTTCTGGAGCTCAAAGTAGAAGTCCATGCTATAGATACAACTTTGGAAATCTTCAGCATGTAATTGGTCTGTAAGCCAGGGAATAAATGAGTGTGGAGAAAAAGAAGATGGCTCAAGACAGTACTCTGAAGAAAACTTTCTTTCTGAAGTAAAGGAGAAAAATCCAACCAAGAGACAACAAAATTGCTGCCAATGAATTAGGTGACGTTTGTTTCCAGGAAGCCCAGATGGGATAATCTTTCAAGAAAAAGCCAATTCATTGACAATCTTAGGAAACTATGTTGAGAGACCAAAGAAGACAAGTTTGAAGAAATGTTTATTTGTTTTTCCACAAGAATGGCACTGGGGGTCACAAGAAGGTAACCTTGATTGAGCAGAGAAGTGATGGGAGCAGTTTGGAAGCCTTGAAATGTGAATGGAGAATTCTACCTAAGAAATTTCTCACAAAATCTAACTCTTGTCTGTTAAGATATACTAAAACTCATGATAAAATTTACAAATAGTCACCAAAGAATCAATAAGAACTTAAATCAGTAATCTGGGAAAATGTGAAAGTATAGACCTTATACCAGTATAGAAAGAGAAAGCGTGGCATTGATCTTGTCACTCCCTGTAATGGTTAATTTTACCTGTCAACTCGACTAGACTAAGGAATGCTCAGCTTTATGGTAAAACATTATTTCTGGGTATGTCTGTGAGGGTGTTTTTTCATTTGAATCAATAGATGGAGGAAAGAAGATACTCCTTCACCAATGTGGGCAGACATCATTCAATCAATTGAGAGCTGAAGAACAAAAGGGCAGAGAAGGGTCAAATTCTCTCTATCTTCTCTCTCTCTCTCTCTGTCTCTCTCTCTCTTTCTCTCTCTCTCCCTCTCTCCCTCTCTGTCTCCTTGAGATGGGACACCCATCTTCTTCTGTCCTTAGACATGGGAGCCATGGTTCTCCTGGCCATCAGTCTTCAGGACTTACACCAGTGGCCTCCCCATTTCTTAGGCCTTTGTACTCAGACTGAATTATACCACTACCTTTCATCTCTCTCCAGCTTACAGACAGCATATCTTAGGACTTTTCTTTCTCCATAATGACATGAGTCAATTCCTACATTAAATCTCTCTCTCTATAGAGATAGATAGATAGATAGATAGATAGATAGATAGATAGATAGATAGATGATATAGATATAGATATAGATATAGATATAGAGAGAGATACTATATATATAGAATCAGAATATATATGTGTGTATATATATGTGTGTGTGTGTGTATATATATATATATATATATATATATATATATATTCTGTTAATTAAGTTTGAAAACTTGTTGCAATGATGTTGCTAACCTTTTTTGATATCAGAGGGATTATTCATTATGAATTTGTACCAACTGGACAAACAGTTAACCAAGTTTACTATTTGGAAGTGCTGAAAAGGCTGCGTGGAAAAGTTAGACAACCTGAACTTTTCACCAGCAATTCATGGTTCTTGCATCACAACAATGCACCAGCTCCCACAGCATTGTCTGTGAAGGAATTTTTAGCCAGTAAACAAAAAACTGCATGGAAACACCCTCCCTACAACCTACCTGGCCCCCAATGACTTCTTTCTTTACCCAGAGAGAAAGGATATATTGAAAAGAAGACATTTTGATAATATTCAGGACATCAAGGGTAATACAATGACAGCTCTGATGGCCATTCCAGAAAAAGAGTTCCAAAATTGCTTTGAAGAGTGGACTAGGTGCTGGCATCTGTGCCTAGCTTCCCAAGGGGAGTACTTAGAAGGTGACGGTAGTGATATTCAGCAATGAGGTATGTAGCACTGTTTCCTGGATGAGTTCGTGAACTTAATGGTCTGACTTCGGATGTAGCCATAGAAATATTTAATAAGAAAGCCATAAACACAAAGTTATTTGTCTCAGAGTGGATTGCTTTAAATCTCTATTTTAAAGTGTTTTTGTGTGTGATAATGGTTTATGTTTATTATCGTAAATGGAAATGGCAGCAATAGAATGGATAAACGCGTAATTGGAAAAGATTACGGCAGAAAACTGAAAGGCCATGGGACAGAATTTGTACATACTGAAGTTACACAACAAAATGAGATGTATCTAGAGAAAAATATATTAGCTATAAGGTGTAGCCTTCAATGAATGAGCTTGATGAAAAGAAGATAATTAGTTGACAGCATGAATGCAAGGATAATTTATCCAGATGAATGAATCTCAAAAAATGATGTTTAAGTAAGTAATAATGGAATATAAGTAATAATGGACAGTAAAAAATTCTAAGTAGTACACCTAGACCAAGTGGCGAGTGAGAAGTGAAACAACCTCAAGTTAAGAAAACAATAAATTTATTCCAGTAAATATCTGGGTTTCACTTAAGGCAAGGAGGAGAGAAGAATATCCCAAGAGGAGGTTAAAGACACCGGAGAGCTTTCTGATCACAGAGGGGGTGATCTGGTAGTTGTTGTCAGAAGGTTTGTGAGGAAGCGCTTTGTGGAGGCTTAGGTCAGATGAGTAGATTTCAACAGTAGTATGGGGATGGGACTAGAATTATAATATATAAACTGGAAAGCTCCAAAATCTTGTGTTGACTGGGGAGAACCTAGCTAGAAAGTACAATGCAATTACAGGAAGCAACGCTCTTACTATTATTCTGGATACTTCTAAGCTTCTCCTACCATAAGGGGAGAACACAGAGGACATATTTAAAAATAAAACAGATGTGAGAATATTTGAAAGGTAGAATATAGAGTTATTGATGATTGATTATAAGAGATAAGAGGAATAAAAAAGGATAACTTCCTCATTTTTGGTTTAAGCGATGGAATGACTATTAATATAATCATCAAATACCAGGAACATATCAATTCCCAAGGAGCATAGATGTTGTGGACTGTTCCTGTTTTCGAAAGAGGAAAAGGATAAATTAGTCATTCAAATGTAGGTGGAGATGTTGAATTAATTATCTGCAAAAAAGTTCAGGACAGATGTCTGGGCTATAGATCTAGCAGAGCATCATCACTTACGGATTGGATAGAAAGGGAAGGCAAAAAAAGACTTAGAAGAAGCAGCCAGAAAGATAAGAGACAAACCACCAGGGACTTATATTCTATGAGCCATGCGACAAGAGGGAGAGATAGATCAGTAGGGTGAAAAGATGCTGACAGATAAATAAGAAAGATGATTCAGAAGTGTCAGTTGGTTTGTATGACGAGGGACACATCTAGTTTCCACTTCTGCAGTTGCCCAGAATTTTCTGGAATGAGATCCTACTAGATTTTCTGGAAATCATTCTACTATATTCAAATATATCTCAATTTCACCACTGTATGCATAATGTATTTTTTAAAATATTTGTGTCAGTTATAGTAATTTAAATAACACTATTATCAGATAATATATTTAAAATAGTTTAAAAACTAATGTATCAGTCTCTTCAAATGCCACTAATTTAATTTTTTGATGTGTACTCTAAATACTCACCGATAGTGGAAAAATCATTTGTAAAGTGAAGTAATCCATCACAGATGATCTTCGTGCAGCACAGCTTCTACATGAAATACAGTATCTATGAAAAATTAGTACAAAACTCCCTGCATTAGTAATATAAATTTTCATTTAGTATAAAAAGTTAATTATACATATATTAAACATACCTTAAGTGATTGTATTTTTTCAAATGCTACAACAAAAGTACCACTCAAAGTAATGAAAATATCACTAATTCACCAAAAGGAATTTAACATTAAATGGCTATTGATATAGTTAGGTTCTCAGATACTAGTTTACAATAATCAGAGTTTACCAAAGAGAAGTTGAAGCAATAGGAAATCCTTTGACAATTTAGGAAATATCTCTCTCAAGTCTTCCAGTTTTATTCACACTGCTTTTTCTTTTCCAGACAAAGATTATAGCACAAATGCATATTCATTATTTGCTCAGTACTGTAATAACTTCTGGCCCCAGCAAATTCAAAATTTGTTTTACAATTAAGGGCTTGATGCTTTGTGTTTACTTTTTGCCCCTCCCCCTTTCTCTTAAATTCGTAATATATTTATCCCACTGCTAAAATGCAATGCAGCAATCTGCTTGTGTGGGTTACAGGGAGTCACAGATACTAGCTCTTTAAAACTGTTTGGATTATTTTCATTCTGGGACCACAGAAATCTACATTATCATACTTTACATGCATACCTTATCACTGGGTATTGGGAGGTCAGTGAGACAATATAAAAATCAAAGTTCACAAGTGGTCAGACAATGAGAATTTGTAAAGCTTCCTTGAGTTGCTTATTGGTTCAACAAATTTAGCAACAATAGAACTTCATGGGAGAGCTGAGTAGCACACTTACTCATATTTATAAGCCAAAGTCAATGGTAAAAATTTTTTGAGTGGAAGCAGTCATCTTTTTAAAAGAGGCAATCCTTTATGTTTATCCAATAGATCTAATTCATTTTTAAAATAATTAACACCAAGGGATGTGTGTGTGTGTGTGTGTGTGTGTGTGTGTGATTTATTTATTTATTTGTTTGTTTGTTTGTTTGTTTGTTTATACCAGTATAGCTCATTAAAGATTCCTCTGGATGATATATTCCAATTCTAATTAATTGAGTCACCTTTTTGTTTCTAAAAATAAGGTTATAGGGATCCATAGCATAATCTTTAAGAAGACAATGTCTGTATTTAATGACGTTACTTAACCTCTCTGTGTCTGTTTCTTCATATGTAAAATGTGAATAATAATGATATCTTTCACATATGGTTGAGTTAGGACTAAATTTGTTAAGATATATAAAGAATTTAGGACAGAGCCTGAGATGAATTAAGCTCTATATAAATATTAGCTAGAATAAATTTTTTTCTCTAATTTTGAAAATGGCAATGTCAATTCCTTTTAAATTTTGGCAATTAGTTTGTTGGGCAAAGTTCCACCATCATCTGTTACAGAACTTCTGGCAAAGAAATTTCAGAGGATACAACTAGTGTCAGAGGAACATAACTTGTACATGTATTCAATAAGCATGTATTAAGTGCCTGCTATGTGTTTGGTGGCTCCTGGTTTCTAAAGTAGAAAATATGAGCACAAGTCTGTCCTCAAGGACTGGTCCATCATATTTGTAAACATGTAAGTAGATAGACTTCAATAAAAAGTGATGGGTGCTAGGATCCATGGATGCCACATAGACTGCAGAGTAGAGAGCACAGGGCCAAGAACAATCAGATCCACTCAATGGATGCAGGCTAGGTACACAAAAGAGTGCAGACCTCAATAGACCTTGAAGCCTGGCTGAAAAACCTCATCCTGTTACAGTGATTAAATACCTCAGTTATCATGGAGCATGATAAAAAATCTCTGCCCCTTAAAATTAAATTTATAATGGAACCTCATTGTAACATCGCTCTTTTAATTTTAGGTGGAGGCATGGGTTCACACCGGCTCCAGGTGCCTCTTGAATTCTCTCTAACAAAAGCCACTGGTGATGTGTTGATTTAACCTATCATTTCCTCCTTCTTCCATTTATTCACAGAGAAAATGCTATAAGCATTACTCTCAAAGATAAAAAGATGAGAGGGGAAAGCTACAGAAATATTTGAATGCCAAAATGTATTTAGATCGCATAACTGGATCAATGAATACTTAATTGAAGGGTAGATGGAACCATAGACAGTTGTAATAGCATTTAACTCCTGTATTTTAGGCTAATGTTCAAATCCACAGTGTCATCAGGTTTGGCTTGGCAGCCACTTCCCACTCAGTCTGAGGGCGTGTGACAGAGAAAAGCCAGTCTGCTCAAAGAGTAGATGGATCACAATCTCTTACTCATCTCATGGCAGAAAGTCTTTCATAAATTGTGGTGCTGCCAACATGTAAAGTGAGGCTCAGCTGAAGTGACTCATAATCATCTGCAGACACTTTGGGACATTCCCATTTCTTTTGTGGACAAAGAACATCAGAGAAAGCATGACAGCTTAGAGGTAGAAGGGACACACCTGAATTTGTTATTCCATCCCTCATCTCCTGCAGTTAAAAGAGAAAGAATCCAAACTCTGGAAAGATCAAATACCCTGAACAGAATCATGCAGCTATCTGCTACCCAAATCAAGGCTAGAATCCAGATTTATTGCATTCCAATCATATTTTATTTCTACGACATCATGAATTCTTCATGATAATTATAAGTGGAATGTAGTAGAGCCCTCATATTTTGGTAAAGTGACTTCTGAGGTCTTCTCTAATTTAAGAATACAGCCCTAAGCATATATTTTGTTCTTTCAAATGCAATAGAGTATAACTGAAAAACACCAATCATATCTTCAGACTTTTAATTCATCTATAATATGGGACTATGGTTTATTTATAAAGCTATTAAAATAAATATCTCCCAAAGCACATTCACTTCTAATGTTACATGTTTTATACTACAAGTTAATTGCTTTTTCAAATTTTACTAAAGTTTTATCTCTCACAATGAGAACAAATGTTAGAATATGTAGAACATTTGCTGAATCAGATTCACAAATCTCTTTTTCTTGTCTTTACACAGAACTCATGGTGGGCTTGACAACTTCAAATTTCCAAGCCACCATACAATTTGATAATCCATTTTTAATTTATCCAAAATGTAATTTCTGGATAAAAATGTTAATATTCTTAATGAATCTCTACCATTAGCAGCTGGATTATTTTCCTGAGTCATTTTTTGTAAAGAAACACAGTTTTATAGCATTTCATTAGAATTTTATATACTGTAAATGTGAGAACACAAAATGACAGTGAAATCTGATTGCTTGGTGGTCATCTCGCTCACTAGCTAAAGCTCATTTCTACCTGCTAGCTTTGTGCTATGAGTTGCTCACACTTATAACAAGCAAAATTACATATTGCTATATAATATATGTGTACAAAATGTCTCAAAAGTAATTTAAAACAGTGTGTCAAATCTATCGTGTCAAGAGTATTTTATATCCTTATGATATCCATCTTCTAGCCTGCACCTCACAGAGTCCAATGTTTTCCCCATTTCATAGATGAAAACTGAATTAGCATTATTTGATTACATAGAGTGTGTCCCTGTGTACATTTTTTAACCTGTATATATACACAATAGGCATTCCAAGGCCTGAAAAGTTTTCCAAATCAAGCAAAGCACATTACATAAGAGAACCCTTTCTTCTGCCTCTTGCAACTAAAGAACTTTCAGCTGTTAGAAAAATGGAGTCCCTGAAGAAACACTTCAGTGATGTACTCAAACTATTTTTTGAATGATGCAACAAAATTTCAGCAAGTTCATTCCAAGGGAAGAGAGCTTATTTCTATAATCACCTCCAACAATTTTCCTTTTGCAGTTTTTCTCTGTTGTTAGGGCTTTGATCCTTTTCTGAAACAGGCTTTTTTATCTCTAGGTGACAGGTCTTCTCTTCAGTTTTTTCACAATTGTCCCAGATTCATGCTGATCTTCAAGGTTCTTTCTTCTGCTTCTCACTGGTTGGTACTGATCTATCTGTACTGAAAATATTCCTTTTTCCAATAGCCTAGTCCTCCTATCCTATATCAATACAATTTAATCTATAACTGTATTGGTGTTTTGAACTTAGGATAATTTATAGATTTGGTAGTATGTAGATTAGATCATACAAAATAGCCTTTCTCTGAGTTCATAAGTTATATGTATTTTTTTTAATTTACAGTACTCAAACTAAACCCTATAATAAATTTGAGCATATGAACCGATCGTAGTAAAAAATAATTGCTTGTTAAAGTTTTCATTCTACATTTGCTTTAATATTTCATATATGTTCAAAAATGAACTCTCAAATGTAGAAGATATAAATAAACAGTATAATTTTGCATTTTCACAGAGTATTACCTTTATGTTTGTGTTCCATCAAGACAGCAGTCTGATTTCTTGGTGTTTATTCTAATAAAATGAAAAGTTTTCTTATGATTTCATAATATATCAAAAGGCAGAATATTAAAGCCTTTAGTTACATGAGAATGAGTGACAGCAATTTTAAGAAGAAAAATTTGCTTATCAAATCTCATTTGGAGAAATGATTGACATCATATAACCTAAAGTTTGGGGGGGAAAAATCGATCTTATAGTTTGACATAAGAAAAGAGTGGGATTTCTATTTTTACACAAATATTATATTTGATTTAAGATTGAAATGTGTTATAATTAACATGTATTTTCTTGGTAATTCTATAAAAATGGTCTTAAGGTATGTGAGCTAAATCAGGCTAAACAGATTATCTTCTGGGGCATTTGCGGAAGTTTTCAAAAACAAAACTAGTGTTTTGGGATTGCAGATGCTATTATATTGCCGGGAATTGTTGTGGCCATCTCTCTACTAGAGGATTGTTGCCTGAAAATTAAAAGAAGCTGTGAGAAAACGGAGATTAGAAATGAAACAGAAAGATCTTGTTTCAGCATGCCTGATCATTCCTAGACATTCCATTTATGAAGAAATATTCAATTTATTGCTTAAGCAAAACTAAACAGATGATTAAAATTTTATTTTATGAAAAATCAGCAGCAGGAAGGAGAAGGACCAAGATGCATAAATAGAACAATTAAGCTCATAGAAAGGGATATGATTCAAGAAATAAAATAATTTAAGAATTACATTTTCATAGTGATTTGAGAAGTTGCCACAACTACAAAAGAAAAAAGAAAAAATGGGATTATAGGAAAGAATCAATATGAACAAAATAGACTTAAAATATCATTGCCAGGGGAAGCGGATGGCTCAGTTGTTTCGAGTGCGAGCTCTGAACAACAGGGTTGCCAGTTCGATTCCCACGTGGGCCAGTGAGCTGCACCCTCCATAACTAGGTTGAAGACAACGAGCTGCCGCTGAGCTGCTGGAGGGGCGGCCAGATGGCTGAGCTGGTTAGATTGCGAACTCTCGACAACAAGATTGCCGGTTCAATTCCCGCAAGGGGCGGTGGACTGCGCCTCCTGCAACTAAGATTGAAAACGGTGACTGGGCTTGGAGCTGAGCTGAGTCCTCCACAACTAGATTGAAGGACAATGACTTGGAGCTGATGGGCTGTGGAAAAACACACTGTTCCCCAATATTCCCCAATTTAAAAAAATGTAAAGAAAAAAGAATGCATAGTTAAACACACACACACACACACACACACACACACACATAATTGCAAAGTAAAAATGTTCTAGAGTAAAATCATAGAATAGATGAAGAATAAATCAGCACTATGGAAGGTAAGGTCAAAGAAATTTCTAGAGTATAGAGCAAAAACAAAAACAAAAAATATATAGGTGTCAAGTTGAAAGACATAATGTTTTCAGAAACTGTAGCATCTCATCCTCAGAGGATTAGAAGAGAAAGAATGAGAAGGAATAACTATTTTTAAAATAGGAAGAAAGAGAGAGAAAAGGACTGAATAACATTTTCCCAAGCTGAAGAAATACTTAAGTCTTAAAATAGAAAGGAAATATCACAAAATTGGAATATAGGGTAAAATTATATACCTGGGGGGGGGTGCCAAAAAATGTGTACACATTTTAAGAGCTGTTATCTATGTATTACTTTTCAAAGTTGAATTGAATTATAGTAGCAATATGTAGTATGACGTTCACTCAAAAGATGGTGTAATCAAATGAATGCTAGCATCACCATGTGACAGGCAGGACAATCAAAGAAAATGGTGGAAGCACAGTTGTTGTTTGAGGAGCACAAGACCATTTTGAAGTGGTATTTGAAATTTGAGGACATTGTGGAAGTACAGCGACAATGGAGACGTGAGTATGAAATAGAACCTCCAACACGCCTAACAATTGTATGCATTTGTGATAAGTTTGAGATACAAGGTACTTTGTGTGATGTGCACAAGGGAAGAGCCAGGAGGCCTCACACAGCAATAAGTCCTGCTTGTTCTGCCATGGTGTTGGAACAGTTTATGCTGATGGTAACCACTTTGAGCACCTCCTGTAATTGCAGAAGTCAAATGTGACTTGTATTCTTCTTTTGTTATTGGTATATATTGAGTATTACAATTTTAATACAGCTTTCCTTTCTTAAAATGTGTATACATTTTTGGCACCCTCTGTATATATACTTTCTATTGAGGTTCACAGTAAAAAGCATAAAGATAAGAAAGATATACTAAAATGTTCTTTAAAATGAATATAATATAATACCTTCCAAAAACAAAGGAAAATAAAATTGACATCAGACTTCTCATCATGCCCAGAAAGTCAGATGAAAATGAAAAGAAAAATCTAGGCATATCATATTCAAACTGTAGAAACCAAAGACAAACAGAAAATCTTGAAATAATCCAGAAAGGAAAAATATTGCTTACATATACAGGTACAGGATATGAATTACATTAGACTTCTCTTCAGAAACCATGCAAGCAAGAAGAGAGTGGAGTGAATTATTAAAAGTGTTGAAAGAAAAAAAAAAGGTGGGGCTAGGTGAGCTTGAGTTTTAGTCCCACCTTTTTCTGGGTTTTGATTGACAGTCTGGCTGATCTCTGCTTCCTTGATTCTGAAACACTGTGGGGAATTAATTTTCATCATTAATAGGTTTTGAGTTTAGGATTTTTAAACCTCAAACACTTGGAGGTTTAAAATATGGCATGTATCTTGAGAAGAGCTGACCATAAGTTTATTTTGTTGAGGGCATCCTTGCTGGGGAGAAGCATTTTAGTTTGATGTAGTTCCACTTCTTTATTTTTACTTCTGTTGTTTTCACTTATAGTGTCAGATTAAAAAAAAAAAAAAGAATTGCCAAAAACTATACAAAGGAATTTACTGCCTATGTATTTTTCTAGGAGTTTTAAACTCTTGTTTAAACTGATTGCTTCGCCAATTTGTGGTCTTTTCTCGGTTCATAGAAATAGGATTATATCTTCTATTTCTGTGGAAAATTGGAATTTTCATAGGGGTTACGTTGAATGTATGTATTATTTTGGGTAGTATGGACATTTTATCAGTGTTAGTTGTTCTAGTCAATGAACGTTAAGTATCTTTACCTTTATTTGTTTCT
Source organism: Rhinolophus sinicus (assembly GCF_057876585.1). Taxonomy (NCBI): domain Eukaryota; kingdom Metazoa; phylum Chordata; class Mammalia; order Chiroptera; family Rhinolophidae; genus Rhinolophus; species Rhinolophus sinicus. The sequence continues at coordinate 24,480,764 of NC_142504.1, forward strand.
TCAATTTATTTTATTAATATCTTGCAGTTTTCAATACAGAGGTCTTTCATCTTCGTGGTTCAATTTATTCCTATTTTATACTCTTTGATGCAATTGTAAGGGGGATTTATTTTTAATTTCTTTGCCTGATAGTTTGTTATTTGTGTATAGAAACACAACAGATTTTTGTGTTTTGAATTTGTATCCTGCAACTTTACTGAATTTGTTTATTAGTTCTAACACTCTACAGCTCACGATGTATAATATTACGTCATCTGCAAATAGTGATAATTTCATTTCTTTCTTTTTAATTTGGATGTCTCTTATTTATTTTTCCTCTGTAATTTCTGTGGCTAGGACTGCCACTATTATGTTGAATGAAAGTGCTGTTTTGTTTTGTTTTTAAATTCATTCATCCACTCTGTCTTTTGATTGGATAATTTAATTCACTTACATTAACATTAACTAGTAATAGGTATATACTTATTGACATTTTTGTTGTTTTTTTTCTGGCTGTTTTTATAGTTCCTCATTATTCCTTTATTATTTTGCTGTCTTCCTTTGTGATATGATGATGTTCTTTAATGATATGCTTATATTCCTTTGTCTTTATCTTTTTATTTTTATTTTTGGATTTACTATAGGTTTTTGCTTTGTAGTTTCCATGAAGGTTATAATAATAATTTATTTCTATAAGCCTATTTTAAGTTGATAACTTAAGTTTGATCCCCTTCTAAAATTCAACATTTTTACTCTCCCCCTCACCGTTTGTTTTTTATAGTTTATATCTTTTTATCTTGTGTATCCCTTAATGATTGTAATCATAGTTATTTTTACTACTTTTGTTTTTTAACCTTTATACTGGCTTTGTATTAATCCACTACTTTTACTGTATAGTTACTTTTCCAGTGAAAGTTGTTTTTTCATTTGTGTTCTTGATAAGCTTATTTAGCTTTTACTTCAATTCTAACTAACTTGCGGGGTAGAATATTCTTGGCAGGCAGATTTTTTTTAATTTAAGCATTTTGAATATATTGTGTCATTCCATTCTGGCCTGCAATGTTTCTGCTGAAAAAAACATCTTATAGTCTTATGGGGGGGGGGGGATCCCTTTAAAATGAATATTAACAAGTTGTTTTTGTTTTTCTTTTCTCTCACTGCTTTTAAGATTCCTTGTCATTAACTTTTGATATTTTAATTATAATGTCTCTTGATATGGATCTCTTTTGGTTCACCTTATTGGGAACTCTATGAGCTGCCTGGATATGGATGTCTGTTTTCTTGCCCAGGTTAAGAAAGTTTTCAGTCATTATTTCTTCAAATAAGGTTTTTACCCCTCCCTCTCTCTTTTCTCTCCTTCTTGCAAATGTTAGCTCATGTCATGTTGTCCCATAAGTCCCTTAAGCTATCTTAAATTGTTTTTTTCATATTTTTCTTTTTGCTGCTCTGATTGGATGAATTATGCTGCCTTGTCTTCAAGTTGACTGATCCTTTCTTCTGTTTCATGTAGTCTGTTGTTGAACCCCTTTAGTGTATTTCTTCAGTTCAGTTATTGCATTCTTCAGTTCTGTGACTTCTATTTGGTACTTTCTTATATTATCTCTCTGTTCGTTGAAGTTCTTGTCATATTTATTCATTCTTCTCCCTAATTGAGTGAGCATCTTTATGACCATTACTTTGAATTATTTCTCAAGTATGTTGCTTATCTCCATTTTGTTAAGGCATTTTTTCTGAGGTTTTATTTTGTTATTTCATTTGGAAGATATTCCTTTCTTTATTCATTTTATTTGACTGTCTTTATTGGCTTCTTTACAGTAGATGAAACAATCACTACTCCCATTCTTGAAGGAGTGGCTTCAGATAGGACATGAACTTTGTTCAACCTTGCCCCAGCTCTTGGTTATCTCTCAATCCTCTGTGATTTTCCAAGCAGTCTATTACATTTTTAATGGGTCCCAGTAGTTATGAATGTGCCAACACCTGTCAGTGTCCCAAGGGGAAGGATATCACTCTCTAGACTCAGGCTAACGGGAAGCCAGATCCTCAGGAAACAGCTTTTAAAAGTATGCAAATTTATACCATCCGGTGGGTCCACAAGCATAAGCCCCACTGGCCAAGAAAGCCAGGCAATCTGAAGGTGTCCCTGAATGGCAGTTGCAAAAATGTGGGCTCCAGACAAGCATATAAGCCTTTTTCTGGGAGATATTTATGAGTTGGAGCAAGGCAGAGAAAGAGCACCAAGGTGACATCCACAGCCTCTGGTTCCTTATGGCCAGCTCTGTATGCCACTAGATGTGTGCCAAACCTTACCTTGCCTCTCAGGACAAGTGAAGGGGCCTCCTTCAGAGAAATATGGGGGAGGAGGTGCCTCTGTCCCTGTCTATGAAGTACCTTGTGGATGGTAGACTGTCAAGAATCATCTCTTCAATTGCAACAGTCCCATGGGAGCCAGGAATGCAGCCCCCACCGTTGCCCACCTGAGCTAGACAATCAAGAGGCATCCCCTTCACAGCAACTGTAAAAACCAGTGCACCGGGCATAATAAACAGGGTACCAGAGTCATGTAAATCTCCCCTTTAGGAGACACTGGCATTTTGGAGCATAGCAGAGAATGAGTATGAAGATAACATGAACCCTCCAAGGTCTCTGGAAAAAAGTACACTCAGTCCCTAGATTCATGTTTAATTAGTAGCCTACACCTCAGGCTGTAGTCATGATGGTTAGCTAATTGGCCTCCTTCAAAGATAGATTGTGTTCCTGAGTCTGTTGGGGGTGGCAGCTGTTTAAGAACTTTCTCCATTGGTTACAATACTGTGGGTCCCATGAGCATAAGCCCACTGGCCACTAGGGCCAGCTGATGTAAAATTAGGACACCAGATATGGATTATTGGGAGACACTGCTTATCACGATCGCCTGAGAACAGTAACGCAAGATCCCCTGGCTTCCAGAGCCAGGTGATCAAGAGGAGTCCACTGGGTGGCATCCCCCAAAATCGGGACACCAAATGGATATAAAAGCTCCCTCTGGAAGATACTGGTACTCTAGAATACAGCTAAAAGAGAGCACCAGTATGGCACCTGGTCCATCTCTATTCCCAGAGAATGTTCCAGCAGGCTCCTAGATATGTGTGTTGATTTAGATGCCTGCCCCTTAGGACTGGGCTTTAATATAAGCAAGTGAGCCTCTTTTAGTCTAACTCTGAGTATGATCAGCTGCCTCTGAGCTGGGCCCTGGGACAAGTGAGTTTGAGCTCAGGAGCGGTTTAAGTGTCAATTCTCAGATCTCTAGTCTTATGGACTTAGGATATGAGCTCTGCTCGTTTTCAAAGTTAGATGTTTTGGGGGCTCATCTCTCAAATGCATGTCTTAAAAGTTGGGGTTCCTGACATGGGGTTCAAGCCTTTATTCCTCAGAGAGAAGCTCAGGGTTTTGAGTTCTTCCTGGTTGTGAGTTGCTGGACGCTATTGGGGTTTATGGCGAGATTGTATCTCAGCTTCTCTTCCTTTGATGTGGTTTTCTTCTCGTTTGCCTGATGTGTAGTTTTCACTTAGCCAGTGAGTGAGTTTGAGGACATTAGGTTTTTTTAAGAGGAAATTGTTCCATCTGTAGTTGTAAACTTGCTGTGTCTAGGATGAGGTGAGTTCAGGATCTTCCTTGCATCTTCATCTTGAACCAGAACTAATATATATATATTTTTTTACTTTTCATTGTTATGGCAGGACCAGTGGCCTACTATAATGTATTATATCCAACACAAAAGCCATTCTATCCTTTAAAATATTTTTTAAATATATTTTACAATGTAGTTTAAATACTATTATAGAAGTACAGGTTTATTTTTTATTGCCAAAATTAATACACATATACTTGGTGTACATACTTAAAAAATGTTTCATAGATATTGGTATAAGATCGACAGTGTTTGGAGATCACAGTTTCAGAAAATTATCCTTTTAAACTGCTCCAAAAGCCACCCATACTTGATTTCTTAACATATTCATAAATCTGCTCCAGATGAAATCAAGCTTATCAATGGTTCTGGCTGAGAAATATGTATTTATGTATGTAGAATCTGATTTTTATAGGATATATTTATATACCACAGAAATTTGCAAAACTGTCCTTTCATAAAGATATAGCAATATTCTGCATTGGAGAATTTTTCTTTTTTTTTTTTTGAAAAATGATGAACTATAGAAGCACTTAAAAAATGATAAAAATCATGTTCGTTTTACTAAAAATTGTTTTATTTAAACAAGTAAAAACATTAAACATATTAAATTCTTCTTGTTGAATTTTTAATGTTCACAACTAATAGCCTAGTAAAAGAAAGATATTGTGTATTTTACTATTCAGGTTAAATAAATTGTCATGAACTCTATCTTCCATAAAATGAGCCTAAACTGGGTGTTCTATTTCCTGGTGTATCTTCTACGTATCTTCCAGATGTTCCCATCACCAAGATTTTTTGAATATTCACTCCTTTATGGTGGTTTCATATTTCTCAAACTTTAGTTGTTTTTTGACCTCTTGTTTTATTTTACTTTCTTGGAGTTATTCTGTCAAGCTTTTGGTGCTATCTGAAAAGCATTCAGCTGTCTGAACATCTGGAAGTAAAACTTAGCAATTAACAGTCATATTTTCATCACTGGAATTCTGTTAGTTTGTGAACATCTTCTTCTTCTTCTTACCTTTCTAGTAGGTGTGTTGAGAAACTGCACCATCTGGGTCTAATAAAACAGAAATGAAAACTGAGTATGAGAATACTCATGGCATGGTTGCCCAAAGCATCCCTGTATCTTATTTCATTTATGGATTTGTTTTACCTTTCTTGGGCTGAGTAGTTGTTTTACTAAATACTTAAATGAGTACAAAAAAAATTGGTGTTTCCCAGGGGATAATCCACAACTAATTCATGAGAGAATTAGGATTTTTTTTTTTAATTTTAAGTTGTATGGTCTTTCCAATGAACCAGCTAGAGAACTGAAGAAAGTACACAAACCTAAAGAAATACAGAAAGCACTAAAATTATCACATTGTTTAAATTAAGTAAAAATTCACACAAGCTTTCATAACATGTTATTTTTGAAGAAAATATTGTTTGATGAGGATAGATTCAGTTCTAGAAGTGTGTGTGTGTGTGTGAGTGTGTGTGTGTGTGTGTGTGTGTGTGTGTGTGTGTGTTCCTGGGAACTGGCTAGATAATTAGATATATGGTAGGATAGCTCGTAAAAATATTTTCAGCACTTCTTAACATTTCATTTTTCCTCAAAACTATTTTAAAAATCCCCAAAGTGCCCAATAAGCATCTCACCAAAAATATTTTTTGAAATATGTTATAGTCAATATTAATTATCCAATATGGTACTGGGTGTTCTAACTTGGCGATAAAAGTCTCAAAACCATGATGGCAATTGAACAAAGTCCTTCAGTGAAATTGTAGAAAACACAATAATAATTTATTACCATAATCCCATCTTTGATGTCATGAAAATTATATAATAAATGGAAAGAAGTAGCAGTTTTTTTTTAATAACTGCCATGGCAGTTTTAATTATTTAATATAAAAAAAGAAATGGAACTTTCCCTTTTATTTCTTTATTTTTTAGCAAATCTGTCAGCATTCACTCATCTTAAAAGGCAGAATATACTACAAAGTAGAAATCTCTTTGGTAAAGGAAGATGGGCCACAAATGAAAAGTTATCCCTGTGTTATGTCATTTTACAGAACTTACTAGTATTAGGAAACAAAATCAACAATTTTTGCTAAAATTGCATTTATCATGGGAAAATACTAGATTAAGGAGTAATAGTTATTCCATTAGTCATTAACCAGTCACATGTCTTACAACATTGCAAAATCAAATACACAATTAAGATTCCCTACAGATTACATTTTCACTTTTGTCATAGCACCTTAGAGGTTGCAATGGACTTAGACATTTGGATTATTCAATAACATCAGCACAAAGTTCCTTGTATTTTCATGCTAACTTTACAATTCCTTCACCTCTCTGATCTTCAGCTTCCTGTACTTTATGGTATACATCCACTGAGTAATTAAGAATGAGAATACATCTATCAGTAATCCAGTCTGAATCATTTTCAGGCCAATTCTCCTTCATGATGACCTGAGGAAGGTGTCATTTAATCTACCAATGCATTTGACATCAATATCAGTATTTTTTAATTTTTAATTGTAGTAATAAACAATATAAAATGTAACCTCTTAACCGTTTTAAGTGTACAGTCATGTTAACTATATACAACTGTTGCATAACAGATCTCTAGAACTTTTTAACTGTACAAAACCAAAACTCAATACCCATTGAACAACTCCCCATTTTCCTTCCCAACCCAGACTCTGACAACTACCATTCTACTTCCTGTCTTCATAATTTTGACTACTCTAGATATCTCATATAAATGGAATCTTACAGTATATGTCCTTTTGTAACTGGCTGATTTCACTCAACATAGTTGACATTTCAAGAGATCAAACTAGAGCATCCACTTCTCAATTCCAATCACCTGCAGATCCTGGCACAGGGTTGTTTTGGCAAGCATCAGCATGCCTTACTTTGATTTTATCTCAGAATTACCACAGAGATTTTCAAAGAGCAGTAGCCCATATAAAGGTCATTTTCATGGTCCATTTTGCAGAACAAATTGCAAGCCCCAAATCAGTATACCAAAATAGTGGGGCTTTTATTTGCTTCTAGTTCCTCCAAAAGTCACGAAATTCCATTAGAGAGCAGCCCGGTGGTTCAGGTGTTTGGAGCTCTGTGCTCCTAATGCCAAGGTCACTGGTTGGATTCCCACATGGATCAGTGAGCTGCGCCCTCTACAGCTAAGATTGTGAACAATGGCTCGACCTGGAACTTGGCTGCCCTGGGCAGCCAGAGGACAGGAGTGAGTGGCTGGCAGTCGGCGAGAGCCGCCATGCTGCTGTGAGTGGCCAACTGACAATCAATAGCTGGTGACCCATTGCCTCAGCCAGGTGGACCGCAAGGCTCATAATACCAACATGGTCCAGGGAGCTGCGTCTTACACAACTAGACTGAGACCAACAGCTTGAATCAGAGTTGCGGGGGGTAAAAAGGGGGAGAAATTCCATTAGGTATTGTTCACTCTGAGAGACAGAGAAAATAATTTAATTTTAGTGGTCTATGATAAGTCACAGATTGCTCTAGTCCATGTAGCATGTAGTACAGTCCAATCCTCAAAAGCTTCACAACTTATGTGGGGTTCTGGATTTTTATGGAGCTAATCAGTAAACCCTGCTTATCATGTGATTTGTGACCATAATACGGTTGCTTTAAGCTTAACACTTGGTTGCAGAAATAATAATATCATCAAAATAGTGTATTACAATATTTCCAGTTGTATTAAATCTAGATCCCACCTCATTAGATTGCAACAATATAAGGGAGAGTTCAAATATCTTTGAGATAATACAGTAAATGTATATTAGAGATGGGTTCACATAAAATTAAATCATTGTTAATTCTCCTTGGCAACTGCTTTAAAAGAAAAAATACATTAACCAGATTAATTACAGAATACCAGTCACCACATTGTATCCGTTGAATAGTGTATCATGTCACAAACTGAGATTATTGGGAATATTTTTAATTGAGTTTCTTAGAATTTACTGTTGGCCCCTTAATTCCATCAGCCTGCTTTATTGTCCACACAGAGTGATTGTACAATGCGTTTGCAAGCACTAATACACATGAATCTGAGATTTTCTTAATTAGGGCTGTAGTTTCTAGTTGTCCTCCAGATATCCAGTATTGTTTCATATTTATTTATTTTTTTTTTTTATTTTGCTTAGGTAACTCTAAAGGATTCAGTTTTGCTTGCCTAATTAGCATTGATGAAGAGCATATTTCTTTTCATTTTGACCTGGTTAATAGGAGGAATTTTCCTTTAGATATAATATCTATAGCCAATTATACATTTAAGTAAAGTAGTTGCCACCAGGACATATATATTTTTAACATACATTTCAGAATTTAACCAGCCTTTAATTTTTACCCTACTACAGCTGTAACTCCATACCCCAGAAATTAATTCTGTCACCCCTTCTTAGACTTATTGGCAGGTCTAAGTAGTACTATATGTTGTGCTCTTTTATCCAAAAGGACCAAAACAAGTTTCTATTCAACCCCTAACACATTTCATCCAATATTACGGTGTCTTACTGGAGACTTGGTCAGGAGACCCTCACCATCATGTCAATGTTCTTACGTTACAAACTTAATGTTAAAAGAGAGCACTTTGATATCCAGTACTGGAGGCTCATCAAAACTTTTCTTTGTAGTTGGTCTAAGCTCAGATAAATTAAGCATGTATCCCTTGAAGTTTTTGTATCCTAGAAAGGTTGAAGAGAAATAGTAAGTTCCTGAGTTTTCTATACAGTTCAACCAAGCTTTTGGTAGGCACACTGTCAGTTTTCTCCTTTTGTATACCATTTATAATTAACCTTCTCAAGGCTTCCAAGTGATTAGGTCCTAAATAGCTGCTCCCTTTTATTGTCTTTAAGTCCCACATGAGGAAGCTGGAATAAAAGATCTGTGACTGCTTTTTGTCCATACTCCGGAAGTCCCAACAGCAAAGTCACTTGTAGTGCCTCACTAATGGGACACTTTTATTACAGTATAATCATAAACTGGGTAGGGGGCAGGTATCCTATTAGGGAATTTGTTTCCATAGGGGTAAAGGGTCATAAGCAGGAACCTGTGGGCTTGAGACTTTCCTCATCCAGTGGGTGACACCAGGCAGCCTGGCCTGGTTAGATTCCCTATCCCTTCCATCCCCTCAGGCATTACCAACAAGAAGCAGTGAGAGCCTCAGTAGCACAAGACATAACATGCAAACCAAAATAAAATCGCAAAGGAAAAAAAAAGATACACAAAATTAAACTGTCATTGGAACATCAGCCCACAAGACTAAGCTAGAACCTGAATGCTAGAGCTAAACAGGATGACTGGATGCTAAAATAAAAAAATTAATTTGGAATCACAATCTCCTAACATAATAGACAAACCTTCTGAGAGACAATCCAAAATTACTCATCATATTAAGAACCAGAAAATATAAACTTGAATGAAAACAAGATAATGAACCCATGCCAAGACTGAGATAAATCAGACGCTGGAGTTATCAGCATCCAGTTTTAAAGATAGAACCCTTCAGCATCAATTATAAATTCTCTTTAAACAAATAAAAATAGAAAACTCAGGAAAGAAACAAAAGTTATAAAAAGAACCAATGGAAGCAAATAGAAAGCATAGAACTGAAAAATTCAATAATGGAAATTTAAAAAAAAAAAAAAAAAAAAAAACTTGCTGGATTGGTTCAATACAAGATTGGGGGTGACAGAAGATAGAATCAGTGAACTTAAGGATAATCAATAGTATATACCCAATGTGAATAACAGGCAGAAAAAATAGAATGAAAAACAAATGAGTAGAGAGCCTCAGGGACCTGTGGCGCAATAACAAATATTCAATATTAATGTCACTGGAGTTCCAGCAGAAAGGTGAGAGTGAGACTGAAAGAATATTCAAAGAAATAATGACTGAAAACTTTCCAAACTTGGCAAAAGACACAAAATTATAGATGTGAGAGGTCAAGTGAATCTCAAACAGGACAAACCCAAAGAAATCCATACCAAGGCATATCATAATTAGTTTCTGAAAAAAGCCAGAGAGAGGCCACACATTATCTACTGGGGAATATCAATTTAAATTATTTCTCATCTGTAACCATAAAGGCCAGAAGTAAACGGCCCAATATTTTTCAAGTGCTGAGAGAAAAGAATGTCAACTACCTATGAATTCTATGGCCAGTAAAACTATTGTTAAGCAAATAAAGAGAAAGAAAGACATTCTCAGATGAAAGAAAACTAAAGGAACTTTTCACTAGCATATCTATCCTTAAAGATTGTCTAAAGAAAGACCTTTAACATAAATGAAATTATAAGAGAAAACTTTGAAGCATTAAGACTATAGAAAGAATGATAGAAGGGGCAAAAATATGCGTATATAAAATGTACTATCCTTTCCCGATTAATTTTTTAAATTATATTTGATTATTGAAATGAAAACCGTGACACCATCTGATAATCTAGATAGTTATTTTTTTAATAAGGAAGGTAAAGGGACTGAAAAGGAAATTAACATTCTACATTTCACTATAAGTGGTAAAATGCATGTACTAATACATGGTGATAAGTAATACTGTGTATTATAATGATGAGAGCCATCATGAAAGCTATACAAAGAGAATAGTTAGAAAAAATGTAATATATGTAAATAAATCAAGATGAAATACTAAAAATTGTTCAAGTAATCCAGAGGAAGAACGGAAAAGAGAAACAGAGGAATGAGAACCAGAAAACAAGTAATAAAATGGTAGACTTAAGCCCTAACATATGACTAATTACCTTATAAGTCAATCAAAAGACAGAATTTGGCAGGAAGAATTAACAAAAATGTCCTGACTATATGTTATTTACAAGTCATTGACATAGGTAGGTTGAAACTAAAAGCATGGAAGAAGATATACTATGCAAGCATTTATATAAAAAATGGAGTGGATATATAAATAGCCAATCATATAGAAGTCAGAACAAAGGAAATTACTAAAGACAGAAGAATGAGATATAATGATAAAAAAATTAATCTACCATGAAGAAATAAGATTCTAATTGTATAGGTATCAAACAACTGAGCTTCAAAATACAGGAAGCAACAATTAATGAAGTGGAAAGGAGAGACAGACAAATCCACTATTATTGTTGAAGAATTCAACACTCGCCTCTCAGCAACTGATAGAACTATTATACAGAAAATCAGCAAATATGTGTTAGAATTGAACAACACGGTCAACTAAGAGGATTACATTTTCATGTATAGAACACTCTATCAAACAATAGCATAATGCACATTTTTTCAAGCGTCCATGGAAAATTCTTCAAGATAGGTCATATTATGGGCCATAAAACAAACCTTAACAAATTTAAAAGAATTAAAATTACAGGAGTATGTTCTCTAACTATAACAGAGTTTACCTAGAAATCAGTAACAGTATAACAGGAAAATCTCTAAACATTTGGAAATTAAACAACAAACTTTATTTTTAAATCCATAAATAAAAACAGAAGACAAAGAACTGAATGAAAAAAAAAAAAGAAAAACAATATAATATAACAAAATATATAATATGCAGCTATAAGTATGTGAGAAAAATATAGTACTAAGGGCTTACATTAGAAATGATCAAATTAATCATCTAGGTTCCCACATTAAAAGCCTAGAAAAAAGAAAAGAGCAAAATAAACCAAAAGAAAGTAGAAAGAAGAAAATAATAAACATAAAAGTGGAAATCAGGGAAATTGAAAATAAGAGAATAAATTAAACAAAAGTTGATTCTTCAAAAGAAATCAGTACAATTGATAAACCTCTAGCAAGATTGACAAGAGTAAATAAAAAAATTTAAAAAGACGCACGTTACAATATTAGGAATGATATAGAGAATATTACCACAGATCCTGTAGCTATTAAAAGAATAATAAGTGAATATAACAATTACTTTAAGCTCATAAATTTGACAGCCTAGACGAAATGGGTCAATTCTTCAAAAACTGCAAAATACCTCATTGAAGAATGAAGAGGAGGAAATTCCAAGCACAAGGTCTCCTCAATGAAATGCTTTGGAATTGTCTCTGAAAGAATAGAAAAGAGAAAAGATGTTTTAGGCCAGTAGTACAGATGAACAAAGACATGGCACATGCAAAATAGGAAAGGGCAATCTCAAGTGAAAAGATGGGATATAATATGGGGTAAAGAGAAAAGGAGCCTAAATAACTAAAATTAGTTTCAATTACACAGAGGTTTAGACTCCAGATAGAACTTACCTCTGATGGTCTATGCAGTAGGGGAACATTATTAGTTCTTGAACAATATTGTAGATTGATGGAAAGAATTGAAATAAAACTATCCTGGAACAAGTGAGTAAGCTGAATGAATTGATAATTGTAATCTTCAATTATCACTATATCATAAGTGTATAGAAACTAACGCTGTTGAAAGGACGTTAAATAAACCAAAATGTATTCTGATATTATTATTTGAATGGTTATTATGAGTTAAGTACTAGTCTAAGAACATTGTATGTACATATATATTCCTCATATAACCTTATAAGATAGGTATTATTTTCCCATTTTTCAGTCCATAACTGAGGTACAGAGAGATAAGACAATTGTCCAAGTTCACCTGGCTAATAAGATGTGGAGATGAGTAGAACTGTACTTTTAACCGATACTTAATGCTCTTCTTCCATAGTCCCGTGGAAATAAAGAGTTTTAGAATTTTCAAAAGAGTGGGAATAGACAACATTTGGACTCATATGTAAAATATTTCAAGTTTTGGCTGAGCATCTCTGAGGAATAATTGAGCTATTTATCCCAAATATCATCTATTAGCAAAATTATATAGCACATTTATAGCCGGTTAGTGATATAATTAATGACTAAGCACATTTAAATGCAAAATGGGTTGAGATATTTTAGGAGTTTCATTTCTACTCTCCATTTTTTTTTGTTTTCTGTGTCAAAGTAGACCAACATCAATGAATCTAATTTTTCAGAAATTTGTTAGGTACATATCTTAATGAAAATCATTAAATAACTATTGAGGATATTTTGTGTCTTTTTTTTCTATATTCTCCAGGAATTTAGTACCAAAAAAAAAACAAGGCTTAACAGCTTCATATTGCTGTATATGTTTTCATTGTGTTCTTTTCACAAATTCCTTTTTATTAATCTAGAGCCTAAATTAAATTTTAATATTTTTCTCCAACATTTTGGTTTCCTTTTTGCGATCAGGTATTTTTCACTAACAATTTGTAATGGTTACTCTTTGAGGAGGTTTCTTACAAACTTTCCTGTTTATTTCAATTTTGTTGACCTCATAAAATATCTGAAAACCTTTGATTTATACTCTAAATATATAATTCTACTTATAAATAATGTTTAAGTTTAAAGTACCCACAAAATACTGAATGTTATTTAGAGTAAGAATACTTGCATTGGAAATGTATTACTGTATATATTCATGAAGTGCATAGTTAAATAATTATGTACTTAATTCAGGAGAAATAATTCCTGTGGTAATCCTAATTGGTTCTCCACTTCTCATCAAAAATACTCATGCCGTATTCTTTTCACCTCAAGAGAATAGAAATGTTGATCTCAGTTGAATGCTATTTCCAAAATATTTCTTAAAGCATTTAAAAAGTTTTTTCCTTATTTTTTAAATTTATAATCTAACCTTATAATTTTCAACCTTAAAAAGTAAATTATTCAGAAAGACATTTTTCTGTCTCTTTTCAATGTCAGTCTCTAATGTGTCATGACCTAGCTGAAATTTTCTTTGAAGTAGTTAATATTTAGGTACTAGTTTTTGATGTTCTGCAAATACCATATTGATTGCACACTATAATGTTTAATCAGCTTTTCTAAGCAGAAATGCTCTTCATCTTTTCAGATTCTATTAGATGGTTTATCTGTAATGAACAATCAGCTATACTGAAAATCATTGTACTTTGCTCTTCCCAGTATTGCTGCATAATTATTGATTGTCAGACTACTTTTAATTTCTCATGTTAGTATAGACATCATTTAAAAATATTTATTATATTAAAAATCCCCAAAACTATCGCATTGTCTTTTTTCCTAATTCTATTTAATATTCTTATGTCAATACTTGTCAAAACCATTGTATTGCAGATTTGTAGCCTGTTAGTGATATAATTAATGACTAAGCATATTTAAATGCAAAATGGTATGAGATAATTTAGAGGTTCCATTTCTACTCTCCATTTTTTAAAAGTTTTCTGTGCCCAAGTGTACCAACATCAATGAATCTAATTTTGCAGAAATTCGTTTTGTACATATCTTATTAAAATCAATTTTTAAATAACCATTGAGGATATTCTGTGACTATTTTCTTAAATGAAAGAATTGACTTGCAGCCCCAGAGCATATGGGAATATCAGGAAAATTGCATGCTTTCTCCATGGATAAATTAACCTGCATTACATACAATCCATCTGGGGAAAGTCCAGCAAATCCTTTTTGGATATTTACTCTTTTTGCATGTCTTTGCTTTAGTTCATTGATTCATGAACAGAGTTAAAATACTAATAGGGACACATTAAGTTTTTCTGAGTCAATTATTCCACATACCCTTAACCTTATTTATATTGGTTTGCCCTTCTCCTGTGGTTATTAAATATTATAGTATGCAAACCTATTCCTGGTATTATTGACAAATATGTCAAACCTTTTGTTCATCAAAACTGATCTAAGTGTTCAGCACTTTGCTGTGAGAGGTCACATCTAGGCCTTGAGGTCAGTTTCATGAAATTCAGTGGGAGTCGAAGAACAAGGGCAGAAGAATCTGGATCTAAAGAGAAAAATCTGTTGGTGTGTCCTCGCTGTTTGAATCCAGCTCTTGTGATCAGAAGAAGCAGAAATTTGTTCAAGTTAGTCCAAGAGAAATGGAATTTATTATAAAGAGGTTGTATCCATCTGAGTTCCATTAGAGAACAAAGACACATCAATCTGAACAGGAAAATTTTTGTATAAAGAATGATTAAATTAAGATGGGAGAGGGAGAGTCAACCGTCAGGATGTAAAGAGAACTTTACAGGTTACCCAAGGCTGAGGGAAAATATGCAATGAAGGACAAGATTACAAGGGGGGATTCCAAGGTGGGCTTTAGATCTTTTCGGAGAAGATGTGGCTTCAACCCCCTGAAAAATTTGCTAGGTCAGAGTTAGTCCATGCCGGCTGGGAAAACAAAAACTAAAGCAGCAGCTAGACAAGGTTCCTAAGCCTGTATGTACAGAGAGAGTAGGAGCAGGGCTTTCACTGGAGAATTGGAATCATGGTGTCCGTGTGAAGAGAACTCATGGAAACAGCCTTCCAGGTGCATGACAAGCTGAGCCTGGGGCAGGTGTGCAGAGGGTCAGAGTGTTGCTGCAAGTCCAGCAGTGCTCATTGTTCACAGGGATGACTGTGGGAAACATCTATCCAGGGCACAGGCTGGTGGGCAGGCACACAGAGTGTGGAGGTGGTGTTCTAACAGAGGGCCATGGTCACCACTGGTCCTTGGCTTACAAGGTCACTGAAGGACTGTATGTTCTGGGGACAGAACTGGGACAAAGAGCCATTGGGTATCCCTGTACATCCACCACTGATAGAATGTACTGCAGGAGTAAAAATAAATGCAAAATAAAATGCAGCACCCCAGATTCAGAAGTCTTCTTCCTCACTCAGTGTCTCCCCTGCACCCACTACTGACACATTTTAACATGTGTTCACTAAAACAGAGAAATGCTTGAAGTCTAATTCATTATTGCAGTGCAGGTACTGAAGGGTGAATCTGAAGCTGTGAAGCAATAAAGGGACAATTGGCACAAATGGGAGTGGAATAAAACTGACACTAAAAAATCATAAGGGATCAAGTCTACACTTAGGGACAAGTTTCTCTTTTTCTGTTTTTCTCTCTCTCCTGACTATAAGTTTTTTTTTTTCTCAAGGTATCTCTCTGAACTCTACCTTTCCCTCCTCATTCTTGGTTTCCTTCTTTATCATTTTAACTTGTGTATGGCCATCATAATCTCTCTAACTGCTCTCTGTGTGAGACATTTCAGCTTCAACTTCCATTTCTATTTGCATTGCATTCTATCAAGACATAATGTAGTGTCCCCAGTTCTTTAAAGAGGGAATCTATTTATCAAAGTTCATTTCTTTTTGCACCAGACACCACTAAGATTATAGTGTATAGATTAGCTGTCCTTGAGACCACTTCTAGTCTAATTGGTTTTGTACCTGGAGATAGGGTCACATGGCATAAAACATGGCTCCCCTTTCCAGGGGAGGGGCTATGGACTGAGGAATACAATAATTGACAATGTCTGCGCAAATTTTTTAAATAGCAAACGGTCAACTATATCTAAGCAGTTTTATAGTTTATCTCCTCTAGGTATGTTACAAATTTTATTCATAAGATTCATTTTTCTACCTCATAAGACATTTTCTGTTTTCACTGAATCACCTTCAGCTTTTTTTTATAACTTCTCTTTTTGGTATACCAGCATTAAAATGGATTAAGAAACAATTAATAGTGAAATAATTATATCCTGATTTTGTTGTTGTCATGCCTTTCTGCATTGCTGAAGATCATTATAGTTATAAAAGAAGAAAACTCAAATAAGTTTAAGCAAAACAAGGAAATTCATTTTCTCCTGTATCTGAAAAATACTGATTTCATTTACGGCTGGATTCCCAGACTCAAATAGTGTTAGCCATTTTTCAGCTCAGCGCTCTTCTGTGATGGCTTCATTCTCTGAAGTTTCTCTCTACGTGATGGTCCCTATTACTTCAGACTTAGTATATCATTTTTAAGAGAATCTCAGAGCAGTTGCAGGCAATGATTGCTGCACAGAACTTTTAGTCAACAATCAACATCTAGGAGGACAAATGTTAAGTTGCGCATGTAAAAGAAACAGAAGTGTAAAAAAAAATTTTGCTTATATTCTTTTTTCGGTAGATTTCCCTTAGCTTGTATGTATGTATGTGACTATATATTAAACTGAAAGAGCAGCTAATTTACAAATAAATATCCATTACGAATAACCTTTTGATTTTTTTTTTTTTACTTTATTGGAGTGACAATTGTTAGTAAAATTACATAGATTTCAGGTGTACAATTCTGTATTACATCATCTATAAATCCCATTGTGTGTTCATCACCCAGAGTCAGTTCTCCTTCCATCACCATATATTTGATCCCCCTTACCCTCATCTCCCACCTTCCTCTTCCCTTACCCTCTGGTAACCACTAAACTATTGTCTGTGTCTTTGAGTTTTTGTTTCTCATTTGTTTGTCTTGTTCTTTTTTGATAATTGATAATTTTGATGCACATTTTGTATGATCTAAATTGGGTTGAAAAATATCTAGTTTACTTACTGCCACTTTGCTATCTCTTGCAAATATTTTTATACCGATGGTTCTTAACCCAGGGAAATGTTGTCCCCCAGAGGACACTTAACAATGTCTGAAGATATTTTTAGTTGTCACAGCTGTGTGGTAAGATGTATTCTAGTATCTAGTATTAGAAACGAAATATTCTGCTAAACATCCTACAATGCACAAAACAGCAATCCACAAGAAATAATTTCTAGCTCAAAATGTCAATTGTGCTGAGGTTGAGAGGACCTGTTCTTCATGGTCATCTCTCTCTCTCTCTCTCTCTCTCTCTCTCTCTCTCTCTCTCGTTCTTTCTCTCAAAAAAAAAAAAAAGAAAAAGAAAAAGAAAAAGAAAACACACACATACCCCTACCTTGGATTCCCTCTCAATCAAACATTCCAGGCAGCGAATACCAGTAGGCACTATAGTTGATATTCAAAATGAAACCTATCGACTCTCCAGAACTTATTGGGGAAATAGTAATTGTATTAGGCTGGAATCTTTTGGTGGCATGTCATAGAGACAATATTCAGTCTCTCGTAACCAACAACAAAGATCATTAATATAAGACATATGTCTCATACAACTCAAAAACTGGAATGTGCCTGGTTAGGAGGAACCACTAGACACAGGGATGCAAAAGCACACAATAAGTCCTCTGCATCTCTCAATTGGAGTGTTTTTTTTTTACCCTAAGAAATGTAAGATAATTTTTTTATGTACTTGAGGTAAAAAGGATTTCTTAATTTGACCCCAAAATAGCTAACACTAAAATGGTTGATTCTTTTGATTACATTAAAATAAGTATGTCTTGTTAAACAATACCACAAAGAAAGTGAAAATAGAAGCTACCACCTAGAAGAAAGTATTTCAAACCTTGTTAGTAGTAAAGGATGACTATCCAGATTAACATCTTCACATTATAATTTTCAAAAGTCAAATATCCCATAAAAATGCTAAAAATAATCAGCCACTTCACAGAAGAGTTTGATAGTAAATAATAATATGAAAAAGTGTTTAATCTCACTAGTATTCAGGGAAATACTAAAACGAAGACTTGATACTGGGTTTTACTAGCTACATGGGCATAACTTAAGAAGTTTGAAATTTCTTACTTTGGTAAGGATGTGCTGAAATGAGAATTCTAATAAACTGCTAATGGGAATGTTAATTGGTATAATCACTTTGAAAAGTAATTTGGCATTATTTTGCAAAGTTGAACATAACAGTAATCTATGATTTAGTAATTCCATGCTTTGGTTCACTTTGTAGACACATTTGTACATGTTTAATAGGAAATATCTTCATAAAAAAATTGTCCATAATAGAAAATAGACATAAACAAAATGACCATGAACAGGAAAATAGGTAAATAAACAGCAATAGTCACTCTATGAAAGATTATATAGCAGTGAAAAAGAATTAACTTCACCTACTCAAAACAATATAGATTAAAAGTTACAAAAATTTTGAGTGAAAAAAACAAATTACAGTGTATGGTATTTTTTAAAGCTTAAAAACAAGTAAAACTATATAACATATTGTTCAAGAACACATACATATGTGGTAAAGCTATTTTTTAAAACAAAAGAAGTAAAGAAAACAAGGAAATGAGAAATATAAAACCGAGGATAGTGCTAGCTTTTGATACAATGGCACAGGGTTTGAACAGAGGAGAGAAAAGTGAGTAGATTCTTCAGTATTGTTAAATTCTAGTTCTTGAGTTGGGATTTGAGGTTCATAGTATTTGTTTTATTATTTGATTTATATCTTTCATATATATTATATGTATACCCATTTATGAGTGGTAAAATTACATAATGTTTTTAAAAAGACAATTGTCCACATAATTTGGATACTAAATCAAACCAACAAAGAAATATGAGAAACCAGGGAAATTGAACTTCAACTAAACACTGACATTAAGGGATTGCTACTAATGTTTTAGGTATGTGGAGTATTATAGTTTTGATTTTTTTTAGAGTTCTGTTTTAGAGATACTTACTAAACTATTTACAGGTTAAATGATACAATAATTGGATTTTGCTTCTACATAACCTAGGGCTGAAGGGGAAGTAGATGGGGCTATAGTGAAACAACACTGGGCATGTGGAAGTGGATATTAGAAATGTAAAGATTTATCATATTACTCTCTACTTTGGTACAAGTTTTGAATTTCTATAATAAAAAGAGAACAAAAGAGAAAAGCAATGTCTTTCCATATAAAATTCTGATTAAATGATTTAACTCATCTATTTTGGTGAGTGATGATTATTCTTTGTTAAAAAATGCCACTTCTATTAAAAAAAAGGCAGAATTAGTTCCATCTCCTAACTGCCCTTTTTGAGAATAATGTTGTCCTACTTCTAATCACTTCAACTTAATATTGACCAAAATTGTCTATTTTATGTCACTATTCAATGCCCTCAAGGCGTTCTAAATATCTTTCACTGCGAAGACTTTTGCTTATCTCACCTTATTTTTTTTTTTTTTGAATGACCTGCCTCACCTATAGTTTTCATCAAATCCAAAACCTTTAATGGCTCTCCTGTTTTTTTCCACCCTACTCCATATGCAACAGCCCTATAAGAATTAGTACTTCTGTTCCTATGGTCAAACTCTTCTAGCTGTCTTCAATAAGTAGCTAAAAAGTCATTCTTTTCTAATCCTAAATACATTCACCTTTCAAGGCCCTTCATCTCCAACTAAACCATCCCTGACCATTCTAGACTTCAATGAACTCTGTACTCATTAAAACAATTTATTCCCATGGTATTTATGCCATACACATCTGAATTTCCTTCTAATTCACTGAAGTCTTCCGCTTGGTATTCTTTCCTGACTTCTCTTTTATTTGACTTCAAAAGGTTTGAACCCACAGGATTCTCTCCTGCTTCATTTTTTTTTATCTGCAAAGGAATCTTATCATGTTCCATGTTTATTATCTATATACTATTTATTATCTAAATGACTCCAAAATCTTTATCTCCAGCTATTATCTCTCTCTCTCTCTCTCTCTCTCTCTCTCTCTCTCTCTCTCTCTCTCTCTCTCTCTCAATGCAGAAAGCAGAATTATTGATTATTCTCCCTATATTATTCAGTTTGTTCAGGAAACTATAACCACTCTGAGCATTTTATACAGGAAGTGACAATTCAGGAAACTAGAGAATCATACAACTATTATCAAGTCTGGAGAAGCTCCCACTAGGAAAGAAATCAGGATAAGTAGGAAATTCAGAAACTATTGTTTGTGGTCTCAGCTACCTGGAACACTGAAGTGGGTGACACTTAGGAAGATATCTGGAAGCCACTGGGGGAAATTCTGTATTTTCCTTCTCAAATGCCCATGCAGCTTCCTACGGCTCCCAACAAAGAATAATGCCTTTTATTTCTTGTTCATCTTTCAAATCTCATACAGGAGTCTCTCACTGACGAAACTGAAACTAGTAACTGTTGACAAGTGAGTTAGAGAAATGTAGATTCCATGTTTTCAGTGATCGAAAAATTGGACCATTTAAAAGGGTAGGAATTGTTGTGCGACAATAACAATATGTAGATACAACCAAACTTTACCTTCCCTAGACTTCTAATTTGATAAGTACTATTACAAGACAGCCAGCCTTTCAAACCAAATTGTAAGGTTTAGCATTGATATTTTTTTTTCTTTCCTGTATAACTTACACCTAACCCATTATCAAGTTCTATCAATTAAATCTCTAAAACTCCTGTCTCCCCCTTTTTGACATCTCCACTGACACCTTCCTTATCTAGGCCTCTGTAATTTCTCAACAGGATGATTGCTGATTGCAACAGTCTACCAATTTGTAGCCCACTTTCCACTCTTGTTTTCAAACAACAAATGGAACCAAAGTGATCTTTAAGAATGTAAATGAAATAATGCTATTGCTTTTCTTAAGAATTTTCTGTGTTTTCCTATCCAAACTAGAGTAAAATCTAAGATTGTCACTTTAAAGTTTCTACTCTCTATACTTCAATCATTAGTCTCCAGTCACCCCAGCATTAAATATCCTCAAGTTTACCAAGTTTATTACACTGACCTGCAATGTTATCCTCCTATATTCCCATGACTGTTGTAATTTTGTCATTCACATTTCAGCTTAATACTCATCTCAGAGACACTTTCTTTCCCAATCTAAATTAGGATGTGGCACCTTATTTTAATTATCTACATAGCACTTATTGCAATCAGAAATTGTCTTCTTTTATCTAATTGTTTATTGTTCATCTTGTCCTCCAGCATTAAGCACCATATAAGCAAGGACCTTGTATGTTTTGTTCACCACCAATGGTATAGTACCTAGAACAGTGTATAGAGATTAAAAAAAAAAAAGTTGCTCAATAACATGTGTTCAATTACTGACCTCTCTAGCATCCATTGTGATGATTATGATATTTTTAAGATAAGTTTGATGTTTCTTATGTCATTACATTTACCGAATACATCGGTCTTGATACTATAATTGGCTGATGACTCTTTCTAAGAAACCATGCTTTATTGCGAAACTCTGCTAAAGTCAGTCCTAGGACTCCATCTTGTTTCTTGGTATATCCCATTTCCTTGCGTAAGCACTGCTAAATATTTTCAATGAAATGAATTAACCAAAAATTATTATATTGAGCTCATAAATTGAGGTAGTAGTATTTCTGTCATTATTTCCTAAAATTAGGATGTCGTAGAGAAAATGTTAAATCCAAATTGATACTGGTGGTCATTAATCCTGAATTAGAGATTTGCTGAGAAAATTGGTGTAATATTATTTTTGTCTTCAATTAAAATTTTCCATATTAAACATTAAAAAAAAAAAAAAAAGTTAGTCCTTAGGAAACCATTTTTGAGCTATGAGACACTGCCATTGTACCAAGATAGTGTCATGGGAATGTGTCTAAAACAAAGAGCCAATGCTTAGACTGGTTGATTACCAAAATTCTAAAAATATTTGCTAAAGAAGATTCTATCTCTTATGAATGCCATATAAGAGATAGAGAAAAGTATACAGTAGTGGCAACTGAAGCTGAAAGTTCATAATATACAAAGCAAGTGGTGGGGTTGTGGGGTTGGGTGTTGACGTGGCTTATGTTTAAGCCAAAGGCATGCAAGAATAAAAACTATGCAATACAAGACAGATATATTGTCTGGACAGTAGGTTAGTAGGGTGAGAGAAGAAAAAGTGGGACCTGCCCGGAGTTGCTGAATGAAGTTAATGGCTCAGTGCTCGAGTACGAATCCATAAACTCTTACTGCCCAAGTCTCTTGTATTAACTTGGAATTACCTCATAATAAACCTCAAAATTCCTGTATCCGTGGGTGTGTATGTAATCAGAATCACTTCCTCATAACTTGAAGAATCTTGGCTGTATTTCTCTTCTTTATACCAATATAAGCCTAACTAGATCATTCATTATTTTCCATATATTTGTCTTGTCAATCTTTTATTCAGCAAATGTTTATTTAGCAACGGTTATGCATTAGGCACTCCTCTAGGTTTTAGGATGTCTTGAACAGAAGACAAAAC
This sequence comes from Rhinolophus sinicus, assembly GCF_057876585.1. Taxonomy (NCBI): domain Eukaryota; kingdom Metazoa; phylum Chordata; class Mammalia; order Chiroptera; family Rhinolophidae; genus Rhinolophus; species Rhinolophus sinicus. The sequence continues at coordinate 24,503,329 of NC_142504.1, forward strand.
AAATCCTTGGTCTCTGAAACTTATGTTACAGAAAGGGAGATACCATATAGAAAATGCATAAGTTAAATACACCTTTTAATATAGTGATCATGCTAAGAAGAAAAGGAAATAAAACAAAGCAAAAGGATATGAAATACTGAAGGAGAAAAGGGGTGGTTAAATTTTACATAAGGTGGCCCCGAAAGGTCACAAGGAAAACAATCACTTTTGAGTAAAGGCTTTAAGAAAATAAGACCATTGCTATGAGCATACATGGAAAGTTCTAGGTGGAGGGAAAAACAAACACAACGGCCCAGTGTTGTTTCCGAAGTGCAAGATATGTTTAAAGAATAACAGACTAAACAAGGGGAAGAATTAGGATGTGAGGTCAGAGAGCCATGGGAAAGGGGGAGGTGAGATGCAGAGTGAGTGAGATGAGCATGAGCAGATCAGGATGAGCCTTTTCAGGCACAGTACTGATTTTGGCTTTTATTCTAAGTGAAATGGGTTGCCATTGAAAGATTCTGAACAGAGAAGTGGCATGTTCTGAGAAGTTTTAATAGGATCATTCTGGTTACAGTGTTGATAACAAACTACAAGTGCCTAAAGGAAGAGAAGGAAGATGAGTTAAGAGGCTACTAGTATGTTCAAAGTAGGAACTGAATGATTGCTTTAGACCAAGGTGGTGTCAATGGCAATGTTGAAAAGCAATTAAATCGCGCATACATTTTGAAAACAGCACTGAAAGAATTTACTGTTAGGTAGATTTAGGGTGTGGGTGAAGTAAAGGAATCAAAATTTGGGGCCTGAAATGGGAGGACTGAAGGAGGAGCTGATGTAGAATTAGGTAGAGGGCAGGTATATCAGGAGCTCAGTTTCAAACTTAAAACATGTTGAATTTGAAATGCGTCTTAGATTTCTTTTTATTCTTTTTTTTTTAATTGAAGTTTATTTGGGTGACAATTGTTAGTAAAGTTACATAGGTTTCAGATGTACAGTTCTGTATTACATCATCTATATCTCACATTGTGTGTTCACCACCCAGAGTCAGTTCTCCTTCCATCACCATTTATTTGAAAGATTTCTAAGCAGAAATGTCAAATAGGCCAGTGAGAGTTCGAGATCTGTAGGAGCTTTCTGGAATGGAGATATGTAAATCTGATAGAAAGACACATAAATAGACATACAAACGGACAGATTATAAAGCCATGAGACATGATAAGATCTCATAGTCACAATCCAACATTTAGAGGCAAGTGAGATGAGAAGGAAAAAAAAAATGATGTTGCAGTCAGAAATGTAAGGAGAACAACTAGTCCACAGTGATTTCCTGGAATCCCAGAGAAGTTTCAAAGAAGAATAATCTACACTATCAAATGATGCTAATCAATCATCTAAGATGAGGGTCTGATTCAAAGAGGATAATCAAATGTGGTTGAGAAAGCCTGAGGAAGTTCTCTCTTTAGAGTTTCTATTTTCTTTGTGGAATAGAAAGCAAAATCACCAGCGGAGAATGAGGATGGGGAAGGAGGTGTTAAGCTTTCACTATAAATTTCCAACTACAATGACTTTCGTTTAGAAGGTACTCAATATGTGTTGACTATGCAACTGACAAAAAAGAGAGAGAAAGAGAGAGAGAGAGAGAGAGAGAATAGATAGATATGGGTTAAAGGCCCCACTCTAGTCCCCACCCTGTTAAGTAAGTCATTTACTTCCTCCACTCTTTAAGATTCAGTTTTCCCCTTTAGTGAAGTTAGGCTAATAATAATTATGTTAGTGAATGGGAAAAAGCCCTGATTGATAGAATTTGTGGTAAATTAATCAGGAAATGATGAGTCTTGAGTATTTAGTACCTTTGTTTCAAATATAATTTATGTAATTATAAATTTCTATAACTTATTTCATTTTATTAAACTTATTCCTAAAAATTTAAGAGTTGGCTCTCAGGAGCTAAGACAACTGAGACGGGCTGGCTCCAGGACATTACTATATCTACTCTTCCATTTCACTAGGGATTGAATAAAATAATGTATGGGAGAGAGCTTAAATTTTGTGAAAAGCTATATAAATGCCAAGTATTATTATTATTTTGAAGTGGGTTACAGGAAGTAAGAAAAGCAGAAGATACAGATCCTACCTTATTTGTCTTGAAAGTTACCATGTATCCTCAAACACAGAATGATTAACAAGTTAATGAACAAGAAGTTAAATTTCCACTTAGGTGAGATAGAGAAAAGGCTTTCTGGCCATAAAAAATGGAGAAACACTTTAATCTTTTTTTCACTCAAGGTCTAAAACGTTGATCAATTTAATCTCTCTATGTTTTGTAACTTTGCTGTTTAAATATGTTTTTCTCTTAGATAGAAGGACCGACTATACAATTTCTAAAAGATTCCTTTAAGTTATGAGTCAGTTATTTCTGGAATGTTGGGTAGCATTCAATGTGAAGATTCTTTTCTATTTGATAATAAGAAATATGGTAAAAAAAAAAAAAAAAAAGATTTAACTACTAACACTTCAAAAGGTGACATCCTTTTCACTGTGCATAGACAGTAACTATGTTGGTGAACTCTCTACATTTTGTCAGCTTGTGGCTCATATGGTTTACCAAAGTGGAGAAATAAATATAAGCTAGATGGTTACTTAAAACATGTGGCTCTAGTTTCATAATTTTAAAATAGATTTACCTAATTTTTTTTTTAAAGAATATTTCTAGTTTAACCTCTCATAAAATGTATTTTTAGAACTCCCAATGGAAAGATTAAAGGTTATTATAATCTCTATTTTGGCATTTAGATTATGGTTAGAAGAGATGGTATCCACTGTGCCATAAACTTTTCAAGTAAGATCAAAGAGAACTTTTAAAATATCATCTCATCATCACTTCTCCTCACCCCTTCAGTCAACCCCACAAGTTCAAGAAAGATAAATGTAGCGAATAAGAAATGAGGAACTTGGGGTCACATTCATGTATAAGTCATAACTAATAAGCAAATCACTTAGCAACAGAGTATGACTTTTCTAAAAATAATATTTATTTACACTATTTTTAAGCCTATATATATACATTTTTTTATTTTTTTTCTAAATTAGGTTAGGTTATTCTTGAGCTATCAATCACTTTTGTCATTGATGTTGGGGCTTGTTTTTGTTTGTTAATATGCTTCCCTCTCATCTTCAGAACCAATCTGATTATCTCAGTGCCTATAGAGCTTGTTAAAGTGCAATGGTAAGATAAAGTGCATTTTCTCTCCACTTCAAAAAACAAAACTGAAGGAAAAATATATCTCAATAATTTCTCAGAAATTAAAAAAAAAGAAACATTTTTAGTTATCTCTTTCCAAAAATAGAGATGCACTTAAAAATAGAGATTGATAGAAATTATATTTGTGGTGCTCCAAATCCAATGTTACAATTAAAGCTTTCTTAAGCTTTATTAAAGAAAACTTGTTTTTCATTATGCTTCTGTCACAAGGGCAATATTGTCCAGAAAATTTCTTAACAAAAATGTGCAAATAATGCAGGAGGTGATGTTAAACATATCAAAAAAATCTAATTGTCCATGAGAGAATTTTCACACATGTACCAGTAACTTCAAAGACACTGTCAAGTTAATGGAAAGTCTTGCTAGCTCTTCTCTGGAAGGGAAATGCCCATTCTATAGAAATTGTATTGAGAGAGGTCATAAAGCTTTCTTTTTGGGCCTGGAGTCAGTGTTCTAGATTATGTTGATATACATTGTTAGAAGGTAGTTACACATCCATCATTTTATAATACATATTATTTATAAATTTCATTTATATTCTTATCAACAACACTTTTTTGGTAATGTCTTCATTATACCATTTTTATGATTTTTAAGGAGTTTTTGTTCCAATTCTTATTTTATTTTGCCCTTTAAATTGGTTTTACAGACTAATCTTAGCAAATAATACTAATTCAATACAAAATATCAACCTATTAGAGATTCTTAATCTTTTTTTGTGCAAACAATTTTTTTTTTGGTAGTCGATTAAAGACTGAGTTCTCAGAATGATATTTTCAAATGTATAAAACAAAACAGAGACTTATAAACGTAACCAATTATGTTGAAATGCAGCTATTTAAATATTTTTAAAAGTGTGTGACTCTATGAACACATTAAATAAAAAGACCTAGTAATATGTGAAATAACTATCAAAGCAGTGATGAGCATAAACAATAATCTGGATATCATTAACAACTATAATGTGATTTTAAAGTATCTGATTTCCTCTGGTGATTAAATTATAGGTGATTCTACCACTATTGTTGGGTACATTCATAATTAAAGAAAACGCTAAATTTCAGTTGGAGGTTAATGAAAATAAAGATGTAATTGTTTTCCCTATACATGTTCACACAGCCTTTGAAATTTAGGGGCCCCGGGGTTGGTAGATGTGAGGTAATGAACCCCTGACATAGAATTTTATTAAAATGTGCCTTCCTTATAATAGCTGCAGTTTAGAGTTTCTTACACTAAATCATTTAGTCTTTTAGATCCTTTTATTGCGGATGCAGCTTTGATGCCTTCCTTTTCTTTCTTCCCATCCCTTTAGCTAGTAATATGGTTGACTCAAATAAAAAATTCTCTGAATGCTAATTGAGTGGTCAGTTGGAGAGGAGTCAAACATGCTTCATTTTGTTTTAAGTTTATATAACATGACCGACACATAATGTTTAAGTGAGGAAACTATAGCTTGGATTCCCTGTTGTGTGTCAGTTACACATCTGCTTAACTCTTCATTTTAGGAAGTTCTACAACTTCTCTGGACTAGTTGTGCCATGAATTTTTGTTTTTAAAGAAAGGGCTGAACCCTCACACATAGTATGAATAAGACCTCGTTAAAAGAAGAGAAAAAATAAGTCTCCCCATTTCATTTACCTTGATGAGATGCTTAAAAGACAATATATAAGAAAGAAAGCTGAGATACTAAAAATTTAAGTCACTTGGTTCTAAATGACAAATATTAAGCAGTAAACCTCAATCTGACTTTCTGAAATTCAGTCCAGGAATTTTTTACTCATATTATGGAAAATATTTCTAAAATTATAAACAGTTCAGTTAAATTCCACATTTTTCTTCTCTGGTAAGTGATTATTACTTGCATTCATATGGTATCAAAAGCCCAGTATATCGTGATTTCCACTTATTGATAACAAAGTTATAATGATTAGCCAAAATGGCTCCATAGAAGACTCTATACCATTACTAAATTATATGTAACTTATCTACTATGACTCTTTCTGACATACTTATTGAACTATTTGTAATCTTTGTCGGTACTAGATTTGTTCCATATAAAATAATCTGTTGCACTATAGACCTAAAATTTGCTCATGTATCTGTATATTTCATACTATTAGTAGTCTCGTATGTAAACTAAACGTATAACAGGAAAAGCAAGATAGGAAAGAGAGATAAAATAATGTAATAGCAAAAAAAGTTAAAGACTAAATTCAAAATCAATGATTCAAGAGACAGACTCTCTTCTTATACGAGTATATAAGAAAGGAGTGACCCAAAGTTTGAAACAATTATTTTTTCATAAATGTATGTGTGAAGCCCTATATTAGGTAAAACAAATAAGATATAAATCCTTTCCATCACTGAAGGAGCATGAGAGGGTAGACAGACACACTAAACAAGTGAAGGCTATGAAGTATTTTGGTGCCATAATGGAAATATGCATCAGGTATAGGGTGCAAGCCAGCACCGGAGAAAGAATTGAGGAGGAAGGTCAGGATGACAACTGAGGATGATTGTCCCATAAGCGATGTTGGGAGAAGAAAAATGCACATACTAATTGGTGAGGAAAAGACAATCCAGAAAAGATATCAAGTGTGGGTATAGAAATAGGAGAAGAGCCCAGGGTGCCATGTCATGGAAACCATGGAAAATATACTTTTAGGAACAAATCATACAGAATCCAAATAGAATGAAGTTTGAAAGAAGTGAGGGAGAGTGCACTTAGGGTCATTTATTTATTCATTACTCAATTTTTTTTAAATATTATTTACATACGAGGCACTGAACTAGTTACCAGGAACATGGAGGTGAGCATAAAAGTTGAAGTTGTAGTACCCTCATGATGTTTACAAAGTAATGGAGAACACCAATATAAGAATAAAGAGAAAAAAATCAGGTGAGCAAGTTTATAACAAATTAATAATAATAATTGCTACCAAAGAATAGGGAATGGTACTGTTCTAATATATAATGTGGGCATTGATCTAGAGTGGGAAGTAAACATTTTCTGAGAAAACAATGAAGCAGTGCTAGTTCATTGTTGAGACTGAAAAGAAGTCAAGGTTGCCCCCGTGGTTTTTAAAGGAGCCCTAGTTTTGTCCTGGAAATTATAAAAATAGCTAATGTCTGTATCATTCAATTCATGAAAATTTGTTTTTGGAATTTTTTCTATGGTATTGGAAAAGTACTCATTTCGTTTCACCTAACTTTAAATCACAATGGCAGCCAGGAGATTAAGGAAATTGCAAGAGGGGCATGGTAGAAAGTGAGATAGAGAGAGGAAAAGAAAGAAGAGAAAGAAGAGATCAGTATTACAAACCTACTGTGTTTCTCCGAAAATAAGACTGGGTCTTATATCGTATTTACCAAAAAATAAGATTGGGTCTTACGTTAATTTTGCTCCAAAAGATGCTTTAGGGAATATTTTCAGGGGATGTCTTATTTTTTCTTGTACAACAATCTACATTTATTCAAATACATCATGTCATCTTCTTCTGGAATATTGTCATACGTACTAAATGCATTCATCTGGCTGACGATCTTAACTGGGGCTTATTTTCGAGGTAGGTCTTATTTTGGGGGAAACATGGTAATTATTCGAATAATATAGTAATATAACATAGCCCCCATAAAAAAGTGTAGGGTATTTCGGATGACTCAGCATAGATGAGATTCTAGAATATATAACAGCTACAAAATTAGGAAAGAACACTCACATTATCATCAAGGCTGTCACTTTGGAGACACATAGAAATGTGTTTCATGTCCCTCTCCCACCAACTGTGCAAATTTGGGGAATTTATACATCTCTTTTAGCAGCCACTTTATCTTCCTTAAATAGGTTGATATCTATTTGCCACAGGTCTCGTGACTATTAAATGAGATAATGTATGGCATGTACCTTTCTTAACTCCTGGCAAGGTAGTAGGTGATCAATAAATGGTAGCTGTATTAATGGCATTGATTGATGGTGATGATGGTGATGATAATGGTGATGATGATGACAATGAAAACAAGGTGATGGAGACAAATTTATTCACTGTGCTTGGATGTGGAAAGCTAAAAGACATGTAGCCTGACTTCAAAATGTTTATCATCTAGTTGTTGATATAGGATATATGTTAAAACAGCAATATAAATAGCATTATGCTTTTTAAAAATATGAAGAGTGCAAATAGGGACTAAAGGAGATAAGAGGAGGGCCTTATTGCTCAAAACATGGGATCTCAATTAAAAAATTCAGTGTTACAGACTTAACCCCTTTTCCATAAACTGTATTAGTTTCCTAAGTTTTCTGGAGCTAATTATCATAAACTGGGTAGCCTAAAAAAAAAAAACAAAAAAAGCGTGTTGTCTCACAGTCCCAGAGTCTAGATGTCTGAAATCCTTGCTTCTTCCTAGCGTCTGTAGTTTGCCGGCTATCTTTGGCATTCCTTCACTTACAGATGCATCACTCCAATCTCTGCCTCCATCTTCATGCGGCATTCCCCCATATGTCTCTGTATCTTCAAACGGCTGTCTTCTTATAAGAACACTAGTCATAATATTGGCCTAAGGGCCACCCTATTACAGGATGCCCTGATCTTAACTAATTATATTCACAAAAGCCCTATTTGCTAATAAAGTCACTTTCTGAGGTACCAGGGGATAGGACTTCAACACATCTCTTTTTTTTTTTTTGAGGGGGTGGAGGAGGGGGACATACAATTCAACCCATAACATATCAATTCTGTTGATGTAAGGATTTTTTTTTGTCCACTCATGGAACCATATGTTCAATTTTATAACAAAAATCAAAAGAATAGTCAGTATTCTCTTAGTGGAAAGTAACTGCAATACAACTTAAAAATAATTTTCTTTTTGGAGGGATGCTCGCAAATTTAAAGAGTGTTGCTGAATCAAAGGGCAGTCCTGGGATTCTCCCTTGCTTCTTCTCATGTTTGCTTCTCACCAGGTACCTGCTGAGTACCAGACGTTACCAGAAGTTCTAGGAACACAATCTTTAATGATGAGTTAGACAACCATCTCACCTCCTTTAACAGAAAAGACCTTTGGTAGGACTTTGAGAGACCATGTTTGGGGCCTGGACAAATGACTATGGCTGTTCTAATGTGCAATGATCACAGCCTCGCCTGGTCATAAGTTCAACTCTTTTGTCCAATGCTGTAAGATCTGTTTCCAAAACAAGAGGAGAATTTTGTCTTGCATAGATATATTAGTTTTCTAGGATAGGCATAACAAAACACCACAGGCTTACACAAGAGACTTTTTTTTTTTTTTTTTTTTTTTTTAGAGATGTGCAAGCTAGAAGTCCCAGATCAAGGTGCCATCTGGGTTAGTTTCTTCTGAGGCCTCTCTCCTTGGCTTGTGGGTAGCTGTGTTCTTGGTCTTTCCTCTCTGTGTTCACATGTCTATCCAGATCTCTTCTTATAAGGACATCAGTCATATTGGATTAGTGCCCACTCATATGACCTCATTTTACTTTAATTACCTCTTTAAAGGCCCTACCTCCAAATGCAGTCACATTCTGAGGTACTGGGGGTTAGGGCTTCAACATATGACTTTTGGAAGAAGCTAATTCTGCCCATGACAGTAAGAAAAGTCTGATAAGAGCCAACAGGCATTTGCCTGATAACCAGGCTCCTGAGTGGGAGGTTCTCTGCTAAACAGAATGTACCACAGAATCTTTCCAAAAATCTGAAGGTTGAAACAATCATTGCAAGGAATCTTACATATGAAATGAAATCTTAGAAGAGCTAATATTTTGTTCAAGGTAATAAAGGAAAGCTGAGATTCAAACCCAAATTTATGTGGTTCCGAATCCTACACTCTCAACAGCTACATTATAATTACAGATTTTGTTTTGGATTTTAGCCTGTATTTGTTTTATTTCGTGTAAAAGTGTGGAGTGATGCTAAAACAAAGAACAAATTTAAATCCTATAGTCTTTTGCATTACAGACTTTTGGAGGCCTTAGAGAAACTGTTGAGACTTTTCAAATTGTTAACGATCTTAGTTTATTGCTGCAAATGAGACAGTGCATTTCAAGGAAAATTGATAAAGTTATTTCTTAAGAAAACACCCAAAGTTTAAAGAACATATGCAATTGATTCTGTGGAGAAAATTTATTTTAAATGTTAGCTTGTCTTAGACTATACATTTTTACCTGGAGAACTGCATTAATTGGCAAAATGTAAGTCTTATCTTTTGGATAGTAAATAACTAAAGATCATTTCAGTTCAGTGGCGTCTATAAAATAACTTTATATTCCAAAAGTGAAAATTCAGTACATTTCAGCTGAAGCATTTCTTAATGTTGATACTTGTATTTCCCAAGCACAGAACTACAGGAAACCATTAAAAAAAAAAAAAAAAGTAATTTTAGACTCTCATCACAAAAATAAACTACACATTAATAATGCACAATAATAAAAAACACATTAATTGTTGATTTTCATAATGCATGTACACTAATCTTTTGGGGGGCAGTGAAGTTGTGGCTGGTATAATATGAGGCTGTTTCTTTATAGAAAATAAAGGGGGGAAAGAGGTCTGCATTCACTATTGATGATCTATGCTCCAAATCAATAACTGAAACCTCACATAACGCAAGAATACTAAGCAATTTTATTTCATAATAGGTTGTGGAAAGTGACCACACGTTGCATTTCCTGACTTTGTGGTGGTTTGGGGCTTTCAGTGGCTCCATCAACATAAAGAAAATGAGAGTCTGGTGTTCTTCACCTTCATAGTCCTGCAAAAATACATGGAAAAACTAACAATCAGGAGGAAGCAGACCGATCTATATGGTAGTTCAAGTTTCAGACCAATTCCATCTCCACATATACTTTTACATTATTTCAAAGGGCTTTACATTTCTACGTGTTGTGTAGGCCAAACTATTAGCTCTTGCAACCTATTCGTTTTCTAAAAATGAATAATGTTGCGTTGTCTTTGAGCAGAGGGAATGTCCTTTTGAGTTCAGTTTGTTAAACTTACTTCACTGAGATCATCGTTTCATTGATGATCATCATTTAATATTATTAAACTAGCTCTATTTATTGAGGAAAATTAAATTCAGAATTAAAAACTTTATCACATTCTCAGCTCAGTCTTTTGAAAGAATGAGACTGATAGAATATGTGTGATCATTCTTTTTTTCAGCTTTAATGAGGTATAATTGAAAAAATTGTTGTATATTTAAAGTGAACTACATGATGATTTAATATTCATATGCATTGTGGAAGGATTTGATGGTTTAATATTCATATACATTGTGGAAGGATTCCCACCATCAAGTTAATTACCACATCCATCACCTCACATAGTTGTTTGTTTTTCTTTTCTCTTGGGAGGACCCTTAAGTTCTTAGTAAATTTCATTTATACAATAGTGTTATCACCTATAGTCACCATATTATACATTGAATCTTTAAATCTGATTCATCTAAAAAATGAAAGTATGTACCTTTTTACAGTCTCTCCCTATTCCCCCATACCCCCAGCCCCTGGCAACCATCATCTATACTCTCTAATACTCTCTATTTTTAGGAGTTCGACTTTTCTTTTTTTTTTTTAAGAGTCTACATGTAAGTGACACCATGCAATATTTATCTTTCTCTGTCTGGCTTATTTCATTTAGCATAATGCCCTCCAGTTTCATCCATGTTGTTGCCAATGGTAGGATTTCCTTCTTTTTATGAAGGTTGAAAATGTATTATATGTATATATACCATTTTACTTATCCATTCATCTGTTGACAGACACTTGAATTGTTTTCATATCTTGGTTATTGTGAATAAAGCTGACATAAACGTGGGAGTACAGGCATCTCTCTAAGAGAGCAATTTCATCTCCTTTGGATATACACCCAAAAGTGTAATTGCTGGATCATATGACAGTTCTATTTTTAATTTTTTGAGGGACCTGTATATTGTTTTCCATAGTGGCTATGTTACATTCCCACCAACATCTTCACCAGCATTTGTTATTTCTTATCTTTTCAATAATAGACATTTTAGGAGATGTGAGGTGATGTCTCATTGTGGTTTTGATTCACAATTCCCTGATGATTAGTGATTTAGAGTACCTTTTCATGTACTTGTTGGATATTTGGAAAGTATCTATTTAGATCCTTTGCCCATTAATTGAGTTTTTGATTTTTTGCCATTGACTTGCATGAGCTACTTGTATATTTTAGATATTAACTCTTATCAGATATGTGGTTTGCAAATGTTGTATTGCTTGTCATAGGTTGATTTTTTTTTTCTTGATGGTTTTCTTTTCTGTAAAAAAGGTTTTTAATTTGATGTAGCTCCATGTGTTTCTTTTTGCTTCTGGTTGCCTTTGGTTTTGGTGTCAAATCCAAAAAAATCATTGTCACGACCATTGTCAAGGAGCTTTCCTACAGTTTTTACAATTTTAGGTCTTATTTTCAAGTCTTTAATCAAACATTTTGAGTTGATTTTTGTATCTGCTGTAAGACAGTGATCCAGTTTCATTCTTTTGCATGTGACCATTCAGTTTTCCCAACACAATTTATTGAAAAAACTATCCTTTCCCCATTGTATATTTTTGGTCCATTTGTCGAAAACTAATTGATCATATGTGCACAGATTTCTTTCTGGGCTCTCTATTCCATTCTATTGATCTACATGTCGTGTTTTTTTTTAATGACAAAACCATCCTATTTTGTTTACTATATTTTTCAATATACTTTGAAATCAGAAAGTGTGATACCTCCTGCTTCTTTCTGCTTTCTTGCTTTGGCTATTTGGGAATTTTAGTGGTTTCAACAATGTCTGATCATTCTTAATGTCTTAATGATCTAAGATTCTGATTAAACCAAAAGAGCTGCCAGTGTGGCATAATAAGAGATCTATCTATCTATCTATCTATCTATCTATCTCTCTCTCTATATATATATATATAGACATAGATACGTATTACGATTTGATGTTGGAAAGTTAGTAAGATATTAGTAAAAGAGTAAGATACATGATGTTTAATATTAAGACAAAAATGTTAATGTATTGATTTTTATTAGAATCCAATGTAAGATAACTAGTATTTAATTTCTATTTTACTGATATAGTGGCTAAAATGGCAAAAAGAATTCTGAACTACTCCTGACAGTACAGAAATAATAGAAGTAAATGAAATGAGAGCACAGTCCAGAGAGCTGTACAAAGCATACCCATTTCAAGGGTCTTAAAATGATTACACTTGATAATCCTTATGTCTGTCAGCTTACTAACAACATAGCCATTCAAGCACAAAAAAGAAAGAAAACTGTCCTTTGGGACTGTTTCATTTGCATTCTGGCTGGATAAAACAAGAGGGTTTCCATCTCTAAATTGCCAAGAAATACCTAGCTACATTGTTATGATGACTCAAGAGCAGAATGTCAGCATTGCTACTAATGAGAAAAACAGAAGAGATTTCTATTGTCATTGATCAAACTTGACCAGTGGCAAAAACTTTGAGGCCTACATAACCAAGGTGAAGCATATGTCTTTTATTTCTTGGTGCTACATGTTATTATAATGATACACACACGTTTATATATGTATTACCAAGTAAACCTTAAAATCTACTGAAATTTAATATGGCCCTAACTGAACTTTATGACCTTTGGTCTACACCAGGCATAAGCAATAAAGAACATTGTTTCAATCTGTTTTAATTTTACTTTATGATTCCATCTCAAAAAGGTTTAAAACATGTTTAAATGCCTGACGTACATAACCCTATATTATTCTGATTAATGCGTTGGCAGTTTTACAAAATGTTTGTTTTTAATTACCAAAAGGAACCAATCCATATTAAAAATTAAATGGTTGCAGTTTTTTAAAACTCTGGCTGAGTTAGAGTTAGCCGTAAAAACATTTTTGGCTCCCCTACAACAGAGGAAAGATTTATCTAAGCTACACTATTAAAAAATCCATTTAGGCTGTCAACAAGAATGTCAAATATCAACCGAATATGATTTAAAGATTCAAGACCATAAAGGAGAAATATTCCTTGGACTGTTGTAGAATCTATATGGTTTCAAAGAATCAGGGGAGAGTGACAGGCTGGCACAAGGACAAGAGGAAGATCGACAGTTGCCTGGGGTAGTGGAGTTTGAGAGCTGGTCGAGTCATTCTGCAAATGCCTGTTTTCTGGACCAGCCTGGCTATGACCTTCTTATTCACCAATTCTGTTTCCTCTGTGTGTGCATTGCTGTTAGGTTCTGTGCCAGTTCACCTTTACAATCATGGTTTTATTCGTCTCATTTTCAGTATATTTTGTATTGTAATTCCATTTCTCTTTCCCCCCAAGACCACTTTCCTTCTATGAAATACGGAGGCATTGATCATTTGCCACAATTTCTAGTGGATAATAAGTGATATGGATTTGATTTTTGTGCTTAGGGAGCTAAGAGTCTAGCAATTATCTGGTAAAACTATTAAGGAAAAGCTAGACCATGAATAAATTTTTACAATGTCATATTTTCAACATGTTCATTCCTAAATTTCTGTAAATGCATTACTTACTCCTCACAGTCTCTCTTTTCATGCATAGGTCAAAATTATTAGTCCTCATTCATACATAAGTAAAGTCACCTGCTTTGATTTTCAATCCAACTGCTATATCCACTAAACAAATAGTTACGGGTATATAATAACAAACAGGAGAGTATTGTCTTAGAAATTGTATTCTTTGACTTCCTAGTAAAATCAATACTGCTTACTCCATTGTCTATTAGACTCCAATATCTCTAAGGAATAAAACACATTCAGCAGTAATCCCACACCAAAACAAGAAGAAGGGAAACACAAAAGAAATTCAAGAATTTTGTGTATATAGAAATAAAGCACTGCAAATTTAGTGTTTACTGAATTCACTTTGTGAAATTGAAATATTTATTTAGTAATGGTGTCCAGTACTTTTTTTCGCAAATGTAATACAGTAACTAGAATATATTTGGAATACAGAATTATACTATGCATACCAATCACATTAGATGAATAAATACCTCTCGGTATAGCTCCCAAGGACATGACAATGGTGTCTTTTCAGAGAAGCTTCAATTCCCAGTTAAGTGCTCCAGCAAGGGGAGCTGTTATTTCAGGTATCTTGCTATTTTCTGCCTGTTGTGCCAGAGGTGGCTGGAGTCTCAAGTTGAGTCAATCCAGATACACCATTATAAGAAAAATGGAATTTTAAAACCAGAGTATCAAAAAGGGAAATTTAGAGGCTTGAATCACATTAATGGCAATGCTTTGCTGAGCAGGCCCATGGCTGGCTACTGCTGAGGCCACTGAAGCTGCCATAATGACAAAACTTTTAAATACAAATGCTCACCTCTTCCAAGAAGTCAAAGATATATTCCGTTATCCGTCCATTACATTGTCTTTCATGTTTGACTTAACAAGAAGTAATTCCTTTCAGAATATAATAAAATAGACTTTTCAAAGGGCTAAAAGTGATCTCAGTTATTTCATTCAAAAATACCTTTGAAGATGAGGAAACTAAAGCAGAGAGAGAATACATACTTTGCCCAAATTTATGAAAAAAAAATGTATATGTATATGTATGTTTGTGCTTTAAATTAGCATTTCCTCAGTATAGTGTGATGACATGAAAGTTGTTATATCTCAGCTTTCAAAGAATATTATCCATAAGTTGACTTAGTTTGTTATTTGATTGAGCTGAAATGTTGACCTCATAGGACATGATAAAGCATTACTTCTGTGGATTTAAGTTGCTAGAAGTAGCATTTGAAAATGACATTTGGTCATTTGTTTGAGTTTTCAATGATATAGACTTTGTTGAAAATTTGCCATATTACTTCTGAAGTTAATCAGGCATAGCCTCTTATGTCTGATGTCAACAAAATGCCCAAGGTAGTAAGTGAAAAAAAGCAAAGTACATCACAAATGCTATTATTTTATGAGCATGAAAGGAAAACATATCTATGTTATTTTATAGCATAGAATGTCTCTGGTAAGAGGAGTTGTCTCCAGTGACAGGTTTAAGAGGCTGGGTGAGAAATGTACAAAAAGACATACTTTTCTCTGTATTTCCTTTTATAAATTTTGTAGTACATGTGCATAGTACCAAATCTTAAAAGAAATAAAGTTAATCAAGGAAAATAAGTATGTGAAAATAGCGGAGAAAACTGTTGGAAAATAAGAATAATGAGAGGAGTCTTTTATTATTGAATGTTAAAATTGTCTATAAAGCAACTCTAATTAAAACAGTATATTACCACAAGACAGATTGATAACCAGCTAGGTAGAATGGGTTAAAGAATCCAGAAATAGGGGCAGTCAGTTGGCTCAGTTGGTTAGAGTGCAGTGCTCATAACACCAATGTTGCCCGTTCGATTCCTATATGGACCAGTGAGCTGCGCTCTCCACAACTAGAGTAAAAACAATGGCTTGACTTGGAGCTGATGGGTCCTGGAAAAACACACTGTTCCCCAATATTCCCCAATAAAAATTGGAGAAAAAAATCCAGAAATAAATCCAGATAGATTTGGGAATTTAACATATAATTTCCAAAAGAGAATATCAAATTTATTTGCTAAACCTTGTTGGGACAATTAACCATCAGCTTGGAAGAAAATAACACAGACCATAACAAAAGTAAATTCCAAATGCATTGAATACATAAATAGCACCAACGGATAAATTACGAAAGTACTAAAAGGAAATATATGATACCGCTTTTATTACCTTGGATGTGTGAAACAGCTTCCTTGAATGACACAAAGCTCAGGAATCATAAAATGACAAATTTAATGATAAAAATTAAACAATCTGTATGATAAACTATACCTCCTGGTATACTTTTAAAACCATATTTTTAATGCTTTTTTTCAAAATTTTTTTTAAAAGCAGATAAAAACTAAAGAGCAGAGAAGAAATATTAGAGGTACAAGCATAACTTAATGAGATAAAAACAAAGGTACAATAGAGATTTGACCAAAAGCAACAAAAGCTTGTTTTTTTGAAAAACTGTTTTTTAATACAGTTTTTTTACTGTATTAAAATTTTACTACTCAATATATACTGATAACAGAAAATGAATACAAGTCACGTTTGACTTCTGCAATTACAAGAGGTGCTCAAAGTGGTTACCATCAGCATAATTTCAATAGTCTTTTCCTTTCATAAAATGTGTATACTTTTTTTTGGCACCCTCTGTATATATTTGGAAATATATATGGTCATATATTTGTATGTCTATATCAATTTATATATAAAACATATTTATATATAATAAATGTATTATATAATATAAAAATATATAAATACCATTTATTTCGTATATAGCATATACAAGGTGTGACCACAAAATACAGTAAATGTTTAAATTAAAAAAAAATACTACAGTAAAAGACACATTACCATTAATCCCTCTAAAATACTTACCCTCACTTCAAACACACTTATCCCATCATTCTTTCCACTTTCTGAAGCAGTTCTGGAAGTCCACTTTAGTGAATGTCTACTTCATCTTCCATCATGACAACACTCCGTGTCACACATTGCTTCTGGTATATGGCAATTTCTGTCAAATAAAAATATTACAGGCATAGCCAGTTAGCTTAGTTGGTGAGAGCACGGTGCTCTTAACATCAAGGTTACTGGTTCGATCCCCACATGGGCCACTGTGAGCTGCACCCTCCACAACTAAATTGAAACAACTACTTGACTTGGAGCTGATGGGTTCTGGAAAAACACACTTTAAAAAAAAAGTTACAGTGTGTCCTCATCCACCTTATTCACCAGATCTGGCACCATGTGACTTCTGGCTCTTCCCCAAAGTCAAAATGACTATGAAAGGAAAACGTTTTGAATTGATTCAGGACATTGAGGCAGCCACAACAGCACAAAGACACTCAAGGAAAGTGGATGTCCAGAACTGCTTCAGAAAGTGGCAAGAACAATGGGATAACTGTGTCTGAAGTGAGGGGGATTATTTTGAGGGGGATTAATGGCAATGCGTCTTTGTACTGTAATCAATTTTTTATTTAAACATTCACTATCTTGTTTGATCACACCTTGTATATATACAAGTTTTCAAATTACAGATTCATTAAAAAAGCTTGGGGAGAAGAGTATCATATAGGTTGCCTTATCATCAAAGATTGCCATAATAAGAATCCAGAAGAATTTGGAAGGAAAAATGTAAATTCCTTAGATTGTTCAGATTTGAGTATACAGGAACATATTAGTATTGGGTATATTAGGACATACTGATATACCCAATATATTAGGCATAATAGAAATTTCTCAAGAAAATAAGTGCTAATTGTGCCAGCCAGAAATTTCTGGGTAGGAAAACCCAGGCAGGCAGGCAGGAAGGCAGGTATGCACATTGTTCCATCACGGTCTAGCCTCCAGCAAAGCTTGAGGAATGCATGAGACTAAGCCAAGGATGCTTCCCAAGCCCCAGCAATTCCCCCCTCCTCCTTGCTTAAACTGTCTCAGTCAAGTGATATGCCCACATCAAATAATATCCCATGCAGTCCAGTTATGGAAGGAACCCCATTCAGGCCTGTTTGCTCATAATGTTTCCTGCTTATACTAAATTCATCTCCTTTAGATTGACCTGATTTACCTGCCATCTTCATGGAAACGCTTCCTTATAATTAATCTTTTATTGACAGTTTCGTTTTTATTCTTTCTGTGGTCTTCCATCTATTAAATTTATAATACAAATGTCATGTTGCCTGTTTAGTGGGGAGGGATTCATAAAAATATGGATGACTCTGTATCAATAACTGTTACAATTATCATACTAGCGTCAGTCCCAGGTAAAAGCTAAATAGAGCAGCAGGAGACACAAGAGTCTCCAGGAAATTGTCTACCTTGCTTATCGGGCCTAGAGTTTGTCTTTATCCTGCCACTAATGTACAATTGGATTAGGTAATGCAACCTTCTCTTGGTTGTTTAGTCATATTTCTCTCTGAAGAGTCTGATATGTAAATTCAGTTAAAAATGCAGGAGGTCAGAAAGTAACCATAGATATAAAGCCACAGCTGTAGTAATTTATCCTCCCAGAAAAGATACACTAGTTAGGACACTATTATAAATGGAAAATTCTGCGGGGCAGGAGCCATTTGAGCCTGAATAACTCTGAAACCAAGTAATAACTTTACAAATAGAAATTTCAGATGGAAAGATTTATACCTCAGAAAGGAATAGGGTGAAACCGATATTCTGAATACAGCACAGTGTTTCACATGCCGAGAAAAATGCTGAGGTGATATACTATGTAAAATCAGCAATTCTGATACTTGTTTTCTTTCCACTTCTACTTTTTTTTTGTTTGTTTTTTGGCACAGCTTCCTTTTCCCTCCCTTGGAATCTGCATCACCCCAGGTCCTGTTCCTCCTCTTTTCCTCTGTTTCCCTGAGTCGAGTCATTTATTCACAGGCCACTCCCCATTATAATATCTAGTCCCAACCACTTTCTTACACTCCCTAGAAATTGTAAAGATTCCTGGGTATCCAGCACTAGAAGAGACATGAAGAGCCATGTAGCCTTCAGGCACTCTATGCGAGCGCTGACAATCACGTTCTCAAACTTGTTGCAACAATGTTGCTAACTGTTTTTGATATCAGAGGGATTATTCATTATGAATTTGTACCAACTGGACAAACAGTTCACCAAGTTTACTATTTGGAAGTGCTGAAAAGGCTCCATGAAAAAGTTAGATGACCTGAACTTTTCGCCAGTAATTTATGACTCTTGTATCACGACAATGTACCAGATCACACAACACTGCCTCTGAGGGAATTTTTAGCCAGTAAACTAATAACTGTATTGGAACTCCCTCCCTACTCACCTGATCTGGCTCAATGATTTCTTTCTTTATCTGAAGATAAAGGAAGTATTGAAAGGAAGACATTTTGATGACATTCAGGACATCAATGGTAATACAATGACAGCTCTGACGGCCATTCCAGAAAAAGAGTTCCAAAATTGCATTGAAGGGTGGAGTAGGCACTGGCATTGGTGCATAGCTTCCCAAAGAGAGTGCTTCAGTGACTGTAGTGATATTCAACAATGAGGTATGTAGCACTCTTTTCAGGATAAGTTCGCAAACTTAATTGTCAGTCATCATACATAGATCTCTTCTGCCACATCCTAAAGAAATGATGGTTTGGAGAGGAAAGACAGGGAGAAAGAAGTATAAGTACTTAAATTGGGTAATTTGGACCCTCATGTGTCAACATATAATGTTTTGGTGTTTTCTGTTTTTTTTTCTCCTGGACTATTGGTTTCGCAAGTGTAGCCTCCTCGGGCTTTGTGGCTGGTGTTCTGGTAGCAAGGTAGAAAATGAAGCCTAGAGGATCTCAAATTTACTGTAGTGACGGTAACTTGATCTCCTTCTTTCCGTTCCATTCCTCTCATTGAACTGGGTGTCCCTAATCCCTGAGCATCTCTGGCACAGTTACTTCAGAGTAAATTTCCAGTCCCCACTGATTATGGAGGTGTTCAGGGGATGCAGGCCTGTGAGAGAGTTGGAAACCTGGGGATGTAGAGAAGGCAACTATACATTTGACATGCAAACTTTAAAGCAATATTCCTATCTTCACTCCAATGCCTCGCATCTTAACTTCCTTATTAACTTCAAGTGCTGAGTCTCCCCAACATTTTGCAATTTGAAGTTTGGATTGGCCCTTTTCTCATCTGTGCCCTTCTCTACAGGTGCCTTACGCTCAGCCTCCTAAGTGTGTCACCATCACTCCTTCTGCTTTTCATCTTCCAAACGTGCTTAAAATTCTGGCCCATCAATGTATCTCCTCTAGTTCTCTGCAACCTTGTGGGTTTATACCTTTTTAAATTCTTTTATTGGCATTTTGTTGGTTTTCTCAAGAGGCAGTGATGAACAATGAGACAAATGGGTGTGCAGGTCAAAAATTTGGAATACGTGTGTTTAAATTAAGAAAGTATATAGTGTGTTCTTTACAATGTATGCATTGTCTAATTCTTCAGTTTTCTCTCCTGAAAAGAAAATAATGCTGATGATAACACTAAGGTAACTTTGAAAACAGACAGAGAAAGAGAAGTCTGAGAGAGGTTAAGATAAGTTTTATTTTTTAAAAGGCATGCCAACTCAGCAGGTCTATAGATATCACTTAAAAAAAAAACCAAAAAAAAAAACAACACTAGAACTCTCAGACTTTGATGGTGATTTTGTTAGAGAACTGAAATATTTTTGAACTGAAATGCCACAGCATATCATCATTTGGGGCCTTCATCTGCAATCACTATAGTTTGTTTAGATCAGGGTCAACAGGTTATAGCCCATGGACTAATCACCTGTTTTTGTAAATAAAATTTTATTGGTACACAGGCACTTCCATTCATTGACATTGTCTATGGCTGCTTTGGTGCTATAAACACTGCTAGTGACACCAGAATTGAGTAGTTACAAAAACATTTACTGTCTGGCCCTTTACAGAAAAAGTTTGCTAACAACTGCTTTAGAGGCTAAGCTACAGGAATACAAGAGTTAGTGCTATTTTGTTAAATAATAATAATAATAAATACGTAAAGAATCAGATATGAAGAGTAGCAAACATTTTATCTATTTCTGAATTAAGTAAGAAAGATGATTAAATTATGTTGCCTCTGAAGTATAAAAGGCAAGTAAAAAAACAATGCAATGTGTATAGTTATATTTGTAACATATTAAAGTCAAAATGTATTATAACAAAACTGTATCAGTTACATAAAGAATCAAAGTATCTGGGTACCTGATAAATTCTTTCATCTTTATTACGGTGGACACAGCACTATACAGGGCATAAAGGACACCTGAGTTGGAGTCTTATCTGTACTATTAATATACTCTATGGCCTTGGGAAAGTCACAATCCCCTTATATTTAAGTTTCCTTGTCCATAAAGACAGGGGATTGAATTGCAGGGTCTTGCATCGACTGATGCTATAAGGTTGTGAAAACAGTGCAGTTAACAGCTTTGTCCCTTGCGTATAATGTTATTAGGCTGTTCTACTGGTTTTAATATTTAAAAGAACAGTGTCAAGCACTAAAATGAGGACTAGTGAAGCTGTGGCTATATTATGATTTCTCTACTTTTACATTTTACTGGGGTTGCCTTAGAAAAATCATTTATGCAATTCCATGCTCCAGTTTCCTTTTTCTAAAGCAGCAATAATAGTGTTTGTATCTTCTATATATATCAAGATATACTATTCTTTTTGGAAAAGCTATTTAGAAAGATTTGGAAGAAAGGAGGTACATAAATATTAAATTCTTATTTTTAAATTAATTTCAGGTTATTATAATATTTCAAAAAATACTTAACCTTGCCCTTTAAAATCTTGCATATAGAATGCAAATTAAATGCTAAATTTTGCATAGTCCTTACTCATGTGTGAAAAAATTAGATATTCTGCATCGTAGACAACTCTTCTGAAATAATGTCACCATGTAATATCACTGTTAGCTTTCCCAGCTGAGAAATGCGGTTTTCATGAATAGTGATAAGAAAGGAATTTGAATGGAATTTTACATTCTCATGCCTTGTTACATAAAATTGTCACTCAGGACTATAAATTTTATCCCTTTTATACCAAATATAAACGATCAATTTCAAATGTGCAGCATAGATTTCGATGCATTTCTTCCTATTTAATTTTTAAATGTCAAGTTAACAATGTTAGGTAAAGAGAACTCCAAATATGATTAGTTACCTTTGAATACATTTAATAAAAACCATGATCCCTTCTTCTTAATATGTAATATTAAAAACCTTACTATTTATGCAATATAGCAATTGAAAATGTTTGCCTTAGTAATCTAACTTAGAGAAAAATTTCACAGAATAAGAATTTTAAAAGGTCTGGGCTTTTTTAATAATATGGTAAAATTAGTTCTTTTTAAATATTCTTTCTTAGTGTTTAATAACGTATACTGGTAATTATAATACTCAAATTTTATCTTGGTATTTAAGTAGCAAATATGATTTCATATTAAATGAGCTTAAATGTTTTATGGGAGATGGTAAATTAATGAAAGTACTCTAAATAAATACTGTATTCAGTCATTTTTTTAAAAAAAATCTATTTATCTGTGGATAATGTAATGGTCAGAAAAATGTAGTGCTGTTATTGAAGATCCTGTCATTGTTTGCTGAGTTGAAATTAATTATTTAATAGTTACAAAGTATCTATAAAGTTAACTGGAAACCCATAAAGCCTGATCTTTGTCTGAAAGAATGTATACTAACCTTTATAAGAAGTTACTAATGGAAGATCTGGTGAAGCAAAGGTAAATATTTTATCAAAATGAATTTCTTTTTATAATTTTCTGTCCTTCAGACTTTCTTATTTCCTTTCACTGTTCCATCAAAACAGATTGATGGTGTATATCATTTTACAGTCACAACTTAGGGCCACATCACTGGTCTTTCTTCTATATTAATGGTATATTTTACCCATATCCTATCATACCAAATTTTCACTTCATTTATAAAGACATTTCATGTTGTCTGTAGCTTTCCCTTCAAGTTTCTGTAAAGCTCAATCTGGTCATTTCTTGTAGTAATTTTGTTTGCCTCTTGTTAATTTTTTTCTTTTTTTTTTTTCTTTCTTTTTTAATGTTTAGCCTTAAGTTATTTGTTTTGCATCTGAATATTTACTTTGACTTTTTACATTGTATTTCTTTTTGGATCATTCTGAGCATTGCAGCCACCATAACATTCTTATCTTAGTTAATGAATAAGCACTGGGATAACTGAGATTCACTTCATACCTGCTGATAAAATTGTAACTGGTCAAGAGAATCCTTTAGTTCAGAAAGCCAGCTCTGTAGGACTCCTGAGGTACTTTCCATCATGCACGATACTATAAATTCATGGTAACACGTTAATTACATAGCCCACTCTCAACAGTAAGACTAAACCTGCTACTGATTTCAGGACGACGGTGGATTCCTGTGAAATTAAGATGAGATCACTACCATCCTTGTTGCTCTAGACAACTTCTTAGGACTTGGATACAACCTTTAAAAGCAACAACAACAACAACTACTCTTCCTGTGTCTAGCCCAAATGGCCTAAAGGGGTATAACTGACACAGGGAATAACAGAAGAGCCAGTGTAATTGATGCAGAGTGACCAAGGGGAAAATTGCAGGAGAGAAAGTCAGATGTTTAATGAAAGGTGCAGTTAATTTGCAATGGTGATCTTTTAAGTAGGCTCCCAACATCGGCCCCCCTCCTAGTCTTCATGTTCTTATTTAACATACAACCCTTTAATGTGGGCTGGACTTAGTGACTTGCTTCTAGTAAGAAAATGCAGCAAAAATCTTGGGTTATCACTTCCACGATTAGGTTACAAAAGACTCTGTGTCCAAATTTGCTTGCCTTCTCTTGCTATCTAACTTGCTGTATGAGTATGACACTTGTCATTTTATTTCTTAACATAAATTCTTAAAAATTAATTTATTAGTCCATGTGTGTGATTTAAAGCTTTTGGTACATGTTGCCAAATTCCTTGTTCAAATGTTTCAACTAGTTTATAATTGTTATCATTGTTTTTATTTTTGTCAAATCTGATGAATAGAAAAATAGTATCACATTAATTTAACTTTCACTTAACTATTTTTACTTATTTTGGTGTAAGGTATGAGATTGGGAACTATTGATGTATATTTTTCTAGATGATTAGCCGATTATCTTAATACCAAATATTTGATTATATTTTCTCCTAATTCAAGCATTACTTCGTTATATTCTTAATTATTTTATATGTTTTGTTTCTAGATTTTTCTCTTACATTCCAATTATCTGCTTGTTAATTTGTGTGCTCATACCACAACGTATTAATAATAATAATAATAATAATAATGCATTTTAAATGTTACCTCAAATGCTCTTTTTAACACAAAAGTTTTGGACATATTCTTATAAGAAAAATTTAATTGGGATATTGAGTGGAATTGTGCTAAATTTATAGATTCACTTGGAAGGGATCGACATCTTTGCAATATTGAATATTCACATCTGTTAGCTCTCCATTTATGCAAACTAGTTATATAAAAAGATACTAATTTCTATAGTTTTTTTTATATAAGTTCTGTCCTTTTTTAAAGGTTCATTACTGGGTATTTTGTTTTATTTATTTTTTATTTTTATTTTATTTTATTTTTTTAAGTGTGTTTTTCCAGGATCCATCAGCTCCAAGTCAAGTAATTGTTTCAATCTAGTTGTGGAGGGCACAGCTCAAAGTGGTCCATGCGGGTATCAAACCGGGAATTCACTTAAGAGCACAGCTCTCTAACCAACTGTGCTAACCAGCCACCCCTATTTTGTTTTATTTTTATTAGGAGTGAGAATTTTTTTTTTTATTCTCAAAGTATTTTTTGATTAAGTGTAAGACTATTATTGATTTAGATGTATTTCTTTTGTATCTACTTTTTGTATCTATACATTGATATTAAACAGTTTCAGTTGATTCTCTTTGGTTTCCCAATAAATAATCATATCCTAAGTAAATCATTTTGGAACTCTCTTTTCAGGCTTCCATTTCTATAAACAGTTGCCTGGCTCCTTCTACATTATCAAACAATCAAAAAGTTTATACTGAAGTGTAGACCAGAGAATGTATATGGAATGAGACCCTGAATGGTTATATGATGTATCTCTTTTAAGAAGGGAATTAAATAAAATCTGCAACATTCAGTTCATGTATTTTTCAAATATCTATCCTTTATCGTGTATCAAACTTTTTGCTCATGGTAAAGTAGGCTTTTATATTTTCCTTATTCTTTACAGGATATTAAGTTCCTTGAGGATGTAAAAAGTATACAGCAAGCTGTATTCAAATGGAAAGAAGCTGTATTCAAATGCAGAGAAATCAGTACTCACTGGTGCCCTGAGTATAGTTTAGCATAGTCTCTGGGACATAGTTCTGAATAAACTTTAAATAAAAGCCACCTCTAAAAGGCCTAGAAAAATAATTTTAAAATCTTCATAAATTGATTTTGGTTACTAAGTCTGAAAATAAAAAGAACTTTTTCTAAAACTATCATCTTCCTTTCTAGGAGCAAGAAAGAAATGCCATTACATGAGAGAATGTCACTCACTATTAAGAAATGCAAATAAAGACTTCACTATCAGGTATTTGTCTTTCATCGTCTGACTAATTTCACTTAGCATCATGTTCTCTAGGTCCATCAATATCATTGCAAATGGTAAGCTTCATTCTTCTTTATGGCTGCGTAATACTCTGTTGTATAAATATACCACAGTTTCTTAATCCAGTCATCTACTGATGGGCATTTTGGCTATTGTGAATAGCACTGCAATAAACATAGGGGTGCATAGATTTTTTTGAATTAGCGTTTTGGGTTTCTCTGGAGAGATACCTAAGAGTAGAATTGCTGGGTCATAAGTTAGTTCCATTTCCAGTTTTTTGAGATACCTCCATACTGTCTCCCACAATGGCTGCACCAATTTGCAATTTGCAATCCCACCAACAGCGCACCAGGGTTCCCTTTTCTCCACATCCTCAATAGCAGTTGTTGTTTGTTGATAAATTGATGATAGCCATTCTGATACGAGTGAGGTGGTATCTCATTGTGGTTTTTATTTGCATTTCTCTAATGATTAGTGAGGTTGAGCATTTTTTCATATGTCTGTTTGCCATCTGTATGTCCTCTTTAGAAAAGTGTCTCTTCATGTCCTCTGCCCATTTTTCGTTTGGGTTGTTGGTGTTGAGTTGTACACCTGAAACTAAAAATACAAAGAAACAAACAAACAAAAACTTCACTATCAGTTTAAAGTAATAACATGTTATCGCTACCTTTTGCTCAGTCATTGTCTTCAAGAACAAACAACGAATAGTTGGGTTTAAAACTGGAAAATTACAACTGATGACATATCAATTGCTGCTTCAACTCTGAACTTTTTTACGTTGTTGTTCATTTCTCCTTTAGTTTTAGGAGGGGGGAGGGAGACCTGTTAATTGTTCCCTCTTTTGTGTGTTTCTCATAGTGGAGAGAATTAGTGTCTGTACTCAGCTGACTGCATTTTCAATATGGCCCATAACATAGTTAACCCATTTCCTGTTTTAGGAACAACATAAACTAATACTGCTTCCATTATCACAGGAAATATAGATAAGTGACTGGCCCTTCAGCCTAAAAACAGTAGTTTGAACCAAGAAATAGTTAAGAAAAATAAAGTTAAATCTGACCTCTAGCATGTTTTATTGTAGACCATTCCTTTAGACAATTAATGCTTGGGCTTTAAGATCATGAATTTATTTTGAGATGTCAATTTTAAGACAGTGAGGGAAAAATGTTCAAGGCAATGATAATGTCCCACTTTAAAGTCCTTGTGTTTCTACTTAAATGGTTATAATAACACAAGCTGTAGAAATTTTCTATATTTATTTTAAAATTACTGCTATGTGCATATGTATTTTTCTTGATAGGATGGGCATCTTTATATCTAGGACATCCCACTATGATGCCTGATTATGTTCCAGCTGGTCTTTCTCTACTTAGGAATGAAATTTTTTACTGGCGTAAATTTAATCAGACAATCTTGTTAAATGTGGCACTAGTCCCAATTCGTTGAAAGTTTTGAAAAGAGAAAGTATAGGGAGAAAGACAAAAGCAACAGTAATTAATATCATGATCTTCTCCAATATGACTTCTAAAGTTGGGCAGTCTTTGATTCATATCCTAAATTTATCACTTTGACTTTTCAAAGTGTTATGGAACCCCTTTAACTCTTGGTTTTCGGTAAGGTGGAGAGAAGAATAATATTAATAGCTTCATTTTAAGCTTATCATGAAGCTGTAAGGAAATACTGTACGCACGCATTTAGCTGAGTGTGTCACATATGAAACAGGCAATAGACATTTCTTCTTATTGTTTCTATATTTTTCAACCAGTGTCGAAGAATGATTTGCAAACCACCTGTATTATGATAACTTGAGGCACTTAGTAAAAATACAAATTCTGGGTCTCTTTCAGCACCAACTGTTTCAAGATTTCTAAGGTTGAGACCTAGAAATCTGTATTTTTCACAAGAATCCCAGGTGACTTTTATGCACATTAAAAATTTTTAAACAGTTCTTAGATACTTGAACTTAATCTTTTAATACTGCTTTCTTATCATCTACCAGTAGTTTAAAGTCACTCTTAAGTAACTCCATCATTTTATCTTATCAATATGCTATCTTCCTTGAAGAAAATAAATGCACACTGCTGGGATTTGCATTTAAAGTACCCACTCCCTCTCTCACCCACCCTAGCTCAGTCTCATTCAAAACTGCTTCCAAAGTTCCTTGAATCTTCCTCATCTCTTTTCTTCCTGCACATTAGCAGTTGGATGTTTCTAAAGCCCTCATTAGACACCCTTGTTTTCAAAATCTTTTAGTTCTTAATCATTCTCTATAAGATAAATTTTAAGCTCCTGAACATAGAAATCAAAATTTTCAAAAATTAGTCCCTCTCTTTTTAGTCACATCACTGCTCTGTCCCCAACACAGTAAACTGCACTGAAAGGGAAAAAAACAAAAACAAAAAACCTTGCTGTTTCAAATAACAAGTTCTGTCCTGCTTCACTGTCCTTCCTTTAGTCAACAAATGACTTTAAATTTCTTCCCTTTGAAATCACGTCCACCAAAATCCAGTTTGAAGACCACTTCCTACCAAGAGCTTTTCCTAATCTCTCCAGCTGGAAGAGATTACCTTCTTAAAGCCCTTAGTAATACTTTTACAACACTTAGATTTTTCTTTTGGTATTATGTCCCCTATTGAGTTTTTTATTTCTTGTAGACAAATAACTTATCATCTCTTCTTCTTCATACTTCTTGGTGCTTGGAATTAATTCTTGACACAAGATGGTTATTCTAAAGTAACCCCTACATGCATAAATGATGGTAACTTGTAACCTGCAATAATGCTTTTCTAGAGACACGCAATTTATGAAATGTTTCTCTTTTAGATCTTTTAATTACATTTGGAATGCAAAGGTGACCTTACTTTATTGAATGAACATGTACTTTAGAAATCATCTCATCCAACATTAGCACTACAGCTGAGAAATCTGAGAACCACCAGGACGTGCCCAACTCATGCTGTTAAGGACAACATGGGTCCAGAAGTAAGATGGACTAATTCCGTGTCCCAATGGTTTATACATTGATTTCATCATGAATTAGTGTATTTACTTTTAACTCTTGTATAAGCTTATATAAGCTTAATCTATTGCTTCAACAATCCTGTATAATCAACAATCGCCAAGTCCCACTGGCATACAACAAGAAGTATCCATCTTCATGCTTAGGAGACTATCATTGATGAGACTTCAGCTGACCTACATTGAGTTCTGCTTTGGGCTGCAGTCCAGGTGAGCTTAACTGTGGACTGACAGTTGGATTCAGGTTTTCTTAATGTATCTTCTTTCTGGCGGTCAAGCTAAAGGGGCAGCGGCTACCTTGGGAATGGTTTTTTTTCTTGGTACGTCACTGGACCTCAAGAAATAGACTGAACTGTTCCACTATCATTTTTGCTCGCATTCTAGGAGCCAAAGGAAGTTAACTTGGCCTAGCCCAAGATCAGTGCTCCAAAGTCACATGGCAAAGTGCATAAATGTACAGAAAGGATGTGAAGAATCGAGACCAGTAATCTACGTACCTCATGTCTTTATAATTAGCTTTTATTAAGTTTACATTTATATTTTATATCTGAAATATGAGTATACGTCAAAATCGTTGATTTCTAAAGATGCAATTGTAGATACTCCTTGTAACAAATTCAATTGTAAGAAAATAAGTGAAAATTAAACAATATAGAAATTTAGTTTCTATATCTGCATTATGAAACTGGAAAAAAACATATATCCAATTTTGTCTTATATTTGACATGTTTATGTGGCAGTTCTGTACTAATTATTCTTTATTACTCATAGTTCTACTAGTATGAGAAATTACAATGATTTCATTCAAGCTAGCAATTTCAATAAGTAAAACTATGTTTTAAAATATTAAGAGACTTGGGTTTTGTTTCCTGTTTGTACTAAACACAAAAATTAAAATGTGTAATTTTGAATCTACAGTGATAAAATTCATGAGAAGATTGCTTAAGATCTGAATCTTTAAAAATTACCCTTGTTGTCTCTTGACACGTTTCCCAAAATCAGTTTCAGTAAGCAGTTTCTTAAAGAAAACTTCATGGAACATGTTTATGTAAATACACTGCAAACTATTTTACACATTTGCATTGACTTCCATGTGGAAATGACATCATTGAACAAAATGTTCAGGGGATGGCCGGTCAGCTCAGTTGGTTACAGCATGGTGGTAGTAACACCAAGGTTGCTGGTTTGATCCCCACATGGGCCACTGTGAGATGCACCCTCCTTAAAAAAAAAAAAAATATTCAACAGTTATTGATTTTTACCAAATCTTTGCCTCCTGCAGTGTTTGCCAATACGTAATTGCATATAGACTAAGCACCATGTTATATAAGAACACTTTGTTAGATTATATTACATAACCTTATTTCAAAAAGTTTCCTACTCTCCACAGTACTTAATAAGATCTATACCTATGCATTTAGCTATACGTATTGCTAATAATACTAGGATGATCAAACCCTTAAATTCCTTTCAAGGCCCTTATAGATGAAATAGTTTTAGAAAGCTCAAAATTAAAAAGAGAATTTAGGGCTTGGCTATCAAAAATTCTTAGCCCAGTTTTGTTACAAATTTCATGTCAAAATAAGCCTAAGGATTGTGACTTTGTTTTTGCGTTGCCACACGCAGCTTAATAACTGCTGGTTCTCCCTCCTTTTTCCAGGAATTCTGAAGAGGGTGACACATTAGCTATGTTCTTTGACTGCAGTTGCCATGGGTAGGGAATAGATAAGAGAGATCCTACTGGAAAATTGGTCCCGAGACTATCATCACATCATTAAAGAGGAAACACAAGAAATAATTTATTCCTGTCTAAACATTTTAATTTTCTGCTGTCTCTGTAAGGTGGGGTGGAAAGGTGGGAAGAAAGTTCTAATTTTAAGTAATTTATAATGAAAACAAGTTGTTTATATATAATTATTCAATGTATTATGAATTGATTTTAACTAGGGTTAAAGTATAAATAATGCAAGAGCTATGTGCAAATTACTCTGAAATTATTGTCAACTTTGACAATGTTCGTGCTTTAAAAACATCTTTGTCTTCATTAGAATTATTTATTCCTATTCATAAAGAAAAGTATTTGAATTTTTCTTATACAAAGAATGCTGGACTGGTAATTACTACTAACTTTACCGAAGTATGGGATGGTCAGAATGAGGATGTCCCACTCTGGTTCTTAATTTCACATCCTGCAAAATGAGGAATGGTTACTACATTAGTTCCAGGGTCCTCTCTGCTAATAGGCTATTGTAGTAATAAAGAACTGTGCTTAGTCATTATTTTTATAGACCAATATTCATAGTGATCAAAATAAAGTGTAGAGCACAGGACAGGATTATTTATTGAGATATTAATTTATGTTTTGTTTTCATTGCTATGGAAGGATTAGAGAGAACAAGAGCTATTTTTACTTTGACATTTGTATGTCACGCCCTCATTCCAAACAGTAGCCAGAATTTGTGTTCCTTTTGTTAGCTGATGATAAACTCCCTTTCTAGCTTTTGTTTTCAAAAGCTTCAGTTTATTGAGGGGTTATGGTAGAGGCTGGAGCGAGAAGCAGAATGGGGGAAGATGCAGGAGGGCAGAAGCATGAAAGTAGAGAAGGAACATTGTCTTAACTGTCACTTCTAGGAAGGCTAATCTTGAAAGACTTAACAAAGATTCCTTTGGCACTACCTACCTTCACGAAGAAGTGAGCTTGGGTTTATTGAGCATGTCATCAGTCATGCTTAACTAAAGAACTGAGGCCTTCCCCTATTTCCCAATCATCCTGTAAAACTTCTGGATTCCTGTGTGGTCCCAGAGAGGCAGATGAGTGTTGCCACAATGACTGAAGTTGGATCTCTTACCAGCCAAACAAGAAGAGGCTTGGAGTCAGATTCAGTTTGAGTTAATGACAACAAAGATAATGTGACATTTCTTGCTCGTGTATTTAGGAAGTGAAAATTACAATGGCAGCAAGTAGTGAACAATAAAAATACTTTTGAAAATGATCTGCAAACATAATTTTGAGCAATTAAGTTAGAATTATTTTCCTCTGCTATAAACATTTTTGAATGTTTAGTTCCAACTATAGATGCCAAATATACATATATGTTACGATAGAGTGAAATAGTGTTGTAGTGCACTAGAAGGGATCATTGTAGATAAAAAGTCTCTAGAACTTTTTAATGCACAAAAATTGTAAAACTCCCAAATTCGCTTTTATAAATTCAAGGGATGAAATGTAAAATTTAAATAAATCAATAAATATGGCATATGTATATATGTGTATATATATATATATATATATATATATATATATATGCATATATATGTATGTGTATATATATACACATATATATTAGCACTTATTCATGTACATCACTACACATTCAAGAGATTATAACAAATAACCTCTTAAAATAACAAAGCTGTTATTTTGAGAGACAGCCCAGTGAACTTGTCACCATGCATGATAAAGTGGTGGGAAAAACACTCTACTGTGTGTAGGGTATCCTGACTCTAGTCCCAATTTTTGACTTCACTCTGTAGGTTTGATTAAATTGCTTAACTTCTCCGATTCTCAGTAGTATCATCTCTAAATTAAAAAGATTATAATGAGAGATTCCAAAGCTTCAGCCAACTTGAATTCTCTATTATAAAAATATTTTTTCCAACTACTTTATTTCCCTGGGCTTCAGCCAAATATACTAAGAACTGCCATCATCCTTGCCATTCATGTATTTATATTGCGAATTAGAGGAGTCACATTATAAATGATTCTTTTTCTTTATAGTCTTCGGAGTCCATTTGAGTTACTCAACAAAGTGAGTCCCAGTGCTATCACACCGATATTAAACTCACACCGATATTTGAACAAAGGCAACGTTACCTAAACCGTTTTATTCACAAGTTGCCCTCAAAGTGGTTTATGTTGTTTCAAAGAAAATCCACAAAGACTCTCTTATATTAAACTTATTCAGCAAGAATGTACTGCCAGCTACAAAGGATAAGATCTGAAAGTGTTTTATGCAAAGGAAGTGTCTTTGCAATAATCACCCTTTAGTCTACATAGTTTATTCACTTCACTAATATAAGGAATGCATGTTGATTTTTTATTTATTTATGATTTTTTTAAAAGAAGTGCCCTTTTCTGTTAGACATGCACCCGCTGTTAACCGAGGACCCAGAATATCAAGGGGCCAGCATTTTTTGAATTTAAAGATTTGGAATGTTTGCTGGAAATCAGTTTAATAACTGTACAATCACAATGTGCATACACATTCTTTGCCTTATCAATGGGAATTGTTTAAAATATTTTAATGGGATTTAAACAAAGGCATTCACTTGAACTAGGAATACACAAATTTGTCCACAGGGTTTGAGGGCAGGAAAGAAACCAGACAAAAAGGTAGTAATTTCATTTTATAGTTAGGAAAACTGAAGCAAAGACGTCAGTAAGTGAGATCCACAAAGTTATGGAGTAAGTAACACTAAGTCTAAAACATAAAGAAACTCAAGCCAGTTAACTTTCATTTGATGAAAACACGTAAAGTCAGATGTACTAATTCTCTCAGTTAAAGCTTTCTGCCTAATAAAATGCAAGAATATTTAGCCAATAAAGCAAGTTTATGCCCACTCCTTAAAGAAACAATAAGTAATTAACACAAAATAGATAATACTGTGGAGGGTGCAGCCTATCTTATAAAGGGTCTATGAAATTTTTACATGTAAACGCCAAAGAAATCATCTCTTTGGTTTCCTTAACACAGAGAAAATAAGCTACATAGTCAAATTGGAGGAAAACTTTATATGAACAGACAAATATGTTGTAAGTATTTTTCTCTCCTCCTCTATATTTAAAAAATGTATTTATATATATAAACATAGACTTACCCTAAAGTACCCAGGTTTTTAATCCATGATTTTAAATTCTCAACTCTTTCCTTTATAAACCCCCAGAGTATGCCCATATATAGGACTTAGTTGGAAAGCAAATGTTTTGTAATAGTGTGTAAACCACCTCCTGATGGTATTAGCAGCCACTTCCTAAATTCTCTGTTGTATTCACATTACCAAACAGGAAATGCAAATCCCCCTTCTTTGCTATTCTTCCATTAAAGTTATACCACTTCACTGAATTCCAGACTTTTGTTGAACACAAACCAACCATTAGAATGAGATTACGAATATACATATACGTTCTACTCCCTTTCATTCTTAAAAGTGTGAGAGAATAGAAGGGAATAAGTGAGAATGATGAAGTTTTGGGGTCGGGGAAATTTCCCCTCACCCCTTTAGGTCTTCTGGCTGGTCGAGTAATTCAAACGACTTACAGCAGATTAACAGGAGAAAACCGAATTTGAATATGTGAGCACAGGGAATTCCTGTAAACATGAAAATTCCAAAGACAGTGAGGCAAAATGAGGTACACACGTCTTCTTGGACCAAGGAGGGAGAGGTAAGCAATTCATAGGCAGATGAGAAAGATCAAGCACCTGGCAAACAAATTCCTGCAGGGTCTCTCAGAAACAATGGAACACAGGGACAGATTTTTGCTGGGATCCTCCCTGTCTGCCACACTTAATTCATATGTGCTGAGGTGAATATGCTAAGGTTCCCTTCCTAAAGCAGGTTTTTCTATTTGAATCTGTTTTGGCAAGACAGGCAGAGGTAACAAACTCATGAATTTGTTGGGCTTCTATTGTTTTCAGCTCTAATAATTTGCTTTTATAATCTAATAATCTGTGTGCCAGGGTTCTAGGGAGACTCATGACCCCCCCCAGAAACACCTGTGGGGCCCTGTCCTTAGACTCAGACTTTTCAGGTTTCCACACATGCATGGGCCTTCACTTGTATGTTTGGTGTTAATATTATTTTGTCCTGAAAGTCGTAAGAATTGGCTTGCACTTAAATGTAATTTTAGCCATTCTTGGTAATGGTAATTTATCTGAGATTCTTTAGAACCAATGATATATACAGCACCACCACCACCACCACCACCACCACCACCCTAATCTGGCTCTTCATTAAATGAATGAGGCCTAGTAAAATAATTGATTTGAGTCCTATGCTTTATGATATTGACCTCTGCTACGATTAACTGTGTCTACAGACTTGGCTGTAAAATGGGACACTGGTACTGCTGTTGCAGTGTTGTTCTGAAGATCCAGTGAGAGAATCCATGTAATACATGAAGTGCCCAGTGCACAGCTTAGCACAGATAACTCAATATTTTTGCCCAACCATTACTCACCCCTTACATTTTACAAATAAACATTTTTTTAAATCTACATTTTTTTACATTTAAAAAAAAATCTAACTGAAAAACAAAATAAATTTACTACCCCAATTTTTATAAATTCCAAAGAGTTGATCTACTGTAATCATCTTCTGTTCATGGGCTACCTGATATTTCCATGACTACTGAAAAATAATATTACATAAGACTAATTGCAAAGCAGATCAATTTTTAGAGCAAATGTCCTTGAAAATGTCTCTTTAATTTCTATTTAATTTGAACAGATGTGTTTTCAGTCCTTATTCATGCAAAACTCCCATTGACATCACTTAGTTCCAAACTAAATTAGGTGATATAAATGATGAAAGCAGGACCACCGAACTGACACAAGAATATTGTACTCGTGTTGTGGCTCCACAACCTAAACAACTGGAAGAAGAGGACTCAGTGGAGGAACAAAACAGTGATCAAAATCCTGAAAGACAAGCTCTTAAATAAAGCATAAATGACAAAAAAGAGAACTTTAGGCCTTGTCATAGACAGTCTAAGACAGGATTTATAGAAAATACTAGTAATAGATTCCATCCTGCCTGGAACATACCTCTAGTTAACTGTATTCATTCAATGTGTAATTGATGAATGCTTAGTTTGAGCCAAGTTCAGTTCTAGGAAGGCTTATAAATAAAATAATGAATAAGACCACCAGGATCCACTCTACTTTCCTGGAGCTTACATTTTGGAAAGGAGGGGGGTCAGGAAATGAACAAAAACCAGGGACTTACAGAAGGTGCTAAAAAACGTATACACATTTTAAGAAAGGAAAAACTATATTAAAATTGTAATACTCAATATATGCCAATATTAAAAGATGAATACAAGTCATGTTTGACTTCTTCAATTACAAAAGGTGTTCACAACGGTTACCATCAGCCTCCAGACAGTTCTCATTACGGCAAACTACTGCTGAACAACAGTGACGAATGTGTCCACTTGTATACATTTTTTTGGCACCCCCCCATATATGTAAACAAGTAGGAAGAGATTAAACAAGCTAAGTCCTATGATGAAAATAAAACATCAGTATGTTAGAGAGTTAGAGGAAACAAAATGGGGTGGCTATGGAAGGACTCTCTAAAGGGGTGTTTTGCCGTTATTATATCTCTACTTGTAGTTTATGCCTTTTCATTTTTTGGGGTGGTGCTATATTTTCTGTGTATTCCTGATATAACACAATGACTTGTACACTGTAGTAATGAAAGATGAATAGAGAATTTAATATGAAGAAATAAGTTTAAACTTCAGCATAAGGGATTTAGTTTAGTAATTACTAAACATATCCCAATCCTGAAGTGTTAAATCCCTAAATAGAATTGTAACTTGACGTTCTGGGTTTCCTTTGTGTCTTAGTCTACTCAGGCTGCCATAAGAAAATACCACAGACTACTAGGTGGCTTACACAACTGAAATGTATTGGTTCTGAAGATTACAAATTCAAGATCATGGTGCCAGCATAGTTACGTTCTGGTGATAGCTCTCTTTCTGGCTTGGTTTTTCACTGTGTGTTCACAGGACAAGCATGTTGGAGAGAGAGAGAGAGAAAGAGAGAGAGAATATGGGGGCAAGATTCGTCTTCCTCTGCTTATATAGCCACTAGGCCCATCATGTGGAGACACCCTCAAAACCTAATCTAACCCTTATGACCTCCCAAAGGCCTGATTTCTCAACATTGGTGGTTACGGCTTCAACATATGAATTTTGGAGATACATAAACATTCAGTCCACAACACTGTTTTCAGCAGCTTTAAAAATAGCGTGTGTTTATTAATTCCTTCAACTTTCATCACTGAACTAGGTGATGGGAATACAACCATGAATGGGATAAAGTCCCTCTTCTCCTGGAGCCCTATGTCTAGCTGTGGAAAATATTTTGCATAAATTAGAATGGCAAATCTGTACAATCTGTGATGGGTTGGATATTTGAAAAAAAAAAAAAGTTCTTATATTCAGCCACTGGCATGGCCCCTAAGAATCCCAGCCTCCTGGTATTCACGCCATTGTTACATTCTTCTCTCACATTGTATTGGTTTGTGGGACCAATAGTATATGGCAGAAGTGATAGTTCAGCACTTCCAAGATTAAGTTGTAAAAGACTATCACCTCCATCTTCAGCTCTCTCTCAGATTATTTGCACTGGGAAGCCAAGTCATCAGCAGCTCTACAGAGAAATCCACATGGTAAAAATGTGAACACTATGGCCAGTAGTCACAAAGAGCTGAGATGGGAGATGGCCAATGACCACATGAGTGAGCTTAGAGGCAGATTTCCCAGCTCCAAATGACTGTAGCTCTACCCCACAGCTTGACTACAACTTCAAGAGAGACCCTGAGCTAGAAACACCCAACTAAGTTCCTCCTAGATTTCTTGATTCATAGCAACTGTGAGAATACATGTGGATTGATTTACGCTGCTAAATTTGGGGGTAGTTTGTTACTCAGTGATAGATCACTAATACAGGTCATTCACAGCAGATAGTTTCACAAACAATGTTCTAGAGTGTTCTTGATCAATGGTCAGATATTGAAGACTTAATTAGGAATTGACAAGCTCTTAGTAAGTATGGCTCTATGGGGTAGAAAATAAGAAGAGTAGTTAAGGCATTGATAACAAAGTAGATGAACTATTGATGCCTCTTCCTGCTGTAAGGCTGAATTATCCAGAATCCAAGCACTGATATCTCCCATTGCATCATGAATGAGTCAAATGCTAAGAGCTACCTATAATAAATAGCAAGGCCTTTCCCCCTATTTTAACTGATGATGCTCATTATTTTAAGAATTCTGAGTAGATTTCAGTGGGAATGGGTGTGAGAATATGTGTGTATATACAGGAAAGACTGTCTTTGTTTTAATTCTAAATGCAAAGATTATTTTTAGATGTCATCCATCCACATACCTGGGCAATGGGGTGCTGATTCCTGAATGCCTTCCTTTATTGACTCAAATGATGTCAAGAGTGTCAGATACAAAGCTTTCCTAACAAAGGTAAGACTTATTCATAAATAATTTATTTTCTGGGAGCACTGTGTTGCTCCCAAATATATTTGACAAACCAATGAGCATTGATATTATTTGACATAATAGAAACAAGGAGTAATTTCAGTTTAGAACATAAAACCGAACCAAGAGTGAAAACCTGAGTTTTATTTAGGTTGTATCATACAGACACAAAGATTTGTAGCTTTCTTTGATGTGCTCACATGAAATGCCTGTAGTCAAACGGTTATTTTTAAACTTGAGAAGAAATTCAGGACAAAAGGAACATTTTAAATATAAAAGAGAATTCAGCAAGATCACAAAGAAATGAAATCACTATTACAAAGTTCAAAGACACATTGTTCTTCAAATACCAAGAAGCTTGACTTAAGTATCAGTGGTGACTCTCATTCAGGGAAGAAATTCTAGGTTTTAAGAAAGTGATGGATGTGAGGCCATTCTTTTGCTCCCTTTTCAGAAACTGCTCTGTTTTGCCTTTCCCCACCTCCCCTGTTCAGAAACTTCTGTTTTGGACCATTATTCAGTTTTACTTTCTTGAGATTGATTCTTCTGTTGCACTTTCTTGTCAAACAACATTTTCTTTCTCCTGCAACTATTATGAACTCAGTAAGGAGATCTTAACTGCAAGATAAATTGGCTAGTTCTGTCAGGCATCAAGTTAGTTGGGAGAGGACTCTTACGTATCAGTCCACTGCCCAAGAGGGGGAAGTATTAGAAACTAGTAATTGACTCCCACCTAGATGGGAAGCCGGGAAATTGTTTTAATCATAGGCAGGAAGTCCAGCCGACTGTGCCTAGATGTCAAGGACAGTTCTAAAAGTCATCCGGAAGGTGATGCAGACAGATTTATAGCATCAGGCCAATAAGGACTGACCCAGACAGGAGCGCTCTATCTGCTTATGTTAGAGAAAAGCTCTCAGGGACAAGAAACATGACTTTTATGGAGAATAACTCTGCTAGGCAGTTTAAATAACATTAGCTCATTTCTTCCTCACAGTAATCTTAGAAAATAGGTTTCATATCCATCATACAGATGTGGAAACTGAGACTCAGAGAGATGAAGTAATTCGGCCTGTGTTGGAGCCAGTATTCAAATCCATGACTGTCTGATGCCAAATCCTCTTTCCACCATATCCCTTTTGTTTGTTTGTCTGTTTTTCTTTCTGTGAGTGAATCCAACACAACAACTGATTAAATATAAGAAAATCAGGGGATTTCTTTCATAAGGAGTCTCAAGGGCATCTAGTACAAACCTTTCATTTAATAATTTTTTTTAAAAAGGTCACATTGGTACTATGATCCTGAATTATATACTTTAGATACTCTGCTGTTGGTGACATAAATATCACACCCTTAGAAGTCACAAATAATGTTTTTCTGTGTCACAAAAAAAAAAAAAGAAAAAGAAATGAATCTACACTCACGAGAAATATATTTAGCTCAGTGCAGCTTTTAATTTTCTTTTCGACAATCATTTTAAGAGCAAACTTTTATCTTAAAGCCATTTGTACTTGGGTATTCAATGCTTCACAATGGTCCAGTAAATTTTTGTTTGTTTTCTGAACAGTCATTGCTAACATGGCTTAGCTAATATTTGAAATTTGTTTATATTTGCAGAGCAGGGCAGTTCAGAAGCATGCTATTCATTCATTGATGCATTCAGCTCACGGCAAGCATTAACAGTTTCTATATGCCAGTAGCTAAAACACAAGTGTAATCAGGGTCCTAAGGAGTTTATCCAATGGAGGACAGTAATAATCATTTACACAGAATTTAGAGCTATGGGAAAATGCCAGCTTTGAGAGCCCACATGAAGGAGTTCCCCTAATGCTACTTTCGAGTCCAGAACTGGGGAAAACAGTTTCTAGGAAGACTCTCCCCCCCACCCCGCCGAGGTATTTGGGAAGTCATCCTGAAAATAAGAGTCCTCCCAGTGAATTATATAATACACATAAATGGTTAACTATATTGTTAGTGATTTAGATCATTCTAAATCAAATGGTGTCCCAGGAGAATAAAATTCTATTTTGAAAACATATGTTTAGAATCCTTTTTTGCCTTTGTTAATAAGCTGTCTTTTACTTTTCAGGAAAGCACAGCAACCATACTTATATCTCTAGACAACTACAAGAGTGGAGATTGGTGAACTCTGATGATGTTTTACTATTTATTTTAAAGTTATCAACAACATGCCTTCAAGTCTAAAAAAAATGCAAGTGGTCTTTCTAAAGGAAGGTAAAGGATTTACGTTTTGTTCCTTGTTTTGTTTGTTGAAAATATCTGTGGTTTTTACAAAACTAACTTTAATTTAAACTACTAATTTGTTCATCCCTTTAATGGATTAAAAAATATGACTGTGATACAAGCATGTTGTAACAAACCACCCCCAAAACAAAAGAAAAATTTAATTATGTTCTTTTATATCTCTAATCAGACATACTAGAGATACATGTAATTAATAAAAAATGAATATCCTTTTTATGATAAAAATCAATATTTATAGGTAAATATAGTATCTATTAAAAAAAAGTATAGGTGTATATTATACATTTTCAATGGGGGTGAGATTGCCCCCAAATGTTGATAATTATTTCTTGAAGGGATGGATGTTACCTATTGGAGTGATTTGTGACCCTCCAAAGGATTATAGGACATAAACAGATATATAGTATATCTGTGGTATTAAAATTTAATAGGAGGAGAGTAACTATTAATAAAAAAAAATGTCTAAAAAGGATCCTTAATGGGAATAATGAAGAAAATGTTGAGAAACACTGATATCTATGTACATATACATATATCTGTATGTGTCTATATATACATACACCTTATGTACACTATTTTTTGTTTGTTTTGAAAAAAAGCAGGATATGTGATACTCTATTCTGTCTCTTGCTTTTTTTCATTTAACATGTTATATCCTATATAACTCAGGGTTGAGACATGCAAATGATAACAGGGGTCGGGTGGATAATATAAACAAAAAAATACAGAGATTGGGGAAGAGTGTGGACCATGGCAAAATTGAGAGCCCATGCTTCCTTACAAGAGGTAGCCATACTCATCTCCAACTTTTATGGAGAATAACTCTGCTAGGCAGCTTAAATAACATTAGCTCATTTCTTCCTCACAGTAATCTTAGAAAATAGGTTTCATATCCATCATACAGATGTGGAAACTGAGACTCAGAGCGATGAAGTAATTTGGCCTGTGTTGGAGCCAGTATTCAAATCCATGACTGTCTGATGCCAAATCCTCTTTCCACTATATCCCTTTTGTTTGTTTGTTTATTTTTCTTTCTGTGAGTGAATCCAACACAACAACTGATTAAAAATAAGAAAATCAGGGGATTTCTTTCATAAGGAGTCTCAAGGGCATCTAGTACAAACCTTTCATTTAATAATTTTTTTTAAAAAGGTCACATTGGTACTATGATCCTGAATTATATACTTCAGATACTCTGCTGTTGGTGACATAAATATCACACCTTAGATGTCACAAAGAATGTTTTTCTGTGTCACAAAAATGTGTCACATTCTCCATAAAAGTTGATGGTTGCCATGTGGGAATTTAAGCCTAGTGTTATCATATTCTCTGATTTGACAAGCAATACCGGAAATCTGAATTTTAAATATTGACTATGAATTCCCCATGAGAGTCAACATTATGTGAGTCACTCAAAACATGGCTGCCCAAATAAACATTGCAGGCCTTCTTTTGGACTTCTGGTAGAATTCCAATCCACGTTTTCTCAAAAAAGATTGAGAGACCAACTACAATAAAATCCTCTGCAACAGAATTTTCACTTGATATGCTTGCTGGACCCCAGCTCGGGCTTACTGAATCAGAAACTCGATGGATCCTCCTAAGAATATGAATTTTTAACAAGAAATTTCTTATGTAATCTCAAGTTTGAAAACCAAGGATATAACATACTTTTTAACAGCTACATAATAATAACTAAATTTGAAAGAATAAAACTATCATAACTATCATACTTTGTTTAAACCATTCCCTTATTGGTGGGTATTGTAGTCGCTTCTAAATTTTTTCCTCCATTAATAGTACTGCAGTAAATGTCCGCATGCACATTGCTTTTATTTTTATGAGATGAGTTTCCCAAATCAAGATTATTGGGTCTAATATTAGGGTCTAATACATATTGGACATTTTAGCGTCTAGTGATTTTATAAACTTACTTTTAAAAAGTTGTAGTACGTTACATTGTAACCATATATGCTAGTGTCCTTATCCCAACACAGACGTCTCTGGTTATTAGATTTTTTATTTTCCAACGTGATGGGATAAAAATGTTCTGTATTTTTATAATGTATAATATCCTGACTTCTAGTGCAGTTAAGAATATTTTTTTAATCATATGTTTGCATTTCCTCTACTCGGGAAGTTTGTGGATATTCGCTGGTTGACAAGGTCAGGGTTGAGAGTGGGAGCCAACACCTACAGAGTGTCAGTTTCCTTGCTTACCTTCTTCTAGGCTCTACCGTCCTCTCAAATCCCAGCTTCTCTTCCTACAGGGAGCCCACTAAAACCACTAATTATTTTTTTACCATAATGGCAGGACTCTAAGTTTTCCTTTGGAATTATATTCACCTGTTCATTTACTTTGCCCATTTGGCTATTTAATAGTCTACCTTTTCTTTATCTATTTGTGTAAACTTGGCCATTAAAAATTTGCTTTATACAGTATTAAAAAAAAAGCTATATATGTTATTATTTTATTTAATAATTAATCCAATTTGAATAAATTGTATTTAATTTTAATCATCTTAACCATTTAAAACAATGAGTGCTATTTTAGTTTTTTATATTTTGCTGCTTTTAGAAATTTGTTTTATTTAACATAATTTGTATTTTCAGTATGATGCTATAAGCTAACTGCAGAAAAGCAACTAATGAATATTTTACTTTATTAAATAACACTAAAGGAACTATAAAGATTTAAATAGCTTTATATGCAAGTTAAAAACTTTCCAAACTCAGAAACGGATTTTCTTTTTTTGGGGGGTAGCTTTCTCTCAAGAGCTCTTATTTCAAAACCCAAATGGGATTTCAAAATACAAGTAAATAAATGTCAAAGCCTCTTGGCCTCTGCTCTGCCATTCTATGCCTGAAATCCTGCCAAAAGGAAATTTTCCATTCAAGGACTGGCATTTACTAAACTGATGTTTTTAAAGACTCACTTTCAAAAGTAGTGGAAACTTTGTGCAACTTTTGAGTCCCTCTCTGTGGATAGAATAGACTCCTCTGTAGACATTTTCCACAAAGGTAATATTTTCTGAAAAACGAATCTTAAGCCACTAGGTCTATTGGTTTTTCCCAGTGCCAAGCACAGAAGATAACAATCAAACTAAAAGCTAGTGTCTTACTAAGTATCACGGCACAAAGAGGACAGAAAGAGAAAGGGCAGAAGAGAAAGTGGAAGAGAGAAAGGAGCTTGGTCCAACAGTTTACTTTGGAGAGGGGCACATTTGTCTCAAAATTGTATACCGTTTCACAACTGAGCTGTAGCGAGACTGGCTGACTACATAACATCATTTTCAATTACTGTTAAGATCAAATAGTTAAAGGCTGGGTTCACTTAAAGAATCCGAATGGGAAATATGGAGTAAAATCAGAGGATTAGGGCCCCGCTTCTGTTTGCCAATCCAGTATTAGTGGGGAGGAGGAGTGCTTTGGGGGGACCTGTGAATGAGTGTGGATTTGGGAAATGGAAACTAAAACTGTCAGCCAGAGAAACCCTACGATATTCCTAAAAGGAGCTTTAAAAAAGTTAACGAGAACCTGAGGGATAAATCAAAGGTAGAAATGAAAATTACAGAACGTTAAGTGAGAAAAAAAAAAATCCGTCTACAATGGGACTGTTTGTACTTATAAAGGCAATGCCTTGAAGCAGTCTGTCCTTAAAGCTTTCTCGCCACTCTCCTTAATTCTCTTACATCCCTTTTATCGCAGCTTTTCTTGCAGTGCACCCTGGAATTATTCCCCTATGAGACTTCTTTTTTTTTTTTTTTCCCCTCTCTTGTTGTTGCTCCCTGCACTAGGGGCCCTTTTTCTCATTTTCTAGTATTTGTTCAGTAATGGTACATAGAGGAGGTTGCAAGGCAGAAGTTTCGTGGTTTGGGAAACTTAGGCCTTTGTTGTGTCATTTCCCCTGCACCTCCACGCCCCCAGCCACGTGACCAGGACAGGCCGGAATTTTGTGAATGGAACTGAAAGGTGGCTGCAGGGGCGGGGAGAGGCTCCTCCCCCTTCCCTAAAGCGGCCAATCTCCTAGCGGAGCGCTGCGGGGTCAGCAATAAACAACAATAGGCTGGGAACATACGGTATATTATTGGCTGCGGCGAGAACCGCGCGGGGCCCTGAGCTGAAGCTCCGCCCCCTCCCCGTTACCCTGGATACTTGTCAGGCTCCGACCGCTGAGAAGGTCTTTGGAAACTGTTGCTCAGATTACAGAGGCTGGGTTATCCCGGGAGTGCTTGGCGGAGGGACACCCTTGCTATTGGCTCACGGCCTGATTGCACCCTCAGAAAGTTCCCAAGAGCCTCAGTATCCCAGCCTCCAGGCGCTGGCTGTAGCCGGAACCCCTCCTGGCTGGGGTTAAAGTGCAATTCCCGCTAAAAAAAATGCTCGTAGGTGCGCGCGTTAGCACCCGCTACTATGATTTATGAGTTTCAGGGAATGCATGGTCTGTGTCCTCGCTGTTCACAGTTATTGGTGTTTCTCCAGAAATACGTTTTCTTTAAAAATCTATTTTAAAAATCTTTCCCCTTCTGGTTCCTGTGGAGCCTTGTGCGCTCACACTCCATTTTAATGCGTCTCCATATCGTTCCATTTAAGGAAGGAAACTTTCAAATAGAAATTGAGAACTGCAGCATGTTTTCCAACGGGCGGAACAGCTGCCGGAAACATCCTTTGGTCTCTAGCTCTGGTCGCCACTAGGATCACAAGTGAATTTCAACACCACTGAGTCCCTGGTCCCATCCCCATCCCCATCCCCATCCCCAACCCCTGCTGGGTCGTGGTTTCCTAAGTGAGTCTACAGCGCCAAGCCCCACACGAGGGTCAGAGCAATTGGTTTCAGAGTTGCAGCCCTCACTTTTTAACGTCCTAGTCATTGTCCTTGAAACCCGAGCTCCCTCACTGCTCGCCCCCAACTCTGGGTTGTGGCGCTTAAAAGCTGAAGAGGAAGTGAAAGCGTCAAGTTCAGTAAGTGACACCCTCTG
The DNA here is from genome assembly GCF_057876585.1 of Rhinolophus sinicus. Taxonomy (NCBI): domain Eukaryota; kingdom Metazoa; phylum Chordata; class Mammalia; order Chiroptera; family Rhinolophidae; genus Rhinolophus; species Rhinolophus sinicus. The sequence continues at coordinate 24,548,281 of NC_142504.1, forward strand.
TCTCCGTGTATACATAACAAAAGCTCAGGAAATGTGCGGGTCCCTCGGATATCCGAGCCACCTCACCCCCTCCCTGTGCCTCCCCACCTCCAAAGTGGACTGGCAGCACCTTGTCCCAGTGCACATGGGGGAGAAATCTGACTTTTATACTTTTCCTCACCTAGATTGCTCCGGAGCCCTCCCAGTTCTCCCTCCCAGCGCCACCCCGCCTAACAAGCAATCCCTTTGCTTTTCCCAGGTGCTTTCCCCACAGCTTCTTTATTTTACTGCTCCCTGAACGATAGGGTCTTGTTTTACTTGAGGAAGGCCGTTAAAAAAAAAAAAAAAGTTTTTTATAAACCATAGTGATGGTGGTCGTGTTGAAACGGCAAAAGAACTTGGGCCAAAAACTTAGTGGGAACAACGCAACAGACTGAGGTGGGCTCATCAGGTTAAAAGTGTGTGTGTGTGTGTGTGTGTGTGTGTGTGTGTGTGTGTGTGTTGGGGGGATGGTGATCTTGAGGGAGGGGAGGGGAGGCGGGGGAGTAAGGAGGCACGGGCTTAGTGGATCAGGCTTCAGAGTATATACCCGAACTGAACAAAAGTGTTTTAGGAAATCAGCTCAATAGTGGACCAAACACCAGTAAGAACTGAGGACTCGTTACACATGGATCCAGTATGCCCCGGCGCCTTAACAATAAGCAGCGGGTTAGGAAGGCAGCCGATTTTCCTCTGTGGCGTTTTCAGGCTGTGGACCCTGCACCAGTCCACCAAACACCGGCTTGGACAGAGGGGCGCGCGAGATCCTGGAGAAGGGGCAGCAAGCCGCCTGATTGACAGCCCGAAATCTGATCTTGTGAAAGAGACGCGGAGCCAATGGGAGGCAGCGATCCATCAGTTTGGATTGGAGGCCCCTGGAGGAGAAGTAGAGGAAAAACCACCGAATTGAGCTCTGTCAGAGGCGCTTTCGGCTTCCAAGGGGAAGTGCTGGGCAATAATTAATGTTTTTATTAAATTTGGAGGGAATTTTTTGCAGCAGTTCGCCTAGCGTGGCCTTCAGGTGGGTCTTTCCAACAACTTTTTATGTCTCTCCAGATAATTGCATGGTTCTGGGTTGCAAAAACTATCCTTATGAAAGAGGTGTCTCCGTCTCTTTAGTCCCGTTAGGTGCAAAGCAAGTCTCGTTGATCGCCATTGCTAGTTTTGCACACGTTTGCGAATCAGAGCTGCCCGGGGTACACCGACCGCCCAGGGAAACATCGAGAGTGTACATAAATACATCGTCTCTTGTTCGGATTTTTGCTACCGCCGAAAATATGTAAATTGTGAACTCTTGGCTCTCTTTGGATCCAGGTGAAGGAGGCGGTGTAGGGAGGGTTATTTTTGTGAATGGGACTGTCGGAGGGTAATTAGCTATGCAAATTCAAGAGCTTCATTCATGATTTTTTTTTTTTTTTTAGCCTAAAAGCCATCTTGTTCCCCTCTAGGTTGACAGAAGTCCAGATCCCGAGGAAAGCTCCTGCTAAATGCTCAAAATATAAAACACTGAGCTGAGATTTGCGAAGAGCAGCAGAATGGATGGATTTTATGACCAGCAAGTGCCTTACATGGTCACCAATGTGAGTGATCAGTTCGAAAGTTGCTGTTTATAAACTTGACTCCGGGGGGGGGGCGGGGGGGATAGAATGAGAAGGGAGGGGGCAAGGGGGTTGGGATTGCAGATATTTTATCTGCTTTGTTGCCACTGTAGGGCGACTCTGCTTCTAGAAGCCCAATCTTCAAAATGAGCTTACCTTTCAGTGATTTGGATAAGGCATAGTTTTATTTTTAAGACCCCCCCCCCTTTTTTTTCCTGATTAAAGTGTCCAAGATGAGTGGAAGAGTAGATGGAGGGCAGCAGCAGCTGCTGCACTCAAAGTTTTTGGCTGGGATTGTCTGCCACATTGAAAAGAATGAAGTTGAGACAAATACTGACACTTTCTGTTTACATGGGGTGTTTTTGTTTCTTTTTTTTTCCTCCGTCTTTTTCTCTCGTAGTTTTTCATTTCACTACTCTTCACTACTCTTTTTTATTTTTTGAGGGGGGTATCAGGATAAAATTCATTGTATTTTAATTTAGCTTTGACCCAGCTTAAAAACGACTTGAAGTGTAATTGCTTACTGTTGTTTTGATGCTGAGATACCATGAATATATAACTAATAACTAGTAGTGTGTTAGGATCGGCTCTGGGAAGCAACCCTCCGGGGCTGTTGAAATCCCAGCATAAGCTTTCACTGTCAAATTAATGCAGAAAATGAATATTAGAATTGATACTGTGGACTTTAATTTTTCTATCTAGAGAGAGGATTCAGTAGACGTATGTATGCATGTGTTTTTTTTGTGTGTGACATTTGAGGTTTACATTCTTTTAAAGGATTTTATCTTTCCCTTTGTAGAATCAGCGTGGGAGAAATTGTAACGAGAAACCAACAAATGTCAGGAAAAGAAAATTCATTAACAGAGATCTGGCTCATGATTCAGAAGGTGAGGTTTTATTTTGGGCTGAATTCCCCCTTTCCCTATATTCCCCACCCTCACAAAGAAGAGGAGCACTTCAATCTTTGCTTAAAAATAATGAACATTCAAATTACTGTATTTAACTAAGACTTTTTTTTTTACTTAGAGCAATTACCATAATGTGACAGTTTGCATTGGAGGATATTTCATGGCCCTGTCACAAACTAATGAAAGAAGGAAATAAAAAGTTAACAGTGACGTCCTTCTTTTAATCATTCTTTTATGTTTAAATACCCTTGCCCATATGGCATATAACTAATCCCATACACTAAGGTAACAATTTAAAAATATCCAACACAGTGGGACAAATCAAGGAGCGATGAACACTGCTTAGTTTCTCCTTTCTACTTTATTAGAAGTTAAACAATATAAATTATTGTTTGATTTCCCATCCCCCTTACACTAAAACCATATACTGTTATCAAACTTTTCATGGGTGAATTCGATGACTCCATGGCGAGTTCATAATATCTTGTTTGTAGGTATTAAAGTATTCACTGAATTATAATTAAGGCCTAATTAATAATTATAATACCTATTTGGGAAATTAGGTTACAGATTCTTTTTATGAACTGTTGGTAGGAAGTCAATGTATTATAAATTATTCCAGCCATATGGGAGCATTAATAATAAACTTAATATACTTAGATTTAATTATCAAAGTTCAGTCTGCCATTTAGATTAGGTATATTAAATTCTGAAACTTCCTGAAATCTTCATAATTATTGGACACCTCTCTCCCTCCCCACTATGACAGAATACAAAGTTTTGCACTTGATAATAAACAGGTGCCAGGGAATTATCTTTCTTTGACTTTTGTAAACTTATTAATATAGAAATTTTCCTCTGAAAACTAGCATTTAGTAGTTGTCCCTTTTATCTTTGAACCCAAAAATGTACATTACTTTGAGAGTTACACCATGTACTGTTACATCTTTCTTATAAAATTCGGAAGATATAAATAAAATGTTTTTCAGTCTTTAATCTTTTCCCTGTTACTATTTTACAAGAGTTGAATATATTTAAGAAAGGTTTCCATGGATAGGCACATCTTCACTTCAGCCTTTTTTTTGAATCTTAGTGTATGTGAGTTGTTTGGTGTCCCTAAACTTATTAAGCTATTTGAAAAAGGTGGGAAAATATATTGACTTTATTATTTAGTTGACTGCAGTAATTTCTTAAAGAAGTATTGTTTGATAGCCATCAAAAGGAGCAGGATTATTGAGATATTTAAGTTATGAATTCTGTTTTCTTTTTGTATTGACCTCCCCCAAATAAATTGATATGTGTGTGTGTGTGTGTGTGTGTGTGTGTGTGTATCTAGTTGTATGACAAACATTTCCATTTAATGAAGCCTAAAGGTTTGCACATCTTTTGTCTTTCACTTGTTTTTTAGAACTCTTTCAAGATCTAAGTCAATTACAGGAAACATGGCTTGCAGAAGGTAAGGCAAAATAAAATAAAATAAAATAAAATTCCTTTAAAAGGAGGGGAAAGACAACTCGAAGGGGGGGGAGGGAGTCCTGAACTTGCTGTCTTAATGTTCAGCCCAATTAATTGAGCTCTAAAAGAGCCACCTCATGTGTCATGCATACATTAGAGCCTCTGATGAGTTTGTCTTTGGGGAATCTGGGGCTGCACTACCCAGTGTCATCACAAATTACCAGGAGAAATTGCTTCCAACTCACAATCACATCTGCTTTTGGCAAGAACTAATGCACCAAGACTTCAAGTTCTAAGCCTCTGTTCAGATTTTAATTGCAATTGATCAGGTTTATATTATTGTACCTCGAGAGACCTCCTAGAGCCAGAACCCAGCTTGCTGTTTCCTTTAGAGCAGTGCATATCATTATTTGGTGTTCTGGTGGAGGACTTTTCTGATGGCAGAAATTAGTTTCTCTGGGTTCATCAGGACGGGATGCTTCAAGATTTAAGTGCAAGTGTCTTCTTTCCACCTTGTTCACAACACAGAACGTTAGGTGTGTATCCAATACTTAGAAAATCTATGGCTTTAAAATATATCTTTGGGGGCTTTGAGGAATTTTAAAATGTTTTCTATTTGTTGTTACTATGATGTGATGTTTGCTGAAAATGACCTTTGCTATTATGCCACTTCTATTAGGATTTATTTAATACAGCAAGGAGACATTTAAAGGCATTATTTTAATTTTTGACTACTTTTGGATAAAAAATTGTGTTGCAATCTATGGTACCTTTTATTGCGTAAACTTTATTTTAGAGGAACAATGAGATACTGCTTCAGTACAGCTTTATACAACTTGAGAAATGTCTAATGTTGAGGGACTTTTTGTTGGTGTCCATAATTTGAAATTTTTCTTTTGGATCTGTCCTAATAAATGTGAAATATTAATTTTGTACTGTTATGTGTTTTGTGGGAAACAAAGAAAGTTATAGATATTTAAGCATTGAGTATAACTGTCTTATTTCTGTTTTTACATTATATGGGAAACATAGTTTTTAGAACACATTTTTAAAGTGTTTAAAAGAAGAGGCAGGGTCTCTTTAAATGGAACCCAAGTGTTGCTGTCGCTATTTGAGGCCGACTGCTGTGTTTTATCGGTGGTCTTGCTTGCAGTTGATAAAGTTGCTGTTAGCATGTAAAATAAGTTTCTTTGTTTTGCTGATATTCTAAATCTCCAAAGAGCTTTTGCAGTAGTCTTTTTTAATCTTTTAAGTTAAATAGCTTTCCTGGGAGCCCTTCGGAAAGGGTGATTGTATTTGTATGTTAATGAAAGGTAAGTACTAATGAAAGTTTTAGTTATATTTAAAGGTCATTTTGCTTGTCTCTGTAAATGAAACTTATTGCAATACATCACTTATTATTGCAATATAAGCCATATACTTCAATGTAACTTTTTCAAGAAAAAAATGCACAGAGGTTCTTGTGTTAACGTTTTTCTGTTAGTCTGGAAAGTTGAAGGTTTTGAGAACATTACATTTATGAGAGAATTTATTTGCTTACCCCAAATAACTTAAAATATCTATTTTAATTGTTCTGGAAGGTAGGTTTCTTCTTTAAGATGTTTAAGTCTCATTGATTCCAACTCGGTGCACTTGCTGGCAGATTTTGAATGTGCATAGCAACTCTGTTCCTGGAATTTTAAAATGTGGAATCTGTGACAGACTCTTACCATTTTATAATCAGTTTCAGTACAATTTTTCACTTTGGACTTGTTTTGTTTCTTTGTGCCTTGGATAAGTGATTTGAATAATTTATCCGACTTTATCTTTCAAAACTCTATACTGACTGTTCTTACCCATGTGTATTAACATGCCTGTAAATCAAATCTGAAGATTTAGCTTTATATAAAATAAACCTAGAAAATGACTGATGTATTTGGAGGAACATGGACTTTTACTTAGAAAACAATTCATAATGTTAAATAAGTTCAGGAATTAATCCCCAAATTCAAGAATTAAATACGTAGGTGGGCTACTATTTACAAACTATGGATACAATTGCACTTAGAATAATTGTAACATTCTCCAAAATAGTTTACATTAACTTATCCCATCATGATATAAGCAAAAAGTTGTTACTATGATTTTTTTTTAATCTAATAGTGAGAAGTTTGTTTTTAATATTTGTTATACTGCGTATTTATTCTTATTTTTAGCAATTATAGCTAAGTATTACTGGCATTAGCATTTTAACTTGACTTATTCCACTCTTGAACAATTTTAGCTAAAAAGAGATCTCAAAATTACACTAGTTTATTCGTAGCTAGATTTGTCCATTTATGTCCCTCTGGACATTCAGAAATTATAACCTTGCCAAATTGGCTGACCATGCACCGTGTACATATTTCTTTTCATAATAATTTGTAGCCAAGAAACTGACCATGGAATTTTAAACCATCTTGACCCTTTTAAAGAAGATCATTGACAATTAACCAAGTTTCTCCTATGAGTTAGAATCCCACTGGGAAGTTAACCAGGTCAAAAAATCTTATTGGACCTGAGAGTCAAGTTTAGTTGTCCTGTGTCATATGAAAATCAGGTAAAAAAGAAAAAATTTTCGAAGTCACTAAATACTTGGGAGATGATGTGTCTTAGCATGTTTATTTTTCCTATAAGAATTTTATGAATTAGACCAAAAGTGCAACATATGGATTGGTCTTAGGTAAATTATTATGGAGTAAGAAATATGTTTTACGTCTAAGGAGAAATTGGGTAATAAGGCAGGGCTATTTGACGGTGGGTTTGGAATCAGTTTTTTTTTTAATTCATTAAAGTTATCTCTAAAAATAGACTTCCATTCTCTCAAAAAATTTATTTTCAAACAGGGATTAAAAATGTGTTTGTGAAGATTGTAACTTTATATTAGTATCACTTTCCAAGTACTAATGCTGCAATTTAAATATTTTTAACATATATACCACAATTTAAAATAACCATGTTTCATTCTGAAGGAAATCGAAAAGGTAATGTTTTCAGTGAACACCGTAGCAGTTTAAAAACAAAAAAGTAGAAACTGTATCTATTTTATATTTTGTTATAGCTACTTAATATTGTAATTTTAACTATGTACAACTCTTTATTGATTCTTTGCCTTTTGAATTAGATTGCTACTGACAGAAAGGCAATTTCAATTATTTGATCCCATGAAATAATGAGTTCAAATATCAATCCTATCAACATCACGGTAACGTCCGTTCTTAACAACCTGTTTTAAGTGGTGCTTTAGCGAAAGATGCCCAGAAATTCATAGTTAAAATGGACCCTTTTATACGTGGGGGACAGAAATAGAAGTATGCAAATTTGAGTTTTAAATAGATTACATTCTAATAAAGTTGTTTATTAAAGTTTACCTACTAACACAACCTAAAGAGAAATAATAAATTTCGTATGTATCTAATAGAAATGCATAGTACTTATTTTTGCTGTTGGTCTAGATTGTTCTTGAGGTTCCCTTTCCTCAGTAATATTAAGGGAAAAAGTCATCAACGATTCCCTGCCATTAGGGCAAAATGTTTTTCCATGGAGTTGTAGTAAGTCAGGTTTCATGCTGCCACCACGCTTGAGTCAAATTTTTATCTTCCAAGAACAACCTTTCTACATGAAAGTTTCGTACCTCATGTAGAAAAGGCTGTTTTTTTTTAAATTGTTTTCTTTTGTTTTATGTGACCTTCAGATAATAATCAGGTTGACTTAAAAGTAGAGCTATCCTTGTATCTTATCAGTTCACTTCAGTGGTGATCCTGTTTATATTCAAAGTCATTTATTATGAAGTTCCTTAAATATTATGTGCTGTTTTTGGTATACACATTGTCATCCAGCAATACTCAGCAGTTATAATGTACTCATTTCTATTTTTCAAAACTTACGCCTTTTTTTTTTTTTAATAAAACATAAATTGAATATGTGCTCATGAATGTTTTCCTGTGATACAGTAAAGAATAAAACCTTTAAAAACATTATTTTATGTGGTTTACATAAAAAAGGAATTGAGAATTTAAACATTAAAATAACAGCATCTATACTATTTCTTAGAATTGAGCAAGAGTCATTTTGGGGTGGGTGGGGCTACTACCCCTCTTTGCATTGTACCAGAAAATACTCGAAACTGGGAAAGAAACACTTCGCCTTTGTACTTGATTAAAAGATAGGTAATGTATTATATTTCTAAATATTCATTGGAATTATAGAAATGCCTTTCATTTGAGGTCTATTTGCAAAATAGAAATGTTTAAGAATAGAATTTGGATTCGGTGTAGCATAATATAGTTTTTCCAGAGGGCCTAACAAATGTTTATGAAATATTGCTAAGCTTCTCTAGTTCAGTTACAGGAAATGTGTAATTTCTTGAAATTCATGATATAACTTCATTCCCTTTGACCTGTGTACAAACTTGTAATTAAAATAATAAAAATATTTGTCTGGAAACAACAGGTCTGAGCTACCCTTAAATGTTCAAGTCATTATAATAGGTCAGTTTAGAGTTAGGAATTGGAACTAATTTGAGACTAAAGACAACTAAAACGTGCTGTTTTCTTTTAGAACATATAGAATGTCTTTATCAAAATATAAAAGATGTTCCTGTCGTGGGGAAATAGCCCCCTTTTTTGGTTTGTTTAAATATGTTTATACTTCTGCATTAATTAATGCTTATACATTAGTACAATCATTTTAATGTTGAAAGCGGATGTGGTATAAAACCAGGCTTAGTGGCCTCATGATTATTTTATTCCATGGCCTGAAGCTTCGTTTTAGCATTAAACAAAATACCACTGTATGAAGGTTGATTTTTCTTGTTGTTTTACTTTTACTGAAGATTTAAAATTCTTCAGAGAAAGTTGTTTTTAACCCTTTGATTCAAAGTGAAATGCTACAGAGTCAGCAGTAATCTGTTATAATCTTAGGATCAGAAACTTTGAATAATAGGCCAGAAAAATAAGGCATTTTGAAAAGGGTGTTTCTCCTTCCTTCCATCATTTCATCCTTTTTTTCTTTACTTCTTTCCTCCCTTCCTTCTTAGTTTTGTACATTTAAGTTTCTTTGACAAGTTACCCTACAAAGCAGGATGGGTTAAATATGTAAAATATATGGATTTAATTTTGTAAACTTGCCATTTATTTAAATGTATGCCTTAATGGATCTGAACTGTATTTGATAGAGCACATAAGATTGTGTTTATATTGCAAGTTCAAGTTGACTTGCTTCAGCTCTCTAGAAGGGTGTGACATGAAAAGATTGTGGTTGGGCCACATGGCTCATGCTGGACTGTGTTTTTGTGAATGGAGGCAGAACTCCAGTTCTGCCTGCTTGTCTGGAGGAATTGCTGAGGAGATCAGCTGTCTCATTCACGGGCAGAAAGAATGACTCATACATCTTCCGCCTTGTTTGGCTCCAGGTCATTGTTACAGTGGATAGAACTGGTTTTAATTAAATATTAACCCCTTTTATACTTGACAATTTGTTTCCTTTGTAATTTTTCCACTTTTCCCCTTAGCTTTAAAAGAAAACTCAACAGGAGCCTAGTTTGTAAGAAAAAAGGAGTTTTTAACTGCCTGCAGCCAACCTTGGAAAATATTTAAACGCTCAACGTTTTCCTAAGTAATGCTTATTATTTTATTTGAAAGTTTAAAATATGCAGAAAGGCAAGCTCTATTTACCCCCCCCCCCCCCACAGGAAATGTTAGTTTAAAAAGTATATAATAAAATTAAATATAAAGGATAGTGATTCTGTGACATCTAGACCAGAATTAATACTTTCATTAGTTTATCATGATATGTACTGCAGGCTGGAGAGAGAGACAGAGAGAGAGAGAGACAGAGAGAAAGACAGAGAGACAGAGAGAAGGAACTTTGGATAATAATCTAGGTAAAGCAAATAGCTGAGAGTGCAGACACTACCCTTTTAAAGCCGAAGTCCTGAGACTTGATGGCCACTTGTCTATTAATGTGCAATGAACTGTTAGAGCAGCTCCAGCTATTACCAATAAAATCCACCTGCTTAATCTCCTTGAAAGCCTTTTATTGGTCTTTTGGTATATACTTTCCCCTCTTCTCCTTTCTTCTCCTTCCCCTTCCTCTTTAATTACATAATGTGGGGAAACATTTTCATTCCTCCAAGGTGATTATTCCAAGCATAGTTTATAATATATAGTAGTGAAAACAAACTTTTTTTCTTTTTTTCGGTTGGCCTCTATTGTTCATTTTCCATTTTGGAGTTGGTATGACTTGTCACAAATTTTTAGGCAGCTGCATTTTGCTACTTCACAGAATTCCCGAGAATTGAGAGGGAAAAAAAGGAAATGTATGATACGAGTGTGGCAATACTTTGTCATATTTTCCTTGTCCAGATCCAACTTGTGTTTTTCGTTAACTGCTTTCCTTTTACTCTAACTTCAAATTAGAGGTAGACTTAAGCCTTTGTCTGTTTAAGTAGCATGCTGCTTCATTTGGTCTATTCAGTTTCTGAAGATTAGCTTCTGTAAAAATGTGAGTCATATGTTTTTTGTTAAAATTCTGTAATATGTTCAAGCATAAGTGTGAAGTATTTATTCAGTATGTTAAGGAGTTAGAACAGAAATAGCAATTCTTATTCTTTTTACAAATTGCTAGTATGCAGCTATTTTCTGTGTATTTGTGAGGTAGAACTCCCAGTTTCTTTTGCTCCTAAAGTTTTGCCTTTTTTTACACACATGTCCCAACACACGTACCACACACCCACCAGAGATTTTTATGCCTTTCTTGAAGTGATATGTGTCATGGATTTGCAACTTGGTTTTATGATAGTAAGAAAAAAAGAAGTCTGGCCTGTAGTACATTCATACGAGCATATTCAGTTACAAATATACTTTTGTTACTCATCAGCTATTTTTAACTATTCCTGTAAGGGATATTACATTTTTATTAGGTTCTTGTAAATGTTGGTTTTTGAAAAGCATAGTAATTGTTGTGGTTGATAATTTTTGCATCTCAATACTTACATCTATCTAGATGTTAATTTAGAAGGAAAACCAAAACATGTGGCTATGATGGGAAAAGTACGCGGGATTTGATTCTGTCTACTTCCTTTTATTTATTAAATAGATGTTAAAAATATTTTTGTAACTTTTGGGGGGCACTCCTCCAGTTTTAATTTGGAAGTCTGAGAAAACTCAAGTTTACTTGTCATGTCAAGAAAAATGTTTATAGCTAAGAGAATGCTAATGTACAAATTTTAGCAGTTGTTTTTATCCGTGTCCAATATAACTCATTAGAAGATACTAGACTTGCATTATAATAAGTAAAGTAGTTTTTTGCATGTGAAATGGAAAAATAATGGGTGGGTGGTGGAGACTTGGAAAGAAGAAACTAACTTTCCTTGAATATCTGGCATTGCCTCGCATTTTGTTTAGAATATTTTGTTTAATACTTATAAAAAAACGTGTATTATCACTACTGAACTGAGGAATGAAATGCAGTTCAAAGAGGTTAACTAATGTAGCAAGTCATAGAACTATGATTTGAAGTTTGCATGACTTTAGTTAGTTAGATATCAGACAATAGTGGAATAGGAAGAGAAAACACTTCTAATATAGGCTGAAGAAATAGCCATCAGTTATAATTTGGAAAAAAGTTCTTAATTTGTTTGGTTTCATTTTGTGACAGAGGATGGAATTTGCCTTTAGTGAGCTTAAATACTGGTGTAAAGAAGAAAGTTGTTAGAAAATGGTTGAATGTCAAGCTGCATATATTTTGATAATAGGCAAGATTATCATTAGTTCTACTCTTAATAATGTAACAAATTTTATTTAGCCAAATAATTCTATTTTAAAAAATACTATTAAATAAGCCGGTAAAAAGAACCTTTAATTCTGTGTGTGTTGTAATCCTTTTTATTAGAATTTCCAAATATAGACTTTTTTTTATGTAGAATTTTTCTTAACTCATTCAGTTACCAACCCATAACATTTTCAGCAGAGACTGATTATTTTAATGAGCATTCCTCATACAGAATAGGCTCTTTTTAAAAAATTAATTGACATCTGTTTTAACATGATATGATTGGATAAAAAGTTTCATTATTAGATAGTATTAATAAAATAATACTAACTAGCTAATCAGATCACAGCTAAAGTTAATTAGGACACTCATGTATTTTTACCAAATTAAAAGTAACCTAACTTCTATTTTATGTAGTTTGTATGTGTGTGAGTATGCACATTTGTGTGCATGTGAAAACTTGTTTTTCTAATATTCTGTCATTTTGGAATAGGCTATTTTAATGTTTAAAACAACCATGATGAAAAGATTGTAAAAGTGAAAAATTTTACTTGTGTTTTGATTACTGCCAAATGTGATTAGTCCTTTCTATTCAGTAATTTTTTTTTCCTTTGCTAAAAATAAGGAAGTCATTTGACATTAGGACTGATGAAATAATGGTATTCTTTTTTGTTAATGCTAAATAGTCACTAGAAAAATATTTTGCGTGAAAAGATGGAGTTTATTTTTTATTTGCATTATTATGACCATAATAATTGAAGTATAACATTTTATTATATATGACCAAAATCAATGACAGTAATTTAAGAAATTTTGTCGCATATTTTTGCCAAATTTAAGGCAAACATTTTTAATCATGGTAGTCTATTTGCAGTTGACAGAACACACCAAAAGCGGAAATTTCTATAAAGCAGAGGGGTGTGTGTGTTAACTGTGCATCATTTGAAAGAATTATGTGGTTACATTAAATGGGCTGCTTAAGCACTGGCAGTGGGTGAATTCAAATACTTTTTACTCCATTCTTGCAAAAAGAAACCCTGTACCTCATGGAAATCCTGTAGCTGCCTTTATTTTGCATGTGTCTTTTATTTCTACCTGGCAGGTAAAATTCAGAGGGACTGCCACCATTATATTTCTGACACATGTGTTCTAGTTGACATCAATGATTATTTCTATTTCCCCTTCCAAGTATTGCTATCAATACCATTTTAAATAGGAGCTCATGGGCAAATAGTAATACATTTTATCTCAGCCTAAAAAAGATCTTACATGAAAGATCTTAGTTGATATTCCTTGTCTTGGCAGTTTTTCTCTTAATTTTTTTCATTTTTTCCCCTTCAGCTCAGGTACCTGACAATGATGAGCAGTTTGTGCCAGACTATCAGGCTGAAAGTTGTAAGTAAAGCTTGACTCATCTCTTGAGTTTTTCTCTGTCTTCCTTCTTTTATTCTCTGCCATTGGTTCGTTTCCACTCCCAGTGTGTGTTCTTGCATTTTGTCGGTGTGTTTGTAGCTTACAGTCATGAGGTGATTTTACTTATTAGGTTGTGACATCAGCAGAATCCCTGTATGATCTGAGCAGAACTCCAAATAATGGATAAGGAAAACTGATTTGATTATAGGATGGTCCTGTTCTCTGTATCTGATCAATATCCTTGGAGAAAAAACAAAGGGAGATCTATGAATCTGAAAGTGTTTACTTCAGTTTTTCAGTATGTTCCCAAGGAAAAGTCTGGATGTTGATGGGAGACAGTCAGTAGTTAAAAATCCATATGAAATTATTTATTGTATAACTTCTAAAACTGCTGGGCCAAACAGTCATTAGCTTATTGTATTATTTTGCATTCATGAGCTTCCACCTGCTTGGATTAAGTTTTAGCCTAATTTTCTGCTTCCTGGTTGCACTAACACAAATGGAAGTAGCCATTGGCTTCTTTGAGGATCCCTTCAGAGTTTGTTTCCCTGAGTCTTGCTCTGGGCTTGTCAGAGAATGCAGGAGGAGTGATTCATGGGTACTTGCCCTCCTGTAATTGCAGAGTGATCATTTTGCCTGTACAAACATGGTTGCCTCGGGGTTTACTTCTGATATTTTTGCTTTGTGGTTCTACCAGCTAACTGCCGCTACTGACCTGAGGTGCCAATAGCAAAGAAAAGGGTTTAAACACCATCTTGATTATGTAACTGACCTAATATATTTTTGTTCTGTTAGCACCATTTAAAGCTCTAACTTGTTTCATTTTTCCAGACCATTGACGTTTTCACATGAGGCAATTATCAACAGCAACAAGATATGCTTGATATCTGACAACTTATCAAACCCATATTTTTACGTCTAATATCATAAATCTATTACAAACACCTATGTTACTTTAAGTAACAGATGTTTGTGAGCATTGTTTTCAACTTTAATGTTTGGTATCTTAAATTTCCCATGTGTCAAGAGTTGTAAGAGATTTCTTCCAGATTCTCTCCCATGTTAAATGTTTTTAGTTCAGCTTCACTGTTTTTTTTTTCCCCCCCTGCTTGTGGTAAAATACATACAACAGAAAATTTGCCATTTTAACCATTTTTAAGTGTGTAGTTCAGTGGCACTCACCTTGCTGTCCAAACCTAAACACCACCCATTTCCAGAACTTTCTCATGATCCCATAGTGAAACTGTACTTACTGAAAAATTAACTCCTCATACTCCCTGCCCCTAGCCCCTGGTAACTGCTATTCTAGCCTTTTGATTTTTGATATGAGAAGATAATTTTGTGTGTTGCTTGACGTCTGGATATAGTTATTATCTATATGATTTCAAGAAATCTATACCATAATGATGTATACCTTAATTAGAGACTTAGAAACTCCCAGAAGGATGATAGCTAAGGATGACGGCTAGGCGAGGCCTCCCCTTCATTAAAGTGTGGGAAGAGAATGGTCATATTTCCGATATTTTCCTTCCTGTGGGGCACTTGAGTTCTTTCTGAAAGCTAAGCCTGTCATCTGAGTGGGAGAATTCATCTCATTGAGTCATTTTGCTTCCGAAGAAATTGGTCCTGGTTCCAACACTATACCAAATGCCAGGGTAAAATAGCTATCTTAAGGAATTTTTTACTCCTTATTTGACCTTTTTTCAGCTTTTCTTATTCTTCACCATTCTGTCTCCTTGAACGCTCTTCTCGTGGTCACGGGGTATGATACTCCCTTTCTTTGTTTATTCCTTCAATTCCGTCTCCTCACTCTGCTCATCTTCCTTACCTTCTCATTCCCGGGATTCTGTTCCCAGGCCTTTCCTCTTATTTTACATGTGCCATGCCAACACTGTCCCACAGACCTTTCTGCAATGATGGAAATAACCTATATCTATACCGTTTGATACAGTAGCCTTAATCACAATGGTCACTGAACACATGGAATGTGGCTAATGGGACTGAAGAAATGAATTTTTAATTGTATTTAGTTATTGTGACTTTAAATTTAAATAGGCACATGTGGCTAGCTCTCCCACATTGTTACCTCTAGCCTGGGTCTCACTCTGCCCTGCCAACTGGGCATCTTCCCTGACCCAACGCTGGGGTCCTTGTGCAAATTAGAAACAAGCGACACCGCTGGACTCACTCCTCAGCCCTCAGCTTAGCGACAGCATAAAACACGATTCACACAGCAACCCCAACCATCCATGTGCTGCTCCACAGACAATTCACTCAGTAAATCCAATGTTGAAATCATTATTTTTTCTGACTAACATCTGACTTCTAGTTCTGTTGTTGCCTTTCTAAGTTGATGGCCTCACCATTCAAGCTGAAAACCTTTGATTTATCTTCAGTCGCTCCCGTTCTTTACCATTATCTTCCAATTGCTGCCAAACTATTGAGTCTACCTTTCAAAAATATCTTAATCTCATGGCCTTACTCCATCTTTGTTTCACTTCCTTAGTTCATACCCACATTCTGCTTAGACTGAACTTGTGAATCTGCCTTGCTTTCCATTTTCCCTCCTTCCAGTCTATTCTCTGCAGAGGCATTATCACACAGCCGTTTACCCTTGTTAATTTTCTCCTGAAACTTCTTTCAGGACAAAGTCCTAAATCTTTAACTATACAGAACATTTTTCTATAACCTGAGCCTGGACTACAGTTTTAGTTTTAACTCTTGTCATTCCAGCACTCTGTCTCGCCCCACTCTCTGAGCTCGAGCCCTTCTAATTTTTCAGTTCTTCAGAGTGAGCTATTTTATGCCTTTTTGTCTTTGCACATGTTAGTTTTGTTTGAATACTTTTTTCACTTTTGCCTCATGATCTGATGATTCTGCAGACTCAGTTTAGACTTCATCTCATTGAAATCTTTCTTGACCTTTCCTTTGCCATCTTTACCTTACAGAGTTAGACTTTATACCACCTCGTATCTTGTGTTTATTATAGTATAATATTTTAGATGCATGTCTTTGATAAGTCTGAACTTCTTGAGAATTAGGCGTATGTCATATTCAGTATGCCTTGCATGTCATAAAAGCACAATAAGTAAAATTGTCATCAAAATCACAGTCAGCTGTTTAGTGCTTATTTCCTCCTAGGTATTTTCAAAGTCTTAATTCCCTTCTTAAGGTAGAAACGTGATCGTGCCTTCAAGGAATACATATAATCTCATTCTGGAAAAACATGCTGAAACCGTGAATGTTTAACCAAACAATTTCAGAATGCCAAAATGTTAGTTTACTTCAATTAGTGAATGTTTATAGTTTAACAAATAGGACTGTGAGATTTGTGGATAAAGCAACTAATTATAATGGGAACCTGTAAACAAAGGTAAACCGAAATCTGAAATAGTCTACTGAAAAGAAAGTGGAGGTATGCTTTATTTCAAGGTTTGACTGACATAAAAGACTATTGTTAAGATGATGATGACCATCTAGTTTCAATTTTCTTCATTCAGGACAGAACAAGAGAGAAATTATTTAAAAAAGAGGAATAGGTTATATGGATTCGATTCTAAGGAGGACTTTTGGATAGAGAAGTTTATCAAATATTGGAACTGAAAGGTTGTATTGTCTCCTAAATGCCCTTTACAAATGTTTGAATCTTGTCTGTCTGGGAATGCTCAGAGGCATCCTATCTCTCGGGATAGAAAGAAACTCCCTTCCACCTGTGTGGCCCGTCTATAAATTCTATGGGCCTATTTTTTCAAACATGAATAATCAGATTTCCTTTCATGCCTCAATCAAATAAAATGCTTCTGCTTTTACTGCTTTAGCCCTTTGGTAAATATAGGTTAGGAGAACGAACTGCAAAATTCTGCTCAACACCAGATTATAGAACATACATTTGACTATAACATGTGTGAATATATATAGAAGATTAGAGAATAGAGCATTCAAAAATTGTGAAAGTGAGATTAAACAATAACACTTGGGCATTCTCTAAAAATATTCCCGAGCATTCTTTATTTTTATTTATAGAATATATCAATTGGAAATCTGGAGTCTAATGATGTTACACTATAGCTTGCTAACCTTTGAAAGATGCTGACTTTTGAAGCACGTATAGACATACGAAAACAAACCAAAAAACAAAAACCTTCCTATAAGTACATCCTAAGAAATGCATGAAGGCTAAGAGAAACAATTATGTAGCTCTAACAAATTATGTGTTTCTTAGAAACAAATCTTTTTAGAACTCAGCCACTCTCCTGGGGAAAACAAAAAATGAATTACTTTAGGATATGCTTTCGTCCAGAGGAAGTAGAATTTGTCTCTTCAGAAAAGAGAATTTAAAAATTATTTAGAACATGGATGGACCTTATTTTTCCAAAATACATATAAATTTGTTTGTAAACTGAGTTTTTCTAAATCCTGTGTTTTAATATATCAGTGCTCTTATATGTTAAATTATATACTTTAAATTTAGTCATATCACTAATCTTTTAAAATCTACCACCTCTCATTTTCTTCATTACAAAGTTATGTGTTATTATTTTTCTAGTTTGTTTCCATCAGTTGCGTTAGTTCCTTTCAGTGTCTTCTTTATAGTGACTCATGTAATAGTTGATGTTCACATTTATATGTTGCATCCTCACAGACCAATCATGGAGGTATATCCAGGGTTCTATAAAATGTCTGGCAGGACAGATCCTTGTAACTCTACTCCTTTTTCTTACACTAAAGAAAGGACACTGGAATGCAAGTCAATGAGAATAATGTCATTAAAGGAAAAATAATCTTCACTCTTCTCTGACATATTTATAGAGTAAATATAAAAAGTTTGCAAATTTCTATGCGTTAACTGAAATTTGTCCTACAATCCTAGTGACCCATCTGAAAATAATCAAGACAAACTGGTGTGTGGGTACTTGGCTGTGTAAAGCCATACATGGGTGATGCTTTGTTCAAGCGAACAGAAGGCATAGCTATGCTTCATTTTCTTAGGAATTTTTTAAAGAGTAACACTTTTCTTGAACAGTGAAGTGGGGAAAAAATAACGTAGATTATTGTTACAAATCTGCTTCTTAAAAAAACTGAAATCAGACAGGTCTATGTAGACCCTCACTGAATGGTTTATATTAACATGGGCTTGCCCCAGAGAGGAAAGTTCCATATATGGTTTGTTTCTTAATTTTTTGCCTTTCTTCTAAGCTGCCTTGCTGCCTTCTGTTCCTTTCTACACATATAGTGAGTAGTTTATAAAACTTTACTTTTTGTTCCTAATTTGAAAACCTTTCTTGCCTGATTAAATTTTTGGGTATGACTGGGGAGAAAGACTTTGTCTTTTCATTCCTCTGACTGCTTTTACCAGAAGGTGAGCACACATTCAAAGAGTAATTCCATTTCTGAGATTTGAGGACATGCATTTGTTACTGTGTTTTGTTTTCTTAAAAAAAAAAAAAAAAAAAAAAAAGGCGTATTTAAACATGTCACTGCAGTCAGACTGAAGCTTTCCATTCAGAGATGAATTGTCTCCTGTTTCCTCATCTGAGATAGCGTGCTTGAGCTCAAAGCAATAGCTGGCTCTTAAAGGTTCTGGGTCTTATGTGGATGGGTTTTTGTTGTTATTTTGGTCGGTGTTCGTTGGTTGCTTTGTTTTTTGTCTTCGGCTGTTTCTTTTTTCTAGTTTAAATTGTATCAAAGCAATATATTCATAGAGTAGGAAAAAAACCCCCACAAAATCGTTCCCCATTTTTATTCTATAGAGGCAACCACTAAGTAATATGCTTGTACTACAAGTTCTTGATTTATCAGATTTTATCTGTTGCTCTATAGAGAAACTTTGGGTGAGTTTTAATTATTTTCCTGAATGTGATCAATTACGTAATTCTACAGGAGTCCAGTAATCCTACATGTGACTATGACTAAGAATCCTTTGGGAAGCTTGTTCAAATGCAGTTTCATGTTCCTGATCCTGTGAGAGTTTGACTTTTTAGGTCTGAAATTGGGCCCCCAGATTTCTAACGAGCTTTTCGATGATTCTGATGCAGGTGTTCCGTGGAACACAAAGTTAGACATTTTACCCGTTCTGTCATTTATTTACTTATTTGTAGAATAAAGTGGGCAATGTCAGTCTTTTGCAATTAAGTCGTGAGATGGACACTGCTCTTCATACACATGTACAATTCATAATGCAGTACACTTCCTAAAAATTTTGTATATAAGTAATATATTGTCATTGTATTATTTAAATATTCTAGGAAATGAGAAATGAAGTATATGTAAAAACGATATTGTTAAAATAGTTTCTTTAGTTTTGTCATCTTTGCTAGAGTTATTTGTATTTTCCAATTCCAAAGACTAGTTTCTATTTATTTTCTCTTACCCTTAGCTATGAGAAAGTCACTGCAGACTATAGCTCCCTGTCATGCTAGAATCAATTGGAAGTCAGAAAGACTAGTAAAATTGTGAAATCTTCCCAACTCTGGTTGAAGAGCCCTGGGGACCTACCCTGTTCCAGGTTCATTCAGTAGGACGTCTTGTCATCTGGTAGTTCACGTTTCCATGGGTGGTGCACATCTACCCCATATCTGTCACAGGTTAGAGTCCAGTGGTCCCCTTTTCAGCAAAACAGACATTTTAGTTTGGTGTTTGATTGTTTCACAAGGAACGTATTTTTCGAATCAAAAGAGAAGCCTAGTGGGGATAAAAGCTATATCTTGCAAGAAATGTTGTTTTAGATAAGCTCCCAGGTATAGATTAAGTTCAATAGAAGAAACAAAATCTGAATCATACACCATGGGCATGTCAGTTAACCTTTATTTACTTATGACAAAGAAATAATCTCTCAGGCACAGGACATGATTTCCTATAATACTTTTTCCACACTTGGAAAAAAATAAAACTATAACATCTAAGTATGGTGGTGAATTCTTGCTCGAATTTAAAAGTGAACTTTAGAAAAAACATAATGAATGGGAAATAATGGAGAAATAGAAATTATTGTAAATGACAATATACTTATAGCTAGAAAATTACATCCATTTTAATAAAGTTTGTTTTAATAGAGCCTTTTTAAAAAAAATTATTTTATTTGTTAATTCTTCCTAAGATAGATAGTAGTTCAGGCTTAATGACAAAATAAAAATGAAAACAAAACAAAACAACAACCTTCCCCCGACCCCCCGCAAAACTGAGGTTTGCTCCATTTATAGCTGAAAGCTGAAATTATATATCACAGGTTTTTAGCTTTTTCTTTCCTATTTCATTTACCCTCTTAATTTTGTCTTTAGTATAACAAATCATCCTAGAAATTGACCTTAGAAGCATGCTCAAAGGACGTATGTCAACAAATACTTTTCACTCGCCCTGCCTATAATTAGTAACAAATTATTTTGAGAAAAAGATCTGTGCCATCTTTGGTTGAACCTTACTCAATATTAAATAAGTATATTGTTATATATTAACTGGACTTATTAGTCTAAGACCCAAACAGTATTTGCTGGAAAATTAGGTGAAGGATGAAGGTGGAAAATTATTTGCAGAACCAAATATTCTTTTTCAGGATTTTTAATACACATACATACACTTAAGTATAGTGTTCCAACACATTTGTTAGTATTTGCAAATAAAGCCAAAGTAGTCATGAAAATAAGTACGTTTTGGGGCCATCATTTCATAGAATATGTAAATTTCATGAAATCAGGTGTAAAGAGGAAATAATCTAAGCTAAATTGAATCTTTATGTCATAATTGCATGTTTAGTGTTTTTAGGGGTTTTTATATAATTCTTTTCCCCATTGTTTCTCTTTTATAACATTGAACATGCACTTAATATGCACAGTGCATATTTGCTGCTGTCTGTTATTGAATTTTCTCCTAATGAGAGTTTTGTGTGGTGTCTCAGTGAGTAAAATGGTTGGTGTTATGTGGTTGCTTTTTAAAATGTAATTAATTATACCCCAACAAGGACTACTTGCATTTGACGTTAGGTGAGGGAAATGCTAACTCAAGAACTCAATTATTAACAATTTACCATGAAAAGCTAGATTAAAAATCCTGTTTATACAATGTCTGATTAAACTTTAAGAAAAAGTACTTTGGTGTAATCATTTTTAATGCTGTCTTTAAATCTTATTTAAATCTAAGGTTCAGCAAAGAAGTTCATTTTGCTGTAGATGCCACATTGTTAAATCATTCAGAGGTTTGTTTCACAGTTCCTCCTAGCTTTGGCTGTGTAATCCTGTTAGGAGTGATTTTTAGATCCTGGAGAAGTTTGAATTGTGAATGTTCCTTTATTTATGTTTTCTTATAGGTAAATCTTATAATCATATTTCTGTTTGCAAAATTACAATGCTTGTATTCTTACTAATGCGAGCCTTGTCACTAGCTTAATTTTTATGATTTAAAAATAGGAAAAATAAGTCTTCATAGTGTAACAATTCTTATTTTACTTATGAAATTTTAGTTTCACTTATTTATGGATACATATTTCTACAGATGGATATTTTTTTGAGGATGCTAAGTAGGTTTATAAGTTTATAAGACCCTGAAAGTTTATTTAGTCACCAAATATATTTTGAGCCTATTATGTCATGTTCTGTCTATGCACTGGTGATACATTGGTGGACAAACAAGAAAATACCTCTGCTCTCATGCAACTTACATTCTTAACTGTATGTAACTGATATATAGTCTTAATTCATCCCAGTTCAAGGGATGTGAAATTGTATAGGGGTCAGTATCTATACATAATCATTGTATATTCACATGCTGATCTTTTACATTCTGAAGAAAATGTTCTTAGTTTTTTGTTTTTGTATTGTGTGTGTGTGTGTTTTAATTTTATGTCAATTTCCATAAAAAAACACTCTGCTTTAAGGTGTGGCCACTGCATTTTCCAGTGGACGACTATCAGTGTCTGTGTTCATGTCTCTTTAACCTATGCCTAAATTCCTGTGATGGGGGACTAAGAAAAATATCTTATAGCTCTCTAAACATTATGTACTCTGATGTTAATTATTGTATACACAGAATATTGACCTCTTCTACTTTTTGAGATCATACTTGTTCTTTAAGATTCAGTTCAGATGTCATTATTCCATGATTATTTTAGTCAGAATTAATGATTTCTATGTGCCCGTAAGTGCTTTATATACATATCAATTTTAATGCTTTCAGTTGACTTGTAGAGGATGGATCACGTCCTACTTATCCTCGTATAATTCACATGTTGTGGGCACTCAGTGAATATTGAATTGAATTGAATGAATAGCTTTTTGGTATTCAGAAACTTTTTTTTTTTTAATATATTCATTTCACAGGTGGCTTAAGTTGTTTGAAATCTAATACACATACCTGCCTTTATTTTTCACATGTTTCATTTTTCTTTGAGGGGTAATGGGAAGCTGTTTGCATTTATGTAACAGAGCTAAGTCTCATTTATCAGATTGGGGCTGACTAATAAATGTTATTTGAGACTCACAATACATTTCTCAGTAATCTCTACTTAGTACAAATACTCTGAAATGACTTGGTATTATCCCCATTTTATATAGAAAGAAACCTAGGACATAAAATAATCGTTATGACTGAGGCATGGGATGACTGAAATTACTAGCTTGGCTCCCCAGCTCATACTTGCTTACTCTGTGGAGGTCTTCCTTCTCTAAGAGCCAGTACTCAGCTCACTTGAAGGCTTCAAAACTGTTTTACTCTTGAAAAAAAAAAAAAAATCTACATTACCAAGAAAGAATGTTATTCATATAGAACATTGATGTTGTTTGAAAATTTTTCTATCAAGGTATGACATAACTGAGAGAGACCAAGAGAACCTTCTCACAGGGGTTTGTCTCAAGATTTTCTGGGTACTTGTTTGTGCTAATAACTGTGGGAAAGCAAGATGGGAGGCCTTGGTACTGGGGAACTGCGCCAATTCTCATCTAGGCTACAGTGCTTGTATTTCCCTGCCTCAAAGATTTGATCTTACTTGTCTAGAATTTGAGAGATATATGGCAACACTGTATACTTACATGTTGTTTATGTACAGTTTTTGACCTCTGAAATATTTCAGACGGGGAACATTTTTCTCACTGGAGGAGAAGGTCTGTTTGAACAATTGATACAGTAATACTAGTAGCAACAGTAGATGTGGTAGTAGAGTACTAGTCATAGTAGCAGTATTCATGGAGTCCCCAAAGTAGTCGTAAATATTCATGAAAATCCTAATGCTGCAGCTTGAAGAGACATTGTAGATTAATGATATTAAAACGCTTATTTTAAGGTGACAAACTGAAATCCAAAAAGGTTATTGGTTTGTCTAATTTTATAAGAAATATTGTATGTTCTTACTTGAGTGTTGGGGAAATAGCAAATTAAGAATTATACGAACCCATATACTTACCGATTAGTGACTGGAATAAGAAATATGTTTTCAACCGTTTTCTTGTTAAAGAAGGCCCTTTTAAACTCCTTTGTCTCACTAGCACAATATATGTATTTGTTGGATAAAGGAATGAATTCAGTTTGACACATCTT
Organism: Rhinolophus sinicus; assembly: GCF_057876585.1. Classification (NCBI taxonomy): domain Eukaryota; kingdom Metazoa; phylum Chordata; class Mammalia; order Chiroptera; family Rhinolophidae; genus Rhinolophus; species Rhinolophus sinicus. The sequence goes on from NC_142504.1 coordinate 24,571,985, forward strand.
TATGCCATGCTTCTGTTTATCTACCAATTTTAATGTAGCTCTACATAATTCTTCGATTACTGTTATTTAAGTTTTTCACATTAAGTATGGCCAAAATTTACAAACCAGTTCAAACTTCTGGATACGTTTTGATCAGAAAGAAACTTTATCTCCCCCTTTGTTTACTTTTCCCCCTGAACTTTTAACACTGACATTCAGTCCTTAACCATAAGATGCTCTTCTTAGATTTCCTTCCAGCCATAAAGTTGTCTGTGAAAATTCTGTCAAACACTATCAAGTCACTGGACTCCATTAAAAGTGGCTCATTCCTATCAAGATGTATGGATAACATTGAAGTAAACCCTTTAATAATGTTAGCTTTTCCTTTGAAATGACGGTCATGCTGTGAAATGAACTTTTGCTGCTGTTTGAGGTTGTTCTTTATCCTCCTGGACACAACAGCCTTATTATGTTGATTTGATTTGACTCTCTAGTCCTTGGCACTGAGGCTAGACTGTCAGGTGACACAGTTATCTCAACTCACGATCTGCAGGGAAAGTTAAGTAACTGGATGTCTTGCTCTGTTTTTCTGGATATTTTTGCCTTCCTGAGTCTCTCCATGTTCTTGTTTTCTTCTAGGATAATCAAACCCTGTTTTCTTTTTTGAAAGCTCTACTCTCATTCACTGTTGTATTGCAGATTAAAGGCTGGTGTATTAGAAGGTTATCAGCTAATCAATAAACTTCAGTCATCCCCATCTTGTAATAAAGCTGTCCCATTGATCAAAGTAGAAATTTAGGCCCTTAGTTTTTAAATGGCAATTTCTGGAGATTTGGAGAATGTGCTTATGGAATGTATAGACCTATCTTATGTATATTTGGATGTAGTCATAGGAATTTCTGTGTGTGTGATGTACACATAAGCAGATCCACACGTAGAAATGACTTCATCTGCATTTAATTTAAAATATTGCATTCTTACTTTTCTCTTTTTTCTTTTTCTTTTCTTTCCTTTTATTTTTGCATTCTCACTTTTCTTAACATTTTTGTCAAATTCTGATCATCAGCAAACTTCTCTTTTTCTAAATATATAAAACTTTTTTTTTGTGGGGAGGAGGTTAGGACTAGTATTAAAATACTTCCTAAATCTCTACTGTAAAATTTCAGTAATTATAAATGTTGTGAAATAGATACAGATGCTGCGATTATGAAATAAAATATCAACTCTTATTTATTATTAATTATATAGTTAAATGGATAACAGTTTTAGAATGTTAAGATTTGGCATCTTTATTTTGGTAAAATGCAGCTTGTTCTTTTAGTTAAATTCTACCATGGCTTTTTTATTTTTAATATGAAAACTAAGTTTAACAGATATTCATAGTGCCACACATTATACTAGGTGCTATGGAATAAAAGGTAAAAATAATATTAGTGATAATACTAATTTCTTATATTTGTTTAGCAATTTAAATTCATAGATCTTTTTCACATCCCACATCTTACTTGCTTCTCACATTGGCCCTGGGATGTAAGCGGGGCAGATAAGCCTCCTACAGGTTTATTGTGATTCCCAAAGTCTCAGATAGTGAATGGCAGAACCAGGACTCAGCTTGCAACATTTTTCTCTGGTTACATCACAACAAAATGTACTAATCATTCATTCAAATGCTATGACTATACAAGTGAATAAAATACATACAAATATTTTTGCCATATGTATGTATGCATACTGAAATTTATGTTTGTATAAGATCAAGGAAAATGGAAAGCATCAAAAATATTTCTTATTATTTATAGAGTTCTTCTAGTCTATTCACATCATGGGCAAAATTACACATATATGGAAAGCAAGGGTGGAGTAGACAGCCCTGTAAGTTCCCTGTTATGCTATGGAAATCTTCGTCCCCATGCTTTGAATTGTAGAAGTGTGGTTAAGTCCTATGTATACAGAAGCCATGAGCTTTAGAAATCCTGAACGTTTGCTTAACAAAATAATTATGCTCTCAAAGGAAAATTTTTAAATTTCAGTTTTGGACACTTTATCTTTAGATATTATATAATTTGGCCGGAAACATTTGCTAATATTATGCTGAGATTAATTGAACATTGTATTTGGCATTTTGTCTGATACTACTTTTTAAAATATCTATCCATGTCATTTTATAGTATTAGTGATTATGCACTACAGTCATATAATACAAACATGATGTAATTCTTTCAGGGGGACTGAATATGGTGTACTGCATAAGAGCAAGGTATTGGACCTAGGACATTTGAGTTCCAATTTCTGCTCTTTACTAGATGTGTGACCTTGTACGATACAAGCAGTTTAAGATCATTGAGCCTCAGTGTCCTCCTACTTAAAACAGAAATAATAATGTTACTTTTTCCTAGAATAATTTGAGTATTAGGGTAAATTGTGCATGTTTATATGAAATATGTAAGTGATATATATGTCTGGCAAATAAAAAGCATTCTATATACATTTTCTCTATATATTCAAATATATACAAAATGCATAATTCATATATCACAAATGCATGCATTTTGATCCACTTAACTTTCTTTTTGTTTTTGTTTTATTTGTTTGTTTTTGCCATGCTCAGAAATTATATCTATAGCTACCAACTTATAGGCTGTATCTACACATACTGTAAAATAGTTATGAGAACAGCTTGTCCTTTTACGGTTTATCACGTTAAGCAGCTCAGTGCATATACACAGTGATACTGTCAGAAAATGTTTAGAAGTGTTGTTTGTGCAAGCCTGCTATCATTTGTGACAATGAGGATTCATGAAGAGAAAGTTGAGCTGGAGACATTTTGTACTTGAAATACAGGCCTGGTTGTAAGATCAGTTACCATGTTATGTTTAAGATTACAGGTTATGGATTCTGATTGATCAAGGACACCCTAATTTGTGGGTCTAGGAAAATTGCCTGCATCTTCAATATTTTTGTTGACTTTGAAACTGATGTAGTCATTGAAAGGGAAAAAAAAGCGTTGATTTTTCAATTAAGACGCAACCTTTACAATGCAAAGCAATAATAATTATAGTGTTCACTCAGCCTGAAGAACAAATCTCACTAGTTAAATAGCAATAATCAAAATGAGAACTATATTAGAAAGGTGCTAATTTTATGATCATTTCTTATTTAAATAATGAAAATGAATCCACGGAACCCTTGCTGTACCACTACTTGCAATAAAATGATACTCAGGTTTAGGTGTGGCCTCTGGAAACTCATTTAAAAGTAATTGGCTGCTTAAATTGTGAATGACCTAAGATCATCCTTATAAAATAGCCACTACAATGAATCAATTATTAGGCAGTGGCTGAACTTCTACCAGACCTGATATGTTTAACCCAGCAATGGGACACTGCATGCTAAATTTAAGAAAAGTAGATTCTTGTTATAACTAAAAAAAAGTAGCATTATTAACATCAGAGGATTGTTCAGCACTGAAGATCTTAAAGTAGCTATAATTTCACAAAGCAACATGTCAACTTTGGACCCAACATGTCTAGGTTCAAATCTTAGTTCCCCTGTTTATCATATTAGTGATCTTGGGCTGTTATCTAACATCTTTAAACCTTGTAAGTAAAAGTGGAAAGTGAATGGGTTAATGCAATGATTAAATGAGATATTTTACGTCAAGATTTTGGCACACAGGTTAGTATTTGATAACTCAGTAGCTCTATAGAAATAAGACATTATCAATATCTATTTAATACATGCACCTTTCTGAGGACAGAGGGTTTCATAAGCTACAGTAACAGTTTCAGAACAGTAATGCCAATAATACAGTTAAAAATAACTCAGAATGATTGCATTTGTTTGGCCTAGCAGTGAAACATGTTGGTTTGTGATATTCCTGCTCCCTACCACATGCAGGTAGTTGGTATAGCTTCCTTAGATAGATATAATGAATAGATTTTTCTCCAAAAAGTAAATATCACACTCCTTTCTATTATGCTCCTTGTACCAATCCAAAAGGAGGAAACTCTGCAGCTGTTGTAGCATATACATTACAAATTTGTGGAAGGCCCTGTTCCTTCTCTAATTTGTGTGGTAGGTTGTCTATGCACACTGCTCTAAATATTTCTTTTAATTAAAAGGATGAACACTGTGGGGGCGGCCGGTTAGCTCAGTTGTTTAGAGTGCGGTGCTCTTAACAGGGTTGCCAGTTCAATTCCGACATGGGCCACTCTGCGCTGAGCCCTCCACGACCTCAAGTAGATTGAAACAACTACTTGACTTGGACCTGATGGGTCCTGGAAAAACACACTTTAAAAAAAAAAAAAGGATGAACACTGTATTCATGACTACTAACTGAAAAAAAAAAAAAATGGTTCCACGGACCAAACTATTTTTAAACCATTGCTTACAGAGTCATTTCATTTTAGAAACTGCATTAATTACTTGCATAGTTTTAATGCCAAGGTAAATATAGTTAGATATTTAAGTATTTATTTACATAGGATAAAATTTGCATGCATAAATATATGTAAAAAAAAAGACTCATGATCCCTTACTTCAAGAAACCTACTAGGAAATTTGGACAAAGAGGGGGAAACATGCTGAGGATAGTTAAGATACAGTAGAGTGAGGAGTGAATATAATAGCCAAACATGCAGGTTCTGGAGTGCTACTAGTTAGGCACCATGCCCCCTGTCTGCTACTTTTTTAGCTGGGTGACCTTGGTGAGTCACTTAATCTCCCAGTATTTCCATTTTCTCAGCTTACGAAGGGGCACCTAATAGTAAGGATGCTGTCGATGTGGAACAAAGATACAAGAAGTCAGGGCATTCATAATTATTGACACCATTACTATAACATTAATAATAAAAATACTATATGACTGCAAATTAAAGCAATAGTACAGACCATAAATTCTATAGGGTTTTTGTTGTTGTTGTTGTTTCTTTTGGTTTTTAAAGTAAGAGATCAATATAGATAGGAATAGTTGAGAATGGCTTCATGAAGAAAATGAAACATGACTTGGAACTGGAAACCCAGGCTCATGAAATAATTAGAAATGAAACGAACCTAGAGATCATCCTCCCTTAATGAACAGTAATAACCAATACTTTCATAGTATTCACTGTGTGCTGCTCTTCTACCGCTTTATATATACCTTAATGCATCCAATCTTCAACCTTACTTAGTGGGAATCATTATTCCTGTATATTCTGTGATCTATTTAGCGGGAACTACCGTGTTTCCCCGAAACTAAGACCGGGTCTTACATTAATTTTTGCTCCAAAAGACGCATTAGGGCTTATGTTCAGGGGATGTCTTCCTGAAAAATCATGCTAGGGCTTATTTTCCAGTTAGGTCTTATTTTCGGGGAAACACAGTATTATCTCCTTTTTGTCAGATGAAAAAAATTGAGGCACAGAATAGTTAAATGAATTGTTCTGGTCACATAACGACAAAGTTGCAGACCTGACTCTGGAGTTGACACTTGTAACCGATATCCTACACTGTTTCAGATAGAGCGGTGTGCCAAAGATAAGGTGGTGGGGGCAAAACAGTTTGTCCAAGGTGACAACTAGTTAGTACCCAAGTAGTAAGTGACAGAGGTGGAATTTAATTTTCCTTGGCCCCTGATTTTCAATATTACTGTGTTTATGACACCTCAGTTGGCTCTTTAAGATTTGTATGAATTACCCAGTGGTGAAGGGACAGCCTGTTAGGGAACAGGTGTTAATTGCTCTGAAGTAGGTATGAGCGTTTTCTGTCCCTCATCAGGGAAAAGGCGCAGTATTTGGAGACAGACGTGTGCATTGGATAGTGGTAAAGATGAAGTTTGAAAGGTCAAAGTCAGTCATATTTTGTGAGTATGTAAAAGTCAATCAGATACACTTGGGGTTTATTCCTAAGGGCAACTGCCCCAGCCTGGAAATGTCTGAGTATGAAATTAGATGTCATGTTATTGAGGAAGAGAAAAGGGAGAGGAAAAAACAAAGGGGTATAATACATTTTTTTGTAAATGTGTTTTACCATATATGCACACTGTAGTTAACCATATTTAGAACAAATACATACTAAATAATGCATATGTTTCAGACATTATAATTATGTCAGTGGAATCTAATGTGGTAATTCAAAGAAATGTGCACTGGCTAAGAATGTACGTATGTATTGTAAGGGAAGAGGAGACTCAAACTTCATCTGACTTAATATTTATCCCTATGCGCACCCTCAATTTACAAAGCTCTTATTAACTTCAAAGGGGTGAGGAGGAGAATGCAAGCCAGGCCTATTATGTTTGTAATCATACAGTTGTTTTGCAGGTGGTATCCATGTGTTTCTCCAAAGCTCATCTTTTCTATTTGCACACATGGGAGGAAACCAAAGTACTTTCATCTTCATATTTGTCTAGATTTTTGGAACGGTGAGTTACAAAGGAGGTCTGTATAAATCTCCTTTGTGTGTTTAAGTGATAATGTAAGCTGCTGAATATATCAACTGGCTACAGTATTTGACACACCTAATAGTCCTCTTATACCTGGAGTTTACAGCACAGACAGTGGCAGGGCTCTGTGTTCTAAAGAATTAGATTATATTTCAGAATATAAAATGAAAAGGAAATGTAAAAAAATAAATCCGTTCTACACCTGAATTTCCTACACTATGTTGCGTTGGTAAACTATTGAGGAAGAGACTTGAAAGAATGCTGTTTGTCATTACTGTGTATTATGCTCTTCGATCACTAAGTTATAGAAAAATCATTATTCCTGTATATTCTGTGATCTATAGCAGGCATTATAATATCTGCATTCCTGTGAGCATACTGTTAACCTCTAAGTGTCTCAAAAAGGTTAAATTTAAATTGTAGATGCTTTAGGTTTACATAGCAGTAAATGTAGTTTTGACAGTTTAAAAGAAAGAATACATTGAGTGTTTGAATATGCTACCTCATTTAAGATTAGAGATCCATTTATGTGTAACTCACATCACATCCTAAAATTTTAAAATCCACAAGGATTAGTAACTACTATTTATTTAAGTGAAATTCATGTGAAAATTAAATCAAATGCAGAATTTATTTCCCAGTTAGTACATCTATATATTGTGGATAACATAAAGGCTTGCATTGCACAAGGATTGATTTGATTTTATGTGTATTTTGATGTTATCATGAAATGATCTGCCCAAGATAGAAGTAAAAAGATTTGTAATCTTCATGTATTATTGTCTTTGTGCTGTAATTGTCTATATCTTATAACACCTGTACCACATTGCTACCTAGTTATGCTCTATATTTTATGTTTAATGATGGTTATCTAATTTCCCCTTATTTGCAGTTAGCAAGTCAAAGTAAAAAAAAAAAAAAAATCCCATGCGTTGGAATGTTGCCATGGCACTATTGCATGGAGCCACATTTAGTAACTGGTGAGATATCTTGGTTCCCATTAGACAGGGCCTGTTTCCTGAAGGATCGAATGACCTGTGTAGTGTACTATACGGAGCTTTCCCCTGTAATGTAGCCTCGAGGATGGACTTGTGGGATGGTGCCATAGGAAGGCTCTAGAGTAGGGGAAAAAAGAAGCAGACATCCTTTGAACTAGCCGCTCGGAAGTTATATAAAAACTAATGCATAATAAAAATTTAAGGATAAGTTTGTACACATTTAAGAAACCTTTCTGGAATACTGTAAATAGGATGAAAATTGAGAAAACGTCTTAGGTTACATGTGTATATAACTAATGAATAATTGCATCACACTTGATTTTATATTTTCAGCTATTCTAGCAATTTTATATCCCTAGATCATATCAACTAAGTCAAATATAATTGTAACTTCATTTAAACAGGTCTTAATGTAAGTTGGCCTGCAAGGCATAGAAGTCGGATTTAACAAGCTGTATATCCATGATTAAAGTATTTCTCAATAGCTGCTCATTGTAAAGAATGTGAAGATGGACCAGAGTAATCTCTTAAATTCCTTATGAAGTCTTGCAATCTGACTTGGTGCATTTATTTGTGAGTCATAACTCCCAACTGTTATGCCAATGAAAAATTAGAGATGTGTTCCTGTAGGGAAGAAAAATAACTTTTTAATCTAACATATAACACATTTTTAAAAAGAAGGTTATATTTAAAGGACACAATCTATTAAAAATGAGTATGTTAAATAATCACAAAATGGTAATTTAATTCTAAAACTCTTCATTCCAGTAACAGTTTTCTTAGGATTTTATCCTTTAGCTATGGAAATGTGATCTGTGTATACGCACTGATCATTTATATTGACTTCTTTCAATACTCACACAGTAAAATCACACAGTATGTGTAGTGTATCTTACATGGTGTTTCTTGACTAATTTCATAGCCATGTTAAACCTAAGGGCTCTCTTGGTTGGTTTTCTTTGTCAACGTTTGGCTTGTTTGCTTCTCGTTTTACTGGTTAAGTCTGGGCTTATGTCAGAAGAGACTATAGTTAATTATTCTAATGTCACTCTTGTGCTTTAGATATTTTTAAGTTAATATTTATTGTTAAGAAATGATAAAATGGCTTGACTGGCATCTGGTTGTGTGCCGATGATGGGGTATTGTCACAGTTTAGGAAGCCAATACTGCTACTTACCTATGAGTCCCACTTTTTAAGAAAGTCTCATGGATTTTCATAAGGAATTTTGGCCAACATCAATATTATCTGCTGCATGAAGAAACAATGCACTTTTCTAAATGTTTCTACATAAGCACGATGGCTTTTTTTCTTCACAAAGGCTATTTTTGGGCTTAAAAAATGTGGCTCCCAAATCATAGTTTTTTGTTTTTGTTTTTTTGTAATTTTATATCTTATGCTTGTTCCCTGTTCCTTTTGAGTTGATTCTTAATCTGATAAAGTGAACATTTTCCAAGAAGGGCAAAATACTTTGGGGAAAAATTTTTCCGTAGAGTGGTGATTCCTCATGGAAGCGGCTCTAATATATACAGAATTAAATATTACAAGCCAATTTTAAAGAAAATCCCCAAATTCATTTTGGGGAAGAAATTTCAAAATTTTGCACCAAATTAGTAAGTAGTTGGTTTAATGTGTTTGCAGGATTTGCCCTAGCTAATATTAATAGCTATAACAATTGAGGCCAAGTGACAGATAATTTTTTTTAAGAAGGTGTTTATTGTTAGGAAAATTGCGAAGTTTCCTTTGTAATCACTTTATCTTTACTATTTTGACAGCATGTAGAGTTTTATTGGCATTTCCTGAAAAATACTTTTTTTTTGGCCTAGCCAGCTGGCTTGCTTTTTTTGGGCAAACTTTTCTAGCTTTGGTATTAAGAACATATTTTCAGCTTTGATTGTCTACCAATGGGGTCTTTTTGAGCAAGGAGCCAAGTGGCTAATAATGTGGATTGATCTCAATCCTGTCTTTAGTGGAGTGACCTCAGAATGCTGCAGGTGTGCTTCAATATAAGTGTTGCTTCCTACTTATTCTAGTGTATCATTTCTGTACTGACCTGATCGATTTAAGACCATGCAAATTACAGGCTCTTTTCACATGCAGCCTGGGGAAAAAAAAAAGTATGTTGTAATTATAAATCAAAAGTCAGGATTCACTAACTTGAAAGAAAATAGAATTTTTCAAGCAGTACAGGCTTATCAAATCAAAATTGAAAGATCCTTTTCAGTGGGTAAATACCAAAACAAGTAAAGCTCAAACATTTGAAGAAATGGAACAATAATAGGATTTTGTTAGACTCAGGAGTGTGGTACGTAGGTTTGTAGGTTTAGTTGTCTTGGTGGTGGTAGTCACTCTGTAGGCCATGTACCATTTTCCTGATCTCTGGGCTTACTTAAAGACTTTTCCATATCATGTGGATGCATGTGAGATGAATTCTAAATTTTGAGTTAATATTGTTCCAGTTCTGAAGACCACAGTAATAAATTCACTTAAGCAAGTATTTGCATCACTAATAACTTGTTTAATTGCTTTTAAAATAATGCTGGATGAAATGGTTATACTCTATTTCATAAAAACTTATTTATTTGTCTAATTGTTCTTAGTAAAACCTACAAATCATAGAAACTGCTGGTCCATTTAGTGACTATTTTTCCAAAATGATGACAGGCATATTAGTAATTGGCAGTCTTCTTTGGCAATGAAATAATTAGCTTAATTTTGTTTGTTTTTTTAGGTTTTTTATGGTCTATAGAGTAGGTAATATAAAATTTTAGGTTTGAGCTCCTTTATTTGTGATTTAATAAAGAAGGAAAATTGAAGAGCACATTGTTTATTATATAAATAAAATATCTTTAGATCCTACCATCTGCATTAATTCTTGTCTGATGACTATTATCTGCCTTCTTTTTTTGTATAGGTGGATTTTAAATGATATTTTTAACAACTTTTTTTTCCAGAACCATTTGTTAGAGATCTATACAGATAGTGTACAAAGGGTGGAACTCTGGGGTTCGTTCTGGAGGAGAGAGAGGCAGGGGAGGCAGGACAGAGGAAGCCTACCTATTATTATTAAAATGCGTTCTAACTGTGGGAAGGGCCTGTCTGTCTTTCTGGTTCCACAGTGGCGTGGGCTGAGCACCCGTGGTTTCTGGGTATTCTGCAGGGCCCATCTGTCATAGCATTCCTCAGAACTTCTTGAGGCCACACTGAAGAACACTAGGTAGTGCTGGGATCTTCCAACCCCTCCTTCCCTAGGAATAATAATAGTTACTGGGAAGCCTTTCCCAAATAGTTTTGCCCATCATTGAAAAGAAACTGTAGAATGACTAGGCAGAGAAGTCCTATTTACTTTTGTAACTTTGTAGGGCTACCAAGACTATATTAAAGCAAAGTAGACCAATTTCTGCAGAAGAGGTATATTCATAAAAGTCATAATCAGAATGAGGGAATTTATTAAGTGGAGCAATTTTTGAGAAGTGTGGGATTGGGTGGGCATCTTGATTCAGAACTTCATTTCAGTTTATTAGGTCTGTTTCTCAAATAGCTGCAGCTTGTTCAGGTTTTATTCCTGCCAGTTGGATATAAAGTCCTGTATGTTTGGGCTCACGGTACAGAATTTGTTTCCAAAAAAATAGTGTCGTGCTGCTTTCCATCTACTGGACCAGTAGGGGTAGGAAGATCTGATTCGAAGCCAATGCAAAATGCAAAACTGATTAGATTTGGATTGTTCATACATTAGGCTTTTCTTTCCCTGTCCTTACCTTTTTCCAGATGGAAGAACTAGTTTCCTCCCAGGGCACTTTCTCTAGGCAATTAGACTGTGAAGATGAGGTTCATTTAGTACCACTATTGCTGAAGCCCTATGATAGCAGGATTGGGCTTTACAATTTAGAGGAATGAATCAATACATTCTGTACTTTGTTTCTTTATTTTTTAATTAAAGGTGCGTTTGATGCTTTTAAAATTAGGAAAGCAACTTTATCCTTGATTCTGCCTTTTGTTTTATTAATATAACAACATTACTTTCTGACATCATCTGGAAAGTAGGTGGTCCATGAAACACCTTTTAAACATCAAGTGTTTTAAAATGTTAACCATATTGCATGTATACCTTTCTAATGTGCATTATGTACCCTCCCTTCTTGAATATAGTGGGTTATACCCGATTTTGCTTTTTCATGATGATTAAGGCTCATCATCATGAGTTTCAGTGACCACTGTTTGCTAAAATGCAGTAACGCCCTCAGTTATTATTGAGGTGTGTAGACACCTGTGTGTCCTCAGAACATTATGCCCTCTGAATTACATTAGATTTTTACATTTTTCCCTTCTGACATTGATAAGCAGGCACCTATACCCACACATTCAATTTTGGAGCTACAAGGAAAGGTTGCTTAGTCCAATGCCTTTATTTTGTAGATTAGGGACAGAAGCCCTGGGAGGTTGCACAGTTTGTCTATGGTCACACAGCTAGTTAAGGGTGGGGTAGGATCTAGGTATGATTAATTTACTCCTAGTCCAGTGCTCATTCTACCAGGCCACATGTTTACTTTTTCCTTCAGTCAAGGTATCTTTCCCTACAGATTCTTCTTGTGTACTTTTTTTTTTTCGCTCTTAATATGTAGTTGACAGAAAGTGAAATTGGGTACAAGATGAAATAGAAAAATTACTGAAGTGACAGTCTGATGGCCGGGAGTCCTGCTACTATCATAAGTCACTTTATTTCCTTGAGTCTCAGTTTATCCTCTGTGAAAGGAAGCTGTTGGGGATGAATAATGGTAATAACTAACATTTACTGAGCACTTACAATGTGCCAGGTACTAGTCTCATGTGAATTACCTCATTTAAGTCTCACACAAACCCCAGGCGGAAGGTCTGTGATAAACGTCATATTTTTACTTAGGGAGAAACTAAGTCACAGAGCAGTTACCTGGTTTACCAGGAGTCCTTTAGCTAGTAAGTAGCAAAGCCAAGATTCAGCGTCCCTGTGCTCAACCATTCTAGTTTCTGGATGATCTACTGTAGCTGTAATGCCTAATGCTTCTGGGTTTGAAAAATAACATCACCAACAGTTAACATTATTGAGCACTTATGGTTCTATACACTTTATACATAGTGTCTCATTTAATCCTATCAGTAAATGTGAGGTGGGTGTTATTATCCTCATTTTATAGGTGAGGAAACTGAGGCACAGAGAGAGGTTAAGTGGCTTGCCCAGTCTTATAGCTGGTAAGTGGCAGTGGCGAGATTTGAAGTTAGGCAGACTTGAGTGACTGCCAGCTTTGCCACTATGCCTTATTGCCTAGGAATGAGTATTTGAGTATGTGAGCCATGGGGTAACATGCATTTTGTAATATTTATATTTGCTGACTAGAGAGGGTGTGTGTGTGCACTCATGCAGGTCCACATGTGGATACACATTCACTAATGATTTCTTAGGTGTGTGTTAAATGAGGGGTAGAAAACATTCATTCCAAGCATATAAGTGATTGAAGTTATTTAGTGCAAAAGATAATGAGGTGTGGAGTGGTGGGAATGGTGGGGATGGTGGGGACTGTAGCAAACAATAAACTATAGATGCTTGCAAAAGGCAGCTGATAATGGGCTCAGCCAATGGCTTCCCTGCTTTTCAGTCTGGAAAGTGGACTCAGTGTTGTTGGATATAGTGTTTTTTTCTAGAGAATCCAGGAGTTTAGATTTTTAAACCAGAAAAAAAGGTTTTGAAGCTGATTTTTAAATGATCACAACTAATTGAAATTAATCTGAAACCATCTGTGAACCAAACAAACATTGGCAACCTCTGGTTTAGATCATCAAGACCCATAAGTACTGTGTTTCCTTGAAAATAAGACCTAGCTGGACCATCAGCTATAATGTGTCTTTTGGAGCAAAAATTAATATAAGACCCGGTCTTATATAGTAATATAATATAATATAATATAGTATAGTATAGTATAGTATAGTATAGTATAGTATAGTATAGTATAGTATAATATAATATAATATACCAGGTCTTATATTAATTTTTGCTCCAAAAGACGCATTAGAGCTGATTGTCCAGCTAGGTCTTATTTTCGGGGAAACACGGTAAGTGACCTTCAGATGAGAGAGCTGGCTGCATTTCACTTATCACTGTTTTTGAAGAGAAGGAAGACAAGCCAAACCCTGTGTTTCAGGTCTATTCTTTTCTATAAAGATGGCATAATGGTACTCTGCAGTGTAGAGAAAGTTGAATTATTAAGTATACTTTTAAGAAATAATTGTCTTCTGAAACTGTAACCTAATTAGTAGGCTTTACTCTGTGGACTCCTGGCTTCTGATTTCAGCTGTGTCCTCAGCACTAGTTCCAATTCTGCTGAGGTGCAGGATCACCTCTGGGACTTTTAAAATCTACATCCCCTTCTTTATCCAGGCACGCCCCTGGAAAGACCATTCAGGAGTCCCTACAATAGAATGTGCAATCTCTATTACTGTAGGAGTTTGGTATTAGAAAAAAAAGGTTTGCTATCCTCTTCTGAGAAATGTGTTTGATTTCTGCGAGCCTCAGTTTTGGTTTCGAAACTGCCCAGAAAGTTCCTTACAGATTCTGAGTAAGTACTTCTGGGAGCAAGGTAGGGGAATATTGATGACCGTTTGCTTTCCTCTAATAATTAAAGTACCTTCTCTTTTTTATCCGTTTACCCATTGGCTTTCCATTTATAATTCCTGTCATATGAAGGTTTCCTAGTACAAACACTAACTCAATTCCTAAAACGTGTTCATATCTAATATCCTCTTCAATTGAAAAATTCTGAGATGCATAACATGGGGTGAAAGTCCCCCTTCCTTTGCCTTTGTGATGACTACTAAATAGCATATTTTGTGTGGCCAAAATAACAACAAAGAGCGAACTAGGTATGGGATCTATCCCAACTGATAATAGTCCTTTAAAAACAAGGTATCATCTATTTTATAACTGCTCTACTTAAAGAATATCATTTTTAAAAAAGTATCAGATTGCTGTGCTATGGTCTAAATTCCTGTCTCAGAAATGTTATAGGTGAATGTATTTCCAAATGATTCAAGTAATGGAAAATCATGAAAACTTGAATCAGGGTCCCTGTCCTTAAATGTGATTCAGTTTGCATTTTGATAGCAGTTTAGAAATGTTATCGCTTGTTTTGTCACAGACATAATTCACATCTTTCTTCAGGCACTGTAAACAAGAGAAATGGTTTAATGGCCCCATAAAGGCAGTCTGCTGATAGCTGAGATTAAGCCCTTTAGTAATGGATGTTGGTGTATGTATGTGTGAATGATATGTGTGTACAGTGTGTGTGTGTGGGGCCTCGGAAGAGGTAAATGCACTGGAAAAGAATCTTTGTGAGCCTCAGATGTGGAAGCAGTGCCTACTGCTTTTTTGTGTGTCTTTCTTGGAAGATGGATTTACAGGGGATGTGACACTATTGTCTTTATTTGTACACAAGCCTTCCCCTTTGCCTCTGGAATTTAACTGAGTACTAATTGAGGTCATTGCTATCCATTTATCACCTGAATTTGAAGTGATACTCACTTAAAGTGAATGTTTTGCAATTAGTGAATGTATCCCTAACTATCTCTATATATTTGTATAAAAGGCTGCATGCGTTTTTTCATGCCATGCTTGTATCAGGTCTTAATCTAATTTATGTATACTGTTTACTTTTTTACCCTTTTACAGATATATATATATATATATATATATATATATATATATACACACACAGATATATATATACACAGATATATATATATACACAGATATATATATATACACAGATATATATATACAGATATATATATGTATACACAGATCTATATATTATATTATATATATAATATAATATATATAAATAAATATATATATATATAATATATATATATATATATATGTATGTATATAAATTCACTGCTATAGCCAAGTGGAAAAAAATTTTACAAGCACTTCAGTGTCCACAGAATTTGTTTTGACTTTCTCAGTTATACTTTGTGGACAAGTGTAAAAAAAAATTATCTACATCAGACATAGCCGTGGTAAGTAAATGCCTTGAAATTCCTCAAATCACATACATTTGTAGTATTTTAGAGCCTCAATATTGTATCTTTTTTTCATCATCTTGTTTCTATATATATACCCATTGATTGGCTATACAAGCTGCACACTTGGTTTTGAGTCAGAACAAACAAAGTTAATGAAGCAAAATTAAACGTCCTTTGTTAACTAATTTAGCCGCACCCTGTCACTAGCAGATGTCACTGTACCATGCCGCCACTTTCATGTTTTCTTTCTCCTTTTTCATTGTAGACCATAATCTAGAATAAGGATCAGCAAACTTTCTTCTGCAAAGGGTCAGAGAATAAATATTTTAGGCTTTGCAGCTCATAGGGAGTCTACCACAAAATTCCATTGTAACTTCAAAGTAGAGCTAGACTACAGTTAAATGAATGGGTGGGACAATGTCCCAATAAAACTCCATTTACCAAAACAGTCGGGAAGGCAGATTTGGCCCACAGACTGTAATTTGCCAACCCCGATTCTAGAACATCATACAGTAGTAAACTACTCTGGAACAGAATTTTTGAGCAGACCAGAAATCTCAACATCAAAATCCATGACTCTCATCAAGATTCTGTATTCCTAGCTAGTTTTACTTAAAAAAAAACCAAAACCTACAGATTTGATTTAAAAACATGGTTCTGTTTAGAGAAGTAATTAAATATGTGATGTGTTTCTTTTCCTAGGGTAATTGTTTTGTACTCACAGAAATTGCTACTCTATTTCACTCTTATGGTAAGAGTTGAGAGGAAAGCAGAGTAGAAGGTCAGCACCAAGACAACTTGTTTTATTTACATCGCTGTCCACATACAAAAGGGGACCCATCACTTGTGACATTTTGGTTATCAGAGTCTAGGGGAAGCTTTAGATGCTGGATAGCACCATTTTTCCTTCAGTGGACTATGAGTGATGGGACTTTTTAAATGCCTTTGGTCACAGTAATAAATTGAAAGAAGGCAGAATGCCTAAAAGCAAACACAAATGCTCTGAGAAATATGTTCATTTAGATACAAGTGCCTAGAATAGATCATTAAGGTCATGTATACAGAAATATGCATCACATACCCATGAATTAATCAAACTTAAAGACTTGCCAATATCTTTATTAGAGAAAACTCCTTTAAAACAAAACAAAACACCTAAATAAAGTTTTAATTGGACTTCTGTGAGCTCTTGATGGTAAAACTGTCTCAATTTTCATCTTCTTTCTATAGCCCCACATTCCCTCCTCCTCTCAGTATCTGAGCCACAATAAATGAGTGAATTAATGAAAAAAATGAATGGATAAAAAAACATCTGATATAATTTTATAGTGCTGCTCATGCATGAAAGAAATCAGAAGCGTATTTATTCAAAATAAATTTGATTATATGCTCAAGGATTCCAGAGTTGCAGTCAAAAGCTCAGGGCTCTCTAATTCTTAACCGGTTATAAGTTAGTTCTAGGTCTTTAGTTAGAGGGGAAGCTTAGCGCCTTATTTTTTTTTCTTTCTTGTTGTTGTTTTCTTTTAAATTTGCAAAATGGGGAGATAAAAATAAATTTTTTTGTGGTCTCGAATGAGAATCAAACATAATATAGGTGAAGCTTCCTTGCAAACTTTGTAATACTATGTAAACTTGAGGTTTTTTTAAAAAGCTTTACAGCTACTGTTTTCTATCACTGTTCCAAACTCAACCACAATTGAATAAGTTGACACTTACAGTGAAACACATTATCTTTCTTAAATTTACAACCATAGACATGCAAATCAAAACTCAATTCATAGGTTACATTGTTTATTCTTTGGACTGAACACAAACCAGTCAGTTTTAACAAACACGATCTGTTTTTAATATAAAGTACAAAAAGAATGCTTCGGTATCCTGATTGTTTAGAAATTATTCTTCTATAAGCAGATTTTTAAATTCATTATCTTCATCTACATTGTAGGTGTTTAAATGTGGTTTATTATATAGCTACCCTCAGCCAAAGATGTGGTTCTATACTGGAGTTGCTGCACTTGGAAAGCCAGTGGCATTTCTATGCTGCAATAGAATGAGGACAAGTTTGCGCCTCTGTTTGAAAAATGTAGGCAGAAAAAAATGGAAGCAAGATGATGTCACATAGTTCATAAATCTAAAATGAAAACGATTACTAATTAAACAAATACTTTATAATGAATACAATAATCCCAAGTAAACTTTTTGAGTTAAGAAGTGGTTAAGTTTAGTTGGGAAGTACTCTTTTTTTTTTTAAGTCCTGGTATTTTGGAGCTTTTAAGTTGAACTACTAGAAGAACTGTCATCATTTAGTCAGCCTTATGACGTGGTTTGAAAGGTCAAGCTGCTATCAAAGAAAAAATGCAAGATGCAGCTCTTGCGTGTTCTTTCTGCTTCTTCTCCTAAAGGTCTGGATTGTCCAAAGGAGTTACAGGTCATAAAGTTTGCATGGAAATGTGTTCAAGGAGTGCCTCAGGAAGACTGCGGAATTCAAAGAGAATTTATCTGAATGTCTGAAGTCAGGGATCAAGATATAATGTGATATCATTTTGAACCATCACTTCTTTGTAAATGAAATGAAGGAGTTAACTCACTTGATTGGATGCACTTGAAGAAGGAAAGATTCACTTTAATTAAAACTACAAACAATGCAGACGCCTGTAGCTCTCTGTTCCAGACCCAGCAAGGATGGTACAGTTAGAGAAATGAAATGTACCTCGCAGCCTCTGCAGCAGGCTGGAGCCGTGTTCAGCAAAAGTAATTTAATTAGTGTTGATCATGACTCCAGATGATGGTGATTTGATAAGGAATAATTTAGTACTTAACAGCCTTTTACATGCACCAACTCCATGTGGGAAGGTAAAGCAAATTGCACAAAATGAATGTGCTGCTTTCACTTGTGCCTGTGCCAGTGAGCTGGAAAACTGCCTGTTAGCAGACGTTCAGACTCTCAGCCCTGTGATGAAATATCCAACATGTTCTCAGCTCAGCCCTCTCTGGTGGGAGTCTCTGTACTACCCTTATTTAAGAATAAATAAGATAAGCCACTGTTGTGGTATAGAATCTCCCGGAAGCAGGAAAGTGAAAAGGAGGAAAATAACATGTGGTTCTTGTGCAAAATGGTAGGATCTTTAGGGTGGCTTCTCTCCTTGTTTTCCTCGCCCATAACAATTAAAAAAAAAAAAAAAAAATCTAGCCAACTCAAATTCATTGGATTACTTATTTGGCTTATGATTAGAAAAATACAATCACAGTTCCAAGGGCCCATAATGATTAAGAGGCCCACACACATTGAATGGGTTTTGGAAAAAGTAGGGAAGCTCTGAACTTCTGGAAGTAGGGGAACTGTGAGAATTCCTGAGTGTCGACATCTGACGAAAAGGACAACGTTGTTAGTGTTGTTTTTTTAAAGTCTTTCCAATTACTGGACACATTTCAATGTAGTGCACACTGGATCCAGGTGTTATTAAGCATTACAATGGATTTGAAATTAGCCTGGTTATGAGAATCACCTAAAAATGTTATAAGATACAGAATCCATATCTATCTATCTATCTATCTATCTATCTATCTATCTATCTATCTATCTATCTCCCAGTCTTCTTGAATCGGAACTTCTGCAAATGGTATGTTAATTTGCTAGGGCTGCCATAACAAAGTACCACAGACTGGGTGGCTTAAAAACATCCCCGCCATTTATTGTCTCAGAGTCCTGGAGGCTACAAGTCTGAGATGAAGGTGTCGGCAGGATTCTGAAGGCTGTGAGAGAGAATCTGTTCTATGCCTCCCCCCAGCTTTTGGTGATTTGCGGGCAATCTTTGGCATTCCTTGGGTTGTAGAAGCATCGCTCTGATCTCCACCTTCATCTTCACATGGCGTTCTCTTGTGAGTAGTTCTGTACCCTAATTCCCCCATTTTGTAAGGACATCAATCATATTGGATTAGATCCCACCCTAATGGCCTCATCTTAATTAACCTTCCAAATAAGGTCGCATACTGAAGTACTGGTATTAGGACTTCAATATTTGATTTTTAGGGGGGGGCACAATTCATCCTATAACATGTGGGGTCTGGGAATCTTTGTTTTTTCAAAAGTTGCCTGGGCAATTTGGTGATTAGTTAGATTTGGGATCTAGACTGTAGGGATTAACTTGTCTCTGATGGCACTTTGGGAATCCGTATGTCCTTTCGTCTCAAGTCAATTCAGGGAGTTCATGGTCCAATCTGAAAGCCCCAGAGCTCCAGATAGACAGTGTATCCGTTGGGATGGATCACGCCTTTTGCTTCTTGGTTGATGCCAGTGGATATTTTGGTAGAAGGCTACTGTCATGGTAGCAACCATTCCTGATGGTGCATCAGACTTGTCATTCCTCCCCTCACTCATCTGGAATTACTTATCCTATGAATTTGAAGCACATTCTCAGATGTCTCTGCTGGAACAGGAGGCCAGACATGTTCAAATATCTTAATTTGTATAGCATTGCTTGATGGTCCTCATGTTTTAAAAACTTACTGTTGAGATGTGCATTTATTATAATGCAAACCCTACACGTGCAGCTTGATGACTTTTTCAGATTTATATATTCATAAAACCATCACCCAGAGCAAGATATCAAATATTTCCAGCACTGTAGCAGGTTACTTGCATCCACAAATAGAAGGGGATTCTTTCATTATCAGTTAGTTTGGTCTGTTTTTGAAATTCATATACTCCACACACTTTCATGCTTGGCTGCTTTTACTCAATCTCACGTCTGTGAGACCGTCTGTGTTTCTGCATGTGTCAGTAATATATTCTTTGTTATTCCTGCATAGTATTCCATTGTATGAATTTGCCACATATTATTTATCTATTTCCTGCTAATGAACATTTGAATTTTCCAGTTTTTGCCATTATGAATAAAGCTGCTACGAACATTCTCATATGCGTCTTTCAGTGAACATATGCAGTCCTTTCTCTTGGATATACACCTTAGAGTGTAGTTATTGGACATAAGGTAGATTTATGAGCCTTAGCAGCTACTGCCAAAATATTTTTCAAAGTTTATTTATCAGTTTACAATCTCAATAGCATATATAAGTTTCTGTTGCTTTAGAACTTCAGTCTTCATAATGCCAAGCTTTTGTAGTTTAGCCATTCTGGTAGGTATATAGTAATAATCTCATGTGGTTTTATTTGCATTTTCCTGATGAGTAAAGATGTTGAATACCTTTTCATATATGCTTTTTATGCTCTTCATTTGTTTGTTTTGCCATTTGGGTGTCTTCTTTTATTAATTGCCTGTTCATGTCTTCTGTCCATTTTTAATTGGGTTACTAGTTTTGTCTTATTAATTTGTAGCAGTTGAATATGATTTGTACTATGTTGAATATGAGTTGTCAGATCTTTGTATTGCAATGTAGTCAGTAGCTTACTTTCTACTCTTTTTTTTTTTTTTTTAAAGATTTTATTGGGGAAGGGGAACAGGACTTTATTGGGGAACACTGTGCACTTTCAGGACTTTTCTCCAAGTCAAGTTGTTGTCCTTTCAATCTTAGTTGTAGAGGGTTCTGTTCAGCTTCAAGTTGTTGTTCTTTCAGTCTTAGTTGTGGAGGGCGCAGCTCAGCTCCAGGTCCAGTTGCCGTTGCTAGTTGCAGGGGGCACAGCCCACCACCCCTTGCGGGAGTCAAACCAGCAACCTTGTGGTTGAGAGGACATGCTCCAACCAACTGAGCCATCTGGGAGCTCAGTGGCAGCTCAGCTCAAGGTGCCATGTTCAATTTTAGTTGCAGGGGGCGCTGCCCACCATCCCTTGCAGGAGGGGAGTCGAGGAATTGAATTGGCAACCTTGTGGTTGAGAGCCCACTGGCCCATGTGGGAATCGAACCGGCAGCCTTCGGAGTTAGGAGCACGGAGCTCTTAACCGCCTGAGCCACCGGGCTGGCTCCCTTACTTTCTACTCTTAATAGTGTATTTTGATAAAGAGAAGTTTTAAATTTCAGTGAAACCTACTGTTCAGATTATTTTCTTATATGATTAGTGATTTTTGTGTCCTGTTCACTAATCTTATTCTACCTCATGGTCCCAAAGACATTTAGTCTCTGATATACTGGACATTTTGACAAATGTGGTAAACTTTGCATCATACTGCATATTTAACTCTTTTGGTCTTATCAAATTTATTCTTATAAATTAGTTCTGATCTCTCAGGTATAATAATCTGTTACTTCGTTGAATCACAAATTGAGTTCCTTATATGTTACTACTGATTTTTTTTTGTTGTTGTTTAGAAAAATATAGAACTTAAAACTTAATCCCAAGTGCTAACCTTGAGTATCCACATTTTCTGTATATGTGCAAAGATGTAATAAATAGTTAAAATGATCTGTTAAGAAAGCAACAAATATGTGGCTAATGGTTGCGTATACAATATTTGTCATTCTAAGTAGTAGATGCACACACAGGAAGATAATTTTTTTTATACATATGACTTTAAATTCTTTTTTTTTTTTTGTCACATTATGAAGACTTTTCATCCTGCAGATTTGGGATGTAGATAAAAGCAGAGAATAAGATAATGAACTTCTATCTACCCATCAATTAGATTTTAACATTTATCAACATTTTTCTAATTTGCATCATCCCCCATCATTTTTTCTAGACTATTTTAAAGAAAATCCCAGATACCTTATTGTTTTCTGGAAATACGTTGTGATTCTCTAACTTCAAACCTTTTTTGTACAACTGCCATTCCATTATTATTACATCCAACAAAATTAACAATAATTTATTAAATATCTAACACCAAATGTCTTATTTGTTGCAGTTTTCTTTCTCTACTTAGTTGTTCAAATCAGAACCCTGACAAGTCCTTATAATTGATTCTTGAGGTTCTTAAATCTCTCCTATCTGAATGATTAATACATTATAACTTTCTGACTTGGTAAAGTTAATGAACATGAACACCCTTGGCATATGAAGACGTGTAATTTTCCCTTTGTTTCTATTCTTCTACTCTCTACAGTGAATAGGTATATTAAACACACATTACAGATATTAAACTGACCACCGAGTAAAATTATTTTGTTACTATTTATTAAGTTTTCCTTAAACAATTGATTTTGGTGAAATTTGTTTCTTAGGCAAATTTGTTTTCTATGATGTTTCAGACGGCTTTTGAGTAACATTGAACAATTTTGTCAAAATTATGTACATGTAAAACAAATAGCATTTATTTTCCTGTAGCTAGTAGTTCTTGATATCAAATTTTTATATTAAAATTGTATATAACATTCAGACTGGTACAAGTTTATTATGCCATAATATAATCAAGATCGAATGGTATCATAAACTACAAGGTTTCTCTTGTCACATTTTTATAGAATACAGACTTAATATTTTATTTTAATTCTAGTTTTTATAGTAGTTACTATAAATCTCTAGAACGTGTGTACTTCTTATGTTTATCCCTTGATTAGTCATACTTGTGAATATTATACATAAAAATAAAATCCATTTTCATGTCTGCTTTATTCTTTTATCGATTTTCCGTTTATAGTAAAACTTCAGTTATTCTGACAAGATCTCTAATAGCTATTTTTTCAATTTCATATACAAAAATAAAAAAAAAAACTACATGGTATTTATTGTTTTTAAAGCTATGGTTCTCTTCAAATATACATGTCTTCTAGCCTTCATATTTTATATGTTCTTTGTATTATATTAAGCATTAATGAATGTAAATAAATATAACCACATATAAGACATGAAAAAGGACAAAATATCATTTGATGGAGAATAATTGTTGTATGGTGGATTACATGTGACAACTTTCACATATTTCGCACATTTCTTCCTCACAATTCTGGGAGGTAGGTAGGCATGTACTTCTCTCTCTATTTTATAGATGAGCATTTGACTCAAAGATGTTACCAAATTGACATCAGTTGCACCTGGATTTTCTTTCGCCTAGTTCAGTTATCATTCCATTAAACCATTACTATTGATGGATTTGAGATGTTTTCCTTTCAGTAATGCTTAAAACTCTGTTCCAATCTTCCGTTAATTCTTGTATAACCAGTTGTATTTTTTCTGCTTTAATCACTGGAAATCTTTCTGAAATGTTTTCAAAATGTAGTTTCTGAAAACTGAGCCTCTAGTATTATTGGTATCAGCTAAGCAAATTATAAGTGATTCACTTTAAATAATGAGAGCACGTTCAAGCAAATAGTTTCTTAGCAAAAACAGAAAAGGAGTATACAGAGATTTCTCCAGAATCTTCCATGAAGTTTCATCAAATCTGACTTTTTTTTATATATGTAAGTTAATATGAAGTTTTAATGGCATTTTAACCAAGAGAAATAGGTCAGGTTAATATTTTTAATTGCTAACTGCATTTCATTTTTATGGGTATTTTTGTTTTGTTTCTAGTGGCTTTTCATGGCCTACCACTGAAAATCAAGAAAGAACCCCACAGTCCCTGTTCAGAACTTGGCTCTGCCTGCAGTCAAGAACAGCCCTTTAAATTCAGCTATGGAGAAAAGTGCCTGTACAATGTCAGGTAAAGCAATCAGGTGTATATATAGAGGATGGTGGTTCTTATGGAAACAAAAAGTCCGGAATAACATAAAATCTTGAGTCATATTTCATAAGACTTACATCTTCAGCATATAACAAGCTAATTAGGTAATATGTGTAGCAGAACTCCAAAGAACCATGTACCATCTGATCACACATTATTATTATTTCACTATTATTAATGAAAAATAATAAAATAATAATGTAATTGTAATTAAATTTTTAAGCAGTATTTTTCATCCACATTGTTGGTTGCTTTCCTACTGTAGTGATGTATCCTGGGCTTGAAAAGAGGGTCTTACTTGGCCTGAGTAGCTATTGAAAATTCTCATTAGAATGAATGCATTATGCACTTTAGATAGAGTTTATAGGGAAAAAAAAAAAAAAAGAAACATTTGGCAGGTCTCAGCAGTACATTAGTTATCTGACAGGCTTTGCAGATGAGCTATAAGATGCATTCATGAACAATTGCAATAAAGTTAGGATTTTATAAGGCTTATTAGAGGCTATTATGTATTAAAAAGCCAGTGTTCCTTCTGATAATAAAGGGTGGAGCAGTAAAAGTACATTGTCAAATTTGATAACATATATGTTCATTAAAAACCCTTCATAGTAAATTGCATTCTGCTATTTTTCATATTGGCCTCTAATTGCATAAGGAAGAAGTTGGCTCTGCATATTGAGTATTATTACTCTCAATTATAGTAAACACGTAGTTCTTAAAAGGAGTTAGTTTGGAAACTTAAAAATGTGATTACAAATATTTGCAGCTTTATAAGTTACGTTGATTCAAGTTTGTAATACATTATTATCCAAAGAGGTCTTCTATTTCTTCATATGTTTGCTACTGGTACTCTCTAGATCCAGGATATATAAGATTCAAGAAACTTAGATTTGTGCAGTCTCTTGGAAGCTGAACAGTACTTACATATTTGATTACTATTTATTCTTGCAAACTTGTCTTTTATATCTGCTTTTCTAGGAGGTTCACCAGAGTCTGAAATTACGAGCCAGTTCAATTAAAACTACAAAGCTTTTATAGAAAAGCTATCTTGTAGAACCAAAGATGTCTTGTAGAAGCTAACTATTAAAGCATAGTTGTTTCACATAAAACAATATTGATCAATCTAAGTTTTATTTTATACTGTTTTTAAGTTTTGCATTTTCTCCTTAAGAGTGTTATGTGTTCACAGAATAATTATTCAATATATTAAAGAATTTTAAATTAATGAACCAAATAAATGTAGAATTGTCATTGCATTTCAGCATTGATCAGAAATGTGACTGAAATAACTAGTGCTATATGTAATGTGTGATCAAACAATACAGTGAATGTTTAAATAAAAAAAATCACAGTAGAAGATACATTGCCATTAATACCTCTCAAAATACTTCCCCTCACTTCAAACACACTTAACCCATTGCTCTTGCCACTTTCTGAAGCAGTCTGGAAGTCCTCTTTCGTGAGTGTCTTTAGTTGCTCTGTCATAGCTGCCTCAATGCCCTAAATCATTTTGACTTTGGGGAAGAGCCAGAAGTAGCTGATTGCCAGATCCAATGAATAAGGCGGATGAGGACAGACTGTAATGTTTTTATTTGACAGAAATTGTATATCAGAAGTGATGCATGACACTGAGCATTGTCACGATGGAGGATGATTTACCATGCACTTTAAAACACACCTATTCTCAACCGTAGCTCACATCTGACTGATTGCAGTGAACAAGATGAAACTTGTCACTCACTGTTACTAAGGTTCGCCACGCCGCTTCCAAATTGAAGATACCTGTCTTTCCGTTGGATGGCACTCGGCAGCAGCATTCACTGTATTCTTTGGTCACAACGGAAAGGCTCCATGTCACACATCACTTCTGGTATGGGAACTTCTGTCACATAAAAACATTACGGTGTGTCCTCATCCACCTTATTCACTGGATCTGGCACCGTGCGACTTCTGGCCCTTCCCTAAAGTCAAATTGACAATGAAAGGTAAATGTTTTGAGTCAATTCAAGACATCAAGGCAGCCACAACAGCGCAACTAAAGAACTCACGAGAGAGGACTCCAGAACTGCTTCAGAAGGTGGCAAGAACTATGGGATAAGTGTGTTTGAAGTGAGAGGGATTAACGGCAGTGTGTCTTTTACTATAATATATATATATTTTTTAAAAATTTAAGTATTCACCATATTTTCTGATCACACCTCGTGTGACACATATAACATCCATAAATTAACAGTAGAGGAATTGCCTGAATATTTTGAAGTTCTCCCTGAGAACCAATAATTCCCACACTGAAATATGGATTATATTCTTCTCTATGCAAACTGTAAATACAACATTTCATAGGGGGACAAAGTAATGTCCCAGAGCAAAAGATGTATGTTTTTTTATTTTGGGGGTGGGGTGGGTTGAGAGAGGTGAACCATTTTATAAAAGAAGTAGATTCTCATTTAGAAATATTGGTAAAGAAAATAAGAAGAGCCAAACATAATCTTCTTCATATTAATACTATTGACTTTAAGGCAAGACTAGACTTATGCAGCACATACTCCTTCAATTCTGTGAAGTATTTTTGCACTTGGTTGTAATTCTCTTGTATAAATGGAGCAACAGAATAAATTATCACATAAGTTAATGCAAAAAAAAAAAATTTCCTTTTTTAAATAAAAGTATGTATTGATGAATGCTTTTTATTTTACAAAGAAATACAGTATTATAACCTAGAAATATCTTTTTGTTTGGAAATTTAAGTAAAATTTGTTTTTAGTAAAATATTTAGATTACAAAAACAAGTTAAATCACATTCTCAAAGGCTACACATAGGAAATCAACTGAAATTCATAATAAATAACCTTATTCATTTGTGAGTGTTTAGAAGTTAGACTGTGACAATAGGGCTTTGTTCTTAAGAACATTATGATTTTGTACTTATTCTTATACTCCAAGAATGTTTAAATATATCATAGGGATTTTAATTTGCCTCATTGATTTTTATTATCCCATGTGAGGAAGTCAATGCCAAGCATCATTTATTTTATATGAAAATAATGAAAATAAGGCAACAGCATCTCCTTAAAATTCTTCCATAATGTCAAGCCAGGTATGATCTCCATCTTATTTAACTGGTGTTTGTTCTTGTTGTAAAATCTAATTTAATATAGAAGAATTATACCAGAAATATTTAATGATGTAGAAAAGGTCTGTGCAATTTGCTCAAGGAGACATACCAAGAACAGATGGAAATAATAACACTTTCATAAGCAGTGATTTTCCTTATACTAAGTTGTTTGTATGTATTACAAATATGTACATTCTATATTTATGCTGTTACCAAGTCATATATTAAGTATCCTACTTTCTATTTAAGTGTGTGGTGATTTTTAAGATTGCACGTTCTAGAATTACAAAAACCAAGAACATAAAATTCTAACTTCCTTATGACTTAAGGCTAAAATGTTTTTCTTTCCTTGGGTTAGAATTTTCTTTTTCTTTCTTTTTTTTTTAATTGCTCCAAAGAAACAAAAAATTTTTTTTTTTCTCTCTCTGTCTCTGTCTTTCTCTCTTTTTTGTTCCTTGGGTAGTGCCTATGATCAGAAGCCACAAGTGGGAATGAGGCCCTCCAACCCCCCAACACCATCCAGCACTCCAGTGTCCCCATTACATCATGCATCTCCAAACTCAACTCATACTCCAAAACCAGACCGCGCTTTCCCAGCTCACCTGCCTCCATCGCAGTCCATGCAAGACAGCAGCTACCCCATGGACCACAGGTATACAGCAAATCCTATTATTGTGAAAACTGTTTTTTAGTATTCTTGGAAGAAATTACTATTACCAATTCCTATGACCTATACTCGATTCAAGGTGAGCATATTAATTTTGCACATCTGTGAAAAATATTTTAGAAAGACCTTTATCTATAGTTGTAATTTGTGGAGAAGGTCATTTATAAATATTCCTTTTATAAACATTTTAACGTATTGCTAAAATGGAAAATTAATCTATATACTGACATTTGAACATTTCCCTTTCGCTTTGCCTGAATTAAATTGCTTCACTTAAACTTTAAATCAGATCATCCCATTTTTATGAGCATATGTGTGTACTTGTTCTATAAAGTTAGACTAATTTTAGTAGGTGGCTTATGGAATTAGTTTCTCTACCTTATATTGAATGGCATACACAGTTTTGCAGAACAGAACTTATTTGATTAAAAGTATTTTCCATCCTTTCCAAGTGATGAATATTTAATGTCAGTAGATACATGACCCTGGACACTGAGAGTATAAAGTTAAGGCAATAGAGACCACATTATTATTACTTAGAAAGGAGTGAGGCAAGAACCAGAGCGAGGAGCTAGGGAGAATGCTGTGGTGGGTAATTAATTCTTGATTCCTAGAGATGAGTTAACTCACATTTAAATCAAATATTGGGAGACCTTTAGAGGTCTTGCTAATACAACTTAAAACACAGGTTGATTACATAGAGCATCCTTCCTTCCCCC
Source organism: Rhinolophus sinicus (assembly GCF_057876585.1). Classification (NCBI taxonomy): domain Eukaryota; kingdom Metazoa; phylum Chordata; class Mammalia; order Chiroptera; family Rhinolophidae; genus Rhinolophus; species Rhinolophus sinicus. Next base: position 24,600,495 of record NC_142504.1, read on the forward strand.
TCTCCCTGTACTTATATATAGAGCCAGTGGTGTGCTGGTAAATGTTTAACAACAGGCTCTATGGGAGAAAAATCCAAAAGACCTAATATGTAGCATTTGGTGAATCTGTGTTGTAACTATTACTCCCATGGTTGACTCTAAGTTACCAATGTGACAACCTTGAATGTGGAATTGGAAAGAGATGTGCAGTAGCACACCATTGTGTAGTATTTCTACCATACAGATACTTCAGTCATAACCTCAAGATCATAATTGGTAGTAAAATGTAGTACAATAAGTAGGAAGTTATGAGTTTTCAGTATTAATTGAATTTGTTTTGTGTGTGTGTGTATATATATATATATATTTAATTATAAATTTACATAGTTTGCTTTCTTAATAATGGCTGTTTAACAACGGACTCACAGCATTTCTGAAAATTTAACAATAAGCTAGTGCAACCTGGCTCTGACACACCATTATAAAAATAACTCAGGTGAAGGAATTCTCTAGATCAGCAGAGGAAACCGGAAGATGTGCCACTGGCAACTTGCTGAAAATGAGGGAATACTCAAATCTGCTTTTTAAAAGTTCTTAATGTGACCCAATCTCAAATTCAGTGACTCTCTTTTGGTGTGAAGGGATAAGATGAAAGCATTCTTTCCAATGTGAAACTAAGCTGTACCTTTGTTTCCATCACTAAGTCCTCTTTTGCTTTAGTTATTAAATGTTTCCTATTATCTTTCCCTTCTCACCCTGTAGACTTAAGACCTTGTCAGAGCATAATGGTTATGTGCATCTGTGTAAACAGTTTTGTAAATACAGATGAAAGAAATCTTATTGCAGGGTGGGTCGTTAAACAGATGCACATGGTGCGGGGCTAAGAGGGGAAAAAAAAGTATGAACAAAAAAGCAAATTTTATTTTGTCCACTCTGGTGACTTCCCAGAGTTCTTGATACCTGAGTTTCGTGCTCTTCAAATGAGTGCCGGAATTCTAGATTGCAGGGTTTTTTTTTATGCAGAGTAGTTATTTCTTATGGAAGGTGACGGCTAAACAAGCAGTGTGCCTGCTTTTAGGTGACCTAACTTGAAATGCTTTAGCCAAATCCATTTTAGTTTCTCTACTTGAAGTCAAATATTTGAGACTGAGAACAGCCGGTCCGGAACTGTAAGAGGGAAGCTCAGGGTCTTTTCCCACTGCCCCCCATTGTGTTTTGAGGACAGTACCAGCTGGCCAATCCCAGGAAAATCTTTGGAGCCGTATGTTTCTGAGGAGGATTTCTTGGAGGGCTCCAGCCAACAAATGACAGTCCCTCAGTTATAAATGGCAAATTTGCTCTGGGAACAGATCCTTTCCCCAAATAGCCCCCTCCAGCCTAGGCACCCCACCTCACTCTGGGAATGCTTTGTGGCCAACTGGGCTGCACCCTGCTTCCTTTCCTCAGGCTCATTCTGCTCCTCAGGCCAGCCCTTTGGCACTTTCTCCTGAACCTACTGTGCAGGAGCCCTGTCTCTTTTTCCTCAGTGTTTCCCACCACTTATATGCTGTTTTTCTTTATCCCAGAGCTCATCGGCATGCTCTCCTTATCTTTAGCTCTCTTTCAGAAGCTTCTTGAGTCACTTTCTCTTTATAATTGGTTGGCAGCTCATAAGAATGGCACCAACATTGTGTAGCTTCCTATGAAGCATGTCTGTTTGATATATAATGTGGTCCTCAGCAAGTACCAACTGGAATCAGGTTGATTTGTAAAAACAAATGGCTGATTCCTTAAAGTTTTTGGTATAAGTATTGTTAACTTCCTGTTAAGGCTTTACAAGTGAGCTGCTTTCTTATTTTAACTTCAAGTTACAATTTTCTGATTCACTCCTTGACAGTTCTTAATGATAAATTCTGTTTCTTTTTTTGACTAATGAAATAAGCAAGGGAAGGGATATGAATGCAGTGCCAGCAAGGCTAACAGTTTTGCAATATCCAAGTTTCTAAGCTTATTTTCTGCAGGTGTAGGTGGAATGTCATTGCTTTCTAGGGCAGCCAGTGAGGCGAGGGTTAAAACACAGGATGGAGTGTTCTCAGAAATGCTAAAGCAACTGCTTTGCACTTCTTTAGCTTTTACTTTATTTTCATTTAACATTATCAAAATTAAATGTTAACGTTCCAAATTAAAGTCTCCAGAATGCGTTTAGTGTGGGGGAAGGGAGTTAACAGGCTTATATTAGCTCGCAGTGATGTTTGATAGGTTATTTTTAAACACTCCTGGGCATTTTTAGAGCACTTTTAAATCTTTAATGAATCCATATCTTTGTGGTAGGTCAATGATATTATGGATGAAAAACACAGAACCCAACGATTATGATGATTAGCCAGTCACTACAGGGTATAACCAACCAAGAAGGAAGGAGCAGCAAGTCTTACTTTCAGCTTTCTGCCAAGGCCTCAGAACGTCCTCATCTCCTAACAGCGTGACCTGTCCCAAACCTATGCAACACATATGTGTCATTTCCATCTTTCAAGGGCTGCTGTATATTTTAAGCTGATTTTTATCAATCTTATTTTTTTTTTTTTTTGAAGCTTTTGGAAGTCAGTGTGTTGTGTGCTACTGTTTGACAGTGAAGCGATGGTCTTTTAAAAGCCAGCTTGGATTAGTCGCTCTGCTTCACAGTTTTATTTATCACTAGAATACCATATTATTTAGAACACTGTTGAAGATTTAAGAGCCCTGTCCGTTTGAGAAGAGAGTCGTTCCTCTCTTGTTTCCTCATTAACTGTTGGTGAGGGAATGAAAACCAATAAGCAGGTTTTTATTTGGTTGGGGTTTGTTTGTTTGCTTGTTTGTTGATTATTTGGGTAACAGAATTAAAAGATGGAGGATGCAGTTTGAGATCAGCTTCTTTCTGTTTTTTCCCTGTTCTTTTTTTAGTATATAATTGTTTGAGAACCTCTATTAATATGGAAATTTGAAAAATGATTCAATTGATTTAGAATTGGGTATTTTTACTGTTATGGTATGTATTTCGTCAAAATAGTGCACTGCTCTCCCAGCCCTACTCAAAGCACACCTTCAACTTGCTGTAATGTACCAAATGATTCTGCAAAGGACTAATTAGAAAGGGGAACACAAGTCATGTTATGATTAAGACGCACTTAGGTGCTGCTGACCTAAGAGGGAGAAATCTAGTCTCCGTTAAAGATTTACACTTCCTGTCAGTTGGTATTATGTTCATCAACTAAACAGTTATAAATCATACCAATGTTTTAAAGAGTATTCCCTGTTACTGTTTTATTTGAAACATGCTCTCTTATTTCCCAGATTTCGCCGCCAGCTTTCTGAACCCTGTAATTCCTTTCCTCCTTTGCCGACAATGCCGAGGGAAGGACGTCCCATGTACCAACGGCAGATGTCTGAGCCAAACATCCCCTTCCCACCTCAAGGCTTTAAGCAGGAGTACCACGACCCAGTGTATGAACACAACACCATGGTTGGTGGTGCGCCCAGCCAAAGCTTCCCCCCGCCTCTGATGATTAAACAGGAACCCAGAGATTTTGCATATGATTCAGGTAGGCCCATGCTTTAAGTTACATGTAAGACATTTTTTTCACTGGCTTGTCACTTGGATTAGTATTGGCATCCGACTGGGTGGCTTCTGACATTTTGTGTGTGTGTAATCTTTCTGATGTTACCCCTTCTTTAAATCTTTGTCTCTATGTGAAGGGTGGGACAATCAAACCATTTTGGCATAAGCCAATGGTTGAAATAGTGTCTAGAAATGAAACCAGTCCACAGAAGAGTGCAATTTGTAAAATGAGGCACACTCTCAGCCCAAGAGAATAACAGTATCATTCTTTTCTGGATTCTGGCTTTTTTTTTCTATTTTGCTGCTACAGCACTCACTATTTAATAACTGTGTTTAAAGAAAGTGATATTCTTCTATACGGGGTCACTTATTACTGATAACTGTTTGCTTTTTCCTTTATTGGTGGCAAGATTCCAAGGTTTCAGAAATAAGATTCTTACATATTAGGAGAAAAATACAAAAATAAAGATTATGGTTTATTCATAGAGCTTTAGCTGGAGGCTCACTGAGCCAGAATGGCCCCACAAAGTAGTATATCAGCATGGAAAAGGGAGTTTTCCTAAAAGTAAGAAACTCTTAAATCTATTGCAAATGTTACCACCAAATTTGACCTTGAAACCTTAGATGGATTACTTAACTCATTTGTGCTGTGTCTCCTGTTACAATTTCACAATCAGGGCGTCTGCTTTTCAAATATCTCAGGGTTTTATTTTATTTATTTGTTTTTGTATGAAATAAAAACTAATACTTACAAGAGGGACACCATGTATTTGCAAAATATTAACATTGTGACTGTGGTCAATAGATGGTTGTGGAGTTGGGAATATTTGAAAACAATGTAATTTTCTTTTGTTTAGATACAGATTTATGGATGTTCTTTATGAAAGAACTATGGCTTCTCTAGGAAAAACTCTGCTGAGTTTTTGTGTCACTTCTACTTCAGGAAAGAGTGTTGTTTCTGGGTCTTGAGTTTCCAAGTTGCATAAAATTACTTGATTTATTATGAATTGCCCTTTAAAGCTTGGCAAGAAGGGCCCTATAACTGAGACTCTCCCTCTAGCTACCCTTCCTCATTGGGCAAGAAGTTCAAAGGCCTAAAAGGAATCACCCATTCAGAGGTTTTGCCTCCATTTCTGGAAAGTGCACCAGCTCCCCAAGACCCATGTGTTCCTTGCCAAGCAGGCCCTGAGTCCACTTTTAGGGCCTGAGCAGTTTCTTCCGTGGCCTAATTTTCTGAAGGCAGAGCACACTGAACCTGTGTGTGCCTCTAGGTTCAAGGAGACAGCTAAGTGATGTCTGTTTGTGAGAGGGTGAGGAGGGAGCTTGATGTCTCATATGCTTACATGTCAGGACCCCATGGTACGGCACAATGAGGGGTTGAATGATAGGAAGAAAGGCAGGAAGTGGGGTATGCGGGGATCTGAAGGCTGGAAGTGAGCTCCACACCATCCTATTCCAGTGCTAATCTTAGAGATTTACCCAAATTCTAGATTTGACCCAGCCTTCCAGGTTGTTGTGATGATATATTTTCAAGGAATGGTAGGAGACAACGTATGTATTAGTTTGTTTGGCTTGTTTGTAAAGAAAAACATTTGAACATATGGTGTGAAGGCCTTTAGTTGAATGCTTGCCCCAAACCCTGTAATTTGGTGACTATCCTGAAATGTACCTTAGTGGGTTCAGTTTAGGACCTTTTATGTTTTCCATAATTTATGTCCATAATTAAGAGCCCTGAATTACAATGCACTTTATTATAGATAAGATTCATTTTTTCTTTGTAAATTTCAAATCCTGTTAACTGATGTTATTCTTATTCTCCAAACCATATTTTACTTTGCTTCAGTTTTTTGAATTCACCATGGTTTCAAGAAACTTTACATGGAAATCATATAAAATAGCTCAAATAAGTGGCTCAAAAGCAATTGCAGAGCATAGCATTTTAAAAAGTTTCTTTGTGTGTTTTAGAAATGTTTAACACTGAAGCCATTTTTTTTATTGTGTGGTTATATATATATTCCTCATATTTATATTATATATAAAAAAACCCCGTAACATGGTGTTGAGGATGTGTAACTTTGTGAGAAGATGTGGTCCAAACAAGAAGAGGTTTAAATAATCCAATGATGGCAAAAAATAGGACCTGGTGCCGTAAGATTTAACTGCATTATTTATGGGTCACACTAATAGGAACTCCAGTCAGTCATTGTCTGACCCTCAAAAGCACAGATTCAGTCACTTATTACCTCAAAAGCATAGCCCATGTCTTAACTGAGTTTGTTATAATAAAATATGATCAACCAGGAAGCTTAAGCAACCGAAATTTAGTTCTCACAGTTCTGTAGGGCGGGAAGACCAAGATCAAGGTGGCAGCAGATTGAGTTCCTGGTGAGGAACCTCTTCCTGCCTTGTAGAAGGCCACTCTCTCACTGTGTCCCCACATGGCGGAAGGAGATAGTAAGTGAGCTCTGGTCTCTCTTCCTCTTCTTGTAAGGACACTAATCCCACCTTGGGGGCCCCACCCTCATGAACTAATCTAACCTTAATTTCCTCTCAAAGGCCACACCTCAAAATACCATTGTATTGGGCATTATGGCTTCAGCCATGAATGGTGGGGACAGGATCATTCAGTCCATAACAGTTCCGGTATCCTATTTTAAAAGTATGTAGGGCATCGCTTTGATAAGCGTACCACATACCTTGTAGAATACTTGAGAATATTTGAGAAGCTGTTAATTTATGTAACTTCCTCCCCTCTAAATTACATTTCAAATTGCTAAAGCTGTACAACACCTTTGAATTCTAATTTTAATATTGCCCATAGGATACAGTGCTGTTTTGCTTGAATAGTTGACTAGTAAAATAGTGTCTTCTGGATGTGATCTAAAAGAACTGTAATAACAGTGAAACAAAGGCTTATGAAAAATTAATCAGTGGGTATCAAAATGTACTTTACTACATGGTGCCACCAAATTGCAGCAATTAAGTTGGCGCGACTCTGTATGTCATACATTGGAGTCAACAAGTATGATATCCAGATATTTTGTTTTGTTGTCATTAGTTCTTTTATCTTTGCTGACGGCACATTAAGTAAACTTTATAGGACATCTAATGTATTTATCACTGAATCGTTGATTTCTTGGTTCACTTATTGATATTGAACAAAGAGCAATTAGGAAATATTTTATGTGATTTGAAAACAATGTCAAAAATGTTTCATAGTCAGTTTACTCAGCATCTGTGATCAAAGGTTGTCCTTTCGGAAGGCCATCAGAACTCTATTGCTTAATTTAATATAACAATGTAAATGTTGTGAAAATAAAAGAAGCTGTATAAGTGAAAAGGCAGCATGATTATACTTCTAATAAAGCCTGACATTAATTATGACATGGGAAATGGAAGGTCTATTAGTTATAATTATAATTACAGGAATGCAATTTCGACTGCTGAATATTTAAGCTAAAAAATGCAAAATATTAGTAGAGTAGAAATTTTTATTCAGGGAAAGAGAAAAAAAAAGCACTTGGATCAGAAGACACTGAGGAGATAAAACATCAATAGCTGGAGCCAATTTGCTGGACCTATACAATGTGATCGTGATTGTACTATGCTATTAAATTCAAACTAGTCCAATTATATCTAGTATTATTTTTTTCCCTTACTCTGTAACCTAATGGTGCAGCACCAAGCAGTACACAGATTTTTTGTTGGTTGGTTGTTTTTCCTGAATCCAACATAATTTTCTCTTTCTTGCCCTTAGGGCCAACTGACTACATAAAAAGAGTTGAATATGCGTTGAATGCTTAATTTGGAGTACCTTAGGCAGTGCTCCATTTTCATAAAATTGTGATTATTTTCCCTATTTCATGCTCACCTATGAGGTTCTGCAGGTCCAGAATGCCCCATGAGACAATTATTTGAGGTATTCTTAACGCCATGTTGTTAGAATTGTGCTACTTGATTGGTTGGTCTTGTGTTTGTTTTGTTATTATTATTGTTATTGTTTTATTTCTTATTTATTTTGATAGCTTAGGGCAGTATTTTAAAGGGTTGGTGGGCAAATGAAACTAAAATTTTACAACCGAGGGGCATCTTTTAAACTAATTAGAGTAAGGGTGTCCAAACTGTGGCCCATGGGCCAACTGCGGCCCATGATCCATTGTTAATTGGCCTGCAGCAAATTCCAAAAATATATTTAGTTTACTTAAATAAACCCGGTGAGGCAATACGTACTTCACCTCGAGTGAGTGGCCCGGCTGTTTGTGTATTTTACTTCGTATGGCTCTTCGTGAAAAACGTTGAAAAAAGTTTGGACACCCCTGAATTAGAGTAATAATCTGAGAGCTGAGAGTGAAGAGGTGAAAGAACTTTCAGGGACATGAAGACTGTTGCTGGAATGAAAAAAAGGGGGAAGTGCTTGTCTTGAGCTTGGGGAAAAGAGGCAGAAGTAGAGGGTACAGGAGAGAGCTGACATGTGCTTCCAGAAGAAAATGTGTTTGTATTTTTTAATTTAGTTTTATTTTTTTGTGGCTACTCCTGTGGGTACTGACGCAGCCTCCTTTCATTTGGAGGCATGTAATATTGATGCTGTGACAAATGTTAGCACTATTTTAAATTGGGAAATTGGCACAAATGTGAGTCATAGAATTATCAGTCTTTAAACTCATGAAAGCTCTTGGAGATTACCTATTCAAATTCTTTATCCAAATCTCAGTTGAACATATACTATATCAAGTTAACAGTAACATCAATGTTTTGTGAAACAGCCAAAACTAGAACCAAGGTTTTCTTAGTTTTTGTTTAATGCATAGTTCACAGTCTTTCTATATAATTGTCCAAATAAGTACTTTAACCCATTATTAGTTACATACATTATTGATCCTGTTCTCTAAGTTAGGACTAAATATTTTTCTATGGCTTTTGAAAGCTCTATATGATCCAGGGCAACAAAAGCATCTGTACTATGACTGAGGATATGCTTTTCCTAATCTGGAGGTGTACATTTCACATTAGATGGTCCCCAAATTTTAGGTTAATTGTTAGGTATTCACTGTTGAAAGATAGGAAAATATAGGACCTCAAATGATATTTAGCTTTGCATTCTATTTTCTTTTAAAAAATATATATTGTCAGGATTTGAGATTATTGAGGAAGTGACTTTTCCTAATAGTTTTTCTGGAAATGGCTGAATTAATAATTAGAAGGAAAGTGGTAAATTAATGGCCCGTCCAGATCTAAAATTCTTTGATTAAATGAACTTTGAGTTTGTTTGAAGTTTCTTATTGGACTTCACTCTTTGTTAAAACCCCTGATAGCTTGATAGCTTAAAATTTAACTAAAGTAGTCTTTTTAAATTTTTGTCAGCTGGATCCATGTTTCACCAGGAAGCTTAAGAGAGACTGCAATGTATGAAACAGATGTAAGGAAAGTTTTCATTTGGAAGAATAAGATGGCCCTTTTCTATCTTCCATTTATAAATTCATTAATTCTTCACCCAAACAACCCCCCCCCCCCCAAGTTCCCCACACACTTTTTGAGACTTTGATGAAGGCCAGTAAACAAAACTTTAAATTTAGAGAAAGAATAACTGTCCTTAGCATGTCAAAAATTTACGTATAGACTGAGAAGTGATAAAATAAATACTGAAAAATATTTTCCTCATGTTAAATAGGTTAAAACTGGGAATACATGTAACTTTCGTCTGTCAGAGCTGACTAGTATACCTGCTACTCATGTAGGCCCAAGCTGGCACTTTAGTCAAGAGAGTTAAATACTCATGGGTTTCTGAAATGACAAAAGAGGAAGTTTGTATGTTGTAAATGCTATTCTGTGTTTTGCTGTGTTGGTGGGTACACATCTTAATCAAACAGTATGGAAAGTAGGGAAGTAATTCCTAATGTTACTTCTAATAAGCATTGCTTGGGGGATTCCTCTTGCAGAGTTTATAATTTTTTTTTTTCAATTATAAACATATCCATTTTTTATTTAGCAGATACATTTTCTTTTTTTTAAATTAAAATGTATTGGGGTGACAATGGTTAGTAAAATTATATAGGTTTCAAATGTACAATTCCATAATACATCATCTATATATCACGTTGTGGATTCACCAACCAGAGTCAGTTCTCCTTCCCCCACCATATATTTGACCTTCTTTACCCTCTTCTACCACGTCCCTCCCCACTTACCCTTTGGTAACCACTGAAGTATTGTCTGTGTCTATGAGTTTTTGTTTCTTTATTTGTTTGTCTTGTTCCTTTGTTTTATTTCCTACGTAACGGTGAAGTCATATGGTTCTTGACTTTCTCTGTCTGACTTATTTCGCTTAGCATAATCGCAAGATCCATCCATGTCGTCGCAAATGGCACTATTTCATCTGTTCTTATGGCAGAGTAGTATAATATGGTTTTACAGTGAAAGTTTTAGGATGAAATCAGTGGATATCAGAGCAAGAACATAGTTATTTTCATCAGCCACATGGAAATATAAATAAATAGTGCTTTATGTTTTTGGGCATGATTTGTCAGGGCCTCAATCAACTAACTCAACTTGCACAAAATTTCTAAAAAGTCAGAAGGCTAAAATTACTCAGTATAAGTTTACCTCTAAATGATTACCATTATGAATATTACTATTATTACTTTATCAATATCTCAGAAATTCTGTCATTAGGGCATATTATTTTTTTAATTTTTATTTATGTATTTATGTATATATTTATTTATTTATAAGAGGAGTTATATATTATAGGGAAATTGAACTCATGCATATATTCTAATAAATTTCCTTATGTCCTTTGGAAATAGAGTTGCACATAAATAATAAAAAATATTGTTCACGAAACACAAGGAATACAGTGATTACAAAAGGAAACTTGAAAAAATGCTAATTAAAGTCAGATGGCAAAAAGGGAGTGGAAGTAAAGGTCCTGATATTTATTTTGAACATTTAGTCCCATAAACTAGCAGCTTGTCATTTCCAAAGTGGAAAGCCCCATGATTAATACTTATAATTTAAATTTAAAAAAATACGAAATATTACATTTGAAAATATTTAGCCTCTTTTCCTCATTTTCATTTACGTATGTTTGAATCACTGTAAAAAGTAATTCCTAAAAGAATACAGAATTTTTCTAAAGTCTTTAAAAAATGTTATTTAGGAATTCATAATTCTATGTGTGTTTATTCTTCAGTGGTCTTGCTTTGTTCCATCTTTTTTCTGGATGGTAGATTAGAGGAGCCCTTATCACCTCCACATCTGGCTGTGTCAAGTATTTCAATTTTGAACTCCAAAATATGGTAGTAACTTTATCCTCTGCCATTTTATTTACTAGATATTACACATTTAGAAGATAAACTGTCATAACATCGTAGTAGATAATCCTTCATAGGTTTAAAACCAAAAACTAGGCATTTTCAATGTTTCTCCTTCTCATTCCTTCTACAGGCATGGTGAAGATCCTGTGAGAAATAGTTTAGAGATATATATAGGGATTTTGACTGCAACTGTTTTCCTACATGGATTCAGTTCACTGGAAGAGAGAAGTGTTTTCTTTCCTCTGGAATGAAGGATCAGATTACAGATGGCTGATAAAATGTGTATGTTTAACAGTGTGCAGTATAGGACTGACTTCACAAATCAGTCCCATAATTTATCATACATAGCCTTTTTTTCCCTCCTCAAAACTGTAAATATTTTTAAACATAACCATCTTTAGTAATTTCTAGGATAATGATGGTTATGGTTCCATGAACTTTGGCTTTTTGTACCTGATATATAATACTACCAAAAGCCGAGCCTTTGCCCTGTGCCATTACTAAGCAGCAGTTGCTTAGCCCACACTTTCTCCTGAAACATGGCAGCTCATTTATTTACCCTCCTAACTTTATCGCTTCAAGAAATTCAAGTGGAAAAACACTTTGGAATTTAAAGGAATGAGCTATTGATCCTTTAGAAAATGTTAACATCTTACCTGTTTCTCTAACATCCAAAGATAATTTTCTTTTACTCAACCAGTGATTTGTGGATCACTTGATCTCTGATTTTTAGGTGCCTCAATTGTGAAAAGTGACAGTGATGTCTTCCTAATTGATTTTTTGTTATTACAATAGAGGTCATGGATAGGCCTTACGATTTGACTTTGCTTTTTATTGTTTAGTGTATCTCAGATGGGTTTTCCTCATTCCTTTATGAGTTAAAATAGCAAATCTCCCAAAGCAGTACTCTGGTCCACTCTGTCAGTTTTTCTAAGAAATACTTAAATATGCTGTAAATCTACGGTTACAGTAAGTGGCATTGGCTAGTGATTTGATTTGAGAATTGAGACTACGGTCTGGATTTACTCTTTATGCATTAACACAGGTCAAATGGACAGGGACTGCATTTAAATCAGTAATGGAAGGCTGAAGGCTGTCTTAAACCAATCACATCAGTTTTCCCCATGATGGATTGGACCCTAGGGGCAGATCCGTAAGCATTTCTCTTACATGAATGGACTCTATAGAGCCTGGAGTTTCATTCATAAAATGGAGACTGAAAGGAAACACACACACACACACACACACACATACACACACGCGCATACACACTCACTCTCTTACTCTTTGGAATGTTCATTTATACAGAGCTGAAGGGTGTAGTGTTCCATCAGCTGCTGCTTTTGCCAGTTGACTGGAAGTAATGATTAATGCTCATTGGTCCTGCCTGCATGTAACCCGACACTATTTATGGCCTTGCAGCGTTCCTAATGTATAGTGAATGAGAAGACAACATTCTCAAATCAGAAACATAAACAGGAACTGGTGGGTCTGAATTCCATTCAAATATGTCATTTCAGCCACACAGTGTTTGTCTAACTTGGATTTTACAGGCAGGAAAGGGGGAAGGGAGGGCTAATCTGCTTGTGAGTTGTACTGGCTTGAAAAAAGGGAATTAGAAGGGGGAGGAGAAAGTACTTTTATAGTGTGAGAATTTTAGTTTCTTTTTAAAGAAAACAGTCAGGATGCTTAGGCCCAGAACTGCATTTTGAAAGTGGATGAAATGAATAACTGTTTTTATATGTGCAACTAAGATTTACAATTAAATGAGACAGTTTAAGGGTGCATATTTGGATCTCTTCCTTTGTGTGTGTGTGTGTGTGTGTGTGTGTGTGTGTGTGTGTGTGTGTGTGTTTCATGAATGTGAACAGGAAAGAGGAGATAAATATTATTTATTTTTTTAAAGTTTAGATTTAGAATATAGTTAGAGAATTTTTTTTACGCTTAAAGGATTTCTCTAAATAAGAGGGTTAACTATTTAATAGTTTAGAGGACAAGACTTTTTTTGTTTCATAAAATAATTTTACCTAGCATATAAATAACTTAATTTAGACCTTTTCAAGGAATTATTATCAGATTAAATAGATGATTGTTTTTATCATGTGTTGTGTGTGTGTGTGTGTGTGTGTGTGTGTATGAATTTTTTAGTTAATTGTTTCTAATTCTGGAAAATTTTACAAGGATCGATATTCAAAGATACATGTGAAAAACAAATAAAACAAAACCCAAAGATTGACAGCATGTATTGTTGTGATTTATGTACTATTCTTTTAAATTTAGAAAAGTATCTTTGCCCCATTCTGACGATCCTTGTTTTCAGTGTGCTGGCCCTCACAGTTCACTGCCTCATCCACATGTTTTTGTTATTCTTAGCATTAAAAAATAAAACCACCCACTTTGTATGACACTGAAAATATTATACTGACTCCTGGGCCTGATGTCTGTTTACTATCTATGTCACACTGAGCATGTTTTGTTACTTCTTTTGTCCTCAATTTCCTCATTTATGAAAGGGGCCAAATAATTCTCATACTTTTCTGTTTCTATAAGGATTAAATATGGTTATGTTTGTAAAGTTACAGATATAGCATTACTGGTAGAGGCAATAATAAAGGAATTCTGTTCCAATTTTATCTTGACTTCCAGAGACATCCTCAAAGACTGCAAGTGTTTGAATAAGATGCCGTTCTTATTTCTAATATTTATGAATACACTTTTTGGGACTAGAGGAGATAATAAAATAAGAGACATATCCTTATGTTTAAACGATTGTGTTGTGCAAGGCAAACATGATAACTGTACTATTATGTTGTTTCTGATAATGAAACAATCATAGTGAACTTCTTGAATACTAGTAGTTTCATGTACAAAGCAAGTAGAATAAATCGTCTGAATGTTGTGGTGATCCAAGGAGAGATGAAAGTGAGAGGACAAAGCAACCCATGATGCATTTGTTTCAAATCATGTAGAGTCCAGAAGGTGGATGATTCAGTATTGAAGCTCAACATTAAAACTTCCACCTCTTTAGAATTTTTTTCTGGCCTATTTGGGCAGCTAAAGGCATCTTTTCTCGTATTTTTTTTCAAACATCTGTTAATTGTCAGAGTACAACATTATCTAATAAACAGTCAAAGTTACAATTGTGCTTATGTTTCCTATCACTTCAACTTTTTAACTCTAATAACACCTTCCAGCCTTGTAAAACTTGTAGAAGTTTGAGCCTATTAGATCAAATAAACTAATCGTGTTTGAATCTGGTCCTTATTTGTATAGAACACTGCCCTCCCTTTCCCCCCAAAAAAACCCCAGATGCTTGTAGTTTTGTAGGTAAAATTCCACACTGTTATTTCACATTATGTAGCCTCTAAGGTTTTTTGTTTAATTTTTTATTTATGTATTTTCACATTACATAGATTTTAAGTTTTAAAAGCATCTGAATGCAGATGACTGCATTACTTTTTTATTTTTATTTTTTTTAATTTTGCAAATACTATGCTGGGCACATTCTCTTTCTGTCCTCCAAGTCTATCAACAGTAGTAGATTCAATCCACCTGAGCTGTGGTGAAAGTGATAGATAGCTCTGGAGTTTTATATATTCATGGTTTACTACAATCCTAATGGAAAAAAATTCCATCGAAGTGTGAATGAGGTAATACTAAATTCATCACTTTCTTCTTAAGATTTCAGACAAATTCCAATTTTTCCTGCCTTCACCTGAGATTCAGTGACTAAGATGTTATACTGTGTTTCCTTGAAAATAAGACCTAGCTGGACAGTGAGCTCTAATGCATCTTTTGGGGCAAAAATTAATATAAGACCCAGTCTTATTTTACTATAAGACCGGGTATAATATAATATAATATAATATAATATAATATAATATAATATAATATAATATAATATATGATACCGGGTCTTATATTAATTTTTGCTCCAAAAGACGCATTAGCGCTGATTGTCCAGCTAGGTCTTATTTTCGGGGAAACAAGGCTTTTGTGAGTGACAACAAATAGGCCTTATAAAACTCAACTGTTTTGGTTTCATACTTATTCATTTATTTTTCAAATGAATTCAGACATACTAATACTGGGCCTTATTTTTAGAGTTGCTTACTTTTAGGTTTGATCTGTAATAGAGAGATCATGTGAGAATAAAAAATTCCCTCCCATTTGCATCCTTTTCAGGAAGCATTATAAAATTTTAGCTACATAAAATCTATTCATGTACACGTGCAAATAGCAGAGCAAAAGGATGCTATACTAGGATGTATGTGAATGTATTTGCATTTAAACACATATTCATAAAACTCATGTTATTTATGTACTCTAGAAAATCTTTGGGTTTTAAACATTACCTGAGATTGCAGGAAATGAGGAAAACAACGAACAAAACAGTAAAGTATGAAGTTTAGCACAGATGAAACTTAGGCAAGATATGCCATAATGCTTATCTTGAATGAGATTGGTGTCACTAGTTCTTGATACTACTCAATATTTCTTTAGATAATAGATACATGTTTTTAAAAAAACTTATTAAAACTCCTATGTATACACTGAAATACAAACATGCACATACACATATTTTTCAGCAAGCATATGTCCACACACACATTTTGGCTCTGGACATTTACTGTGTCAAGGTTCCCACTATCATATATAATAC
Organism: Rhinolophus sinicus; assembly: GCF_057876585.1. NCBI lineage: Eukaryota > Metazoa > Chordata > Mammalia > Chiroptera > Rhinolophidae > Rhinolophus > Rhinolophus sinicus. Next base: position 24,616,024 of record NC_142504.1, read on the forward strand.
ACAAGTTGAGGTGCGCTTGATTTTGTCATATTACCTCCTCAAATAGTTAGTCAAGTGTATACTCAATCTGTCCTTGCTTTGGACATGCATATGAAAGCAAAATCTTATTAAAATGCAACATCAAACTTATTCCTGAATTGCTGGGGTTTCTCATTTACTTTTAGAGATTTACTCTTAAGTTATCACACTGATAATTGCTATAGGTGTGTAACCAGAAGCATCAAATGAAAGGTGTTTATTTTTCCCCCTCCATGTTTAGAGTTTACTATCTGAAATATATCCAGGTTTGTTTACTATTTGATAACAATTTCAACATATTGTAGGGGTAGCTCAAACAGTCGTGATAAACATCTTTTTCTGATCTGGCCTGATGTTGCTACTAGAAACTTTAGGCAAACCATGCCCTTCAGGAAAACCTTCATTCTTTGTGATTAGGCAGCAGATATGCAAATCAGAGCAGTGCCTAGTAGTAGTATATGTGCAAATTTAAAACTACATTTTGTGGTCAAACACTTGGTAAAATTTCCCAAATCAGTATTATATTTCCCAATATGGCTTTAAAATGCAAATCAAGGGACAACTTTTTAGTTTCACTTAATTTAAAGAGAATTTTAACAATGTTACTACAGATGAAGACTAATCAAATTGGGTAACTTGGAGTGTTAGTTTACAATTCTTCTTAACTCCCTCCTCCTCTGACTAGTGCATTCAAATGACAACAGTGCTTTTCTGCTTTGAATTTTTGCAGTATATTAGATCAGCTTTCATCACCATGAACTCATCTGTGACAAATTATAGGCAGTTCAGTTTCTGCAAGCTGATTTCACCCAGTACTAATGTCATGTTGTAGGGCTCTTTGATCTGTACATTTCAAAATAATAAAAAATCCTTTCTCTTAAATTGAATTTACATAATTTGATTTACAGATAGAATTTAAAACTTTTTAAACCAAGGTTATTTAGTACCAAATATCAAGAAGTGATACTATAAAAAGAAGCTAAAAAGAGGTGTCTCCAAATATTTTTAAAATGAAATGGAGATTCTCAATTAAAACTCAGAAATAATACATTTCTAATGAATTTAAAATTGATACATTTTAAATATCACAGGTTAGTAGATTTGTGAAGAGTATTACAGAATAAGTGCACTAATGAGCAACAAATTAACTATCTCAATAGATATGTGGCATAGGAACAGCAAATCAAGATACAAAATAATTTGGATGTGTATAATTATTTCTAGTTTTAAATACTGTAGTTCATTCTGTTTAAATATTTGTGAAGTTCACTTAAAAATAGATTATTTTATTAGTAATAATTACTATATATGGAATCCTCACTATTTAAAGATATGGGGTGAAATGTTATCTATCATTTATCCATATGGTCCTCCCAACAACCCTTTGAAGGATTTCACTATGATGATTCCCATTTTACATATGTGAAGGTTGAGAATTAGAGATGTTAAATAACTAACAAAATGTCCTACTCCCACAAAATGTCATAAATGAGATTCAAAACCAGGTCTAATTAATGACAAGATGCACGTTTGTAATACTGGGCTATACTAATAACCCTAAGATTATAATCTATAGATGAGTGCAATGCAAAAATGCTGTCATAGTAACATTTGTGCATAGGTTAAACTGCAGCTCATCATTGTTGCTGAATTTTATTCCATGAAAAAATATAAGTGAACACATATGCAATGCCTCCATGCTGTTCCACAAAACATTTGCCTTTGAAGTCACCGCTTAGCTAGCTGGGTCTTAGATGAGCATTTAGCAAAAGTTAAAATGTAATGCCAAACTTCATTGGCTAGATTTTTTATTAGATAAGGTAGAAATGAAAGCAGCAGGCAATTTAATTAACAGTAATTTTTCTGGGCAAGTCATTACTTTGATGAACTTCAGAGCAATGTTTATGGCTCCTAATTAACCATGTTAGTCATTTGATTGAATAATCACTTTGGAAATGTTTCTACAATTTGATTAGAGTCTGACCTACTCTAATAGTCATAAATTAACTGATATCACTTTAGGATAACATGACTTTAGTTACTTTAGGGGAATAAACTCCTATTAGCCATATTTTTTCAGGCTTCTCTGGACTGTATGAAAGATACTGATTTTAAAGATAGACTGGATTTAAACAGTGCTAGCTCAGTGTCTCAATTTTAAGAGCTAAATGTTAATTTTATTCACTCTGGGTTATAATAAATAGTATTAAGAACTGGCAAAGACACAATTATATTCTCATGATTTTTTTTCCCCCTAAATTGCCATTTAGTTCTATTTTTTAGAACTTAGATCCCAAGTACCTTTGGAAATGTAATGGAGGTTCTGGCTTTATCTTTATTATGTCATTAATTCATTGTGTATTTTAAATCAGTATACTTTAAATATCATAGATTAATAAACATTCCAGAGTAAGTGCAACAAGAACAAGAAATCAACCCATTCAGAAGATACATGAGTATAAGTAAAATTATCCATCAAATCCTATCTTTGATGTCAAATGTCTATCTTTCCAGGATTATGCTTATTTTGTGTTAGAACACTTTTATAAGATGTTCCTTCAACTTGGAATAGTGGGTTTCTCAGAAAACCTTGCATTTCCTCTCTTTCTCTTTTTCTCGCCCTCTGGGGAGGAAAGACTACATTTAGTCACACGCTTATATATAATAGAGTTTAGCCTATATGTTTTCCTCTAGCTGCCTCCAGAGCCAGCCAGCTGTTTTACAGCTACACTCCAGCTGGGCAGCGTCAGTAAAAGTATTTTGTAGCAGGGTGTCAACATTGGTACAACTAAATGCTTGCCTCTAAGCAGCTGCTGAGCTGATGGCAGAGTCATTAACACTGTCCCTTTCAGGCCCAGCTGCTTTGAGGGACCTTATCCCTGGTAATAAGTCAAAATAATATTAAAAATTAAGTTGAAGTACCATTGGTTAAAATGTTGGGATAAAATGGATTGCTAGCTATTTGGTAACCCAGAAGATCAACTACATTGCCACCTATTATAAATTCTGATATGAGGAAACAAGGTTCACGCTGCTTTTGTAGGTTCAGAATGTACACTACATAATACTTTATATAAAGAAGGCGAGGTATAATAAAATGTTTGATAATGAATTTTACACTGTTTTCAACTTGTAAGCTATTGACTCCTACATACTTTCAAATGTTTTTGCTATTATGGATTGCCATAAGATATTTTTGACAAACCCACATAAGATAAAATTTCTGTGAAAAAAGAAATCTCATATTTTGGTTGACATTCATCACAACACAAATTTAAAAATAAATAAGACAGATTTTAAAAATGGAACATTCCAGGTCAAGAAAAATGACATCTGGGCCACATTATCTATTATAGCATGAAAGTCCATAGATGGATAGCTAAGAAGAGATAAGGGACATTAGGTTCAAATTAATTGAAATGCTCTTCATTACTTGTTAGGTCATGTGCTTACTCCAAGTGGTGGCAGAGGACATATTCTTATATGAAATGGCACATTCATATACATTTTATAAATTTATTTTTGTATATGTTATTTAAAAAGCTTTAATAATACATATAGAAATTAGAATTAATTTGATCACATATATTTATACCTTCCTATAGAAACTATATATGTTACATGCAGCTTTGGGTCAGGGTTGTGGAACCTAAAACTTACAAAATTTGGGGAATCTCAAAGAAAAGAAAATGAAATTCTATATACAAATTTAGGTTCAGGGCCTCAGAATGGACTCATGCAAGTGAAGAGTCTTAAAGTTTAAACCTCATTGGTTTCACTATTAATCCACCTCTGATTATATGAGTGAACTTCTGTACTCAAAATCAAAGAACTTGGGACTATAGTAGACTTTAGGTAACATCTGATCAAACCCTTTATTTAATAGAAACAGTGAACAAAATGGCTTGTTTAAAGTCATGTAGCTTAATTAGTAGTGAACGAAGGACTTGAATTTTAATATTTTGTCTTGTAATCCATATTTCTTGTCCTTTTTTCCTCTAAGCTACTGAACATATCAAATACACAGCCATCAATATGACTCAAGTTTAATCATTAACCAAGTTTATTTTCTCAGTGATGAGTTAACTAGATCACATAGGAAAGGCCCCATTCTTAGGATAATAATAGTGTTTGCTGAAATTTTTGGATTTCTGTTTTATAGCCTCATTGGTTTTTAGTTGGAACTGTGTACTTAACAAAATGAAAAGCCAGTCATGCTTTTTTATCTAGGGAAAAAAAAAATTACCTTAAAGAGCTGGAGTAATTTTAAGAGATTTAACGATTTTATCTTTTCATGATTTTATCCAGTGTTCATGAAATAAACTATGAAGGGGTCTTTTGTTGACTTTTGCTTTGATGCCATAGGGTATATAAATTTATTACATAAATGGCCTGAAATATATTTTAACTCATGAAATTGTTTGTTTCAAAGATACCATCACATTCATGTAGGATTGTAGGTAGAACCAACAACCTTTAGCATAGTTGACGTGGATAAAACTTTGAATTCCCATGCCTGTTCAAGAGAATTGGTACAACATGATCAACTACTCATTCTTGCATTTTTAGGTGGGCCCTGCCTGAAATGTTCACTATGTGTTGACAAGTTTCCCTCATGGAGACTCATGTCACTTTCTGTAACTTTCCTATCTGCCCTCTGTCCATTGTTACAACATGTTTTCAGCTCCAGACTGTGTGTGACCACTGTTGTTTCCTCTTTCAGAAGTGCCTAGCTGCCACTCGATTTATATGAGGCAAGAAGGCTTCCTGGCTCATCCCAGCAGAACAGAAGTTAAGTTTTCCATTATTGAAATTCCTTATAAATACCTGTCAAAATCATCACACATCCCAAGGATGCAGTCGCTTCATCATTATATTTTATGGGAAACATTGCTTATGTTCCCTAAACCATTATTTTTAAACTTTATCTTTTTAAAGTAAAAGGAAGATTTATCAGGTCATTATATCTTGCATTTGGTGGTTAACATGAGTGTCTTGTGCATATATAAAGCTGAAAAGTAGATGTCTGTGTGTTTGTTTTTTTTTTTGGCAACAACCACATCCTCCTGAAATAAAACATGTGCTTTATAGATTACCCCACCTTATTACTCAGTACTGAAATGTATCTTCGAGGAATTTTCAATTTTGCTTTACAGCCCTAAGTCATTGTTTTGGAAATAAAACAGCAGATTTAAATACATTTGCCTTTAAATACCCTGGATTTTACATTTTTGGACAAGTAATTGTTAAGAGTGGAAATTCACATAAGAGGCCAAGAGAAGGAGATTTTAATGTGGACGTGGTTATGGTAATCATGGTGAGAAAGCTTTGATCTAATGGACTTTGTTTGATACCTGCAAAGTAATGAATAAACATACTTTTATCTGGGTATAACCCTCATTTAAATATTTCTGAAAATATGTGTATGCATGGTTCATGTTGTAAATACTGTGTTATCAGTAAGATGATTTAGATGCATTCTTTTAGGTTAGGTCTAATATTGGTTGTTTTGTATGAATTATATTAATAGAAGTAAATTCCTTTGTTTAAAGGATAGTAAAATGAGCTGGTAAATCTAAAATATTTGAGACCAAAAATTTTACACAATGCAATGCAGTTATTGTTGATGCTGTTGTTATTAGTATGTACCCAGCATAGAGACAAATACATTTGTGAAATAAAACTGACTGTATGAAATTTCCTCCTGGTGATTAAAGCTATCAGCAATTAAATAAAGGTCCACAGTCAAGGATATTTGGGGGAGAAAATAATTGTAAAAAGCTGTCAATTTATTTTGCATTTTTTCTTACGGACTTATAAAAAAAAGGAAAGTTATTATTATTTTTAATTACCTTGTCTATTGAAGATAAAAACATGAGAATCCTAACCCAGATACATATTTCTCCTAGGGAGGGGCTAAACTAAATCAATTTTTAGTTCATCAAGGTAATAATGCAAGGCAAATATCAGTAATTCACTTTGATTTCCTTCTTGTCTCATTGAATAATAAAACTTGGAAGAAAATGTAAAAAGAGATGATATGTTTATAATTCCTAGGTGTGCCAGTGATTAGGTGAGCTCTGTGCTTGGGTTAGTAGTAATATAAATAGCTAACTCTATGACATATATGTGTATATATATATATATATATATATATATATATATATATATATATATATGTCACTGTATGCCAGGCACTATTCTAAATTGCATATATTAAATAATTTAATCCTACAACATCCCTATAAAGTAAGTGGATTGTTATTATCCCCATTTTATTGATAAAACTGAGACACAGGGGTTAAATAATGTGTCCAAGGTTCCAGAGCTGAAAAATGGCAGAGTTCTTTTCTACGCCAATTGTTTGTGAGCCTTATTTCTATCATGAATAAATGTGTCCCATTTCCACCCACAGGTTGTATGTTTGAAAAGGGTCCCAGGCAATTCTATGATGACACCTGTGTTGTCCCAGAGAAATTTGATGGTAGGTTTTTCATTGTGCTGCAAGATTTTTGTAGAGGAGCAATCTTGAAAACAGTCTCTTGAAAACAGTCGACATCCCTACTTAAAGATTTCTATGCACATCACTTACGAGTCACTCAGCTCTTGCTAAAAATTTACCTTTTTATAAATTATTTTTCTTTCCTCCATTAGAAAGCTTTTTTCTTTTGTCTCATAACATCTCATTTGTAGAAATATAACCATAGTGTCGTTCTTGCAGAGCTTTGTGTAGAATAAGAGGGGCCTTTCCATTGCCCTGCTGAGCACATGCAGCTTGTTTTTCGAGATTTATTGAAAGCTGATCCCATAATTAACAAAGCAGAACAGAAAGCATGCTACTGTGGATGCACAGATGACTAATGCAGCCTCTTTCCTTTTTATTGTTCATGAAAAGATGCATTATGAAACACAGGAACAACATAGCTGCCCATTTAGTTAGTAATTGTCAGTCCTTTTTTGTTATTTCTGGGAAGATGTTCATTACTAATGTGGCATTACTTTGTAATTGCTTAAAAGGGAGTTAGGAAAGCATTACCTTTTGTAATATCATGGGCTGTTGCAATGAGAAGGTCCCAGATGTTTCAAAGGGGTGTCAAGTTAGACAGAATCTTCTTGACAACGGTTGCAAAAATTGGCATCTACAAGGAAGCTTGGGTAAAAATTGAACAGTTAATTGATTTAGTGGTTCTTCAGCGTGGTCTCCATATTTCCTGCTTTGATTGTTTACCAGGAAACGAGCAGGGACCCTCTGATTAGCTAATTGCACAAACTTTGGGGAACCTGGCTGTACTGAGTTTTTTCAGAAGTTTTTAATTGTCGTTATTTAAACAGCAAAGTCATGCTCAGATTGCTTCTCAGTCTCTATTAGTTGCTTGTGGACTATTCTATTTTCAACATTTTTGCTACTCTTATACTTCTCAAAAGATGGTAAGTCTTGGGAAGACCTGTTTCCTTAGCTTTCCTTTAAATTGCTAAATTAACTCAAGGTCACAGGGTTAAAACTCTAGTAGGAGTCACTTTTTTGGCCTTTTCCTACAATAGATACTAATTTTAAGCTTTGAGTTTCAGACGTGTGATCTATGTTATTTTTAAACATTAGTAGAGCATCACAATTCTTAAAACTACAGCCTTTTCTCTTGAGAGAAAGCATAAAGCCTTTACTTCTTGGAATGACCTTTATAGTTTCATTCAGTCTTTGTGAGCTTTAAGAAATCTTGGTAATCACTATGGGCATATAAGGAAGAAAAATAGCTCAAAACTGTAGAGAAGATTATGACATAATCTAACAGGCCAAAGTCATACTAATGTTTAGGGAAGCTAACTGTCTTGATTATTTATTACCTTTGACTTTTAAATACTCCTCAGTTTTACACTAATAAAACATTTTTTTGGAAGATAGCTTCAGTTTTACAATTTATAAGGAATAGAGAACAAGAAGAAAGAGTAACAGAAGGTTAATTTTTTTCATCATACAAGGCCAGTTCAATCAGTCACATTTATAGGCAGAAGCAATCTAGAGATTATAAAATTTGATAGTGTTTCAGTGTCTCTATAATTGCTGCTTTCCCATGAAAAATTTGTAAATCTCAGAAGGAAAAACTGAGATAAATAAAGCTGTCATTGAAATCAATGTGAAGAGACACTTCTATATGACCTAGCTTAAACCAAAATAATATAATGATTTTTAGCAGCTACTGACCGTAAGTTTACTTTGGTTTAGGTTTTTAAAGGGTTGTTTTTTTTCATTTTTTTTTTTTTCTGTAATTATTTTAAGAGGTGTATGTCTGTCTACTGACCAAAGGAAAGATTTTTAAAAACTTGTGATTTGGTCTGTTTTATAATTCATTCTTAATGTGAGTCGATCAGATTGAATATATTCTGTCTGAATTGTTTCTTTAGTGGAGAAGAGAAATTCACGCATTAACAATGATATGTTGTCGGGCCCTAGACAGTCAATCCCCATCGTGACCAATTCCACATATTTTTGAAATGGCAGGAGACAAGTAAATAATCAGTAGTGATGAACCGAGTTTTGTTTGTTTGTTTTTGTTTTAATTTTTTGGTAAAACCAAGATAACTGACCAGATTTATACCAGAAGCATTTCAACACTAACAGTTTTATTGCTATAATCTATTTAATAGATTATTGCACTTTATATGAATGCCAAATAAATATAACAGACTTTTCTTGCAGAAAAATAATAGATTTACAGAAAGCTCTAGTGTGTACACTTTTAAACTGGACTTTCAGATAAAGAGTAGCAAACTAAATTTAAGTAAGTGAAGTACAAACTAGAAATAAAGAAAAATGAGAGAGAATTTTCCTTTGTTTCCAGTTGAGAAAGTGGTAGTATTAGTATGAAGTTGTGCAGGAAATAGATGATGGTAAGCCAGTATGCCCCGAATTGCCCATGAGATTTTCCTAATTTATATAAAATGCAGATTACTTAATTCAGAGTTTAAGATGCTATTAAATTAGCTTAAATTTGCAATAGTTTGTCATGTGCGAGTCAGTGAGATATTTATAAATTGTAACTTACAGAATATAATTTCTTCAAATAAAAAGCCCAGAGTTTAAAATTGATTATTCCCTCCTCAGTGTTGCTTAGATCAGTGAGTAAATGGCATTAACAGTAAAAGCAAAGAAGTATGTTTAGATGCTATAGTTTTTAAAGAAATCAATGGGAAAAAAAAAAGGAATACAATTTTTTTTTATAAGTAATGACATCTGTGGATTTATTCTGCACCTGTGTGCAATTATTTTGACCCTTATATGTTATATATAGTTGTGCGTAAGTTTGTGCAGACTCCTGGTTTACATTCAACCCTTTAGGTATTTTAAATCGCTACTTAATGGTAACATTATATTTCATATAAACCAATAAAGTATTTGTGGTTTAGCCATTTTAGCGATTGGTCTAATGTAAATTTATGTGTCATACTATAATAGAAACTTTAATTTTTTTAATTTTTTTATTTTAATTTAGGAGACATCAAACAAGAGCCAGGAATGTATCGGGAAGGACCCACATACCAGCGGCGAGGATCACTTCAACTCTGGCAGTTTTTGGTAGCTCTTCTGGATGACCCTTCAAATTCTCATTTCATTGCCTGGACTGGGCGAGGCATGGAATTTAAACTGATTGAGCCTGAAGAGGTGAGTTTAGTAGTAGATTTTAGTTAGGAAAATCAGGTATTTCACAATACAAAGAAACATATTTGACTAACATGCCAAATATGTACCTTCTTTATTTTAAAACTTTAGAGAAAACCCTCAAATCAGAAGTTGGGGGGGCGGGGAGGGAGGAATGCATGCATATATTCAAAAATAAAAAATGAGTATAAACCTTTATTCACGAATGCAGGGCTTAGGAAGTCTCTAAAGGAGCATCTAAGTTGGAGACATTTGATAGTATTTGGAGGAGAGTGGGGGTGTCTGCTGAGGTTCAACTTGTTTTGGATATAGAGGTATCGTTCTTGCAAATTAGCAGTTATTATTTGAACATTTTTGATTTGGTTTAGGGGGTTAGAGGGGAATATTTAGAGACTAAAGTCTCTGCAATATGGGATGGGGAAGAAACAACTGTGGGGAGGGTGGGGATCAAGCATGCAAGGGCCACAGTCGGGAATTTTCACTCCTTAAGTGATTCTCAGGAGACACAGACCTGGCAGGAACATTGTTTCCCTTTGATTGTTGGTGACATGTTTCAAGTCAACTAGGCCATGCGGAATCCATTGGAAGGTAGGGATGAAGCTTAAAATGTCACCATAATTCATAAGACATTACCAAAACGAGAGGAGAGAGGACTCCGGATACAGATAATACGGATAAATGGAAAACATATTTATCTATCTCTGTCCCCCACTGCTTCCTCATTCCCAAGTACATACAAGTGGAGTATTTTCCTGAAGAACTCAGTTCAGTTTTTTTTTTTCCTCCCAGGACTAGCTTTAGGCTTAAGGCTACTGTTATTACTGCAGCATAACCCACCAATAACATGTTGGACCCATATAGAAAGGTGACTGTTATACAAAATGTTTACATCTTCTCCGCTATTATTAAAATCAACTTTAGTTTACATTAGCCGAGAAAGCAATGGAAGGCGTTTAGCCAACATACCTATAACTGGTCATACTGACTATAGTATCTAAACATTCCAGAAAGGTAGAAAAATTCAGTAAGTACCCAGCTAATTTTGAACCTAAAGTGACTAGATTCACATAGACTGGACAACTACAACTTAGGCTAATGGGCCTATACATCTTAAATCTTCTGCCCTATGAAACCATGTGTTCAGTCATAATCAGATCATATGCTTTAATTTGATATCCTGAAGATAAGGTCACATAATTTATGAAGATTTAAGAGATTATCTGAGTCAAATGTATTCAAAAGAAATAAGAAACAGAGGAGCCGGTTAGCACAATTAAGTCTTCTCCAGGTTATATCAGTAACTGGTAACACTAGGGATTAATCTGGCTGCCTTTCCCTTGCCCACACCAAGAACACACATACAGAGGGCTCAATACTAAAAATTGAAAGTGTCCGTTATCTAGCATGGGCTAAATAAGTGTTTGAATTTTGTAATGTTTCTACAGCTTAATTTGTCAAAGGAAATTAGTTTTTGTGTAGATGTACTTAAGTGAGGTCAGTGAAAGAAATGCAAACGTGAAGCGCTAACAAATGGAGACTAGGAACCCTTAACATAAAGTCATTTCAAAACCCTTTAACATGATGGAAATATGTGCTGTTTAATAATCATTGCAAGAGTTGGTTCATGCTAGAACTGAGTGCATACAATAGGAATTTATAGCAAACAGTTCTTTCCCTCTATGTATGATTAAAATAAAGTTGAGCAGAAACACATCTTTAATGTTTTTCCATACGATTGTTAAGTTAGGGGAAATTGCTGAATTATGACAGTAATTATTGATCCATTCAGAAGAGTGAAAATTCTTACGCAAGTGTTTAAATTCTTTATATAGCAACTGTTGATTTTTATGATGATCAAGTTCAAATTAAGTAGAAGCCTTGACCAGATGATCACTAAGTTCCATCAAATTGTAAATTACTGTGATTTTTTTTTTGTTTTTTAATGCAAGGAAGAAATACAATTACATCTGTTCCATACAACAAACGAACATTTAGACACCTTGTCTATAGCAGACTCATAAAGTCAAACAGGGCTGGGTAATTCAGACTCAGTAGACCGTTTCCAAATAGCTACTAACTCAGTGGCAATTGTGCGATACGCACTAAATGTCTCCTAAGGCCTTTGTTCAAAATGAAACATCCCATTTCTGATGGTTGCATTGTTCACTGTGGCAATTGCTTCCATCAGGCCATGAAGGTGCTGTTTATGTTTAAATGTCTTCTTTGGAAAGTGTTTTTGAAATTTCTTTAGCCTGTGTGGCCCATGTTCACCCTCTGTGTATTATACAGCAGCTCGTTGGGGGTTGATGTCAGCACACTCTTGAAAGGTGGCTGTGAAGCTGTCCTTGTTGAAATGACCCTTGGGTTCAATTCATTTATATTTTCCTCTTGCAGTTTAAAATGATACTGAGTGAGACTGCAGATCTGCGCTGATTATCCGCTCCATGTCTTTGGATAACTTCAGCAAGCATATCATCCTTAACTGTTCCTTTTTGAGATATTTAAGACAATGAGATATTATTTTCAAATCAATCATGGATCTGAGGGAATTGTTCCAGGGAACATTTATTAACATAGCAAAGCATCTATGGACTCGGGGTAGAAGTTTTTGATGATATTTACACTTGTTTAAGGTGGAAGAGTTACCAAGAAGTCTGAGAGTCAGGCCCTGCTTGTGGTTTCCATTATTTACTGTTGCATATTCAAGCATAATTTTAAAAAAATACGTTGAATAATACTTGAATGAACTATTACATTTTCCTATTTAATTCATTTGACAATAAGAGTGACTCCTATAGCACCATCATCTTTTCACTCTCCTCACTTCCAACCAAAGTTTTCATTTGCAGGAGTATTATAAGGATGTCACGGCAGTTACTGCCACCATGGCACCCACTTTATGTTGAAAACGGTACCTTGGCTTTTAGGGGTGCTGGATGTCGTGGTGATTGGTGGGTCCTATGTCAGGGCTGAATGGACTTTCCTAGTTGGTGGGTGGTCTGAACTATCCTAGAAATTGTTTATGCTAATTGTTAATTTTAACTTTCAATCTTTCTTTTTTACTGTGCTCAGAACACCTAACATGGGACGTACCTTCTCGTCAAAATTTTCAGTGCACCATATAGTATTGTTCGTTACCTACGGGCACTGGGTTGTACAGCAGAGTTCTAGAACCTACTTCTCTTGTATAGCTTGTCTGTATCTCATAGGCATATTGGTCCGTTTCCCTCAACTTTACGATGAACGTGACATTGCTACAGCTCTAAAACCATATTTTATTGTTTCAAAATGTCTACCAATACCCACAGTGATAAGAATTCACTGGTATCCTAAGTCAAATTCTGCTTCTAGTATTAAAAAATGTATCTTTCTCTCGCAGAGACTTCCACAATGTTTTTTTAAAGTTTGTTGCAAATATTTTACTTTCTCGATGCATCCTGGTGAGTTCCTAGAAATAAATCATTTGTAAATGAATAAGTTTCCAGAAATCATTGTTTATTTAAGGAGATATTAATAATCTATGTCCACGTCCCCTCCTGGATCACATGCTGCTCAATTGCCAAATCTATTAAGCAATGTCCATTGTTAGGTTTTTAAAAGACATTTTATTTTCTACAAGTATTGCTTTCATTTCGTACTGCCACCCTGCCATTTCACTATTGCGCAGAACATTTACATTAAAATGAAGTTTATCTTTGGAAAATGAAGATGTACCTGCCACGGTGACAGTTTGCTAAGCTCTATAGTCATGTCCCTGTTAAATCCCAACTCTGTGCTCTTAAAAAAATACACTGATGCATGTGACTAAATTACATTGTATCTTCATTGAGGGAGTACAAGTCAGTGAGAGAGAAAATAGCTCAAGGATCAGTGTTTTTAAAAAGAAAGAAAAAAAAATACGCTGGAGAAAATATATTGCGAATAAAGTGGAGAGACAGCGTGATCTCTCTTTTCTATTTTAGTATATGTGACATAGCAACAACTTGAAATTTCATGGACATGAAAGAAAACACTAACCCTGTTAGATAATGCTCTCTTGGGGTTGGCTAGGTATGAGTGGCAGCTGCAGTTTCTGCTCAGACTAATAAAAAGTGGAAATTAATGAGAACGTGACTTTAGCTACACTGGTCTGTATAATGTTTCAGCTAGCCCAGGGTGGTGGTTAGGGGTGGGCGACTGGGGGGATATATAAATATTGAGGAAGGAGGTTTTCTTAAAGCTCCATAGAAGACTTTTCTTTGCCAAAGAAGTTGCCCCTCCAAAGCCACATTATAGAAAGCTCCGATGATTTTTTGCTAAACAACAAAGTGGACATTCTGCTTTAGAGATTTTTGTTTGTGGGCTCATATACATGGTGACCTTTTCCATTTCCTTCTTATTTTTAGCATCCAATTACTATTCTCTAAATGAATGTTTAATTCCCCAGTTTGGTATTGGCTACAATTTTATTCTGATGCTGCTTCAGGCAATGAAAATCATTTATAGTCCAGATTATTAATTTGTATACTGTTTCCTGTGCTATACACACTGTGCTACTTGTTCACTTTTATTTAATGTCAAGCAGGATATCTGTTTCCTTTGGTTTATCATAACCTCACAAAAACACCTTTATAGAGCGATCACTAAGCTGCTCTTAATCTATAGTTTTTATCTGAAAAACTAAGAAGGGGAAAAAAAACCCCACAGTGTATCTCAGAATGGGAAACTTGCCTCATTTTAGTGAATTGTAGCCTGTTCATTCCCTCTGTAAACACATTCCCTTATTTCCATTTCATTTTGTATCCAAAACAATAATGACAAAGAATTCTATTGTGATGTTTCAGAGTGATCACGGCATGCCTGGTTTAAAAAGCAAACCGGAACACAGGAAATTCAGATTATGGTAGCTTTTGCCTCTTTGATTTGGATGTGTTTTGGATTGGTTGGATGTAATTAATGAATGAACAATTTCTATGGAATATGTTGATAAGTTAATACTTAACACTACAATGTAATTCTGTTTTGGTGGCAGGTGGCCCGGCGTTGGGGCATTCAGAAAAACAGGCCAGCTATGAACTATGATAAACTTAGCCGTTCACTCCGGTATTATTATGAGAAAGGAATCATGCAAAAGGTGAGCAGCTAATACAGCATTAAAATTCATTGAAATGTTGCACATAAATCTGCATGTCATACTTAAAAACCACATATTGCATTGCTGAAGCAAGCTTTCAGTCACTTTAACATATGCTTAGCTCTTGGTTTTGCTTTTTACAAGATTTTCCTTTTCTAAATTTGTGGACATCATAGACAAATGTGTAATAACATGATATACCAAGTAGTAGACTTTCTGGAAGTTCCTACTTTGTTGTCTTTCATAAAAAGAGGTTGTTTCTGCATTAATATTACATGTATGTATTCCCAGAAGTTGTTAATATTCTGCTATTCTCAAGAATTATATAATTTTGAAATGCTTTTGCTTATAAATTCCAATTCTAACCAAATTCTTACTTTTCTCCCTTTGTTTTGATTCCTAAAACATTCAGAACATTTCTTATTTTCATTCTGAAAAACATTTTTCTTGCCTGAAATCTTGCCTGGTCTCAATACCTGACAGCTTAACACCCTAAACTATTTATTAAAAATAAGTATTTGATCTTATTTTGTTGGTAGAATTAAGTGAAATATATTTTGTTTTATTTCAAATGAGCTTCCCTTAATCTTTGAAAGTAGCTTTTTACTGCTTTTGCCTCGATAGTCGGAATATCCAAATGAATATTTACATCCGTGAGTACAGATAAGAACTTCCAGAAAGGAAGTTTAGGAAAGCAGATCTACATTTTCCCACATTTTTGTGTTTTGCGAGAATGAGTAATAATAGGAAACTTTATACATAAAAATAACGTCATTTATATGCAAAGCATCTCAAATTGTTATTAAATGCATAAAATAGTCAAAATACCAACTTTTTTGTTGTTTTTTGTGGATTTCTGACACATTTTGAAAAAAGCCTTGAAATCAACGCAGCGAAAGAGTTAAAAAAGTGAGATAAAACAATGAATTACACTTAGAATATAACATTTTTGAAGACAGTAATGAATAAATGAAAGTAAAATATTTGAACATTTGTTATTATAACATCCTTCAGCCTTGCATATGTATTCAATCTAATTGTCTTGACTGTGAACTAAGTTTACAGTGTGTCCATTGTGAAATTTACAGTTTTATTATGCATCTTTTGTTCATTTGGGAGGGCATGAACTGTTACGGTTGTGGCATATTTTTATGTCACCATAGTTGGGGCAAATAACTAGACCAGTTGGTACATGAAACACTAGAACAGAGAGAACAGCATTATTGAGTTTTCTAGACGAAAGGAAATCAGTGCTCTGGAGTTTGCCAGGTAGAAGTTAGAACTTCCAGGATACTTTAAAAGATAAGGCTGAATTAGATTCTCAGTTGCTTCCTATGTCTCTGAGTCTTACCTTCAAAATGTATAAGTGTTTACTACCTGCTTTTCCTCTCTTCTCTCTCCCAACCCTGGGGTCATTTTTAATTCCTCCCTTTCTATCATTCACCACTTCCATTGGTAGCCAAATCCTTTCAAATGCATCCCAGTCCTTTCATTTTCATCACCATCTTTCTAATTCCAGTGCACATCGAGTGGACTGGCACAGTAGGTACTCAATAATTCCCCTGGGCTGTGTTGCTCAGCAGTAAAGGAAAATGCTGTCATGATTTAGGTTTGCATGCTAGCTTCTTATCGGATCACCTTTTTGAACAGATAAGCTAGCTTCTCCTGCTGAATGGTGGTGTGCTTACCTCTCAAAAGTTGTTGTGATTATGAAATAATGTGTTTGAGACACTTGCATTGTATCTGGCACAATAAAAGTCTCAAACAAATGGTAGCTCTGAGTGCATCTCACAATGTAGGCATACTTGGCTTTGTGTCTCAACTGTTAACACCTCATTAAAGATATCATTCACAGGGCACTAAAAAGTATTAAAAGATCTCTAAGCACACACACCTCTGCTTTCAGACACAGTGTTTGACTGGCTATCTCCAGGATGTCATCGCTGGTCTTAAATATTCTCAAAAGTGTTCAGACTTATGCTTCTTAGTACTAGTATCACCACTTGCATGTTCCTATTTATTTTTCCAGTTATCTCATTTATTTACCTCCTATTTTAATAAATTAATAAGGCAAGATACTATCAAATAAATAATGGCATAGATGTTGAAATGCAGATACAAATGTGGCTGCTCCTCACATTTTTTTCCTATTAGGCTCTAATTGCCAAAGAAAACTATTTGCGAGTACCAGGATGCCAAAAAAATGTACACATTTTTAGAGATGTTATCTACGTATTACTTTCGAAGTTGAATTGAATTACATGATAGCAATGTGTAGTATGACATTTGCTCAAAAGTGTGCATTAATCGAATGAGTGCTAGCGTCATTCATTGTATTACAATTTTAATACTTTTTTTTTTCCTTTCTTAAAATGTGTTTACATTTTTTGGCACCCTGTGTATTTATTCATCAGCTAATATAGGATAGCAAAATGTCATATATGACTGACCTTTTGGGGTGTTGCTGTATAACGTAAGAAAGGGTAATCGTTTACTATGAAACATGCAAAAGTTGAAGTCTACTTATAACTAGCACAACGATCAAGGCTTTTTACAATTTTTATGGATGCTCATGTTAACTTTTCTTCCTCACACGTGTTGAGCCTTTCTGCTTGCTGCTCCTGACTCCCTCATTATCCGTGCTTTCTAGAATGTCTTGAATTGTTGTTTTTATCTGTTAACATATGTGCCACTCCAATGGTTCAGTAAATTCTAGTATAGTCATTCAGAGGAAAATTATGCAGTCCTTTTTTTTTTTTTTTTTTAAAGAAAATCAACTGTGGTGTAGAATTATATGTTTCAATGTGTAAGGGAAAATATTTATACAACTACACTTGTTAAATGAATTTAAAACTTTATATATGTGTTGTATGTAATAGAAAATTAAGTGGAAAGATTAAAAATGAAATAAAAAATAAAAATATAAAATAAAAATAAAATAAAATAAAAATGACCAAGTGGATCTAAATGTGTAAAAAATAAACCACAACACAGATTATTTCAGTAGTCATGGGAGAACTAAGAAATGGCAGAGTAATAATGTTTATTATACCTTATAGACAGTACATGTGTATACTTCTGTTTCAAAATTTAGAAATACCTGGAAAAGTATATACAAATATTTTAATAGTGGTTATTTGTGGAAGATATAATGATAGATCATTATTTTGGGGGCTTAATCTGTAATTGTTCATTTTCCTCCAGTATCCCTGTATTCTGAAATTTAAAAACTTAACACATAATTTAAATATCTAGTCTTTTAAAGCGCAGTTCAAAAAACTCCTCCTTGTTTTATTCTGATTCATCTCTCTTGCAGAAGTCATGTTTTGTTTATCTCAGCTTTGCAATTTGGGCATACTTTCCATTTTGAAGTTGCAACTCTAGTAATGGAAGACATTGTTATTTCCTTACTTTGGTTATCATCCCTTGTTGTAAACTCTGCAGCCTTTTACATAGTCCAATAAATATAGTAATAGTCTTAAAAATGTTTATTCAAAAGAAAAATGGAAGGAAGCAGTGAGTCAAGGCAGAATCCTTAAGAGGTTTTTATAATCTTGATTGCATGTTACACATTTTAATTCCACACTGATTTATCAAATCATTTCCAATTATAACCAATAGCAACAGGTTGGACAAAAAAAACTCCAGTAGCCTAAAGTAAGTACCTTTTTCTCCACAGCCTCAAACAAAACCAAGCAGGTTATTAAATGGTCTGAGGCTCTGAGGTATGAGAAGCATTCATTTTATTTTTTTCTCAAAATTCTTTGAACAAATATAAATAGGAAAACCAGGATTCAGCATCTTAGCTTTGTTTCTGATATTTTTATTTTTATGGTAATATCACAATTTCACTTTTATGAACTTAATTTCCTTTTTATAAAGGATTAAAGTGAATACATTTATGCCAGGCTCCTCTGTTTGCCACGCAGTATACCAGGGACTTCTATCTCAATCTTACAACAGACGCTCTTTCCAAGGAGCCATTCCCATCCCCATTTTACTTTTAGAAAGGGGGAACTGAGGGCAGTTTAAGAAACATATCCAAATTCATAAAAACTAAGTATTGACTGTTTTCAAATCTAAGAGTATTCATATTATTTGGATTCTCTAAATTGGTTCCTCTTACAGGGTTAAAAACCCAGAGCAAAAAATATTGTAAATCTGAGTCCAGAACAGCAGTGCTCTTTGGGAATCGTTTCTTTTTTTCCAAACATATACAGATCGTTAGTAAACTATGAACTCGTTATTCCCCACATCAAAAAGCAACTAGCCGTGCCTATTTGATGGATAGGATTAATTTTCACCTTTCTAAAATTACTGAACTCTAGATACGCACAAAAAGTTACTATCAAAGTTAATACAAAGAATCATATTCATCCTTACACCTCCTTCCTCCCCCGTTTTGAGAAACTTGGAGTTGTTTATTAATGGCGGTGGGTCGAAGGGGGACCATCTTTGTTTCACTCAATTGTTTATAACTTCCTAGAGAAGCATTACTCTTCAAAATTTAAGTCTAGAACATGTCGTTCCCTACAAATTACGCCATTTCTTTATTTCAAGTAGCTGTCACATTTCTTTTTCTCCTCTCCTTCCTATGCGTTGTGTACTTTAAATTCCTTTCACTTTTTTACACCTCTTACTTCAATTTGACACTTTACACACATCCTTAACTTCTGTCTAATGCATCTTGCCTTCATTTTTAAAAGTGATGTACCCAGGATAATGCTGTCGTCTTGATCCATCTTTCATTTAAATAAGGGTATGCATCTTTTTTTTTTTATGAAAATACACAGTAGGGGAAAAAAAAATAGTTCACCCTGTGAATTGGTGAATCACTAGTCTAGTCTTATTAGGAACACAGCACGTTTTACTTTTACGGTTTGGAAGTTTAGTTTTCTACAATTTCAGAACTGTAATATCAGAAGGGACACACTATACCTTAAAGGTCCAGTTATTTTACACGTATAGATATTACCTTTTAAAACAAGAAAAAAAAAAACTTTTAGTGTGAGATGTGTGCGTGAAATCATTGTTCCCTCTCCCAACAATGTATGTAAGTTTACCTTTATATTAAAACATGCAAACTGCTAATCTTTTCACTTATATGTGGAATAAATGTAAATATTACCCAATGTTTTGCACTTCCCTCAATTGAACCATAGTTTATTTCACAAAGTAAAACCTTTATTTTCTTTTATGTGTATCTGCAAATACTTGGTTGCTCTTTCTTTGATCCATCCTTTCTGGTGTATTAAACCATGTTTTTGTTCTTTTCCTTCCCTTTCCTTCTCCATCTGGTATGGTGAAGATGTGTGGGATTTTGTTTATTTGTTTTTTGAGGTATAACTAACAATCAACATTAGATTTATCTCAGGTGTACAACATAATGATTCGATATTTGTAAATATTTCTAAATGATCACCATAGTAAGTCTAGTTCACATCCAGCTCCATACATAAGGATGGGTTTTTCTCTTCCATGTTTTCATTAGGTGGCTGGAGAGAGATATGTCTACAAATTTGTGTGTGATCCAGAAGCCCTCTTCTCGATGGCCTTTCCAGATAACCAGCGCCCGCTGCTGAAGACAGACATGGAACGTCACATCAATGAAGAGGACACAGTGCCGCTGTCTCACTTTGATGAAAGCATGGCCTACATGCCTGAAGGGGGTTGCTGCAACCCCCACCCCTACAATGAAGGCTACGTATATTAACACAAGTGACAGCCAAGCAGGGCCTCCTTGCTCTTGCCGTCTTTTTGCAAGATGCAGAGAATCTCTGAATTCTCTTGAATCTTTGATTTTTGTTGTTTGTATTTTATTTTAAAATAATAATACACAAGAAGGGGCTTTTTCCTGTTGCATTATTCTATGGTCTGCCATGGACTGCGCACTTTATTTGAGGGTGGGTGGGAGTAATCTAAACATTTATTCTGTGTAACAGGAAGATAATGGGTGGGGGGCATTGGGGATTACTTTTTACTTAGGCTTGGGATGGGGTCCTACAGGTTTTAAGTATGATGAAGCTATATCATGTTTATTTGATTTCCTAACAACAAAAAAATGTTCATTGTCTCTGGGTATCTATGGTACAGTTAATTCACATTGTGTAAATATCCACTTGGAGACTATTTGCCTTGGGCATCTTCCCCTGTCATTTCTGAGTGTAAGGTGTACAAAGAAATCTGTAAATGGCAGTTTAATTGTTAGAGATAACTGTTTTTGCACCTCTTGTAGAAAGGTATTTAGAGATTGCATTTGCTGTTTTTTTGTCTGTTTGTTTGTTTTGCTTTATATATGACTCACAGAGGATAACCATAAAATGGGTAATTCTCTCTGAAGTTGAATAATCAATACAACTGTAAATGAGGGGCACGATTTTGGACTCTGGCTTCAAACTGAGTCACAGGCCAGTAGCATTACATGTATCTGGTGCCACCTTGCTGTTTAGATACAAATCATACTATCATTTAAAAAGTTTGAAGCCCATTTCTGTTAAATAAAGATACATCATGGTCCTTTGAGACCTTCATTTAAATGTTAAATCTGGGATCACAATGAAGCAAAAAATATTCGTGTCTTTTCACTTCCTTCAGCACATAAAAACATTATTTAATCAATAAGAATTAACTGTACTAAATCACATATTATGCTGTTCTAGACACAGCAAGCATTCCTTAAGAAAAATATCCAATACACTTAAATAGGTACTATAGTAATTTTTAGAGATGGTACCCACTGATATGCATTTAAACCTTTTACTGCTGTGTTATGTTGATAACATATATAAATATTAGATAATGCTAATGCTTCTGCTGCTGTCTTTTCTGTAATATTCTCTTTCATGCTGAACTTACTATTACATTTATAAGCAATGCAATTAACTACAGATAGCATTTCAGGACAAAATAGATGACTCAAACCATTTATTGCTTAAGAAGTAGCTTATGCCATGCTATGCTATAAGCAGCTTTGATGCACACTGACAAATGAAGAGTAAGCTTCAGCTTGCTAAGGAAACTGTGGAAACTTTTGTAACTTTTCGTGAAATGGAAAATTATTTACAAACTGTTAAAATATATGAGGAAGTTGCTGTATGACATAGTGCTGGCACTGATATCCATCATCTTGTTTTGACACTCATGTAAATGTTATTGGATTGTTTGAAAGAAGATTTAAAGATTTAAAGTTTCAAAGGTTTTTGTTTTGTTTCTGTTTTGCATTTGGAGAAAATTTTGAAAGCAGGATATGTATGTTGTTCCGTTCACGTTGAAACAACCATAAGTGAATGGTGTCATGGTATCTCTTGAATAACTTGCTAACCAAGCCAAGTAACACAAGTGAATTTTGTTCAGTCCATCAGTATCCCAGAGGAACAACAGTTTTTTTAAGAGTTTATAGCAAAATGTTAAAAAAAAAAAAAATTCTAAACACAAATTTGAAAACAACCCCTGAAAGCCATTTCATGATGGGCACAGGAAAGATTGTTGAACGATGTTCCAGCCACCCATGTTCCCACACATCGCTAAATTGAACAGTTATTGGGAAATCCACATATCATAATAAATATTATTCACATTTAATCCTATAAAAAATTTCTAATTTCAAGATGTGTGTAACCTTTGATTTCAATGATTGTTCTGCACATACGTTATATACCATTAGGCCCACTGTGGGCTAATAAGTATGCCTTAAAAATCAGAACATTTTTTTCACCCTACTATGCTCATGTAGCCATTTATAGTACTTAGAATAAAAAACAGGTTTTAAAATAGCCAGCTAAAGTTTTATTGAGAGGAAAATTGTTATATTTGGAGAAATTGAAGGATAATTCTTTTTTTTTTTTGAAGGAAAAATTGAAAGTGGGTCTTTAAAATATGATTTAAATGAAAATTGTATTCCTTTTCTATTTCTTCTTCTTTTCCTTTTTCTTTTTCCTTTTCTTTTTTTCTTTTTAAAATTACACTCCTAGTTTGCCAGGAGGGAAGAATTGAGCTATCAGTTATCTTAAGGTTTCAAAAGAGAAACTGTTATTAATTATATAATATTTAAGGACAAACTATATATTTTGCTGTTTAAGGTAGTGACTCACTGAACAAAATAAGTAATTGGCCAACATTAAGGATATTTCCAATACAGAAGGGTTTAAAACATTGCATTATACACTCGGGAAATGGATCTGAAGTTTTTTGTTTTTTGTTTTTTTTCTTTAAGTTCTATTTTTATTCTACTTTTTGTTTGGTTGTGTTTCTATTTTCAGATAGATTAATAAATCTGGCAGCTGATTTCTGCAACATTCTTGTGTTTTGAATTTCTAACTGAATTGGCTACTCAAACATAGAAATCAATTAAAAATTAAACATTTTTTCTTCAACTTGGTAAGAGTAACTAAAATATCTCCCCTAGTGTTTACTGTCTCTTAATGATGACATACTAATACTCAACTGACAAATAACAGCAAACAATTTTACATCCCAAATAACAAACGAAACATAATTTTTCTTAAGTTATGCCTATTAAAAATGCTTAAAAATAAAAATCCACAATGCTGATAGTGCAGAGCAGTTTTCTCAAATCATAGAAGGATCTTGGAGGTCATTTAACTGAAACTTTTTACAGATTGTACAGGCATACCTCAGTTTTATTGCACACTACTTGATTGTGCTTCAAAGGTGTTGTGTTTTTTTTTTACAAACTGAAGACAAGACCGTCCATCAGCAAAAAGATTATGCCTCACTATTGAGATACTCGCTTTATTAACGGTGGTCTGGAAAGGAACCCACAATACCTCTGAGGTATGCCTGTATTAGTTTCCTGTAGATGTAACAAATTACCACACATTCATTAGCTTAAAGCAACACAAATGTATCCTCTTACAGTTCTGGAGATCGTAAGTCCAAAATGAGTCTAAAGGGAATAAATCAGGTGTCTGCTGGGCTTGGTTCTTTTGGAGGTTCCAGCAAAGAATCCCACTCTAGCATCTTCCACTTTTAGAGGCTGCTGACATTCCTGACTCCTGGCTCCTGGCTTCATTCAAATCTCTGCTTCTATGGTCACATCCCTTTCTCCTCTACTGTAGCAAAATCTCCCTCTGCCTGTGTCTTTTAAGGACACTTGTGATTACATTTAGGGTCCACCCAGATAACCCAAGACAATCTCCCTCTCTCAAGATCTTTAACTTAATCACATCATCCAAGTCCCTTTTGCCAGATACCATATTCATACGTTCCCATGATCAGGACATGAGTATGGAGGTGGTAGTGGGGAGTTGCTTTTATTCAGCCTACCACACAGAGGAAGACACTGTAGTAAAAATACTGATTGACTTACCTATGGATTAAAAAGTTCTATTGATGAAACTGTGATTAGAAATTACTGAAAAACATTGTTTACCATTGAGATAGTCTCTGCTTTATTCTGCATAAATGGTACAGATCGCATTCTATATTAGAGTTCATCTATTTCATCAAAGCATCTGGTAATCCCATCAAGCTTTTAGATTATTTAATCCCCCTTCATGTAAACATTATGTAATAGGGGAAAAAAACACAGGTGTGATAATTACAGAGTAGTAGCACAGTTAATTCTGTTGTCCAAGACCGATTATATTTTTTAAAATAAATTTGGTGCTAGTGAGTTGTTACTATGTCGTCTTAACATCTGCAAGTGATTACTATTAGGTAATAATATGTAGCATATGTCTGTTACTCAGAAGAACAATTCTAGAATGAGTCAACTTACCTTTATATGACAAGGAAATAAATCTATTATCCAAGATAGCATTTGGCCCGATTATAGGAGTTTCTAAAGTGAGCCGCTTTGTCTATAAGGCAGCATTTCCAGAATTTATGACAAAACATTACAGAGGAGAAGGCCATCTGAATGTTCCTTACTTGGTATCTTAAAAGAGAACACCTAAAACTTAAAAAGAAATGAGTGCGAAATATTTTCCAGTTGCAGTTTGATATGAGGCAGGGGAGAAATGGACGTATTAAAAAATAGTAATTGGGTAAAAGTAATAGGAGGAAGTTAAAGAAAGCAAATGGACATATTGAGCAATTATGATAAGAATTGCATAAAAGCCAAGTTTCCATAAGCTATCAGTGTTGGACATGATACTGAAGAATTTGGCCCAATTTGCTCAACACAGCAAGTACTTTCAGGGCTTGGCTCTTTTTTTTTTTTTTTAAACTTATAAGATTTGGTTTAGAAAGATTTATAAAAAGAAATTATGGAAAAATATAGTTTAAGAAGAGATACTTTGATTAGAGTAGTGAATGCCTTTATAGAAATATTGATCATTTGAGAACGTTCAATTAAAAGTATACATAGAATAGCTATGGTTTATGAATTCACATGTAAGGTAGTTTTTTTTTTTTTTTTTTTTTGCATATCGACTGATATTCCATTCTAAAATGATGTTTCTATTGAGAAATTTTTTAATTCGCTTGGATGTATTAGAATATTTATGGATTAAGAAAACATGCTATGAAATTTATGTGATTATAGCAAATTAAATATACTCAAAATTTAAATATAAAATAAAAGCCCAGAAACTGAAAATATTAGACTATCGTGATCACTCTGGAAGACGGCACATTTTAAAACCGATGAAGTCTAAAGTTTTGACTTGCTTCTAAGCATCTGTAACATCTTAATCATTTAATTTATGATCAAGGCACTTGAGTCGTGTCTGTACTCTTTCTGTCAATTATCAAGTATGATTCTCTTTCTGGTAACAGATCCCAGGATACCTGATAAAACTGTTTCTAGTTCTATGTTCTATTCTCTTTAAATACTTTTTTCCTCTTTCCCTTCAGCAACCGTATTGGCAAGAAATTTTGGTAAAGGAACTATCGAAATTATTTCAGTGACTCCCATGAGCCAGTCAACGTGACATACATTACTGCCTCCATCGCTTGATTGGCTTTGAGAAGCTGAGGCTAATGGTAAAACCAAAATGTCTTTGTGTCAAGATGTCATGTGATCCCAAGCAAACTCATAAGCCCTACTTTCTTTGTGTAATCTGGACCTAGCACCTTTCTCGATTTAAATTTTTAATAACTTAAAAATGTAGGTAACCATGACTCACATTTTCCTTAAACATTCTTACTTAGAATTTATTTCTTTAACAATTTTTGAATAGTCTACAGAAAAATCTGAAAAGAAAATGAAGTACTATTTAAACAACACCAACACAAGCCATAATTATGTATGTATGTATGCATGTATGTATGTATATGTATGTATTTTGAGTCTTTAAGTATTTAGAAATCAAAGTGATTTTTTTGTTTCCTATTGGACAGGGATAGAGCTTAATGATCTCCAGAGACAGATGTACTGATCAAACTCCTCAGAAAATTAACACTGCTTTTATGACTTTTCCCCAGAACACTTTAAAACCTAGAAGATTTGAAGTCACATGATTCAGAAGAAACAACAACTGGATTTTTGAAGTAGAAGGTAGAACTGAAAGCATAGAAACTATTTTATAAAAATAGTCTTAATTTAAAAAAAGTCACATTGCTGCAAAGGGGATTGTGACCTCTTACATACCTCTTAATTTTCTGCATATCCAGTAAAACTATTTGTCCTGTAGAAAGTGAATTTTATTGGCAGAAGAAAAATGTGGTGGGGGATAAAATAAGAAGATAAGAATGCATGTGGCACTATGTTTTAAACTGCAAAATTTTATCCTACCTTTTAATTTGACAGAAATATTTTACTTTATACTTAAAATACTCTTACACCTTGAATTCTCTATTTTTTTCCATTTAAAAAATTGTAGTAAAATATATATAACATAAAACTTGCTATTTTAATCATTTTTAATTGTACAATTCAGTGGCTTCTATTACATTCACGAAGTTGTGCATCCATCACCATTATTTCCAAATAATGCTTTATTGTTAAAAATACTACAGGAGATACTTTGTTTTATGTTAGAATTAGAAATGTAAAAAACATAGAACTTTATGCTTTCTAATAATTCACATTACTTTTTTATTAATGGTTGGCCTTGATTTTATACCATAGTTTAATAGTTGTATTTAAGAAGTGAAAAATGCACATTATGTATAAACATTATTTCTACAAAGGCCCAATGATTGTTGCAGGAAAAAAACTTCATTTAGATAACCAACTTATTGGATGTTTTGGAAATAACTCAGTTACTTAAGTGTATGTTAACAAATAAAAACAGCCCCTTAAAACAAGCCATGTCAAACTGACTTGATCTTTTTCACTCATGTTTCTTTTATTTGAATTGACAAATTTGGTTAACGTATTATAAAGACACAACAATACTGAAGCTACGCTTAAACTCTTTAAGACAGTGATAATTTCAGATAACTTTTTAAGGAAAAAAAAATTCCCAATCAGAAACATGCTAGCTTTAATAACAGTGTTTAATTAATGTGAAATTAGGCTAGCAAGATAAATTGGGCATCTCTCCACCACACCCTCACCATATCTTTAGTCTAAGCCCTGAGAACTTCCTAAATTAAAATAAATTGAATATTTGTCTGTGACTTTTAAGATGTCTTATAGGTTCCTTTCAAGATCTGTTCCTTGAAATATGGTACTTAATCACATAAATTAAGGTGACTTGTTTAGAATCATTCACTTACAGAGTAAACTTTTGGTTTATTATTGAAAAGGCAGCATCTGATTAGGTAAGAGTCTACTATTATATTTAATTTTTCCTCAGAAAATACCAGGCCCAAATGTGATACATTCCAAATTTGTTTTGTTGATTTTTACTTGTTTATTTCACAAAGAGCTGATTTTGCAGGTATAAATAGGTAAAGTTACAAATAACCCATAAAATTGTCATTTTAATTATTTCACATGCTTACCTCTGAAATTCAGTATCAAGCAAATTATGAAATAGAACCAACTGAAAAAAGACTTCTTCCCCAAAATATACTGTTTATTTTAACTCAAATTTGTGATTATGTACAAACCCTGAAGCAGTGTTTCTACAACCAAAACATAGAGAAATATGAAAATAAATATTTGGATAATTTAGATTCCAAAGAAGAAATATGCTGCACACTGATTGATTCATTGAGTGAATATTACATCATATTAGAACAGCCTTTGGATTATTCATTTCAATTTCTTTTATGTTGGGAAATCCATTCATTTAATCCTTCGAAATGCCAAATATGAATTTTCTACAAATTGGTATTAAACACTGCTTTAAAATCAGTTGATTACGTACTATGTTCTGCATCCAAATTACTCCTCCCCCCCAATATGTAGAGTCTATGGAAGATACGATAGATTTATAAAAAGTGATCCCTGCCCTAAAACTAAATAAGACTAACCCATGTGAATCTAACACATACTTAGAGAACTATGCAATGTGGTATATTATAATTAGGCTGAAACATTCTATCCTTTAGTGCACAGAATCTATGCAAAAGGAGTATGGTTAAAAAGTGGCCTTAATGCTAGTTACAGTGGGGAAAAGGGATAGTTTTATTCACACATAATGACTGTTTAAGTTCAATCATGCCTGTTTCTATAAAGAAAAACATTTAATTAATCACTAAGTGTTAGTTTATGTGGCCCATAATACAGGAGGATGTTGAAAATTTAACTAAAAATCAAGGCAGGGCAGACTGCCAAGTCACTATCTTCTGGACTTCCATGATCCTGAGCATCTTGATTAAAAGCATTTAATGTGTGCACCCGCTGTGTACACGTACATACGGGGACTCCTCACTGTATTATGAAGGGGTCATTATATGAGTATTTGACAGTTCCAAGCAACAGAAACCAACTGATTGGGAGATTTTCAAAGCCAAGGGGCCCCATTCATAGATGCTATAGTTATCCTCGGTACACACCCTAACAAATGGCCCCCTGTCCTCAACCTACAAATGATGTTTTAAAAAGGCAATAGAGATGAGTACAGCATCCTGAGTTATTCTAATTCTTGACCCATTCCATCCAATAGTCCATTGCAGTGACAACTTTATAGCAGGAAGCTCATGAGTTGTTACCTGCCCTAGTACCCCAGATAGTCTCTGTGTCTGGGAGAGTGCACCAATTTTATCCTTGCATATTATTAACAGTGCCCAATTTTACTTTCAAATTTGGAAAATAAATTCACTTTACCTGCACCCTAGATCAGAAAGTCTCTAATAATGACTTTCTGTGATTGAATCATCTCACTATCTCTCCAGGAGAGATATCTCTGAAACGTCCCCCTACCTGATAAAATTAACCTTTTCCCCCCTCTATATCTGTTGTGGTCTACAATTGTTATCATAAATTTTATATTTATATTTCTGCATGTTATATATCAGTCAAGGAATGATGGGATTTACAGGAATAAGGGACATAGACATCTGTATGTTTTTTGTTGAGGCTGAACTAGATAGATTTTAAGGTTTATGAACTATAGATATGTCCTCATGAAAATGAATGCACCATGACTACCTGTTTTAAATTGAAAAAGGAGCTTTAGAAGAATAGTGCGTAGATGGTAAAACTGATGGAAATAACAAAGAACTTAGCTTAAAACATCATAATAGAAGGAAATAATCATAAATTTATTCAGGTCAGTACTACTGAAATGAATATTTCATTCTTTGGTTTTTTACATCTCTCTTTTTTAGGTTTGTATTAAAAAATATAGATAACACACATTATAGCATTTTCAGGTGTACACCATAGTTATTCAACATCTATATACCTAAAGAAGTTATCACCAGGATAAGTCCAGCAACCATCTGACATCATGCCATGGTGTCAACAATATTACTAACTACATTCCCCATGCTATATCTGATGTCCCCATGACTTGTTTTATACCTGGAAATTTGTACTACTTACTGCCCTTCACCTTCCTGCCCACCTTTTAATCTTTCAATTACAGTTGACAATATTATTTTATATTAATGTCAGGTGTACAGCATAGTGGTTAGACATTTGTATAAATTGAAGAAGTGGCCCCCTTGTCTACTGCTCACCTGGCACTACACATAGTTATTATCATACTATTGACTTTCCTATGCTTTACTTTACATCCCCATGACTATTTTGTAGCTACCAATTTGTACTTCTTAATCTTTTTACCTTTTTCACCCTGCCCCCCAACATCCCTCCCATCTATCACCCAAAAACTCTAGTGCCCATCTGACACCAAGTAGTTATTACAATATTATTGACTATATTCCTGTGTTATATTCTACATCCCCATGACTACTGTGTAGCAACCAATTTGTACTTCTTAACACCTTCCCCCTTTTTACCCACTTCCAACCCTTCTCTCATCTGGCACCAATCAAAATATTCTCTGTATCCATAAGTTTGTATCTGTTTTATTTGTTTATTTTTTCCTTTAAATTCCACGCATATGCGAAATCACATTGCATCTATCTTTCTCTGTCTGACATACTCCATTCAGCATAATACCCTCCAGGTCCATCCATACTGCCACAGATGGCAAGAACCTATTCCCTTCCATGGCTGAATAATATTTCATTGTATATAGGTACCACCTCCTCTTTGTCCACTCATCCAATGGACACCCAGGCTGCCTCCACATCTTGGCTATTGTAAATAATGCTGCAATGAACATATGGATGCACATGTCCACTTGAAGTAGTGTTTTGGGTTTCTTTGGATAAATACTCAAAAATGCGAACACTGGGTCCTTCTTTGTCTCTTGTCTTTTTTTAAAGTTTATTTTGTCTGCTATAAATATTGCTACCCCAGTTTTATTTTATTGTTGTTTTGTTTTCATTTCCATGAAATAACATTTTCCATCCCTTTACTTTCAGTCTGTGTATGACTTTCAATCTGAAGTGTCTTGTAGGCAGCATATGTAAGGCTTTTGTTTTATTATGCATTCAGCTAACCTATGTTTTTGATTGAAGCATTTAATCCATTTACATGGAAAGTAATTGTTGATAGGTATATAGTTATTGCCATTTTATTAATTTAAAAAAAAACTTTTTTTTTTTTTTTTTTCGATCTTAAAGAAGTCCCTCTAAGATTTTTTGTAATAATGGTTTGATGTTCATGAACTCCTTGAGATTTTTCTTGTCTGGGAAACTCTATCTCTCCTTTGATTGTAAATGATTCCTTTTCTAGGTAGAGTACTCTTGGTTGTAGGTCCGTTCTTTTTATCACTTTGACTATTTTCTGCCAATCCCTTCTGGCCTGCAAAATTTCTGTTTAGAAATCAGCTGACAGTCTTATGGAAGCTCCCTTGTAGGTAATTGCTTTTCTTTTGCTGCATTTAGGATTCTCTCTTTGTCTTTAACCTTTGTCATTTTAACTATAATGTGTCTTGGTGTGGGCCTCTTTGGGTTCATCTTGTTTGGGACTCTCTGCACTTCCTGAGCTTGTATGTCTTTATGTCTTTTTTTTTTTTTTTTTTTTTTTGCCAGGTTAGGAAACATTTCATTCATTATTGCTTCAAATATATTCTCAATTTCTTGCTTTCTCTCTTCTCCTTCTGTTATCTCTATAATGCAAATGTTGTTATGTTTGATGTGTCCCAGAGGTCTCTTATCCTCATTTTTTTTTTTTTATTCTTTCTTTTCCTTTAGCTGTTCTGGTTGTGTGTTGTCTGGTGCCTTGTCTTTCAAATCGTTGATTTGATCCTCTGCTTCATCCAGTCTGCTTGTAATTCCTTCTAGTGTATTCTTCATTTCAGTTATTATATTCTTTATTTCTGACTTTTCTTTCTTAGTGTCGGTGTTCTTTTTTATGCTTTCTATCTCTTTGTTGAGGTCCTCACTAAGTTTCTTGAGCATCCTTATAACCAGTGTTTTGAACTCTGTATCTAGTATGTTGCTTGCCTCCATTTTATTTAGTTCTTTTTTCTGGAGTTTTATCCTGTTCTTTCATTTGGTAAATATTTCTTTGTTTCCGCATTTTGGCTGCCTCCCTGTGTTTGCTTCTATATGTTAAGTAGATAGGCTACAACGCCGGTTTTGGCCACATGGTCTTATGTAGTAGATGCCCTGTGGGGCTCAGTGGCACAGTGTCCCTGGGCATCTGCAGTGGGTGCTGCAAGAGTGTCCTTTGTGTGGGTTGTATGTGTTCTTCTGTTGCATTGGAGCCTTGGTTGCTATTAGCATATCAGTGTGTGGGATTGACCCTCAGGCTGATTTGCTGTGGGGTTTGGCCACGTCCACAGTTTATAGGTTGCTGTGTGTGGGGGGTAACTGCATGGAGTGGGATTTGCCCCAACTGTGTCTGGTGCCTTTTGAGATGGCCCTTTGGGTGTGCCACTTGTGGGGCTAATTGGGTGGTGCTCTGCTGTGATCTGAAGCCAACCTCCAAGTATGTTGATTTTAGGGCCTTGTGGGAGGTGCTCCAGTGCAGGCCCACGCCAGCTACTGCTTGTTACTGGCAGAGAAGTACCTGGTAGGAGCTACAAAGCAATCCATGGTTGGTCACTGGCTGTGCAGTACCTGGAGGCACATGGCAGAGGCCACATTTTGAACCAAGGATGGCTGCCACCAGTACCAGGTCTGGAGTAGCTCCCTAAGAGGCCTGCTGTCACCTGCCAGCACCCATAAGTTTCAGCCCCTGATAAAGCCTCCTGCAGTATGGAGTTGGGTGTGACGGAGTCTCAGTGAGTCAGCAGGATGGAGCAATCGCAGCTCACCATACCAATTCAGATTCAGATTTGACCATAGGCATTGGGGAGGGACTCAACCCAGGAAAGATGGTGCCAGTCTGACAGCTGCAATGAACAGGACCCCTCACAGGGAAAACGGCAACTGTCCTTCCAGTCCTCACCCCAAAGTTACACCACTCAGTCTCTCCTTATATGCCTCTGACACCCTCCGAGTCACCGTTCCTCCAATGGAGCCCAGGGTGAGTACCTGCACAGGCCCCTTAATAGGACATCTGGGTTTTTCACAGCCAGATGCTTTGTGGGCTCCTCTTCCTGGCACCAGTATTCCGGCTGGGAAGCCTCGTGCGGGGCTGGGGTCCCTCTCTCCTTCATGAGGAATCTCTGTGGTCAAGATATCTCCCCTGATTTTTAACCACCACATGTGAGTGTGGCACTAGCCCGTTTTGTGTCTCTGCCCCTCGTACCAGTCATGATGTAGCTTCTTTATATCCGTATTATAAAACTTCTGTTCAATTAAGCTTCAGATGGTTCTCCTGGTTGATTTTTGTATAATTTAGTTGTAATTTTGATGTGTTCACAGGATGAGGCAACCACAGTTTATTTACTCCGCCGTCTTGGATCTCTTTTTCTTGCACCTCTTTACCCAATATTTGGAACCCAGGAGAGAGAACCCAAGACTTTGCCCTGGGTTTGTGTACTCACTCCTTGCCTGTAAAGGGGATGGCATCTTTCTTACAGTCCCATCAAGCTCTTGCATAATGACTGAGAAGTAATTTCCTTAAGTAACTGGCAACTTAAAAAGAAGTCGAATTGCCTGTTTGGTGTCCAGTTTTTCTCAAAGTCCCTAAAAATAGTACCATCAATCTTCAGAATGGGAAAAACCCTGAATATAGAATGTCTTTTTTGTTCTTCCATTTTCCATAAAAGGGTGTTGATTCCTATAAGACCTTAAAGCCTGCTGATGTGGTACATGTGCATAAAAGCAATAATATTTCCCAAGTTCTAGAAAAGTATCAGAGGAATAATGAGAATAAAACAATATGACAATGTATGCATATAGGATAGGCAAAGTATTAGTTTGCTAGGACTGCTGAAACAAAGTAACACAAACAGCATGGTTTGAACGGCAGAATTTATGGTCACACATTCTGGAGACTAGAAGTCCCAAATCAAGGTGTTGGCAGGGCTGGCACCTTCTGAACATTGGATTTGTTCCAGGCCTCTCTCCTTGGCGGATAGTTGGATTTTTCTCATGTGTCTTCACATCCAATCCCCTCTGCGTCTGCCTCTATATACTGTTTCTCTTTTCAGAAGGGCACCAGTAAAATTGGATTAGAGCTTATTCTAATGACTTCATGTTATGTTACCTCTGTAAAGGCCCTAATTCCAAGTAAGGTTACATTCTGACATGCTGGATTTAAGACTCCACATATCTTTTTTTGGGGGGAGGACACAATTCAATCCATAACAAATTTAAATTATGGTCAAGTGTAAGTGAAAGAATCTGTTAAAATGAAATGATTGGCATCCATTACACGTGACATTCAGACTTAAGCAATAAATTACAACTATATCTTTATTACATTACATGAATAATATGGATAATTGCATAAATATAACAAAGGCATCACTCTATATTCTAAATAGAGATGTTTGAAATAAATTTTATTCTTAAAGTCTTCTTGTGTCCCTACCATCAATTAACACTTTTCCTAAAAAGATGTTATAGAAAAATATGACTAAAGGGATTACTTACATAATAAATTTAATGAAATTCTATATTAAGATGTAGGGATAATGAATGAGGGAAATGGGTAATATAAAAGCAGAAAGAGAAAAATGGTACCATGATAAAACTAGTAGGTTCTTTTTGATTTCTGGTTTTTAGGACCTAGAAATGAACTATGTGCCAGGATAAGATCTATGAAGAAAAACACTGTAGACTTTTCTGAGCTAAAATGAGAAGTTAAATGAGAAAATTTGCATTGAGCACTGCTTATCATTTAAGCAC
This sequence comes from Rhinolophus sinicus, assembly GCF_057876585.1. NCBI lineage: Eukaryota > Metazoa > Chordata > Mammalia > Chiroptera > Rhinolophidae > Rhinolophus > Rhinolophus sinicus. Next base: position 24,650,430 of record NC_142504.1, read on the forward strand.
CATTGAGCAATAAGCAGCATGGGTTTACACAGAACAAATCATGCCAAACAAATCTGATTGCTTTTTTTATTGAATTACAAGATTAGTGGATGAATGCAATGTGGGAGATGTAATACATTTGGATTTTAGCAAAACATTTGATACAGCATCTCATGAACTCTAAGATGAATTCAAATAGTCAGGAATATTAACACTGGGGTAAGGAATGGAAATTAAATGAAGGATTGCAAAGAGAAAGAAGTAATAATCAACCGTGATATGGCAGCTTGGGAACACATCATTATAAGGTGCTATAGTGATCACAGAATTTATTCAATACATATTAACATTCACACAGCTTTCTCAGATTTGATAAAAAAAAATGAAATAAAGGATTCAGAATGCACCCCATGATTTCAGACATTATATACAATCAACTCAGATTTAGAGGAAGGAGAAAATAGATTTGGCCTCAAACATTTTTATGCTTTTGAAAATAGTTACTTATATCACTGGATTATTTAATTCACTTAATGCTCTAAGATTCTGTCATGATGCTGTTATTTGATCTTTTTCTGTGTCTCAGAATGAGCCAGTTCTTTAAGTCATCCAATCTGCCTGGCTTTATACTAAAGATTCATGAAGAAGATAGCACAAGCTTTCTCAGTGGCCTGACTTTTTAGTGTTCAGGATACGAATTATATGACGGTGTAGACTTCATGTTAGATACAGCCCTCATGGTGGAAGTTAAATATGTTACCTAATTAAATAAATGGGAAAGAGTAGAAGCATTCCAATGAAATTCATAGTTCATACTAAATGGGGAGGTGCCACTAAAAGCAGTGAGGCCAGTAAAATTATAGCAGTGCCTGGGTGCAACTGAGAAATGCATATATCAACTGAAAAGCACAAGAGTAACTTGGAAAGGAAAGAAACATTCAGCAGGATGCAACAAGGTGACACTGAGAGCAAACAGCAACTTTCATATGAGTTTACAATGTCAGGTATCACCCAAGAGATGTAACAGGATGTTTGACCTATTAGATGAGGTTGAAAAAGATTCATCAGTTTCTGAATATACGTTTAGATCCCTTTTGGAAGACTCAATTTATTCCTTTTGGAAACATGATTTTCTAGAATAATTAAAAGGTACAGAGAGAAATCAGAGCATAGCAACAAAGAAAGATCCTGAAGTGTCAGGATCAGCTCACGATGAAAAATCAAAATATGTATAGCATTGTTAGAAGGGAAAGGAACAAAATAGAGGTAGTCTGCAGGTGAACATCTGTAGCAAAAGAGAGTCAATATTTCTAAAGGGCAAAAAATCCCCCACTCAATTGGAAAGGCTGAGAATGAATAAATTTATATCCACATTAGTAAAAATTAAAATCCTGGAAAGGGGAGATACTGTATATCTGAGAGTCTTCAAATTTCACCTTTTGATTAAAGAATGAACTCAAGAATATGCCATAAATTTAGAAATGTGATGAATTTCTGAACAGATGCAGTAACCTATTTCAATAAAAATTCAAATTTTAATATACACTTTACATATATTTATTATGAGTACAACTATTGAATCTGCACATTCCCCGTCTCTCCTTTCTTTCTTTTTTAAATTAACCTGCACGTTTTCAAGTGGTTTTTGTGGTCCAGTGTTTCTCTACCAGCGCAGTGGCCATTTGGGCCAAACTATTCTTGAGCGAGACTCTCTTGTGTATTGTAGGATGTATAACATCTGTAGACCGCTGGCATTACATACCAGTAGATCTTCCAGGATGTATAACAGCTAAACCCCTAAATACAGACACACACTGACACATTTCTAAGTGAACCTAAGTTCACCCTGTACCTCAGAAGAGCTCAAAAAAAATTTAAACACACTCACTATAACCAGCTTGATAGTTAAGTTTTCCTTATTCAGGTTTATTGTCACACCTGCATGGGAATTCTAAGATGCTGATGGTTGTCCAATAAAGAGTCCAAAGTCACAGGAGCCTTATATCTACATATCCACCATGGGTTGGCTACATTTCTGTTCTAGACTTCCTTATGATGGTGTAATCTCAGGCCAGAACATTGATGGTTTTTATGGCATGGGGAAAAAGAATATGGCAACCATCTGCTGGCTCTCAGACCTTCTACTCAGACATGACATTAGCACTTCTGTTCATAGTCATTGGTCAAGAATGTCAACTGGCCATGCTTGAGTTCCAGAGTGGGCATACATAGTAATCTTTCTGCAAAGAGGGGAACTTCATATGAATAAACAAACTGCTTTGGCCCTTAATATCCTCTCTGAATTTCAAGGAAAATAATATTGGAATTCATCATTAAGTTTCTCGTAGTGGAAATCACATCTTTAAAGGAGGTGGTCATCACTACATTGACATTCATAATAAAAAGTTAAGAAAATTTAGAACAGAACTGCTTTGTATCAGGCCATACAGAGGTTTCTGGAGACAAGAAAGTCAAAGTTACAACCTAGACATTGTCTCACTGACTTCCCTATTACTGTTACTGAGATATTTGTTTTGTCATGTTTATAAAACACGTAATTCTTAATTAATTCAACATGTTTATTGAACAGGCTCTGGAGATGACAAAAACAATGAAGACACAGCTCCTTCTTTTGAGGAACACACAGTCCAGCACACAAGAAAGACACAGAGATCACTGACATAATTCAGTGAGTGAAATTTTGTATTATAAATATTTGATAAGTATTGGAGTACAGTTATCCGAGCAGTTAATCTTGCTTGAATGTGGATATGAAGACATCTTTATAGGTGAAATAATGTATGACCCAAGCATATAAATTTGGTGAACAATTTCACGTAGATAATAGTGACTGACAGGTGAGAGGAATATAGGGAAAAAGAGAAAGAATCTGCGATTGTCAGAATATTCTGGAAACTTTCTTAAACCATGCACCCCACTCCCCCAACTCACAATGACACAACAGAAAAAACAAACAAACAAACAAAACAAAAAAACTGGAGGCGTGCTCATCCTGATAAAGCTTCGAAGATGATTGTAATGTACCTACAATCTGTAAGAACACCATCACGACTCCACATTTTGTTCTACTAGAGCTGGGTTCTTTAACATCAGAATCATTAGGGGATTTGCCTTAACAATTCCTGAGTTTCAGATTTAGTTGACCTGGGATAGGGTCCAGGAATCCTAACCTGGTTCTGCTACAGGTGATCCCCTGATCTCACTTTTGTGTGATGGAAGATATGAGGAATTATGTCTGCGGTTGAGGTTATTGAGAGTGGCTGAAACTGAGAGTGGCATTCTTCCATGGCAAGAGAAGGAAATGTGGGTGGGCTGTAAATTTGGGGACGGTACTATTCTGCCTACTTCTACCGTGTTTCCCCGAAAATAAGACCTAGCTGTACAATCAGCTCTAACGCATCTTTTGGAGCAAAAATTAATATAAGAACTAGTCTTGTTTTGCTATAATATAAGACCGGGCATTTAACATAACATAACATAACACAACACAACACAACACAACACAACACAACACAACACAACACAACATAACATAACTAATTAGTATAATATGATGTATAAAACCGGGTCTTATATTAATTTTTGCTCCAAAAGACGCATTAGAGCTAATTGGCTAGGTCTTATTTTTAGAGAAACATGGTACGTACTACATGCATGAAATTTCACAGAATTGTAAACCAAAAGAAAAGTCAATTACACTGTATGCTAATTTAATTTATAAAATAAATTTAAAAGGCTCAAGTGATTCTTAATATAAAGCATGCTTTAGAAATCTGGCTTTGGCTAAGGTGAGTCATTAAAAACTATTAAGCAGAAGTGTGAAGACTGATACTTTTGTTTTAAAAATGTTCTTTTGTAGATGTATGTAGGATATACTAGGGACTATCAAATGTGGAGACAAGCTGATCAATTAAGATGCAATTAGTTGAGGCAAGAGATGGATGAAGACGATAATTAGACCCTGGAGACTCATTTTCTAGGAACTGTGAGTTCCTCTGGGGAGAGCCTAAAAGAAGGGCCGTGGTTTTATGCCTGGCCCTGTCCCCCACCCACTATTATTGTCTTTTATTCTATGTTAATATCACAGGGAAATTGATAGTGGAGATTACAGTTATCATCATCACATCTGTTTCCAAGGATCTTAAAATCAGACATTCTTGAATGACAGAAAGAAATAAACCAAGAAAGAAAGTGTGTGTGGGAAGATTCTGAGTGCAACCGTGGTCTGGAGTAAGAACACTGGTATCCTGGTTTGGAGAGACTGATTTTAAGTACATTGCCAGTGATGCTGGTGAGGTCAGTATATCAAGATCTGAAATAAGCTGACTGGAGGGTCCTTTAAATTTTCCTCAAGGATCAGCTCAATAGTAGCATCCTGGCTCATTTGTGAATGACAGAAGAGACTAGATGGACAGGTCTATTTAAATAGTTATTCAGTATTGCAGTTCATTATAGAATACTGCATGGGTTTGAAGATCAGAGATTTAAGGTGTGCCTTAAGTCTTTACACATTATGAGCCACCAAATTGTTCTGACAGAAAATTCCAGAGTTGAGGTTTTGGAGATTCCAGTTTGATGAAGGTGACCCTTTGTGCATTATTGCGTAGAATGTCTTTGAATATGTCAACTCAATCATAGGTCATAAAGAGCAAAACATTGAAAATAGAAAGTTAAAAGAGCAAAAATAGCCCTTTAATACCTCAGGACTCCATCACTTGGGGCCTATTAGAAAAATTAGCATTGAGAAACAAAGGATATCTGAGAAAGTCAATGTTGAAAGAAATTGGGTAAGTGGTAGACTGTGGTCTGCTGCCATTGCAGCCTGAGCAGGAACAGTTGAAGCAAAAGCAGTAACTGGCCAAGACCCATCAGCAAGTCAAGCAGGAACCAGTGGAACGAGAGGGATCATAACAGGACCTAAAGTTTGAGGACAGGTAACCCATGTAAGTAGGCTACACCAGGGAAAACTGGAAAGTTCTTCTTGTCACGCACCAGATATTCCAGGGAAGAAGGGACAATTTCTCCTATACATGGAGAGGGCATGTTATGATGAAAATCCTTCTAGTATTTTCATAAACTTGATTCTACGTTGACTTGTGTGAGACCTAGAGACAAATACTATCTTTTTGTAACATTTGGCTACTTCCTCTGTCTTTAGGAGACTACCAGGTATTGCTTTGTCTTGCTGTTTTTGTTTCTCCTGTGAGTCCCCTGTGTGAGTTCTTGCTCTAGTGGCCATCTTTGGCCTTTTTCTAGTCTCAGTTCATATATTCCCTCTTGATTATCTCTTTGAAAACACTTATTCTGATGTATTCTGAAAATTGAATTCTTAACCCCGCTTCACATCCTAATTTCAAATTTATTGTTGGACGCCTCAAATTGGATATTCTCCAAGTCTCTCAAATTTAATGTGTCCTAAACAGAACTCAACAGTTATCCTCTAACAACTCTTTCTTTCCCTGTGCTTGTCCCCTGAGTCACCTGACAATCGTGTATGCTGGGAAATCTTTTGAAATTCACCCTCCAATATGTCTCCCTGCTTGTTCTAGCTGTATTCTGTATTAGTGTCTCAAAGGAACTGATATAATAACTTGTTTAAATTTTACCTTCTACAAGACATATTTTGATGCAATATTAAGCAAATATTGAATAGTCATGTTTTATTGCTAGTGTGATAAACACAGCAAGAGGACAACGGGGCAATGGAATTCCATATATCTTATGTATGCAGACTTGCGGAGGATCAGGGATATGAATGAGCGGGGCAGTCTAGAGGTAATCTTTACCTCTGTATATGGTCCAAGTAAGGCACTAAGCAGTCTGTTACTAGCCCCTGTCTCTGTCATCTAGAAGCAGAAGATAAAAGTTATAAAAATCATGTGCAGAATCATCCTGGACTGTATTGGGTATTTCAGACCTGACTTGCTTTTCTTTACCTTGCCTGTGATAGGATAACCAGCTGCAGAGCTCATATGTCAACTGTTTTCTGCATCAAGAGGACTCAGTCATTCTGGTTCTAACATAAGATATACCCCAACTTTGCCTATGGGCTGGAGGAAAGGAAAAGGAGAGTTGTGCTTTGTGTTTCAGCACTATACTTAGGTTGGATACCTAAGAAAATTAACCAATAGTGATGGGTGAGAGAAGAAGAATATAAACTGTACACACTGTTGAGAGACTGGCCTCCCATGGAGCTTAGTAAGATTCTGGGTTGAATCCTTTGTGTGACCGGCACAGAGGCTAAATATATGGAAACTCTGAATGACTGTCAAATTGTCTACAGGTTTTGTAAAGAATATATCTAGTTTTTGCTTTAGGTACTGTTTTCCTTTTGTCTCCAGAATAAGAAATCCATCAATCCCAACTTTTCCTACCTAATCTAGGAGTAATGCTACAATAATTATTTATAACTTGATTTATTGACCGGACAACTTTCTGTGTTCTTGAGTACAATTGTACATAATGATTTTTAAAAGTAATACAATATAATTGTATAGCTGTTCTATGGTTTAACCAGTTTTCCAATTTGGATAATTACTTGCTTTTAGATTTTATGTTTGTTTTGCATTATTATAAATTCCAGCTGGATTTATCTTTGTAGTTTTATCTTGCAGTTTTATTTGTTGTCGTTAAATTCTTAGGACTGAAATTGCTCGGTCACAGGATATGCTGTTGTGCCATTATTTTAACTTTTGCTGAAGTTTAATCAACAAGCAGAAAAAATCACGTCAAGGTCATTTTAGAGATAATAACAAAGCCATATTCCTGAATAAAAGGTAACCAAGCAAAAGCAAATCAATGAGTTTTTCAGTTAAGGTAAGTGCCTGGAAGTTCAGGTTGGTTTATGGAATATTAGAGTAATTGTCTTTTTTCTAGCTACAGGAAGATATAAATATGCTCTGGTCTTAGAAGGAACATTGGTGAAGTCCTGGGAACATTCTCCTTTCTACTTCTGCTGAAAAAAATTTTTTTTAGAGTGAATAATATCTCATGTTTATAGAATCATATAATCCCAAAGTACCTGCAGTCCTGTGCATAACCATTACCATAAGAAAGCAATAAGCATAGTAGTGTAGCTGTTGTGTAGCAGGAGAAAGGAGGAAACGCAGACTGCATGCTTGAATCTGATGTAGGCAACACAAAGAAGGGACAAGAGAAGGAGGTAGCAGAGAGCAACAAGACCAAAGAGACACAGAAGGTAGATAGTCTACTGTGGTATTAGAGGTAAGAAACGTATAGAATCAAAATGAATATGGAAAGAAAAGAGGAACTGAAATATCCAACATTGGAAAACGGGCTAAATGTATCAATTGGATACATTTGAATATGAACTGTACATTATATAATAGTATCGTATAGGTATGAAATTTCCTGATTTTGATCATTCTGCTATAATATACCAAAGAATATCGTTGCATTTAGGAAATGAGGGCTGAGAAGGGTAAAGGCCATGGTGTTTGCAATATATTTGAGATGGTTTAGAAACAGAAGTATTTTGCAAACTTAATGAAAATTTGAAATTATTTTCATATAAAAAGTCAAAAGATAAAAAAAAAAAAATATTCCCTAAAAAAGATTTAAAAAAAAAGATGAATTTGTGATGCAAAATAGACCAATTATAACTCTTTGTGTAAATTTTCTATTATGATCCAGCATCAAAGATGGTTTTTGTATTCAAAAAAACCAGATGGAAGTTTAGACCTTCTTATGCAGTCATACAACAAAATATTTGTATTTGACAAACTTCTCTTCTGCTCTATGGGATGTTAATGGGGGCTGCTACAGATGCTTGACCCATCTCCCTGTTCTCAGTGTTTAATTCAGGGATTATCATGTGATGTAAGCAAGGTCAGAGTACTCTCCAAATCTTTTTAGTAAGTGCCACTATGGATAATTGTCTCTTGCCCTTGGAATTTCAATGCTAGAATAATATAAATTTAGAATAGCTTGGATCCATTTTTTGGGTCCAAAAAATGCAGTTTATTTGCAACAGGAGATAATGAGGTCAAATACGTGAAATTAAGCAGAACTGAGTTAGGAAAAAAAAATTGCAAAAAATTCACAAGCTATTTTTAACTCCCTGGGTTCAATGACATCTGAATCCTGAAGATACAAGCACAGACTTCCCTGTTATCATAAATTAGAATAAGCCAATAAATTCCCTTTACTTTTAGCTTAAATTAGTTTATATTCTGTAGTTGTTGGGTTGGATATTCTATATTTGTCAATTATGTCAAGTTGGTTAATTATGCCAGTCAACTCTTCTATATTCTTACTGATTTATTTGCTTGTCCTATCAGTTAATGAGAAATTTGTTTTAAAGTCTTTTAATATAATTATGAAACCATTTCTGCTTGTAGTTCTGTGAAATTTTCATTATTTATTTTGAGGCTATGTTATTCGTGTATGCAAATTTAAAATTACATTTTCTAAGTGGTTTTACCCTTTTATCATTGTGAAATATTACTTTGATCTCTCATAATGTATCTTGACTTAGAGTCTGTTTTGTCTGATATTAGTATAGTTTCAAAAGCTTTCTCTTAGTGATGTTCAAAAATTCTTTTATCATTCTTTTACTTTTAACTTTCTGAACTTTAATATGGAAAGCATGTCTCCTGCAAGAAGCTTTTGAGTTTATTTTTTAAAAGTATTTTAATCTTCATTTTTTAATTGTAATTTTATTTCATTTACATTTAATGAATTTGCTTATATACTGGTGTTTAAATCTTATAATTTGTTTTCTATTTCTTCTATCTGTTCTATGTATCTTTTCTCCTTCTAAGTCTTTTTTATTTGTGTTTAATTATTAAATTTCACATCCATTAGCTGGGTACACATCAGTTATACATTCTTAAACTATTTTTACCATTACAACATTTCTTGACGTGTTAACATCTAACCTAGAGATTACAACACTCTTTTCTTGACTGATTAAAGTCTAATGTAAATGAATACATTTGCCATTTTCCAGACAATACAATGATCTTAAAACACTATATATTTTAAACCTAAAACATTATATTTTATATTGTCAATATCCATTTAGGTTTGCCTATAGCTTTCCAAATATATTGTTCTTCCAAACATTTTTCCTTCATCTCTATGCTTCCCTCTTATATTAATTTCATCTGCCTGAGGAACTCCCTTTAGAATTTATTCAGGCATATGGACAATGAGGGTGTCTGATCAGTGATAAGCATAGCTCTCTTCTGGAGATTCAGATCAGGGATAATTCATAGCTATGTCTAATTCATTCCAGTTGAAGAGTTGGCAGCAGTATCTCTATGACTGTTAGAGCAAACAATTTCATAGACTTCTCCTGGTTTTTTGACTCTGCAGTGCTCCGCTGTTTTGGAATTTTGGCCTCATTTCCTAACACTACCTGTCAAACATCCAGATCTTTATTTTGAATGCATAGACTGAGAACCACATTGTTTTCTTTCTGGCAAACTACTTGACTTCTCTGTGGCCAAACCAGCCTCACAGGTACAAAATTAACCAGAGATTAATCTGCTTAAATTCAAACTCATGAGGTTGGAAGTTATAGTATATGATACTTATTAGTTGATCTATGTTGAACAAAACTTACCCTCTAAATAATGTGTGCTTTCTAACACCAGGTAAATTAAAAATATATCTTTATTTCTGTTTTATGGTCAATCAATGCATATAATTTTCTATAAAAATACTGAATTTTGTTGCTGATTTTATAAAATCAAGACCTTTAACATTTTTTGACATTGAATTTCATATCCGTTAACATATATACACTCTAGCTAAGTATAAAAAAATTCTGACAATTGTTCAGTGGATTTTGTCTGCTTTATTCAACAATAACATTTGTTTGGGTAAAAAAGCACTCGTGTTCTCAGCATAAAGTTCTTTGTTACTGAGAGCATGCTTTTCCCTTATTTGAACAGCCCAAATAGAGTTTATTTTGAGCTTTGTACCTGCTTCAAAGATTGTTGGCACACAGGTAAAGCTTTATGAAAATACAGAGGTTGTAAATGCCAGGAAAATGCCATTTTTCTACTCTTAAAATATGTCTGTCAGTGACAAATGATTATTGATTTGTTGGTAGAAAAATGTGCAAAGTACCAAGACCTTACCAACATCTCAACTCATATATGTCTTACATTTAGCAGAAAAATCACAAATATTATATACTTTCAACTAGAGCTCTTAACAATGGAATTGATAGTGTCAGCTCCCATATGTCTCCTTATTTTTATTCTTCGACTAGTCTCATAAGTATGTCTCTGACCAACTGACTCTCCCAACATACTGGAACTGAAAACAAGTCAAATGATACTTTATACAGGATTACACTAAAAAAAAAAAAAAAAAGAAAGCAAGAAAGAAAAGAAAAAACACCATCCTTTTAACAAGTTGATCTACTGAATGAAAACCAAATTCAACTTGCAGCAAAATATATCTTTATCTCTTTTAGTCCATCAGAGAGATGAAAAATAGCTACTTTTTTTTACCTTTTACCTAATCAAAATCTTAAATCTGTTCACAGGCTTTACAGCTCAGCATTGTACTATTGTATATCGATTGTACCGAAGGGCACCTCCTTGTGGAGAATAATTGATTTTTCTTTGTTAGCAAAGTGATTTTAATAGTCTTTCTACAGGCTGTCATGTTTCAGGGCCCCAGAAGCAAGATGCACCTGTTACTAGAACTTAGTGATCAATTGCTCAACCCACAGAAAATGTGCCTGTCTGCTGTGCTAAAACACCTCCATAGCAATTACTCAGAAGGTGACTTTAACTCGTTTTGATAAATAGGCTGCCTGGGAGTCTCAGGTGGGTTATCTTAAGCATTTTTACCTCTGAGCCTGACGTCAGGTGTTTTTTTTTTTTTGTTGTGTTTTTTTTTTTTAATTGCCATTAAGAGAGAGTAGTTATAAGAACAGATTTTTGCTATTTAAGGTTGCTTTAGTAGCTTCGTGCCAAACTCCCATGCCAAAGAAACTAGCCCAAAGTAAAGGTCACTGCTTTGAAGAGTGAGTGATAATAACTCTGTTTGGATTGCCCTTGGTATTTGAAAACGGCTCTCTGGCTGTGTGGCTGACTAAAAAGCCAAAGGTAGGATCTATAACTTTATTCAGCACAATTACTGTCTGTTCTCCTTGACCAATGGTGACCACTGTTTCCTTGATGTTATACAAAGTGTCTCTTATTTTGTTTTCCTTTTCGTGAATCTGGCTCAAAAACGTTTCCTCTGTGTGTTTGGAGGCCTCTCTGTAATCTGTAGTGGTGCTAAATTCTTGAAAAACTTCTTGCAAGCCTTTAAAACGTGTCAGCACTTTAAGCTTGCAGTTGTACTGCGCAACAAACAATATTATTAGTTACCATTGCTTAGGAGGTTGGGTGTATTATCTTTCAGTCAAATCCTTCAAGGTATGGATTACAGGTCATGTTTTATAAATGAGGAAATCTGAGAGAAGTTTGCAAAATGTTAAGTAACATCATCAGGTTACAGACAGATATAAGTGACAAAATCAGTATTTGAACCTAGTCCATCCTCTTAACCACAATATTAGGGGTTATTAGAGACTCTCAGCACTGTGGTGTAAATATGAAATAGAGGATAGAGAACCCTTACCTGGATCCCAGCCACATAAAAATTCCTGTCACCATAATGGGTAGGAACCTCCTTTTCAATTCAGCAAACATGTTTGGGGAAATTCTACTACATGTCAAACAGCATGATAGACTTTGGGGATAAAGTACCAAATTGAGAAAAATACAATCCCTGATTTCAAGAAATCAAGAAATTTGCCAGAAAGTAGAGAGAGGGTATTGTCACTAAGGGGCTCAGTGTGGGAAAATACTCCCTCAGCCTGGAGGTAGGGAATTGTTTAAATGGACATATGACTTTCGTATAAGGCCTTATAACACGAATGGGGTTGTTATGGGTTTAATTGTGTCTCCCCTTCAAATTCATATGTTGAAGAGCTAACCCCCTTACCTCAAAATGTGACCTTATTTAGAAATAGGGTTTTTGCAACCATAGCCAAGTTAAGGTGAGGTCATTAGGGTGGACCCTAGTTTAATATGTTTGGTGTCTTTATAAAAAGGGAATATTTGGACATAAGAGACACAGGGAGAACACCATGTAAAAATTGGATTTATGCTGCCACAACCAAGGAATGCTAAAGATTGCCAGCAAACCACCAGGATCTAAGAGAGAGGTTGGAACAGATTGTTCTTCAAAGTCCTCAGAAGGAACCAAACATAGTCACACCTCGTTTTATTGCACCTCACTTTACTGCATTTCACAGGTGTTGTTTTTTTACAAATTAAAGGCAACACCCTCCACAAGCAAAAAGGTTATGATTTGCTTTATTGCCTGCAATCCTACCGTGTTTCCCTGAAAATAAGCCCTACCCGAAAAATAAGCCCCAGTTTAGATTGTCAGCCAGACAGATGCATTAGTACGTGTGGGGACAGAGCCCCAAAGAGCAGTTTCCAGGCTCTCGCCCTCACGTGGAAAGGTGCTGGCTCAGGTAGTAAATGGCCATCAACTGTGATTTCATGGCCATCAGCTGTGGCTAGTGGCCGTCAGCTGTAACCAGTGAGCCATTGGCCATTAATATAAGTGCTGTGGCCATGCTAGCAGAAAATGGGGGCTAGCAAGAAGATGGTGGCTGAGCTGGCAAACGCGGATTGCAGTTAGGATGGCGGGTTGCGGACAGTGTGGATCCAGCCTCCAGTGAGACTATAGTGCCGCCAGCAAGAATATAGTGGTATGACTCCCCCATCTATGGCTCTGTGGGTGTTCCTTTTTGTTCTCACCATATCCTGCGTTCTCTTGTGGGGAGCGGGAACTGAGACCCCACATGCCTCCCCACACGACAAATGGCGCAGTGAGCAGGGTCCCCCACACGACAGTACGTTATGATGGTGTTCCAAAAGAAGATGACATGACTGTGTTTGAATAAGTGTAGATTGTTGTACATGAAAAAATTAAGACATCTCCTGTAAATAAGCCCTAATGCGTCTTTTGGAGAAAAATTAATATAAGACCCGGTCTTTTTTTGGGGGAAACACAGTAGCTTTATTACGGTAGTCTGGAGCAGAACCCACAATATCCCTGCGTTATACCTGTAGACTTCTGAAAATTTGCTAACCTTGGTCTCAGACTTCCAGCCTCTAGAACTGTGAGACAATTCTCTTCTCTTGTTAAAGCCACCCAGTCTGTGGTACTTTGTTAGGGCAGTACCAGCAAACTAATACAAGTGTATTGACAAGAATATTGGCAAAGAGAGAAAGAGATTGATTTGTTTTACTTTGGTTTTAGGTGAAGGAAAAAACTAAGCAAAATTTGAAGATTAGAAAGTACTTGCAGTGTGAGGAAGCAGGGAGCAGTCTCTGGATGCTTTTTGAGTGAGCAGCAGAGTGGTGTTTTCAGAACTGTTTTAGGAATTTATCTCGTATTGTAGGTAGGAAGACTAACTAAGGACAGATTTAGTGTGTCCTGGAATTTTTTGCAAGTGAAAGAAGAGAAGGTGATGCTTGAATTGATAAGAATATTGAAAAAGGAACTTTCTTTAAAGATGTAACTAACTCTGACCCTGACACTTGTAGATGAGGGAAGAAGCCTCAGTCAGTCTGCCTGAGGAATTAGAACCAGGAATAATGATGCAATGTTAGATCAACAGAAGGAACAACATTTTAGACATACTTTTTTCTACCAGTTCAGGTCTTAACTAGGTAGAAAGAAGCCTAGATGATGAATCAGCAGATTTAAATTACCCGTCAGCTCTGCGATAAATTCTATAATCAGTTCAGTAAATTTCTCCAAATATCTTCATTTCAGTCTTTTTTTGAATTTATTTTTATTTATTTTATAAGAGAATGGGGGATGTAGTTATGTTTCTTTCAGCTCTTTAAGGAACGTGGTCAGTTTACTTTCACTTTAGATGCTTTTGGTTTTATCTTGTATTTCTTTCTCAGTCTTTATGCTGTATTAATATAATTAAACTTTTGAATAACTGAACGTTTGAGAGTGTACCCACCCAATGCTAATCGTCTAATCATTTGAAGTGTTCATAGAATTTATGTGGCGTGCATAGAGACACATATGCTATACGTATAAATAAATGTGTTACAATCACAGCTGTATTTGGGAAATAGGAACAGCAAATGGAAAAAAGACCACAGATTAATATATATATATTATATATAAATATATAATATATATATTTATTTATATATAATATATAAAATTCAGCAAACAACTTTGAAATTTCAGAAACATAAGTAGGAGTTAGCTTAGAAGTAAAAGGGAAAGGGGAGGTTGGCTAGTACAGGTGGAGGAAATGATGAGGGAAATATAAACAAGCAGCATGCAGGTGATGGAGAGGTGTAGCAAAGAGATGCAAAAGTTAATGATTTATTATGGAAAATTCACATCAAGGGTCTGTTTCTAGCTCTGTTACCAAGGAGGACTAGTCTCACTAAGTGAAACAAATCAGCGCTGATTACTAACATCGAACAGTTTCACAGGGGTTAAGAGTAAAGGAGGAGAAAGAGGTGATGTGGGTTTAAGTGCCATGTTTTCATGACTGAACTAATCATTTGCCACAGCAGTTAAGGAGTCAAGGGTCAGCAAACTATGGCCTATGGGCCAAATCCAGCTGACTCTTGTTTTTGGAAATAAGCTTTTATTAGAACGCGTCCATGTCCATTTGTATACATATTGTCTATGGCAGTTTTTGCACTATAATGGCAAAGTTAAATAGTTGTGATGGAGACCATCAAGCCCCCGAAGCTGAGAATACTATTGGGTCTTTTACAGAAAAAGATCCCTGACCTCTGCTCTTAAAAGGTTTTTAACATGCATTTTAGAAAATTCTCAGCTCTAGAAATTCAACTGCTTGGGTTAAAATACTTTTTCTTCTGTCTAGTAATTCTGTGGTCTTGGACTAGGCATTGCCACTGTTCAACCCTCAGTTTTCCCCATGTGTGAAATGGGCATAGTAATAATCCTCTATTAGAGTTGTTGCTAGGACCAATTAAAGATGTTAAGGACTACCAGCACCACCGTTCTACTTTTTCACATCTATATGCTATGCTAGTGCTTCCCTCTTGGTGTTTTCTAAGGACTATTAAAGTTTCTGTCACCCATGCTGATACTTTGCTAGATACATTTGTGACCACCAGGCATTGCAAGGTTCCTCAGATTTCCAAAGCTTCACAGATATTTGTGGCAGTTTAGAATAGAATGCCTTGTACCACCATTTTGTTTTAAAATGTGTTAGAGGCATGCCAAAACAATACAAGTTGTGCCATAATTTTAAAGTATTCAGTGAAATTGCCCTTTAGGTTTTAACTCAGAGTTCTCTCTCTCCATTAGGACCCAGATAGAAATCCACGGTGTTGGGTCAGTGACAATCTGACATGAGACTATATTCAGAATCAATTTTCCCTTCTGAAAACAAACCTGAAGTATAGAATCAAGTTGGTCATTGATAGCTCTCTCTTCCTTTGGGATGATGTCTTGCCCTGGAGGCTTCTCAGTTCTCCAAGTAAGTCTTCTTTTTAGTTTCTCTTCATCATTTTCACAGATATTACCAGAATGTCTGAACGCCAACAAATAACACAGCTTACCCAAAAGCTGGTGACTCCTTTGCCCTCTCCTCACTATTCTGAATTTTATAGTATTCAAAATAAGGATTCTGAAATATATTTTGAAATAGTTAATACACTGTATTAAAAGATAATATCGGTTGCTAATATTTACTATATTACTATGGTGGCTAACATGTGTTAGTTTTGCAAGCACAGAAATAAGACTTAGCTACTGGGCTTTATGCTCTGCATATGCTGTGACCCACATATTTTTACCCTACAGTCAGCACCACATTTTACTGAGATATGTCATTGACAGACTGGATTCTTCCCTTGCCTCAGAAAAGTATAAGAACATGGGATCCCTAGATATGGGAAAGGGAGATAGTTGAACATTGAAGGGAGAGAGATTGGACTTTGTGCTTTAACCAATGAATGGTATTTCCAGTATTGTACTCCAGAGCCTGCCTGGTGTTGGGACAGTGTTGCTTCATGCTTACTATGCAAGTGTCCCTCTGCGGTAACACAATCTACTGAGCATAAAGACTTCTGTCTGGGTCCTTCACATCACGCTGTTGGACTTGAGTAGGAGGTGGTAGAAAATGACACAACCTTGTTGATGCTCATGCTGCTTGCTGTGCTATGCATGATCAGTAAAGTTCTTTGTCTCTAAACAGGAGTCTGTCTTCTGCCAGCATCTCTGAAGCATAAACTGGCGAATTTACTAGTTTTAACTAAGAGAAAGTCAAATTCCAGACCTGACAAGTGGGGCACACAATTTGCATCCCAAATACAAAAGAGGGGCAGGGCACACAGTTCCATGCCTTTCTTCTGCTGCTAGGTGATGAGCTTCTTGAGACAGGAATTTCAGGGGGTTTTTTTCCATTCACTTTTGTAGCTCCATAGCTCTATATTGCAACTATGTTAGCACTGCTTTAATAGTTAATGAATGATTAATGAAAGATATACATACGCATTGCTTTCACTCCTTCCAAATACTCATTAGAATACCTCAGGACATTTGTAGAAACACAGATTAACAGGCTTCATATCTGGAATTCTGATTAGTAGGAATTTTTATTTTATTTTTTACTGTAAGTATTAAATAAACCAGAGTTTGTGAACTGATTCATAGGTTGTAGGTTCTCAAAATTATTTACCTAACTTCTCTACCGTGTTCTTTCCAAATTATTAATTTTACTTCCAGTTTTATTGTGATATAATTGACATATAGCACTGTCTAATTTTAAGTTGTATAACATAAGATTTGCCATATGTTTATAAATGATTACCACAATAAGTTTAGTTAATATCCATCATCTCACATAAATACAAAAAAGAAGAAAATATATATATTTTTTCCTTGTGATGAGAACTCTTTAGGATTTACTCTTAACACTGCTATATGGTATATTTAAAAATTGTTAACTATAGTAATTATGTTGTACATTACACCCCCACTACTTATTAATATTTTTCTTATAACTGGAAGTTTGTACCTTAGACTGCCTTGATCCAATTTCCTCTTCCCTTACTGCCACCAACCACAAATCTGATCTGTTTCTTTTTTTCTTTATTTAGAGTCCATATATAAGTGATATTATAGAATATTTGTCTTTCTCTTTCTGACTGTTTTCACTTAACATAATGCTCTCAGGGTCCAACCATGTTGGAGCAAGTGGCAGGATTTCTTGATTTTTTTGGTTGCATAATATTTCAATATATATCTCACCTCTTTTTTATCCGCTCATATGTTGATAGAAACTTAGGTTGCTTCCATATCTTGGCTAATGTAAATAATGCTGCAATGAATATGGGGGTGTAGATAGCTCTTCAATATAGTGTTTCCATTTCTTTTGGATATATTCCCAGAAGTGGGATTACTGGATTATACGGTAGTTCTATTTTTTTAATTTTTTGAGGAAACTCCATACTGTTTTCCACAGAGGCTTACCACTTTCTAACCCCACCAAAAGTACATAAGGATTCCCTTTTCTCCACATCCTTGCCAGCATTAACACTAATGTTTTTTATAATAACCATTTTAACAGGTATGAAGTAATATCTCATTGCGGTTTTGATGTACATTTCCCTAATGTTTAGTGATGTTGAATACCTTTCCATAATCTGTTGGCCATTAATATATCTTTGTTAAAATATCTATTCATGTCCTTTGCCCATTTTTAAAATTGAATTTTTGTTTTGTTTTGTTTTTGAGTTGTATAAGTTCTTTATATATTTTGGTATTAACCGTTATCAGATAATGTGGTTCGCAAATATTTTCTCCCATTCTGTTGGTTGTCTTTTCATTTTATTGATCATTTCTTTAACCATGCAGAAGATTTTTGGTTTGATATAGTCCTCTTTGTTTTTTTTTGCTTTTGCTGCTTGTGCTTTAGGTGTCATATCCAATAATTCATTGCCAAGACCAGGATCAAAGAGCTTTGTTCCTAAATTTTCTTCTAGGAGTTTGGTGGTTTCAGGTCTTGTATTTAAGCCTTTAATCCATTTCATGTTAATATTTGTGAGTAATGTAAGACAGGGATTTAGTTTCAGTCTCTTACATGTGAAAAGAAAAGTTTTTCAGCACTGTTTATTGAAAAGACTGTCTTCTTCTTTGAGTATTCTTGGCTCCCTTGTCAAATATGATTTGACAGTATGTGTATGGGTTAATTTCTGGTCTCTTGAAAATTATTTTTTAAATGAATCATAAGCAACTTGTATTCTCTGGGTTGTTTTGCTCATACTATTAATAAGATTTTCAACTTAGCAGTGCTCAAAAATTGTTTGTTTTCTTAAAAATGTCTCACTGCACTGGCAAAATCTTTGTGGAATAAAATTAGGAATTTACACAAAGAATTCAGGGAACACATAAATTTAATGTATCATCATTTTCAACTACTGTTTGCTGAGAACCTTGTCATCTTGAATGACAGAGCACCTCCTCTCTACCTTTTCTGTATTATCATATCTACTGGAGTGTAATTACCTTTAACTTTTTAATTAGTGCCTCTTACACCAACTCTGAAGGATGTGAGTTTTTAGGTTATTATTGTTATTTTTTTCTCTCAAGACAGCCCAAAGACCTCCTGTAGTTATCCCTAGAAATTCAGCAATTAAATATTAGTGGAAGCTTCTGGTGCTTTCTCAAGCCTAATTGCAACCCAGTCTCTGGTTCCATCGCTGAAAGTCATGGTTGCGTAGCTCTGCATTAGACAGTCTGGCAGTAGGCCATAAAAGTAAACCAGTGGGTAAGAATCAAGTGAAGATGGTGGGGTTTACCAGCCTCTGAAGTAAAAGCTTAGGGCTTCAGTTTTGGAATGGCAAAGCACATTTTGGTTTCAATTTTCTTTGTGGTTCTAAATGCCTCAAGATTTAGTCAAGAATTAAGCCTGTGGTTTAACTTCCTTTTTCCTGGGGGTAAAAACTGTTTGAGTCAAGTCACCAACCCATATCCCTGCAAATGAACATATTTGCATTTCTCATGTGTGTAAGCCTAGTACAGTTGATTGCTTCCAGCTCACTGACACAGCACCAGTGTGCTTTCCATTTTGTTACCAAATAATAAAACCTCAAACAGAGGCACTGTCTCTGGGCTTAACAGGAAGCATGACTCACACCTCTAACTGTGAAAGAAGGGAAAGGACAGTGATGCACTTAAGTAGTTTACAATGCTTATGAGCATCAACTTTGCAACATACATTAGGAACAGTGGTCTTCCCAACACAGTCTTTCCCCTTGAGCATGGTTAAGGGCTGACGGCAATTTTATTTCAATAAGGGAATGTGAGAAATAATATACACCATGTTTTACAAGCCCCAGCAGAAGAACCCTAGCACAAGTATTTACTAATGATGTATTTATTTTCTATGTCTCTGCTTATACATGTCAGGATATTTTGTTATTTTTGAAATGCAAAAAAAAAAAAAAAAGAAAGAAAACAACTTACATTGCTTAAACAATACAGACAATATTTTGGTTCACATCAAGGTTAGTGAATTTTAGACAGTGCTTGGTGATGAGGTTTGAACTCTGTATTTCTTTAATTTTCTCTCTTTTTTTTGTTTGTGTAGTCATGGTAGGAAAATGGCCACAGTGGTGTTGGGATGCATATCTCTAACCGTAAGATGTGGAATAATAGATTTTATCTTTATCCAACTATTGAATAAATTACTGATTAGACAAAAGTAGGTCCCATCCCTCAATCTGACCAAATCACCAGTCACTGTGCACAGTGCTGGGGCTTAGGTCTGGACCCTTGACTCTCCTGAACCTGTGCAAGAATGACGACACTTCAATGACTGGCTTAGATTTCTTAGCCCTCTCCCCTCATCCCCCAGAGCTAAGAGAGAATGTCACTGCCAATGTCAGCCAAACCAGAGCACTGCAATACAGCACTGACATGGTGCTCGCAGGATGGAAATCCACAGAGCTCACTAGAATGTGGAAGCAAACCTTGGCCTGAGACTGAGAAGATTTATGTTGGAGACTTAGCTTTAGCCAAATTATCTTTATGATTTTGCCAAAACTCCTGA
This sequence comes from Rhinolophus sinicus, assembly GCF_057876585.1. Lineage (NCBI taxonomy): Eukaryota > Metazoa > Chordata > Mammalia > Chiroptera > Rhinolophidae > Rhinolophus > Rhinolophus sinicus. Next base: position 24,670,546 of record NC_142504.1, read on the forward strand.
TCTGATCCTTCATTATACGTTAATTCTTTTTACAGAGGATTTTTTCCCCCCACAGAACTACTCATGAGTGTTTGCTTTGCATGTTTTTTTTTCTTCTTTTTCTTTCTTTTCTTTTTTTGGGGGGGTGGGGGGAGTGGGACATTTGAATATAGTTCATGCAAACTCATTCCAACACCAAAAATAATTCAGTCACTTTAAATGCCATATGGAATAAATAAATGTTTCAAAACAAATCAGACTTAATTCTCTGTAAAAATCATCAACATTGGTTACTCTGATTAAATATGGAAGGCCAGCAAAGGCCAAGGCTTTTGGCAGTCACATAAAGGAGAAATGAAAGGAATTAGAAAGCAGGAGACTAAAGTCACTTTGTGAATTAGAAAGTGATGGCAGAATTGTTATTTTTATAACTTCCCAGAATAAAAAAAAAAAATGTGGTCTTGCAGCTGAAAATTGGCTGGTGATCACAGCCTGGCAAGCTGAGCAAGGCTACATAGACTGTATTTGAGGGAGGGATCATCCAGATTCTAAGTTACATTAGCACACATTGAAAATAACCCAAACTGGAGGAAACTCGTACCTCCCCCCGCCCCCAGTTCAATTCAAGGAACAAATATTGATTCAGTAAGCACTCTGTCCCAGGCTTAACATTGGAACAATCATAAAGAGGAGGAAGAGATTGAGTCTGTCATCAAGGAGCTTAGTATAGTAAAGACATGAGGTAATCATCTAATATTAAAACATAATTTAAAAATGCAATTCCCGTTTTTGGAGAGAATGATTGAGTTACATGGGTGTCAGTGATATTTATCATGTATAAGGAAACTAATCTATGCCAGTATGCCAGAGAGTGTCTGGGATGTTACATTCTTTTAAAAAAAAAAAAAAAAAAAAAAAAAAAAAGCTATGGGTTAAACTTTATAATTTTCTTTTAATATACTGATAAAATTATAAAATAAAGTATAAAATGACTTTTCCCAAGTAGCAGAGCCAGCGTACAAACTGAGGTTTTCTATGACTCTGAAGTATATCCATTGCCCCACACCATCTGGCCTTCCTAGCAACCTTTGCCAGTTTAGCAGTTCGAGCATCTTGGTCAAACATCAAAGTCAGACAAGTGAGGGGAAAACTAAGGTCTTCACCTCCAAGGAGATATATATTATGGAATCAATCTCTGACCAGATTTTAATAATCTAAGAAAAAGAGATCTGTGAGATTTTGCGCACGTGTGTGTGTGTGTGTGTGTGTATACACACAATTAAAACAAAATACAAAAAAACTAAAGAGTAAATATATATAACTTATACATAAATAGATACTATATGATATATAAAAGATAATATACATATTAAATATATGTACATTTATTCCTTCTAGATTCTTTTGTGTGTTTTGCTTCTCCTGTACCACTCTATGGGGAAAGAAATTGGTCCATTGCTACATCAAGATAGAGAGGAAGATCATTCAATATTCATTCCACAAACAATTGTTAAATGTGTTAATCCCCATAGAGGTAAAGTTCACTAAGACAGTTTCTATACTCAAGGAGTTTATGATTAAGTAAGAAAAACAAATTCATAATCAATTATAATACCAGATAGGAGTTATAAAATATGTGTAGTGTATAAATATTTTTATAAAGAGAGAAATGAGACAAAAAGGGAGAAATAGAAAGGAAAGTTCACAAAGATGGTTAAGTTGAGGATTAAAGAATTTACTAAGCTGATAAGAGGAGGTGGGAGTGAATTCCAGGCAGGAGAAATTTCTTTTGCACAGATATAAAAAGACCTTGTCACCTTGGCTGAATTTAGGCAGACTTTGGGTGGAGGTGAGATTCAGTTTCGTCTTTTTTCTGTATGTCAGTGATCGCTAATATTTTGATTGTGAAACCCATCAGTAAATATTTCTGAATATGAACATTCAAGGTATGTGTATTTCTGTAGTTATCACTGCTGTCCCATTCTGTAAATATAGGTACAGCTCGACTTATGTCTAATTAAAAAATCAATAACAATAATAATAGTTACAATAATAAGCATTACCGTTTATTGATCAAGGGACTTTCTTCCCAATGATTCTAAGTGCTTTTTATGAATTAACTTGTATGTCCTTTGCAGCAAATCTATACAATAGGTGCTTTATTAAACCTTTTTCATTATTGAGGAAATCTAGATATAAATGTGTTTTAACTTTTTCTACCCATACCACATGGATGTCTCAACTATACATGTTAACAGAGGCCAGGCATGGTTGTGACACACAGGACTGTGATTGTATATCCTGAGGATTAGGTATTACAGCAGCTTGAAAATGTGTGTGTGTGTGTGTGTGCGCGCGCGCACGCGCGTGTGTGTATTTAAGATTGGTGAGAGTCAATGCTAAATTTCATTGAATGTTCCTTCCTGCCTTAGGTTTTCCACAAAATAGTTTTGGTTTGCAGTCCTGTGATTAAACAAGTAACCTTTCTGGAATTTATTTTCCTTTACTAAACTTTACCTTTATCTACTGTGATTGGGCAACTCTGTTTTGTTTTTCTCAGGTATTTTTAAAAATAACATTTTCTTTTTTCAAATTATACATTTATGACCTTTCCAATGTAGAAAATTTGGGTCAAAAGAAAAATATGGTGAAAAAAATCATGCATGCATATTCTATCAACCAAAGAAACCACTGTTAACATTTGGAGCACATCCCTTACTAGTTCCCAAATATCATCCTGGGTTCTAGACAAGTTTAGTTCTTCAATTAGTGCCTTCTTCCACCTCCTCACCCTGTCTACATCACATATTTTTCTTTATACTTGGTAATTTAGTTTGGTTTTGCCAGCTTCAGATACGGTGATTAAGCCAGATTTCATTTAAGACTACCTACTGATCTCTAGATAGGAGGAAATTTCCAGCTCTTTCTAAAAAATTTCTCATAATTTCATTTGAAAGTCAACATATTTATGCAAGTGCTTTGTAATAAATCCTTTTCTTTTATATCTTTTAAATTAAAACTACATTGTGTTTTGAAGTCTTTGAAAGTTATAAAATAATTATTATTTCACCCATTCCATTGTATAAAGATACCTTTCTACAAGAAAGGGAAACCAGTTTTGTAAACATTTAAGTGGAATAAAATGCACTAATGTTCTTATAAAAGTATGTGGGGCCCCAGTACTGGGATTAGTATTGGAGATGCAGAGACCATGAAGAGAGTATTCATAGGTCAAACAGATGTGAAATACATCTTCTGATATGTTTGTAAATGGAAAGACTACAAGCAGTTTAGTACTGGGGTGCCTGAGTTGAGGTTCAGAGTAGAGTGAGACCAGAGAGAGACAGAGTGGGAGACTAGACAAGAACCTGATTATGGGGAGTACTGAATGCCACATAAAGAATGTAAGATTTTAAATGTAGGTACCAGCAGACAAACCTGGATTAAGTCCTATTTGATCAGTTTACTAGGCTGTTCCCCCCACTCCTTGGGTTAATAATTATAGGTAACATTTATTGCTTAGAGTTACATAGCTAATAGATGTTAATAGATGGCACAGTCAGATTCAAATTTCAGCATTCCAACCTCAGAGACCATAGACCTGGCAACTTGACCATAATAGCTTTCTAAATGGGGGAGGATAGTGAGTGTAAAATTAGGGTGCATGAGGTTTACAGACAGAATGCTTAGATTGGCTGTTCTCAAAGCATTGTCTGTGGAGTCCTTAGGGTGATGGGGGTTGTCCCTGAGATCCTTTCAGAAAGTTTGCAAAGTCAATACTAGTAGTAAGGTTATTCACTTATTTTCACTGTGTTGACAATTGCATTGATGATACAAAAACAATGGTGGATAAAATTCCTAGTGTCTTAGCACAACTAAAGACCTGGGCACCAAACAGTACTAGTAATCATAGTATTCTTTACCACCAGTGATTCATGGGGGGGGGGGGGGGGGGGGCAGCCATAAAAATATGACTTAATTAAATCTCAGTCTCTGATTTCATGTCTATTTAATATACTGTGTGAAGAAATGAGAAATACTCATAAAGAACACCTAGTAAATACCAAGGTATCATAGCTACTTTGTTCCCATTAGAATTTGCCATCTTTTTCAGGAGCATTGGTTTTACTGGAAAGAATGGCAGACAGACAAATACTGGCTGTTCAAACTTGGGTAGCTGACAAACTTTCTTGAAAATGAAGAAAGTGAGCTTATCACTTTAAGGGAAATAACTGACAGTATTTGTTATCAGTGATAAAATTTAAGTGTTGAAGAGATAATTAGAATTTGGAGAAATCTGTATCCACCACTTTCTAATACTTAAAGCTTTTCTGATGATATTAGTGGTGATAATGATGAATGTGATTTAAAAACAAATATTATGTAATAAACTGAGTCAGTTTTGGGAGATCTGCCTAATTCACTAATTATTTGACAAATGGCCAATGTATGATGTTACATGAAAACATACATTCAAAAGTCATGGGAAACCAAATAGATTTTAATATAACACATTATAGAAAGTTTGTTGATATAAATTCAGTTACCACATTGTATCTATTATTAATAAACCATTACTTGTTGAGTTTTTCTATGATATCAAAGACGAATATTCACAATTGTATGCAAAGGTTATTAAAATAATCCTCCATCTTTCAGTTACATATTAGTATGAAAAAGGCTTTTCTTTGTTTACTTCAACCAATATGATAAATTGTATCAGTGAATGCAGGAGCAGATATGAGAATCCAGTAGTTTTTTGGTAAGCTTGACATTAAAGAGATTCACAAACATTTAAAACAACCACAGTGTTCTCACTTTTTAAAAAATGCAGTTATATTTAATAAAACATATTAGTTATTTTAAAAAGAACAAAAAACTTTTCAAAGAATAGAATAAGAAAACCTGGAGTTACAGGCATAGCAATAAAGACCCAGAGTAGGGTTCTGATAACAGAAGAGACAGAATCTAGAAAATGTCTTGATTATATGAAAGTATGGGAGGATGGTAGACTATAAAGTGAGTGCCAACTTGGTGAATGTGATGACTATAAAAATTATGTTGCATTTTATTATGATAAAGACTATAGGGCGGCCGGTTAACTCAGTTGGTTAGGGCACGGTGCTCTGAACAACAAGGTTGCTGGTTTGATTCCCACATGGGCCGCTATGAGCTGCCCCCTCCACGACTAGTTTGAAACAACTCCTTGACTTGGAGGTGATTGGTCCTGGAAAAACACTTAAAAAATAAATTTAAAAAAATATAACAGGAACAGATTTGGGAGATATGGGAACATAAATGATTATTTCTGCTTTAGACATGTTGATTTGGAACTTACAAAAGACATATACTTAGTGACCTTGATTTGGATATTGGAAATGTGAGTCAACTCTTAGAGTTGACTGGACAAGGGATAAGAGTTTGGTAGTTATTACCTGTTCCATGTATAAATTGATAGGATGGGCAAAATTAACTTCTTTTATGTATAAATATAAAAGAAGAAAAGTTAAGATGAGTATTACATTCTTATGACAAGTGGGGCAAGACAAATGTAAAAAGAACACTAAGAATGAATTATCAGAGAGGTAGAAAGAGAAGAGAATGTTTTGGAGGGTGTGTGATGAGACTTTCAAGAGTTTCTGAAAGCTGCAAAAACAAAGTTCGATAAAAACTGAAAAGAGTCTATTACTGTAGGCCACTGGTTCTTCTATTATGTTCTAAGCTGATGGTTCTCAAACCAGCAGGCATCAGAATGGGCTTGTTAAAGCAAATATTATTGGGCCTCAGCCCCAGATTTTCAGTAGGTCTATGGAAGGGCCCCCAAATGTACATTTCTAAGTTCACAGGTAGTATTGATGCTGTTGATCTAGGTACCATATTTTGAATATCATTGGTTTAGGCAGTTAGAAGATCCCCTTCAATCATTATCAGAGAAGCATAGTGGGGATGGAGGACTAGAGTGCTATGAGATCTGAATGTGGGTCTGGCTGTTCCTATTATTCTATAGGAAAGTGGATTTTGAGGATGGATAGGGTAGTTACTGCTAAAGATGAAGGATATGAGAAAGAATATTTGAAACTAAAATGAATAAATAAAATGATAGTGACTTAAAATTGTCTATAACTGGTGTTAAAGTGGACAGAAGAATGGTTGATGGTGCAAGAACTAATAGAAATGGGATCCAGAATAGGTTTAAAAATTAATATTAAATAACAATGTTGGTTAAAAATAAAAATAAAAAAAGAGGTGGCCTAGTAAGGGCTACTGTGTATCACAGGTGCTCTAGCAGATGTTATATTCATTTTCATAGTTAATATTTTCAGTAACCCTATAGGGTAGGTGAGAGAAGAGTTCTTTTTCTAACATCTATGGGAAGGATGAAGGAATCATTTGTCTATAGATAGGTTAATTGGTATCAGGTTTGAATTTAAAATAAGTTATTGAAATTCAGAAAAGAGTTTTACCTTGGAATGAACAAATGGAGAAGGGGCTGACTATGGTTTAAAGAACTAGAGTAGGCAGCCTCTAAGATGGTCTCCAGTGATCTCCATCTCCTGATATTGACTCCCTTGTGTAATTTTTTTTTTCCCTTTGAGTATGAGTAGGAACTAGTGACTTCTAATGAATATCCCAGAACTGATGGGGTGTTACTTCCAAGATTAGGTTGTGAAAAGACAGTGGTTTCCATCTTGGGCCCACTCTCTTGTTCTCTCACAACACTTTCCAACTAGAGGAAGGGGCCAGGCATTTACCACCAGCCTGTGGCAAGCCCTTGGCTTCAATGACTTAAGCCTTCACTAGGAAGTAATGCTGGTTTTCTCAATAATGTTAAAAAAAAAAAAAAATGTCAGTTGCCAGATTGTGAAATTCCATTTTGAATACACAAACTTAAGTTTTAAAGGATATATCCTGTTATATTCACTGTCACAAGCAAGTACATCTGTTATTTTGCTATATACCTTTAGGGTTATGAGAAACTTGTGAAATCGACCTGCTTACTCCTTTTTATGTCCTACTGATAAACACAATTCTGAATGCAGTTATGGTGAAGATATATTTAGCATATCTTTCACCCCACAGATTCAAAAAGTCAAACAGCTAATCTGATAGATTTAGAATATATATTTGTATCCCTCTTAATGCAAACACAGAAGAGAAAAAGTACATTTCTAAGTTTGAAGAGGACTTCTTTTCCAGTACATAAGTAAAATTTTCCCCTTTAACTTTTTAAAAAGATTTTATTGGGGGAAGGGGAACAGGACTTTATTGGGGAACAGTGTGTACTTCCAGGACTTTTTTCCAAGTCAAGTTGTTGTCCTTTCAATCTTAGTGTGGAGGGTGCTGTTCAGCTTCAAGTTGTTGTGCTTTCAGTCTTAGTTGTGGAGGGCACAGCTCAGCTCCAGGTCCAGTTGCCGTTGCTAGTTGCAGGGGGCGCGGCCCACCAGCACCATCCCTTGCGGGAGTCAAACTGGCAACCTTGTGGTTGAGAGCCCGCAATCCAACCAACAACTGAGCCATCTGGGAGGCAGCTCAGCTCAAGGTGCCATGTTCAATCTTAGTTGCAGGGGGCGGAGCCCACCATCCCTTGCGGGACTCGAGGAATTGAATTGGCAACCAGCAGCCTTCGGAGTTAGGAGCATGGAGCTCTAACCGCCTGAGCCATTGGGCTGGCCCCTCCCCTTTAACTTTTAATTGAGCTTTAGAAAGGATACAGTTTAATATATCTATCTATCCATCCATTGACCTTATTATGTTTAGTTGTTTAATGTCTACTGAATTCAAGTGTACTTAAAAATGGACAGGTTCTTCTTTACAATCATCTCGCTACCACCACCATCGTAAGAAAAGAAAAAAAGATTTTGTGGTAAAACGTATTTAATATCATGTATCAAATATTATTTAAGCTCGGTGGTTATTGGAAAATTTCCATTGTAGATATGCATCAGTAAACTTTCTTTCCCTCTCCCTTCTTCTCCCCACGACCCAGACCCTCCCTCTATCCTTTCTTTCTCATTACTTTCTATTGAAAAATGGAAGCATCTTTGAGAGACAGATACAATAATAGGTTTAATGTGTGTATGTGTGTATATACATATCGTGCTTCCCCAAAAATAAGACCTAGCGGGACCATCAGCTCTAATGCATCTTTTGGAGCAAAAATTAATATAAGACCCAGTTTTATTTTAATACAATATAGGACAGGGTCTAACATAATATAAGACCATGTCCAAAAGACACAGTAGAGCTGATGGTCCGGCTAGGTCTTATTTTTGGGGAAACAGGGTACATACATACGCTTCCCCTTCTGTTTTTATATCTGCCAAATACAAGCAAATACTAAAAGTCACTTTATAAACATGTTTCTGGATCAACTATCTATAGTAAAGATAGTTACTTTTCAAGAAAGTGAAAAAAATTGCTATTCAAATGTTGGTATCATTGAAAATAACATTCATATAAATTGTTTAAACAAGAAAATATATTGAACATGAACAAATTTTGAATCCATTGACTAAAAACAGCCAAAGGAACTAATTTGTTAATCTGATTTTAATTTATTTCATCAATTCTTACTTGAGGGATTAAAACACACTGAAAAATCAAGCATTTTGATAACCATAATGATTCATTCTTTTCTAGTTTTTAAAAATTTAGTTTTCAAATACTGTTGACATACAATATTGTATTAGTTTTAGGATAGAATGATTGATTTCAATGGGGGGAAAATAGACATTTGCCATGTTCAACATCTCTAAAAAATTGCACAGTTATCTGTGCAAAATGGTTTCTCAGTCATGGGATTTACAAGGAGCTTCAAAGAGAATGGATAACACTGGTAATATTGTTTAGATTGCATGTAAAATTTAGGGTAAATGATGCTTAAAGTGTGCTAAAATAATCCCTAGTCTCTGCTCCTATAATAAAATGATCACAGCAGTCTTTCTTTACCATCAAAGCAGATGGCTCTAATGATTTTTCAAGCCATTGTTAATTCATTTGCAAACAACAGAGATCAGTTGGCAAATGCGGACTGAGGATGAGATGTTACTGTTCATAAATGCTCCCAAAGTTTGTTTTATCCTATCATTACTGGAAAATGGTATTTACTTAAGTTAAATTATTTGTGTGAACCATCACTGTGACAGTCCTGCAGTTATAATAAATTACCTGTAAAGTGAAATGAACATCACCTGGTTGGTTACCGAAGTTGTGGTAATGCAATTGACCTCATGGAATAAGTGAGCTCATCTATGTTCTTTAAATTAAAATTTTATGAAAGAAACTTTTTGTCTTTTCCCACTTTGAGAATATGTTTACTGGAACATATTTAATGCATCCTCCACAAGACACAGAAAATACTATATATAATATCAATAAATTCTGACTTATACATTATATAATATCATTAATAAAGTTTATATGAATAGTTTAAATATCAAATGAGATCATTGAAAACTCTTAGCACATATCATTCAGGATAAAGCCAAGTAACCCAATTTATCAAGGCATTTGTTACACAACCAAAACATTTGCATAATTTGATGGTGCATTTTTTTCCCCCAGTTGTTTTAACCGGACAATAAGTCATGAACAAAATATATATTTCTACTTGTTTAAGCAATCTTCTGAACCTGAAATTGAGTTTTTGAAACTTTTATCTTCACAAAACTTTGAGTTGTTTTTATCAATATCTATATGGCCTCAAGTTAGAAGGTGATTGGAGATTTTAATCTTGTCCATATTGTACATTACAGACAGATCTGAGGGAAAAATATTCTTCCCCAGAACAAGCATTTATCACTTATTGATGTGAGTAATGTTTCCAATTAGCCTACACAGCCTTGTTTTCTTTCTTAACTGATCTTACTTGAGTTAAAATATGTTTCATGATTTGTGATTGATGGTTTGCCAGATAAACCATTTAAAAGGTAGCAAGGATAGACAAAGGTGTTGGGATGCCTCTGACTATAATAAATAACATGAGCTACGTGTTAAGAAAACTGTGAAATTAGATATTGAAGAGCATTGATGCTTGGGGTAGTAGATGCTTGGATTCAAGCTGGAATTATAAGTAAAATAAAGTTGTATTCTAAATTGCTTATAGCCAGGAAAGTTATAGGTGGTGTTGGTGATGGCCTGTCATGTATTTTTTCATGTTGTTCTAGTGCAATTATTGTTCAACTAACTTTTACCACCCTGAAAAAGATTTACTGCATTTTAATAATCATTTTGAATTGAAACATACCTATGATCCAAACTTCTTAATAATCTAAACATGTAATAGCCAATAATATTAGCTTGGATTTTAATTTCTTCATTTATTTAAGAGTATACTTAAAACAGGTAAAGTAAAATGTCCTCTCCTAGCACGCATGCCACAGCTGAGTAAACCTAAAGAGCTTAACTGCATGAATAATCCTTGTGACACTTCAATGTCCATATTACTTTTATAAATGTTTTAGTTTCATCACTAATCTCTTTTAAGAAGAGGCTCTTTATGAAGCAAAATATTTTACTGGTTAAGTTCACGAAACATTTCCTAACAATATGGACTCCTTAAACAAAATATCTAACTTTAAGACTAATTATAGAAAACAACTGTTTCTACCTGTGAATTTTGAAAAGTAGTATTGGTCATTAAATAGTAATTTGGAAGTAACACTTGTTCAAATGGAGAATCAGTTATTCATTGTTTTCCTGGTATGTATATATTTATTTTTTTCCTGGTATGTATATTTTTGCCTTGGGTAAGATGATCTACAAGAAGTCTACATGCATGCTAAGTACGCAGGAGAATGTTTTCTCTGAGCTTCTTTTTCAACTTTTGTGGTTAATTAATTCATTCAAAAATATATATCAAACACTTTGTATGTGCCGGGCATTGTTCTAGGTGCTGGGAACAAAATGCTTAACAAGACAATGTTCTGAAGAAATATAGCTCGATCATTCTTGGTTCACAAACCTTTTATGCTATCACTTAACTCATAAAGGTGTATAGATTTTTGCCCTTTGTCAGCCTCCTTTATGTAGCATAGCAAATACTGCTATATACAAATGCTGTATGAACCCAACACTAGTTGTTTGAATGCCAAGATTGTCAGACAGAGTATGATATATGGAAATTCTATGCTTTAAAAATGTGTTATACTTCATCTAAAGAGAAAACATAACCCTACAGAGAGAAAACTAGGAAAATGTTTAAAAGAGCGAAAATAATTCAATATCAATTTAATATCATGTTGTGATACTGAACTAATATTTTTGAATCTTGAGTTTAACACCCAGAGTGAAAATTGTAGTGAGTATCTCGGGGGTAACAGCTAGGTAACCTGGGCTCTTAGAATTAAGGTTTCCCTCTGAGAATGAAATTAGACACAATCATCATGAAACAACTGAGATCAGTCAGCTATAGAAATAACTGAACTAAAGTAATAATCTATGACTGAAGAGTCTAGAAACACCTAAAGACAAATTTCCACAACTAGGTTATTGGGTGACTGTCTTAGCATAGCTAAAGTTATCATGTACTCAATTTTGTTTGACCCTAGATGTAAAAATAAATAAATAAATAAATAAATAAATAAATAAATAAATAAAAAATAGAGCGACAGCAAAAATCTCTGATAGCTTTAATTGTCCTCATTTTGCCCTGAACACACTATGGTATTTTTTTTTCCTGCTTACCAAGGAGTTGCTTGATTATTAATTTAAATTTTTGACCTACATTAAGACAGGGTGACTACATCTTGATCACAACTCTAATGGGTGTACTCTAATATCTTTAGAGGCTGGATTAACAATAAATTGTCAATTGAGCCTGGTGTAAGACAGGGAGTTGGGGACTTTGGTCAAATTGGAGAGAGAATGCCTGTCTAGAGAAGCATTAAATAGGACATTTTTGTGGGCCACATTCAGTTTATAATCTCTGATGGATACCCACACGGAAACAAGAATTTATTGAGAGTCATAATTGTTAAAGAAGACTTTAAGATTTATCTCCTGTTTCTTTGTAAATGAAGACAAATATATCTGATGATTAAAATGTATATATATATATGCATGTATATATCTATATATGCACATATAATTATACTAGCACACACATATGTACATACATTGTCATACCCAAATATACATATGTTCATATATATGTATATATATATGTTATGTTTGTGTGAGTGCAGATATATGAATATATGTACAGATATGTAGATATATTTATTTTTATGTAATTCCTTGGATAGCGGCATTTTCTTTAAAAAGCAGGACTATAGTTTAAGCTCTTGTCCTAGAGATAATATTTTATTTTATGCCTGAGTTTTTCTCAAATCAGTTGCTCAAGATAGTTCCTCAAACAGGGAGTTTTGTGCATGTTGATGTGTTGAGGAGACCTTGTACATTAAACGCAATACAATATTTTAAGGTAATTTGTGAATTAAATTCAGAAGTACGCTGAATATGGAACGGGAGCTTACTTATCTCAGTTCTGAGAGACCTCTGACAAAGGTGGATTTGCATAGACTTTAGGTTAAACAGATTCCCCCAAAGCAGTTCTAGGCAAGGATTCTAGGGAGAAAGATATGGCTTTAGTTATTGCTAGGATTTTGTGATTGTCTCATGTTCCCTTCCCATCATTCCCTGTTGCATAGGAGCAAAGACTTGATGGTGGGGTGGAGGGCACCCTGATCCCACCCCACCTACAAGTGGGCCCTGTTTGACTCCATCATGCAAACTCCTCCCTCCTGCTATGATGAATGCTTCAGAAAGCTCACCTTTCAGTCTGGCTTTTCAAGATACTCCTGTGTCAGTTAAATTGGTTTCGGAATGGGTGATCTGGGCCAAGAAAACATGGAAGGACGTTGATGAGTAATTGGGGAATGAGAGCTAGCTGCAGTTCAAAATTTCTGTCTTTCTGGATGGTATGGTATTTGGATATGGATCTTGAACCTGTGGCAGTGATTTAGACAGTCTTAGAATAAAGTTGACACATAGGAAGTCAATTTAGAAATGGGGAAAAGGAAGTAGCTTTATGATGTCCTCGAGATGCTAAGTCCAACCAAAATCTGAAGCTCTATCTACTTCTGTATCACCCATGTATATTAATCAATGGATTCTTTTTTTGCTCAAGCCAGTTTGATTTTGATTTTCTGTTGCTTAAAATACAGAGTTCTTAGGTGAGGACCAGTCTCCAGATGTAGTGTGGTTCTTGTCTCCCTCTTTTGCACTCAGATAAACGCAGATTACTTTGCAATCACTTAGCCTATGCCCAAGTACCCTTTCTGGTGTTCAACTTTGGTGAAGGACGGTAAGTCTTACTTTCTGCCATTATTTTAACATTGTGGAACAGTGAAGATTATGTTTTTAAGTTGTGTAAAGAAATGAACATTATTACTTGTCACTTATACCACAATAAAGCTAAAATTAAAAAAAAAAATAAGTGAACATTATGAAATACCTCCATTTGTGGAAAATGGGTTATAAAATACACATAAAACAATAGAGGTAATCTCAGTATACCAATAATTTACACTGAAGGCTTGTTGAAAATCATTCATAGAGCTATGTTTTAGTAAAGAGACAGACTCCCTACAACACAATGACTTTTGTCTCACCTTGAATCAAAACTATTAATTCCCTATTTCTTTGTGATTCTTTGAACTATATCATTCTCATTATGGAGACTGTCATGAAGAAAAGACAGCAAGTCTCTGCATGAAGAGCTGTGAAATTCATTCGTGAGTAACAGCAATCAACTCGTTTATCTAACACCGTGCCCACAAAAATGATGCAGAAGTACAAAATCCAGGGAAAACGAGAAAAAAATCTAAAACAGGCCTAAGGAGATGTGCCTTCCAACTTAGCCTGATGGAAGAGAGGTCCGAGTGGTGCGTCTGGCACAATGACACCAGCAATAGTTTTTTTAGTGGGGATAATTTAGCCCTAGTCTTCATGTCTGGTGCCAGAAAAGCAGCGGGTATGATGAAGGAAATCTACTCTAATGAAGTAGGATAGGAGATATAGTACCATTTAGCAGAGAAAGGTCTTGGTTTGCAGTTTCACTATGGAATGAATGCTATGTGGCACCAGCATGCTGTCTGGCACCCGGATAGTGCTTCTTATTTAAAATAGCTCTTTGTGCCCCTTGTAAACAGGGAATTGCAGTGAAAAAAGCCAGAGCAACTAGAGTGGAATAGAAGCGTAAGAGAGGCAATAAGATCATACAGCTGATGTTTCATTGACTAATATGTGAAAAGTCTTATATATGATAAACAGGTTAAATTGAAAACATATTACAAAGAACATCCTGCTACTGGGAAAACCACAGCAGTTTCTCCTGACTGTACACCTTAGTGGCTCTTTGGGAACCGTGGTCTCTGGCCAGCTGGTCAGGTGATTGTTCTATCTTTTTCTATGCTGAGCTTTCCCTTACCTCATTTCCACAGTTGGCAGCAGTATCAGGTATAGAAGAGAACTATGTGTATATGACAGAAATGGAGTTGTAAAAGCTCACTGTAGAATGTTTACAAGTCTAGGACATACACTGAAACAATAAAGAAAAACAAAGGCCAGGGAAAGAAATAATTGGGTTTAGAAGTACAAGCTAATGGCTTCATGAATGTAGCCTTTAAACTGAAAAGACATTTAAATTATCCTTCGAAGGATTAAACTTCTTTGTAAATTACATTTTTTTTTTACCTTTTTTCTTCCTTATTTTAAAAAAGTCTATTCTCTTTGGATGAATTATTGTTCTTAGACATTTTCTTTTCTGGAACGTTGTTTTCAACAGGCTCATTTCAGAAGTTAATTTTTATGATGAATGCCATCTTTCAGGACCTTGAATCTACCTTCCAATTACTGAGAAGATGCCAATTCAAATTTGGTGATTTATTTCTTTAAAAATAATCAGTATTTTTAATAACTCAAAAAGGACACATATTGAAGAGAATGTTTTATCAGTGACAAAGTCTGGCCCTGAAAGAGCTACACTCTTTCAGGAGAGGAATAAATATGAAAATAAAAACAGCTGAATTTATAGAAATAATTAGCTGATAGTACAAAGTAGTGATCAGAAAAAGTAATACTTTTCCATTCATAGATTCCATATTTTAAAAAATAACATTTAGACCTCTATTTGAGTTTCATGGTGTATCTTTGAATTAGGCAATATTGATGTCATTGCTTCAACTTTACAGATGGGAAAACTGAGACAGTATTTGAATAAGGTTCAATATTTGTGGCCAGAGTAAAGGAAACACATATTTATGTCCTCTTATTAAGCATTATGCACTATGCAGACTTAACGTGTGTGATTTGCTCCTAGTGGCAAATAACTTCTGAAACATAGTGGCTTAATCCAGTAAAGATGTTTCTTGTTTGCACTGCATATGCAACATGTGTTATGGAGATGCTTTGCATCTATTCAGGGGCCCATACTAAAGGAAGAGTTTTACAGGAGCTTTGACAATCACCAAAACAAAGACAGGGAACAAAGAGAATTTCCAGTGGATCTTTTTATCCCTCTAGGTTTATTGCTATATAACTTACATAAACATCCTATATGACTAATGTGTACTACACGGTGATTTAATATACACATATATTACAAAATATTTACCACAATAAGGTTAGTTAACATTTTCACTTAAAAATTCCAATTATTATTTTCTTTTAGTTAAGATCTTCTCTTAGTAACTTTCAAGTATACAATACAGTATTGTAAACTACAGTCACTATCCTGTGTATTAGGCCCCTGGAATTATAGTAACAAACTTTCAGTTCATATGTCTTCTTTGGAAAATGTTTATTCAATAAGTCCTTTGCCCATTTTTTAAAAAGATTTTTATTAAAATGTAGCTATCATACAACATTATATTAGTTTCAGCTGTATACCATAGTCACTCAACATTTATATACCTAAAGAAGTGATCACCATGGTACCACGTTATCACAATATTATGGACTATATTTCCTATGCTGTATATTACATCACCAAGACTTATTTGTTTTATACCTGGAACTTTGAACCTCTTATTTTTCTTGATCTTTTCCCCCTTTTTAAAATTTTCAATTAGAGTTGACATTCAATGTTTCATATTAGTTTCAGGTGTTCAACGTAGTTGTTAGACATTTATATAATTTACAAAGTGATCCCTCTGACTAGTAACCACCTGTCACTAAGCATAGCAATTACCATATTATTGTTTATAGTCCCTATACTTACTTTACATCCCCATGACTATTTTGTAACTACCAACTGGTATTTAATACTTTCACCTTTTTCACCTTGCCCCCAACCAACCCCCCTCCCATCTATCATCCCGATAGATCTAGTACCCATCTGACACCATACATAGTTATTCCTTATATTATACCCTGCATCCCTATGACTACTATGTAACAACCAGTTTGTACTTCTTAATCCCTTTCCCTTTTTTACACACCCCAACCCCACTCTCATCTGGCAATCATCAAAGTGTTCTCTATATAAGGTTTTTAAATGTTTTTTGTTTATTCCTTAGATTCCACTTATAAGTGAAATCGTATGACATTTGTCTTTCACTGTCTGACTTACAACACTCAGCACAGTACCCTCTAGGTCTGTTCATGTTGTCTCAGATGGCAAGATTTCATTCTTTGTTACAGTTAAGCGATATTCCATTATATGTATGTACCACCTCTTCTTTATCCATTTACCCATTCACCCAGGTTACCTTCGTATCTTGGATATCATAAATAATACTGCAATGAACATATGGATGATCATGTCCCCTCGAAGTAGCATTTTGGGTTTCTTCAGATAAATAACCAGAGGAGTGATTACTAGGTCCTTCTTTGTCTTTTATTATAGTTTTGTTTTAAAGTCTATTTTGTATGGTATAAGTATTCTAGCCCAGCTTTTTGTTTCCATTTTCATGAAAAATCTTTCTAATCCCTTCACTTTTAGTCTGTATGAGTCTTTCAATCTGAAGTGAGTCTCCTGTAGGCAGCATATGTAAAGGTTTTGTTTTCTTATCCATTCAGCTCCCTTATCTTTTGATTGGAGCATTTAAACCATTTACATTGAAATAATGATTAATAGGTATGTAGTTATTGTCATTTTATTATTCATATTGTTTATTTTATTTTTTTATCTTAAGTTCCTCTAAGATTACTTGTAATACTGCTTTGGTGGTGATGAACTCCTTTAGCTTTTTCTTGTCTGGGAAGCTCTTTATCTGTCCTTCAATTCTAAATGATAGCTTTGCTGAGTAGAGTACTTGGTTGCATGTCCTTACTATTTTTTTTTTTTTTTTTAAGGTTTCAAATGCACTTTATTTATTCAGTCATGCCATATTTTAACAGCTACATAGTGCTTTCGCTTGGTATCAATTATGAGTTGGTTTTGAAACAATTCAGTATTATGCCAACTGGGATGATTACTGATCTCGCCATTCCTTTGGGATGACTCTGCCAACAGGGGACAGGTTCCATTCTATTCCATCCGTGTTGCTGTATATGTCCATGTAGCAACACAGACTGTGACTCCGCTAGCTAAAACAGCATTACCATATTTGTCATGGAAATCAGGTGTCCATTTCTGGTGAATCTGCCTTGCCATTGCTGAATACTTCGAGCTGGGAGACGACTTAGCATTTTTGGCCAAGGGAAACATTGTGAAGCCGAAGCCTGAAGACCGAACTGTGGCAGATGCAGCTGCTGGTTTGTTGAACTTCGCGTCAAATACCACATTTCCTTACTTTTTATCACTTTGAATATTACCTGCCAATCCCTTCTGGCCTACAAAGTTTCTGCTGAGAAATCAGCCGATAGTCTTATTGGAGCTCATTTGTCAGTAACTTAGCTGCTTTTCTCTTGCTGCTTTTAAAACTTTCTGTTTGTCTTTAACCTTTGGCATTTTAATTATGATGTGTCTTGGTTTTGGCCTCTTTGGGTTCATCTTGTTCGAGACTCTTTGTGCTTCCTGGGCTTGTATATTTATTTCCTTTGCCAGGTTAGGGAAGTTTTCTGTCGTTATTTCTTCAAAAAATGTTTTCAATTACTTGCTGTATCTCTTCTTCTGGTACCCCTATAACTGCAAATGCTGGTATGCTTGATGTTTCAGAGATCCCTTAAATTCTTCACATATTGTTTGAATTCCTTTTTTTCTTTTTGCTTTTCTGATTGTTTTCTGCTACCTCTGAATTGCTGATTAGATCCTCTGCTTAATCTAATCTACTGTTGATTCCCTGTAATGCATTTTCATTTCCATTATTGTATTCTTTATTTCTTATTGGTTCTTTTTTATGTTTTCTATGTGTATCTCCATTTTTTATGTTCCTATGTCTTTGTTGAGATTCTCCCTGATATCATTGAGAATCCTTATAACCAGTGTTTGGAACTCTACATGTGGTAGATTACTCGTTTCCATTTTGTTTAGTTCTTTTTCTGGAGCTTTGTTCTGTTCTTGTATTTTGGATATGTTTCTTTGTCTCCCCATTCCGGCTGTCTCCATGTTTGTGTCTATGTATTAGGTAGGGCTCCTATATCTCCCAGTCTTAGTAGAGTGACCTTATGTACTAGATGTGCTGTGGGGCTTAGTGGTGTAGTCTTCCTGGTCACCTGAGCAATGCACTCCAGGTGTGTCCCTTATGTAGGTTGTGTGCACCTTCCTCTTGTAGTTGAGCCTTGGTTGCTATTTGCACGTTAATGAGACGGATTGACCCTTGGGCTCAGTGGTTTTGAGGACTGACCATGACTATAGTGGAGGAGTTTTTGTGCAGGAGCTTACCCTACAGAGGAGAATCTGCCTAAGCAGGGGTCTGGTGCCAGTCTAATCCACCCCTTGGGTGTGTCATTCTTGGAGGCATATGGGTGATCCTCCAGCTTATTTCAAAGTTGGTCACTGGGCATGCCAGCCCCAGGGCCACCTGGGAGGGGAGTCGCTGCAAATGGAGTTCAGCTGCAGCTGTTGCCCCACTTGGATCTACCCAGCAGGAGTCACAAAGCAATCCTAGATGGCTGCCTCCCATGCCTTGCTTGTAAGTGCCTCAAGTGACCAAGCCATGAATGCAGGTTGGCTGCTGCTAATGCCAGGTCAAGGGCTGCTCAGCCAGAGGTACAGGACATACTCAAGACAGATGTTGCTTGTCTAGGTTCCGTGGACCTTTCAGAGATGCTACAAAATTCTGCACCATGAACCAAGGCAGGTGGTTTGTATGAAAAAGCACTTGAAAAAGCTTGGGTGTGCCTGAAAGTTGGGCAGGGCAGGGTCTCAGAATCTCAAGGGCTTGGTGAACAAATGGTGTTAGCCAGCTTGGCAGCTGCCTGCATCTGCAAGCTGGGAACATGTAGGGCTCAACAAAGGAATAATGGCCTCTGCCAGCTTCTCCATCTGGGAGAAAGTGAACCCTCCAGCCCTTGTCCTGAAGCCAGAAAACTCAATTTCCTATGATATATCTCTGCCTTCTCTCCAGCTGCTGCCCTAATGCTGCTCTAGAGCTCAGAGCTAGTTTTTCCGTCAGTGAGTTAAGTCTGTACGAGGTCCTTTTAAGGGGAGTGCCTGGGAGTGCAGCACCCTCTGTCTTACCCATAATCTCTACTGATTTTTACAACAAGAAATTATGGGTACTTCTCTCCATGACACAGGAACCCTGGGCTGGGCAGGAACTGGGACCCCTTGCTACTCCAGGAGTGACCTCCACAGCTGAGAAATCCCTCCCAATTTTTTACTGGTAACATGCGGGTGTGGGACCAACCCATTTTGTGTGTCTGTCCCTTCTACCAGTCTTGAGGTGGCTTCTTCTGCATGTCCTTTGTTGTAGGTCTTTGGTTCAGCAAGAATTTAGGAAATTCTCAATGATGGTTGTTTTATACTTTAGTTGTAATTTTGATGTGGTCACTAGAGAAGGTAAGCACAGCTGTCACCTGTGCCATCTTGAGCAGAACTCAAATTATATATTTTTAAAATGCATGCTATAATATGAGAAAAAATTGCGATTGTGACCACATGTGTAGAACTATTCTTTACCTTTACTTTAAAAACAACTAAGACTTTTGTAATTCTTACATCATTTTTTTTCTAACTAGATGGATAAGAGAGGAGGTTCAAGTTGTTATTTGAAAGTCTGTAAAATAAATAAATATATATATATATATATATATATATATATATATATATATATATATATATATGGTGTAATTTTTATTTCCCGTAATTCTAAGCCATATTTCATAATCATTAAATTAGTTTATGCTTTCAAAATTGATTTTTGAAGTACTAAACATACACAAGAATTTTGATCTGATGAAAGGAAAATTGAACAAAATTTGCAGAATTATATCATAATGCTATTAGTTTCCTTATTGCATTTCAACATCAGTGTTCCTTGTGCTTCCTGCCTTTAACAAATGGTCAATTATGGATATAAATTAAACAATATTGAACTTAGAATTTTAAAGAGCAATGTGCTGTTTAAAACTAGTGTACTAGTTAGGATTATCAGCTGAATCAGAAATTAAGTAACTGAATCATGAACCAGTTTATCTGAGGTCCTTCAAACATCAAATATGCCCACTTGAGTGCACATGGAATATCTTAAACTATTCCTTTTTAAAGAAAACATTTTTGTAATCATTATTTTTCATTTTTTATTTTTTTGGGGAAGGGGAACAGGACTTTATTGGGGAACAGTGTGTACTTCCAGGCCTTTTTTCCAAGTCAAATTGTTGTCCTTTCAATCTCAGTTGTGGAGGGTACTGTTCAGCTTCAAGTTGTTGTTCTTTCAGTCTTAGTTGTGGAGGGCACAGCTCAGCTCCAGGTCCAGTTGCCATTGCTAGTTGCAGGGGGCACAGCCCACCATCCCTTGCGGGAATCGAACCGGCAACCTTGTGGTTGAGAGGATGCGCTCCAACCAACTGAGCCATCCAGGAGCTCAGCGGCAGCTCAGCTCAAGGTGCGGTGTTCAATCTTAGTTGCAGGGGGCAGAGCCCACCATCCCTTGTGGGACTCGAGGAATTGAACTGGCAACCTTGTGGTTGAGAGCCCACTGGCCCATGTGGGAATCAAACCGGCAGCCTTCGGAGTTAGAAGCATGGAGCTCTAACTGCCTGAGCCACCGGGCCGGCCCCATTATTTTATTTTTTATTAAAGTACCAGAAATTGCAATAGAGATCAATATTATCTTTAATTATGGAAACTGTTAGACCTGTGAACCAATCAATGGTTGGAAAAAACTATTTAATCCAAGCTCTTCAGTTTCCCCTGAGAAAATTGAGTCCCAAAGAGTTGATGCATTTGCCAACTATTAAATGTAGTTAGACATGTTGCATGTTTTATGTCATTATTTTATTGGCATTAGCAGTTTTTAATCATTATCACTATTAATATTAGTATTAAGTTTTTGTTTCATATTATCTCTATTATTGTTATTAAATTGAGATAATAAAGAAATTCCGTTTCCTTTCCTTAGGGTAATTAGATCATTGTTATTACTATCAAAGCTATAGCAAAATTTGAAATTAAAAGGTAAATTACTGGTATTTTTCTATATGTGAAGATTAGAATATTGTTTATTTTCTCCTCAGATACTGTGTTGGGTTTTGTGCATAACCTTTGAATCCCAGTTATTTGACTGATTTGTGCCATCCCATGTTTAAAAACAAACAAACAAACAAAAACCCTAAGAATTTCTGGCATTGATTTAAAAACAATATATTAGTGCTTGGGACTCAAAAGCTCATCTTTAAGCATAAAAGTGTGAAATAAGAAATGAGATAATCATTAGTAATCTTTCTGACTACTCAATTATTTGTTCATAGAAGATCCTAGATTTGCAGATTTGGAGACAGAAGTTCATATTTTCCTTTCTGATTTTGGTTTGTTTTGTATTATGTGTATCAGTCAAGGTCCAACAGAAAAGTAGAAATCACAAATTATTTAAAACAGAGGGTGTTAAATATACAGAGTGGGTTACACAGTTGATAAAAGAGCTAAGAAGCCAAACAGAGGATGCTAAGGAAACCCAGAGATTAGTGCCAGCGGGAGGTTACTGCTTTTCCTTGTGTGGAGAGTCAGGGGATGTGGAATTCAGGGAAAATGGCAGGACTCCTTGACCTGTGCAGAGCTATGGAGGAGACATAGCCACTACTGAACATGCTATCCAAGACAGTGAGAGAAAGACAGAGATACCGTAACTGTGCTTTTAGCTTCCTTCTGCCTTCCAATTTCTCACTATTTACTATCCACTTGGTCAATCACCTTGACCAAGCTCAGACAGAAGCACCACCTCTTTCCTCTGCACAGTCCTGTCTCGCCCACACTGGGAAATGTTGTCAGTGATATAGTGCAGAAATAAGGAAGGTTCATGGAACTCGGATTTATTTTTTATGGACAGTGGAGACAATGTTAGCTACTGCTTGTTCTGAGCTTGCAATATATTCTCTGCAAAACGTTTCGACACACATTTTGTCCTAATTACTTACTTGAAGATGCGCCTTCCTCAATAGGTTGTGATCTCCTTGAGGAGAAAACCTTATTTTTATTTCCAATGCCTGCAATATCATTGTGTATGTACCACACAACATGTATACACAGAAGTATGGAAATTCAGTTTGCCTGTTCCTATCATTAAACGATGCCTGGATGACAAAAAATAGAAAGAGAAGAGTAAATGTCTCTCGTAGCAATGTCTGTGCCTCAGAGCTACAAACTTTCAGATTGTCCATTTCTTTGGAGTGTTTTTACTAATGTCACTGCCGCCTTCATATGTAAGGAAGCTCACTGTATTTCTTAATAAACTCAAACCACTACATCTAAAGTTTGTCAATAAACAGAAAAATATCTGTGGGCAATGATCAGGCTATGTAGGATACCTATTTCTACAGAGAGAGAGAGAGAGAGAGAGACTCTTAACTCTATTGCTAATTTTAGTAGATTTAATTTGATTTTATTATCTGATCCAAGAGTAGGTAACTGTTTACTCAATTAACATGGCTTTAAGAAAAAGGGCAAATATTACCTCACATCTCTATATGATTTGTTGCATTCATAACATGTACTAGGCACCCCTAGAGTATAAGCCAAAGTATATTGAGTTTTCTTCCCTACCTCAGTCTCAGAAAACGTTTGTAAAGCATTAGGAACAAAGGGAGATTCTAAGCTGTGCTGTCCTGGTGGGCTTGCCTGGATTTGAGAGGCAGAATGCTGACACTGAGGTCATTGTTGAAGTATGTGTTCTGTTGTCTCGGGCTCCTGGTTTGGAAGCATTACAATTACTTTCATGTCATATTTCCAAAAAGATTGTCCCAAGTATGATCTGTAAATGAATGTTGGATCATATAGTTTTCCTCCTATTCATTTGTTTTTTCCACACATGTTTATTCAATTCCTGCCCTTGCCTTATGTATTGAGAATACAAAGATGAAACAATGCCTTTTATCTGGTCCTCAAGAAGCAGAGGGAGTTCAGAGTCTTGCGGAAAGTGGGACACAAAAACAAGCACTTATATACTACATAACCTTTTCTAACATTGATATACATAAAAGTTGTACTGGAGGGGTTGGTGAAGACTTTACACCCGAGGTTATGTTTGAGTCTAGGCAAAGAGAAGAGTTACAAGGACATAGATTCATGAGAGAGTATAAGGTTTTCAAAGAGCTACGATTATTGCTTTTATTTGTTAAGGGGTAAAAGAGGAAGTTGAGGAAATGAGACTGAAAGAGTCAACTGAAGTAAGCATGAAGTTCTTTATGTGTCAGCTAAGGAGTTTAGATGTTTATCTTTTAAGTCATAAGAAGCCATTGTTAATTTTTAAGCATGGTAAAACGATTTCAAAGAGCTTTCTGTTAGCAGTGAAGTGAATGGTTTGAAGTGGAGATTAGGTTTCAAAATAGGAAATCCAATGAGAAATTAACTTTAATAATCAGTGAGCAGTCTTTCACTTAAAACTCATGAAACAGCTATTATATTAAGAGCAAGCCAGCAAGCAACTAGCCACTAGGCATACATAGTGGGAAAAAGTGGGCAGGGACCCTACCTTTGTGGAATCATAGTTCAATGAGGACCAAATGTGACACTGCAAGGGTAATAGCAGAACTGACAAAATAGTGGTAATGGAGAGATCAAGCATGGATGAACTGGACTTTGAGACAATAGTATTTGTATGTGGAAAGAATTTCACCCCACCCCGACCTCCGGCCATTACTTTGTTGAAATCATAAGCTACAGTTCCTCAGAATGTGCTCTTATTTGGAAATAGTTAGGTCATACTGGAGTAGAGTGCACATCTAATCCAATATGATTGGTGTCCTTATAAAAGAGAAATTTCGGTACATGCACAGGGAAAACCCTATGTGAACATGAAGGCAAAGGTCGAGGTGTTTGTATACAAGCCAAGGGACAAGCATAGGTGGGTAGCGAACCACCTGAAGCCAGCGGAGGGCATGGAATAGAGTCCCCCTCAGTCTTCAGTAGAAATCAACCCTTCTAACACTTTGACCTTGGACTTCTAGCCTCCAGAACTGTGAGAGAATACATTTCTGGGTGGCTTAAACAATCCAGTTTGCGCTACTTTGTTACAGCAGCCCCAGGAAACTAATACAGATACTTCTCAGTTTTCTAGTTTGAGCAATTTTATTTTATAGTAAGGAAGCTCCCTTTTTTCCCTTCCTTTTTTCTTTTGCTTAAGTTTATGAGACTGTTGCTTTCATTAGTGTACTCTTACTATTCTTATCATTTGTATTTGAAGTTGAAAAGGACAGAATCATGACTTCTGGTGTCAATATTGATTCAGATGCTTTTGGTATACTGCAGTCTAGCACTGAATCACTTGCAGAGCTTTACTAAAATTTGGGGAGAAAAAAAAGAAAATCCCTCATATCGTACTTTTGGCTGGGCTGCACAGTTCTGGAATTAATGAAAATATAGTGTATTCTCTGCTAATATAGTCATATGAACTATCTATGCGTATAAAGTGTCAGGCAACTTGATGGTTTATTGCTTATAATACTTTAAATTCCACCTTTTAAAAAACCCACCAGAGCCTGTTAGCACTTTTGTTTGATCTTTGCAGAATTCTATGAAAATAATAATAAACTTGTAGGTAGAATAAATAATCTGCCTGTGACAATTGCCCAAGTGCCTTCTGGCAAGTCTAGTCCTTTCTGCTCTCTTTAAAGTTGCAAAGTGCAAATTGCTTTGCAGCAGTAATATATTCTGGTCAAAGTGAGGGAAAAAGTATGAGTTTCACTTAGAAGTTGAGGTTAGTGATTGAATCATCTGAACTTCATCAGTGGCTTTGTGAAATTGGTTCTTTTCTAAGGAAGCAGTTTTTGCCTATAAATCAGATTTTAAATTATTATTGTCTTCTGTTACTCATTAAAAAAAAGAAATGGGGACAATATATGGTGACTCATAATTTCTGGTCACATTTTAGAGGACACATTTTCTCAGAATATAATGTAGCTTGATAACTATTGCCCTTTTCATTCAGAATGTCACATGTCCCCAAAGCAAGCAGTGTGCTGTCCTTCATCTAGTGTATAAACATGAAGCACTTCCTACTAAAGTGAAGGATGGACAGAAATTGGCCCTTTGTGAGAATCCTCATGGAGAAGTACTTTGCAAGGACTCAATAATTATAATGTGGACATTACTACTGTCCAAGCCCCAATTCTACCTTACTTAGTTTTCCTTTGCTCTCCAATTATGGTTAGGTACCATTTCTATTAAGGAGCAATGTCATCTGCCTCCTAATATTGGTTTTTCTCGATTGTGCAAAATTCATTTTCTTATAATCAAGTGAGTATTAAACACAGAGAAAGAGGTTTGGAAAAATTATAACATAGTACCTTTTAACAGAAGTAAAACACAAACCACAGTCTCTGACAAAAATAACTAGAAATCATGTTGAGTTTATTTCTTTTTACTGCTACTTGAGAATCTGCCCATTTTTCCTGATCATAGTAATACTCCACATTTACCTCTATTTAGTCCTTGATCCACGATAATGTGGCTTCTAATTGTTCCTAACTGCTTACTGTTTATTTTTTGTCCGACCTGCTCTATCTGCCATTTGTGATCCTTCTATTCCCTCTTCTTTGGGCTTTTGTGAACAGGTATTCTCCTGGGTCTTCTGAATGTGGCTTATTTGTCTTATTCATCTCTCTTCTATGTCAGTTTCTCATGCTTATTGGAGTGGCTCATCTCACACAGTTTCATCTTCCAAACTTAAACATATAGTTCAAACCTCTCCCTAGACTTGCATATCGCACAGTCTACTGAGCACCACTAAATGATGGTCGTATGGGAAACTTACCTGTAATATGTCAAAAAGCGAGTCCTCTACCAAATTTATCTCCTCATCTTATAGTTTTTAGCTCCACTGATAAAACCATAGCCAGAAAACTGGGATACAAATTTGTAAATAATTTACTCCTCCCCTTTACCCACCATCTATATATATATTAATTAATTATAGAATACTGCTGATTTTTAAATCACAGTCCATCCTTTCTAATCCATCCCTGTGGTTATCACCTTGGACCGTGTCCTCATTATCTTTCATTTGGCTGCTTTCTCTTTATTATATTTTTAATTGGTCTCCTTTCTCCATTCTTATACCAATCAAATCTATCTTCAACCCAGCTGCCAGATGATCCCTCAGAAATACAGATTTAAGCATATAATAGTCTTTACTTAGTCTTTCAGTTTCATCTTATAATTTAGGAGACACATCCCAAGCATCTTAATTCAGGGCAAAAGCTCTCATTTAGTTCTTGCCTACATCTCCAGTCACCTCTAGTGACCCACTGTCTTGTACTTTTTGCTTCCGCAAAGCCAATCTGCTCGCATTTTTGTCAGACACTATTTAATTCCTCTGCTCTGTGTCTTAGTTCTTACTATTAAGAAGACTCTCTCCTTTTCCACTCTGACCTAGCTAATTCCTAAGATTCACTTAGGTGTCACTTTCTTCCAGAAGCCCTTTATTGCAAACTATTTCCTGTTCCCCAGTGGACAGAGTAAGTATTCAGTAAATGTTTGTTGAATGAATTACTCCACATAGTTTTGTTGATCTAAGTGGCAGACAATCTGAAAACATAGCAATATAATATTAGAACGACTAATACTGATTTTCAGGTCAATGTGAAGTTAGTATTCCTGTGTTGATTTATTTCATGTGGGGCTACAAAAGCAAGACTGAACTATTTTCTCATCTTGTAATAAGTATTTTCCCAACTTTTGAAAATTAGTCCCTCTTTATAGCCTCAGAAGTTAGCTTCATGTGCTATGATTTGAGTAAATAGAAAATATTTGTATAAAATTCTTATAAAAGGTACAAATTATATACATTTATTTAAATTTGGGGAATCAAAGATTAAAGTGTTGCTAAAAGCTGTAACCGAAATCGCTTGTTTTTTGCTAGGCAAGATAACAGCGTTTTCAGTAGGCTCAATCTTGAGATGAAACTACAGTGTCACTGACATAGTGACATACAGTCATGGAGATACCAATAACTCTTTTCATTTATTCCTAATTATGTTGATAGGCTCAGGAGTTAATTTTCTTACTATAGAAGATAATATTGATGGGGTGTTTGAGTTTTCATATGCCTTAAAAAGTTTGCTCTTTGGATTATGCCATTAAAAGCCTTGGGTCTTATAGACTGAAAAGTTTATAGACTACGATTCTTTTAAAAAGAAAAGCAAAGGGGCAGCTGAATGGCTTAGCTGGTTAGAGCACGAGCTTTTAACAACAGGGTTTCCGGTTCAATTCCCACATGGGCCAGTGAGTTGCGCCCTCCAGAACTAGATTGAAGACAAGGAGCTGCCACTGAGCTGCCGAAGGGGTGGCCCGATGGCTCAGTTGGTTAGAGCATGAGCTCTTAACAACAAGGTTGTGGGTTCAATTCCCACATGGGATGGTGGGCTGTACCCCCTGCAGCTGAAGATTGAAAACGGCCACTGGCCTTGGAGCTGAGCTGTGCCCTCCACAACTAGATTGAAGGACAACGACTTGGAGCTGATGGGCCCTGGAGAAACACACTGTTCCCCAATATTCCCCAATAAAAAAAAAAAAAAAAAAGCAAAAATCTTTATAGATACTATGCCCACTTCAGCAAGGATCGTGATGCTGAAGATAATCTCTCAGATCTGTTTTTGCCATTTGAACTAGGTCAGTGAGTTAAGAGTCAAATCATTTGCTTTTAAATATTTTTTTTTCTTTTTCCCTATTTTTATTATGAAATATTTGACACACAAAAGAATGAATGTATGTATGTAAGTCATGCAGCATATTATTAAAGTGATCATCCATGGCAGGGTGATTTTCATTGGCAACAAAACTCCCTTTAGTACCTGTTCTAATTCCACAAAGGCAGTACAGTGAGCTACTTAGGTTTTTATTGGACCTGCTGAAAAGGCTCAAAGAGAGAAAGAGGGAGGTTCCCTATTTCTTCATTGACCTTTCATATTCTTATTACCTAACATAAGTAAATGCTGAGTTGGCTGAAGGAAATACGGGTACTACCAATGATTCAATTCTGTTTTTTTTTAAACCTTTTTTTGTTGTTGGTTCTACTGTATAAAGGGTTTACTGTAGGATGAAATTGTCCTCAATATCTCTAACTAGTCACTCCTCTGTGTATCACAATCTTGTTTTCTGGGAGAAAAGTTGGGAAGTTTGGTTGTCGGCACAAAAAGTGGTATATTCATTCTCGATGCAATATTGGGGAAGGACAGTAAGAAAGGTATCCCTGTGTCTCATGATCATCCCTCTCGCTAATACTGATTTAAAACAAAATAGGTAAAGTGCCGACCTGCTTCAGGATGATGTGTGGAGTGGCAGATGGTGGAGTAGTATTGGAACCAGATTGTTCATGCCCAATCTCATGCCCTTGTGCATTTCAGCTGCTATTTTTCATTTGTTATAAAAATGCCATTATCTTGACCAGTAATGCAGTTCCTCAGATATTTTGAAATCCTTAAAGGCTTATTTTTCGGAGAGCGTGTGCTGGAACACCACCGACTGTGCCTTGTGTGCATTGTATTAGGCTAATGTAGGGTGGAAATAGCAAATTGACTTTGATAACGGATTTTCAAGTGTGCTCTTTGTGGATGAAATGCTATTTCACTTATTATGATTTTTTCAGGCAGTAATTTATTTGTAAATGACTTGACTGCACTTTAATGCCACTCTGTCTCTGGGGGTGAGTCTGTGTTACAACCAGTTACAGAGATAACAAGGTTAGGAATACATCCTCACGTGATATTTGTCTAGGCCCTGAAACTTTTTGTTGTTGTTGTGACAGCTTGACAGGAACAAATGAATCAACAAGATTTTGCAGAATAAGGGTAGGGGGCTACAAAATGGTATATTGTAACCCAGAGGCACTTTATATATATGTACACACACACACACACATACACACACGCACACGCACACGCACACACGCACACACACATAAATATATGTCAGAAACTGACATCTGGGCATGAAGACTCCATCTTTATATCTTTTCTGCTGATGTTGATTTGAACTGGTAGACGATGCTGGTGGTGGGTAGGGGAGTCAGAGAAATAATATCACTGCAAGGGACAAGGAATTTATACCCAGAGGAACTGGTTTATTTTTAAAAGATAAAGTAAGTCAATTGTATAAGATATTCTTGTTATGGGGGTTTTCAGTGACTTCTTGGCTTGGGTGAAAACTTGGGTTCATATGTAGATTATGAGAGTGAAAGATGTTCTAGATCAGAGCGCAGCAAATTTTCTCTGTAGAGGGTTAGATGGTAAACATTTCAGGCTTTGTAGATTACACGTTCTCTGTCGCAACTACTCATCTATGCTAATGTGTAAGAGCAGCCATACACAATGAACAAATGAATGAGCATGTCTGTGTTCCAATAAAACCTTATTTAAAAATAAACAGGCAGTGGGCCAAATTTGATGCACAGGTCAGAGTTTGCCAACTCCTTTTCTAGGTTAAGTGAAGGAGGGCTTTGCAGATGCTTGCACCACTATACTTGCTATCTTTTTAAAATAGCTGTGAGGGCACATTAACCCATATAATCCAAGTTATTCTCTCCTAGGCACCTTCTCCATAGCTTTGGTAAAGTTACAAATTTAACACAGTTGTCACGATCATACTCTACTGTTGTGCCTTAAAGATGATTTGATTTTAATACATTCGTTGAAGGACATCAGAACAATCTTTTAAACAATTTTTTCATGTTGACAACAATCACATAACTAAAATCCTTTAGAGAGAAAGTTATTACTGTTTTGGGCTAAAGGTTTGAGGTGAAGGTTGATAGTATTTTCAAATATTAGCCTTGAAGGACTGAAGGTTTTATTTTCTGAGTAGATTGACTGATTACACTCTTTGTCTTTTTTTTCTTTTCTTTTTTCTTTTAATTTGTTGCTGTCCTTCCCTCTTTCTTTTCCACTTGACTGTATCATACTGGGTTACTGGTTGCTGAGGTGCTGCGTCACCTTCTGTAATGTTGCTTGATCTTTGATTTCCTGTGAAGCACAATGAATCTTACATTAGACTATTCTGAGTCAGGTGGTGCACCATCTGTTCCCAGGCCTGGAAAACAGGAGTAACAGAGAGCAGCAGCTACCCTAGTTTTCAGTAGAATATTCATATTCACACAGTGAGAGAGACATTCTGATTTTAGACAGGGTAAAGTTTTATTTTTTTTTCTCCTCACAATCACCTAATAAATTTGACATAACACTTTTATTAAAATCATTTCACACATTGGTACACTCATGGAGTAAAATAGGTTTGAACCTATTTGCTTTTGTTGTTCTGGGGTAATGTTAGATTTAAGTGGTTGGGAATGATTGTGTAATTGTACATAATAGCTGCGTTCCATGATGCTACCCAGAATACACAAGAGCAGCTGGCAAACCTGGATATTGAAGCTGATAGCAGGTAGCTTAGAACAAATTGAAAAGCACAGAGGCAACTAGAGATTGCCTGGCTGCCAACTTGTGATAGCATTTAAAAGCCTGAACTAACCTTCTGTTAAGAAAATGAGAAACCCATTTACTACACAGATTTAAATCCCTGAGCTAAATAATTAATTATAGATAAAATTCTTTTAACTATACGTTGCTCTGGTAGTAATACATTCAAATTAAAAGCAATTCGCTTTTATAATGCGACCATCAGTTTAAAGGCACAGTACAGTATATACTAAAGTTGCTAAGAAATATATCTGTAATACATTAAAGGTCACTGATGCCTTCAAAATGCTATCATGAATTCCCTAAATAATGCATAGATTACAAAAAAAAGGACATTTTTAGAAACAATTTAAGAGTTCATTGATCTTCCTGCAGTTTTTTTTTTTTTTTTTTTTTACTTTTTACCAGGTATTTTTGAGAGCTGGTATTCACTGGGAATCTAAAACACTGACAAAAAAACAAACAAACAAACAAACAAACAAAAATCAAAAACAAAAAAACTCTGCTAAAAATGAGGAAACTATAAAAATAAATGAGACAAAATGCTACTCATGTTAACTCTCTGAACTGCTGGCAGTCGCAGTTCCCCTCCAAAGCTGGGAACTGCTGTGGAGCAGAAAGTTCCATTGTATTCCATTGCTGGATGTTCTTCCTGTCAGTGTTGACCCTAATCTACCTGGTATTATAATTTAATACAAAACTCAGCAGCTTCAGTTGCTATTTGAAAGGGGATTCGGCTATGGGGGTTATCCAATTGCAGGGGATTATGATGGGGTGAACTCTGTTTTAGATATAAATAAGTAGGCGTTTGGTCTTCAGAAACAGTCTTGTAGATTTTCTTGGCTTCAAGAAGATATATTTTGAGGCAAAATTTGGACTGTTTGAGGCAGAGGGAAGAGAATATGTGCTCATATTAAAGAAAAGGTGTATGAAATGGTTAGTGCAGCACTGTTCCCTTTTTAACGGAATATTTTTTTAGTAGCACAGATCAGAACCTTACAATATTTTTTCTACTTTATTTGTTCGTAAGTAGAATTAATGTAGAGGCAGTCCCACCCTGACAAAAAAAAAAAAAGAAAAGAAAAAATGAAGAAAAAATAATTCCGATAATGAGATCAGCTCTGCTTCTGGAATCCCAAATGTAATCTTGACACAGTTATAATCACCTTTAAGAAACACTGAACAACAACTCACTGTTGCTATACACAGCATGTTGTTTATTTTCAGAGGTAAAAGTTTAGTATGGAACCTTTTAAAATCCACTCTGCTTGCATTAAGGGTATTTTTAGACTTCCAAAATTCATGTCGCAATTTTATGTGATTTAAAAAAAAAAAAAACTTGAGCACTTTCATTTCCACCTATTCACTAATATGTGATCCTTCCAACGGACTTCTGAACTGAAGGCCTTTGACTTCTCACTATGCAGCCTTTATGTCAAAATCTATGTGGTTCTTGGACCAGGGAATTTTTTACAACATTAAAATAAAAATAGGCATTCTCACCTTTGATCTGCACCCTGGTCTACACAGCTGCGTTTTTCATGAATCCAAGATCCACATTGCCAATTGGGGCAGCCTGTCAGGCTGTTCGAAGCCATTCCAGGGAACACACTGTGGATTTCTCTTTCTGATTTCACTCCTGTTACCATTTACCTGATGGTAGTGGAATTCGAGGACTTCAAAATGTACACAAAACTTACAAAGGTTGTGTGTATACATTCAAAAATGAAGAACTGAAGCAAGTATCTAAGCAAATCAAACAGTAAGATCACCATGGCCTCAGAATTCATCCCCTGGCACATCTCAATATTTATTTTTTGCTTTCCTTTTTGTATGTCGCTACTGGCTTTCCAAATTTCATTTAATGTGCTTTAGTGTTGCAATGCAGAATTTACTGTACAGTCCTAATGAGTACCATGGTGAGCATAGAACCTAACTAGTGCACACTGCTTCTCGAAGGTCCATCTTCTCAGTGGTGAATTTACTTTGAGTACCATTGCATTACATTGTTGAATTATGTCTACATTGGTACTAGGCTTATTTCTCCTGTGCAAAGTTACCTTTAATTTCCTCTATGTATTCTTTCAGGGACTCGTTGCTATTAAATTTGATTTATTTAATTTGGATAATTTCACAATTAGAACAACTGGACTAACCCTATAGAGTAGTTAGGACATATCTCTAGGCTACCTAGTGAGTAGCTCCAGCCTGTTGATGCCTCTGTCTCTCCATACTTGCAACGCCATCCTTCTTATCTCTTGGTCCAGTTTTGATTCTATAGCCTACTATTTCAATAACTCTCTCACCAGTGACCTAAACTCTCTTGAATTTTTGTCTTTTCATTACATCTAGCCAAATCATCTACTCTGGTTGAGATTAATTGACCTCTCTCGCTGTGCCAGTACCTGGTTAGCATAACTACAGAAAATAATACAAGGTAGCTGTCTGGTATGGTATTGTTATACCTCATTATATTCTTTATGACATCTATCCATCAATATATCTTACTTGGACTGTTTGAGGCAGCGGGAAGAGAATATGTGATGTCATAATAGGGAAAGCAGGTATGGAACGGTTAGTGCAGCACTGTTAACATGGTAATTATCTCTTGAGCCCATTTATACGTATCCATGTGCACTATCACTATTCTAGTTCAAACCATCATTATTTCCTTCTAGATTCCTACAATTATCACCTAACTGGTATTCCAAGATCTACTCTTGACTATCTCTGATTCTTTTTCTCCAATGATCTTTTAAAATGCATATCTGATTAAGTGCCTTCCCTGGTTGTAATCCTTTAAAGCTGCCCACTGCTCTTAGGATAAAAACAACATTTTAAACATGGCCTATGTGATTTCCTGTCTGCCTCTTTCCACTATACTGGTACCATCTTCTTGTGATGCCTGGTGACCACTAACCTCTTTGATTACCTTGGCTATTCTTGGCCCTTTTGTTTTCCTAGGTAAATACTATACAATCTTCTGACCTCAACTTGGATATTATTCCAAAGGAAGTATGCCCCTCATCCCCACCCCGGTGACCCTCACTCTGTCTCGTGGCCCTCACCCAATGACTGATCAGGATTATAAAAAGTATGCCTCCTTGCATCAATGAGAGACCAACTCAGTGGTGCAATTCATACTCCAGAGATCCCTGTGGGCTCAAGCTCAAGCTGAGACTGCATTCTTACTTAGCTTTCTTCCCTGCTTCTCCTGCTTTGCCTATTCCAGTTTTCCTGAGAGAATTCTTTTAATAAGTCATTTAAACAAGAATTCTGATCTAGATTCTATTTCTAGGGAACTCAACACAAGATAACACTCTATACTTTTTATTTATTATACTACCCAAGCCTTTATTTGTGTATTTGTTTCTTTGTTTATTGTTTGTCTTTGCCAGTAGATCATAAGCTCTTGAGGGCAGGGATCACATGTGTTTTGTCCTCCGTTTTATGCCCAGTACCCCACAGAGTACCAGGCACATAATCAATGGATGTTCAATAAGTATTTGTTGAACGAATGTTAAATGAATCTAAGTATCATTGTCTGGCTTCAGTGAGGGGATGGGTTGAATTATAGGCTTCTGATCAATTCCTGGCCATGATGAGTACTTCTAGGCACAGGAATGCCCACTTCAAGAAGGAAATAGAATCAGAGGTCACATGTTTACATCATGATCTTTTGATCTCTGTACCCTGTTCACCTGCATGGATGTACTAAATCATGTGATTTTATCCTATTTTGACTATTTTTTTGCCTAACTGTATCATTATATACAGTCAATGTCTCTGTCTTGGCTAAACACAAGACATTTGCCCGTTCTCATCATTGATCCACACAACCCAAACATGGTCTCTAGACCTAGAAGTTCATGGAATGATTTATGTCTCTACAATTTGGAAAATGGAGGTAATATAGATCTCCAGAAATATGTTTATTTCTATGAAAAGTTTATCTTTCCTGGATTATTTCTGTGGTTTTCTTTTGTTGTTGTTTTTTTGGTTTTTTTGCCCTAATTTTTTCTTTTCTGTTAACATTACTCTTCCAAATTAAAATGAATTATGCACGTGGCTATATCTTTCTATTGAACTTTTAATAAAAATGCTCAATAATTACAACCCAAGATTATTCTCTCTGTAATACTGATTATAAGAGTTTCTCAGATTTGTTACTCAACATTTGAAAACAAATGTTTTCCTTAAATCATATTCCTTGAATATAGTTTAATTTTCTGTATGTTTCTCTACACGTAAAAGTGAGAACATTAAATTAGCCCTTTGTTAATATAAACAAATATCTTTCACTAAGGACTTTTCCTGAAGTAACAAATAAAAAACTGTGACAGAAGTATTATATATATATTTTTTTCTTTTGGGTAAATTAGAGTTCTTATGACACCATTTATAGTTCCCCTGGTAAAGTTTCTTTAAACAGTATAATTACTCAGTAGATTGAATTATTGTGCTTCGATTGAAGGGATAGTTACCAGAGGTCATAATCGGGTACATAGTGAGAAAAATTTACAATGAGAAAATGTTTGTAAAAATTATATGAGAAATATCTTTTTTTAAATATGTGTTTAATGTTGTTTATAGGTTTGATTATATCATTGAAAAGAGAATTAAGTTTCTGAAGGACCAGGAAACTTAGCAAAAAAAAGGAGCAAATTATAGATTCAGAAGCATAGGTGGTAAACTCACCCAATCCTTGCCCCCCTTAAGTCACTTTTTAAGACCAATTATACATGGTTCTCCATTCATTGAAAAGAAGGAGAAACACACCCTGACTGAATCTGTTTTTTTAGAGGCTCCTAATTGTCGTTATCTTATGTGATGGGTACCACTGTGTGATAATTGATCTTTACTCTGCCCTCCCTCACGTTGCGATCAATTAGCAGCCAAAGGTGGAAGCTGTTGCTTTATTTCAGGAAAAAAGTGTCTCATGAATTCTTGGATTTTAATTATTAAAAGGTGGTTAGAACTGGCATACATTTCCACCTTCCTGGTATAATTTGGACAACTTTTGCAAAATTAAATTATATATTGTTAAAAAGAAAAATGTAAATAGAAGTATAAGGACAATTAATGATATTTGCTATTAAAAAATCCTAAAAGCTTCATTTGCTTCAGCTTTGACTTTGAAACATTCTTAACTAAAATGTGGTTGAGTGGTAAAGTGAATGAAAATCTTTAAAACATCCTCAATAATTGGTTTATAATTGTACTGGGTATTTGTTTTAGGCAAAATGTGGAATCATCAACAAAACTGATTTCTCCCATTGGGAGGAAAATATAGTAAATATGTAGTCATGGCATTATATAATGCTTTTTTTTTTCTAAACAAGAGGCACAGAAAATGTCAACACTAAGTTTTAAGTAACATGATACTAAGTAAGAAAAGAGAAGCTCTATTGTAGAAAAGGAACAAAACTTCTTTAATATATATTGGGCTACTTGCATTGTTACATGTAGTACTTTATTAGGAAAATCCTTACTTAAACAAAATGCTCATTTGTGTTGGTAAATACTATAAACTTTTCACCCCACTAGACGCCAGTAAAACTATGGACTTGTCCTATTCATGGTTTGTAATTCAAGGAGGGTTTTTTTTCCACTTTGTGGTAAAATTTTGTTTGCATTGTTTTTTGACATCATTTCCTATTTTTTTGCAGTAGTGTGTTATAAAATATTTTCATTTTATTATTTAACAAAACTATTTGTTGTAACCATCATAATTTTTGAACCATTAAACCTGAAGTTTAGTCACAGTTATGAAACATGATTCTAAAAATTATTTAAGCATAGCTAAATTAGAAGAGTAATAGGAATTTGAAAAAAAATTAAAAAACAATTTTTAATAAAAGACAGAATGAATTTTAAGTTAACACTGTTTTTACAAATAATTTTTACAAATTGACTCCTTTTTTCTCTAAGAAATCAAAACAAACCAGATTGTCCCTAAGCAAAATGTACTATTTAACTTATTATACTCACTAAAAATTATTCCAAAAAGATTTTTCCATGGCCATAAACAACAAAGATTTTTTTAAAATTTCAAATTATGCATTATAGGAAATGAATTAACATTACGTGAAATCCGTAAGTTGATCCAGAATTTCAAAGGCAGTTTTTTAGTGCTGAAAAGGAAAAAAAAAATATGTAGAAGAAACATCTGTATCAAAGACATGAATATACCTGGAAGAATTTTCAAACTAATATATAACATGCATGCCAATGTGCTCTGATATGAATTTCCCAGGGCATTGTGTTCATGGGACATCACTGATGACTAATTCCTTTCTTCTAGCACTCCTGAGACTATCTAATATATAAGCAACATTTACCATAGAGTATCTTAATAGAACATTCCCCTTGTTTCCTTTCTTTCATGGCATTTCTTGAACTCCCTCATTTCCTCATGGTGTATCATTTATTGCAACTGAAACACAATGGATAGTCGTTGGGTATCTTCTTGTACAAAGGAAGAGCCATCTTTTGTACTTCCTGAAATACTTTAATTTTAGACGGTTTGAGTTAATATCTCTGGGGCAGAAAATATGACTCAAATATATAACATTCTACTATTCTGATACTCTAAATTTATTGGGTCAATAATGAATAGTCCATTGTTTCTTGATTTATACATTGGGCTCTCTTATGTTATGCCAACAAATTATTGAGGATTAAAACTCATCATTTAGTACTAATGTTTACTTTTGTTTATAAGTTTGTTTTTATATTTGTCTATCATAAAATGGTAGGGTTACAGTATTCAATTGATCAACAGACACTTATCGATCACTGTGTGTGTGCTACGTGATTAGAGAGACACAGAAGAAAGAAAACAGGGTGCCTAATCACTGGTAACTTGCAATCCTGATCAAGAGACAAAACTAGCATAGATGAAGCAGAAACAGAATAATGACTTGTTAATGGGGGAACTATATCCTGATTTAGTCAGAATAAGCTTTTTAAGCAAGAGGGAAATTTGAGTTAGCCCCTGTGAGTAAATTGTATTTCTGTAGGAGAACAGGAAAGAGAAGCATTTCATGTGGGAGAGAGCCGGTGTATGGATTTAAAAAGAATTGTGCATAAATACAGATTAAGCAGTAGGACAAGCAGACAGTCACTCTGAGTACCTATCCATAAATGGAGTTGAAACAACACAGATGAGGGAAAATACCATTAAAATATAACATGTTAAGAGAAGGTTAAGTTTGCTAGAATTTCTTTTGGAGCACTATGTTCTTGGAAAAATACATTGATAAGAAAAGTTACTGTGGACGATTATTAAATTCCATTCTGTGAAGGATAGATTTGGTAAGCATCAGGGCTTCAGTGTTGGGGATAGCATTCTAAGTTTGAGACAGAGCTATTTTGCTTGGGACAATAGAGAAGATCCTTTTTCCTACCTTCTCTCAAACTACATTCAGTTTATTCTCTAAATGAAAGCCAATTTCTATTTTAAAAGATTAGTAAATTGTTACTATGATTGGGGTAACCACAATAGCCCTGCCCATGTTTTGCTCTTTATATTATTCTGAATGGAAGTGGAAGGCCGCCATCGTAGAAGATGAACACAAGTGAGGGAAAATGAGTGTATACTGTAGAAGAACTTAACAGCCAGGAAGAATGATTTGTTGGGCTACGCTATAATAAGTGATGATGATAAGCACTTGAGAAGGACAGTAGAACAGTGGCTTGAAAAGAACTTGGGGAGAGGGATTGCCAAGAAAGGGATTCCCAAGAAAGAAAACTGTAGCTGAAACAGCACAGATGAAGAGAAACACCATAGCTATCATGATATTGGGTATGAACTACATAAATAATTTAGGTGCAAGGTGATAAATACTTTGATAATAATAATTAGTGAAATGGAAGTGATAAACAAAAAAATAAGTGAAAAAGTAATAGACTTAGAGGCAAGCTTGTTTATAAACAGAGTAAAGAATTGAAGTTGGTTTTCCTGGTTTTTGCTTAAGAAATTTCACAGAAATGAAATGGTTGGAAAAAAAGGCAATTTGGTGAGAAGATAATGATAGACTTTAAATATATGGAATTTAAGATTGAAAAAAGTATTCCATGTGCCATTTTTTGGGTCTAACGTCAGTTAATTTGTTGTAATATTTCCGTAGTTTAAGAATGATATAATTTAAGGAAAGTGACATTTAACAAGGTGAAAAAAATGGTTGTAGATAATTCCCAGATAATATGAACATGAAGTAATACCTTTCTAAATGTATTTTTATTTTTAATTTCTACCTTGATGAAAACTGATAAACTTGACATTGTTACAGAGTTAAAAATGACATGTATTAGCTTATTTTATTAATTACTATTTTATCACATTTCTAACAAATTACTTCCTCTGAACACTGAGATTGTACTTGTCTTCGAGATCTTCAGGGCACTTACTCTCTCGGTTGACATACTTGTGGCATAAGAAATCGTCAACATGATTGCTGTTTCAGAAAAATAGCTAGATTTGTTTCTAGCATATCTCTTAAATCTCAGCAAAAGTCACACCAGGGGATCGTTTTAAAGAAACCATCTAATCTATAATCTGTCATGAGAAGTTTTGTTTTAGTATTTAGTGGGGGATACAAAGCATAACATTTGAAGAAAATTCACTTGTCAGTGAGTCACCATAAAAAAATAACAACTACCATAACTTTAAAAACTATTTGGGATAATTTGATCAATTTTTTATTTTACGTTTTTAGATACAATTTTCCAAAGACAAAAATAATATCAGCTCTTTGCTATTAGTCAAACGATGGGGCTCACTACCCCCAAAATACAGCACCTTGGCATATTAAATATTTTAAGCTGAAGGAGTTTGAAAAAATGGCAAAAGTCATAAGCTATCCTGTGAGGGGTACCCTTCCTGTACCCAGAAAAATGGAGCATCTTAACCTCTAAAAGCAAAGGGATGCCAAGAAGAGTTCTGGACAAACAGGCCTTGCTGTTTCCCCAGTTTACTATACTTACCTCATACACCTTAACCTATCATATTTCAACATAACTGCCCACTCATCATCAAACCTAGCGTAAATATACCCAGGTCTAACTTTCTTTGGGTCTTCTTTTCCTTATGAATGCTCCGTGTCATATACAACTTATATTAAATAAATTGGTATGCTTTCCTTCTGTTAATCTATCCTTGTCAGTTTAGTTTTCAGACCCAATAAGCAAAACTAAGGTTTAATGAAAACTTTTTCCTCTTCTATACAAACAAAAGATATATTAGGAGAGACCAAGAAATTCCCCTTGCTTCAATTCTATTTTCCATCCCCCGCCACACTCCAGGACACTAATGATACTTTTGTGTTCGTTTTTCCACATTTTGATTTAAGCTCATATGAAGTTTCACAAACAAATATTAAAATATATTTATTCCCTCCCTTTTATTTTTTAATATAATTATTTGGTAAAAATTATACTGCAACCTTTTTCCACTTAATCAAATCCAAGTATAGTTACTTATCAATTTATGTGAGTCTAAGAATTTTTTTTTTTTAGTTGGTGAAAGAAACCAAAATATATCACCCCAAATTAAGCCATTTGGGCATATTGGTTATTTTGAAATAAAGAAATGTATGAGAGCAGTGTATTTTACTTTCTGAAGGCAGAAGATACAATTCACATGTGAAAGTTACTCTCCCTGTATCAGGAAGAAAGAAGACATTCTTACCACCAGAGATGGGGAATGTGGGGCTGAGAAATCTCTACAAACAAAACTTGTTAAACTATACTTTGCTTTCCAAGTTACTTCTTCACTATTTACCACCCCTAGCCCAAACCCCTTTGTTTGGTCAATTCTTCACAATTGTATTGTTTCTTTATCTAAAAAGTATTAAGTTGCCTACTCTGGTCTCATCTTTGGGTCTTCATTCTTTTGTGAAGGCTCCCATGTACATGTAAGAATTTAGTAAAATGTGTGTTCTTTTCTCCTGTTAGTCTGTTTAATTCTTAGGGCTAGCCAGAGACACAGAGGGTAGAGAAGATTTTTTTCTTCCCTTACAGTAGTTTTCTGATTTTTTATAAAATGTATGTACAAGAATGTGGTCAGCTCTTCATTTGATGACTGTCCTGTTGGTGTCCCTGTTTTTTTTTTTTTTTTTCCAATTGATAAGGAAATAGAATCAATAGAAACACACTGTAAATATATAATACTACAAATACAACTAAAAATAACTTATAAACTTGTGTAATTTATAATCTTAGCCACAGAATATGAGTGCCTATTTCCACGCATAGCCTGATGAGTTTTTTCTTTCTGTCTCTGCAAATTTGATGTGCACAAAATGGTATACACTGCTTTTCCTTGATGACTAGCTACAATAATCATCCTTTCATATTTATTGGCCATTTGCCATTCTTCTTTTGTGAAATGCCTCCTCCTATCATGTATTTATTTTTCTGTTGGTGGTTTGTCTTTTCCTCATCTTATGATGAATATTATTTTTTTCATATGTGTTTTAACAATTTTCTCCCAGTCTCTCTTTCATTTTTTGACTTTGATAATTTTGTCTATTTTTAAGTACAATTTTTAAAAAGTTGTCAAATATATAATTTTTTCTGGTCCAGTTTTGAGTTTCTGGTCTGGGAAAAGTTTACCATCACCTGAAGTTTACAGAATATTTTCCTAAGTTTTGTTTATTTTTAAATTAGCTCTTTTTTGGGGAACACTTACAACTTTGTTTCATCTGCCATAGCAGACCACTATTATTCCAGGAAATTTTTGTCCAGAATAATAACACTGAACAAAATAATAAATAATTGTATCATTTATTTCAGAAACTTTCAGAAATTTCATTTATCCAAAGAAAATACTCAGGCTAAACAACCTACTTCTCAAAAAAATTAATTTTTTTTACTTATTTTTGCTCTTTATGACTTCCTTCAAAATCTTCATTTTGCTACATCCATCAATCCCAAACTATCATGAACTTTGTTTCATCCCAATCAGGCATTCCACCCTATATGGAAAGAACCACCTTAAATCAAATTCCCCAAACTTTATAAATATCCCTCCTTTGATTTTCTCCTGCCAAGATTTTACTAAGAATCTATGTTGACAGCGGTCATTTCATGTATTTCTAATTTTTTTTTCTGGACTGTCTAATAAATATTTGTTGCTAATTTTAATAAGTATTTTTTGCATTTTTTCCTCTAGTCCTGTCTTTCTTAGAAGTTTTATTAGAAATGGTTGAGTAATTTTAGCAAATGTGTTTTGGCATCTATTAATATAATTTTATGAGTTTTCTTTTTTCTACTAATGTTAAAAATGTCCCAATATTCTTTGCTTTACTAGAATTATAATATAGTGATGTGTTTGACTTACTTTTTAAGGACTTTTAATAATTATATATGCAGACACTTTTGAAATTGCAAAATATTTGACTATTTTTGACCTGAAAATGACAAGTGTGCAGTAATCATTACAAATGATTAGTCCCTTTTCCTGCCTTTGGTCTTGAATTGCCTGCTACCTGATGTTAATATAACTACTCTACTTTCTTTTGGTTTGTAATTCTATGATATGCCTACTCCTTTGTTTTCAATTTATCTTTGATATTTTGTTTTCCATGTATCACTTACAAATGGCATGTCGCTGGAGTTCCTAAATTTATTCAATCTTATAGCATTTGTCTTTGTATAATAAATTCAATCATTTATGATATTTTCACATATTTTCATCATATTTAATATTAATTAATGAGTACATTTTGTTTTCTTTTTGCTTGGTTCCAAATTGCCTTTCCTATACTGACTTAGGTTTCTTTCTCTTTTGCTCCTTAATTTAAATTGGAAATACTACTGTATTTCTCATTCATTACTGCTTACATTCCCATTGTAACCATCTATGTAAACATATATCTACCATCAAAGAAATGTTAAATAATTACTAAGCCTTCAAAGAACATTTCACAGGACTGATGTCCCAAAAATCTCTACTGAGGAAGATGTTTGCAAAGCATTCACTTCCCCTACTCCTGAATTTTAGTAATTTGGAATTTTTATTTATGAATTCAGTAATTGTGTTTTGAAAATAATTACTTAATACTTTCATTATAATTCCTAGTCATATAAGTTTGAGAATATATATATCTATATATATATCTATATATATATATATAGATATATATATACATGATGTTTTCCCAAAAATAAGACCTAGCCGGACAATCAGCTGTAATGTGTCGTTTGGAGCAAAAATTAGTATGAGACCTGGTCTTATTTTACTATAAGACTGGGTATAATATAATATAATATAATATAATATAATACGTAATACCGGGTCTTATTTTACTATAAGACTGGGTATAAAATAATATAACATAATATAAAATATAATATAATTATAATGTAATATAATATAATATAATACCGGGTCTTATATACTGTAATATAATATAAGACCGGATCTTATATAATGTAATATAAGACTGGGTGTTATATTAATTTTTGCTCAAAAAGACACATTAGAGCTGATTGTCCAGGTCCGGCTAGGTCTTATTTTCGGGGAAACAGGATATATATATGTGTATATATATATATATATATATATATATATATATATATATATATATATATATATGTATGTATGTATGTGTATATATATATATATGTATGTGTATATATATATATATGTATATATATATATATATATATGCACACACATACACACATACACACATACATACATATATACACATTGTATATATTTAAAACAATCACTGTTACTGAATTTCGTTTACTCATATTTTGTTAATTGTGTTCTCAATAAATTGTCACTTGATATGGGCATATCTAGTATTTTCCTCAAAGAGTACAGAGGGTATATATATATATATATATATATATATATATATATATACACACACACACACACACACACACTTTTTAAGAAAGGAAAAAACTATTAAAATTGTAATACTCAATGTATACTGATAACAAAACATGAATACAAGTCACATTCCACTTCTACAATTACAAGAGATGCTCAAAGTGTTTACCATTAGCATCCAGACACTTCTGATTTTGGCGAACTATGGCTTGAGCAACATTGAAAAAAGTGTCTAGTTGTATACATTTTTTTGGCACAGTCGGTATATATGTTTATATGGATGATTATAGAAAGTATATACATTATTTGCTGCATATCAGAAAATGTCTTTCTTTTGCTTTCATGATAGCTGCTCATGATGTACTTGGGTAAAAGGAACTGATGGTAAATGGTGGTGAGGTACGGGCGGTGGGTAAATGTTGTCTAGTCATTTGACTAGGTGTCACTCTTTTAGTGAGCTTGTGCCCCTCAGCTGTGTGTGATTTTTCTTTTTTTCTTTTCTTCCCATTAGGTGATGCAGGATGGCTGGATTTGGATATTTCCCTTTTCCCACCTGGGAGGCTAAAGGAGGCTGGTGTTGGATATTCCCTTACTCCAGGTCAGGTAGGCTCTGATTATACTCCAGCAGGC
This sequence comes from Rhinolophus sinicus, assembly GCF_057876585.1. NCBI lineage: Eukaryota > Metazoa > Chordata > Mammalia > Chiroptera > Rhinolophidae > Rhinolophus > Rhinolophus sinicus. The sequence goes on from NC_142504.1 coordinate 24,714,956, forward strand.
TAGGCTCTAGTTAACTAGTTTTTCCTGAGTATAGGCCTTGTTAAGAAAAACAGTGTGTTCTGGCCTATTTAAAAGTGGTTCCTTTTCCCCATCCACCTACCAGACGCTTGAGGAGAGTTTTTGCTGCTCTCTACTGTGGAAACCAGGTCAGCATCTAGAGGTAAGTTTCACAACATTGCTCGGCCCACCTATGAATGTGTTCTGGAGGTTTTAATTTTCAGATTTGGCCACATGAGTGTGGATAGTTGCCTTCAGCAACTTGTTGATTACAGCTCAGCTTTCCTGCCAGCCCCGCACTAGTTCTCAAGGTGGTTTCTGAGGTGAGTCTCTGCTCCGGGAAGCCATGATGCCTTGTATTTGCTTCTCCATTTCTTCAATCTTGGGTGAAGCACTTTGACCTGTGACCTACCCTCACTTATGCATCCATGAAGGACTGTTGATTTTTCAATGTGTTCAGATTTTTACTTATTGTTAGGAAGGAGTGGCATCTTCCAAGCTCTTTATGTGAACAAGAAAGCAGAAGTCCTTTTGCTTTCAGATAAGAATTATATCTTTGCTAATAGAATTTTGAAATCACATTTCTTTCCTCAAAACAGGTTATATTTTGCTGTCTAGAGTTGAAGATTAGAAATCTGTTTCTAGTCTGATTCTCCTTTCTTTGTTTTAGTCTCCTGTTTCTGTCCAAAAGCTTATAAATTTTGTTTTTGTCCTTAGAGTACAGTTATTTCATCAGTTGTGTATAGATGTGACTTATTCTTTTTTTAAAATTATCATTGAGATTTAGTGATTTTCTTCCTAATTGAAAACTTGAGTTGTTACTTAGCTAAGCTGAGGTCTTTTATATCCTCCTTGCATTAAATAACATTTTAAGGATATAGAAATACAGAAAATCTATATAATAGACATCATTGAACACATACCTGAAATCCTAATTTTCTTCTTCTTTGTGTGTGTGTGTGTGTTTTACAAATAAAACAGTAGAGATTCAGTAGTGAATCTCTGAGTTCACTAAATTCTGTGGCCATATTTTCTTCTCTCCGTTTTTAGAGGTAATTATAATCCTCAATTTGTTGCATGCAGATTTTGTCTTCTTATATGTAAATGCATAACTATAGTGTTATTTTATGGTTTGTGTACATAGTATAGTGAATTTACAATTAATGTACTTGCTTTTTCTCATATAATGTAAGATTTTTGAAATTTGACCATATTCATGTGTTTCTATTTCATTCATTTTAATTCAGTTTTCAACTACATGAATGAACAATAATTTTAAAAAGGGGTTCTCAATTTTTCTGTAATTCTGAAATGCATATTTCTGTACATGACTCTTTATATACATGTGCTTGAGCTTTTCTTAGGTGAGTGTTTCTGTATTGCTTTTTCATATTTTTTGACTATGTTTTCTATTGGGTGATTTGTCTTTTTCTTATAGTCAATGTCTTTATGATGTCTACTTTGGTGGTTGGAATTTTTTATTGCCTGTCCATTAGGTATAAGTTACCTGAGCACCGCACAGACAGATTTTGGGACTTCTCCATTTGTGGCAGTCCTGGAGAACTTTCTGCAGGTCGCTCAGGGAGGGAAAACTGAGTATTCTACTGGGGAATAGGGAGACACTCCTCTTACTTTAGGTTTCTTTTGGACTAAGCAGAAGAGAATCGGCCCCTTTTGACCAATGGGCCACAAATGACTCAGTTTATGAGTATACCTTCTTCTAGATTTTTTTTTTCTAAATTGAGAAATAGGTGACTCTCAGAAGAGAGCAAAGAGTGGACCCCCCTTCACTACCCCTAAAGCAGAGTCTACCAGTGTCTTCTACCAAACCTTTCAGTTCTGTTGATACATTGATTCTCTCCCAGACATTACCAACAATGAAATACCTAACTGTGCTTTTGCCATCCAAGTTAATTTATTTGTTAAGCCTCTTTATCAAGGAGCTGAGGAGAGGACAAGGGCACCAGGAAAATTTCAGGCAGCCATTTTCCCAGAATCGTCTTTTCATTCCAGATACGGATTTTTAACTTCTTAGGGAATAAATATGTATTAAAGATGCTTAGAAATATATTATCTCATTATCTTCAAGCTGATTATCTTCCTTCCTCTGACTTCTTAGCTTTTCCAATTTGCAATAATGAGATGGAAATTAATCCAAAACTAGCCATCTTTGTTTTTTTCTTATTTTTTTCCCCCATTAGAAGGTTTGAATTTTAATAAGTTTGCCACACTGGACACGATAGTAGTTCTCACTCAGCTGTGGAATACTGTTATCTCTATTGATATGTTCTCCCATTGCCCTGGAGATTCAAAGCAATGCACTATAAGAATATGTTTCTTAAAATGAGGGAACAAATGTAAGATAGATTGGGCTCTAGTTCAATGCCTCTTCAGTTTTGTTGTGCATAAGAATCACTAGAAGAATAGTTTAAAATATACACATTTGTGGATCACTACCAGAGATTCTGATTTTTTTGAAAGTTAAGAAATTTACAATTTTTAATGAACATCACAAGAATTTGGGTATAGGTGCTCCGTGGACTAAAGTTTGAGAATAACTATTTTAGGGAGGAGCATTGTGCTTAATTTCAGGTGTTCAAAGTAATTTCCTAAAAGAAAAATCAACATCTGAGTGATACAAAAGTTAGTCCATGCAGATGCAAAAATTATCCGTTCAGTTTTGTGTACAGGCACTCTCAAATTTGGGAATCAATGTAGCTATGTATAGAATCCATTCTGAAGCTTTTCAGGTTAGTAAAAAAAATAAGATTTGTATTTTTCCTATAAAAACTTAATATAACCTCAGTTCCCTCAAGTGTATGGTCTGCATTGTTCACTCATGCACTTAGTCATTGGTTGCCTCGGAATCATCTTTGAATTGCTCAGTGATAACAGAATGAAAGACAGTGCAGTGCTAAAGACAATTCTCAGGTCTATTATTTCCCACCCAGATTGGAAACATTGATTTTTCTTTTCTTTTTTTTTTTTTGCAAAAGCCTATTCCCTTAAGAGTTCTCAAGGCGAAAAGGGGATCCCTGACCATATAAGTTTGGCAAATGCTATATTCTATTCTTCTCCTACAGAGTCATAATGCATATTAGCATATTTATGACACTGAGAAGTTCTATAGTAGAATATATGATCCTTGGTGTTAATGTTGATGCTGAACATCATACTTTGGTTCTAACAGATTGATTTAAAAAATATTCAGAAAACGTTTTTATTTAATGAATGTTTCAATTGATTATAATGAGTTTAGTCATGGCAAAAAGAATGCAGACTCTATAGGCTCAGGTTTTGCTTTATTTTTCTTCGTACCTCAGTGTTCAGTTCACTACTTAGTACATAGTAATCAAATAAAAACTTTTTTTTCCTCAACCATTTGTAGAATGAATAAATACCTTACATTTATGTGGTAGATGTACTACTACATTGGAAAGACTAAAGATTCCATAGGTGACAGAAAGAAAGCAGCAGCACTTAACTCTATGTGACATGGAATCATCCAGTGTTTGCTTGAATACTTCTGTGGACAGGAGTTCTGCTATTTTGAGAATGTTTTTTTGCCACTGGAGAATAATCTTCATATTAAGATACAGTAAAAATTTCATGCAAAAAATGGTTTTATGGCTATTTACCATTGAGATTGTTTACCACTGGAAAACCATTAACAACCTGGTGTTAAAGATTGTAATCTTACAAATATCAAAGAGTAGAGTAATTTTGAAACATAGAATTTATGTGTTACTATGGCATCACCCCCTGGTCAAGTTCTCAAATGGATTAATAAACAGTCACTTTGTAGATCCTTAGAAAAGGACGCAGTTATCATAGGGCCAATTTTTTAGGAACTAAAGTCAAACCAGAGTCATTTCCTTTTTCAGTCAATGTTTATTGGACTAGAAAATCTGGGGGACTGCTCTACTATAGACATAGCTTGACTTGAGAAAGAAAAAGGCATTTGACAGTTTCTTTATATTTAAAGGAAAGATAAAAACACAATTATGGGAAGAATAATACTTGTTAGCAGTTTTGCAGAGATATATGAATCAGAAAGAGCATTGGAAGACCAAGTTTCTAAAATATTTTATTTCTGATAATTTCATGGTTATTTACTATTTCTACAGTTAAACCTCAAACAATCTCCTCCATCTCTGCCTCCTTTTTCTCCATCTCCCCCTTCATTCCCTTCTCAACTCCTTTTAATTCTCCTAGTCACACTCCCTGTAATCCTGTTTGGAATTACCTCTTTCAAATCTTTTCGACTAGCTCACATTTGTTAAATATGGAATGGGGAGAATTAGATTCGCTCTTCAATATGTTGGAAATTAGAGACTTTCAAAGGCATTATAAGTTCTGTAATTTTGGGGGGAAAAAGAGTTTACGAGTTCATTCAATTGCTGTTAAATTAGCCCAAAAAAAAAGTAAAATAGTTATTTGGGGGGTGTATTTATGATAGTTGACCATTAAATGATTTGAGCTAGAGTAAATATATAAAAATGTATTGCATGTCAATTGTTACAAATATGTTTGCCCACAGAAATCTATTCCCTTGGTCTCTGTGAGTAGAGTTAATTACACATATGTGAGTTCTAGTTGAAAAAAAGCTTAATCTACCAGAAAGTTTGAGATTGTTGGACTGGGAGTTCTACTTTTATACTACTGATTTGTCTTAGTTGAGCTTCCATTTTTAATCTTCCATGCTTTTCAATGTAAACTTTTAAAAATATTTTAATTCCTTGTTCTTTTAAAAAAGATACATTGTATCATCATTTTTGAAAGGTGTCTAACAATCACTATTACCAAAATCAAAACATACACTGAATTCATTCTTGCCTTTTTCTGTCACTTCTCAGGGAACATTTGCCCTTGGCCTGTGATATCCTGGACAGAATTAGGTAGCTTCTTGTGTAGTTGTATTGACATATTTGTTCCCACCACACTCCAGCTAACCTTTCCTTTGGTCCCCAATAGTTCTTGCACACCTTGAGGCAGCATAGCCCACTGGGTAGGACTCACTCTGTAGTCCATCAGATCTAGAGTCATGCCTTACCTGCATCACTTTCTACTTATTTGATTTGAGGCAAGTAATTTGCTATCTTCTCCTCAGCTTTTTTCATCTGTCAGTACCCAGTACACTACCCAGAATAAACCAAGCCCTCTGCCTATACTTCAGGTCTGAAGTACTTATTCCCCAGCTGCTGAGGGTGTCAGAGCTGGTGACTCACAGCTGATCATTCTGGAGCTTGCTCTCTGCCCTCACTGAAGGCCTCAATCATTCCCAGGGGTAGCCCACATCCAGTGATTGGTGACTGAGGAGGTTTAAACATCTGGCCTCACTTGTCCCAAGTTTTACAACTCTGCAGGGACATCCCAGCTCCAGAGCTCCCCAGGGGAATGACTGACACCTTTCTTGTGACTGCAACACAGCCCAACTCCTGCCTCTGCCCAATCTCCCTTTTTCCTCTTCCCTTATAGATGTCAATCCGGGGGTACACTTCCCAGTAAACTTCCTGAATTCTGATCTCTATGTCAGACTCTAATTACCAGGGAACCTGATCTGGCACAGGTTCCCTCAGAGGGATGGCTGTGAGGCTTAAATGAGATCACTTAATAAATATTGACTATTGATTTATAGTAATTTGGATAAACCTGTACTGAACCATACTTTCAGTCCAAATTATTTTACAGTTGTAGTCAGACACTAAACCCTGGAATCAAACCGAAGAGGTTTGAGATCTACCTCTACCACTTATTGCTTACGTAACAAGTTGCTTAACTTTCTTGTGTCTAAAGTTTGTTTGTTTGTTTGTTTGTTTGTTTTTTCACTTGAACATGAGTAAAGATAGTCTTACATCATGAGGTAATTTTGTGGATTAAATGAGATAAACACATTTAAAATGTTGATAGTAGTGCCTGGATGATAGTAAGTTCAGTGAATGTTGTTATGATTACAGCTCAGATGATCATTTTTTTCTATTTAACCCCAAATCGTGTGATAAGATGTTTCTATTACAGCATTGCTTCAGGACATCTAGTGTTTGAGGCCAACATCGACACCAGAAATTATTGTAGATGTATTATTCCTGATTTAAAATAAAATTCCACAAGGACAGATACGAATAAGCAGGAAAAAAAACACCCTGAGAATTTGAGATAAAGAGAATGAGTTATAGAGACGTTTCTTAATCCACAGACTTTTAAGATTCTTTTCTTTTTCTAAACTATTCATTTGCTAATTTTAAGCAAGTAATATAACCTTGTTCTTTATTCTAGATAATCTTTTTTAAAATATGTGTTTTTAACTTTTCAATTACAGTTGACATAAATATTATATTAATTTGAGGTGTACAACATAGTGATTAGACATTTATATAACTTCTGAAGTGATCACCCAATAAATCTAGTGGCCATCCGAAACCATGCATAGTTATTACAATATTATTGACTATATTCCTTATACTATACTTTTCATCCTTGACTGTTTTGTAACAACCAATTTGTACTTCTTAATCCCTTCCTCTTTTTCACCCATTCCTCCAACCCCCCCTCCCATCTACCAACCATCAAAATGTTCTCTGTATCTGTAAGTTTGTTTCTGTTTTGTTTGTGTGTTTTGTTCTTTAGATTGCATATATAAATGAAATCATATGGCATTTGCCTTTCTCTGTCTAACTTACTCCACTCAGCACAATACACTCCAGGTCTATCCATGTTATTGCAGATGGAAAAATTTCATTCTTTTTTTTGGCTGAGTAATATTCCATTGTACATATGTACTTCCACTTCTTTATCCCTTATTCCATTGATGGACACCCAGGCTGCCTCCATGTCTTGGCTATTATAAATAATGCTGCAGTGAACATACAAACATACAGATGTACCCTCAAAGTAGTGTTTTGGGTGTCTTAGGATAAATACCTAGAAATGGGATTACTGGGTCCTTTTTTTGTCTCTTGTTATAGCCTTTGTGTTAAAATCTATTTTGTCTGTATAACTATTGCTACCCAGTTTTTGTTTTTTTTCCTCCAATTTTCATGAAATCCTTTTCCATGTCTTTACTTTTAGACTATATCTGTCTTTTGATTGCAACATTTATTCCATTTACCTTGAAAGTAATTGCTGTTAGATATGTAGTCATTGCCATTTTGTTATTCATATTTTTGATTTTTTTCTTCTTTTTCTCAAAAAAGTCCCCCCAAAACATTCTTTGTAATACTGGTTTGGTGATGACAAACTTCTTCAACTTTCTCTTCTCTGGGAAGCTCTTTATCTGTCCTTCAATTCTAAATGAGAGCTTTTCTGGGTAGAGTAATTGTGGTTTTAGGTATTGACCTTTCATCACTTTGAATATTTCATGGCAATCCCTCTGGCCTGTAAAGTTTCTGTTGAGAAACCAGCTGGCAGTCTTATGGGAGCTCTTGTAGGTAACTAACCACTTTTTTCTTGCTGCTTTTAAGATTCTCTCTTTGTCTTTAACCTTTGGAATTTTAATTATGATGTGTCTTCCTGTGGGCCTGTTGGATTCATTTTATTTGTGACTCTCTGTGCTGCCTGGGCTTGTATGTCTATTTCCTTTGCCAGGTTAGGGACGTTCTCAGTAATTATTTCTTCAACTAGGTATTCAGTTCTGTGTTCTCTCTCCTCTCCTTCTGGTACTTCTGTGATATGAATGTTGGTACGTTTGATGTTGTCCCAGAAGCCTCTTAAACTATCTTCAATTGTTTGGATTCTTTTTTTCTTTTTGCTGTGCTGATTGTTTTCTGCTACCTTATCTTCTGAATTGCTGATTCAATTATCTGCTTAATCTAATCTACTGTTGATTCCCTGTAGTATATTCTTCATTTCGTGTATTGTATTCTTAATTTCTTGCTGGTTCTTTGCTGTGCTTTCTAATCTTCATTTTTATGTTTTCTCTTTCTTTGCTGAAGTGCTCACTGAGGTCATTGAGCATCTTTGTAGCCAGTGTTTGGAACTCTGCATCTGGTAGATTGGTTTTCTCCATTTTGTTTAGTTCTTTTTCTGGATCTTTGTTCTGTTCTTTCATTTGGAACATGTTTCTTTGTCTCCCCATTTGTCTACCTCCTTGTGTTTGTTTCTGTGTATTAGGTAGAGCTGCTACCATGTTTCCCTGAAAATAAGACCTAACTGGAAATTAAGTCATACCATGATTTTTCAGGGTGCTCGTAATATAAAGTAAGCCCTAATGTGTCTTTTGGAGCAAAAATTAATATAAGACCCAGCCTTATTCTGGGGGAAATACGGTAGGGCTTATTTTATATTACAAGCATCCTGAAAAAACATGCTAGGGTTTATTTTCCAGTTAGGTCTTATTTTGGGGGAAACATGGTATGTTTCCCAGTCTTTGTAGAGTGGCCTTATGTAGTAAGTGTCCTGCAGGGTCAAGTGGAGCAGTTTTCCTAGTCACCTGAGCCAGGTGTTCCAGGTATGTCTCTTGTGTGGGTTGTGTGTGCTCTCCTGTTGTAGATGAGTCTTGGTTGCTATTTGTATGTCAATAGAATGGATTGACTCTTGGGCTGATTGGTTTTGAGGACTGGCCATGACTGCAGTGGCGGAGCTATTGTATAGGGCCTGACCTGCAGAGCAGGATTTGCTTTAGCAGGGTTCTGGTGCCTGTCTAGTCTGCACTTTGGGTGTATCATTTGTGGAGATGGTTGAGTGTTGCTCTGCTGTGCTCTGAAGCTTGTCACCAAGTGTGTTAGTTCTGAACCTTCTTGGAGGTGTTCTGTTGCAGGCCAATGTTACCTGCTGCCTCTGCCCAGCCCAGAGTCACTTGCTATGAGCTACAAAGTGATCTGCAGATGGTTGCCGCTTATGCTGGGCTTGGAGGTGCCTGGGAGAGACTAAGCTCAAAAATAGCTGGCTGCTGCTAATGCCAAGCTTGGAGCTACTGAGCAAGAGGTACAGATCATGCTGAAGAGATTCTGCTTGTTTGGGATTTGTGAACCATTGAGAGATTTTAGGAATTTTTGTGTAGAATACCACAGTGATGAAGATGCCCTCCTCATTGCATCTTATCAGAGCATGTGACATTAATGGTGATATGAAAGTTGTTAGTTGGTTATGATGGTGTATTCATTTTCTATTTCTGTTGTAACAAATTAGCACAAACTTAATGTCTTATAACAACACAAACTTATTTTCTGATACTTTTAAAGGTTAGAAATACAACACAGATATAACTGGCTAAAATCAAGTTGTTGGCAGGGCTGCATCCTTTCCGGAGGCTTTAGAAGAAAATCTGCTTCCTTGCCTTTTCCAGGTTCTAGAGGCTGCTACACTCCTTGGCTTGTCTTTCTCCATCTTTAAAGCCAGCATCCTCACATCCTCAAATCTTCTGACTCACATCTGCTGCCTGCCCTTCATCTTTTAAAGATACTTGTGATTACATTGGGCCCACTTTACTTAATCCATGATAATTTATATAAAGGACAGATGATTAGCAGCCTTAATTCTATCTGCAACATAATTCAACTTTGCCACAGACCCTAATGAATAAGCTGTGGATATGTTTTTTGGAGGGGGGAGGTGGGGAGTGGGGAGGCATTAGTCTGGCAACTACAGATAATATCTGTAAGGTTGCTCTGCTACAAAGTTACTATTTTTCTCAAAAAATCTTATTCTCAGTTTCCTTATCTGTGGAAAGGAGGTGATAATTTTTTTCATTTTCACAGACTGTTTAGAGGATTAAATAACCAAATGTAGTAAAAGTGGCACGTGGTCTTCAAAATGGTAGCTGAAGCTGAATCTAAAGAACTTTCTATGACTTCTTTCTCCAAAGCAGGAATGTGATTATTCTTAATTGTGAGAGGAACTTTCTTAATTTGTGAAATGTGTGAAGTCTCTATTGGTACCAGGGAAGAGCATACTATCCAAAACATATCTTAAATATAGCAAGTTCATTAACAATTCTGATGTAACCAAGGGACTTAAATGTAGGACTCTTAAAAGTTTGCTCCAGTTCTATCTATGTTGATTTCTGGCAAGCTTTTTAAAAAAAAATTTTTTTTTTAATTGGTCAGTCTGTTAACTTGTTTGTAAATGGTTGTTATTCAGGTGCATATTCATTTATCCTGCTTAGGGAAATGGCACTATAGACTTAATAAAGACTGCTTGATAAAAATACACTTTGGGTAAGCCAGATGGGAGATTTACTATGAGGCAGCCATTTCCTTATCAAAGAACAAGGGGTTTTTGTTTTATATATGATTTTACTATATACTAAATAGTTATTTTTGAACATATTTCATTTGAGGGTTACTGCGGAGTGGAAGAAAGAGAAAAGTACAGTGCACTCATTTGTCCTGACCTTGTAAGCAAACACTATTGACTTGTTCTTGGTTTGCAAAATGAATAGAGCTCATTTACAATACTCAAACTGTACTTTAGTGTGTGGACAATCCAACATAATGATGGCTTAGTATTGGGACTACAGTTTCTATGTTTTCTATTGAATTACATTAAAAAACAAAAACAAAACAAAAACCAACCCTCAGGATTAAAAGCTGTGTATGTAGGATATAAAATCTCAAAGACTGAATCATAAAAAAGAAAGAAAGGGGAGAGTGGATTTTTGTTTATCTTAATAAACACAGAGTGGTAATGAGACTTAGAAAAAAAAGGCTGACTCAGTCCTGCTATTTTACAATGTCAGGTTGGCTTCCTCCTTTAAAGAGGAATATGCATAGAGTAGGATGTACTTGTAGGTGACTGGGACTGTTGCTTAATAAATATGTGTTGATTAAATTTATAAAATATCAAACTACTGATATATGTAGTTCATAGGGTGCAAGCTCTTTGGGGTTTCAGAAGCCATTGCTGTCCTCCAAATTAAGTCTGAGGATGTTGTAGGAGGCAAAAATCTGAGGCAGGTGGATAAAGAATGGAGTTTGGATTCCTTCTCTCTCACTCCCACTTACATGGATTTGAACAAACCATCTTACTTCTCTGGGCTTTGGCTCAAAAATACATCATGCAGTTCGGCAAAATTAATGACATTCACATCTTTACAAAATTTTATTTTCAGGTGGACCTTTTTTGAAACGAAAACTTTCCTGAAATGAAAGCTCTGTATTTAACACATGTGGTCCAGTAGAAGGAGAGCAGAATGCTGACCTTTCTTTCAAGACAGGCTTTAAAGCTGTTTCTAAAAACCAGGACATCCACAAAACTGTATTTTGTCCACTGCCATTAAATTCTACCAAAAGCATGTTCAGCTACAGAAGTGGATCTCCTGTCACCAAGGCCAGTAGTTCTCAGCCATTGGGTTGTAACACTCTGCTGTGCCAGTTCTGTTACTAGCATTAATTTTCAGCAAAAGAAAACCTGGCTGCTGAATCAAATTCAAAATCTCAGTGGATTAATGCAATGTTATCAGTTCTCTCTGGCTGCTTATTCAGCCATCCCCAAACTTGGTGGTTTACAATAGAAATTCATTGTTTCTAATTTTGTGGGTCAGCTAGGCAGATAGTTTAGTCTGGAGCATAATGGCTGATTTCTGCAGTGAGCTGGGTGCCAAGGTCAAAAATCGGGTCATCTATAAGGAAGACAAGGCAAAAGTCAACCATGAACAGTAGCATTGCTTCCACATCACTGGAGACAACTGTTGATCAGTTTTCTGCTATAATGTAGGGGCTCAGAACTTTCCTAGCAGTCCATCTCCTTTTTATTACTTTTCTAGCTTCTGCTCTTTTCTTTGTGCCCTTTTGTACTCCTCTCATCATGTTTTAAGGAGTTTGTTCTGGGAAATGACCGAGCACTCCACTAAAAAGACATGAATTGCATTGCTTCAAATAAGGATAGGGCTCTACTTTAAGAAGTGTAGAATTAATTTAAGAAAAACAAATTTTTAAGTAAGAGAAAATACAAATCAGATTGATCATAAGATCTAATCCTGAATGTAGCTGTGATTATCATTTTCCAATAAAAACAAGAAAAATCTTATCAAAATATAATACTTTTTCATTGAGATATAGTTCATACATAACAGTGTAAGTTTACGATGTACAGTCTGTTGATTTGATACATTTATTTTTTATTTATTTATTTGTGGCTGGATGGCTGATTACCATGGTTGCCTTAGCTAGCACCTCTATAAGCTCACATTATGTTTCATTTTTTTTTGGTGAGACCATTTATGATCTAGTCTTTTAGCCCATTTTTTTTTTATTAGATTTTGTTGTTGTTGTTATTGAGTTTGATGCATTCTTTCTATATTTTGGATATTATCCATTACCCAGTATATAGTTTGCAAATATTTTCTTCCATTCCAGAGGTTGCCTTTTCATTTTGTGGATTGTTTCTTTTGCTTTCCTAAAGCTTTTTAGTTTAATGTAGTCTGCTTGCTAATTTTGCTTTTGTTGCTTATACTTTGATGTCAAATACAAAAAAAAAAAAATCGTTGCTAAGACCCATGTCAAAGAACTTTTCCCCTATGTCTTATTCTAGGAGTTTCATGGTTACAAGTCTTATGTTTAATTTTTTTTAATCCATTTTTGAGTTAATTTTTATGAGTGGTGTAAGATTGGGGTCAATTTTACTTTTCTGTATGTGGCTATTTAGTTTTCCCAATACCATTTATTAAAGAGATAATCCTTTCCCTATTGTATGCTTTGACTTTGTCAAATATTAGTTGACTGTATATGTGGGGGGTTATTTTTGGACTCTGTTCTGTTCCATTGGGTTATGTGCCTATTTTTATGTTAAAACAGCAGGTCCTCAAATAATATTATTTTGTTCAACATAGTTTCATTATAACATTGATGAGATGCAGTAGGAACATAAGTCTTTTTATATCAGTTAGCTTATGGTAAAATTGGTTTTGTTATACATTGTTTCACTTAAAGTCACTGAACCTATCAATGCCATTAAGTGAGGACTTACTGTACCATACTGTTTTAATTACTATAGTTTGTAGTACAGTTTGAAATCAGAAAGTGTGATGCCTCTAGCTTTGTTGTTCTTTCTCAGGATTGTTTTGGTTATTCATGGTCTTTTGTGGTTCCATAAAAAATTTAGGACTTTTTTCTACTTTTGTGAAAAATGTCACTAGAATTTTAGTAGGAATTGCATTGAATCTATGGATGGCTTTGGGTAGTATGGACATTTTAATAACATTAATTTTTCTGATCCATGAACACTGACATCCTTTGTTTGTATCTTCTTTAATTTCTTTTGTCAAAGAGTTGCACTTTGCACTGCACTGATCTTTCACTTCCTTGGCTAAACATATTCCTAAGTATTCTATTGATGTTGATGCTATTGTGAATTGGATAGTCTTTTTTATTTTTATTTTTTAAGACATTTTGTTGTTAATGCATATTAACACAAGCAATTTTTTATGTTGATTTTATATCTTGCAACTTTACTGAATTCATTGATTAGTTTAAAATTTTGGTTGGTTGAGTATTTAGGATTTTCTGTATATAAAATTATATCAGCCATTAATAATAATTTTACTTCTTTTACAATTTGAATGCGTTTTATTTCTTTTGCTGGCCTGATTGCTCTACCTAAGACTTCCATACTATGTTGAATAAGAGTGGTGGGAATGATCACCCTTGTCTTGTTCCATATCTTAGAAGGAAGAGCTTTCATCCTTTTACCATTAAGTAAGATATAAGAGATGAGTTTGTTGTATATAGCCTTTATTATGTTGAGGTATATTCCTTCTATATATCCAACTTTATGAGGGTTTTGATCATGAAAGGATGTTATATTTTTTGGATGCTTTTTCTGCAACTATTGAGAGGATCACATAATTTTTATTATTCATTCTGTTCATACAGTGTACCCAATTTATTGATTTGCATATGTTGAATCATCCTTGCATTCCAGAGATAAATCCCACTTGATCATCATCCTTTTAATGTGCCATCAAATTTTGTTTACTAGTATTTTGTTGAGAAATTTTACATCTACGAGTACATTCATCAGGGATATTGGTCGACAATTTTCTTTCCTTGTGGTATTTTTATCTGGCTTTTGTATCAGGTTAATACTGGTCTTGCAAATGAATTTGGGAGTGTTCTCTCCTAATTTTTTTAAAGAGTTTGAGAAAGTTTGGTGTTAATTCTTCCTTAAATGTTTAGTGGAATTCATCAGTGAAAAACCTATCTGGTCTTGGACTCCTGTGTTTTGATAGGTTTTTTCAGTAGCGTCCGTCTCTGTACTCTTTATTGGTTTGTTCAGATTTCCTATTTCTTTATGATTCATCTTGGTAGTTTATAAGTTTCTTGTCATTTATCCATTTCTTCTAGGTTGTCCAGTTTGTTGGCATATCATTATTCACAATAGTCTCTATGATACTTTGTATTTCAGTGGTATCAACTGTAACACCTTCTCTTTCATTTCTGATTTTATTTTTGTGAGTCTATTTTTCCCGTAGTCTAGCTAAAGTTTTGGCAATTTTGTTTATTTTTTCAAAATATAAGCTCTTTTATTGATTTTGTTTGTTTGTTTGTTTTTCTGGTCTGTATTTTGTTAATTTCCAATCTGATCTTTTTTTCTTTCCTTTCTTCTGCTAACTTTGGACTTAGTTTGTTCTTCCTTTTCTAGTTATGTAAAATGTAAGGTTAGGTTGTTTATATGAGATTTTCTTGTTTCTTAATTAAGCCTCTATTACTATAAACTTCTCTCAGAACTGCTTTAGCAGCATCCCATAAGTTTTTGTGTGTTGTGTTTTCATTTCATTTGTTTTGAGATTAAAAAAAAAAAATTGCTTTTGATTTCTTCTTTGATCCACTGGTTGTTTAGAAGTTCCTACAAACTTGTAAATGTCCCAGTTCTCCTCTTTTTGATTTCTAATTTCATATCATTATGGTAAGAAAAGATACTTAGTACGATTTCAGTCTTCTTGAATTTGCTAAGACTTGTGTTGTGACCTGTCAAATGATCTGTCCTGGATAATGTTCCATGTGCAATTAAGAAGAATGTGCATTCTGCTACTGTTGGATGGAATTTTCTGTAAATATCTGTTAAGTCCATTTGCCCTCGTGTGTAGTTTAAGTCCAGTATTTCCTTATTGATTTTTGGTCTGGATATCTATCCACTGCTGAAAGTGGAGTATTGAAGTCCCCTACTATTATTGTATTGTTCTCTATTTCTCCCTCAGAACTGTTAGTATATTTCCTTCATACATATAGGAGCGCCAATGTTGACTATACACACCATATTTTGCTATGTATAATGTATACTTTTTTGCCCAAATTTGTGAGGGAAAAATAAGGATGCACATTATGCATGGGCAGTGCTAATTCCGTATCTATATAAATGTTTTTAATTTTTTTATTTATGCTTATGAGTTAAAAATGTAACTCTAGAAATCAATAATGATATCCATATGCAAAATAATCCCAAGGAATACGATAATTGGCTTTGTTCAATTTACAACAAATGTGCAACGACGAAGATTTCTTGGCCTTCTATGATGTGTAAATATTGTAAATTTGTTACCGGTGCATAAAATTTTTTATACCTGGTATCTATTATTGTGTTTTGTAATTATTTGTTACATAAAATTCCTCATACCATAGTATGTTAAAGAATAAGTGCTAAAATTCCTTTATAATACAAAAAACAAGTAACAAAATGTGAACAAATATTTGAATTAAAAAATTAAAATGAAAGATTTTTTCCCTGAAAGTTTGAGCCAAAAATGTGGGTGAACATTATACACAGCAAAATATGGTGTGTTGGTATGTATACACACACACACACACACACACACACACACACACACACAAGCAGAGCAAAAAAATGTATACACATTATAAGAAAGGAAAAAAAACTGTATTAAAATTAGGCTGATGGTAACCACTTTGAGCACCTCTTGTAGTTGCAGAAGTCAAACGTGACTTGTATTCATCTTTTGTTATCTGTATATATTGAGTATTAACAATTTTAATATTTTTTTTTCTTAAAATGTGTATCCATTTTTGGCACCCTTTGTGTGTGTGTGTGTGTATGGCCCTGGTATATGATTATCATATTTTCTTGATGAATTGATCCCCTTTATTATTATATAATGAGCTTCTGTGTTTCTTGTTACCAGTTTGGCTTAAAGTGTACTTTAGTACACTGTAAAGTGTAGACACTTTAAAGTGTCTGATATAAATTTGGCTACCCCAACTATTTTGGGTTTCCACTTGCATGAAACATCTTTTTCCCCATTCCTTCATCTGAGTCTATTTGTGTCTTTAAAGTTTAAGTGAGTCTCTTGTAGGCAGCATATAATTGGGTATTTTTAAAAAATTTATCCTGCCACCTTTTGCCTATCTATTTACTTTTAGAGTAATTATTGATATGTAAAGACTTACTAATGCCATATTCTTATTGCTTTCTTGCTGTTTTGTATTTTCATTGTTTGTTTCTTCCTCTTTTTTCCCTCTCTTTGTGTATGTGATTTTCTGTGGTGTATGCTCTAATTCCCCTGTCTTTATCTTTTCTGTACCTACTATAGGCTTTTGTTTTATGGTTACCATGAAACTTACATAAACATCTTATGGATAAAACAGTCCATTTTAAACTGAGAGCAATTTAACTTTGATTGTATACAAAAGCTCTACCTATCTGTCGTGTACCTGATATTCTTAGTTCTTTTTCAGTTTGAATATAGGAAAAATAAAATAAAAACATACTGTTGCTATTGTGTTACATGTTAAAATTGGACACATTAAAATTTCCATATTTTCTTACTTATGAAACGATAAATCCTAGTTTCAGAAATCTAGAATAAGCTATTCTGAAAGGTTTTTTTTTTTTTTTTTTTTTACTCATTTACCGAAAGAAAATTCAAAAGCCAAGGTCAAAAATGCTAGTATGGACAAATATGCATGGGCTTGTTTGATAGCCTTAATTAGTGATCTTGTAATTGGGTATCATGTCAGTTGTCATGTAGCTGACAGCATTCACTGAGAACACATCTAAATCACTATTCTTTCACTCCCTTTCAAAGATTGTAATTTATTTGGGTGACAATTCATGCATAATATAATAGCCCTGGGGTGCAATTAATTTTAGCAGTTGCACACCTTAGTAAGAAAAAAAAAAAAGCATCACTGGTATCATGTGTGCCTTGAAGGTTAGATGATGCCAAAATTTACACCTTTGTTGCGAGACATGAAAATTATCAATTAACATAAATGTATACAGATAGTTTAACCTGATGTTCTTCTGAAGGTGATTATATTTTACCAGCTATATACATTATTTCCATCTTCTACAATGAGACATTAGAATTATTATTAAGATGAGAGCAAGATAAATTTTGAGTTAATAATTACTGTTGTATGAAGCATATACTAAGAAAACTACGGTGGATTCCTGTTCTAGAAAGTTCAAAAAAATAATTTGGTGTGGTTTGATTTATTTGGTACCACCCATGTTACTTCAGTGATATACAGTTCTGTCTCTTTCATACGTCTCCGGTGTCTCCCATTCTTCATATAATAGCTGCATTGCTCACCATTTTTCCTTTCTACCATTGCCGTAATCTCATATCTGGACTTACCAGGTTGTTGTTCAAATACTGCCCGAGTTTTCTGAGTCACACACTTGATTCCTGACCCTCTGTTGGAACTTCAGGATACCAAACTAAAATCAAGCTGTATTTAAGGTTATACTGATAAATAACTTGTTTATATACACTAGTGGTTTAACAACTTACTCTTCTCTTACTCTTATCAGCTAGAAATTTCTCCATGGTGAGTAGAATGCATGGAGATTTACAAATAGCATTATTGAGCAGGGTTCCAAGTTGTAATGGTGCCCTCTCTGGACTCTAAAATGGCATTATTGAGGGTATTAATAACTAACATCATTTGAGCACTCACTGTATCCATCATTGTTTAAATAGCTTTATGTGTATCATCTCATTTAATCCTCTCTCAACAGTTCTCTCAGGAGGCTACTATAGTTGCTGTTTCCATTTTATAGATGAAGAATCCGAGGTACAGAGAGATTTATTATTTTGCCGAAGACAAAAACATTTTTAAGTAATGGAGCTGGGATTTGTACTTATAAACGGAGTCTAAGTTTATACTCCCCCCCCCCCAACTAAGTGTGAGGGAAGGAGGACAAGTAATGAAAACATCTAGAAACTACCATTTGATGTCTTGTTCTCTGTAAACACGAGTGATGCTGGATATTTGTAGACACTTGCTTTGGTGTTTGGCTAATTTAGAATTCTTTTATTTTTCATGTTGAACCAGTCTGTATTCATTTTTCAGCATCAGTTGAAAACTGAAGAGCATAATCTGATGTAAATCAACATAAATGAGTATAGGACACTTTGCAGTCAAAGTGAATAACAAATGTAATTTAAGGGGTAAAGTCGGTCACTGTTGTGTGCCGTGTATCTGAGATGTTACATGCATCATTTAACTTCTCTAAGTAAATAGATATTATAGCTCTTTTTTTCCCCAAGGTTAAATATATTGGCTTTGAACAATTAAATCTGAAGCTAAAGTCGATAGATTTGGAAAGATTTGTTTTAAAAATGGATTGTCAACTTGTATACAGTAGTTAACCATTTCTTTATAAGTTAGCATTAGTTTTTTCCATTGTTAACCTTTCTAATTGAAAGTCACATGATATTTCCTAGGCAATGAGTTTGGATTATGTTTTGTATTTTCCGTTGATCTGTCCAGTGGTGACACCAAATAAAACATCTGGCTATTTAGAAGAGAACTAATTGGAAGAGGTTACAATTGCACAACTTCTGTTGATGAGGTACAACTGCCAGGGTTGGACTATTTCAGGAGAATAAGGCAATGTCCCATGCATTCACTTGTATATTTTGTTACTTTTCTGGAAAGGGAGAGAAAGAGAAGAGTTGGGGAGAAGGCAGGGAAAATAGAACCGTAAAGATGAAATATAAGATCATTGATAATGAGTAGAATGTGAAGAAATCATGAGGTTTTTGAGTGTCAGGCTTATTGAGCACTGTTTTAAGTGCAATATTGTCATCAGGTTCCAGGGCTAGAATTTGGGTTCAACAGTGGAAGACAGGCTGAGGTGATGTCTTCGCTATAATACGTCTTAATTTCCAAGATATGTGCTAGGTGTTTGATATGTATGATGTCATTTAATTCTTACACATACCTTTCAATTTTATTGCCATTATGTACGTTAGAAAATTAAAAAAAAAAAAAAGAACTATGGAGATTTCAAAAAAAAAAAAAAATTAGGTAACTTGCCCAATTTGTTACAACTGTGTATTTTCAAAGCCAAAAATATGGTTCCAAAGGTTTATCAAAGCTATGTCCTTGTACTATCTGTGTCTAGCAGGTATGCTGTAAAGATTTTATTTTAGGTAACCTCGTCTGTGCAAATCCTGACTCCTGAGACCTGGTATGGGAATCAACCCACCCATCTACTATGTTCTAGTTAGTTCACCTCTGACAACTATCTTTGAATATTATACCTTTTTACCATTGCCTATTGCCTTCTCTAGATTACTAGGAAACTTAGAAACAAAACAAAGTAAAATAAACAAAGAAAAAAACCCAAGAAAAAACACCTCTTATGTAGGCCTGAACTATTCAGAAATTTTGGTTTGGTCATTGAGTAGCCAACACAAATGTTGCAGATAAAAACATATTTTTCTTTGCACTTTATTTTAATAATAGAGGATTTTTTTTATCACCCAATTTCAAACAAACAGTAGGGACAGTTATTGTCTTTGCTCTTTTATTTGTAATCGTTTAGTTGATTCCATTAGAAAACACAAGAGATCATATCCATTCATTCATTTAACCATGTTAGAAATAAAGTAAAGTGATTTTATTTTACGTTAGCCTTATAAAATGTATCAATCACAACAACAACAAAAATAGATCACATACAGGACTGCAGTTACCTGAACAGAATGAATTATCAGTAAATCCCAGGTGTGTTTAACATCAGCACATATAGCATTTGATACTCTGAAGCCATGTGTACATGGAAGTCACTTTAACCTACATGGAATATTTATTTTTTCCTAACTAGCTTCAAAACTACTCAAGCAATACATTTGTCCCTATAAAGAACACTAAAGGTGAAATATTAACAGGGGACGTTGTAATTATGGAAGCAAATACTTAAGTAAACATTGAGAGTATTATGTAACCATTCAAGCGTTTGGATAACATCTTTCACAGTGGTACCTATGGTAGTTGCTTTATAAGCATGCTGATTAGCACGAACAGTTCAGTAATTGGAAAAATATGACATTGGCTCTGAATCAAAACTAGTTTCAATATCTGTGAATTTAAAAAAAATTTTGTTCTCTCTCACCCTCTCTGAACGTGTGCAAATGTTTTCTGTTCGTATGCTATATTTTTGTAAATTACTTCAATGATAAATATACTGAAAAACTTATTTCTCTTATACATTGAGTAAAATGATAATGATGTGTTTAACTACATGTGTTTGGGAGTAAAAATGTCCATACTGAATCCTGGCGCCATAAGGTAATAGATGCGCAATCTTGGGCAATTTACTTTACCTCAGTCCCTTAGTTTATGGTGCAATCTGTAGAATGGAATAATAACAGTTACCTAAAGAGGTTGTTAGGAGGATTATATTAGTATCTGTAAAACATATATTACTTTCTCAATAAATATGAGCTTTAATAATGATGATGAGATGACTATATAACATGAAGAATGATATTCTACTCCTCTGAATATTGTAGAACTAAGAGAACAAAAATGGGGTCAAATTTGAAAATTAAATATTACAAAAATATCTTGTATTTAACATCTTAATCATGCTTAATAGGAAATACATGAAACATGATTTTAAATCATATGAAATTAGCAAAATATTAAGCAAAACTTTTGACAAATACCTGACTGTTAATGCAAGCTTAACAGCCCAACCAGAAAATCAAAATGTAAAAGGGAAGAGGCAGGAGGGTAAGGGGGAGAAGGGTGAGCGAGTGCCTTGATAATGGAGCCTTGCATTCAAGTTACTCTTGTTTTGAGATCGTCAGAGAATATTGTCAACCTCCAAATTGCTCTTGGTTGGCTAGGCTTATGCTAATCCTTGGTGAGTGGTAAGATTGTGCTTTTGACTAACTGCCATGGGATCCACAACAAAGTCTAGCACTGTGTTAGGCACTGAAAGATTAAATGGTTAAATGTGCCCCGAAAGGAGAGTGGGTGAAAAACAATCAGATTATGACCAAAGGACAGAGTTTGAAACATGGAAAGTTTGAACATTTTCAAAATGACGTTCAAGACACATTGAAAACAAAAGGAAAGATTTCCAGAACACTTGAAACTAGAAGACATAAAACTAGCTATATTAATGTCTGCAATTGCAGTTCTATTGTTTGGGCACAAGTGAAAATAGTGTATATCTTTTGTTGAAAACAACAACAAGCTAAATCAACAGAAGGTTTATATGAAACAGAAGGAGAAGCCATGTAACTTTAAACCTAATGCTGTATGTTATAAGTGAAGCACTCTGCTTTTTGACTGGTTATGATATTATTGTGAAAATGAGATTAAGTTGGTGCACTGTTATATTTCAAATCTAAATTTTCCTACCTAGTTTCCAAAGCTTACTACCAAGGCATCTACTTCTTAATCTTCCTTTTCTCTTTATGGCTTCCCCCCCACCCCCACTAGAACCCCCTACTTCCAGTTTCTCCTCTTTTCTAGGTACAGGGTTCCAGTATCAGCCTGGGTTTGAATAGTGACTCCTCTACTTGCAATTTTAAATACCATGGACATGTTACATGGCTTTTCGTGACAGTTTCTTTAACTTTAAATGGAGGCAATAGTAGACCTTGCTGCATAGGGTTGTTGTCAGGGTTATATGAGGAAATGCATGTAAAGTGTATAAAAATGAGCCTAGAACAGAGTTCAATAAGAGTTCAAGTGTTTAATAAGTGTGTGTGTGTGTGTGTGTGTGTGTGTATATATATATATATATATATATATATATATATATATGAACATATGTATATGTTTTTAATTGTGTCAAACATCTTTCTGAGGTCCACCAAAAATAATGTGTTTTTTGTTGTTGTTTTCTTTTTTTTCCCTTCTGATCCAGAGGTTTATATTGAGACCTACAATTCATTGAAGTTTGGATTCTGAATTAGCTGCTTTTGTGGTACTATATGCTTTCACTCGTTTGGAGAATGCATGACTTGCCCATCAGTTCTTGGCTGGTAGTGAGCTCTCAATAGCACTGGCAGTCTTTAGTAACTCTTGTTGTAACTCTAAAGGGAGAGCCAGAAATTCTGGTAAAAAATTCTCCTTTATTCTGCAAGACACATCTGTGTGTGTGTGTGTGTGTGTGTTTGTGTGTGCGTTTTTCAACATTTCTTAGGATTATATGTGTCAAGAAAACTTCTTTGATTATTTCTGTGTTCTCTATTGCTACAGAGCTTACATAGTCACTTTATGAATGTATTATTGCTTCTTTTTTTGATTTTTGGAATTTTAGGTTCTGAGAGGAGAGTCAACTATTTTAGATACATTGTATTTTCCTTTCTCAGCACGTGTTATAGGGTTGAGCACATAATTGCCGTTTCATTAAGACTGACTACCTGTACATACATCAAAATGGACCCACACATTGCTAAAATATATTCTCCCTAGGGACATTTGAAATATTCTAATTTGAACAGAAAATGTGTTTGTACTTGTTAAATTGATATTATCTGTTTCTTTTTACTAATCATTATTAGATTTTAGGACAGAAACAGGTGGCCTTAAAAATTAATGGTGATGACTGATTTCTTGTTAAACAGCATACAAACAAACAAATACACTAACCTCATGGGCCATTTTTTGGTCCTGTGATAGCCTCACATAAACATTATCTAGTTTCTTTTTCTTCCATAATGTTCAAAATCATTAAATTATTTGGAGAAAATGGTAAAATACTAATGAAGTCTGAAATTTAGATAATAGCAATATGCCAATACTGGTTTCTTAGTTTTAATTAATGAATCATGACAATGTCATATGATAAAAATAGGAGAAACTGAAGTTTGAAATGAGAGGTGTATATAAGCTTTCTCTACTATCTTTGCAACTTTTCTATAAATGTAAAATTATTCCCAAACAAAAAGTTTATTTCAAACAATGAGTGTTGAAAAAAATTTACAGATGTGTTGCACGTATTATTTAAAAAGTGAATTGCTAGAAATAAGCTAAATATGTAAAAATATTTAAAAGATAATTAAATTTCTAGTTGCATATTTTCTTCATGAACTATACTGCAGTCATTAAAAAATTTCATTGTTAAAAATGAGCTAATTGTAAAATTATTTTGATACTATATTAAGTAGAAAAAATAGATCTAAATAACACTATGTGTGCAGTGAGATTACAAACCTTCAAAATATGTAATAAGGCTAGTACATCAAAGTGGTCATGCTAGGACAATGGAATTCTGACTGATTCCTTTTGTCACAGCTTTCTAAATTTCAGTAACTTTTCCTCTGGATAATCATTAAAGCTCAAAGGGAAGCTCCGAGTTTACCCATCAAGGGTATAAATTAAGCCATATTAAAAGAAACAAAATATTTAAACAAAATTTCCCCAAATTTTAATGAAAAGTTTTTATCAGTTTTAGCAAGTGCTTTAATTTACGGGTATTCTTTATTCATCCAATACCTTATTCTTTAATCTTGGATACTTGATTTACTTCATTTTTCTTAATCACAAATGCTCTCAGCTTCCAAATGTCACCTCATACAAAATTTGCTAATTTTACCTGTACTCTGAAAGCCCTGTTCAAAACCTGTTACCTGTACAGTTTCATATAAGAAGAGTTGGAGTAACCTGTACAGAAGTAACCTGTGCAAATTAGAAGTACCACTGTAAAGGGCAATTGAATCAAAAGGCGTACTATTGTTCTGGAATTGACCTGGAGAAAGCGGTCACGACTTTACTCTCTCCTTGAGCATATGTGTTTTGGCATCATTACCAGTAGCACTTTTGGGTTTATCTGGAGCCTGACTTGTATCTCCATATTCTCAGGACACCTAAAAATCTCTACTTCTTGTATCCCAAGTTCAATTTCTGACTTTGGTGGTACAATGTGATAATTTCCCTTTCCTATTCTAATTTTTTTTTCTTTTCTTTTTTTTTTTTTTTTGATAAATTGAACTTAGAATAGGAAAAAGTTAAGTAAAATCTTTTAAATATGAAGATTATAATGGATTATTGACCATGCTCTGCTCTATGTGGATAAATGCTCTATAACTTACTTTATTATGTATTTAAAAATGCTTTAGAGTACTTAAAATGTAAGTACTACTTCAAAATATAAACAATATGATTAGGAATAACTTTTTGTTGGAAAAACTTTTTCATAATTTGAAGGCTCCTAGTTGGAAATATTTCAGTAGAAAAAAGGGGATATATTTGTAACGTATGTGTAACTATGAGAAAATTCTTGACCGAAAGAGGGATACTTGTATTCTTTGGGGCTGAAGGAAGGTATATATACATACATATGAAGACACAATCCACTGGATATTTTTCACCACCAAACGACAGGTAACACATGTCCATGGAATTCATGGTGATAGGTCACTTCTTCCTTGGAGGAAATCTATCCTTAAAAAGGAAATAAGGTATATTGAACCCTTTTTCAGTGTGTGGATAGAACTTGGACAAGATTCAGAAAATAGAAATCATTCCAGAAGCCCCTTTCAGTAGAGAAAATCTTTGATCGGAACTCACCACTTATAAAGGGTGTGTGTGAAGGGATCCCTGGAAGATTTTCAACTTTTGATGAGATAGCTCCTTGGATGATTTTCAAGACCTGGAGGGGTCCATAATGAAGAATCATGCTGCTTCCATTAGTGTATTTTTGTTCTTCATGTTTGCAGACAAAGCTGAGAATCTGTCCAATTTCTTCTTTGGCTAAGGTAGTCTTTATTTTAATAGAAAGGCTAGTCAACTTGGCACATTTACAAATGAGAAGAGCAAATGAAAGCAAGTAACATTTAGATCATTCTCATAGCCACTTAAAGAGAGAACTTTGTGTTTGCAACAGCTGTACTTTTTTGTTGTTTTTCACAATAGTTTTACCAAAAGGAGTAATATATTTGGAAAACTGTAAAAAAAATGAAGTCTTGTTTTATATCTTTTAATCACCAGGTGATTTTATGGTTCATGTGGTAAAATAAATTTAGTTGGGATATATGTATTTAAAAAAAGGAGAAATATGCTTTTATATAGTTCATACAATTTCATTAATATGTCACTTCTCAAAGTTCTGCAATATATTTAATTACTAATTAGGTTGATGGCCGAGGTATTAGTTTTGGGAGTTTCATCAACAATTATTGATTTACTCTTAATTTAAAATCCAGACATTCTTTATGTATCTTAATATTGAATATAATTTTCCTTTGAACTTCTAAATGTCATTAGAACAAGTATATTTAGCTATAATTGTTTTAATAGTTAGAACACTATATTACTGCCATCTGGTGAATTTGTTTTACCTAAATTTTGTTACTATGTTTATGATAAAGAACATTGTTCCTCATTAAGGCAATAACAATAAAGATGAAAAAACCCTGCAGAAGTTTTAAAAAAAAATCACAAATGAAAAAAGTCACATTTAAGTCTATATGACTTGCGATGGTTGATATAAAATTACAATGCTTCTTGGTAGTCCATGAACCCATGTACCTAAATAGATTTAGTTTACTCTGAATGCTTAAATAAAAATAAAAGTATTCATTTATCTTAACAGTGATTAGGAAATACATGTTAATTTGACCACCTCTTAAAATAATTTATTGAAAATAGTTACTTTTCAAACCTAGTGAAATTTAATATGCATAGCTAGTAACTGGCATAACATGACTAGTAGGGGAAGCAAATATTGATATGAGTAGTGCAAATTTTAAGATGAAATTGTCTTTAGGCCTAATTAAAAATATATTGTCTCTGTAATTGATATTAGCTCCCAAACTTCCATTATCACACACGACCAAAACATTTAGTTTCAGCAGCACAATCCGAACTAAAACCCATTATATATGAATGATTTACTGTGATCTCAATGAAAGATTGCTTTGGTAGGTGTTATGAAGTCATCAATTCAAGGGAGAAAAGGAACCTAAAATACAAAAGCTCAATTTCCATTCTTTCAGAAATGTCTCTCTTATACTGTAGTCAAAGCCAGAGAATCATTGAATAGCCTCTTTAACAGTAGACTTGGTGAACACCTTTAACCAGTGGATGAGTCTTGTGTAGTTATGTTCAATTATGGCTACCTGTGCAACTCTGCTCAGTAGGGCAATTCTAGTGAAATTTTTAAATTCCCAGTTTAAGATGGGTTTCTATAGGTTCCAAGAAGGGGGGAAATATTTTAAAATATTTGTTAAGTCAGAAAGAATCTCTGGGGTTCTATCTAACAAAAATTATGTGCTGGTTTCCATGAAATGGTTTCCCTGTTGAGGTAAGCCATTCAGTCGAAAACTTAAATGGGTCATACTAACATTTTGCTGCTTAAAATTTCCCTGCAATGACTCCTGTCCTACTTTCTCCAGTGCATCGTGAATTCTTACATGCAAAAAGCCAAAATAAATAAACAAATAAATATTGTGGCCTTAGAAGTTATTGTTTTAAGTGATCTGGCTCTGAGGTGGGTTTGAAATGGAATATTCCTTTAGCCAATGGCACAGACGGACAATTCTGGATGAGATTCTGCCCCCTTGTAGTGGAACGTGATGTACATTTTGATTCCCTGGCATGCCTACACTAACACCCATCTGTTGAGATGGCATTGTTCCTTAAAAAAAAAAATAAAATTAAAAAGTGGTTTGTCAGGTTCCAGAAGTCCTAGGTGTCTGGCATATGTATACATTTCTAAAGGTATTTTCCAGAATTTAAATAAATAAATAAATAAATAAATAAATAAGAGTTTAGCTTAGGATGTTTTAGAGAATAGTTTCACTGGTGGGCCATTACAGACAGTTCTATCACTAATACATAATTTTAGGTATAAATGTCCTTTTTTATGTTTGACTTTGGGAAATTTGCATGTAGAAAGAATTTTATTCAGATTTAGAATAAATATTAACTCATGTATAAATAATTCTCATTCATTGCAGCTGCTCTCTTTCATGGATACTTATATTTGTTATTATTATCAGTTGTAACAAGTATTCCATAAGACGGTTTGTTAGAGAGTAGACCGTCCAATTTTGAGATGGAAATCCATACCTCCTAAGCTTGACAGGGATAGCATTGATTGCCTGAAGTGAAAAAGCCCAGAAATGGCTTAAGTTAGAGTCAAATGATAGAAATCCTATAGAGCTCTGGAGCCCACAGGGGGTGATTGGATAATTTGGTTACCGAAAAGAAGACATCCCGTTGCTTAGCTACAGGATTCTGGGTAGCAGCTCTTTTCCCTCTCACATTTCCTGGTGTTTTGTTTTTGCAAATGTAGTTTCTTGCAAATGAGAGTGTCTGCATGCAGATGTCCACATTGCAATTGTTTTGATTTGTAAAATGAAACAATATTAGAAGAAGAAAAAAAAAACTGAGATGTAAAATTTGGAGAGAAAGTTTCTTGTGCTTCACTGTTTAAGTAGATTAAATCAAGTAATATAAAACATTGTAGACACTTATGGACTTGGTATATATTTTGCAAGATGTAGCATTTTGAGTTACAGCACTTGAATCAAATATATTTTATCACTTTAAAAATAATGTCTATATATTGAAAACATAAACACCTGTTGCATATACATGTGCTGAAAAACATTTATCCAATCTACTTGATAGAAGATTTTCCAAAAAATATCAATTTCAAATATTACATATGTATTCATGTACATATTTGTATATTTTATCCAACTACATTTGAGTTAAATTATCATTTTTCAACTTTGTATGCTAATTGCTATATTAAATTTGTTAGAACTAAGGTAAAGGTAAAATAGAGGTTCCAAATGATATTCCATAATTAACACACTACACTCTATAAAAAAGTCATCATAATAATTACATTAAATAATATGTTTATTCTGTAGTATTAAAAGGTTATTGAGTTATTGGGGTTAAAATAACAATGGACGTTTTAATACAGTCCATGAAAAAGTTATTTAGTTATTCTTAGAAACTCATTGGTAAGAAAGTTGTGAAGTCAGTTCAAAAGGGTATAAAACTTATAATTCCATACGTTTAATAAGGAAGTGTCAAAAGAATAATTGGGTTCCTATATCTTTTACATTTCCCTTATTTTGGGACGGATTACAGCCCTAATGTCTTTGGAAAATTTTTTTCTGCTATTAATTACGTATGGCACTGGATAAAGAACATTAAAACAACAGTGAAAGAAACTACGATTAGACTAAGAAAGCCAAGGAGGCTGTGTGTGATAGATCTAAACTACAAAATGAAAATGCAGCTAATTCTCTATAAAACTACCACATGTGAACTGCATAATTGATTTGTCTGTGAAAAAAGGGGTAAGGGGCTTTAAATTTTGCCAAAAAAGCCCAAAACATAAACTTAAATTATAAGAAGTAATTAGTCATTTTATGAGCAAATAGACCTTAGTGTGAAGATGAGCAAAGGATAAAATAAATTGGGGAACTAGCAAATAAATCTGAAATTGGCATCTTGACATCACTAGTGTCCCTACTTCATGCAAGATGCTGATTCTAGGTATCTTTGTCACAAGTATCTTTGCATCCAGAGAAAGTATGAAAATGTCTTTGCAAATAAAGTAATTCTGAGTGAAATCAATTGTGGCAGAAAAGGACAATTGTCAAGAGACTGATTTGACATTGCTGGACAATAGCCTAAGTATGGTATTGTTACTGGAAATAGCAATTTTCTTTGGTTCTTGTCTTCTTGAGAGAAATAATTCAATCAAAAGACTAGAGTGAAGCAAGCGATAGCGAAGTTTATTTTTAAAGTAAGTACACTCAGCATAGAGCCAGCTGACCCAAAGGTGGGTAGCAGCCTAGCATCTCTGGGACTCTGTTTTTCTATCCTACAGATTGGGCTATCCTCTTCCTTCCCTTCTCCTGTTTTGTTGTTCTTTGTTGTTGTTTTATTTCTCTCCTTCTGTAGGTTTCCTTCATCCTGGTGTGTTTTGTTAGCCCAAGTCTTTGTTCTGGCTCCTCGTTTCAGTGGGTCTGTAACAGGATGCTGATGATGCCACTGGGTTACCTGTGGGGGCATCTTAGTTCCTCTCCTCCTGCTTGCCTGCTTTCCGACCTCCTCTATAAGTATGATAAAAATAATAAAAGTCCCCTTTTGAAATAAGTAAATATTTTCACTATGAAAGTTATGTGCATGTGAATATATGTATATTTGTGGGTATATATGTAAATACACATGTATGTACATAGTAGGGAATTTGAGAACTACAGATAATTAAAAATAATAATACAAAAATATCCATTGACTCTCATCCATAAGTAACTACTATTAAGGTTTTAGTCTATTTTCTTCGTCTTTACTTTCTCTTTAATGTACATTCTTTTAAAAAAGCGTATGTGTAACTATTTTGTTTTCACTTAATATACTTTCTGTATTCCCTTGTCATTTAATATTCTATTATAGTAATAACAGTCTAAATCCTCTTTCTTAAGAATGCCAATTATTTCTACCTAATTCAATCCAATGGTAATCATAATGTAAATGTCCTCTGTGTCTTGTACCTTTTTACGCTTTTGCCTTTAATGTTATGTTTGTCTGATTCTATGAAGGTAGTGATGTCAGCATCTTATATTTTGTTGCAAAACAGTGGCTTTGTAATTTGCTACCTGTGGTTAAGAAGTAGGAAGCCATGTACTATGTAAAAGCCTGGATCTTATTTTCATATGTTATAAACATTCTTAATACAAGCTTTTTTAAAATTTAACTTGAGTTGGTAAATTTGCATAACTAATGAAAGACAAACAGCCTACAACACAACTCCCTACTCTCTAGGTATTTCTACAAATATCTTTGGGGCTATTTATGTTGAATATTATTTATAAATTATGAATGCTTTTTTTCTTTTTTTTTCTAACTCTATTTAGCCCACATTTACACTGTAGGCACTGTTTAAATTACCTGCGTACCCAATAAATGGCATCTGTACATCTCATTAGAGAAGAAACAAGCCTGGTGGGGTGATGACAGATGTTTCTGGAGTTGCTTCCTCCAAACAGGAGTATTACGTCCAAGGGTCCTTCTGGGATGTCTCTTTGAAAAAAATCAAGGTTTTTATTCTATCTTTTGAGTTACATTGAAACCATCAAAAAAGGTTGCCAAACAATAATTACTGCAGCATGAATTTTAATATTTTCATGAATAGGCTAAAAATAATTCTACTTTTTAAGTTTTAAAAATTTATAAAACAAGTATATGAAAATTGCATTTATCATGAGTAATAATGCCCTAGGAATTTAGCATCGGGAGAGGTCATTGCTTTCAGTTTATAAACACAAGTGACTTTACTTAGGAATCATTCATTATGTGTAATATTTAAAAAAAAGAATGTAAGGAAGGTCAATTTATGGTATTATACACATAAATGAGAATCTCTTATTCTAATTATTTTATTCATTGGCTATAATTAATATGAATCAAAACATAATAAAGCTATGTAGGAAAAAGTCATTACGATGAGATTTAAAGAGTGATGGCCAAGTAGCCTTTGTATTGAAAGGAGAATACTTTTTAGATTTACTGATTCCCAACATAGAAAGCCTTTAACAGGTTATGAAGGCGGGACAATGAACAAACAGTTCCAGTCTCTGTATCTCTCTCTCTCTCTTTTCTCGTGGGATATTATTATTATTATTATTATTATTATTATTATTATTTTAAGGTATACATTTTGTAGTCCCTGGAAATTTCCATCCTTTTAAAATAACAAATATATCTTTTCATCAACACTTGGATCTTTTTAAAATAAATATATTCATCATTATAAAAAGTTGGGCTTTTTTGCATATTTTAAAGATGAAAATTAAGATATATCGAGGTGGCCATATCTATTCAGGCTGGTCCAGATGATTTCAGCAGAAAACAGCATTCTCATCCCAACTTATTTACACCCTGCTCTTTCACAGTAGCACAGAAAAAATTAAGATGTTTTAATCAACACGGAAAAGTTCTTTCCAAATCCAAACAGCTGGTCTGAATAATTTATTCACTTTTTGTTTGAACAACTTGCTTTCATTTTTTTCTCACGTATTGCTTCTATTCTAAAAACTACAATGCCCCATCTCCAGGTTGAGGAACACAAACCTGAATTCCCTAGCAGAGGGAAGTGTGGCATGAAATAAATGTATGTTTATATGGAACAAATGAGAAGGAATTAAATGTCATTAAACTAAAGGGTAAAAACTGTCTATAGAGCGTCCCAAGATTGCCATACTATTAAGGACATACAAACAGTTAAAGGACAGTTTGTTTTGCTCATGTCTCAGCTCAAGACGGGGTATTTTTACCTCTCTCTTTTTTTTTTTTTTTTCCTAATTAGGTAAGGCGACAGGCAAAAAGCAGAAGACTCAGTGATATGAAAATACATGTTTTATTCTGAGTTTATTCAGAAAAGAAATTATAGCTATATCCATGACAAGTTAGGAAGGGCCTCAGGTAACATGTTGAATATAGTCCCCCTGAGCATCTGTCGGTTTTAAGTCTGTTTGAGTGGAGTAAGAGTCTAGTGTTATGACAGACTATCTGCTCAAGTGAACCATTCTGCCTCCCTCACTATTACTTCAAGTGGATAATTCATTCTTCACTTTCCATCTGAAAACATATTGATGAAGAGTTGGACAGGCAAAGAATAGCAACGAGACTGCTTTTTAATGAACTCATGGCTCTTTCTATGTATACAGTGTGGGGCAAAATGCAATAAGGTCTTTTAAGGCTGATAATCCATCTTGGAGTCACTTGCCTTTCCAGAGTGTTAGCATCCTTGCACGAGTAAGTTTAGATTTTCATGATGATGATTTTGAAGGCTGTCACTCATATGGCTGAAGCTATTCTGACATACACTTTTTCCTACCTCCCTGCCCTGCTCTGTTCCAAGTTTTATAAGGTCATAGCTACAATATATCAGAATACGCAGTCTAACCAAGAGGTAATGTAGGATGGTGGTGAGATAGAGCAGTGACTTTGAACCAGACCATCTTGATTTGAATCTAACAACTAGCCCTTATTAGCTGTGGGATCTTGGGTGACATAATTACCTTCTCTAAACCTCAGATTTCTCTTCAACAAAATGGGAGAATAGTGCCCAACACATAGAATCAAATGAAATAGCTCATATGAATTTCTTGATCTTGTACCTGGCACAGAGTAACCACTTAATAAATTTTATTTAACCAAGATATTTTCTGGAGAGATGTAACTTCAACTCCCACAAGGACTCATATAGAATGCCGTATGTAGCTTTCCCCCAGTTTGAGATTCAAACTTAGGCTGCTGTAGACTAAATATAATCTATATATAGAATTTATATATGCGTATATATGGAACAGCTTTTCTTTGTCCCTGTCTGTCTCTCTGTATACATCCATATACACATAAATGCATATACATTTATACAAATATAGTCTCTCTATTTACCTATACTTCTTTTTTTTGACTGCTAAATGAAATTCTATAACTTCACAAAACTTGGATTTATGAGTTGTTAAAAGAATCACAGGAATAATCCTGGGGTAAAGAGAGAAAAAAACCAGATTGGTAGAAAATCAACCTATCATATAATCCCAAACAATAGAGTACAGTCATGAAGTTTGTATTTGAATCATATTATTCTGTCTTCTTCCTGGAAAGCTCTACTTTTTCTGCAAGAACTCAATATTACATAGGAAAATATTCTTCCTCAATGTCCCTTGTTAATGTATTCCCTCCTTGCACATATAATAGAGGTACAATAGTTTAATAAAACAGAGTGAGTTGACATTGCCAGCACTCAGTTGTTTGTGTTCACCTGTGACATTTACAAGTGAAGACATACAGAGCCTTCTTTTGTTTCCTGGATAATCGCTCAGGTGTTAAAGGAGAAGTTGATTCAATTTTAAATGGCATGGTTTTCTCAAGCCTTGGAAAATTAATTGATGTATTTTTCTTCTTCTTTTTCCAGAGCTCAAATATACACACTGAAAACTCATGTCTAACTGTTTAGTTTTACAAGACTGAAAATATTGGATTTAAAGCTTAGGTTTTAGTTTAGGTTTATTCTTGGTATTCAGTCCTGTCTAAACTTTCACAGGCAAATCGGAAATGAAACACAATTGAAACTAAACCAAGCTTTTTTCCTGCCTGCAAAGGGGACTTAATATTTCATTTTGTGTTTTCAGACTGAATCCTAATGAAACGTGATTTTGTACAGATTCCTTGTGTCAATTATTCCCTGTATTTTCTCTAAAGTGATCTGTGCATTCAACGTGGAGCTTCATTAAGGATCAAGCCAGTAGTCTTTAAAACATACAGAGTTTTGGTGATAGACAGATGGTGGCTTTCTTGATGTCAGGAAGTGTCAGATATTATGGTTGGCTGTGGAACGGTGGCTACTATCCAAACAGATTGGGAAACAGACAGAAAGAGCAAGAACACCATTTGTTTTATTTAGATACATTGTGAACAGAAGGAAGCAAGACAGAGCATACTTTTACACATCTTTTTTCCACTCCTTGTGAAAACAGTTTAGGATTTGTTATGTTATATTAGCCCTTTCATTATGCAAAAACATGTGAAAGCCAGAGATGCTGGTAAAAGAATTTGTCTCATTGTGATTTTTCTATGAAGTTTGTTTATTTTTATTTTTAGGGAATGTGATTTTTTTTTTTTTAAGAAAAAGTTCCTCTCACTGGAAATACTGACTAGTCGAAACACAGAGGACTGATATAAGGCCCTTTAGAAGTGCTTTCTACTGTTGAGAGAGTATGTTGGGAGTATTGACATCGTGACACAAATGAGGGACTCGCAGAGAATATTGTCAAAGGAGCTTCATGAAGAACTGTAGACCTATTTCTGTAAGATTAGCAGCCAGAGGGCAGTGTCAGCTCCACGTAAACATGTTGTGTCCCTCCAGATACAGGATTAAAGCTAAGTATTCATCTAATTGTAGACTTAGCTATCAGGGGACAGTAGTATATCAGTGGGGGTCTTCTTGATCTTTATCTAAAGAACACGGAAATTTGTTAGCACATGCAGCAGACAAAATGCCTTTAAACTTCCTTTTCTGCTATTTACCTATATTCATCTATTATCATATCTTTTACTCCATCCCTAGGAAAGCAACAAACATTTTCACATTTTTTATGGATTAGATATCCACTGCCACAGTATGCTCTACAGTTGTGTCCCAAAATCATGGTGAATGTATTGGAAACTTGGTTCCTAATGTAACCTCTCACATACTTGAATAGGAGAGATCATACAAAAATCCTAAATAACTAAAGAAGGACATGTGTGTTACCCAAAGAAACCGATAGTCTTGGGTTATATACAATGCAAGGATTTTGGACCTGGAAGAACCTTGAAAGACTGTTCTAGACTAGTGGTTTTAACTCTATGCTTCACAAAATCCAGAAGTTTCATAGAGGTGCTTTACGGGGTGCTGTGTGTGTGTGTGTGTGTGTGTGTGTGTGTGTGTGTGTGTGTCTGGGGTGGTGGTGAGTGAACGGTCAGGACTCCAGTCCACTATCTCTGCTTCATCTAAACAGCCAGATAAATGAAGAGCCTTTCCAGCCTAGGGACAAACAGAGGCTGGAATCTTGGCTTAAGAGACAAACATTCCTTTAATAGAAAAGTGTAAAGCGTTTGGCTAGGGCTGAGAGTTGGGTATGATTGCATTTTAATTGCTCCCTGAGTTCAAACAGGAGTCAAATTCCAGAGAGAGAAGTATGGGATAACTATGATAATGAAGGACCTCATTTGCCCATCCCCCTTTCCTCCCTGACCCACCTCCACACTCCAGGATTTGAGGCCCGATGTAACCAAAATACCCAGAGGCTTTAAAGGTGTAGAAGGTTCTGAAAATAAGAAAGCTCAGCTACCTTCCTAGGATCCTTCCACCGCCCCCCACCCCCACCAGCCCCCGAAAAACCCAAAAACACTGCAAAGGCAGTACTTCAGCCAACAATATCTAAGGCAGTAGAAGCTCTTCTTTCAGAAAAGAGAAGCATAAATCATATTGTGAATTTTATATCGGGGAGTTTTGAAATCACAATATGCATGCTGAATAACATTTAATAGTTGTTAGTCATCTGTTCATTAAAAGGCAAAACAAAACTCTCACATGCTTTCTTTTGTTTGTTGAGACAAGCACACAGGAAAGAAAATACTGAGACACCTACCTGTTGGAAAGCCCATCCATGGATCCTGGATAGGGCCTAGAGTAGACAGGAAAGGAAGGTAATACAGAACATTTATGCTAAAGGCATCTGTGACTCAAGAGTGAGAGAATGGATCTCATATAATTTCTACAAATTTGGGGTTTATGCAGTGCATTTTATTGCATTAAATAAAATTAATCCTTGTTGTACCTTGGAAAGAATCTGAATAACTTGACAGGTTAAAATTATGTTTCTCCAAAGTGTGGTTTTAGTATCATCTCTGGTTAGAACTCATCAACGATTGAAAGAATGCTTGTAAGGAGAAATGTGACATTAGAATATTTGCTGAAGCTGTTAATTTATACCATGGGATTAAAGTATCTGGGGGTCATTTTAAATCTAACTTGGGTTTACCAAGGTAGTACACATTGAAACTATAGTAAGATGCGGGCTATCAGATGAGAAAGCATTTGATATAATAGTTATTGGTCAAATGTTATTTCATTATTAAGTTTCAAACAACTACATGGAAAGTTATATGTTAAGATGCCACTGCTTAGCAGTTCAACTTATTCAGGAAAGAAACTGGGGCTTTGTTTCGATGTAATTTTCTGTGAAAAAATTTTTTTAAATAGAATGCGATAGTAAAAAAAATTTCCTCTCATTGGAAATACTGAATGTTTGAAACAGTGAGCTCATTTTAAGCTTTGCAGAAAAAAATCAGTTTTTCTTCTGATTTTGACAACAGGGAAAAAATAAAACAAAACAAAACTGCCTTACTTCATGAAAGTGGACAAAATTACTTGCCCAACTTGGTTGTTAGATTCATGGGTTAAATCCAGAGCTACAAACTCCTGACCCAGGATAATTTTGTCAAGATCTCATGGGTAATACTGTATGTTACCACCCAAATTTAAGTACTTTTATACATATTTAAAACAACATTTTAAAACATGATCTGGAATTATAGGTAACTCTTGTTGGATATTTCTAAATCCCACATGTGTACTTGATGATGGCATGAAACTGTTCAGTTGTATACTTTATATGTGTGTGTATGTGTGTATATATGTATATATATGTCTTTATATATGTCTGTACATATGTGTGTGTATATATATGTGTGTGTATATATGTGTGTGTGTGTGTATATATATATATATATATATATATATATATATATATATATATGTATGTATGTCATGTACTTGTTGTATTTTTGACATCAACCTTTTCTTGAAGTCCTTATGATTTCAGCCACAGAATCTGTGCCTTTTCAGGGAGAAAGGGATAACGATTGATGCTGACTGTCTCATTTCTGGATCCCCTCAATCTCTGATAGGGTGAGCTGAACCATGGTAAACTGGAAAGAAAAATAAATCTGAATTTTTTTCACATTCAGATAATATGCAGAGATGACATGTTAACTCTTCTAGGGAGAACGACAATTCATCTATATTCTTGTCATTCAAAACACTCTCAACCCATTGTAGCGTTTTGCACTCTGCTTTGAAATTCCTTTCTCACTTTACTCTTTCCCAGTGGACTAAAAATTCCTTCAAGATAGGGACTGTGACTTACTCATAGTTGTATTTCTGGTCCTTAAGGCAGTGCTCGGTGCTTACTTGTCTCCCAAAATAATGTTTGAGTGGGTGAAAGCAATTCTTACCCCATGGTACAAATAACCCTTGCAGCCACAGAAAAGTGTGGCTTTGTAGGTTCATACACTCAGTGTCTTAAGTTGAATGTGGCTATAGGCAAGTACTTTAGCTTTACAGTTAGGTTGTTACATTTCTCTGCAGATTTTGGGGGCAAAGTCAATCAGGGTGGTCCTGATGGCGATTGTGTTCCTTTATCTCCAGAAGCTTATTGGCAGCAAATGAAATAGTTTTTTATTTTTTTTTAAGTTCCTATATAACATCAGCTCAGTAATGACAGATTGATTAGGTTTCATCTCTGAAGGGACTTGATAGCCTAACATGAGGGCAGGAATCATTACCTTTAGTTGGTCATTAATCCCTATGAAATATCCTTCCCTACAGTCGTAATTGCTCTTATAAATTGAAAAGTGGAAATATACTTATGCAAGGCTGAAGGTTTCTGTTTTCTGCCATTTCAGTTGTATGTGCAAGGCATTTCTACAGACTTAACGTTCTGTATTTAGGCTTCTCAGATTGCCTAATACAGGTTTCCACCCTCAGTTTATATAGTGGATAAGATTTCCGCCTTCATCACTTCTAACCCTATGATCAAAGCAACAATCAAAACCCATTTCATGTGAATGTTATTCTGAAGAACATTTGTACATTTTCCAACAGCCAATCTGCCTTATGACAACATACTCGGTTTAAATTTCTGCTTGCCTGTTTATATATCACGGGGTTTTCTTATAAGAGGACTCTTTATTCTTATGGAGGCAAAGGTATAAAGTGAGAGGAAAAAACTCATATTCCAAATTAAGCATCTACCTGTTAGTTTGAAGGATGTTTTGTTTATCTGTTTAGAACCATTGTTTAAAACATTACTTTCAATTACAGGTGACATAGAATGTTATATTAATTTCAGGTGTACAATATAGTGATTAGACATTTATATAACTTCCAAAGCGATCACCCTGATAAGTCTGGTATCCATATTTATTACTATATCATTGACTATATTCCCTATGCTGTACTTTACATCCCCACGACTGTTTTTATAACGAGCATTTGTACTTAATCCCTTCACCTTTTTCACCCATAATCCAAACCCCTACCATCTAGCAATCATCAGTTGGTTCTCTGTATATATGAGTTTTTTCTGTTTTGTTTGTTCACTTACTTTTTTATATTCCATATATAAGTGAAATATATTTGTCTTTCTCTGAGTTATTTCACTTAGCATAATACCCACGAGTTCCAGCCATGTTGTTGCATATAGTAAGATTCCATTCTTTTTTATGGCTGAGTAATATTCTATTATATATATTTACTACTTTTTCTTTATCCATTCACCTATTGATGGACACAGGTTGCTTCCATATCTTGGCTGTTGTAAATAGTACTGCAGTAAACACAGGGTTGCGTATGTCTTTTTGAATCAGTGTTTTGGATTTCTTCAGATAAATATCCAGAAGTGGAATTGATGGCTCGTATGGTAGTTCTATTTTTAATTTTTTTGAGGCAACTCCATATTGTTTTCTATAGTGGCTGCCCCAACTTATATTCCCACCAACAGTGCACAATGGTTCCCTTTTCTCCACATCCTCACCAACACTTGTTTGTTGACTTATTGATGATAGCCATTCTGACAAGAGTGAGGTGGTATCTCATTGTGGTTTTTATTTGGATTTTCCTGGTTATTAGTGATGTGAGCATCTTTCATATATCTGTTGGCCAACTAACTGTATGTCCTCTTTGGAAAAATGTCTATTCAGGTCCTCTGCTCATTAAAAAACAAACAAAAACATTGATTTTTATGTGTTATGAAGGTTTATGGTGAGTTATTTATGTTAACATATGTAATAAAAATAACAGGTACATGTTTGAGAGACTATCCCATAATTAATGACTTAAATTATTTGGATTTCTAGAAACATATCAAGTTTTCTTTTGTGTGTAATGGCAAATAACTGAAGGTCACATATTTTAACTTATGTTTGTAGCCAATTAGACTGTCATCTCTGATCCTACTTGTGGTCAGTAGCAAACACTTGTGGCACAGCTGGCCACATTATGTGCTCTGCAAGAGAAAACTTACTCTGTGGCTGAGTGACTGGATAATTAACTTGGTCACATTTACGATAACTTCTGAGCAATTGAAACAACATTCCTAGATCACAGAACTTGAGTAACGTGATGATCTGTGGACAAGACCTAGTTTTTTGGTGGAAGTGACTGCTATTTCATAGGAGAGTCAATTCCCTACAGGTGTCTTTCTTGTCCTTCATACCTGAGTAGAGATTGACTAGAATTGATGACTCTGGCACAAAGACAAATACTGAAAGGAAGGGAAACCAAGTGAATCTATCTCTATTTCACATTTTATATGCTATTCTACATGGGAGTAATACAGAGATTTCTAGATTTTTCTGCTTTGAAAATTATTAAAGTAAGTTTGAGTTTAAATTGTACAGGCATGCTTTTGGCCATTGCCATTGAGCCAACTCACCTGACTTATGAGCAGGATGAACTATTGCTCTTTTCCCATCAAATCAGCCATAATGTCATGTAACTTAGTCAGTCATTATTTCTTATTTTATACCCCAAATCACCCTATGTGCTAACATTACCCTTTATGTTTTGCTTTTACATGGTTTTCAGTTGGATTAATGAATGTACCAAATGTGTTCTCAATTACAACCTTTGAGGGTAATTACTCTAGATTTTTATAATCTTGAAAGAGTTGCCAGGGCGGCCAAATGGCTTAGTTGGTTAAAGCGCGAGCTCTGAGCAACAGGGTTGCCTGTTCAATTCCTACATGAGCCAGTGAGCTGCACTCCTCGCAACTAAGATTGAACATGGCAACTTGAGCTGAGCTGCCACTGAGCTGCCAATGAGAAGCCAGATGGCTCAGTTGGTTAGAGCATGTGCTCTTAATAACAAGGTTGCCAGTTCAACCCCCAGCATAGGATGGTGGGCTGTGCCCCACGCAACAAGATTGAAAATGGTGACTGGACTTGGAGCTGACCTGCACCCTCCACAACGAAGATTGAAGGGAAATAACTTGATTTAGAGCTGATGGGTCCTAGGAAAAACACACTATTCCCCAATAAAGTCCTGGAAAAACACACTGTTCCCCTTCCCCAATAAAATCTTTAAAGAAAAAAAAAGTTGCGAGGTAAACCAAATACATTTTTAGAAAATGTCGGTGATGATGATAAGACCATTAGAAATTCTCCTACGTGTGGAGTCAGTCAGCTTGGGTTTGAATTTTGGCTCTCCTAGAGTTTAATACATGCTTTAATAGAGATCACTTAATTATTCTAGGATTCAGGTTCTCAGAAATAATAGGAACAGCCTCAGAGGCGTACGATGAGTATGGAGTCTATGCGAAAGTCTTTATATAGTGTCTGGCTCCTACGTGGACAAGAAATAAGTGTTTTAAAATTAATAATTAAATTAATACCTAAATTAAAGAAAATAGGTATTATTTTAAAAGACCGAAGCAAAATAAATAAATAAAAATGAGCAACATGTAAGGAGGATTGAACTACATTTGAAGTCAGTGTAAATTAATCTAAAGGTTGGAGTCATAGAGAGTCTAATTTCAAATGAAGATCAAACTACACTGAATTAGAGAATTTTTATCCCACTCCTCCCCCCCTTATTAATTGCCTTAACAAGTTTTTGTTTCACATAAAGGAAAGGATTAAAATTTTAAATACCTCCGATGAGTTTGAAAAAAAAACAAAACAAAAAACTGCCAGAAATGACAAGCTGAATTTTTCAACAATTTTCTTTGTATAGCAAACACTGCAGAGAGAAGATTTTATAAGATTAAAAAAAAGAAAAGAAAAAGACTAGAGATTATGGAACTCTTTCTATAAATTAGTAATATAATTATAATAACTCTGACATGTTATAGGGCATATTGCAAAAAGATATGAAACAAAAGAATTGATGTGAATTTGTATTTATAAATCACCAGTTCATGCATCACTTTTATGTATTAATTCACTTAATAAATATTGAGAACCTGAAAGTGTCAGATACTGAGCTAGGTTCTGGGAATACAAAAGCCTAGACAGAACTAGTTCTTTGCCTTCTCAGAGCTATAGCCAATGAAAAATATAGCTATTAAAACCATTTTACATATGTAATAAATTTTATGGAACGGAAATAGAAAAGAACTAACAGCATAAGTAAGAGGCCAAGGACTCAGGAGAAAGTTCTCTGTAGTTTGACACCTAAATAAATGGTAGATATTAGAAATATTAGCAAGTGGTCACAGGTGTATGTACATGTGTATGGATGTATATTTGTGTGTGTGTGTGTGATAGAGAGAGAAGAGGGTTACATGGAAAGTAAACTTATGTTCAGAGGCCTGCAGATGAGAGCATATGTTTGTGGTCTGTAGGGGAGAGGGAGAGAATGGGGGATGGAGAGGAGATCAGGTAAAAAATGTAATCAGAGGCTCATCTTGGAGCATTTTTAAGTCTTCAGAATCATTAAAAATATCTGTTAAGGAAAAGCCACTACAGCATTTTAAGCAGGGAAATATGAAATATGGTCAAATTTTTTTGTTTTTGTCAAACTCAGTTTTGATAAACCTATGATTTTTAAAAAGTATTGTGTACTTTGTGACCACATAAATAGCAAATGGAATGCAACAGCTAGAAAAAATAAGAAATCAGTATTGGAAATTATTTAATATGTTTAAAATAGATTTTTTTTAAAAGAAAATATGTGGTGTGAAGAAAAGGTCGTAATATTCAAGGACAGTGCTTCTCAAACTATCTGTAGTGGAGGACTGATGTTTTCTTTTTTTAATCTGTCATAGACTAACACTTTTCTGAAATGGAATAAAGGTGAATTACTTAGAAAATAAACTTAAAAAACATACACAATATAAGCCTCAATATTTTGTTATTAGATTTGACAGACATAAAATTGCATTTCCATGAATAAATCAGAACAAACATAACATAGGAATAAAGAAAAGAGTCACAAAAACTATACACATAGTTCGTTGAAAGTGTATGTATGGGTGATTAAAATTTCTGTACTTGTCACATTACAGACCAAAAAAAAAAATAGGTCGCAAACCACATTTTGAGGAAAGCTTTGTATTAGGAATTAGTTTATATACAGATAATGATATAAAACATGTTCTCTAATTTTTTTAAGGTTAAGATAAATGGAAAAAAAAAATAAGTTCAGCAAGAGGCATTTCAATACCATGTAGAAAGGCATGGAACTGAAAAAAAAATTCTAAACTTTTTGCCTATATATCTTTATTTTTATTAAGGAATATTAAAATTTATTTTTCTCTGGATACAAAATGGCTTCAGTGTCATTTTGCTTGTCACACAACCCACCCAACCCCAGGAATGTTATATTGACATATTCTTGCAGGAAGTAAGAACCAATGAGTTTGACTTTTCTTATTTTTCTAGGACATTCTATTGGAGTAGCCATGTTGAAAAGTCTAATATTACTCAGTTTACAGGTAGATTCTTCATCCTGAGAAACACAGCATGGTAATATGATGATTGACCTGTTTAATTAATGTTTGCTTTAAATATGTTTGATAATAGAAACCAGGAAAGAGGTTTTCAGATGAGCAGATAAATGGATATATGGGTTCCAATGGAAGTTAACACATTAATTAAATATAGACCAAAAATAAAATTCATTAATTTAAATGTTTTCTTAGGTATTCATTAATTTACTTGGAAATTTAACCGATCTTTATTCAGCATCTATTATAAACCATGACTATGTGGGGAGCTAGAATAATAAAAAATATGACTCCCAGTATGAAAATTGCTTATTGTCTAGGGAAAGTAAATAAAAACATAAGTAATTGCAATCTGATGGATTAAACCACTGAAGAAGCAGTATATATAATAGAAGTTCTGTTTTAGGAAAGACTCTCACTCCTCTACATCTTTTCCAGTAGGGAGATATCATTGTGGAAAGTCTGAGGCTCTACAATATAAAATGATCAACGTATGTGTTTGGGGGCTTAATACAATTTGCCAAGCTTATATCATTTTCATCAGCCAGTATTCTTAAACTGGCCTTTCAAATTTTGCTTTACCCCTTTCCTATCACAACTATTCCCTATCATTAGAATCTAATAATTAACTTGTAATCACTAGTAATAATTATAATGTTAATACAAATAACTGATTTATTGATTGTCTATTAAGGCCAGTCACTTTACAGTTTTTTGTTTTTTTTTTAAGATTTTATTGGGGAAGGGGAACAGGACTTTATTGGGGAACAGTGTGTACTTCCAGGACTTTTTTCCCAGTCAAGTTGTCCTTTCAATCTTAGTTGTGGAGGGTGCTGTTCAGCTTCAAGTTGTTGTCTTTTCAGTCTTAGTTGTGGAGGGCGCAGCTCAACTCCAGGTCCAATTGCCGTTGCTAGTTGCAGGGGGCACAGCCCACCATCCCTTGCAGGAGTTGAACCAGCAACCTTGTGGTTGAGAGGACGAGCTCCAACCAACTGAGCTATCCGGGAGCTCAGCGGCAGCTCAGCTCAAGGTGCCGAGTTTAATCTTAGTTGCAGGGGGCGCTGCCCACCATCCCTTGCGGGACCTTGTGGTTAAGAGCCCACTGGCCCTTGTGGGAATCAAACCGGCAGCCTTCGGAGTTAGGAGCATGGAGCTCTAACCACCTGAGCCACCCGGCCGGCCCACTTTACAGTTTTTGTTTGATCGTTTCAGCAACTGAGAGATATGCCCATTTCACAGACGATGAAATTAAGTTATTTGGGTAAGATTATGAGTATACAACAGTTATGTAGCAAAGTGAGAGTCAAGCCCCAACAATTCTTCTACAGCATTCTCCAGCATTAGCCCATCACTGTGATTTTTCTGTAGCCTTCCTCCCTGAGGTCCATGTCTTTTGATTGATACCTTCCTGCTTCCCAACCCTTTACCTTCAAAGGACAATATAAATCGGTGATTTCTCCAGGTCTTTATTTCTCTGTGTTGTCTGCTTCTCCCCAAAGGATCAGTCTGTCACATTATGTTGTAGAACTGATGAACTAAAATTTCTCTAAATGTGAGAGTCTACTTTTTAAGATTGTAACCCATTTCAAATAGCCAAGTGTTAGAGAAAAAGACTTAAAAACTTTGAAGCCCTACTTTACGTAACATCATGAATTTGAATGAACACTTGCATTCTCTACCCTGTGTTGGCAAGCCTTGGGCATTTTAAATTAATGAATTTTTCAGCCACTTACAGAGGAGATTTAAAACAAAGTTTACTCTCAAAATGTAACTTGAGACTGAGTTACACCACTGTTTTATTATTCCTAATGGCACTGAGTCAATCCACACATATTTCATCCTGCAATTTTCTACTGTTATGAAAATGCATAATGTTAATCATTGTAATACTTTATAATCTGACCATAAACCAATGTTTATAGTCAGTTCATCATTGTATTACTTTGCTTTAGGTAATTTAGTACATTACCATAATGTAGCAATCTACTTAATATAAATTTTAAAGTGAACACAATAAAAGTTGTATAGCATTAATGTATTATTCATTCTAACCTGAAATTTCAAAATATAGCTGAAGTTTGGACAGAGCTCATGTGTTCTATGACTTTGGTTTTCTCTATCTTTGCTGGGAAATGAGTGAGGACTTAATAAAGGGCAGAGAAGTAAGCTATTATTCTATCTCCAATTATCTATGTGTCCCTTTCACAACCTGCTATAGACAAGAATACTTTGGATATCCTCAGGCTATTAGTTAAGAATCTACAACTACTCACATTTGAAAGACTGAACTCCAATGAAGGGGAATCTACCCTCAGTCAAAAAA
The DNA here is from genome assembly GCF_057876585.1 of Rhinolophus sinicus. Taxonomy (NCBI): domain Eukaryota; kingdom Metazoa; phylum Chordata; class Mammalia; order Chiroptera; family Rhinolophidae; genus Rhinolophus; species Rhinolophus sinicus. The sequence continues at coordinate 24,759,736 of NC_142504.1, forward strand.
AAAAAAAAAAGTAAGTTTGGGAGTAACTGGCACTAATTTCAATAAAGTGAGATAGTGTTTCCCTTATAAATGACTTCAAGCAATTTTTTATGAATACTTTAAAAATTACCAGTCATTTCAAGAGAGTGGAATCAGACATTTGTTTTAAAAACACACATTTATTGAGTGGCTATTATGTCCCAGGCACAGTGCTAAGTCCTCTGTTTTACATTATTTTAGTCCTTATCATAGGTCCATGATAAAGATTGCATTCTTGGGATATAAAACTTAGAAACCTAATAATGCCAAGTTGTGGTGTTAGTTGGGATTTTTAGAAAGCAGTAAACAAATCTGTGTAAATGTAGACCTTTCCTTCCGTTCTTCATATGATAATAAAGAATATGGATACTAAGGACATATTAATGCCTTCCAGCCACCAAAGTCTCAGCATAAGCATTTGATATGGCCACACAGGTGGGACTAGATGGTGGATTCAAGGAATAGAGAGTGTCATTATGAATCAGAAAAAGCTGCCTACATGTAGCTGTCTGGTCACCTCCAGTGTAGATGAAAATCAATCAAGGAGTTTCTAGATAGCTGTCTCAATTTTAACAGAATTTCCATAACATTTGCCAGAGAAAATTCTGGTGTATATAAGGAAGATTTTTTGTTCTGTCATGTGGATTATATTTTTAAAATATTAGGACAGAATCTGTACCTTGTACCTTTTTTCTTTCTTTTTAGTCCCTTCCAGAGTGTGTTGAATATTGGAGCATAAGACACATTAATTTGATTAATTGATTGAAAAAAGTTTTTTGTTTGTTTGTTTTCAATGTCTGTTACAAAATAAAAGTTTCTCTAGTGGACACTTGGACTTAGAGGTAAAGAAATGAAATGTTGAGAGACTGCTTAAACAATAATGAGACATGTTGGGGACGCTGGTCCAGTGTTACTTAAAGTTCCTGCATGCTCGAATCACCAGGTGGTCTTTTAAAAATTTCAAAGCCAAGGTCATACCTCAGACAATTAAATGACAATCTAGTAGGTGGATAGAAGTGAGACACAGGTATCAGTATTTTTTTTAAGTTTCCCAGTGATTGCAATGAGCAAAAAAGTTGGGGACTCAGCTATTTTATCATATATAATGGGCGTCACTTTCAAACTTGGCTTTACTCTGTTTAAAATAAATCCTTCTCAAATTCAATATTGTCATGTAATAGTTTTGTCCAAGTATATACATAACAAAGATTGAGTAGAGATTATATAATACACTGTGTATGAGAGCATGTCATGGGGCTGGGATGTGAGACCATAAAATTTCTCTCATCACATTTTAGAAAACAGAAGACAGATAGATGGAGTATTTAAAGAAACATGATAAGCTTAAATGAGAAGATTAACTAGAAAAGTCGTCACAATAGAATATTTAATGTTTGCAATTATGACAATACTATGTTATACTTTATCATTGCATTTTCTACCTATTAGTTTTGATTGCTAGAGCCTTTAGAAGAAGCTTATTATGAATACACAGAAAAAGCAAAATTAATAATTAAGAAATTAAACTTTTCTTTCTCTTTGCCATGTGTTTTATTCTCAATACTTTAGTTAATAAAAGTATATGCAGACTTAATAGTATTGACATTAATATAAACTATAATCACAGCAACACCTGCCGTTTATTGAGCATCTATTTTAAGTTCTTTTCATAGATTAGCTCCGGTCTTCAAATTTACTTTGATATGCCCCTGTTATACGGCAAAGGAAATGGACAATTAGACTAACCAACTTACATAACTTATATGTGGCAAAGCTGGGATACTAAGCTAGAGTGGTCCAATTTGAAAGCATATGTTTTTTTGGCTTTTTTCATCCTGTGTCTCTAGTCACAATAGCTAAATTTGTCCTGACTTTATTCAAATTTACACTATTTCTTTCAATATGTTTACCACTTTTCAGTAGACTAGATAGAGTTCAAAGAATTACTTCCTGGCCTGAGTGAGGTCATGTCAAAATCAGGAAGGCGTGTCTAAGTATATGTGTGTGGTTTTAAGTGTGAAAATTTTGAGTCTGGTTTTACACATATAAGGGTGAGATAAAAACAAAAATTATGTGCTGGTAGGGATTAAAACTGTTGAGCTTTTGGAAATTGGCTCATTCCTGTGTTTGTTACAACCAGTCTGGTGCTTTGTGTCACACTTCCCTGCCATATGCAGGCACATTGGCTCTTTTCCTAGGGAAATTGTTTATTTTAAATCACACTCGGAAGACACTATTGGTTAAACAGTAGTTATCCCTGTTTTCTGCCATACAGAACCCAATTTTTGTTATTGTTGTACAATTATAATGGCTTTTTGTGTTCAAGTGACAAATATCCAACTCACACTAGCTCAAGCCAAAACAATGACAATAAAAAACAAAACTCAACCAAGTACTACCACAGGTTTACTGGAAGGATACTGAGGTAGTCCAAACACTGAAGGAACTCCTATAAGAAGGACAGTGCTTTGGCGCTCTTAGGGACACACAAGCAGGCTATGTCTTCCCTAGGCTGTCTGCTTTTCTTTATTTTCTGTATTTCCACGTGTGTTCATCTCTCTCTCTCGCTCTCTCGCTCTCTCGCTCTCTTTTTTCCCCTATTCCTCCATACTGAGGAGTGTGTGTGTGTATGGAGATGGGTGGTAAGGGCCCCACGGGCAAGTACAGCTTCACACCTATATCATCTCAGTTTAGGGATCTGACAGGAAAGAGCTCTCACCATCTTTATTCTCAGACCACAGTTAAAAAATTTCCAGGGAATGCCTCTGTCCTGGTTTGGGTCCCTGCTCTCTCCTGGATGCATCACTGTGGCCAGGCCTGGGTTGCATGCCCAGTCCCTAGAGTACTAGGAATGACACCCTCCCTCAACTCCAGAGATGGAGCAGGGAGAGAGCTGAGCTTGGATGGAAGGGGAGGAGTAGGTACTACAGGAGGAAGAAAAAAGAGCCTGATGAACTAAAACACTAGGTGACAAGTTCACAGCCATCCTTTGACTTATTCGTATTACTTCCTACATCACTTGGTAGATAAGTAACAGATTTGGCTTTTAAGTTTGGTGCCTTATCTACTAATTCGAAGCTGATTGAGGATATAATTATGTTGTTGAAAACATAATAAAACTACAGGTAACTAGATGTCTAGCTGTTGTTTTAGTTTTGAATGATAGATAAAAGTATAGAGTTTGGAGTTAGAATTAAGGTTAAATCAAGGCCACTCACGCTTACTGAAATTTCATTACTTCTCTGAGCCCTATATGCCTTATTAGTTAAATGGGAGAATAACAATACCTCTAAGATAGTATTTTACATGGATTTAATGAGATAATTTATAAAAGATTTTAGTCAAAAACTTTTTGTCATATAGTAAATTTTCAATGCATGTTAATAGTAAAAACAATTAACCAAGTCTAATGATAACTAAAAGAATTCTATAGTTTAATTATGCTAGAACTCAGAGTGCAATTGCCATGTATTACTATATTCAAAACAGACACACCTTATAATATGTGTATGTGTGTATATGTATATATAATATGTACGAGGTCTGACAATTAAGTTTGTGAACTTGTTGCAATGATGTTGCTAACATTTTTTGACATCAGAGGGATTATTCATTATGAATTTGTACTAACTAGATAAACAGTTAAACAAGTTTATTATTTGGAAGTGCTGAAAAGGCTGCGTGAAAAAGTTAGAAGACCTAAACTTTTCGCCAACAATTCATGGCTCTTGCATCACGACAATGCACCAGCTCACACGGCACTGTCTGTGAGGGAGTTTTTAGCCAGTAAACAAATAACTGTATTGGAATACCCTCCCTACTCACCTGATCTGGCCCCCAATGACTTCTTTCTTTACCCAAAGCTTATGAAATATTGAAAGGAAGACATTTTGATGACATTCAGGACATCAAGGGTAATACAATGACAGCTCTGATGACCATTCCAGAAAAAGAGTTCCAAAATTGCTTTGAAGGGTGGACTAGGCACTTGGCACCAGTGAATAGCTTCCCAAGGGGAGTACTTCAAAGATGAACATAGTGATATTCAGCAATGAGGGTGTGTAGCACTTTTTCTAGGATGAGTTTACGAACTTAATTGTCAGACCTCGTATGTGTGTATCATATGTGCATATATTATACACACATACACACAGAGGGTGCAAAAAAGTATACACTTTTTAAGAAAGGAAAAAAAAACTATTAAAATTGTAATACTCAATATATACTGAGGAATACAACTTGTGTACACATTTTTTTGGCAACCCTGGTGTGTGTGTATATATATATATATATATATATATATATATATATATATATATATATATATTAATACTATACTAGTTTAGAAGATGAATAGCTTATTTTATATCTGTATGAACAAGTCTTGTAGAATATCAACAACACTATCAATGTCAGCTCTGTTTTGATGTTTTCCATATTACTGGCCAGAACTTGAACCTTCATATTTTTTACATTTCAATCTTTCCTTTTAAAATTTTATTCCACATCTGTATATATTTTGGAATTCTGAACCTAGTTACCAAATCTTCCTATTTATGAAGAATATTTTACAAAAATCACTTGATTTTAAAAAGTTTAAAAATGCACATATTATAAAGCTTTTAAGAATATATTTGTATTTTTCTAGACTCTGCATAATTTAATGCACTTAAATATAAGTACATGGAAAAAATAGTTCATTTGATATTTATAAAAATCGGGTGGTGTGTTCAGTGAAAACAGAGTATTTTATAAGTTAGTTTCATATTCAGAATCCATTTAAGTATATGGGAGTGGACAATTAGTGCCTTTATTAAAATGCTGCTATTAAAAAAGAAAAACAAATTACTAAATTTTAAAATGGGGTAACATTTTATTTTGTATTAGCTAAAAAATTGTTTTTTAAAAAAAATATAATTGTTGACCACCAGATGGCTCCCATATTTTTAAAAATTCAGCAGAAAGAGTAGAAATTCTATTCAAAATAAACGTAGACGTAAAAGGAATAAAGTTAAAGAAAGTGGCATAATCTTTAAAAATCTTAAGACCATGAAATAATTGAAGTCCCATAATTTTTGGAAATTACTCTCTCTATAAAAATATGTATGAAATATATATGAACAACGTGATACCATGTACCTTTCAGGTTTTTACTCCAGTCTTGATAATACCATTGCTATTGGTATTTCAAGATGGAAGAAAAAATACTATGTAGGAAAAAACTGCTCAAAATATCATGATAGAGTGGTTTTAGTATTTTCATGCTATGTTTTAAATAACACAAAAGTTATGTCTCATAATTAGTATAAGGACAAATCCATATACTTTGGTGCTTATAGATTTTTCCCTGGAACTGGCTGTATTATTAACGTGACATCTCCTGTAATACACCACCTCTTTATATAACTAGCATTCCATGGGGTATTTAACAATAAAGTCACGTTACAAATCAAGGCTCTTTATAAAAGCAAAATAATTTTGACCTGTGTCAACAGTGGAGTCAATTCTTGACACAGGATGCATTATGCATCACAGCTCAACTGCCGACATTGCTGATATCACAGATAATGTTTTGAAGGATGTTTTATATTACTTTTAATATGTAAGCTATTAAGATAAAAGACCCTGCACTTGTCACTCTGGCAACTTTTTTAAAGGCTAAGCTGCCCAATTTGTCTTTCGTTAAAAGCTCTAGTGCAGTTTTGTGATTTGTAGTCACTGAGCCAGTGAGCTTTCAGAGAACACAATTCTATTTTGAGAATTTTTTTTTTGTCAATAAAAAAGGCATATGCTTCAATGAGTCATCGCAACACAGTCAACTCAGAAGGAGTTGACCTGTACTTCCGTCCGCCACTGAATTTTTCCCTACCTTTTCTTGTTAGCACAAAGCTTGCCCTTGTGCCTCGTACCACAGAGACACCAGAAATGTGGACACAAGGTCTCTTTAGCCCATATGGTTTTATTTGTGTTCTGCTGGCACAGTTATAGTCATACAGTAACCAACATAAATTTTTAGTTTTATTATCACCTCTAAAAAGAGACAGAAATGTGAAAATTGAAGCCAGAAGGTTTGTATCACAGGATTAATTAGGCAGGGCCAACTGGAGTTTCACTCCTCCTGGCACGGACTGCCTCAAGAAGGTGCCTGCCTTCAATTATGGAGCGCACAAAGCAATTAAAAACCCTGTTTCTTTTTCCTGAGGTGTTACTTGTTACTTGATAAATCTCTTTTTTAAAATTCTCTGGGGATCTGAACTGGCTTGAGGTGCAATCTACCGGGGTAGATATTCATGAAAAATTGATTTAGCTCTAGCCTAAGTGCAATAGGTTTAAAATAAACCTGAAAGGAATGAACAGTGTGTTTCTTGGCTGACATTTTATTGGCCATTTTTTTTAATGAACAAAAGACTAGATAATTAAGAATTGAGACATTATGGATCTCCACCAGGAGATATGAATCCCAGGCATTTTATCCTAAGTCACGCTACATATTTGATTAACCTTTTTCAGGGGGTGATTTGTACAATTCTATGGACAACAATGTGGTGTGCATAAGTCAGAATTAAGTGCATGCTTCCCAGAACCCACATCCCCTTTCCAATAGAGAATTGGCTCTATGTGAAATTATATCTTTCGCCCTGATTTATGTCCTAGTCCATTGGGATTTGAAACTTAGATCTGTTCTGTTTCTCAAAAAGGAACTTTTCTTGCTTTTCACTGTGATTTTTGAAAATTACATTGTTATCCTAATTTTTAGAACTAGCTAGACATATTCAGAACTAAGCTTCAATTGTCTTCTGTACAGCTAGTTTTGTGGACTGGTATTTTACCACTAGTACGTAAATCACCTAGCTAACTCTTTCCTCTGAAATATAAATAATTTAAAATATGCAATAAGTACAGAGTATAACTGGTACAAAGAATAATGCTCTATTAAGACATATGGGCTTAAGCTACATCGGTGATCTCATACTTCCTGTTGAAAAGAGAAGCAAAATATTTTTTAAATCAATAGGCTAAAAACCATGATTGTAAATACAGGAATGAGACTCTCCTTTCACTTTGAAAATGTATTGTGTATGATTTAATGAAACAACAAAGGCAGTGACAGACTTCAGTCTGTTTTCTGTGGTTTGTGTCTGAATTTAAAATGTAAATTTATTTAAGAAAGTCAATTATGATAAAAAATAATATTGTACCTCCTCCTTACTTTTTCTGTTTTACTGCTTCCGATTAAGTTTGAATATAATGTAAATCCTAGGTAAATTCTTTTTAAAAGATTATCTAATAAACGTCATGGCTGTAAAATATTGCAATTGGTGATTATAGTCAGAAACAATTTGCGGCAGTTAGTGAAGGTAAATTTTGATAAAATATAACTTTTGAAATCTTGAATCTAGTTGCTAGAAATTCTGACAAACTATTAGATTTTTACTTATATTATGGATTATCTATCTATCTACATCTTGTGTATCTATCTGTCTGTCTATTTATCTATCTATCAATATCTATCATCTACTTAATTTCCACAATTTCCAATTCTTAAGAATGATGTTTTTATTCATTACAGGCCAGGCATGACACAACACGTTTTTCTTTCTTTGTGTTGTGATTTAATGGGCCTAAATGTTTGTTAAAATAAAATGGCAGAATGACACTATCTTGAGAAACTTGAAAAGGTGACAGAAAATGTGTTATTTTTCTTGTATGGCTTAAAAATTTCATCTGTAGGTACCAGAATGGACATGGTCTATTTTCCACTGGTCTTAGTAAAACTAATTACTTTATCTTTTAAGTGAAGCAGCCTGGAGTATGCAGTCTGTGACATGATAATTATTTCTGTTGGGACATTGACCATGGGAGGGTCTTTGGGACATAAGCAAATGGTGTCTAAGATCTTTTGTCCTCTCCTTTGAGCTCCCTAATATGTTTGTTGCTTTCCTTCAAGTTACCCCAATGCGGTAGATGGGAGCCCCAGATGGTCCTCTGTTTTCCACCTCCTGGTTTCCAAGTCTTTATGTAATCCCCTGCCCTTGAGTATGAGTGGGACCTCTTAATTTAAGGGGCTATACTCAAGTTATTAGTAGAGAATGTGTTATAGAAAAGGTGAAGGGATTTTGCAGATACATTTAGGTTCCTTTAGTTGATTGAAGTTAATCAAAAAGGAGATGTTTCTGGATGGACCAGATCTAATTAGGTGACCCCTTTAAAGGAGGAACTAGAAATCATAGACCTTTCCTGCTAGCCCTGAAGAAGCCACTATGAGTCCTACAGCTATAAGGAAATGAATGATGTCAACAACCATTTAAGCTTGGAATAAGATCCTGAACATCAGACATGACCCAAGCCTCAATCCATATGTAATTTCAGCCTTAGGAGACCCTGAATAGTAAACCCAGCTACATTGACCCTTACCTCTGACCCATGAAAATTAGCATATAATTACGTTTGTTACATAGCAATAGATAACCAATACATCCAACAACACTCTTCATGTCCTAGATATCTAGTTCCCAAATTTTACTCAGGATATTAATACCAAGGTATATTAATTGGTTTTACGGATCACATTGGATAACTGAACAAATATTTGGTCACTTGCTAGAAACAGCTAGCTAGTTTTGTCGAAGGCTTTAGTCTTCTAATAAGCACCATGAATCTCTAAGAAGAATTAACCTAAGCAGTATGTCCCAAACTTCTTAGGAACTTAAATTATCTTTTCCTCTATTACCAATTTAAAAATGTAGAGTTCTAAGGATTTCTCTTTAGGAAAAGAACGTTTAGGTCAATTTATCATCTTCATTTAAAAATCTATTGCCCCTTTCTCTCTAAATTACGAATATACTATTAGATCTGATTTGATACATTAAGTTGTAATTTTAATGGTGCTAGGAGAACAATATGATAGACATTCTGGAGTATTTTTACTTCAGTATAACATTGAAAAAAATAGGGCTTTGGCCAGAAGAAGTGTATCTCTATTAATGGAGATTTTAGTAAATTCCAAAACAATTACTCTATCCACTGTAGAGTTATTAAAATTCAAAATTATAAAGAGAATTTAAGTTCCTAATCTTGTTACATCTTTGCTAAAGCCCATTATATATTAACTCTTAGCCTACCATTTGGATACCTGCATGTGATAAAGCACATAGGTCGTAGACTTTGTCCCCAAGATTTTAAGCATGACATTTTCGTTTAAATGAAATGGTTGGAAAGTAAAAGAAGATGTTGCCAGGGAAGAGTTTTCTTTTGTTTAACAGCAGAGACATTTTTTAAGCCTGTCTTTCTTTTACCTAATAAAGTTCCCAGAGAGTCAGTTTGCTTCCCTTATATCCTTAAATTTGCTTGTTCCCCCTGAGCCTTTTGAAATCACTGCCACAGAATCAATGTAAATAATTTCTGTATTCTTTTCTTTCTTGCGTTGCCTCTGAAAAGTAGCATATACATCTGAATGGGAGGAAAAATAAAATTAATGGAAGTGGGTACCAACTAATAATGCTTAACTGAAAATTAATTTAAACATTATGTCTTTTACTTTAATCTCCCTTAATCATTTTCTTTAGTCTAGACCTTTAAGGAATCATTGTAATATTAGCCTTATTTATAGAAATTTGGAGTCAGTTTGCTTCTAAGTACCTTAGGATCTTGTTTGGCATGTATATGACATAGGTAAACACTTAGAATATTCTAGAAAGCTTATTGTAAACTTGGAAAATTGGAGAGTTTATCAGTATTTCAAGGAATTTCTAAACTTCAAATTTATCTAAAAGATTAAGTTGTACAAAGATTTCTGTGTCTTGGACACTCTTTACTTAAATTCTTAATGACCTGGTATGGTTTTCAGGTATAACAATAGTAATTCTCCTCTCTATTGCCTGAAAACCATATGGATTGGAAGACATGTTTCTGTCTACATACCTATGCTATGATTTTGTTGTTATAAACTATAGGGGGCTTCATAAATAAGAAAATAAATTGGACTTTATGATTAACTGTAACTCAGGATTTCAAATTTGGAACTACTGATGTTTGAGCCAATACATTTTTTATGTAGGGGCTGGCCTGTGTATTGAGGATGTTTAGCAGCATCCCTGCTCTCTGCCAACTAGATGCCAGTGGCAACCATTCCATTTGTGACAATATCTTCAGACATTGCCAAATGTCACGTAGGGGGGCACAATCCCTCCCAGTTGAGAACTACAGACATCTCTACAATTTGGAAATTAATTGGCTTCATTTTAACTTGGGGACATTTGGTTAATATATTTTGCTGTTTTCTCTATTGGTGAGTTGATACTAAGTAAGTCAGATGACAATTTTGGTATTGCAGTTGCATTTTTGTTTGTTATGTTTGATCCATGTTAACAATTAGGACACAAATCTATAATTAGTCCAGTGAAAAGTGTTCAAGTATTGTTATCTGATACATATTCAAGTATTGTTATCTGATACATATTTTTTGATGCACATATATTAACTTTGAAAGACTTAAAATTATTGTTAAAATATTGAGGATGCTTAGGGAGCATGGTAATTGGCAGCAGTTGAGCAAACACATAAGCATACTTTGGAGATTCTTTGAGCTTCTGAAAACATCCTGATTTGCTCCGCTTGGGCTAGAAATTAATGAATGGAATTTTTATTTGATTGCTTGAAAGAATTACTTTGTCTGTGTTCCCTCTGCTTACTTTTATTCAACTGTAGCAAGTGGAATTGAGCAGGTGTTGCTTATGTGTTAAGAAAAATTCTGCTCTGGTTTGTGCTTTTGCCTCATAAGATTATTTTAGAAACAAATTATCTTCTATACTTTTGTTTATTGGTCATGGAATTTTCCTTACCTCATTCTTTGCAGTTTTCAGAAAATTGAAAATTCCAAGTTTTAGAAGAGGGAAGGGAATGGGATGAAAATCCTGTTTTTGCTAATTTTTTCTGTAAGACTAACATAAAGGAGAAAATGGGTTGGCGAAAAAAAACACAAATTCTGATGTAGGTAAGTGGAAATTAGGCAGTCAGAACAGGGGAGGGATTAAAGAAGAGTTGGCTAGTGGCCTGACTCACTCAAGCTCAAGCATACTGACTTTCTCAGGCTGCAAGGAATTTCAAGGAGGAAAATAGGATGAATTTCTTCTTTCAGGATTTCTCTAGGAAAAGCACCTTCATCCTGAAGAACAAATTACTGGTCTTTAGGACCACATATCTTTTACTCATATCCTCAAAGAACTTTCCCCATGGTCCGTCTCCATAGTACCAGGGTATCTGGATCAGGATGGCTTCTTGCATCAAGTCACATGCTGTGCTCAGGAAGTTCTTCTCTTCAACCACTCCTATCCTCATGTTGATCTGAAGTCACTAGTCTAGAATCCTTCCTTCCTTGTATGATCTTCCAGTGCCATTTTTCTTTGCTACTTGATCTTAGTCAAATACAGCAACCATTTTATCGGATATGTGTTCACATCTTTGAAACACCCAGAGAAAGAACCAGGGTACAAGACTTTCTACTCCCTCCCAGGAGGCTCTTCTGTAGGTATATAAACTCATGGATGAACAGAAATATATTGGGGAAAGGCAATATCTAACTTTACCCACAATCCTAAGTACCTACACTCTTCCTCAAAAGCCTGGCAAGCAAAACTTTTGCATACTCTTTTTCATACCAATTAGTAGATATTTTTGACACTGTTGAATATTATTCCAGCAATTGTTCCCCAAGTAAAGGATGGACCCCTCAAAGGGTAGATTTCACTGTTCACTCTGGAAAGAAGAATTTGCCTATAATTTGAAAAGATAGTTTATGTGAGCTATAAAATCTTAAGATTGAATCTCCTCCACAGATTTCATGGCATGCATTTTAACAAGGTCATTTTGATGTCAGTAAATAATTTCCTTTGGATTCATGATACAGCTAAATTATTACAAAGTCTTCTTTGTAGTAAATGTTCTTTTGAGGTTACTGTGTGTATAGACAATGGACATAGATAGTGCCTAAATGGATGTTCTGTGGTTTGAGGATCCTTTCTGGAAAGAGTAAAATATTACTCACATTTTTCTCTTCCCCTAACTTTTATACATTTTTCCTTCTCATCAACATTAAAGGTAATTTAAATATTTCCAGATCTCTCTCTCTCTCTCTCTCTCTCTCTCTCTCTCTCTCACACACACACACACACACACACTTCTTCCTGTCATCTTTTCTGGCTCTTCAACAGAATCTATACTCTTTTTCTCTCTACTCCTTTACTGTTCATTCTTCAACTACGTTTACCTCTAACAATATAGCTGCTTCTCTATCAATTTGCAAATCTATTTTTGCTAAGGCAACCTTTGACTTTCATGTCATTAAATGTAACAAGCAATTATCAGCTGTATCTTAACTTATTTGCTCTCTCATTAGCACTCAACTCTGGGGCCCCTCTCTCTTTCATTGGCTTTCAGGTCACTAAAAATCTCCTAGATTTCCTTCTACCTTTATGAACAGATTTTACAGACTTTGCTGTTGGCTTCTGTTCCTCTGTCTAACATTTTGGAATTCCCAGGATTCTTTTCTAAGCCTCTATCCTTCCATGTCACATACTGTTTAAGTCTCATTCATTCTTATATGGCTTTATTACCTTCGAAACAGAAGACTCCCTTTTCAGCTATTTATTGTTGCATAACAAACCATTCCAAAATTTAGTGGCTTAAAGCAACAACTATTATTATTTTTTATTAGTTTCACATGAACAAAACAATGTAATAGTTAGACATTTATCATTTATACCCCTCACAAAGTGATAACCCCCCTCCCCAATCTACTACCCCTTTGACATCGCATACAGTCGTTACACTTCCATTGTCTCTATTCCTAATGCTGTACTCTGCTTCTTGTGACTATATATATATATATATATATATATATATATATATATATATATATATATAAATTATTGTTGACATTATTATTCAGCTTCAGCTTCAGGTGTACAGCACAGTGGTCAGGCATCTACAGCATCCCTGAAGTGGTCTCCCTAATAAGACAAGTGTCCATAGGATACCCTACAAACTCTTTACAACATTATTGATTAAATTCCCCAAACTAACTTTCATATCCCCATGGCAATCTTGTGGTTACCGATTGAAAGCGACAGTTATTTTATTGCTTCTCACTAGTCTTGGTTTTGACTAGTCTAGGTAAGAAAGGTGCCTTGCTTTCTTACCTAATATGATACCAGCTTTGCCTGCATCATCTGTGAGCTCAGATGTGCTGGACAGCTAAGATGGACTGTTCACATGGCTGGCATTTGGGCTGGCGAGTGGCTAGGAGCTCATCTGAAATCGTCAATGGGAACATCAACACGTGTCCTATGCATGTGGCTTGGGCTTTGCACAACATAATGGCTGAGTTCCAAGAAGTGTTCCAAGAATGAGAAATCCTAGAGGGAGGAAATAGATGCTGTAAGTTCTCTTAAAAATTACGTCTATGATTGGAACACTGTCACTTCCATTACATTCTATTTGTTAAGTTGTCACAGGGCCAACCCAGATTCAAGAGGGAAGGGAAATGAACTCCACATGTTGATGGGAAGAGTAATCAAAAGTGTTTGGCTATTGTTAGTCCAGTTAAAAACTACTTAAGTTTATCCTACATGCAAAATACTCTCACCACTCCCCAGGACCCCCAAACCTCATCCCATTACTGTCTCAAGCTCAAAATCTAGCATCTCATTATTTAAATCAGGTCTAGGTATGGATGAGGCTCTGCAGACTTCTCATGGTGCGAAGAGCTATGAACTAGAAGACAAGTTATCTGACCCTCACAAACTCAATATGCAATGCTGAGATAAGGACAGCAGAATTTATTAGACACCTTCATTCAAAAAGTAGGGAGGAAAATAGCAGTGACTGGTTCATGGAAATCTTGAAATTTAGATGGGCAAATGTCAGTTTCTTGATTAGGGCTCCTTCTGGCTTTCTTGGGTTGTTTATCTGTGCCTCTTGGCTTTACCCTCTGGGCCGGCCACTGGCTCTCCCAAATGGGTCATCCTTTTCCCTAAGAGACATCCCACGTATGCAGCTGAGTCGCTTTCTCAGGCTGTGTCCTGCTTGCTGGCAGTTGGGGGGACTCAAAAGCCTCTTTTAATTTTGAATTATCACTGTTCTTTTTACTACAAGCTGGTATAAATGTGCAGACATTTTTGTGGGAGTCCTGAGTATCAAAATATAGTCCATTCTGTTAAGAGAGACAGACATTTCTTTGAAAAAGGCTCTTCTCACCTTATTATCTAGAAGAAAGTTTCAAAGAGGCACACTCTTAAATCTTTCTCAGTTCTTAAAGGTATTTTTTTTGTATGTTTGTTTGTTTAGCCACACAATTGAGATCTGGAGTCTGGGAGTCCATTTTCATTGACAGTGCCATGGCGTGTCTTGTGGAACAAACCAATATAGAAGACCATTTTCATAATAACTAATGTCCAATTATTTATAATTTATTTTGGGGTGCAAACATGGAAAGGTTTGACACATCATTCTTCTTTTTTTATTTTTTAACACATCAATCTTAATCTGCAGTGACTTAGTGACAACAGAAAGCTGTTGCTTAGTAAAAACAAAAAAACAAAAAAATGGATTAGAATAATTTCTATAGGTAGATTTTTCAGAGACTATAGTAAAGCCTTTTGTTTAGAGGTTTTACACTGAAGGTACCCTCCCCAAATCTACCTGTCTCTTAGTAACAAATCAATGAGTGAAGTTTAAAGTATCTTATACTTTGCTGACGTATGAAGCAGCATTTTAAAATTTCTTCACATCAGCTCTTTTTAAAGGATGTAATTAAATGAAATGATTTACTATTTCTTCAGTTGCTAGATCAATTATTAATTTAAACTACAGCTATATTTTTATGACAATTACCACGACAGATTTGCAAACAAGATATTATCTATTACTTGATCAAAATTCAATGTGCAAAGTGTTGACAAAATAAGCTTAAGAAATATGACATTACTAATCAATCACATTTCATAGCACACAGATTCTAAATGCTTTTAATCAACTAAGAAACATCAAAGTAAAAGTAAGCAGATTAAATGAAAATTAGAATATATTTAATGTAAATAACTTTTGAAATTACGAATCAGATGAGTTTACAAAAAAGGAAAGGAGGAAAATATGTATACTGAAAGCTACTATGATACTTGGTTTCAGATAATATAAGTTGCCTTTTAGGGTAATCTAATCTATTTTTATTTAAGACTTGAATTCTATGAGAAGTGTTATAAAATTTTTCTGATGTCTTATATTCTTTCTCTATGCAACAGTTGATTTCAAGCTTTTCTTCCTTAAAAACTTAAAGTTTTTAAAGTTTGCTTTTTGTGGTTGGCCAGTAGTCCGGTGAGCAGCAGTTTGCTAGAGCTAAGTTCTGTTGCATCTGATTGTATCTCTTTGCAACAATTTGTACAATACATAGGCTATGATGGGAGTATTTATACCATAGAAATTAGCAAACACTGAAAATAAGTGTTCCCTGTCTTCCTAGAGAGCTGATTGAAATACATTTATCAGCCGTATAACTGGTTAGTTGGTACACTAAATGCATACTCCATAATTGAAAGTCAAGTACAGTACTTTTGATATACTTAGAATCCTTTAGTCAAAATAAATTAGACTTGTAAGTGAATTATGCACTACCATTACCATGTTACAGAATCTAACTTTGACTATATATTTAGATAGAAACTTAATCTGCCAAAATCCAAGTGCTGGTTGTTGCAAGCTCCTTCCCTCTTCTCCATCACAATCAGATTCCCATGTAGTCTCCATGGGGGGAAACCAGAGTCCTGTCTTCTAAGAAGTGACCCATAACACTGGGGGTGCTGATATCTTGCCTGTTGTGTTGTTGTTGTTTCCCCCTATTGGTGGAACTGTAGGCTCTCATGGTAAACCTCTCCATAAGGTAGTGTACCAGCTGAGGGGAGGGGCAATGCAGTCAGCATGCAGTTGCTGCTCTTATCCTTCTAATACAATCTGTCTTGGTCTCTGTGGTGCTTTGGGGTTCATCACGCTCATCCGTATGTCCTAGGATTTTCTCAGTAGTGTCCTGTTTATTGTTCTTTTGTGAAAGGGACCAAAGTGAGGAAGAACCTATTTCACCATTATGGTGACCAGAAATTGGATCACATGATTTTCATTTTTCATGCTACTAATTGCTATATCACATTTATCGATTTGCATATGTTGAACCATCCTTGCATTCCAGGGATAAATCATAGTCATGATGTACAATCCTTTTAATGTTTTGATGAATTCAGTTTGCCAAAATGTTGAGAATTTTTACATGTATATTTATCAGTGATATTGGTCTATTGTTTTCTTGTAATGTCATTGTCTGGCTTCAATATCAGAGTAATGCTGGCTTTATAAAAAGAATTTGGGAGAATTCCCTCTTCTCCAATTTTTTGGAAGGATTTGAGAAGTGTTAACATTAATTACTTAAATTTTTGGTAGAATTTGGTTACTGGAACACTTATCTCTTAGTGATGACATATTTCCTTGATTTTTCATGTTTCTTAGAGCCTTGCTTCATTGTTTTTGCATTTGAAGTAGTAGACTTTTCAAATCTTGACTTGTCGTCTGGTGGGAGGACAGATTTTTAATTTGTCTTGTTTATGTCTGTTATTGTCTCCAAAGTTGTATGGATACACCTGCTCCATACTTCTTGTGGCAGAATTCCTAAACTTTTATGTTTTCTCTGGTTCTAACAACTCACAAGTCTGTCTAGTGGAAACCTCTCTCTCTTTCTTTCTTTCTTTCCTTTTTTTTTTTTTCCCCATAAGGTGGCACTATAGCTCAACTTTGTGGTTTCTTCCTTGCCTACAGATTGGCCTGTTTGTGAGCTAACTTCCTGTCTACTAGAGCCTGCTCCCTTTTACAATGGTACTTGGAAGCATACACAAGAAGACAGCCATGGAGTGGGGAGAAGTGTAGGTTTAGCACTTGGGGCATTTGGGGTGTTCACGGCCCTGGTATGGAGATCCTTGTGTATGATCCTGCCACATACTTATGGGTGGACTTACTGCTTAGCTCAGTCAGCAGGAACTGTGTCCCTTTAACGCCCATTGATATTCTCTCTCTTTTTAGATCTTCTCCTTTCTTTCAGTCATGAAAGTCCTGCCTCAGTACTTAGTGCTCCTGGAGAGAAATGTTTTCTCCAGCTGCACCTGGTGCCATTGGAATAGCTGTGCACTCAGTCAATGCTCTCCTTTTTCCCTGTGGGAGAAGTCACCACCTCCTGATAGATCAACCCTATGCAGTGTTGCCTTAGGGGGCAAGGGCAGCACTATACATTTTATCTTACCATCTCAGCTATGTCCAAATTCATACATTTTTTAATTCTCCAGTGGTGTGTTTCAATTCCCATTTGGAAAAGCTGGATTTCCATTTCTCTCATCTGTGGTTTTAACTCTGGTGAGAGGGATTGGGGTGGGTTTGCTATTCTGTTTGTTTCACAGTACTGAATTGTTCTGCCTATTACTAGATGCACAGGAAGGCAAGACTCTCCCTAAGTTCCTTGGTGTGTAGTGCTGAATCCCACAACTCTCACACTAGCACTTTTGTTCATGGATAGATGTCTAATTCTTTGTTGAGAAGGAAGAAAGAAGAAATATATTTGCCATATAATGCTGACCCTGTGTTCAAAAATATTACTGATGTTAATAAACGTTCACAAGTTTTCAGGCAAGAGGTATGCACCATTCAGAATTCTAAATATAAAATAGTCGATGGAAGTGAAAAATTCATAGAAAATTATATGTAAATAACTCAAAATATATGCATAGTATAGAAATTTATTCTAAAGGAATAGCAGCTATTCACATAATTTTTATGCATAAAATATTAATAAAACATTTAGACAATTAAATATCTAGACAAGTTAAATCTCTAAAAGTGGAAAACAGTTAAATTTAACAGGTTGAAAATTGTGGAGACCTTTTTTTTTTAAAAAAAATCAGGGTAATGCTGGCCTTGTAAAATGAACTTGGGAGACTTCCCTCCTTTTGGATATTTTTGGAATAGTTTGAGGAGAATAGGTATTGATTCTTTTTTAAATGTTTGGTAAAATTCACCTGTGAAGCCATCTGGTCCAGGACTTTTGTTTGTTGGGAGCTTGTTAATTACTGATTCAATTTCATTGGTAGTAATCAGCCTGTTCAGATTTCCTGTTTCTTTTTGATTCAGCCTTTGAAGATTGTATACTTCTAGGAATTCATCCATTTCTTCCATATTGTCTAATTTTTGACATATAGTTGCTTATAGCATTTTCTTACAAAATTTTTAAGACTACCCTATGTCTGTGGTATCAATTGTCACTTCTCTTTTATTTCTGATTTTGTTTATCTGGATCATCTCTCTTTTTTTCTTTGATGAGTCTGGTTAAAGGTTTGTCAGTTTTGTTTATCTTTTCAAAAAAAAAAAGCCCTTGGTTTCATTGATTATTCATATTTTATTTTTTTAGTGCCTATTTTATTTCTGCTCTGCTCTTTGTTATTCTCTTCCTTGTATGCACTTAGGGCTTATTTTGCTGTTCTTTTTCCAGTTCCCTTAGGTATAAAGATAGATTGTTGATTTGAGATTTTTTTTGTTTTCTTAGGTTGATCTGTGTTGCTATGAATTTCCCTTTTAGGACTGCTTTTGCTGTGTCCCCTAGACTTTGGGTCATTGTGTTTTCATTCTCGTTTATCTCAAGGTATCTTTTGATTTCTTCCTTGCTCTCATTGTTGACCCATTCATTATTTAGTAGCATGTTATTCAGTCTCTATGTGTTTTTCAGTTTTTTCTTGTAATTGATTTCTAGTTTCATACCACTGTTGTCTGAAAAGACACTTGATGTGATTTCAATATTAAATTTATTCAGACTTGTTTTGTGGCCTAACATGTAGTCTGTCTTGGGAAAGGTTCCATGTGCACTTGAAAATTATGTATATTCTGCTGCTTTGGGGTGAATGCTATAAAAATATCAAATTTATCTGATCCAGTGTGTCATATAAGGATGCTGTTTCCGCATTGATTTTCTGTCTGGAAGATCTGTCCATTGGTGTCAACTGGGTATTAAAATCCCCTACTATGACAGTGTTACTGTTGATCTCTGCCTTTATCTTAGTATTTTTTTTTAAATGTATTTAGGTGCTCCTATATTAGGTGTATAGATGTTACTAGGGTTATGTCCTCTTGTTAGATTGATCCCTTTATTATTATGTAATGTACTTCTTTGTCTCTTATTATAGTCTCTGTTTTAAAACCTATTTTGTCTGATATAAGCATTGCTACCCCAGCTTTTTTTCTCATTTACATTTGTGTGAAATATCTTTCTTCATCTCTTTACTTTCAGTCTGTGTGTGTCTTTTGATTGGAGGAGGGCCTCTTGTAGCTAGCATATGCCTGGGTCTTGTTTTCTTATCCACTCAGCTACCTTATGTCTTTTAATTGGAGCATTTAATCCATGTACATAAAGTGATTATTGATAGGTAGTTATTGCCATTTTATTATTCGTATTTTTTATCTTCCTTTGTTTGTTTTCTCCTTTCTTCCGCTTAAAGAAGTCCTTTTAACATTTCTTATAATACAGACTTCATGGTAATGAATTCCTTTAGCTTTTTCTTGTCTGGGAAGCTCTTTATCTCTCCTTCAACTTTAAATGATAGGCTTGCTGGGTAGAGTAGTCTTAGTTGTAGGCCCTTGTTTTTCATCACTTTGAATATTTCCTGTCCCTCCCTTCTGGCCTGAAAAGTTTCTGTTGAGAAATTAGCTGATTGTCTTATAGGAGTTCCCTTGTGAGTAACTAGTTGTCTTTCTCTTGCTGCTTTTAGTACTCTCTATTTGTCTTTAATTTTGCCATTTTAACTATGATGTGTCTTGGTGTGGGCCTGTTTGGGTTCATCTTGTCAGGGACTCTTTACACATCCTGAGTTTGTATGTCTATTTCCTTTACCAGGTTAGGAAAGATTTTAGTTATTTCTTCAAATAGGTTCTCGATCTTTTGCTCCCTGTCTTCTCCTTCTGGTACCCCTATGATGCTAATGTTGTTACACTTGGTGTTGTCCCACAGGTTCCTTAAACTATGTACATTGTTTTTTATTCTCTTTTTTTTTTTCTTTTTGCTGTTCTGATTAGGTGTTTTCTACTACCTTGTCTTCTAAATTGCTGGTTCGATACTCTGCTTCATTTAATCTGCTGGTGATTCCTTCTAGGGCATTCTTCATTTCAGTAACTGTATTCCTTTTTTCTTACTGGTTCTTTTTTGTGGTTTCTATGTCCTTTATGCTTGCTATCTCTTTGTTGAAATTCTCACTAAGTTCCTTAAACATTCTGACAATCAGTGCTTTAAACTCTCTCTGGTAGGTTGGTTTCCTCCATTTCATTTAGCTCTATTACTGGAGGTTTCTCCTGTTCTTTTATTTGGGACATGTTTTTTTGCTTGTTTGTTTTTGTTTCCTCATTCTGATTGCCTCTCTGTATTTGCTTCTATGTCTTAGGTAGATTTCCTGTCTCTTACCGTCTGCTGGGTGGCCATATGTACTATGTGTCCTATTGTGCAGCCTCCGTGATCTCCTGTGCATGTGTTCTAGGAGTGTCCCTTCAGTGTGCTGTGTGTATTCTCCTGTTGTAGTCGAGCCTTGATTGATTTGGGCACATCAGTTGGTGGGATCCAGGCTAACTGACTGTGAGAACTGGCTATGCCCACAATGTATGAGCTCCTGTGTGGAGGCTGGCCCCCCAGAAGAGGCTTTGTCCCCAAAGGCTTTGGTGCTTGTTGAGACCCTCCTTTGTGTGTGCTGCTTGTGGGTCTAACCACACAGTGCTCTGGTGTGGCCTGAGGCTGGCCTCTGGGTGTATTGTGTCTGGTGTCTCTTGGGAGGGGCTCCCATGCAGGTCGATTTCAGCCTTGCCTGTTACTGGCCCATGACTACCTGGTAGGAACCAAAAAGCTATATGTGGTTTGTTGCTGCCAATGCTGGACCTGGAGGCATATGTGTGTGGCCTCACTGAGAACCAAGGATGGCTGCTATCAATAGTGGGCTTGAGGCAGCTTAGCAAAAGGCTCAGGGCCTCCTAGGCCTATTGCCACCTGCCAGCTATCACGTAAGGCCCAGCCATTGAAAGAACCTCCTTAGGTTCATGGGCCAGCCTGGTTGACGTGGTGTTGAGAGTGCCCTTGGTGATGCAGCACTAGCTGGGCAGGGAGTCCCAGGGAATCATGAGACGTGGCCAGTGGCCCCACCTTTTTTTTAAGTGAAAGAAATATAGGGTGAGGTTTAGAATTTAGAGTTTGAAGCTAGGCCCAGGTTTGAATTCCAGTGTCATCACTTGATGTTTTGACTTTTAGCAACTGAATTTGATACTCTAAGCCTTGGATTTCTCAACTAAATAAGATTGTTCATATGAATTAATGATAAAAATATACATCAGCTTTAGAACACAGCTTCTCATATAATGAGCATTCAACATTTTTTTCTTTATACACCTTGTTTTCTACCTTTTCAACAATGAACATATATAACGAGAAAATAGAAATCTATAAGAAAATATAATTTCGTATGCGTGTATTTTATTTTTCCCTTGGTAGATTTTCTGGAGGAAGACTTGTCTTGGATACACAAACAAAAATCTTAGTGGTTAATAAGAACTTGAAATTATGCAACACATTTTTTTTGTTAAATAAATTCTGAAGATGAATTTTAACATCTTCTAAGTCATAGAAACTATAAAAATTATCTTTGATAAGTTATACTTAAGCAGGTTTTGACTTGGTTAAATTATAAATATTACTTGTCACATATTTTACATTCCTTTTTTTTTTCTGTAAAGATTTACCTTTTTTTTTTTACAAGTCCTTGTTATGTTCACCCCTTCCAATCTAAACTACAGTGTTGTAGAAAAGAATGAGTTAAGTGAGAAAGCTTATTTGTGTGTCCACTGATGGCTCACAAGTCTGAGCAATTCGCTTACTGCAGGCAGACTTGCCTTCATCAAGTGTGAAGATAAAATATTAGTTAGAAATGATTTCATAAATCTTCAAGGACAATAATATCCTCCTTAAAGTTAACACGTAAGCTGGAAAACAGTATCTACTCTATGCATTTTAAAAATTATAAAAGGGTTTTGAGGAGAGGTTTTCAGACTATTTTCATGTTTTTATTTTAATGATAGAGGGACAGTTTTCATAGTGACAACTTTTGTTATAATTCATCGAGTCATTGAATTTTGTAACTGGGAACAATTTTAGCAATTAAACCCAAATGCCTCACTTTACAGATGAGGAAATGGGACCAAGGGTGATGAAGTAACTTGCCCAGGGAAACTCAGCTAATGGCCGAGTCCTGACAAGGACCTGGGGCTGCTCAGAAGCTAAGGACTGTTTTGTTGCTCCCGTCCCCACATTGTACATTATTCTAATTAAGTGTTTTAAGTTTGAATTCCAGGTGTCTGCTAATAAACTGTATGGATTTCAAAGACACAAACTTTTGACTGAGTTTTTGCACATGCAACATTAAAATAAATACCAGTGCAAAACTTGGAGATATGTTTATACTTCACTAATACATTTAGCTGAACAGCTGAACTCCTATGCATGGATTTTGCAGATGTAGAACCTTGTTTCTAATGCAACCACCTGACTCCTCAAGTGTTACCTATTTGACCTTTTTAGTGAAGATTTTATTTAAAACTTATTGGTATCCACCATCTGCCTAGTAATACTTTTGGATACTGGCTGCCACCAGATGTTATCTAACTTGGATCAATTGATTTTTAAGACAAACTTAGTATCAATGATTTATAGTTTTTAGATGTTTCATTTCACTAAGCACACATTATAAATTTGGGGACAGTTCAAAGCATTACTGATCAAATAAGAATATATAAATCTTACATTTCACTAACATTTGAATTGTATTTGCCAGTGATTTTTTATTTTTAGTTTTTAGTTTTTATTGTAATATAGTTTGCATACAATGTTATATTAGTTTCAGGTATACAACAGTGGTTCAACACTTATCTTTGCAAATTATACAAATGTTTAATCACTATGTTGTATAATAATATTGTAATAACTTTGCACCATGACAGATGGTTACTAGACTTCTCATGGTGACCACATCTTAAGGTCATAAGTCTATAACCATCTGTATGGTGCAAAGTTATTACAATACTATTGACTATCTGTGTTGTACGCTACATTCTGTATTTTTTTTTATACTTGGAATATTGTACCACTTATTCTTCCCACTCCTATCTCCTCTGGCATCTGTCAGTTTGTTCTCTGTATCTGTAAGTCTATTTCTATTTTGTTTAGTGTATGTGTGTGTGTGTGTTTCTTTTTTTTTGATTCCACATATAAATAAAATATGAGATTTGTCTTTCTGTTTGACCTACTTTATTTGATATTAATATCCTCCTCTGAGTCTATCTGTGTTGTCACAAATGGCAAGATTTCATTCTGTTTTATGGTTGAGTGATACTACATTGTATATTCTGCCTCTTCTTTATCCATTCATCTATTGACGGATACCTAGTTTGTTTCCATATCATGGACATTGTAAACAAGTCAATGAACATGGGGTGCATATATCTTTTCAAATTAGTGTTTTCACTTTAGTCAGGTAAGTACCCAGAAGTGGAATTCTTGGGTCATATGGTAGTTCTATTTTTTATTTTTATTTTTTTGAGGAACATACATACTGTTTTTAGTAACTGTACCAATTTGTGATCCCATCACCAACAGTACAAGAGAGTTCCCTTTTCTCCACAGCCTGACAAACACATGTTACTTATTGACTTTCTGATAATTAGTCATACTGACAAGTTGAAGTAATATCTCATTGTGGTTTTGGTTTGCATTTCCCTGATAATTAGTGATACTGAGCATCTTTTCATATGTCTATTGGCCAAATGTATGTCTTCTTTGGAGAAATGTCTATTTAGGTCCTCTGTCCAGTTTTTAATTGAATTATTTTTTCTTGATGCTGAGTTGTAGGAGTTCCTTATATATTTCAGATAGTAATAACTTGCCAGCTATATTATTTGCAAATACCTTCTCTTAGTCAATACGTTGTCTTTTAGTTTTGCTGGTTTCCTTTACTGTACAGAAAGTTATTAGTTTGTTATAATCCCATTTGTTTTCTTCCTTTGTTGCCCTTGTCCGAGGAGACATATTCAAAAAAGATATTGCTTAGACTAATGTCAAAGAGTTTACTGTTTATATTTTCTTCTAGGATTTTTATAGTTTCAGGTCTTACATTTAAGTCTTTAATCAATTTTGAGCTCATTATATAATATAAAAAAGTGGTCCAGTTGTTTTTTAGCATGTATCTGTCTAGTTTTCCCAGCAACACTTACTGAAGAGACTGTCATTTCCCACTACATATTTTTGACTCCTTTGTCATAGATTGATTGATCATATAAGTGAGGGTTTATTTCTGAGCTTTCTACTTTATTTTATTGAGCTATGGGCTTGTTTTTGTGCCGGTACAGTATCCTTTGGAGTACTATAGTTTTGTAGTATAGTTTGAAATTAGGAGGCATGATACCTCCAACTTTGTCCTTCCTTTTTAACATTGCTTTGGTTATTTGGGGTGTTTTATAATTTCATACAAATTTTAGGATTGTTTGTTCTAGTTCTGAGAATGTCATTGGTGTTTTGATTGTTTTTTGCATTGAATCTGTAGATGGCTTTGAGGTGTATGTACACTTTAACAACATTACTCCTTTCAATCCATGAGCATGGTGTATGCATACTTATTTTGTCTGTCCTCTTCAATAGCTTTCTTGGAGTTTTCAGAGTAAATGTCTTTCACCTCATTGGTTCTATTTTAGGTATTTTATTCTTATGGTGCAATTGTCAATGGGATTGTTTTCTTAATTTCTCCTTCTGATTAATGTATAGAACAAATTTATATTAATTTTATATCTTGCAACTTCACATATATGTATATTTCAATACTATATTGAATTATAGTGATGAGAGTGGGCATCCTTGACTTGTTCCTTTTTTTGAAGAAAAGCTTTTAGATTTTCACCATTGAGCATAATATTAGCTGTGGGATATCATATATGGTCTTTATTATATTGAGGTATGTCCCTCTATAGCAACTTTGTTGAGAGTTTTTGTCATAAATGGATATTGAATTTTATCAAATGGTTTTCCTGCATCTATGGAGATGATCATATGATTTTTATTTATGGTTTTGTTGATGTGGTGCATCAAGTTGATTGATTTTTGAATGTGGAACTATCTTTGCACCTCTAGAATAAATCCCACTTGATCATGGTGTATAATCCTTTTAATGTATTGCTGCATTTGTTTCGCTAATATTTTTTTGAAATTTAGCATCTATGTTCATCATGCATATTGGCCCATAGTTTACCATTTTGGGTAATGGCTTTGTCTGGTTTTAGTATCAGGGTAATGCTGGCCTTGTAGAATGAGTTTGGAAGCATTTATTCCTCTTCAATTTTTTTGTAAAAGTTCGAGAAGCATAGGTATTAATTCTTCTTTAAATGTTTGGTAGCATTCACCGGTGAGGCCATCAGGTCCTGGAATCATGTTTGTTGGGAGTATGCTTCAATTCTGTTGCTAGTAATCAGTCTGTTCATATTTTCTGTTTTCTTTTTCTTTTTCTGGTTTTCTTGAAAGGTTGTATGCGTCTAGAAATTTAATAATTTCTTCTAGGTTGTTTAATTTGTTGGCATAAAATACATAGAAAATATAGGTAGTAAAGGAATAATAAAATATAATTCTCTAAATGCACTGTCCAGCACACAGATATATTGCTTATTTAAAAAATAAAAAACATTCTTGTTCAGTACTCGTGACATAATTATGTAGTCACTATATATCACTGTCTTTAAAACTATATACATCTATTTATATAAATATTGATATATTTAATATACATGTTTTATATATGTATAGACATATATACATATAGTAGATTAATTATAAGAACTATTTAACTAAAAAATGTAGTATTATATGTTCCTCATTTGGAAATGTCTTTATTATTGCTATTGTTTTTAAATTTTCCACTTTGCTGCTATAATCCAATCTATTTCCACATTTTAAATTGTGGGCATAATTAATATTTTGTTTAATTTTTACAGTTTTTGGCATTCCTGTACTTTTGATATAATGAAATTATTATTCCCCCACTCTATTTTCTAACCACTTGGTCCTAGTAATACTTTGTAATTGTCAACTAAATGAGAGTCAACTCTTTAAATATAAAATATTACATTAAAATATAGAAAGCAGTGCTGTTTTAATGTGTCTCAACATATTCTTTATCTTATTTTTAGTGTAAGCTTTTTTCTCAGAAAAATGTCACAATCAAAATATGTACATATATTGTTTAATGAAAGTATCTGTCAGATCCATTAGAGCCCAGTCTTGTAAATATTTATCAAACTACTTTTCAAATGTTACTTTTTTAACCACTACCCATAACTATTTGAAACTGATATGGTATATTGTATAACTATAAATTTCACTCTACTTTAAATGGTATGTTAATTTCCTAACAAACTGTAAAAACACTTATAGAGTAGTAGGAAGCATACATATATTATGAAAAATGAAACACAGTTTTAATGAAATGCATTCAACAGTCCTGTTTCAAAGCAAATTCTTCTTTCAAAGCTTGATTAACTTACTTATAACATAGATGGTTTATCTATGATAGTATTAAAATTCATTCAAAACTGTAAATGTACTTAAAAAAATCCTCTGAGTAATAATTTAGCATTCAGTTGACAAATATTGTGCTTTTTCAAATAGTCTGTCAAATGTATTTCTTGCTACAGGGAAAATACTAAGATGTGAGTTAATGCAATAAGAACAGTACATGCCACGTTAAAATGAATTAAATAAATAGTAAGACTTCGAAATACTTAATTTTTTAGATATTCTCATTCTATTGAAAAGTAAGGATGGTCATATTGTATCAACTTATTCACAGTAAAGCTCCATTTAGATGTTAAATAATTATTTTTTTTACTGGGGACACATGTTAACTGCTACAGATGGTTTGATTTCTAAATTAAGAAACTGACATTGTTTTTCATACACGTATAGTTCTCTAATGGAGAAGAACTGATCTTTATATTCTTAAAAAGAAATCCTTCTTCTGTAAATAAATGGGAACACTATTTATTTAAATGTTTTTCCCTCTGATTTTGTACTTTCCTATTTTCTTATTATTTCATTACTCATTTATCACTCTTTCATTCAATAAAATTTATCTGGACGTTAGTATATGCAGGAATGCATGGAAATTAAGAATGAATACTCAAAGACCTTTCCTTTAGTGAATCTACATTTTAATAGTGAAGGTCTGATATGTAGCCAACACATACATTTTATTAATGACTATAATAAGCATGATGAGTATTGCAACAAAACAAAACTTGTATCCTAAAATTTCTAAGCCTGCTCACTCACACCACTTTTTCTTAATCTCCCTGTAGGAGTACTTAGGAGAGTTTCAAAATGCCAATCAGCAAACCAACCACACCTTGTACTTTCCTAACCAGAAATATCAGCATGGGTTCTTTCAAGTTCTATACTGATGGAGCAAGAAATGCTATTTAAGGAACAGAAGAGGGTCAGATATGCATTATGTTTGCAAATAACTCCTAAGATATTAGAATCGTAACTCCCAAGACTTGTATGAAAGTGAGTGTTTCATAAAGAATGGCATGCCTATTACTGGTGATATGGGATGTGTCATGATGGGGAGTTTAAAATTACAGTCAATGGGCCACATCTAGCTGGCTTTCTGTTCAGTTTTAGTGTCCATTTGTTTACATGGTTGTCTATTGCTGCTCTTGCCCTGGAACAGCACAGTTGAGTAGTTGTAACAGAGACTCTATGCCCTGCGTAGAGTTACTTGGCTCCTTACAGAAAAAATATTGTTGATCCTTGGCTAAAATGGCATGCATTTATGGTTATATATTAATTGTATTGTTTAATAGAATATATATGTGTGTGCATTATAGATATGTGTGTGTACATATATAATACCAAACTGATTTCAATTTATTATTTGGGATAAGGCTAACTTTATTAAAGAAAATATGAGTTGAAAACATATGAATAATGGTATAGTTGATATATAGACATGACAATTATGAGAAAAATTAAATTCAGTAACCTGTTTTAAGAAGAAACTTTCTGCAGTATAAATGCTCTCAATTTTATGTTAGTTTAAAAAGCTGGCTGCAGACAACTGTAAACCCATAGAATGATATTTGAAGATTCAAATTTGTCTGTGGCCATAGGAAATTGTGCAGTTAAACTGTCCATACTTGATACATACACACACGCACACAAGTTAACAAGATACAAGAATACACCTATATGGAGACTGAAGGGTCACATAGCCATAGCAATCAATCAATATACTTGCCAGTAATATAGGAAGATTATTCTGTGTAAGAAAATGTTTTTCCTTAACACATATAATTTCAGCATTAGAAACTTTTATAAATATCCTATGCTATACTCTCAATCTTATTGTACATGCAGTATAACATTTCAAAGACATTGCTTGATGAAGACAGAGCTAAACTAAGATATTTTATATCAATAAAAAACGGAAAGTAAAATATATATCCCAAGTTTTGAGTAAATTAAATGTATGTTAAGCTATTTAAAACTATGAGTCAGACTTAAATGTGAATTTTCCCCACAAAAGCATTCAAAAACACTTATAAATGCACATATAGAGAAGGAGAGAGGTATAGGGATACCTGGAGTTCAATTATTTTGGCCTTTCAATATTGCATATTGTTGTACTAGTCATTGTTATTTAGTATTTGTAGGAGTGAGGAAAGGGATTATGTCTTATTGCTTCTGTATTCCCAGCACCTAACAATGTCTGGAATATGGTAGCACTCAGATAATTTGTTGAATGAATGTATTAGGAACCATACACTTTTGTTGCCTTTAATTTCCTTTCTTTGAGGTTCTTTAAATAGAAAGAAAACCAACTTTTTTTTTCTAGTCTTCAAAGTTTCTTATGAGCAAGTTAGTTAATGCGTTTTCAAAGATTCTTTGGAAATATAGGGTGATAGTTCATGGAATATCAATGTTTAAGCTCTTTGGAAATAAGAATTATAGACAGGGTTACTAAAAAGAAAAAGTCAAAAATGTTTGACCTGCAAAACTGTATAATGTGAAGTTTGGCTGATACAGTAACATTATTCTGTTCCTTCCCAACTGGTTCAGCCCTTTCTGTTCCTCCAGGTTGTTGGAGCAAATATATTCTTGACCCAAAACGAAATGTTTCATCTACTAGTTTAAAGGCTGTTTAAAAAAATAACGACTTTGCTTTTAGCAGTCAGTGCTCTCCTCTGAAATACTCTGCTGATTCACAAAGCTGTCTGAGTAATTCATGATGTCGCTGCAATATCAGCCTGAATGAGGATAAAGTACCCATTTAGAGATCAGAAAATTTACTTTATTGGCTAAAGGGCTACTCCCCTTTGATATAAAGAAAGGCATTAGAAAATCTATTAAGGCTGAGTTATAATCTACAGCCACCATCTTTTCTTGTTACAATTAGTATTTCATTTTAATTATGCTGCTGTATAATTTCTTATGAAAAGATACTTAGTGTGAACTCTGAACAAGATTTTTTTTTTTTTTTCCTACAATAGACTTTGTCCATGAAATACTTTGCTCCTTTCCCTGGGTTATAAAGAGAGGTACAAGAGATTTTTACTTTATGTGGTCAAAGAAGTTAGACAATATTTTAAGTTTTCCCCCTATATCTACTTCTTTTGTTGTTGTTCTTGTTGTTTTATAAAAGGAAAATGAATATATGCACTTTTTTTCTTTAATCAAGCTGTATTTTTTAAGGCCTAGTGATATAGAGTCTGGTTGTCTCTCATTTATGGGGCCATTTTGTATAGGTGGTCATAGGAAACATGTTCATAGCTTCTTTTTTTTTTCTTTTTTTAATAAATAAAGACAGTTTCTCCACTTAAAGAAAATAACAACTCATGTACTTCTTAAGGACATTTTCTATTTTTTACCTTTCTTTACCTACTAGTCATTTGTAATAACTATTCTACATAGCCTCCCGAATTCCTCACCATTTCTTCATTCATTGAACAATTATTCAACACTTACTATATGATAGATATGTTTGTATGTTTTAAGATAAGTTGGTTAAAATATGAAAAAAAAATTATCTGCTCTAACAAGCTCAGAGTATTTTGGGGAAGACACATATATAAGCAATTAACTTATCCTCAAAATTTTGGGGAGTGATTTCTTCTCACTGAGATCAGGGAAGACTTTGCTGGAGCTCTAGAATTTAGAAGTGAATCTTGAGGGAGAGGACATTACAGGCTGAATTAGCACAGGCCTAGCATCATTAAAAAGCATGGAAAGTCCAGGAGCAATGAATAATCCTCTGTGGTTAAAGAGTAGAGAAATTGATGAGACTGAAAATGCATGTTGGATCCAGGCTACTGAGAACTGAATGAGTAATTAAAATGTTAGATTTTATTAATTAAGCAGTGGGGAGTCATTGAAGGTTTTGGAGAGAGGAATTAAAAGATCTGACATAAAGTTTAAGAAGGTAACTCATAACTATATAGGGGACAGGTTGGAAAGTCAAAGACAGAAAATATGGAAGAAATGTCAGACATTTCAGTATGAGAAAAGTAGAGACTTTACTTTGAATGGCTTCCTTCACACAAAGTATTTATGTTAATTCAGTGGTATTTTATAACCAATGTCCTAGATGTTAGATGAGAGAAACTGTCACCAATCACTAGCCATTGGCAATCTTGGATCTTACTATGGAATGAATTATATTCCCTTAAAATTCATATGTTGAAGCGCTAATCCCCAATGTGATTGTGTTTAGAAATAGGTCCTTTAGGGAGGCGGTAATTAAGGTTAAATGAGGACTTAAAGTCAGGGCCGTAATCTCATAGGATTGGTGTCCATACATGAAGAGGAGAAACACCAAAGATCTTTTTTTCTTTCTGAGAACACAGAGAAAAGGCCACTTGAGGACACAGAGACAGGTAACTGTTTACAAGTCAGGAAGAGAGGCCTCACCAGGAACCAACCCTAATGCCACCTTGATCTTGGACTTCTAGCCTCCAGAACTGTGAATAAATAAGTTTCTGTTGTTTAAGATACCAAGCATGTGGTATTTTAGTATGATAGCCAGAACAGACTAGAACAGGCCTAAAGTCAAGTTTGCTTGTCTTCAAGGTTCGTATTGATTCTTTCTCTCTAGGGATATGGGTCTCCACATCTGACACATTCAAAACCAGAAAGCATCCATTAGAATATTACTCCTCTGAAGTTCATTTGACAATTGAGAGGGAAAGTGGGAGTAATTTAAAAAGATACAAACAACTAGATTTAGAGATAAAGACAATGTCCCTTATTTTATCTGAATTTCTTAATCTTGCGTCATGATTATTCTGCTGTAAACAACCTCTTGAATATCAAAAAACACCTATATATCTGTCAATGAGGTGTGTGATTTTCCATCACGGACATCACCTCAGCTAGGTCTGTGTCTTTGCCTTGCATGACTGCATTGTTCTATTTCTCATTTACATTTTGGATGCCACCACACTTTTCATCTGATTTCTGTTTCTTGTTAACACCTTGTAATTGTTCATATATTTTAAGATTCTATCTTTGACTTGCTTTTTGGCTAGGATAAGTCAATTGCTCTTAAGATTTCTTTTAAAAATATTTTGTTTTATAACTGAAATATATAAATGTACCCTCAAGTTGCATGTACACAAAAGCCCTCTGGATATTTCCAGTTAAATGTCTTAACAGCCATGTAATTCAATTGTGTAAGTTTGCATAGTTGACAAAGCACCTTCATATATACTATATGTCTGCTTATTTTCCCTCATATCAATACTGGAAGGTATAGGATATTAATTCTATTTTATATTTAGGGTGCTGACTCTCAAAGAGTTTAATAGTCCAAGTCATGAGCTAAGTCAAATAAGCATAGACTATTCAGATGTCAAGCATAGAAATATTTAAACATGTCCAAAACTAGTCAAAACACCTCAAAGTGGAACTTCAAGTGCTACTATTACTTGCAGGTGGTCTCCCTTTCTCAAATTTCTTAGTTAAGAGCACTACCATGTTTCCCCGAAAATAAGACCTAGCCGGACAATCAGCTCTAATGTGTCTTTTTTTGGAGCAAAAATTAATATAAGACCCAGTCTTATATAAGACCCGGTATTATATTATATTATTATAGTATACCCAATCTTATATTAAAATAGGACCAGGTCTTATATTAATTTTTGCTCCAAAAGACACATTAGAGCTGATTGTCTGGCTAGGTCTTATTTTGGGGAAACATGGTATCATTTCCTTAACTAGCCTATCAACAAGCCTACCTAGAACTAAATCAATATTTGTTGAAAATGTAGTGAAATGACTAAACAATTGGTTCTTAAAGTTGATTCTCAATTTAATGTCTATATGAAATCATTTACAAAGTTGTTAATCATTCCACCTTCTTCATTCACACTCATTCACTCAGGTTATTGGAAAGAACAAACAAAAGAATGAGCGTGAAGAAACGTGGACTTTTGTATCCATATTCAGTAAGGAATATCTTGTTAAAGCTAGTGGGAAATTGTCACAAGTATTTAAAGTTAAATTTATCTTAAAGATACGGTAAAATTAAATCAATCCTTGAATTTTTTTTTTTTTTTTTTTTTTTTTAGTACCAAGCTGTTTCCTGTTTACAATTCATACAATTATCAAACAAATTAGCAATACTACTGGTAATGTTGTCTCTCATTATTATTATTGGTCTTTGTACCAATTAAACTTAAGTTTAAAAAAATTAGGATAAAATATTGTAAGTTAATACATTGCCTTATGTAGTGCTAAAAATTTAGGAAGTAATGTTGGTGACTAGAGACAATAATAGGAAGACTGAACATTTCTTAATCAAAATAAACGTTTATTCTGCTCTGGAGACCATTCCTTATTTGATCATCTTTGGAAAATATAAAATGTCAGAGTCATTATTTTTTATTAACTGGATCTGGCACGGGCATAAATAGTAAATTGAACTATCCTTTTTTTTTTGTAGTGGATATTAAGAAAAACTTGGGTTGAAAAAATATTCAAACAAAATATGTCACATATAGGTACTTATAGATAAGTGAAATCAATTTTTAATAAAAATTTTATCATAAATGAGTATCTCAGATACTTTTGGTAAAATACAAATAACCTGTGTTGTCACACAAGGAATAGTTTGTATGTCTGGCTCGTCACAATTTTAATTGTAAATCTCAGGAAATGCAGAATATGACAATTAAGTTAGGAAGTGCTCAATGGATTGCAGAGTAGTAAATTTTATTAAATTTCTTCATAAAATAACATTGACAAATAATCTAATATAGAGCTGTTTGTGCATTACTAGGTATTACTGAAGGAACAAATAGGCAGCTCTGAATTTACTCAGATGAGTTCTACTAGTTTTTTCTCAGTAATTTACATGTTGTTTTGTGATATAATTTTAGAGTTATTTGGTTCTCTCTACAAGGAAGCAGGAGTTTTAAAGAAGAAACATATCTAATAATAGAAAACTACTATTTTAGTACACTTTAGGAAATCAAATATAAATCCATGTATAGAGACCACTAGATTAACACGTTCATATAAATTATGAAAGAAATTTAAAGAAATACTGATAGAAAAATATGGAAATAATTTGATATATCATATAAGCTGAAAGATTTGGAGAAAAAAGTGAATTTCTTGAGATTTGTCTCCTTTTTCTTTAGTTGGACTGATATTTGCTAGTGTCTAAAGGCTCAAAGATCATGTTTTATAAGATGTGCTAGATGATATCTATGCCACATGTACTTGTTTATCTTTTCAAGTTCCCAAGAAAAGCAATGTCCAACCCCACCCTCACTAACAAAAAGTGTAATATGCTATGTTATATTCAACAATTCCGATTCAATAATAGGTATTTTATGCCATGATATTTGTAAGCATCATCTACCGCTGTCTAAAAAGTGAACTAAACCAAAAAGGGTTCTGGGGTCTTTTGAAAAATCACCTCTCCCTCTCATCAGATAGCCACAAAATAGGAAAAATCACTTGAAATGGTTACTCTAATGCTAAGATAGCAATGATACACTGTTTTTGTTTGTTTGTTTTTTGTTTTTACAAAACTCACCTGTGTAATACTCTGGAGTATTTTTCACAGTTTTTAGAATGCTGTGACACTCTGCTACACAAGCCTAGAAACTGGAAAGAGTAAAAGCAAATCCAAAATATAGTTGCATATCTGCCACTCACATCAGACTCTACTTTTGTTAACATTTAAATGGGCACACATATGATAATGTATGTATATTTTCTCACAGGAAGTATAAAAGCTATGTTTCTAAAATTTGTATCACTACCCTAGTTATGCAAATTATAAATATATTTAATTCTTTTAATTTTTCTTGAATTCACCTTGAAAGTATAAAACATAAGGATGCTTCTTCAGGATTTCAATAGTAGCCCCTGACTCTAATAGTTTGGAGCACTTATTTACTAGACTCACTCCTTGTAGTTTTATGTTTTGATGTGTTGTTATTTGAAGGAGATAATAAACAATGTCATGGACTGAAGTGAGGGCTTCTAGAGAGATCTTCAGTAAGATGTCTAGCATTTCAGAGGATTAAAAAGAGTAGATCATTATTGAGTCAAGTATGGGAGTTGTTAACTGGAGATCAGTTTCAATGTATTTGAGAACTAACGACTTTGGAGTCAGACAAATTTGGGTTTTAACTCCAGCGTTAGCTTTTATTAGCTATGTAGCCATCAGTCAGTCACTCAAAACCCTTTATGTTTCAGTTGCTTTATCATTAAATTTGGGTAAATACCAAATATGACAAACTATTGCTATAAGTTGATAATGTGTATAAAGTACCTGATATTTGTCTGGTATCTACCGTGTTTCCCCGAAAATAAGACTAGGTCTTATATTAAGTTTTGCTCCAAAAGAAGCATTAGGGCTTATGTTTAGGAGATGTCTGCCTGAAAAATCATGCTAGGGCTTATTTCCGGTTAGATTTTATTTTCAGGGAAACCTGGTATTAGGTGATTTTTATATGCTCTATGCTCTAAGACATTTTCTTGGAAAAAAAAATCACACATATTTGTGTTTTGAGTAAAATTTCACTTGTTCCTCTAAATAGATAATAACTTTAACTTTAAAAAAAAAAATCACTAAACTTTCTATTTTCTACACTCATTTATGAGGAATGTTTTTTCTTTTTTTCATTTTGGGGAGGTAATTTAAAGAGTAAATTCCATTTAAAAATAATTCCATTTACCTTTGTAATGAGGGTAGAGAAAGGGACATATAGATTTCAGAGTTTGACCTTGAGGAGCAAACTTTCATTAATTTTAGTGCCGGGGCTGGGGGTGAGGTGGGGTGTGGGGGGAAAGTCTTAAACCTAGACTCTGGAATTTATCAGATTATTTTCTTGATGGCCAGTTCTTAACTACTCCCAACTCAGTTTCCCTAACACTAAAAGGATATTTACCATCCTTTTAGGCAGGATATAAAGATTAATTAGGTAAGATTGCAAAGTGCTTTAACCATAAAATGTTGTATGAGATAATAGGATAAATATTAATAATATCCTGTTAGAAGTACACGGTCATAGTAAGGTAACTAAGAAAAATAAATTGCACTGCTTGGTATAAAATTGGAAATCGCTAATGGAATGAAAGTTTGTTCATACTGGGATCAGTGTTGCATCATGTATAATGTAATACCAGGTCATTTTCAATTGTTTTAATTGCCATGAGCAACTGATCTTTAGAGCTGTTCCTGACAAGCTCTTGCACAGCCCTAATGATCATAAAATGGTGCCAAAGATCAGCATTATCTCCTCTTGAACATTAAATGGTATCGACCCCCTTCACTGGGTACATCAGTCAACAGACTCCTTAAAGTAATTCATGACACAATTAACATTAATTAACTTTACAAAACCCCCTCCAAACTATGCCATGTAAAGACTTCAGACACTGAGGAAAGTAAAAAGCAACTAACAAAAAAGTTATGAATCTTGTGCGAGCCATCAATTAGGGTAAGTAAAAGATTCCTAAATTTTTATAACCCTCACTTAATTACTTGCCACTCCTGATAAGTTTATCCTGTGCAAAGATATCTTTAAAGCCACTCAGTACTAAAAGAACCATTCATCTCTGTACTTTATATCCACTTTAAAACGGAGAGTAGCAGCTTCCAAAGTCATGTCAGAATAAATGGGAGTCACAGGGATTACTGGGTCCTACAGAAATGCCAACCAAATACCTCTCAGGTATGTAAGGAAAGAACTTGGCCTTTTCCTTCTCATCTCCATTTCTAGAGAACTTGCCTTCAGGAATTGTATTTCTGCTCTAAGTTCCAAGTGATTAACACAAGCATTCTTTGGAATATCAACAATAAGAATTTACCACTCGTTAAGCGTGACTTTTTACATGTATTATCCATTTAACCATCATTCTAAATGTATAAAATAAATATTTTGATACTTTTAAACTTGATTGATAATATCTGTTTGCCTTTATTTCAACCACCTAAAAGGAATTGCTTAATAGTAATATACCTGGTGCTCAAATCCTTTTAAACATGAACCTACACCCTGTTTTGTTTTGTTTTTTTATAAAGGTAGCAAAGTTGCACATTCACTGTATGCAAAGCATGAGAGTAACTAGATCTGGAAGGAGGTTGACTGAACTCTATCACAGAGCACTAACCCTCAAAGAGAAAACACTTTTTGTCATTTTTTCTTTTCCCCTCCTAGGTAATAACCAGAGGGACAGAGGGTTGGTATATGTATCTAACAAGAAGTTTGTAAGAAAGTCATTAGGTAGCGCTAAAGTGTCCTGGAAGACGTATTGTACCTCTTAGATTTAAAAGTTTGAAAGAAAGCAGCTCATTATGCTGTGTATTCCCGTCATAAGTGACCACGAATAATGACATCTTGTTTTCATAGTATAATAATAGTCACACTATTTCTATGGTATTTCACTCACATCTCTGGATTCTAGACCCTTACCCTTTAGTATCTTTAACATGGTTAAAGAACAAACTTTCTTTTTTTTTTTTTTTAATTGGGTCTGTCAAAAAAGAAAAGATATCAAATCCATGGTCATTTTCCAGGTAACTCAAGATTTAGAAATATGTATTTTCAGTCTCATTCATAGAAACTGCTTATTATAAGATTCTTTTTCTTGCAAGAATCTCTATTGTACAAAGTTTCTTTATAAAGTCTAAATGTTGTATATGAATATCACCAAAGGTTATGCTAGTTGTAATAGAACAGGGTGAAAAGCAAAACAAAACAAATGAACCTTAGAAATTAAAATAGAAACAAAATTGTGCACCAAATACTCAAAGATGCAGCAAGCTGTAAAAATAGTTTTGGGTATGTGACTCTCTGTCAACTTTTGAAGAAAGGGTGTGGACTATGCTGTGTTATTTGTGTTTCTCCATGCATTTGATCCACACATTGTGGATCAAAATATTTTGAATATTTTCTTTCCTAACAACACAATGCCTTAACCCTGTGTCAGTATACCAGTGGGGGCAATACATAATAGGCTTCTGTAGGGCTGAAAGTAGAAATTTTAACTCTTACATTTAGGAATTCTAATTTTTCAATTTTTTTTTTTTACCCTAGATATGGGTAAGGATACAGCAAAATCTTCGCAAAGATTTAAACAACTCAGTAGATGTTATAATCTTTGATCTATGGTCTTAAATTTTACAATATTGATTAATTGATGCTTTCATCTAAGACACCCTCTTTTGAGAAATTGACAACATGTCAACAATAGTTATAATACAAAGTAGTAAGTACAGTGATAGCAATGTGAATAAAATATTATTACATAGTGAAATGAGATAACAACTCAGCCCAGGGTAGACAGAGAAAGCTTTCTATTTTGGAGTTATTTTACAATTTGGAAGGCAAATGGTTGCCCATTTGCCTGTTAGACAGACTGTTAACAGTTTCTCTTGCTCCAAGAATAAGGGGATTTTAAGAATACTTGAAAACTGATATTCTTCTAAGTAATTTATTTTTCATATAGTATTGGTAATCATGGCTAGCTCCAATAAATCAGTAGGACATTCTACTTGCAAAGAGTATTTGCTTCCCTTCAAACCAAAGGATGCCTGGGTGTTTAGGAAGTCATGGTTTGAGGCCAATCATTACCCATCCTTCTGTCATTACCTCCCAAGTAAGGAACATGTAAGTTATCAGTGTTACATAAGGCTTTTCCTAAGCGGTTAATGGACCCATACTCTGGTAGCCTCTGTTCTTTCACTTCACGGTGTTGTAATGGAATGAGAAACCAAGCCAAACTTCCCCCTTAAACTTCAAAGTCCAAGTCATAAGAGTAAGCATAATGCATCCATTTATTCATTAAGAATACTTAGTGATAACAAAAGATGTGAAAACGAAATGACTCACTTCAAGCCGATCATGTCCCAGTGGAACAGATAGACACATAAAAAGAAAATAATGCATTACAAAATAGTTCTTAATGCAGACATTTACATAAGGCTATGGGATTAGATTTTTCTAGGGATTATAGAAAACTGCTCTAAAGAGAGAATGTTCCAATTGGGTCTTTGAAGATGGAAAGCTATTTACAATGAAAAATGGGAAGAGACTTTTAGGCATACAAGTTAACCAATGAAAAAGCCAAAAATATTAACATGTACACTTCCTTAAGAGAACTTGGATTCTCTGTACATAAAACAGTTTTATAATGGGAGATAAGACATTATCTGCAATTAAGTTTTGAAGCCTCTTTTATGCCATCATAAAATGATTGGACTTCATTTTGAGGGCAATGAAGAGTGAAAATATTTTTAAGATAGGAATTAATATTGCCAGATGTCTTTTTAAAACATATCCTGAAAGACTATGGAGGTGGGATGGTAGGCCAGTGTGAAATCTGTTGCAATGGAGCTTTGAAAGTTGTAAAAATCTAAAGCATTAGAACTTTCAGTTTCTGGTTCCACATGTAAGGAGCTTGGAAGTCAACCATCCTGATAAGTAAAAAAGATAAACAGACTGAAAAGTCAACAACTCTTCTTGGATCATTAAAAAT
The DNA here is from genome assembly GCF_057876585.1 of Rhinolophus sinicus. NCBI lineage: Eukaryota > Metazoa > Chordata > Mammalia > Chiroptera > Rhinolophidae > Rhinolophus > Rhinolophus sinicus. The sequence continues at coordinate 24,798,947 of NC_142504.1, forward strand.
GGGGAACACACAAGACAAACTGCTGCCCCCAAGACTGGAGAGACAGGCAGAGAAAGACTGGGAATTGTGGCTTAAAGAACAAACTCACAAGTGGAAACCTCTCTGGGAAGTAGTGCCAGCGTAAGAAAACCTGAACAGTAATTGGTGCATTGTGGAGGCTCAGAGCACACAAGGTTGAGAGTTAAAAACTACAGGAGGATGCAGTCATAGGGGTGCCCTCACAATATTGTGACATTTACCTCCAGGAACTCAACCTGATTATTACAGTAAACATTGGAGATGAATCCAGCAGGGGAAGGGGAAAATGAATCATTTTGAAATACACCAGGTTGCTCTCTTATTTTTAACAAGACCTGCCCTCAGGAGAAATTAGTTAATCAGAGTCTAATCTGCTGGGGTACTTACAGTCCCCAAAGGACCTGGAAGAAGGGAGATAACCCAACTCCAGCCCACTTTAGTTATTCTATCCCATCTAAGGGGACAGAAAATAATCGAGAAAATCTTATGACATTCACAGCGTAGTGGCATAGGTTCACTGAAGGACTAATCGCTAATCATAGGATGACAGAATGCTTCCCTTCCCCTTATACCTTACCATAACATTGCTAAATGCCTGTTTATAGTAATCCCTGTTATTCAGGGCATCATATCTGGTTATCATGAAAAAAATTATGAGTCATAACAAAAGGCAAAAAACAAAATTGAAGGAGACAGAGCAAGTGTCACAAGCAATCTTGGTAGGGATGCTGGAATTACCAGGCCAGGAATTTAAAACAACTATGATTAATATGCTAAAGTCTCTAATGGATAAAATAGGTAGCTTACAAGAACAGATGGGCAAGATAAGAAAAAAAAAAATCCTAAGAAAGAATCACAAAGAAATGAAGAAATGCTGGTGGTCAAAAACAGTGTACCAGAAATGAAGAATGCCTTTGATAGCCTATTAGCAGATGACATGGCTGAAAAAAATTCTCTGAACTTGAAGATATATCAATAAAAATCTCCAAACTTGAAAAGCAAAGAGAACCAACACTGAACAAAATATCCCACAAAATACCCAAGGACTGTGGAGTAACTACAAAACGTGTAACACACATGTAAACAGAATACAGATGGAGAAACGAAAGGAAAATATTTGATACAATAATAACAAATTTTCTCCAAATAATGTCAGACATGAAATCACAGCACAGGAAACACTAAGAAGATACACACACACACTCACACTCTAAAAACACCCACTATACTGAGGTGTATAATTTTCAAACTATAGAAAAAACAAATATAAAAAATCCTGAAGAAGCCAATGTTGGTGGGGGAACACATTACCTATATAGAAAAAAAGAATATATAGGATAAGAATTATATCTAACTTCTCCTCAGAAACCATACAAGCAAGGAGAGTGGACTGAAATATTTAAAGTGTTGCAAGGAAAAAAACAATCCACCCAGAATTTGGCACCCTGTGAAATTATCCTTCAATTGTAAAGGAGAAATACAACTTTATCAGAGAAACAAAAATTGAGGGAAGTTGGTTACAGTAAAAATTCCTTGCAAGAAATATTAAAAGAAGTTCTTTAAAGAGAAGATAAATATATAGGTCAGAAACTCTTATCTACAGAAAGAAAGGAAGAGCCTTAAAGAAAGAACTAATGAAGGCGGGCCGGCCAGGTGGCTCAGGCAGTTGGAGCTCCATGCTCCTAACACCGAAGGCTGACAGTTCCATTCCCACATGGGCCAGTGGGCTCTCAACCACAAGGCTGCCGGTTCGATTCCTCGACTCCCACAGGGATGGTGGGCTGTGCCCCCTGCAACTAGCAATGGCAACTGGACCTGGAGCTGAACTGCACCCTCCACAACTAAGATTGAAAGGACAGTAACTTGACTTGGAAAAGTCCTGGAAGTATACAGGACTTTTGTTCCCCAATAAAGTCCTGTTACCCTTCCCCAATAAAATATTTTTGGTTTTTTAAAAAGAACTAATGAAGGTTAAGATAGCTTTCATTTTACTTACTTTTAATTATTCTAATAGTTAACAGTTTGTTCAAGATAATATTAGCAACAAGGTATTAGATTATGTATGATATATATATATAAATACATATATATATATAAATACATATTTATATATGCTTATATATAAATGAAATGACTGACAACAATATTAAAGAAAGGAATTAGTATTATTTTATTATAAGGTCTTCACACTACCTGTGAACTACTATAGTTGTCATTTGAAAGTGAACTTGGATTAGTTGTAAATGAATATTGCAAACACTAGTGTATAACCAATATGCTGTGAAAGAAGAGAAAATGGAATCATATAAAATTCTCAATTAAAACCACAAAAGGCAATAAAAAGAGAAGATAATGGGAACAAAGGAAAGGGCAGCAAGTAGAAAATAGCAGTGAGTATGATAGATATCAATTCAACTATATCAATAATCATTTTGAATGTCAATGGTCTAAATGCACCAATTAAAATACAGCAACTGTGAGAATGGATAAAAAAGACAACTATATGTTGTCTAAATAAACCACTTTAAATATAAAACACATAGATTAAAATTAAGGAAATAAGAGAAATCAGAACAGAAATAAACAAAATACAGACTAAAAAGACAATAGAAAAGATCAATGAAACCAAGAGCTGTTTTTTTTTTTGAAAGATAAAGTTGACAAAACTTTAGTTAGACTCAACAAGGAAATAAGACAGCAGAAGCAAATAAAACCAGAAATGAAACAGATCTTATATCTGATACTACAGAAAGACAGAGAACCATAAGAGGGTACTATGAATAATTATATGTCAACAAATTTGACAACATAGATGAATAAAATCCTAGAAACATATAACCTACTGGTACTGAATCATGAAAAAATAGAAAATCTGAACAGATCCATTATTAGTAAAGAGATGGAATCAGTAGTGAAAAGCTTCACCACAGACAAAATTCCAGGATTGGATAGTTTCTACTGGTGAATTCTACAAAACATTCAAAGAAGAATGAATACCAATCCTTCTCAAACTCTTCCAAAATATAGGAGGGAAGACTTCCATGCTCATTTTTTTGAAGCTAGCATTACTCTGATGCCAAAACCAGATAAGAATGCAACAAGAAAAGAAAATTACAGGCCAATATCCTTGACGAACCCAGATGCAAAAATCCTCCACAAAATAATGGCAAACTGAATTTAACAATACATTAAAAGGACCATACATCATGGTCAAGTGGGATTTATTCCAGGGATGCAAGGATGTTTTAACATCCACAAATTATCAGTGTGATACACCTTATTAACAAAATGAAGGATTAAAAACTATATGTTCTTCTCCAGGGATGCATAAAAAATATTCAACAATATTTAAACATCAATTCAGGACAAAAATTCTCAGCAAACTGGGTATAGAGGAAGTATACCTCAACATAATGAAAGCCGTATATGACAAGCTCACAGCTAACATCATTCTCAACGGTGAACAGCTGGAAACTTCTCTAAACCAGGAACAAGACAATGATCTCCACTCTCACTACTTTTATTCAATATAGTAAAGAAAATTCTAGCTAAAGCAATTAGGTATGAAAAATAAATAAAAGGCATCCAAATTATAAAAAAACAACAACAAGCACAATTGTCACTATTTTCAGATGAGATTATATATATATATATATATATATATATATATATGTGTATATATATATATATATGTATGTATGTATGTATGTATGTATATATAAAAAAACTCTAAAGACTACACCTATACACACACACACACTCTGTTAGCACTCATCAACAAATTCAGTCAAGTTGCAGGATACAAATAAATACACAAATCTCATTTGCAACTGCATCAAAAGAAAAATAGGAATAAATTAACAAAGGAGGTGAAAGATCTGCACACCTAAAACTATAAGATGACGAAAAAAATTTAAAAAGACACAAACAAACGGAAATATATTCCATGCTCATGGATTAGAATAATTGTTAAAATGTCCATACTACCCAAAGCAATATACAAATTCAGTGCAATCATATTAAAATTCCAATGACATTTTTCACAGAACTAAAACAAACAACCCTCAAATTTGTATAGAACCACACACACACATACAAAACGCTAAATAGCAAAAGCAATCTTAAAGAAAAACAAAGCAGTATGGTATTAGCATAAAAATAGATATATAGATCAGTGGAAGAGAATAGAAGACCAAGAAATAAACACATGCATATGTGGTCAATTAATTTACAGCAAAGGAGCCAAAAAATGTAAAATGGGAAAGGACATTTTCTTCAATAAATTATGTGGAGAAAACTGGACAGCAACAGGCAAAATAATAACATTGGACCACTACCTTACATCATATGCAAAGATTAAATAAAAAGGATTAAAGACATGAATATAAAACCCGAAACCATAGTCAGTAAGCTTCCTGGTCTTGCTCTTTGCTATGATTTTTTGAATTTGATACCAAACACACAGGCAACAAAAGCAAAAATAAACAAGGGGGACTACATCACATTAAAAAGCTTCTGCATAGCAAAATAAACAATCATCAGAATTAAAAGACAACCTATGTAATGTGAGAAAATATTTGCAAATTATATATATACCTGATAAGGGGTTAATATCCAAAAGATATAAAGAACTCATACAACTCAGCAAAAGAAAAATTCAATTAAAAAATGGGCAGAGAACCTCAATAGGCATTTTCCAAAGAAGACATACAGATGGCTAACAGGTACATGAAAAGGTTCTCAACCTTGCTAATTATCAGGGAAGTGCAAATCAAAACAAAAATGAAGTATCTCCTTACACCTGTCAGAATGGCTGTCATCAAAAAGACAAGAGATAAATTCTGATGAGGTTGTGGAGACATTGAAACCATTGTGCATTGTTGGTATGATGTATATTGGTACAGCCACTATAGAAAACAGTATGATGGGTCCTGAAAAACTTAAAAATAGAACTACCATATGATCCAGAAGTTCTACTTCTAGGTATTTATCCCAAGAAACAAACACACTAATTTGTAAAGATACATGCACTCCCAAGTTCCCTGCAATGTCATTTGTAACAACCAAGACATGAGAACAACCTGAATGTTCATTAATGGATTAATGAATAAAGAAATATCATATATATATATATATATACACATACATATATATATATACACACATATATATATATGTGTGTATATATATATATATATATATATATATATATATATATATATATATAAATGAAATATATAATGAAATATTATTCAGCCATAAAAAATAGAATGAAATCTTGCTATTACAACAACGTGGAGGGAACTTGAGGGCATTATGCTATGTAAAATAAGTCAGACAGAAAAGATAAATACAATATGATCTCACTTGTATGTGGAATTTAAAAAACAAAAAACAAACAAAAACCAAACAAAAATAAACTAACAGGCAAAAAACCCTGAGTTCATGGATATAGAGAACAGATTGGTGGTTGCCTAAGGTGCATGGAGGGGATTGGTCAAATGTGTGAAGGGGGTGGGGGTCAAAGTTACAAATTTCTAGTTAAAAAATGAATATTCATGGGGAGTTAATATATTAAGTTGGTGCAAAAATAATTGTGGTTTAAAAGATTAAAAATAATTGCAAACACCACAATTACTTTTGCACCAACCTAATACAACATGGTGACTACAGTTAATAATACTGTATTGCCTATTTGAAAGTATCTAGGAGTGTTGATCTTGAAAGAGCTCATCACAAGAAAAAATTTCTAAGTATATAATGTAATAGATGTTAACTGGGCTTACTATGGTGACCATTTTGTGACATATATAAATATAGAATCATGTTGTATACCTGAAAGTGATATAATGTTAAATTAATCGTACTTCAACAAAAAAAGAAAAACACTAAAACTACTGCTTTCAGTGATTCTAAAAATGTTACTGAAAAATAGTGTAAACATTAGTTTTTCCATTTCCTATCATATGATGACCTTTAACTACTGCTATAAATAATTTACAATGTCATATCATATTTTTGTTCATATAGATGGAAATAATCCCTTATTTTGGCCCATCAACATGTGTAAGCAGAATAAATTGTTGATTCCAGCAATTTTGAAATGTACTGAAACCCCAAATTTTCAAATTCTAAAGAAGGAAAAATTTGCTGCTCTTTCTGCTATTGAAATATGCTTCATTATAAATAAGTTCTTGTTCTAAATTCTAGCTATCATAAGACAATGATACCATTTGCCTGGAAAAACATCAGCATTTTTCCATATTTGAACAACACAAAAATTCCATAATATTTATATTATTTCTTTGAGCAATAATGCTTTCCATAGATTTTAGTTTTATTAATATCACTCATCCATATGAATTTCCTTTACACAAATTCTTACACTCTCATCCTGGCATCTAGTCCAGTTTCCAAATGGAGTTAAAATATCACTTAAATTTCCTTACCAATATTTTTGTATGCCCTTCATGAAATGTAACAAAATGTAAGTGGGTTTAGATCTATATTAGTCTAGAGTCTTCCTAAACTCTAAATTTCTTCTATCCTAGTCATAGGGCTTCTTCAAAATCCTATAGAAATTCTGAATTCATTGTTTTTTCTTGCTTTTCCTATTTCTGAGTTTACCTGTCTTTCCCAAAATGTCTTAGTTTCATGAAAACAACAATTATGTCAGTCTTATTCATTATTGTGTCTCCTAAAAAATAAATCATTTAATAAATACTTTCTGAATCTTAAAAAAGTTAACGGATGAAGAAATATATCATGTTGACACAAGCAAAAGAAAATAGGAGTAGCTATATTTAATACAAATAGAGCAGACTTTAAAACAAGAAAAGTTATTAGGGATAAAGAAGGGCATTACATAAAGATAAAGGGGCCAGTTCTTCATGACAATAATCCTTAACATGTATTTGCCTTCAAAATACATAAGGCAAAACTGGTAGAACTGCAATGAGGAATAGATATGTATACTATCTAAGTGGAGGTTTCAATACCCCTTCCTCAGAAATGGGCAGAGCCAGAAAATCAGTCAGGATATAATCAAATTAAACAACACCAACAAACACATGGATACAATCAATAGCTTAACTTTTTCCAACAATAGCAGAATACACATTCTTCTCAACCTCACAGAACATTTACCAAGATAGACCACATTCTGGGTCATAAAACACACCTCCGCAAATTTAAAAGAATATAAATCACAATGCTTTCTCTCAGACCACAATGGAATTAAACTAGAAATCAATAACAAAGATAACTAGAAAATTCCAAATTATGTGGAAATTAAACAGCACATTTCTAAATTGCACATGGATCAAAGAAGAAATCTCAAGAAAAATTTAAAAAATTTCAACTAAATAAAGTATAAATTGTTAAAAATCTATGGGGTGGTGTGAAAGCAGTGCTTAGAGGAAAACTTATAGCACTGAATGCATACATTACAAAAGAAGAAAGATATAAAATGAATAATTTAATTTTCCAAGTTTGGAAACTAGTGAAATAAAAAGAGCAAATTAAATTTAATATAAGCAGAAGTAAAGAAATAATAAAATTTGGAGCAAAAATCAATAATATTTAAATCCAGGAATCTATAGAGAAAAACAAAACTAAAAGCTGGTTCTTTGAAAAAGTTAATAAAATTTACAAGCTTCTAGCCATGCTAAGGATGAGAAAAAGAGGACACAAATTATTAACATCAGAAATAAAAGAGGAGCCATCACTATAGATTCCAAGGACATTAAAAGGATAATAAGGGAATAATATGAGCAACTCTATGCCCACAAATTTGATAGAAATGGGAAATTTCTTTGAAATACATAATCTGTCAAAATTCACACCATAAGAAATAGACATTATGGATAGGCCTAGACCTATAAAGATATTAAGTCAAGAATTAATAACCTTCCCAAACATAGTGCCAGGCCCAGATCAGTTCACTGATGAATTCTATTAAACATTTAAAGAAGAAATTATAACAATTCTCTAAGAATCTCTTTCAGAGGATAGAAGCAGAGGGAATACTTTAACACTCATTCCACAAGCACAGCATTACACCAATATCCAAACCAGGCAAATGCATTACAAGAAAAGAAAACTACAGACCAATAACTCTCATGAGAATAGATGCAAAAAACCTCAACAGAAAATTAGCTAATTGAATTCAACAATGTACAAAAAGAGTTATATATCATGGCCAAGTAGGATTTATCCCAGACATGCAAGGCTGGTTCAACATTTTTTTTTTTTTTAATTAAAATGTATTGGGGTGACAATGGTTAGTAAAATTACATAGATTTCAAGTGTACAATTCTGTAATACATCATCTATATATCAACGGGTGAGGAGGTGGGTAAAAGAGGGTAACACAGACACATAGATCAATGGAACAGAATATAGAGCCCAGATATAAAGCATGAATAGATGGTCAACTAATATTTGACAAAGGAGCCAAAAACCAAAACGAAGAAGAGACAGTCTCTTTAACATATGGTGCTGGGAAAATTGGGTATTCACTTACATGTAAAAGAATGAAGCTAGGCCCCAAAATAACATCACTCATAAAAATTTACTAGAAATGGAAAAGACTTAAATATGAGACCTGAAACTAAAAAAACTCATGGAAGTAAACATAGGAAAAAAACTGTTTGGCATCAGTCTTGGCAGTGCTTTTTTGGGTGTGACAGCTAAAGCACAAGCAAACAAACAAAATAAAAAATAAACAAGTGGGATTACATCAAACTGGAAAAAAAGCTATCAACAAAATGAAAAGACAACTTACATAATGGGAGAAAATATTTGCACATTATTTATATGATAAGGGTCGATATGCAAAAATGTATAAAGAACTCATACAACTCAATAGCAAAAAACCCCTAACAATACAATTAAAGGACCTGAATAGACATTTGTGCAAAGAAAATATACAGATGGCCAAGAGGTATGTGAAAAGGTATTCAATATTACGAATCATCAGGGAAATGCAAATCAAAACCACAATGAGGTATCACTTCATGCCCATTGGAATGGCCATAATAAAAAAGCAGGACTGTAAATTTGTATAGCCACTGTGAAGAATAGTATGGATGTTTCTCAAAAATTAAAAATAGAACTACCATATGACCCAGCAATTCCACTTCTGGGTAAACATCCGAGGGAAACAAAAACATTATGTTGAAGAGATATTTGTTCCCCCATGTTCTCTGCAGCATTATTTAATTGTGAAGACATGGAAACAATCTAAGTGTCCATTGCATTAATGGATAATGAAGTTGTTACACACACGCACATGCTCACATGCACACATACACACACAATGGGATGTTATTTAGCCAAAAAAAAAAAAAAGAAGGATATCCTTCCATTTACAGAAACATGAATAGACCTTGAAGGCATTATGCTAAATGAAATAAGTCAGACATGGAAAGACAAATACTGTGTAATTTATGTGGAATCTAAAATAAAGAGCCAAACTCATAGGAAGAGATCAGATTTTTGTTTACCAGAGGTGTAAGGGATGAGGGAATTAAAGTTGAGGTTAACAAAAGACAGAAACTTCCAATAATAAGATCAATAAGTACCAGGGATGTAATGTACAACATGATGACCACAGTTAACAGTACTGTATGGTATATTTGAAAGTTGCTGAGAGAAGACCTAAAAGTTCTCATCACAAGCAAAAAAAAAAAAAAAAAAAAAAAAAATTGTACATATATATAATGATGGATGTTAACTAAACTCATTGTTATAATCATTTCACAATATATGTAAGTCAAGACATGTTGTACACATTAAACATACAATGCTGTATGTCCATTCAATCTCAATAAAACTGAAGAAAAACAATTATGAATACTGGGACATTGGCAACTTTATAATACACATAAAAATTTCATGCCAATTATTAAAGGGAAAAAAAAGGCCAATAACTCCATATAAAAAATGGGCAAGGGATACAGTTGCTGGATATATCATATTTGTTCCAGAGCAGTTTATTGCCTTCCTTCTGCAAACTGTGCCTCCCATATTCCTTTATATCAGGCTATGGATAGATTGGCCAATCAGATGCACTGGCCGATTGAAGATGGAAAAAGAAAGGATTAAGGATATTTCTCCTTCTTTATCTGTTTCTGGCAGTGTTTTCCATTCGTAGGTGTGTCTCTACTCTTCATTTCAGTTAGTCCCCACTGTGATTCAAACTCCTGCTGCATAGTCCTGGCTTATGTGTACTGCTAATACACATATACATGACCCACCAATGTGGGTTGATGTCCTCAACCTCAGTAACAATGAGTAAAATGCAAATAAAATTTCAAGTTCAATTCAGTTCTTCCACATTCATGATATTAAACGTCATTTAACACACACTTAAGGATAGTTTACTTCATTTTCTGTGTAGTGCACTGTGCTAGTTCAGAATCTCTGAGAAACAGATGCCATAATGAGAATAAACATAAGGTTGGTATTAGGGGATATATCCATGTGAGAGAAAATGGGGCAGGGGCTGAGTAAAGCTGCGGGTGTCATCAAATCACTACTTAAATTTGACTCTGAATCATGTAGAGAAGAAAGGCAGGTTAGGTTGTGTACTAGTTTCCTGGGGCTGCCATAACAAGTTACCACAAACTGGGTGTGAACAAACAGAAATTGATTACCTCACAGTTCTGGAAGCTTGAAGTCTGAATAAAGGTGTTAGCAGTGTCATGGTGCCCCTGAAGGCTGTAGAGGAATATGCCTCCTTGTCCCTTCCCAGCTTCTGCTCGCTGCTGGCAAACCTTGGCATTCTTTGGTTTGTAGCTGCATTGCTCTAATTTCTGTCTCTGTCTTCACATGGTTGTCTTCCCTTTGCGTGTGTCTGAAAATCTCTCCTTGTAAGGACATCAGTGACTGCATTTAGGGTTCACTGTAATCCAATATGACCTCATTTTAAATTGAATACATCTGCAAAGAGTTGATCTCCAAAGAAGGTCATATTCACAGATACTGGGGTTTGGGACATCAGCATTTTTAGTGGCGAGGGGCAGGGTGGACAAACATTCTTCTATATACAGGTAGCAAGGCGTTTGGGTCGTCCTTGAGCCTAAGCCAGCAGTTGAAGGCCTGGGTCTCCCAAGCACAGATCTGCCTTAATACCCCTATTGCATTCAGTCATTGGCAGTTAGCTGCGCATGGGAACGCTGACCTCTGTGTCAAACTGTTCAATTTCAGACCATGGCAGCTGAGCCCTTGGTCAGTTATACTCCCTGTAGCTGGTAACATTCTCACAGCCACTACATGTACCTTTCTGTAGATTTGTGTACTTTCAAACATCTACAGCAGATTGTTGTCAAAAAAATGTCAGAAACTTTATTTCAAGAAGTTTCTTTTAAGGTATCTGCAAACTTAATTGGTGCATCAATTGGCAGGTGCAAGTTAATTATATGGGTAGTTAATTGCTAATTTCCTATGCAAATCAATATTTGAACTTTTAATTCTCAATTGAGCATGCATCAAAATGGGATTTTAACGGCTCAGAGTAACTGCAAAATTTCTAAGTGTATTTTTGTGCCTCCATACAAACTTGCTCTGACACTGTGAATATGGTCTTTTATTTGGAAGCATAACACCGATAACACCCTTTGATCGATAAATATGTTAAAAAGTGAGTATTTTATTTCTGGAAAAATGAACTTCTAGACAGGTCCATAAATATGTTTACTTCTTAAAAAAATAATGTCCATTATATAAAAATTCCCGAACTAATAATTAGATGGTGAACATTAAAATCACTTCTAAAATTATCTCACACACACATATATATGTACACAGTGTTGAATCTATCTTTTCAGAAAGTATACATATCTATGGAAATTTATATATATTCCTTAATTTATATATAAGTGAGGGTCATAACACATTCTGTTTTGGATCTGTGGTAGGCCAGAATTCTAGGGTAACCCTCAGGATTTTGCCACTGGAACACATACCTCCCAGTTATTCAGTCAAACACTAATCCATCTTCTGCTGTGAAAGGATTTTCAGATGTCATTAAAGTCCCAAATCAGTTGATCTTAAGCTAGGGAGTTTATCATAGTCTTTTGAGCACTTTAAATCTGAATTTAGAGGTCAGAGAAGGAGAGGGTTAGAGTTGGAGGTCAGACACTCAAAGCATGGGGATTTGATATACCATTACTGGCTAAAAGTTGGAGGGGGTGCCTTATAGAAACTGAGAATGCCCCCCACTCAGTTGACAGACAACAAAGAAACAGGAGGCACTACTGTCACAAGGAACTGGATTTAGGTATCAGTAAAACTGAGTTTGGAATTGAATATTTCCCCAGAACCTCCAGCAGACTTTTGATAGCAGACTTTTGATATCCATGAGCAGAGAGCCTAGTCCAGGACTAACTTCTGACATACAGAACTGTAATCTAATAAATGGATGTTGTTTAACTCTGCTAAATTTGTTACACAGCAATAGAAAACTGAAACAGTATCTTATTTGTAATGCAATAATATAGCATTTTAGTTTTTTCACCTTCATATATATACACGTTTGCTATATTAATAGTTTCATACCATCCTTTATATGTTTTAATGGGATTTGCTCTTACGGTCAATTTCTTTAAGTAAAATTACTGGGTATAAACATATGCAAACAAATTTTAAAGTTTTCTATTCCAGTTTCCACTACTGGTCAAAAAATTGTTCTTACAGTTTATTTCTCTATAAGAAAAATTTGGACATGTTCATTTCTCTTTTCTACTTGTCAACAGTGTAACACGTATTTTTTCTTTTTTCAATCTGATAGCTGAATAATGGTGTTTCCTTTCCTTGGCTTATATTTCTTTGATTGTTAAAAATATATTTCATACATATATTTGCTATTTAATTTATTTTTTGTGTCTGATTTATTTCAGCTTTTCATTTTTCTACTCCTGTGATTAGTTTTAAAATGTAGCTGTAAAGCTGTTTATTCCTTAGGAGTAATATTTACATTTTCTCTGTCACATTTGCTGGAAATATTCCAGTGTGTAATTTGCCTTTGTTTGTTCTCATATTTTTTGTTTTTAAATCACAAGAACATTTAAAATCATTTCTAGTGCAAAACTGTATATCTTTTTGATAAAGATTTTGCTTTTGGAGTTTTTCCTGTTCATAATTTAGCTTTCACAAATTTTGTATTCTAAATTTTGGGTGAAAAAAAACTCTTACAAAAATTCTACCTGATAATTGATCTCAATATTTTAATGTTTAATTGAACTAACTGCAAAGGAAAGTAAATGTGTTAAGTGTTTCTGTTTTTATAATCTTGTTATGCTTTCAAGAGTAACACTAGGTTTGATAAAAGTCCTTTTTGTTCTTTTAAGACAGCACTTTTAATCATACAAACAAACTAGTTGACAAATAATAGGATTTCTTACAGAATCAATAAATGTTTTCAAAATATGGATTTAGTATTAAAATGTGATGCTTTCTGATTTCTCTCATGATGCCTTCCTCCAAAATAACTATTTGAGTCCAGTAATACCTAAAAAAAGGTAATACAACACAACAAATCGGGTCTATTTCAGAGATGTAAGGTTTATCATCTGAGAATAAATCAGTACAATTCACTACACTTTCAGAACCAAGGGGTGGGGGAATCATATAGTAAATATAAACAGAAAATCATTTGATAAAATTTAACTTCCATTTATAAAAATTAAATTAAAAATTCTTAGCAAGCTAGGAAAAAGAAGGCAATTATTTTAACCTGAAAATACATATCTACAAAAATCCTATAGAAAACACCATACTTAGTGAAATTTTGGGGATAATAAACAAAACAAAACCAAAAAACCACCCTGAAACTGGGAACAATACAAAGATGCCCTCTCCTGCCACTTGTAGTCGGCTAGTATTAGGTAAGAAAATTAATGAAAAAATATAAGGGATGGGAAGGAACAAATGCAATCACCATTATTCACAGTTTAATGGGACTATGTAAGTAGAAAGTCCAAAAGAACTTATACACAAATTATTAAAATAAAAACTAATTTAGCAGATTACTATTAATCATCTTTATATTTATATTCTAGACAAACATGTACAAAAATAAAAATGTAAAATAGCATTTACAACAATCTCAAAAGCATTAAATACTCCCAGTAAAATTTAGAAGAGTCAAAAGAACTCTATAAAACATATTGAGATAAATTAAGGGTTATATAAATATCAGAATATATCATTTTCCTGGCTCGCCAGTTCAATATTGAGAAGAAGTCAATATGTACTTTATAAAGCGAACCTTAGATTCAATACAATCCTAACAAAAGTTTTAGGTTTTGTTTTGAATCTATCAAGGTAACTCTAAAGTTTATATATAAATAAAAAGCATAAATAAAATGATGAAGAAAAAGAAAGGTGAAGGATATTTACTGTCAGCTATCAAGGCTTATTACGAAGCTACAATGATGAAAATATGGTATAGCACATGATTAGACAAATAAATCAACAAAACAGAAGTGGATCCATACTTAAATAATCTTTTGGTTGAGAACAAAGACAGAAAAGATGGTCTGTTTAATAAATGGTACTGTATCAATTGGATAGGGACTTGACAAAAGAGAAATCGTAATTCCTATCTTATACGATAAACAGAAATCAAATCTTAGATGGAAATGTAAAGTTGAAAGGTAAAACGGAGATTTTAGAAGAAAAACTAAGATATCTGATTTTTGAATATGGAAAGATGTTTTTGAAATCAGAAACAACATTAACCACAGTGAAAAAAAAAGATAAACTGGACTATATTAAAATATCAACTTTGGTTTATCAAACAACATGCTCTAGAGTTGGGGGAAATATTTGCGATACATATGGTTGATAACTCATTCAAAGAAAATAGAAAGAACTCCTATAAATAAACAAAAACGTATAACATTCATCAGATTTTGACTATTTGAATCCAAAAGATTTGACCTGTCATTCCATAAAAGACAATATCCAATAATCAATGAACATGAAAACTGATGCTCAATTTCATTTGGCATCAACACAGTGCACATTAAAACCACAATTGAAGTTATTTGAAAAAATACAAATACATTTTTTAAACTTCTCTATTGCTATTGATCCAAGAGGCAGAACTACCACTTCTAGAATTAATTGCTATGCTTTCTAAGGAAATTTTACAAATCTTCAAAGTTGGTTAACATATTGTATTTTCCCAAGTTTATAGCAATGACTATGTTGTAAGGTGTTCTAAGAAAATATCTGTTTGGGGGTATGGGTAATAAATGTCAGGGATAATCTTGGTTTACTGCCGACTGTCCCCACTTGAATAAGTTATATAGTCACCCTATTTAAAACTTTTTTTTCAGTATTAATGTGTAATTTCATATACTTGATCTTTGTAGGATATGTAAATGTTTGCCTTCATGTACTGGATTCTGTTGTTTTGGTACAGCCACTTTGAAAACTGTTTGATAGTGTCTGTAAAACTAAGCATACACAAACCCATGATACAGTAATTTTGATCTTAGCTATAAAACAGAGAGAATGACATTATTTGCTATATCTAAAACTTAAAATTATTCACAAGTTCATCAACAGTAGAATGATAAATTGTGGTATATGCATAAGATGGAATACTATAAAAGCCAGAAAATGAGTGTCTATTAATCTATTTGTGCAAATTGAAGAAAATAGGCAAATGAATAAATGGTGTTAAAAGTCAAGATAGTAATCACCACTTCTGATGGTGTAATGACTAGGAGAAGGCATGAGGAATCTTCTTGTGTGCTGCTAACATTATACTTATTGTTCAAGTTCTGGGTTTTCAGATGTGTTCCCTTGGTGAAATTCACTGAGATAAATACTTACGTATATATATTTCTGTATGTCTATTATTCAGTGGAAAATGTTTTAAAAATGTGGTTCCCAAGTAAATTCAAAAGAAAGATTCATCATACTTGCTACATGCTTCAGGTGTGAATAATATTTGTACAGACATTATAAAATGAACTTTAAATATTTATTGAAGCAAAAATTCTAAATCTACTGAAAGTAGGGCAAGATGGGGAAGTATGTAGTGCATTTGTGTGTGTGTGTGTGTGCGTTGGGGAGTGGTGATATAGCACAGTGGCCTTCATACTGGAATAGTCATACCCTGTGGGTATACAGACACTCACCAACCTTTACGTGACACCCTAGGGAGTCATAGAAATAACTGCGTGAGATTTTTGAGTAAGTGAAATTCTGATGTTACGAATTTGTCAGCATGATCCATTTAAGATATCTGGTCTGAAAGGTCTAGGAAAACTCTGCCTTATATTTGATTGTATATCAATCAAGTAGATACTTTTATTTTTAAACTACCAAATTTAAAGCGCTTGAACATACTCTATAGGTTTGACATTTATTTGTAAACTAATGGAATGTAAGAATAGAAGGAAATATGGTTTATTGGAAATATCATTGGATTATTAGAATTGGCTCCTAGCTCTAGATCTCCTAAAGTGAGTACAATTTATATACATGTCAAATGAATAATTTCCAATTAGATGATCTGTGGGTCCATTCCAAGACTAATGTGCTATGACTGAGATATACAGGGAACCATTTTTTTTTTTAACAAGCACAAGTTTTTAACAGAGGCTAATATTTAAGGATTCACTGTAGGAGATGGTGCCAAAGTAATTAATACTCATTTGAATGAGTATAAAGTGGTAATTATATAGGAAAAACTCTTTAGCTGACATACATTACTTTAAGATACATAAATTGATTCATAATTCTAATTTGATTGATAGTTTTAAAGCTTAACTAAAGATAATATAATAGAGCTATTCTCTATATTTAGATGTAATCTGTTCCTGGTTAAGTAGCCTTAAAATAGAATACCATAAGGTGAAATTGAAATTGCAACTGTGCCTGCACACTTATAGATTTTTCAGAAGGGGAAAATGTCTTAGAATAAGTGGGGAGTCATAACAGGAAATGAAGTATTATCCATACTGTTTGTTTAATCTACTTTGTTCAAAAAATGGTTGAAGTTTTTTATTAGGAAAAGATAAATACAGTAAATGTACTAAGTGTGAATTTATCTCATGTATCATTTATATGTTTTTATTAAGAATTTAACATGCATTTTAAAATTAAATCGAGGTGTGTTTTTTTTTAATGACAACTAGATTAATAAATTATAAAGTTTTAGAACTTGATGGCAATAAATATTAGCCAATATATTTGGAAGTATATATTTACACTTTGGAATGCAAAAAATAAGAAATAAAAACGTTTCTTATTTTTATATTTAGGCAAAATATGGGGCTGGATAGATATTTTTATTTTTACATTAAAATTGCTAGTCTTATGTTCTTCTACAATTTGTTTTGCATTTGGATAATACATGCGTAATGCCATTATAGACACATATCTGAGATGATGCTATGGATTAAATGTGAGACTTCCAGGGTAGGGGAGGTTGGAGCTGGTTGAGATTCCCTATTTGCACATCCTTCTCGATGGTATTTCTGCTCAATCTCTGAAATAATTTGCAGTTTGTTTTAACTAGGAAGGCCTTTCCTATACTGTTATGTTCTTAATCACGACCTTATGTAAAACCTTGGAACTATCCAAGTCTCTAATGCAACCCTCTTAACCAGTACATTTCTGGTGACGCTGTCCTCTCCTTGGCATAAGGGGCATGTGACCAAGGCCTCTGCCAGTCGACACTATAGTGTCCTGGCCCCAAGGGACGGGATCAAGCTCAAATCATAGCTGATCCTGGGGCTACTGATCATCCCCAAAATAGCATTTTCCTATTTCACAGTGGAGTTGGATCTGGGAAGTTGTGAGGGGGCTATAGCCATCTTATGACAATGAAAAGTAGAGAAAAGGGGGAATTAAGACACTGGTAGAGAGCCTGGTGGCAGCTTTTCATATCTCCTTAAGCTGTACATAAAGTTGGCCTATACTGGATTTTTTCAGCCATAGGAGCAAATGAATCCCCATTTTCTTTAAGTATTCTAGGTAGGGTTTTCTTCTATTTTCAGCAGATAATATCTGATTTTAATATAATATTTTTTTCTCCCCATTAATTAACTTATTCATTCATAAATGCTTTTTGAATGTTTGCTGTGTTAAATGGATTATCATAATTTCTTGGATTGCTCAGTAAATCAAAAAATTCCATGTCCCGTGGACTTTATAGTATAGTGGGCAGGCAGGCAATAAACAATACACATGATACTAAGTAAATTTTATAATGCAATAGAAAGTAAGCTTTCATTTTGTTGTCACTTTACCTCACTGCCCTGTTTCTCTTTCTGTGTCCACGAGGTTACAGCTTCCTAATAAAACATTAGTGTGTGAATTTTGCTACAAGCTCAGTTCTTTAGAGAACCTGGGCTAAGACACTATTGCATACATTATGGAGAACAGAAGAATCACATCCAAAATATATCTTACATTTCTATAACTAATATTTTGTGCTTTCAAGCACCTTCACAACTATAAACAATAATTTCGGGAGGTACAATTTTTCTAATTATAAAATATTTTTCTGAAGGGTCACTCTTTCACAAAGCATGTAAGGAACCTTAAACCTAACTTCGATACCACTGTTCTTATCTGTGTACTTTAGCCTTCATTTCAATAGTCCAGAAACTGAAGACAGCTATTGGAATTAGATTAAATTTAGAGATACTAATACGAACATGGAAAAGTCATGGCATTTCAGAGATTATATCCATTCTTCCACATACAGCAGGGGTGGCCAAGGTCTTCTGTAGTTTGGGTCACATGGAGGGAACAAACGCAGAGGAGCTAAGAAGCATTCAGAGATGCGAGTTACAGGCAGCTACAGTTAGTAGTAAATAGTAGAAGATGAGTTGTAAAAACAGTAAGGACACAAAAGGGGAAAAAATATACCAAAAAAACTTTCAGTCGTGGGATCTAAGATCCCAAAAGACGTAGGTGGAATTGTCATTTGAGCAAGAAAGGGAGCGTGGTATGAGCACATGTGGGAAACTAGGCTGCTGCTTTTGTGAGCTAGATTAGATCCTTCAGAGATGACAGTTATACCTATAACAAAGAAACATCCTGCCTTACTATTTATGGGTAGGTTATTAATTCTCAAATTTTCTTCAGTGTGCAATATATCTGCAACTTGGGAGTTCTAGACTATCTGTATACTTAGAGTTTCTGTCTTTTTCATCTCAAACTTATTTTCAACACTCTCCCATCTTTCCCCTGCCGACTGTAACTTCATTTCCCACACTACAAAAATTATCATTCTTCTACAGTTTTACTCATAAAGTATAGAAGGATGGTGATAATGGGGTTTCAAATAAGCATACTCCTAGGATTCAACCTAATATTGTGAATAAATGACGGTGAAATCTCAGAATTAATTTTCTGGTTGCATTTTTTGGGTTAACTTTGCTAATGAATTGTTGGGGGCTACAAAAATGAGTTATTAGAAACTGCATGAAAGATTGAGAAAAACAATTTTAGCTTATATAACTGACTTATCAAGCTGAGACAAACAGTAGGTTATTATCTGAGGATTAAAAGTCAGTCTGTAGTCACAATACAACACCTTCCTCTTGCTACAGTTAACATGGCCACATAAGCGTAGGGATGTTCTAAAAAGGCAGCCTGTTAGAATGGGAACTCAAAAATTAGTTTTATTAAATGTACTAATCATTCAGCCTTTCAAGTTGAACTTGAGATTTTTTTGTTACTTTGGGTTCAGAATAATGACTTTCTCTTTTTCAAGAACAATATTTTAATAACTCATTAAAAAAACAATTTCCAAAGCCTATTTCAAAAGCTCTTTGAATTAGTGCCTCAAGTAGCTCCTTTATAATATAGTTTGATGAATAAAATATGATTGACAATTAGTTACATGTGGACTAAATTTTCCTTAGAATATATAAATTAAAATGTCAGAGTATAAAAACAAGCTATGTCAATGCCATCCTCTTTAGAATTCATGTCAAGATTCAGATTATAGCATTCTTGGTTTATGTCTTTAAAATCTGTACAGTGAAGAAATTGCTTCATGTAGTAGGTCATTGAAATGAGAAATCTGCAAGCAGTCAAGACTTGGGTTAGTAGAGCTTTTACCAAGTATTCAAGAAAGTTCAATGACATTTTTTTTTTCTTTCAGATGACACATCAGCTATCCAACTGAGCTTATTTTTCTAAGAAAAATTATTTTGGCCTTGAAGAAAATAAAGCCCTGAAACCCAAGGGAGACTTCCACATTTAGAAGGTATGTAGATAAGTGGGAAGGCATGATTATATGGAAGTTGTAATTATTAGAAATTAAAGAAAAAATAAACTTACTTTAGTTTCTTTACTTTTCTTCTCTCTGTATCCTTTAGACCACATTGCTATTTTGGGTGACATTAACATCAAGGATGCAATATTTATAGAAGGATGTTACTCTAGTGATAACATATTACAAAAAGCCTTGGCAAAAATCTGAGACACAGCAGGGGAGTTGTAAGAGAGCTATTTTTGTAAGTTTAAAATTATACTAAATTAAAAAAAAAAATCCCTGCTGGGTTTCAAGCTATAAATAGCATAGTGTGGTGTAACTGATCAGAGCATTAGCTTCTGATAATTTATTACATAGAATGGAGCACATCTTGACAAATATATTTATGTATGAAAAGCATTTTAGGACATTTCGATGTAACTCAACATCTGAAGGAATATTCCAATGCATTCTAGTCTAAAAATAGAGGACTATAAATAGAAACTACTAAAATAATAATTAAAAATATTAGAGTTCTTGAAATCAACTACAGTTAAATTAAATACGTAGAGTCTCTAGTGCTATGTTCTATGTCCTAGGATATTACTGTAAATCAGACTTAGACTATTATGTAACATTTTCTAATTATCTTTTTACTTTACAATAGATTTATTGAGATACAATTCACATAATATGTAATACATGTATTTAAAGTGTAGAATTAGCTAATTTTTAGTATATTCCCAGATATGTGTAATAATCATCATAGCCAGTTTTAGAATATGTTTATTACCTTTAAAAAAAAACCCATATCCTTTGACTATTATTCCCTATCCTCTGTCCTCACCCATCTGCCCTAAGCAAACTACTTTATATTTTTATAGATTTCCCTATCCTGAACATTCATATGAATGAAATAATATAATATATAGTCTTTTGTGACTGGCTTTTTTCACATAGCATAGTATTTTCAGCTTTCATCCATGTTGTAGCATGTATCAGTACTTCATTTCTTTTTGTGGCTGAATAATATTTCATTTTATGGATATACCACATTTTGTTTATCCATTCATCAGTTGATAGCCATTTAATTATTTTATTTCCCTAGCTTTTGGCAATTATGAAGAGTGCCAAAAGTGCTGCCATGAACATTAGTGTACAAGTTTTTGTGTGTATAATTGTTTTCACTTCTCTTGGGTCTAATTTTTTTTTTAAGTGATAAGTTTTGAGGAGAAGAGAGAATCTCTTATTCTATTTGAAACAACAACAACAAAAAAGTGTCTTATTACATGAATATCCCACTAGCAGACTGTTATCAAGAGGCAGATATTTGAACCTTATTTGCTTGAATTTCAAGATATTTGTTGTTATCTCCCTTCCCCCGCCTCTGGTTTGCCAAGATTCCCAGAGACAAAGCCAACTTTTTCTAGTAAAAGCTCTCTAGTCTTTCTGTGTATGGTATTCATCAACTCAGTCTTTCTAAAGAAAATTCAAGACATGAGGAAAGGAGAAAAATATTTCAAAAACAAAAGTTTTGACACGATATTTAGGTCTCTAGAAGTAAATCCCATTAACCTTTGAATTTTAGTATTGGGAGACTCAATGTAAAATAGAAAGATGCTCATAAAACATTTTTCTGTGACACCTAATGATTAGTTCAAATTATACTTAACTAAATGTTTTATTTCTCTGACAGCTACATCATCATATCTGTAGATGAAACTCAACATTAAAGATTTTTGGTAATGTGTTAGATGTTGAAGTTTAATCAAAGTAAGTATAAATTCTTTGTTTAAATCAAGGTCAGAATTTGGCCCTTAATGTGTAATTAGTATTTGCTTAACACACTCAAATTTATAATTAAAATCCTTTTTAGAGCAAGATAATCTTAAATATAACTAGTGACTTTGACCATAGCAGCAGAAAAAAAGTTTAAAAGAGAGATAAAGAAAACTCAAAGAAAGCTTTAAACAGACAGTAAAATTGAACTCTAATGGCATATGTGGAGGAGAGTGTGGTATGTGTGATTCTCCACTTGTTTTATTACTATGTTTCATATTTTTCAGGACTTACATTTTGTGTCATTTATTGGCAACAAGTCACTGAATGTTCTTTTTTTTTCAATGTTGTCGTACCAATAAAGCAGTGAAAATCCTATAAAAAATAAACCTTGTCTCGTAAAATAGAATTATTAACCTTGGAAAGATGAGTAAACAGCTATATTTTGAAGAGGTTGTTTTTTTTTTTTTTTTTTACATTTTTGTGTCCTGAATAGTGTTCCAGCCTCATTTGCTTAATTTTTCAAATAATGAATATATGTTATATATAAAACAATGTATACACAGTATATATAATAATAATATAAATAAGTATTATATATAATGGTTAAATATATCATACATGTATCTGTAAAGGTTAACATATAAATTTCCCCAGTTTCTTAACGCCCATTTCTCAGAATTATTTATGTTTTTGACTATTTGTAGTAAGTGCAGAGAGAGCAACAGGTTGGGGTAATAGCGTATTTTCAGGACCTTCTGCAATGGAAATAACACAAACTTCTGTGAAAAATATGTTAATTCATTTTGGCAAGGAATGTTGGTGGTTGTTGCTATACAGACACTCACAAATTTTGAATACATCTTAGTGAAAGCTGTATTTGTAGTTTTATGGACTAGAGAAAGATAAATTATTAAATTAAAAACAAAACCCTATTAAATTGTTTCACAAATTCAATTCAGATGTGGTAGAGAAAGAAATAATTAGGAAAAGTTAATCTAAGTTCCAGGTAATATTTATGTGCGTTTTCAATCTATTGAGCTAATTATATATACATACACACTTCTCTATATTAAATCTCACTTAATATTGGCAACCATTGTGTTTTTCCATTTCACAGATTTTTAATGTGAATCAAAAACTTTCAGATATGAATGCTAAAATTGAATGGATTGTGGTGATGATTGCACCCACTCAGTAAAGCTCCTAAAATGATACACTTACTACTTTCCAGGAACTATGGTAAATACTCTCCATGGATTGTCTTATCAATTACTCAAATGATCCGTAAAGTATATACCATTAGTATTTACAGATGAGGAAACTAATAGGCAGAAAGTTTATGCAAATTTTCCAATACCACACAAATAGTGTTATAGCTAAGAATGTGTGTGTGTGTGTGTGTGTGTGTATATATATATATACACACACATACATATATATATATACATCTATCTATATATCTATATATCTTACCTAAATGTATATATCTTACATATATATATGCTAAACTGATATATATATATATATATATATATATATATCATCATAGTATAGAAATGATTAAAAATAAATAACATTTCAATTCAGTTCAAAACAAAATAATTTACTGATTGCTTTCAATAATACCTTTTAGCAGCTGATTACATGATGCCTATGGCTCTATTGCCAGACAAACTTTTGAACATTCTGGTTTGTGATAGGGAATTTCCTTCATTTAAAAAGGCAATTTGTAAGAAGCTACACTCTGATTTACAGTCCAGATGGTGGAGTAGGGGCTTCTGATCAAGATGATGGAGTAGGTAAATGCTGTTCTCACCTCCTCCCATGGCCACATCAAAATTACAACTATCATTGACCAGAAATCTAGCTGAACAGATGTCCTATAACTAAGGATAAACAGAAGAAACCACATCAAGACTGGTAGGAGGGGTGGAGATGCAGAATGGGCTGGTCCCCATACCCACATGTGGTGGTTGAAAACTGGGAGGGATACCTCAGCTATGGAGTTCTCCTCTGAAGAGCAAGGGGTTCCAGCCCCACACCAGGCACTCCAGCCCAGGGTTCCCAGGGCCAGAAAGAGAATTCCTCATCACTACTTGTTGCTGTGAAAAACCAGTGGAGATTGTGGCTGAATGAGCCAAGGATGGCTGCAGTTCCAGGCACTCCTCTTAAAGGCCCTGCATGCGGACTTACTTACTGATGGACTCACTCACTCTGAGCTCCAGTGCTGAGGCAGCAACTTGAAAGGAGCCAGGGATAAATGGAGAGGAAATGAATTGTCTGGCTCAGGATGAGGGCTGGGGGGAGGAGGGCGCTTTCTTCGAGATAGAAGAGCTGGCAAAAGCCACTGTTCCTTTATTGAGCCCTCTCACCATCCAACCTACACATGCAGATGGGCACTATAGCTGAGTCCCCATTAACCTGGCTAATACCGTTTACTCCTCTAAGGTTGTTCCATGAGATCCTGCACCACCCATCTTTTGGGCCCTTCCAAGCCCCTTCCAGTGGCTTTTCCGTACAAATGGCCTGTTTGGCTCATGCTGCAGAATTTCCTAAAACCTCTCAAAGTTTCACAAACCCCAAACAAGCAGCATCTGACCTCAGTGTGACCACACCTCTTGCTAAGCGGCCCCAAGCCAGGCAGCAGGCCTAGGGTTGGAGATTAGCCTCTCCCAGTCAGCTCCAAGTCCAGCACAAATGACAACCATCAGCAGATCACTTTGTAGCTCATAATAAGTGGCTCTGGGAAGGACACAGGCAGCTGCTAATCTTGGCTTGCAACAGAGACCCTTCTAAGAGGCCTCAGAACTCTGTCTGAACACTACCCAACCACCTCCACAAATGGCATACGCAAGTGAAGACTGGGCAGGTACCAGAGCTTTGTTAAAGGCCATCCTGCTATGTAGAGTCAGCCCCTGCACAGCAGCTCCTCCACTGTAGTCACAGTCAATCCTCACAACCAATCAGCCTTAGAGTCAATCCCTCCCATTGATGTACAAAGAGCAACCAAGTCACAATTACAACAGAAGGGCACACAAACCCCACAAAAGGCACACACCTGGAGCGCCCAGTTTAGGTGACCAGGGGGACTGCATCACTGGGCACCATAGGACACCTACTGCATAAGGCCATTCTACTAAGTCCAGGAGACTAGCAGCTGTACTTAATGCATAGAAACAAACAAAGAGAGGCAGGGAAAATGAGGAAACAAAAAAATATGTGCCAAATGAGAAAAACAGAAAAAAGCTCTGGAAAAATAATAAAACAAAAATGGAGACAAGCAATCTATGAAATGCAGAGTTTAAAACACTGGTTAAGATAATTCTCAGTGATCTCAGTGAGAAGTTCAAGAAAGATAGGAAACATAAATATGGAGGTAGAAAACAAACAAAAAAAAGGAATTAATCAGAAATAAAGAACACAATAACTGAAGTGAAGAATATATTAGAGGGAATCAACAGTAGATTAGAGGAAGCAGAGGATCGAATCAGTGATTTAGAAGATAACGTAGCAAAAAAACCCAATCAGAACAAGAAAAATAAAACAATCCAAACAAATGAGGATAATTTAAGGGACCCCTGAGACAACATCAAGCATACCAACATTCACATTAGATAGGTACCAGAAGGAGAAGAGAGCAAGGGATTGAAAACCTCTTTGAAGAAATAATGACTAAAAAATTACCTAACCTGGCAAAGGAAATAGACATATAAGTCCTGGAAGCATAGAGTTTCCCAAATAAGATGAATCCAAAGAGGCCCATACCAAGACACATCATAATTAAAATGCCAAAGATCAAACACAAAGAGAAAAATCTTAAAAGCAGCAAGAGAAAAGCAGTTAGTTACCTACAAGGAAACTCCCATAAGACTATCAGCTGATTTCTCAACAGAAACTTTGCAGGTCAGAAGGGATTGGCACAAAATATTCAAATTGATGAATAGCAAAGATTACAACCAAGATTAATCTGTTTACCAAGTCTATCATTTAGAATTGAAGGAGAGAAAAGAGTTTCCAAGATGAGAAAAAGCTAAGAGAGTTTATCGTGACTAAGCAGTATTACAGAAATGTAAAAGGAACTTCTTTAAGTAGCAAAGAAACATTCAAAAGTATCAACAAGAAAATATAGGAAAGGAAAAAAAAAAGCTCACTAAGACAAGCAGTAAAAGCAGTGGATCAACCAACTATAAAGCTAGTACAAAGGTTAAAAATAAAAAAGTAGGAAGACCATGTGTATTTACAATAATAAATAAGGGACACACGCACATACACATGCACACACAAAGTAAAATATAAAATATAATGACTAAAACATAAAAGTGTAGGAGAGAGTAAAATTGTAGTGGTTTTAGAATGTGTTCAAACTTAAGTGACCATCAACTTAAAATAGATTGCTATGAACATAACTTGGTATATATGAACGACATGGTAACCACCAACCAAAAATCAACAAGAGATATACAAAAAATAAAGAAAAAGATATCCAAACAATACTATAGAAAGTTATCTACATACAAGAAAAGAGAGAAGAAAAAATAAGAAGGGAACAGAGAAGAACTACAAAAATAATCAGAAAACAATAAAATAGCAAAAACTACATACCTATAAATAATTACTTTAAATATATATGGACTAAATGCTCCTACCAAAAGACATAGTATGGCTGAATGAATAATAATAATAATAAAAAACCCTATATATGCTGCCTACAAGAGACCCATATCAGATTGAAAGACATACACAAACTGAAAGTAAAGGGTTGGAAAAAGATATCTCATACAAATGGAAATTTTAAAAATGATGGGGTAGCAATACTTACATCAGACAAAATATATTTTAAAACAAGGGCTGTAATGAGAGAAAAAAAGGCATTTCATAATGATAAAGCGATGAGTCCAACAAAATGAGATAACTCTCATAAACATCTATGTACCTAAGATAGGAGCACCAAAATACATAAAGCAAATATTGACAGATATAAAGGGGCAAAGAAACAGCAATATAGTCATAGTAGAAGACTTCAATAACCCATTGACATCAATGGATAGATCATCCAGGCAGAAAATCAACAAGGAAATAGTGTCCTTAAATGACACATTAGATATTTTAATTGATATTTTAAGAAAATTTTACCCAAGAGCACCAGAATATATACTTTACTCAAGTGAACATCTAACATTTCCAGGGTAGACCACTTTTTAGGCCATAAAACAATTCTCAATAAATTTAAGAAGATTGAAATCATATCAAGCATCTTCTCTCATCATAACAGTATGAAACTAGAAATCAATTCTATGAAGAATACTAAAAACCCTGCAGACACATAGAGGCTAAGTAACATGTGTCTAAACACTGAATGGGTTAACACCAAGATGAAGAAATAAAAAGATACCTTGAGACATAAGAAAATGAAAACACTTCGACCCAAAATCTATGGGACACAGCCAAAGCAGTTCTAAGGGAAATTTATAGCAATGCAGGCCTACCTCAAGAAATAAGAAAAGTCTCAAATAAACAATGCAACCTTATACCTAAAGGAGAACAAACAAAGCCTAAAGTGATTAGAAGGAATACTAAAGAATAGAGTGTAAATAAACAAAATTGAGTCTAAAAAAGACAATAGGAAAAAAATGTAAGAAAACAAGAGCTGGTTCTTTGAAAACATAAACACAGTTTATAAACCTTTAGCCAGTCTCACTGAGAAAAAAAGAGAGTGCCTAAGTAAGTAAAATCAGAAATGAAAGGGGAAAAGTGATAACCAATAGAATAGAAATACCAAGTTTTATAAGAAAAAACTATGAACAGTGATATACCTACAAATTGGACAACCTGGACGCAATGGATAAATTCTTAGAAACATACAATCTCCAAGGCTGAATCAGGAAGAAACACAAAATCTGAACAAATCAGTAACTGTTAACATAGTCATATACCATGATCATATACCATGATCAAGTGATATTTATTCTTGGATGAAGTTTGGTTCAATATCTGCAAATCAATTAATGTGATACACTGCATAAACAAAAGGAAGGATAAAAATCATATTATCAATAGATGCAGAAACATAATTTAAACAAAAATCAACATTCATTTATAATAAAAATGCTCAGCAAAGTGGGAATAGTGGGAACATACCACAACACTATAAAGACCATGTATGAAAAACACAGAGTTAATATTATACTCAATGGTAAAAAGCTGAAAGCTTTTATTTCCCCCAAAAAGGCCTCACATATTTAGTACTGAACCAAACTACCAGTGCAGAAACTTATTAAGTGAAAACTCATTTTTCCAATAATTTCCCAATGAAACATACTCAACTGTTCAGATAGTAACCATCTTTTCAGTGCTATGGCAAAACCCAAGCAACCCAGATGGCACAAATATGTGTGCCATCTCTTGTGTGATTCCTTATGGACCCAGCTTAGTTCTTCTCCAATGTCTCCTCTTGGAGTTGTACCTGATTTTATTACCCGTTTTCATCAGAATCCATTGGGGGAATGGGCTGATTCTGCTTTGTTTCTTGTCCAGAAACCACTTGATCCTAAAAGTCTTGTGAGAAGACATGGTGAGGAAAAGTCAATCGCATGCACTACAATGGTGGCAAAAAAGAGAGCCTGAACGCTTTTTCTTTAAGATAAACAAGACAAGGATGCCCACTTTCATTACTCTTATTCAACATAGTATTAGAAGTCTTAGCCATAGCAATCAGACAAAATAAATAAAAGTCATTCAAACTGGAAAGAAAGAAGTAAAACTGTCATTAGTTGCAGATGACATACTATGCATAGAGAACTCTAAAGATTCTACCAAAGGGAGGGGGGACTAATTTTTTATTAGAACTAGTAAATTAATTCAGTAAAAGTAGCAGGATAGAAAATTAATATTCAGAAATCAGTTGCGTTTCATACGCCAGTAATGAACTATCAGAAAGAGAAGTTAAGAAAATCCCATTTTTAATTGCATCAAAAAGAACAGAATACCTAAATTTAAGCAAAGTGGCAAAAGACCTGTACTATGAGACATTGAAGAAAGAAATTGAAGAAGATACAAATAAATGGACACATATACCATGCTCATGGATAGGAAGAATTAACACAGTTAAAATGCCCATTCTACCAAAAGCAATCTATAACTTCAATGCCATCCCTATCTAAATACCAATGGCTTTTTACACAGAACTAAAACAAATAATCCTAAAATTTATATGGAACCAAAAAGACCCTAGATAACAGAGCCTAGTAATAAACTCACAGTTGTTTGGTTAATTAATCTATGACAGAAGAGGCAATATTATACAATGGGGTAAAGACAGTCTCTTCAATAAATGATGATGGGAAAATTGGACAGATACATGCAAAAGAATGAAACTGGATCACTTTCTTACATCATTTACAAGACTAAACTCAAAATGGATTACAGATTAAATAAGACTCACAACCATAAAACTGGAAGAAAACATACATACCGTGTTTCCCTGAAAATAAGACCCAGCCAGACAATCAGCTCTAATGCATCTTTTGGAGCAAAAATTGATATAAGACCTGGTATTATATTATATTATATTAGACCTGGTCTTATATTATAGTAAAATAAGACCGTGTCTTATATTAATTTTTGCTCCAAAAGATGCATTGTCTGGCTAGGTCTTATTTTGGGGGAACAGGGTAGTAAACCCTTTGAAATGAATGACTCTTAACAGTATTATTTTAGATATTTCTTCTCTGGCAAGGAAAACAAAAGAAAAATAAATGAATGGAACTACATCAAACTAAAAACTTTTTGCACAGTGAAGAAAACCATCAATAAAATGAAAAGAACCTACTGAATGGGAGAAGGTATTAACCAATGACACATCTGATAAGGGGCTAATATCTAAAACACATAAGAAACTCGTATAACTTAATACTAATCCACCTCAAACAACCTGATTTAAAAAATGGGCAGAGAATCTGAATAGACATTTCTCCAAAGAGGACATATAGATGGCCAATAGACATGAAAAGATGCTCAACATCACTAATCATCAGAGAAATGCAAAGAAAAACCACATTGAGACACCACCTCACTCCTGTCAGAATGGCTATCATCAATAAATCAACAAACAAGTGTTGGTGAGGATGTAGAAAAAAGGAAACACTTGTACATTGTTGGTGGGGTTACAAATTGGTGCAGCCACTATGGAAAACAGTTTGGAGGTCCCTCAAAAAATTAAAAATAGAACTACCATATGACACAACAATTCCTCTTCTGTTTATCCAAAGAAATTCAAAACACTAATTCAAAAAGATATATGTACGCCTATGTTCATTGCATCATTATTTATAATACCTAAGATGTGCAAGTATCCTAAGTGTCCACTGATTGACAAATGGAGAAACACACACACACACACACACACACACACACACACACACACACACACAATGGAATATTACTCAGCCATAAAAAATGAAATTTTGCCATTTGCAATAACATGGATGGACCTAAGTGAAGTAAGTCACACTGAGAAAGACAAATGATTTCACTTATATGTGGAATCTAAAAACAGAAACGAACAAAACAGAACAAAACTTACAGATAGAAAGAACAAATTGATGGTTGCCAGATGGACAATTTGGGCAGATGTGTGAAAAAGGTGATGGGATCAAGAAGTATCAATCATTAGTTATAAAAACTGTCAAGGGGATGTAAAGTATAACATAGAGAATATAGTCAGCAATATTTTGATAATTATGTATGGTGTTAAGTGGATACTAGATTTATTGGGGTGATCACTTCATAGGTTATGTAAATGTGTAATCACTATGTTGTACAACTGAAACTAATATAATGTCAGCTGTAATTGAAAAATAAAATAAATTATACTCTATTAGCCCATGAAAAATAAATAAATAAGTAAAGTAAATAAATATTAAAAAAACGGTATTTTGTTTTGGTATTCTGTGAATTGCTGCTAAAAGTATCCTAACTATACCGCTCAGTTTATACTAATGGTGGAAATGCCTACTTGTATTAAATTGGAAAAATTATTTAGTTTTGTTAAATTATATGTTTAGTGTTTAGTTTATCTAATAAAAACTTAGCTAGCAGTATTTACAGCCAGCATTAAGTTAATTAATTTATTATCTAATGAGAAATTACCCTAAACATGCTTTTTAGAGAGTGGAGTTTGTCCCTCCCTTCTTCAGGAAAAGGGAAAAAAAAGACAAATATATTACAAAGAGCAAGGCTTTGATCTTTTTCCTCTGCTGGAGCTGGTGAATACCAGCACTGAGATTTTCCTTTATTGCTTTAAATTATGTTATCTCATTAGTTTTTATATCATAAGATGAAAGCAAGACTTCCTAGAATGGTGTGATGGACTTTAGAAAAATACAAGTTTGGGGCAGAATTGATAATGTTTGTTAGCCTTAGAGACACAACCTCCTTACCTGCAATATAGGACTGCAAATAACTATCTGGCAGATGTGTTGCAAGGCTAAATAAACAATAAGAGTTACCAAGAACAGTGCTAGGATCACGGTAGGTGCTCATTCATACTTATTAATAACAGATTTGAATATATTTGTACTCACCTTTTGTATCCATTGGAATGTATGTGTTTGTGTGTGTTTTAGTGAGATTATCTGACTTTGAAACTTCAGGTAATCCTTGAAAGATGGGGTATTAGTTTCTAAAATCTTTCTGCAATTGTGTTAATTAATAGTGTTTGGGTATTGATTTTCTTTTTTTTAACAGTGATGCATCTCTAAGGAAAGAGTAATATAAAGTTTTTGTTTTCACATTTGAAATTCTTACATGCTGAGGAAGCATATACTTGAAAATAAAAATGGAGATGTTAGATAAATGAATGAACATTCTCTCAAGTTAAGCAGAAAGAATAAAGAAAGATACACTTTCCAAGAAGGGGACGTAGACTGACTCTAATCCATTGGCAATTAGGCAAAGAACATGTGCCCACCCTCTTTTTCCTTATTGTAGGGTGGGTTCATCTGCCAGTTCCAATTTGCTCACTTATTAAATAATACGTCTATAGAAAGGTTATCAACAGAAAGGTAGAACAAGGTGAATGCCACTGGCATTCTTCTTGAGTTGTCTGATATAATATGACCTGAAGTTACATAAAATTTTGAAATGATGCAAGAAGGGAATATTCTGAAATAATGTCAACCTTCAGGGCATGTATTATTTTTTTCCCTTTACAAAGGATGGGAAGATGTAGGAATAACATGTTACTAAATATATTTGTCATATGACCAATGAATTTTACAGCTCTTTTATAGAAATCACAGTGAGAAGAAATACAAATAATTTAGGGAAGAAATAACATTTTAATTATTTTATTGAACATTTCTTTATACAGCACTTACTATATGATTGGTACTATTTTAAGCGCTTTATGTGGATTAATTTATTAAATCTAATACAACTCTATAAACCATGTTATATAACCCCTATAAAGAAACTGAGTCAGAGGTTAAGAAATGTGTCCAAGTTTGCACAGCTAGAAAGTGAAAGAACCATGCTTCTAACCCAGCGAGCCTAGTGCCCCAGCCTGGTTCTGACATCCCCTCGTCCCCCCTTGGCTATGCTAATTGTGTTAGATTTTATCACCAGTACTACTAGGGGAAGTGGAGCTCAGGAAAAAAAATTGGGTCAGTTTGTATCAGTACTCTCACTAAATTCCATGGGTGTAAACTTTGCCTTAAGAAAGATGAGAGTATTTAGTGTGACATATACGATCATTATAAATTATTTGGGGCTTTTGACAATGACACTAAAAATTGCTTTGACAGGTTGACATCAAAAGTCCCCTTTGCTGATAGCTTACTTAAATATTTTAACTAAAAGATTATCAGGGCCTAGAAAATGAACAAAGAATTTTGCAAAAGGGATTTTTAGACATTTATAAAAGGGAAATAAAGGCTTTAGCAACAAATGGAATTACAAAAAGGACTCTTTACTTTGTTCTTCCTGTGTTGTCAGCTGGGAATTGCACCTGAATAGTCTACCAACATCCTCAACATATTTCATCACTAGAATCTCATTAGATTACCACCAGATCATTACTAGGATCTCAGGTCCTTAAAAATGGATTTGCGTATTTTCTCAACTCTACTAATCTTAAATGATTGCTACTTCTTTGGGGAAAAGAAAGATTTGTCTGATTCAATAAAGTGGTTCATTTCTTGATGCTTCAGTAAAAGTGACAGCATGTCTTTTAAATGGGAGTAGGATAGGCAGTCTGCTATACTTCACAAAACATTGCTTTATTACCATTAATATCACAGTTAAATTCACATGTAATTGGAACAAGTAATCAATCCATTTGTTGATTCAATATCAATCCACTGATATTGAGACAAAAACTGTAATTAAACTGAACTAAACTGAATGTAAATCAACTTGAAATCGAGCAATTCAGGTTTAGCAAACTGGAGATAGGTTTATGATTCTTATTTACCATGCCTGATAAATTTTTATTCTTAAAAATAGAGTTTCAAATTTATGGAAGAAAATCTTAGAAAATACATTTAAAAAATATGGTACTATAGGTGATCAATGAAAGAGCCTGCCCAATCCTTCACCAATTTTGAATGTATCAACACACAATAATCTAGTATCATTTAGTTGGTAAATAAATACACTAAAATTTCTTTTACAAACTTTTTTAAAGTTAAATATATGTCATATTTTGAATGTTATTTTACAATCCAATTCACCAGCTATGTATATTGATTCTCCATGCATCTAAAGATCTTTGAACACATCTAATCAATGACTTTTTTTGTCTCTACGATTTTTTTTTTATTTCCCCAGTTCTGATTTCTGATCTGCAGGTCTATGATTTTACTAAGGAAAGGTGTTAAGCCTGTATGATAACATTCATTTTTGTGTCTAATATCTGCTATCAGCTCCTCGACGTTTTTATCCTAAAAAAGGAGACGAGCAAGTATCGAACCAATGGTAACTAAAAGAAGTACTTTCCAAAATCATCAATTGAAATTATTGACATCCATTGAATGTATGCTCACCACTTTATTAAAAATTCAGCAAGCATTTCTTGAACCCATATTGAGCAGCTATTGTGCCAGACACTGGGGTTCACAGGAAACAAATACCCAACAGTGAAGATATTCCCAGTCTACTATAACAAAAGGGTGTTGCCTTTCTTTGTGTATTGATACAATTCATTGTGGTAAAAGAAAACCAGTTCTGTATATGGAAAACCTAGGTCAGTTTAGTCCTAAACTACTTCAGACTGTTCCATCCTCTAAGAGGATGGCTTAGCTTTAAGGAAGACATTTTAGAAGTCACTTTCAGATACCTCTTTTCCTTTTGACAGGACAGATATAACAAGCCATATTAGAGCTCAGGTTATTTGCAAAGTAACCTTACGTAGTTGTGTTTTATTTATTTATTTTTTATTACATGTGTATTCAAGGCTAATCATTATCAACTCAAAACCAAAGAAAACATTAAAGGATGTGTAATGCTGTTAAATTTGTATTTCACTGGTGAAGAAATTGATTAATATGTGGTCATATTACTTTAGTCTTTAGCGTATTTTATACGAAGGCCATAAACTAAACCCCTCTTTAGATATCTACAACTTTATAGCTTCAAATATCAGAACCATTTCATTAGACAGCTAATTACTCTTTATGTAGTTCCCATTAAAATCAGAAAGGTATACTTAGAAAATCTTTCCATATTTCCTTGCATACTATTGATAAGGGAAATGATATGATCTGCCATTTCAATATACTAATGAGGTTGTTACACATTATAAAATACCAGGTAATTATTGTATAACAGTTTATTTTTAAAACTCTTCATAAAAATCTAATTATTTAGATGTAAATTCTGATCATATTAATGTTATTCTCTCCCTAACAGGATTACAAGATTGTGTAAAACAGAGACAATTTACTATTTTTTATCCTCATTGAAACAAATATAAAGCCAAAAATAAAGCAATAACTGTTCCACGCAACAACCTGCTTGACTATCACTGTTTCTCTGTAAACAACTTGCTTCTCCTAAAGTGTTCAATTCTTAGCAGCCTTGTTTCTCCCATGGTATAATTCCCCATGGCCACAACTGATAGGTCCAGAAGAGGTTATGTAACTCAAGCTGGGCTTAGCAGCATCCTTGTCTAGGACACTAGCAGGGATAAAGACCAGGTCAGGTCTCTTCAGAGAGGAAATGGTTGCAAGTGAACCCAGGCTCTCATGACGACCACTCATATCAGCCCAGGGACTTTATGTATTGCTTAGTTGATT
The DNA here is from genome assembly GCF_057876585.1 of Rhinolophus sinicus. NCBI lineage: Eukaryota > Metazoa > Chordata > Mammalia > Chiroptera > Rhinolophidae > Rhinolophus > Rhinolophus sinicus. The sequence continues at coordinate 24,834,275 of NC_142504.1, forward strand.
TTTATCTTGAGAATCAGAAAAGAGAATTTGTAAAGAAAAAAAGGAAGGAAGAAGGGAAGGAGAGATGAAGGGAGGAAGGGAGGGAGAGAGAAGGATCTCAAATGTTCCAAAACTGGAATTGGTTGTTTTGCCCCCCATGCATTACTAATTTTTAAAAATTAAATTGAAAAATGAAAATAGGTTTATTTTTCCAATGACAGCTATAATAGAAAAACATAACATCTCTATCATTATAAAAATCCATCTAACACAAAAGCATATATTACTGAAACTTTTGAAAACCACCTATACTATACCATATGAAAATAACACATATAGAAACTATATATATACACACATACATATATACATATACATACATACATACATACATATATATATATATATATATATATATATATATATATATATATTAGATACACACCCATTTTAAACAAAAATGGAATTGTGTACATGGTTTTTGTGTAGTGAATTATTTTTCCTTCATACTATTGAAAGCATTGTTTAGGCCAGTGAATGTACATTTTAATGCCTAAATAATATTTGATTGATAGTACAATTAATGTCTAAAATCTCTATTTTGAATATTCAAGTAGTTTTCAACTTCTTTTAAGATTTGTTTTTTTAGAGCAGTTTTAGATTTATGACAAAATTGAGAGGGAGGTACAGAGATCCCCAATATACTTCTTGTTCCCACACATGAATAGCATCTACATTATTAAATCAATCACCAGAATGGGACATTATTTTAGCCAAGGATGAACCTACATTGAAACATCATAATCAACTAAAGTCCATAGTTTACCTGGTGTTGTGTATTTTATAGGTTTGGTCAAATGTATAATGATATATCACCATCATAACATATCATACAGAGTATTTTTACTGTCCTAAAAATCCCCTGTGCTCTGCCTATCAGTTTCCTCAACCCCTGCCTCCCAGGTAACCTCTGGTCTTTTTAAGTCTCCATAGTTTTGCCTTTTCCAGAATGTCATATAATTGGAATCATATAGGTTAGTCATTTCAGTTTGGCTTTTGTTTTCACTTAGTAACATGCATTTAAGTTTCCTTCATGTATTTTTATTTTTATGGCTTGATAGCTCATTTCTTTTTAGCATTGAATAGTATACCATTATCAGGTGTACCCCAGTTTATTTATCTATTCATTTACTGAAGGATATCTAAGTTGCTTCCAAGTTTTCAATTATGAATAAAGCTGCTATAAATACTTGTGCAGGATTTTGGGTGTACCCAAGTTCTCAACTCTTTTAGGTAGAGTTTTCTTTTAAAATAAGTAATTCTCAAAGATAATGAATTCAACTATTTTATATAAATCTCCAATCTTGATTTTGAAGGGGAAAAAAGTTGGAACAACTATTCAGAGAATTTCGTCTATCCTCTAATATCTCTTTGTCAGAATCAGAGTAAGGATCCAGGAGATATTCTGAAATTTGCCATGTGTGGGTTTAATTTTATAAAATCTTACATTTGCCACGGCAAATTACTTTAAGCAGTTGAACTTCTTGATCTTCCAGGTATTTTAAACCCTCTTTTCCTCTGTTGAACTTGGTTTCTAAGCTTCTGTGTCATATCTCCTTGAACTCTGAGAGCAAATTGTAACTTAGGAAATTGATTTTCATTTGGCTTATTGAGAAATCATATAGAGATTAATGAGAGACTGTCGAAGTCTTTTGACTTTCAATGGATGTAAACTACCAAAGCATTGTTTTTATTTACTCAATTTCACTAGGCATTTTAGGAACAGGATGCTCTTATAATATTTGTCTGGAATGATTTCCTGTTTACTCTGGCACAGTGATATCTGAGCAAGTCAGATTACTGTGGGGAAACATCACAGACTGATCTAACAGCTTCTTCCATGCTCTCATAATCTTGTCAGTAGTGAAACTGATGTCATGCTTACCACGCAGACTTTGAGTTGTGACACAGCATACAAATTGTGGCATGTGATTGGCCATCTAAATAATTTCATATGAATTGCAATAACCCTTTTTTTACTACTATTTAATTATATTGAGTATGCTAGAAAGTCTGTTTTTGTCTACCTGAGTTATTTTTTCTTTTCCCAGCACTTTTTCTTGTTTTTTTTTTTTAAAAATAATGTTATGGTAGAGGGTTGGTCATGTGTCATGAAAAAACTAAATTTATCTAGTGAAAACTATAAACACTCAGGAAAAAAATTACCATGTTGGCTGAGAAAATATGGCCTTTGGGTTTTAGAAAAAAATATTTTCTGAAGATTTGAGTTTGAATTTTTCTTGAATACAAAAAGAAAGAAAAATGAAACTGAAGATATACATATATTGATGAAAGCTATCTGAATATATATTATTTTAAATTGCTTCATAGAGTTTTGCAAGAAGAAAGACTAGATAACTATTTATTAGCCATGATTTCACATAAGATCCTACTTGTATCACTAACCTTTAAAAAGCTCCCATCCTCAATATTAAAAATAACTAAAGTTCCATATTCAAAGTTTTAGAACACTGGGTACTGTCTAGCCCCTGTGCTAAAGTGCAATGTCCACAAAGGGGCATAAGATCCTGTCATATTAGTAATTTACTCTGCAGAGCAAATCAAATTAATGTATCCTTTTAGGGGGGCAGATTTTCATAGAAAGGGAATGTGGAACATGATGACCCTGAATACTTATCAAGAAGGGAATGGATGCCAATAAGAAACGGTAGGTAGGCATGGTGGGGGGAGGATTGGAGAAGGAGATAAATGGAAGACGTTCCTAAAGAAAAAAAAAAAAGTACTTATTTAACCTTTCCCAGAAACACTCTGAGGCAATGATTCATGTGCAAATAGTTGATTTGATGGACAATAATTTGGGAGGCACTGGAAGGAAAATGAGGAGTGAGAAAGGAAAGAGAAGGTATCTAATGTAGCAGAGCCTGAGATGCAGGCTTTCTTGAAGGTACTTTATTTGAGAAGGAATAACAGTAATAGGAGTGCAGGACAGTGGAAGTGAAACAGGAAATGAGGAAGAAACAGAACTGATTATTAAGATGGATGGATAACTGTGGCTAAATATCTCAAGACCTTCTGAGGAACCTTCTCAGATGCATCTCAGAACTGTATCTCTGTCTATGTGATAAAACAAAGGGAGAAGCATCAATCATTTTACCTAACACACATGATAGGCTGTTGGGAAATTAAATCTCATTTGGAGTCAAATGGACCTGTGTTTACTAGCTATATGGACTAGTTAAAACACCTTCCTGAGAGTTTTATCTTACATACGTAAAGTAGGGGATAATACTACTTTTTTGTTTTCTTCCTGGTGATAATTACTTCAGAGCTTTCCAACAATAAACAATTTTTCCAAACATATATCTCAAATTATTTTTGCCTAAAAATAGCAAAGAGAAAATCTTTTACTTTGAGATTTAAACTTTTCTCTTGTATTCAATTATTGAACACAGCACAGCTATTAACTTTATTACTGTTTCAATCAATTTTTTTTTGATGGAAGCAAGAGTGTAAAGGAAAGCATTAAAATGACATTCAATAATTATATTTCATTAATTGCAATAGTAGGTACTGGATTTATGAACCTTTATAACATTTTTTCATATACATTAATTGGTAAATATAAAATTAAATAGTATTTTATTAATTCTTTAAACATGTTTGAGTTACAATTTTAGAAAGAGCGAAATGTAGTATTAAATATAGATAAATTAATGTATTCGTAAATTATATAAAGAAAACATAGCTAAGAGACCAAGGGACTTTGAGATTGGCTCTATAATATGCTTTCCATTTATTCCTGATGCCTGCATTCAAGATAGAAAAAAAAAAAAAAAAAGATGCAACTTTTCAACAGGCTCTATAGAGCCTGTAAATCATGATGAGTCACTTTCTATGAGTTTGTGAAACGCTTGTTTCATTTTTGCAACTTCAGGGATGAACAACAAAAATCTGTCCCAAACTGTACCACGTGTACAGTCTTGATATATACCTAAGAAGTCAGAAATCAACTCTGATATTTAAACAACATAGCTATTTAATTGTATTAAAACAAACTTTAAGCAACGGAGTCTTTAAATTTGTTATTCTCTTAGTCTTGTTCTTTTAAATAGGAAGGATTTCAGTGAAATGTAAATAGATGTTCAACAACTTTCAAAGAACTTAGTGACAAAGGAGACAGAGTGAGGACAAAATTTGGTGAATGTTAAGGCTTAGTTATAGTGGCTGACTTCCTCATGCCATCTTAGGGAGAAAAAGTCCACTCCCAAAGGGCATACCACCCTCATTCCACCGTCTCACTTATTGGGGAGATTTTGTAGTATCACTAAGACCTTTTCTCCAGGGTAAAGCAGCTGCCAACTGAAGTGATGGGCTAACAAAATCTGTCAACAGAAAACACACCACATCCCCATATTCATGTGTGGCTGCTTTCTCTTTTCCCTTTCAGCATACCCTTTGGGACAGTGCCTTATACAGAAGGCCAAGTAGGGTGACAAACATGTGAACATATGGCGCTGCCCTCTTACGTATCAGCACACACAGGAAGAACTTTGCCATAGTTACCTTGTTGATTTTCCACATGGTTCCGAATTATCCCTGCAAGTGTATAATTTGCATTCATTTTCCTCTGATATTCTTTCTAGATATAAAGAAAGGTCTTGGCTACATAAAATTTAGTAGATAGCCATCTATATATACATATTGCTAAAAAAATGATAGTCATATATATATGTATACATATGTGGGTGCATATGTTTATATATATGTATGTGTATATGTATATATATATATATATATATATATATACACATGTGTGTATATATATCCATATATATAAATATATATACATATATATATCCATAAATATAAATAAATAAATATATATATATATATATATATATATATATATATATATATATATATGGATATATACACATACTCCACAAGCACACATCCCTAGGAGAAAAATTACCATTAATTTGTTTTCCTGTAAGTATTTTATTTTGACATATGTTATAAATTTTGGTTTGTTGCTCTTTTTTACATTTTCATATCCAAGTCTTTTCATTCTCTCTGGCTAATTTACTGCTACTATATATTTCTTATTTTAGTTTAGAACAACTTCTTCCAAGAAGCCTAATATCCTAAATTTAGAATAGATGACTCTTCTAGGGACTTTCCTAAGTTCTTCCCCACCATTGTAGTTATCATTGCCTAAACTAACTTGAAATGGATTAAAGACTTAATTGTAAGACCTGAAACACTAAACCTCATAGAAGAAAACATAGACAGAAAGCTTCTTGACATCATTCTTGGCAATGATTTTTTTTTTTTTTATGACTCCTAAAGCACAGATAACAAAATCAAAAATAAAAATCTGGACAAAATCAAATTTAAAAGCTCTGTAAAGCAAAAGAAATATCACAAAATGAAAAGGCAACCTGGGGGATGAGAGAAATTATTTGCTAACCACATGTCTGATAAAGGGGTTAATGTCCAAAAATATAAGGAACTCTAAAACTCAGTGTTAAAAAAACAAAAAGCATTTTGACTGGGCAGAAAAAATGGGCAGAGGAACTGAATAGACATTTTTCCAAAGAAGACATCCAAACTGCCAATAGGTACATGAAAAGATGCTCAATATTTCTAATCATCAGGGAAATGCCAATCAAAACAATGAGACATCACCTCACACCTTTTAGAATGACGATAATTAAAAAGACAATAAATAACAAATGCTAGCAAGGATATATAGAAAAAGGAAACTTTACATACTGTTGGTGAAATTGTGTATTTGTATAGCCCTTATGGAAAATAGTATGGATGTTTCTAAGAAAATTAAAAACAGAACTACCATATGATCCAGCAATTCCACTTCTGGGTGTATACCTGAAGGAAACAAAACCAATATCTGGAACAGATATCTGCACTCCCATTTTTGTTGAGGCAGGCATTATTTATAATATCCAAGACATGGAAACAACCTATCTGTCTGTAGTTGGATGAATGGATAAAGAAAATGACACACACACACACACACACACACACACACACACACACACACAGGAATACTTATTGGCCATAAAAAAATAATGAAATCTGGCCATTGTGACAACCTGGATATACTTTGATAGCATTATGTTAGGGGAAATAAAACAGAGAAAGAGAAATATTGTATCATTCCACTTCTATGTGGAATCTAAAAAGCTAATCTCATAGAAATAAAAATCAGAATCATAAGAGGTGGTGGTAGGTTGGGGGAAATTGGGTAAAGGTGGTCAAAAAGTCCAAACTTCCTGATATAAGATAAATATGTTCTAGGGATGTAATGCACATGTAATACTTTTTGTATATTTGAAGGTTGCTATGAGAGTAGATCTGAAAATTCTCATCATAATGGAAAAAAATTAACTATGTGACATGATGGATGTAAACTTATTGTGGTAATCAATTCAGGACAGAAGCATATATCAAGTCATGTTGTACACCTTAAAGTTATACAATGTTATATGTCAAACATATCTCAGCAAAACTGGGAAAGATTAGGAAAAGAAAACATGTATCTTTTGTTAGATTGTTTAGATCCTTTGAATTTAATGTAACCATTGATGTGTCTGGTTTAAATCTATCATATTGCTATAGTATTCTTTTTGGAACTATATAGTCTTTTTAACTTTTCATTTTTTTGTCTTTGTTTTGCATTATTTTTTAAACTGGTATACAACTTTACTTTTAATATAAGAATATGACCATAGCATACTTCCTTTTTCTCCCTCCTATACTTGGTGCTATTTCTGTCATACATTTTATTTCCGCATATTTATAAACGCAACAATATATTTCAATACTTTCTAATAAATTTTAATTTAGAACAGTTTTAGAATTACAGAAATATTATGATAGAACAGAGTTCCTGTATAACTCAAATCCATTTTCCCTATTCCTTCCTTCCTTCCTTCCTTCCTTCCTTCCTTCCTTCCTTCCTTCCTTCCTTCCTTCCTTCCTTTTTATAACTAGAAAGGGGTAATGTGTTATTTGGAGAAAGTCTCAAGAGATAAAATGAAATTCTCATCACATCATATCAAGAGTACATAGTATCAATATAACATTTCTGTTGATGTTAACCTTGATTACCACACTTGTGATGTGTTTGTCAGGTTTCTCCACGGTGAAGTTATTATTTTTTCTTTCCTTGCATACTCTTTAGAAAGAAGACACTATGTGCATACTCTTTAGAAAGAAGACAACGTGCAGCTGAAACTAAAGCAGTGGGGAGTTATGCTTCACCTCATTGATGATGATTTTTATGAAATTCTTCTGCATGGGGAAATTTGTCTAATTTGCCCATATATCTATTCAACATTTGTTATTTAGTCAATAATTAATTTATATAATTATGAACTCATTGCTATTTATTTCATACTTTGAGCTATAATCTAATACTATTTTGTTAATTTTGTCGATAAATCGTTCCATCTTTGACCATGATACTCTTTCATTTGGCTCCTGTATTTCTTTGACATATCCCCATGATTATGAATCTGATTGTTGTTTTTGTTTCTTGGGGGAGTACCTGTAGTATATTTCCTGCCCCATCCTAGAATCAGATATTTCTCCAATAAGTCCTGGTTCCTTTTATTGGAGAATGCAATAGAAATCAAGATCTGGGCACCTGCGTGTACTTCTTATTACTTGGGTCTCATTACTTCTAGGTCCTCTCAGCTGACAGACGAAGCAGATATGTACATATATGTATACTAATCCACATATATGCACATATTGATTGTCCCTTATATTCAATTAAGTTTCTTGATTCTGGATAGTGAAACATAAATGATATGCAAGTAACCTCTGGGAACTGGTTGTCTTAAAGTTCCTCAGTAATTGTTCTTTCCTCAGAAGTTGATTGTTTGCTCACCATCATAGAATTTTACCATATGCATGTTCATTCTGATATTTGGCCAAAATTTTAAGAAGACACATGAGGATTTCTAGAAGTTATTCTGTTTAGTTATGTGCTCTCTGGAATTTTGCCGTTAAAATTCTAGCCTATACTGCCCAAATCCCAGTATATGCCTCCTGAGCTCCTGACATATGTCTTAAGAATGCTGTGCTCTTTTTGGGTTGTAGTTATTATTCAGGAGTTTAGAAATTACCACCAGGCATAAAGCTGGGGTGATCATATAGATTGCATCACTTGTTTATCTTTTCTTAGTGATCATATTCCTATGCTGCCTTTTATATAATCTGAAAGATTAAAATTTTTCTACCATTTTCTAGATGTTTATGGCAAGAAATACATTATATCCCATGAAGTTAAGTCCTATTCTGACTTCTTAAAAAGTGCTTTTTCAAAAGAATAGACACATTAGAATGTCTTTTAATGTACTTTCCTAACCTAGCATTATTAAAATATCGTAACGATTCTTGAAATTTTAGTAGATCTTTCACAATGGGGACTTTGACCAAGTTCATTTGGGAAACCTTGGATTAAACAAGATTTAAAAATTTCTGTAACAATTATTTTTAATGTAAATCTCCAAAGTGGGATTGAAAAATGTATTATCATCCCACCTATTTAACCAGGGACCATTATCTATATACTGGGATGATAGTAGTATTTAGTATACATAATATAAGTAACAGTTGTCATGCCCCACTGCATGGTGAGTCAAAGGGAACAGTTCCTCAGATTTTAAATATGTGACTTTAAGAATTGGAAATTAATTTTAGATTGTATTTATTAAAATATCTTTACTATTTAGTGCTCTTCTTGAAATAAATACATTTAGTAATCAATTGTACTTTTATTTCCTTGTTCCATTGCATATATGACATTTTTTGTACCAAAGTTTTATATATCTGTATTTTTAGTTCCCCTCTTTCATCTCTTTCTGCTTAATTTATTTTTCTAACTTGAATGGCAAACCTATTCATTTTTGAACTCTGTCTTTACCCCTCTGTAAGAGTACAATCTATTTTTATTAAGTCTGCTGCTTTAACTGTTTTATTTCTCTATTCATTCTCCTTTGTGTTGAGCAATTAAATGCCATGTGTTTTTTTTTTTTTTACCCTAGGATGCTGTCTTTCACTTGATGTATTCAAGTATCAGGCAACTTAAATTCTATTATATTTAAATATAAATTTTTGAGAGGGATTTGACAGCTCACTATCTCCTCGGTGGCCTTTCCATATTGTCAGAGACAAGACTCTGTGAAAATATTTTATCTACCAGATTACTGTCTCACATTTGTATTCATTTATTCTTGCCCCTAGAGCTAACTTAGTTGACTCAAAATGGCTTAGTGTCTCTTTAACATACAACTATATCCTTTTTAGTAGCCATTTTGTTTCTCAATAATACTTAAGTGGTCTTTATCCTTTGCCTGCTGACTGGTATAACTGTAAAAGCAAGCCAGAGAATATCACAATTTTCTCTGGCAAGTTCTTTTGAAATAAATCACAACTGGCTGCATAGCTAAAGCTCACATAGTGTTCTTTTGTTTTTCATGTCCGAATAAGCATCCAACAAACTATTCCCAAGGTATTTATAATCATGATTCAAAGAAACATCCATGTAGTTCTTACTGACTTTGCTTTTTAATTTCATTCTCATAATGGAATTGTTCTTAACTGGATTATCCCTGAGATCAATTACAAACCATATTGAGTTTATCTCGGGCACACCTGGACTTTCCTGTTCGTATTCCCACTTTGGCGTACAGCCTACTCTCTTTCTGTTCACTCCTTTCTCCTTATTATCCACCATAATCTGTTCCCTGGAAAGTAGTCCTCCTGCCATTCATTGAAAGAAGGATATTGAATTTGATGTGTTATATACACTGGGGGCTTTTGCATTTAAAGTGATGTTTTTAGTTGTACAATAAATCATTTTGTTTCATGCCATAGGAGTTGTAGTACAAGTGGGATCTATGTTAGAAAAGGTGGAGCAAAGGTGGTTCTTCTGAATACCTTGATAAACATATCATTGCTTGAGCAGTGTTTTGACCTGATTCCAAGGAGTTTGATGATCTATGCATAAAAAGCCTGAGAAGATATCTTCTTTCCATTTCACATCTCTCTTTCCATTCATTGTGACAATGCCAAAATTCTAGTGAGAACACTTTCTTAGGAAGAAAGTAAGCTATTGTTAAGAACACAGTTCCTGGAATCAGCTGACCTGAGTTTCTGCTATGACTTTACTCTTTACAAAATGCATAGATTTTGGTAAGCTCTTTACCCTAAGCTGTAGTTTCCTCATTCATAAATGGACAATGTATTTGAATGAAATACCCAATAGAGTTATTGCAGAATTTAATGAGATAATTCATGTGAAGCAGTGAGCACAATACCTCATAATAAATGCTTAACAAATCATAGTTATTATTGTTATTCTTTCTTATTTATATATTGATCGTAACAATTTCTTCTATTTTCTTTTGAAAAATGAATTCTAAGTCTTCAACTAACATTGGGTGGGCTTTGATTAATTCCCATCACTGCGACAAATCAGAGTAAAATTTTTTCCTCTGTATTTTTCTTCTTTATACTATGATGCTAGTAACTCTATGTTTACTGATAACACCTAAATTTGTGCTCAGCCTTATAGACTAGTCAAAATGAGGATGTGATTTCATGGGTACCGGGAAATATTATACAAAAATTATTGTTGTCTGACAACCAGAAAATCGATGTCTGAAAGATCACCCAAACAGATGCATAGACTTATAAAATTTTTAGGTTGTAAGAAACTTCCAAATCCTTCTTGAGCAATATCAATTCTAGAGGGAAGAAGGGACTTGGATAAGTGATATAACTAGTTAGTGTGTGATGTGTGACTAGAAAACAGATGTCATAAATCTAGTTCAATATTATCTCTGGCATGATATTCTTTTGCCTAAGGCTCATCAATGTATATTTCCTGTGTCTTGGGAAAGGTCATATTTATTGTTATTATCCTTCTGGATGGATGCCTGGGATCAGCAAGGAATGCCAAAATCCAGAACTTAATTTAAATACTAATAACAAAGAAGGCCAATTCTATAATTTGCCTACACTCTCTCAAATTTGTAGTCTTTCCTTTTTTTCTTATTTCCTTTTTTACCTTTTACCACTCTTTTGCTCCCACCATATCTACCTTGCTCACTGAATACATATCCTGTATTATGACGTAAGATAATTTATTGCCATATGACTTTTTATTTTGGTCTTGATATATTTTTCCTTAATCACTTCCCCACCCTCAGCTCCTTTCATGAAAGGATCCATATATTTTGTTTCTTTGACTGAGATTGTTAAGGTGGGTTAGGGCTTAGTGTGTGCAGGTTTGTTTGTACATTGTATTTAAGTGGATGTACGTGAATGGGGGTGGTTTATAGGACCTACAGGGAAATTTTCCTGCTACTTTTCATATTTATTTTCAAAGACTAAATTCAGGGAAGGAACTAATCAAAGGAGAAGAGATACAAAAAAAGTGAATGATGTCTCATACTACTTTGTCTTAATTGTTTAGATTGGGTAATTTCTATCATTCTTTCTTCAAGGTCACCAATTCTTTCCTTTGTTCTCTCCATTCTGCTATTTAGCTCATCCTTTGAGTGTTTTATTTTGGCTTTTGTGTTTTTCAATTCTAAAATTTTTATTTAGTTCTTTTTCATATCTCTAACTTCTTTGCTGAAACTTTCTATTATTTCAGTTGTTTCTAGGATGTTTGGTTATTCATTAAAGCATTTTTAGAATAGATGCATTAAAGTCTTTGTCAGATAATTCCAAAATCTGTCACTCTGGTGTTGGTGTATGTTGGTAAATGCCTTTTCTCATTCACGTTATGATTTTCCAGGTTTTTGGTGTGATGATTGCTGTTTTGATTGCATGATGAGGTAATTGTGGTTATTCTGTTATGATATTCTGGATATGTTTCAACAGGATGCTTCTGTAACACCAGTTGGAGAAGGGAGGAACTACGCCTCATTACTACTAGATGGGAGTGGTAATTCAGGTTCTCCACTTGTCCTCCTTTGATACCCCCTGGGAGAGGAGGAACCTTATTACTGCTCCTCACTTGCCCACACCGGCAACAGGGGGTCTCATGACTTCCAGGTGGGTATAAAATGTCTACCACTGCACTTGGTAGACATTACTACAAGTAATGTCCCTTACTACATTTGAGAAAAGTTGGAAGTCTAAGCTTTCCCTTTTTCTGGCAGGAATGAGTTTAGATGGCTACAGTTGTTTCCATGGTGTTTCCTGGAATAGGGCAGTATTATCAAAAAGCACTCTACTTGGCTAGGCTGTCCTTTCTAGTCCTTTGGCTTTATTGGGGCTCTTTTTTTGTTTGTTTTTCTCTGTTGATGTTTCTGAATTGCCAACCTCTTGAACACCTAGTTCAGAATATATGTGGTCAAAAATTAAACCTCGGAAAACACCATGTCAATCCTTGGATCCCAAGTGTCCTAGCCAGTCTTCTGCCTTCTTTCCAACTTTCGGAGTATCCTTATGTTTGTTTTATGTATAATATCCAGGGTGTTTAGCTCTCCTTAACTAAGGGAGATATAGGGAGAAGTGTGTTTACTCTATCTTGTCTGGAACTGGAAGTTCCCACTGCCTATTTTTGCACAACCCATACCTTTAAAAGAGTTCTCACATTTTAAATTATATCTCAAATTTTAAAATATATTTTAGGAATCAAAAGGAGCATATTTCATGATACTGAAAATTATGAAATTCAAATTTCAACATTCATAATTAAATATATGTTAGACCACATTCCTACTCATTCATTGTGAATTGCCTATGGCTGTTTTCACATTACAGGATCAGAGTTGAGTATTTGTGATGCAACAGAAACTGTATGACCTACAAAGCCTAAAATATTTACTGCTTGGACATTTGCAGTAAAAGTTTGCTGATCCCTCATTTTAAATTTTCCCCTTGCCTCACTAAAAAATGTAACAATTTTCTTTCTCTCCCTCACACCCCAATTAATAGTCTGCATGCGAGAAAATCATCACACAAAGCTTTCCTCCAGTCAATTACTGCTTCAATTCTCCTAGCCCTCCATTTTAGTCTATAGTTTCTGAATAGGCATTCACTCCAATACTAAGGATCCAATTACCTCTTTCCCTAAAAAACAAAACACCCAAAACAAACAACCAAAACAATAACAAAAACAGGAAAAGTCCAAAAAAATGAAAAACTGCACTCAATATATGAAACGATGATTCTCAAATCATTAGACCTCAGTCAATGCAGAACAGTAATTCCTGTGAGATATGAAACAAATGCAGTGATCCCTACGACTTCTCAGCCTACTGCTTGAGAAACTGTTCAGGTCACAGATCAAGAAGGGAAAACTACGGAGGAGCCTAGGAGTCTCCTGGAGTTGTGGAGACAGAGCTCAGAGTCTGATGGGCCAGTACGACTAGAGTTTATAGGACTAAGTACCATAGCGAGTTGCATAGAGACAAAGCTCAGAAGACCTGTACAAGTTCTCTTGAGTATTCAGCTGAAAAATGCTCAGTGCATGCCTTAGAGGAGACAACTCTAAGTTAGAACATAGACCAAACAAAGGGGTTAGAGGAGGAAAAACCCATTGCTCACACAGGACTAGAAATAAAGAGCACAAAATCAAAAAAAGTGGGGGGATTGGAGGAGACCAGGTACCGTACTCAAGAAGATCTTCTCTTAGGAGTAGGAGAAAATTAACCTTCGGCTAACTGCCATTCTTGTCCTACCTAAACCAATAAAAGCAAACAAAACAAAACAAACAATTTCTGAATAACAACCTCATCACATAAAAAAGCTCAAGAATATTTAGAGGAATACAAAATTAGCAAGCAACCAACAAGATAAAATTCAAAACATGTGATACCAAATTTAAAAAAAAAAAGGAAAATACAACCTATCATGAGGACAAATATCAATCAAAAAATCAATCAATATAATAAACTATTGATACATTAAATAAAAATCATGAAAGGAGCGAGACAAAAAGAGTATGTACTGTTTGATCCCATTACTATACAATTTTAGAAATGAAAACTAATCTATAGTGACAGGAAGCAGAGCAGTCATTTCCTGTGTACTGTTGTTGTTGGGCAGCATTACCAATGGGAATGAGGACATTTCTTTTGAAAGTGATGTTCACTGACTCGTGTTGATGCTACATGGAGGTGTATATATACCAAAACATATCAAATTGTATACTTTATGAGCAGTTCCTTATTTTTCAATTATGCCTCATTACAGCTTTTTTTAAAAACAACCAAGAAAGGCAACAATTGGAAATGGCAAAAATTCAAAACATGAAGGGTACAAAAATAACAACGTGTTTTTCCCGAACATTGTAGGGATTCCATCCCCCCACAGACAGAAGCACTGTAGCATTATTTAGAGTTACCTGACAAAAGTACAGGAGAATTATTTTGTTCTCTAAATCTGGTAACCCTTGCTGTCTGACCACCTCACTGTAGAAACAGACTTCTGAGTTAACTGCAGTAAAACACTAATGTCCATTTATGAATATATATTATATTAATAAGTGATACTATTAACTTATTTTAGCATGTCAGTACTAAATAGAACTTCGAGTAAGTGAAGTATAAAGGCTATGGATCTATGTGTCACTAAGCTGCAAAAGCTAAACAAAGGTCTGATAAACCAATGTTTGTAGGACATTAGGAGGACACAACTGGACCTCATACAATACTTTTAGAATCGCTTTATGGGACAATGGTTAAGAGCACTGATCTGGAGTAAAAACAGCATTCAAATCCCAGTTCCTATACGTACTACCTGTGTGAAGTGGTGGAAAGTTATATAACCCTGGTCTCAAGGCTCCCATGTGTAGACTGGTCACCAGATTATCATGTGATATGCTTTCATTGAAGTTACCTTTTGAGGATACAGAAGTGTTTAACCATTGTCTGACACATACTGAAAACTGAATGTGTGACAGTGATTTCATTTATTATTCCAACACAAACAATTTGCCAAAGTAATATTTATGATGCTTCAGTTATCACATACACAGCAGAATCTTTGGCATGCATTGTTCTCATTTATTATTCTTAATCATCGACTGTCCTTGCAAATTAATGGAATTATCTCTTGTATAGAAATATGTACAAGTTGTCTGGAACACTAGATAACCAAAAAGGATTATTCACTACAAAAAATAGAAATATGCTCTAAATGGTGACTGCTAGATAACTATTTTCTCTGATGTTTTTGCTAATTAATTTGCCAATTTAATCTATTTAGCAAACATACATAAACTATATTCAGTATTTTCAAGAGAAAAAAACTGCATGCCAACTTACGTATTTGACATTATTTTTTTCTCTTTAGCCCATAAAATTCTTATTTTTTTTGTAGAAATTTTTAGCGATTCCAGTGATAACCTCAGTAGAAGCTGAAAAATTAAACAATTCCTAAATTGTAAGTTTTTTTCCTTTTGTTCACTTTCTATTCTATTTCTTTTTAAAACAACAAACAAAAATACCTAACCGATTGTATCCTTTGAGTTAACTGAGTTAATAAATGTTAAGTCTATAGAATTTATCTCTTTTATGAGTCAAATGTTTTGAGATTTCAGGAATGTTTTTGAATTCCCACTAGAATGAACAAATGCCATGTAATAACTTCCACAACTAGGGTCACAATTTTAAAGATTAGGTTTAGATATAACGAAACAGCAAAATAGACTTGAAGTTCATAAAGGAACCATCATCCTCAGCTCATTGTTGTCTTGCCAGGTTTGCATCTTCATTTGCCATAACAACAATGTCAAGCATGCATGGAGCTATTTATAGTTTGGAAAGGGATGGTCACCACGAATTTGATGGTCTTTATAGTCATCAAGGATTTCACACATGCTCTAACCTCCAGTTAGCTATAATTTTTATTATACCCAAATGTTATTGGCTTGCAATATCGCTATTCTTCTGCCATCCTCAAATGTTCTATAAATTTGAACTAATGTTATTCAGTCCAACACATGGAATGCTAGAACACTATATTAGATAATAAACAACTTTGGTAAAGCACTGGTGCCACAGATTCTAGGTCATCCTCTTATATAAAGCATGTTTTTTCTTTAGATGAGATAAAAGAGGGGGTGATACTGATTTTTTATTATAAAATCAAGAAATAATTTTATAAAAAAATCATTTAAAGTCTTCACACTTAATTATGGATAAATATGTAGACATTGTGCAGGTTGATATTTTAAAAACACATCTATAGTTTCTAAAATTCTACACTGTTTAAAATTAGTCTCTAAAGTGCATTTCTAAAATGTACAACATAATTTTATGTAAGCATAAGCAAACTAACCTCAAAACACCTAAATCCTTTCTATTTACTGACATTGCTGCATGTTAATTTCTCAAAATATATTGGGATGTAATGCAGTGTGGCAGTACATAGCTTTATGCATATATATCACAACTAAATTTTATTATTGACTAAGGAACAGATCTTGCTTTACTTGAAATGTGCCTCAACTTAAAGGTTTGTGTTTTCAATTACTCTTATTAAGGGTTTAAATACATGTATATATACATAAACTATAGAACTGTATATGAATGACATGTCAATTACATAATATATCATTTACAA
Organism: Rhinolophus sinicus; assembly: GCF_057876585.1. NCBI lineage: Eukaryota > Metazoa > Chordata > Mammalia > Chiroptera > Rhinolophidae > Rhinolophus > Rhinolophus sinicus. Next base: position 24,850,895 of record NC_142504.1, read on the forward strand.
TACATATTAACAGATATTTACATATTTGATACAGAACTACCAAATAAAGGTATACTTTGATGTTGCTTCAGAGGCAAAAAATGGATTTCAAGATGCTAACATATGTACTGAAGAGAGAACTTCAAGGGACAAAATAATGTGACCAGTGGTACTATAATAACAATATCATTAACCAGATTCTTATTGAATAAACCTCTGAAATTTAAATGAACTTAGCTGTGCAAAATAAATACACGGGGTCTGACAATTAAGTTCAAGAACTTGTTGCAATGACATTGCTAACCTTTTTTGATATCAGAGGGATAATTCATTATGAATTTGTACCTACTGGACAAACAGTTAACCAAGTTTACAATTTGGAAGTGCTGAAAAGGCTGCATGAAAAAGTTAAACAACCTGAACTTTTCACCAACAATCCATGGCTCTTGCATCACGACAATGCACCAGTTCACATGGCACTGTCTGTGAGGGAGTTTTTAGCCAGTAAACAAATAACTGTATTGGAACACCCTCCCTACTCACCTGATCTGGCCCCCCAATGACTATCCTTTACCTTAAGATAAAGTAAATATTGAAAGGAAGACATTTGGATGACATTCAGGACATCAAGGATAATATGATGATATCTCTGAAGGCCATTCCAGAAAAGGAGCTCTAAAATTGCTTTGAAGGGTGGACTAGGTGCTGGTATCGGTGCATAGCTTCCCAAGGGGAGTACTTCGAAGGTGACCATAGTGATAGTCATCAATGAAGTATATAGCATTTTTTCTAGGATGAATTCATGAATTTAATTGTCCAACCTCATATATGAAGTTTTGCACTTTACAACATCCCAGGTAAAGTAATATGGAAATCATCAAGGGTAAAAGCAGACTGCATTAACAATAAAGGATTATATATATATATATATATATATATATATATATATATATATATATATATATTTTAAAGTTTGGGCTTTTATTAGAAGTAACATGTAGTTGAATAAGAATTCAGATGCACAATAAAATCTTCCTAAGTCATATAACTACCATGTTTTTAATGAGCAAAAGTGGAAACTAGCTAAATGAATACATAAAAAATGCAGTTGACTTGTAGCCTGGCAAAAGTTTCCTAATGTACAGTGATTACAAAAGGATAAGGTCCCAGTGGCATTATCACATGCAGTGTCAGATGTTATATTATCTGGACAAAATTATGTCTTGCCTAGGAATATTATAATGGAATGATATTTTATGCTTAGTAATCATTATAGACTAATTACATTTTAGCAGGAGATTTTAAGCATAAAAAAATCAGTAAGAGTATATGGAAGCAAACATCTTTGTTTTTAGGTAGAAAGCATTTTATAACAGGAAACAATGATAGGATATTGTAAACATTTTACTTTGCCTACCTTTGTATTTCAGTAGTTCAATACAACCACATTTCTCCAAAGACTCATTGTATTATTGAAAGGTAATGGTGGGAACCAACTTAAGAACATGTAAAATGCAAGATTTTTTAATCAATGAGAAGCTATTAATTTAACCAACCCTTCCTGTAATAATATTGAGACAGACTGTCTGCCTGTTTTTACATTATAGCTAGCTGTGCAATCTGTAGAATTTAATGAGGTGTGTAATTTTTGTGAACTTATTGATTCTGAGAGATTCAAAGATTTTAATGCCACTAAACTGTACTATTTTTACTTTTAATTTATCTTATATAAAGACAATAATGTTTTAGTGCCAGCTGTCGATCTTTCTGTACTGTTCTTATAACATTAACTACTTTTCTCTAAACATACATGGAAAGTATCTTTGGAAGAATACACAATTTAATAGGGAGAAGCTCTTCTCTCTATTAAATTATTTTCATACTCTCTATTCAGGGATTTCATAATTTCAAATAATTTCTTCTTTTGAATTGCATCATCTTGAACTCTGAGATTTGTGCACGGACCCATTATGTCTTATTTCATCTATGTGTGAAAGAACCACATACATTGTCTCTTGACAGTATTTTTGTGCTCTGGAAAGTTAAGACAGCTTCTGAGTCATTCAAGAAATCATGCAATTCACTAGAATAAACTAGTCTACTCTCTATTATTTCTGATAGTCTATGAGGTCTGATATGGTGGAATACTTCAATAAATTATATGCGAAAATGTCACATGTAATTTGTAAACCAGTTTTATAGCACTACATTTTGTGATTAACCATAGTACAGTATTAATAGCTACTTATCCAACACAAACCAGAGAATGTTGGGAGTGTTTTCTATATTTTATAACAGATTATTTGAAATACATAAGGCTATCTGTGATATTTGCATATTGATAACATTCAAGTTTTGATATATTCATAAAATTATTCAAAGAAAGGATGCTGAAATTCTGGCTCATAAGCTGCTCAGAATTAAATTCAGTGGCTGCATGATGTGTTTTATCATCATGCTAACCCCAAAAATCACTAATAAGAACTGATTTTCCTGGTAATTAAAGGTAGAGAACAATTCTGCTTTTATCTAATTTTTATAGAGAGATATTTGGGGTAAATTTTCATTTTAAGAAAAGATCAAGGTAGAGGAAAGTATGTTCCCCTGCTTAAAAGGTTTACAAACATTAGGTTTAGTAAATATTGATGCCTATTTTAATTCCTTGGGTATCCATCAGTTAAAACTAAAATAAGTATTTCAGAATTGACACGTTGATATAGATGACTAGCAAACTAGAAAGCCCATGTGTACATAATGCTAGTTGGTGGTTTTAATGTTTGTTTTCTAGCTGTAACCAAACATCCCTTCTACCCCTTATTGACTCAATATGATCAATAGCCTTTAGTGCAAAACTTTTGTCTAAGGTATTTTAAAAAGTCAGAGCATACTGCATCTACTCTTCCCTCTTTATGTGTCCAATTGTACAATTTTCCAGTATTATTTAGGCCCATTTTCGCTACTCAAATATATCAGATATTTTATCAAATTGTTCCACAAAATTGTCCTTATTTAATAATGTAACAAAAAGGTGGAATATATATATTCTGGGAATTCAGGGGCAGAAAAGGTTATTTCCAGTTTTGGAAACCACAGAATGCTTCCCAGAGGAGTTGGTCCATCATTGTTTAATTTAGTTACTACTTATGTCAAATGAAACAGATCATGTTCATTTATAGCAGTGGTTCTTAATCTTTAACATGCATCAGAATCCCTAGAGGGCTTGTTACAACACAGATTTGTGGGCTCTATCCTCAGAATTTGGTGCAGGAGGGTTGGGGTAGGATCTGAGAATTCACTGTTCTGACATGTCCCCTGGTGGTGCTGATGCTGCTCATCTGGCTACCACACTTTGAGAACCATTCGTATAGAACTGGACAATGAAGTCAATTGGACTAAGCTATCTGCCTTTCATTCCTGAGGAAAACTTAGCCTTAGTATTTCCGAACAGTCCATAATTCATTTCCATCTTTCTCCTTTTATCATTCAAACAATTGAATATTTGCTTTGAATTCCTTTGAAATGTGCATTAGTTTTCTGTTGGCTAATTATTGTTCTTGCTTTTCAACTTACTGTAATATTTTTATTTTCTAATTACAGTTTATATTATTCATTTCACGATAATCTATTCATTAATTTCTATAACTAGCAAGCTAGTCTAAATATTAAAAAAACCCACCAAAAAAAACACACCAAGAAGTGGTTTTCATTTTGTGGTATTAAGTCTCATGGAATACCTACACTTACAATGGATTTTGCTGATGACAAGTGTAATATATATTTGTCTTAGCCTGGTTTCCCCAGAAAGCGGAACCTGAAAGAAAGGATTAAGTGCTACTCCTTTATTATGGAATGCAGTCCCACAAGCAGGAAAAAGGGGAAATGAGAGTGTGACAAAGAAGGAAGGACCGCAAATAAGAAGATGTGCTTTCAACTTGGCCAGCCCTTGGTTATCAAGCACAAATTACTCCATCTCCTGAGTCTGTCTAACTAGAAGTCTTATAAATGACTGCTTTTTAGGGCAGTCCATCAAAAAAGAGGAACAGAAAAGAATATATTCACTAGCTACTTTCTCCCACTGGTCAAAGGTGAGCCCACAAGGCATTAAATTCCTCTGCACTTCCTAACTGTGCACATGGTTTTGATATGTCATGCGTTGTTGTACATAGGGAAACCATAAGGTTTGTGCCCCCCAAAAAGTGCTGAGATGTCATGAAGAAAAAGGTTACCCCTAATGTTTGGGAGAGGCACAGATGGCCAAATGCCCAAGAAACAGTTGAGGACAAAAGAAACTAAAGTGTTCCATAACAGAGGCTATAATACCTGTTGTAAAATGTCATCTTCCTTCTTCCTTCTGCCATTTTATGACGGTGCTCAGTAGTTCATAATCACTGTTTTTCATATTTATTATTGCCCTGACATCAAGGAAACCAGTCTTTCTTGACTCTGCTCTTATTTCCTGGTGACTCTTTAATGCGGGTACCATTTATGTGGGTACCTTTTCCTTTACAGACCCCTTAAAATTATTTGGAATTTTATCCTTGGTCATTTTCTCTTCTCACTTATACTTTCTCTTGATAATCTCATCTAGTTACACCTTCAGCTGACATCTATATGCTCATTGCCTCAAAATGTATTCATCCCAGATGTCTTTACTGAGCTGTAGACCTATATGTCTAATGGCACACTCTCTATTCCTGCCTCAATGTTTTGTAGGAATTCAAGCTTTGCAAGGTTGAATACATTATCTTCTCTCCCAGAATATCTGTTTATCCTGCATTTCTTAACATACCATTACCCTTCCCTTTCCACATCCAGTCTTCATGTAGTATGGATGGTTTATTTTAATTTCCTGAATCTGTCTAGCGCTCTCCATCCCCGATACTACTATGCCTATGTGGGTCACTGGTATCTCTACCTGGGATTACTGCCACAGGCTTCTTATTGGATGACTCTCTTTTAGGCTTCCTACTTGTTCTACTGCTTAACAGTCTTCCATTTTACCCAAACTTTTCAGGAAGAAGAGCCAACATCTCGGCATGTCTTTAACGATTTGCTTTTTGCATACTTCTTGAGTTTAAGCATTCACCACTCCCAGTGAGTTGCCACGAGATGCAATCAAACTAATCCATGTTTAGTTTCCTCAACCTACCCCATTCTGACTTAACTTCAGGTCTTTTTTATGAACCAACATTAAGTTTCCTCTTTATCTGACTCAGGTTTATAGGTTCTTTGATATTAACTTTACTAGAAGGTCCCATCTTAACAGTCCTACCTCCAACCTAGACTTGTTACACTTCTTCTTCTGTTTGCTCTGGTTGCCCTGTCTGTCCTCTAATCAAAGAATACAGATAGGCAATCGGTATTCCAATCTGCTGTTTACTTATGAATTCCCTTGTTTAAATTGTGAAGTTCTTGAAGGCTGGAACTGCCTTGAATAGATCCTGATCCATATTAAATGGCCACTATATGTTTGAACAAGTTCATCAATAATAATATTTACTGATGAAATAATTTACTACGTTATATGAGTTATATTATCCCCTTCTTGGCTGAAAAAACTGAGGTTCAGAGAGAGTACATAAATTGCCCAAAGTCAAACAGCTAGTAAGTGACAAAGTCAGATTCAACTTCAGGCATATCTGATTCCAGAACCTTTGTCTTTACCACAGAGCTACATTGAAAGTGCAAGGATTCAAATTCTAACTCTGCCTTTTGCCAGATTAAGGCTTTACTTGACCTCTTTTAAAAGCTGTGAGTCAATCTGCCAAAAAGGGAAGGTAATACATGTGATGGTTTTCTAGATAAAATAAGAAAATATATCATAACAGCATAGACTTTATAATAAACATTATTCTTATTTTACTTATTTACTTAAATTTTAGGAATCCAAGCATGGGGAGTATAAAATATAGATCACTAGGAATATCATGAACGGATTTAAAAATTCATAGTTCATCAGAATTTAATAGCCCAGGAACCCTCTACTTTCCTAACAATATGAAAAATAAAACAATCATATCATGAAACACTATATACATTAGAGACATTTCATTTGAAATTTATAGGAAATTACTGGAGAGAAAAATACTAAGGTGGAGAATCTTCAAAGGCAATGGATTCTTTTACTGTAACTTTACACTTATAGATGAACTGACAAAAAGAAAATTCTGTTACATTTACCTGGGTTGAACACCAAGGGGGGGCCAGTAGAATAACATTTAACATTGAAGACCCGAGAAAAACCACCTAAGGCAGCCTTGCACTTTTTGGCAAGCTTGTTAGTCTTTACTATTGCTATATTTTTCTTAGGAGGGCTGAAGAGTGATACATTTTTGTGCTAGTGATTTTTAACAATAGTCCCTTTTGAGTGATTAAGGATATGCATGTGAGTGTGTATATATGCACATATATACACACACATATGTATTTATATATGAACGTATATATATATACTGTCCAACAATATATGATAAGTAAAACATATAACAAGCCTAATTTTCCTTCTGATTTAATAGGGTTCGATAAATGGAAACTGTGCAGTCAGAATAATGAAAAGAGGACATAATATATCTCATTCTGTTTGTGTCCTTTCTATGTTCTTTTGTCCTTTGATTGCACTGGTGGATAATATTATTTTGTTCCCAAGGAAATATGTCCCTTTGATTAGGTTGTAGATATTCTCTCATTTGTCACTGTTCTATCAAGCTATGCCATATAACAGCAGGAACTCTTGATTATTTAATTGCTTGTAAGAACTCATTAAATTCGACTATCAATCATGGGACATATGGTAAACATCACCCAATGGCGTGAGAGGTTGTAGCAATGATCTGTCACTAGGGCAAACCCTTTTTCAGCAATACAGACATTGGTTTAGTTGTCTGATCATAATTATTTTTAATTGATATTGATTTACAACTCAGGGTTCATCTAGTAGCCTTAATCTACACTTTGAAGTTAATAATATACGCATTTATAATTTTATTAGAAACATACTCAAATGAATCTTTTCTACTTTGTACCTGATTTTCTTCTGTAATAATTGCATTTATTCTTCTGCAAACAGTACATAATACATTTTTAAACCTATTATTTTCTGTTGATAGAATTTAAATAATACTTCTTAATAAATAGACTACAAAGTCAATATCAAAACTTGGTTATAATCAATTGTGGGGAAACAGCATCTGTAGAGATTATTTCTGAAATTATCCTTTTCAAATCAGAGAAAATCAAAACAGCTATCTCGGTAGGAGTAAAATTATAAAGTTTAAGTGAACACAGTTTTTTAAAATGTGTATTTATAGGGAAGGTTTAGAAGTATCTAGCCCTCCACTGTATTCAATGTCAGTTGTCTTTAGGAATTGACATTCAATGTAAAATAAATTTCTATCTCATTAGCCCATTTCTTAGAAAACCATGCATTTAGTGGTTATCTAAATCAGGTGTATTTAGAAGTGAGAAAAAAAAATAAAACCCCCATTTCCCTCTTCAGATAGATTAATAAGCATGGATGCCTTTAGAAAATCGTAATTCTAGCAGCCTCCAGAACTATCTACCAAAAAGGGGCTCATACTTGTGGAGGAACAACTGTGGGTTCTATTTGTTAACTTCCTCAATGCCTCCCTCAACAAATCTTTCCTCTTGCTGCTTAAATTGCAGAAACAGTAGAGTGCAGCTCCCCTGGTCTCCCTGGAGGAATGGAGAGATTAGAAGTTTCAGTCTTTCTCTGAGCAAAGAACTAATTGATTAATGTGGGGGTGAATTTCAAAAAGTTGAAGACACTCAATTCTGTTTTGAAAATATTTTTGGTGAAGCAGGATTGATAGGTCCATAATGTCAGAGACAATATAAGGGTAATATACACAGCAGCTACTTACTCTTTTCTGCATTAGAATGACACTGTATGTAGGTTGGTTGAAATTGTTGGAATACTGTGTCTCTAAGAATAGAAGCACCGCAGGGCAAAAATTTTGTCACACAATTTCTTCTAGTGGTTAGAATAAATATATAGTAGGTGCTCAATAAATATTTGTAACATGAATGAGTGAATGAATGAATGAGTGAATGACTACTATATCAATGTACTTATACCTCAATGTGTTTCCCTAGGAGAAGAATGTTTTTTGTTTTAAATTTCTGCAGTTAATACTAAAGGTATTAATTATTTTGCTGTATGATATGCTGACACTTTATAAGCAGTGTCTCATTTAAGCAAATAGCAAGTTAACTATGTCTTACCCATATTTCCAGAGCTGACAGAGTGGTTATATGTAATAGGCACTGTGGTAAACGCTTTACCTATATTATTGCATATAATTATTATTATAAGCATGTATAGAATAGGTACTATTATTAGTCCCATTTTACAGGAATGGAAACCGTGGTTTAGTGAGGGTAAGCTATTAGGTTGGTACAAAAGCTATTGTGGTTTAAAAGGTTAAAAATAATTGCAAAAACTGCAATAACTTTTGCACCAACCTAATACTTGTTTAAAGAGATAAAATGAGTAAGTCACAGTCCAGATTGGAATCCAAGTCTGCCTGCCTCTTGTTTTCACTAACAGTTCCATGTCTAGAGCCAGTAAATATGGGGCCCTTGTACTGCTACTCTCTTCTTTTATTTACTAATTGTTTATGGCATGTCCTCAGAATCTTCCTCAACATAAGGCTCCATGTAGGCATTGTCCCTTTGCATGTGAGTAAAACCATTCTGCTGTCCCTGTGTTCTTCTCAACTACAATTAACCACTAACAATACAGGGTCAACTGCATTTATACATTAGAATAGCATAAAAACAAAGCAGTTATAAATTGAATATGAGAAGCAAAGATAGTAAATCAAGATACTGTAGAAACATGAATGGTTGGATTTCTTCCACTTTCTCTGTAACATTAGAGATCCCGAATACATACAACACATGCTGACCATTTCTCAGCTCACAGCAGCTAAGGGATAAACCTAGAGAAGAGTTTTCAACACTGAAACGTAACTCAATCTTAATTTTTGTTAGTGCGATGTAACTAAATACATCTGAAGTGCTTATTTCCTTCCCTTTCTCTGGTTGCTGAGAAGGACACTAGGATTCCACTTCCTGGGGGATAATTCTTGAGTTATGTTTTTTTTTTTTTTCTCCCTTTATGTTAATCAACATTTGACCTTATCAATTGCAACAGATTTAATGTCATCTCTGAAACTTGGTCTGGCTTTGATAAGAATTCGCACTTTGTGCACCCATAGCACTTTGATCATCGTAACAACATGACTTATACTACAATTTACTTATACTAAAATTTATAATTTTATACCTTAATATTCCTGTCACCTCTAGTAGGCTCTGAGCTCTCTGGGGTAAATTAATTTTAAAAAGCTATGTCTTACCCATATTTGCACAAGTTATGCAGTAAAAATTTCATCTTGTAAATTCTAATGTTCCTTAATTGAGTGAATGGATTAGTGACACAAGCTAGTGTACAGCTGTATTCTAGGGCAGTCCACATTTCACTTTTTACTTAATTCTCTAATTGTCAGTTTACATGTTTGATCTTCCTATCTTTAGACTGCCCAAAGCACATATATTAAAGAGGCAACAGCAAATGTTTATTAAATTAAGTGAAACCTATCTTACCATTGATACAAATATTGAATCTGTCAAACTTTTGGATGCGTTTCTTAAGTCAGTTATGCATATTACCCACAATTCCCAGATATGCACCTTCTTGGTGAATATGCTTAACAGTATTATGTATATAAAATTAAGAGTATTTGAACTGTTAGGATAAATGATATGCTTACTAAAACTAAATAGTAGACCCTAATAAATCTATATGGTTTTCTCCACTTGAAACAAATTTACAGTATACAGTATCAAGAAACCAACACTGCCATGTGGAACCAGTGAAAATGACAAAGAATACAATGAGGTCTTGTATTCATAGCACAGGCATTCCGTGATACACTTGTCTTTTTATGATTAATTTAGACATTTTCACTAATAGATTCAAAGATAATTGGCAGATAAACAGCTGTGCTATCCCTATAACAGGAGAGGAAATGAGTAAGGGATATTAAATAAGGGAAAATGTTGCTCAGGTGCATTAATCTGGAAAATGGAGCTCATCGTAAAACATTCTGTCTTCCTTGATATTTGGATTTGAAAATTGGAGTATTAAGGCATAAAAACATGATAGGGTGCCATGAGAAGCAATAATCTCCTTCTGAGACCAAGTTATTATTAAAACAATATTATTTATGGGTAAAAGAGTCTTGCGATTTCATTATTCAGTCTTTTACTAAAATTTACAGTATACCTAAGAGGAAATATTTAAAATAATTTTTCCAAAAATGTATAAATGCTGAGTTAAAACAACACGTTTCAGAGAATATTAGGAATAAAAACAAAACAAAACAAAACAAAACCCATAATAGGTTTAACTCACTTTTGTTATTGTTGTTGTTGTTCTTTTTTTTTTAATCTGCAGATAGGAATATTTGTGACTATACAAGTGTAAAGTGCTGAAACCATCAATGACTTCAAAATAGTTGATTTTATAATGTAATTGTTCATCTTTTAAAACAAACTCCTAGAAAATATATATCCTATTTGTAAGTCTGGAAGAGGCAATCAGTCAGTATCATTAAATTTACCAAATTTAATTTGATGCCAAATTTAAATAGACAATTGAATTCAGTAGTTGCCTTAATAGGTTAAGTAATATCTTAGATGCTTTTGTAACATTTGTATAAAACTGTTTTCCTGTTCTATTTGCTTGCTTCATTTTTTATGAGTATAGTAAGCCACTGTACTTTAAATTTTTTTTGCACATGTAAACTATTAACTCAGGTCTTTATAGACTTAGTATATTGATGAGAACTGCATTATACTAATTTTATGACTTTCAGATAGGTTAGTGCCAGTGAGGTCAGCTCAAGAGTAATGAATGTCATTTTAAAATACTATTTTCATACTGATATTGCTGTGGAAAAATACCAAAGAGGCTGTGAGATTATGCCACAAAATACAGAAACTGTTCCAGGAATAAATGCATAAACTCAGCTGCGCAAGTGTACAGAAAAACCCATTAAAACCCATTAAAAAGACCCAAACTGTAGACAGAAGATAAAAAAGGATCGATCAGCTGCATCCATGAAGGCAATAGATTGTCCATTTATTAATTAAAAGTACATTTTATATATTGTGATGTGATAAATAGTTTGGCTGTAGAGGTTAATTCCCTCAGATCTGTATTGAGGGCTATTAGCATTGATAAATTATGCACTATGACATTTAACATTTCTGATAGACATTCTAAAGGAGTGCTGTACCTGCAGCTTTGTTTCTGCTATTTGCACAGCAATTTAGTCTGGCTATTGTTAACTGTGAAGTATTACTAATAATAAACATGTGCTTTTGTGGTTGTGCCATTATACTTCTAGAACCAAATTGAAGTTTCTTGGAGTGTAACTGTCATGATTACCAGAAAACACAGAGTACTACTGCCGAATGTAAACATCATTGGGCATCATGAGCATATTAACTTAAATATCTAAACATATGGGATATGTTATATACACAATATGGAAACATATTTATATAATTTTTATAGTGATAATGTGTGATGCCATCAACTTGTTTTTATAAATTACCATAGGGACATTTTAAAAATTGTTTTCTGTGGTCTTTTTCACTTTTTGAAATCTTTATTCAATTTATTGGGGTGACATTGGTTAGTAAAATTATGTAAGTTTCAAGTGCACAATTCTATAATACACCTGCTATATTTTGCATTATGTGTTCACCACCCAGAGTCAGTTCTCCTTCCATCACCATATATTTGACCCCCTTTCATCTCTTCTACAACCTTTTGGCCCCTCTTACCCTCTGGTAACCACTAAACTGTTGTCTGTATCTATGAGTTTTGTTTGTTTGTTTGTTGGTCTTGTTTGTTTGTTGCTTTCAGTTTTATATGCCACATAAGAATGAAGTCATATGGTTCTCGACCCTTTCTGTCTGACTTATTTTGCTCAACATGATAGTCTTAAGATCCATCCATGTTGTCACAAATGGCAATATTTCATCTTTTCTTATGGCAAAGTAGTATTCCATTTTGTATATATACCATATCTTCTTTATCCAATCACCTATTGAAGGACACTTTAGTTGTTTCCATGTGTTGGCCACTGCAATGAACATAAGGGTACAAACAGTGTTTCCCCGAAAATAAGACCTAACCGGAAAATAAGCCCTAACATGATTTTTCAAGATGACATCCCCTGAACATAAGCCCTATATCAGTCTTTTGGAGGAAAAATTAATATAAGGCCTGGTCTTATTTTCAGGGAAATATGGTATGTCTTTATGGATAAATGTTTTCAGATATTTTGGGTAGTTACCCAGAAGAGGGATTGCTGAGTCGTATGGTAATTCTATTGCTAATTTTTTGAGGAACCTCCATACTGTCTTCCAAATATGTGTACCAATTTACATTCCCACCAGCAATGTATGAGGGTTCCTTTTTCTCCTCAACCTCTCCAACACTTATTACTTCTCTCCTTGATAATAGCCATTCTAACAGGTGTCAGGTGGTATCTCATTGTGGTTTTGATTTGCATTTCCCTAATAGCTAGTGAAGTTGAGCATTTTTTCATATACCTGTTTACCATTTGTATGTCTTCTTGGAAGAAGTATCTATTCTGGTCCTCTGACTATTTTTTCCATTAATGTTAAGAAAATGTTTAGAACATTTTCTGTGATATATAAAGTTTTTAAAATCTATTAAAGACCTTTGCATGCACAAATGGTTTGTTTGGGAAAAGTGGAACACAGAGTAAAGTATAATAGAACTTGAAGAAAAATAATACCCAGGCAAAGATTGAGAATAATATCACATATGTGTGATACACATAAGTGCAAGACATTTTTCGATTAATAAAAGGAACTTCATCTGTAATATCTTAATCTTGCCAATTATCCCATAAGACTTAATGGAAAAAATTCATACCTTCAATGATTAGAAGATCAAGACTTCAAGAATTTAAATGGTTTGCCTGTACTGATAGGTGGGAAACCAGTAACCAGAATCCAAGTTATTTAAATCCTGTTTATTGTCTATTTTCTATTATGATACAGTGTATTTTTTTATTCAAGGGAACACTAGAAAAGATGAAAGGTAATAGTTGTAGAGTGTTAAGTACAAGATGTGACCAAAAATATTATAAATGTTTAAATTAAAAAGAAAATATTACAGTAAAAGACATGTTGCCATTATACCCCTCAAAATACTCCCCGTCACTTCAAACACACTTATCTCATCATTCCTGCCACTTTCTGAAGCAGTTCTGGAAGTTCTTTTTCTTTCTTTTCCTTTTTTTTTTTTTTTTTTTAAATGAAAGTTTTCTTTCTTTTTTTAAAAAAACGTTTATTTAAGCGTGTTTTTCCAGGCCCATCAGCTCAAAGTCAGGTAGTTATTTCAATTTAGTTGTAGAAGGCGTAGCTCACAGAGACCCATGTGGGGATCGAACCAGCAAACTTGTTGTTAAGAACACCATGCTCTAACCAACTGAGCTAACTGGCCGCCCCCATGGAAGTCCTTTTTTGTGAGTGTCTTTACCAGCATTTAAAAAATGATGTGTGTAGAGAATGGCCTGAGAAATGGGTAAATGTTTTCCATCATGACAATGTTCTGTGTCACCCATCACTTCTGGTACAGCAATTTCTGACAAATAAAAACATTATGATGTGCCCTCATTCACCTTATTCACTGGATTTGACATGAGTTTTGGCTGTTCTCCAAAGCCAAAATGACCATGAAACGTAAATGTTTTGAATTGATTCAGGACATTGAGGCAGCCATGACAGTGCAACTACCGGTAAAAACATAAAAGAGGACTTCCAGAACTGCTTTAGAAAGTGGCAAGAACGATGGGGTAAGTGTGTTTGAGTGAGGGGGAGTGTTTTGAGGGGGATAAATGGCAATGTCTTTTACTGCAATAAAGATTGTAAGATTTAAACATTCACTGTATTTTCTTATTACACCTCACATGTCAGAATCAACTTTATATATCTGCTTTTATTTAATCTCACACACACAAAAAAATAGGTACATTGAATTAACTACTATATGAACTATCTCACCCCAATCTAAATTGCATAATAAACCTCTAAAACAGTGCCTCTCAACCATGACTACACAAGAAGCCACCAATGGACTCTAGAAACTGTAAAAATGTAGGGATATATGCATATGACCAAGACAGTAACATAGATACGATTCAGCGTCCTATGTGAAGAAGCTATAATGTAGGACAAAAAACTGTTTCCAAGACATTGGACATCAGGCAACTATAAAAGTGAATCTTGAAAGAAAAGAAATATATCAACTGAGCCCCACAATTGCCCCAGTTTATTGTCCTGAGTTTCCTGGCAAATAGAGAAAATCCATGCAGACTCTGGTGGACTCTTTGAGTTGAGGTGATGTTGCTGAGAGTCCAGCAAATGTGGCTGAAGTTCACAGGACAGAATGCCAGAGAAGAGAGAACTACACACAGACAGAATCCCACAGATTTGTTGAAGGCCTGCTTGATTATTAAGCAGATTATTTAGAACATGCATGTGAGAAAAATATCCATGTCTGGGGAAAGAATTACCTAAAGGATTAGTGGGAACAATACTAGGAGTTTATACAAGGCTGGGAATAGTGCCTGTCACCACCAGCCAAACAAAATCATAATTTATGGTACACTGGATATGTTACTAAAAGAGTCCCTCAGTTTTGGGGAATAAATAGCCCTGGATTAATGCTCTGCTCCTACATTTTAAAAAAATCATAAAACTGAGTCATTAAGTGTCAAACTTTTCCAAGAACTTAACTATGTTCAACAAACTCATCAAGAATGTTTATAGAAATTTGAAACTATCCATCGATCAGCAACGTAAAATTTACCATGGCTAGTATCCAATGAAAAAATCAAGAGTCATTCAAAGAAGTATAAAAACATGACCCATAATGAGTAGAAATTATGATATGAACTATCTAAAATGAAACACAGAAGAAACATTTTAAGCGCATAACTGAGCTGTGGGACAGTTGTGAGTGGCTTAATATCTATGTAATGGGAAGCTCTGGAAGACAGAAGAAAGAGAGGTGACAGAAAAAATATCTGAAGTGAAAATATCCAAAATTTTTTCTAATTTTGATGAAATCTATAAACACACAGATACAAATGCTCAATGAACCCCAACCATAAGAAACATAAAGACAAGTACACCAAAACAAATCATAATCAAATTTTATAAAGATACTTTAGAGAGAAAAATCATAAATGTATCCAGAGAAGCAAGAAACACATATAAAGGATCAAATGTCTCATTAAAACACCATAAGTAAGAAAACAGTGAGGCAACATTTTTAAAGTACTAGAAAGAAAAAAAAAATATCCTGTGCATCTACAATTTGTTATCAATCAATTATATATTTAAAAACAAAGTTAAAAGGATTTTCAGACATACAAAAGCTGAAAGAATGAATAACTAGCAGAAACATATTAGAAACAGTAAAATAAGTTTTTCAAGCAAAAAGAAAATTGACACATGAATCAATAAAAGGCTTAAGGAACATCAGAAATGTTAATTATCTTTATAAATATATAATATTTAAAAATATTTAAATCTTATCAGCACATAATTTTAAAACAAAAATAATGACAATGTGGTGTGGAGTTTATAATTTATGTAGACATAAGATATAGACAAATTAGTGCAAAAGCTAGAAAGAGAACTATGTAAGGATATTTTAAGATGCTTATACCATGAATAAAATGGAATAAGATCACTTGAAAGCTGACTGTGCTAAGTTAAAGATGTTTACTATAATCCTAAAATAACTACCAAAACAACAAAAAAAACTATAGCCAATAGGAGAAAAAAAAGAATCATGGTAAATCATGGTAAAAAGAATCATGGAAAAAATATGGTAAATTACAACAAACCAGAAAAAGAAAAACAGAACAAATACCAGATGAAACAAATAGAAAACAAATAGTAAGAGGACAAATTTAACACTAACCATGTCTAAAATCACTCTAAATATAAAGGATCTAAATTCACAAAATAAAATGTTGAAAAATGTCAGATTGAATGGAAAAAGCAATACCTAACTATTAGTTGCCTAAAAAGAAAAATATATGAAGACACAAAGAAGCTAAAACTAAAAGGATAGAAAAGTAAATATCAAGCTAACACTAATATAAAGAAAACTAAAATGACAATAATGACATCAGACAAAGTCAATTTCAGAGCAAAGACTATTGTCAGGAACAAAAAGTCATTTCATACTGATAAGGGTTCAATTAATCAATGCGGCAAAAAAATCTTAAGCATTTATGCATCTAGCAACAATGCTTCAAAATCCATTGAACAAAAACAGAACTGCAAGGAGAATAGACAAATTCACAATTATATTTGGGATTAATCCCTCTCACAAATGGTAGAAGAAGTAGACTAGACAAAACAAAACAGAAAAATTAGTGATGATACCAAAGACGAACTATCAAGGGATTTGTCTTAATGATATTTATAGAACAGCTTACCACACAGCGGTATACGACACGTTTCTGTCAAGAGTACATAAACAACTGACCAAAGTAAACTGTATTTCAGGCCAAAACACAAGTGTCATTAAAAAAAAGAAAAAGTCATACAAAGTATGTATTTAATCACATGTATTTAATCACAATGGAATTAAATCAGAAATCAAAAACAGAGTGATATTTGGAAAGTCCCAAGTATTGGAAATAAATACATATTTAAATATCTTGTAAGTTAAAGCAGAAAATAAAAGGTATAATTAGTAAGTATTTGTAAATAAATGAGAATGAAATCACAACATATCAAAATGTACAAGATGTAACTCAAGTAGTACTTACAGGAAAATTAAAAGACTCAGTGCCAATATTAGAAAAGGGAGAAATTCTCAAATCAATAACCCCAGCTTCCTCCATAAAAAATTGGAGAAAGAACAAATCAAATGCAAAAAAAGAAAGAAAAAAGAATGAATGAACAAATAGACAAACAGACAAACAAATAAATGTCAGAGCAAACAATGAAATAGAAAGCAGAGAAAGAATAGTAAAAATCAATAAAACCAAATTTTGGTCCTTTGGGGAACTCAATAAAATTCATATACCTCTAGCCATATGGCTGAGAAAAAAAAAAAAAAAAGGAAAGACATAGTTAACCAATATCACAAATGAGACAGGTTCTGATATCACTACAGACGCTACAGATATTAAAATGATAACAAAATATGAGCAACTTTATGCCAATAAATTCTATAATGTAGATGAAATGGACAAATTTTTTGAAAGACATACATTACTATAGCTTACTCAAGATAAAATAGATAGCCTGAATAGCCTTAAAACTATTACAGAGATTATATTTATGGTTAACAACCTTTCCACAAAGACAACTCTAGGCCCAGATGGCTTAATTGATATTCTACTAAACATTTAAAGAAGAAATACCACTAAATCTGTACAAAATCTTTTTGAACGCTAGAGAGAAGGAATTATTTCCTAACTGATTCCATGAGGCAAGCATTATCGTGATACCAAAACTAGACAAAGGCATTACAAGAAAAGAAAACCACAGACCAATACCCTCTGAACACAGATGCAATAACTACAAAAAACAAAAAATAACAAATCCAATTGAACATTTAACATGGACAATACATCCTGGCCAAGTGAGTTTTATGTCACAAATGCAGATTTAGTTTAACATTCAGAAATTAATATGATTCATAATATTAATAAACAACAAAAAATATCATTTCAGTAAATGTAAAGGCCTATTAAAAGATGAATGGATAAATCCATTGGGTTGTATCCATAGAATGGAATACTCGTCAGAAATAAAATGAATGAATTCTAAATACATAAATATTAAACACACAGAGTGAAACAAAGCTTGTCAGAAGAGAATGCTTACTGTGTGATTCCATTTATATAAATTTCTGGAAAAAATGCAAAGTTATTTATGGTTACAGAATGCAGATTAGTGGATCCCCAGGGAAAAGTCAAGGGATGGGGCAAGTGGGTGTTTGGGAAAATGTAGAAGGAATGGATTAGAAACAGGAAACTTTTCGAGGTGATGGATACATTAATTATCTTAATTATGGGGATAGTTTCATGGTTGTAATCTCATGTCAAATTTTATTCAATTGTACACTTTAATTATGTGCAATCTATTATATGTTGATTATATCTCAATAAAGCTGTTTAAAACATACAAATTATAAAATTTCAGAGTCCATTAACATACAGTATCAGAATCTCCAGAATCATGTCCTGCCTGATTCATTTATTCCTACCTAGCTGATCAGAGGTGTAGTTTTAGCTTTCTGACATGGTATGCCACTTTTTCCAATTTCTAAAACTCTTACCTGATTCTGGGAGATGGAAAATAAAATTATTGTCTCTTTAAATTTTATTTAAAATGCTGTGTGATTCAATAAATTCTTTATTCCACTTTTGATTTCAGTGTCACGTTTAAGAATTGCTTATTATAAAAATTCAGAAATCACCAACTAACCATTAAATATATACTTTAAAAGCTTTATAGGAAATTCTGCTTTCTTTACAATATTGATGCATAGTGTCAAAGTAATTTCAGCCAACATAAATGTGTGGACATGGCACTAAAATAAATGTATGAGAATATTCATCGAAACATTATCATAGTAGCCCCAAACTGTAAATAACCAGTCTGATATACAGTATAAGTAAATAGATGGTGATACATTTATACAATGGAATGCTATACAGTGACGAAATATTTTACAGCTACATACAACAAAATGGATGTATTCTACAAATATAATGTTGAGGGAAATAAGCTAGACAAAAATGATATACAACATTATTTCATTTTATATAAAGTTCAAAAACTAGAAAAAATAAACAATAATGTTAAAATTGATATAGTGTTTCCTTTTAACTAGAAAAGAGAGATAGTGAGTGGGAGCAGGCCTAATGTGGTCTTCTCCTGTAGTCTTAATACTCTGTATTTGTATTGGGTAGTGGTTATATGGATATACTCATTTTATAATTCATTTAACTCCATGCTTAATGAAGTGTGTTATTTCACTAAAAACACAAACATTTAAAAAGGCACATAAAATTAGTCAAGTTATTAATAAGAGTTACTTAGCAAGGGCTCTACTATGTCAGGGCCTTTGTATTTTTTTAAATCAAATTTTAATTCAGGTTAAAATATAGCAATAATCAGTTCAGATGTTATATTTTGATTCTGATCATTTCTAGATGTTACCTAGAGTTCTATTTGTGATAAAAATTATAGTTTGACATAATATATATATATATATATATATATATGTATATATATGTGTGTGTGTGTGTATATATATATATATATTACATACACACACACACACACACACACACACACACACACATATATACATATATTGCTATAATCCACTTAGCCAGGACTATGAGTTGCTTGCTGTCTACATCTGGGAAAACTTGTTTGACTTATGGGCCAAGCATCTTGTAAAATGGAAACCTATCACAAAGATTATGGGTTTCTGTCTTTTAATGATCACTGTAATATCTAAATAATAGTTTTATCATTGACAAGCATTATTCTTATATAAAGAACTATGTACCACCTTTCCCTGCTTTCCTTATTATTTCAGTTTCTGTCCTACTAAAGTCCAAGAAGTCTAAATGATCAAAAAATGTCTATTAGAAAATCTTGACATATTTATCAGTATACACATCATTTTGGAACTCCTTTAGTGATGTACTATTGATACACTAAGTGATTCATTTTCATTCCAATGTTGGGGGGAAATGCTTCTCACTGTCTTCTTTCTGTTGCTTTTTTATTGTTTCAGATGACTTTGGGTTTGTTGGGACAATGTACTCAGTGACTTCCCCTACCTGCCTCTCACCTCAACCGTGGACACAATCAGTACCAATCCACACACCACATTGAGGTTGAGCTTAAGAGAAATGTGTGCCCTGATGTTAAGTCCAGGATAGCCTCTGATAATGATATCATTTTTGAAGGTTTTTATCTCCTTTGCACATATATCTCTGTTATTAGTTCTCCAATGTGGTAGCATGAAGAGATATTTAGCTCCATTTTAGTGCCTGCATCTCTTAGAGCTTCTCTCTCACCAACTTGAAAATGAGGACTACAGCATCAACTCCACATATAAATTACCTAAAATAATTGGCAAGTAATAAGTACCTAATAAATGTTTAGCACTTCTGAATGGGGGAGGCATAGGACAGAGGAGGAAAGAGAAAGGGATGTGGGAATAGTAACAGAAAATATAAAGTGATTCGTATAAATTATTAATATGAAGAAAACTGATTCATATAAAAGTATAAAAATTAAGAATACAAAGTATTATTGCAAGAGTTCAACAGTTTTTAACCAGGTTAATTTTGAAACAGGATTGTTTTGTTCTCCCATTTATAATATCCAGGACATAACTTTAGAATAGATGCACAACTACCGCTTATTATGTGCCATAGAGTTAGTTCCTAAGATGATAAAATATTTTTCAAGTATTTTTAGGATCTTAAGTTATATTTTAATGTGTCTAATAGGAGAAAGATAACGTAAAATTGTTATGTTGATACAGGCAAATAGGTAGGTGATGAGCAGATCTTAAGATAACAGTAGTCTTTTATTTTTGTACCACTAAATTGTATTGGCAAAAAGCAATAGGCATTAGAGAAAAAAGTGGGCGGAAGTGGAGGAGGAGGAACAGGGGGCGTTGGGTGAACAACAACAAGCAAGTTCTGAAAATCTTGACTTTTGCTCTTTGTTCCTTTCACAAATTATCTTTTCTGTTGCTAAACAGGTATGTTGATTCTTTTTTATTTCTATACAATACTCAATGAAAAATGACTTTTTTGATAGCCAGGAAAATTTGTCGGCATATTTCCTGGTTCTCTTAAGAAAAAAAATTAAGAGAATGTATTATTATTTGATATGCCTAATGTCTGGGAAATATTTTTCCTTCTGTTTAATTTTTATAAAGAAGTCACCAGTAAAATTTGTCACATCTCTTGTCTTCCCCTCCAATGTTAGTCTTTATTATAAACTTGACAAATCTACTGAGATTTGGGGATTCTATTTTATTTTTAGATCAAAAGTTAGGTTGGAAACAATGAACTTTATAAACCTATATGCGGTAACTAGACTTGAATCTCCAATTTCTTAACATTTGACTTTGCTCTATTGGTTTCATAAAGGTAAAATAAATTTGCTATAGAGAGTTTCAAATAAAGTATTCATAAGAAGTGCTCATTATGTTTGCTAAAAACTAAATATCGCAGATTTTTTTCACATTTGAAATTGAAATACTATTTAAAAAATATAGAACAAAAATAAAAAGGAGCTGTTTAGCTGCTAAAATGAACATGGAATTACAGCTTTCATATATTCTTCCAGAAAGGTAACACAGAACTACATGTACAGATCAGATCTTGCTATTTGAGGAAAAAGCAAGATTAATAAAAATACAGGATTTCTCCATATTACAGTATAAAATTTACATTAAATTTGAAATGTGAATCTGGAATTTTAGTCAGGAAAATACAGATGGAATAACAACTATAAGGTGAAAAAAGGGGTAAATGTTATTATCCAGAAGATAAAAAAGCAAGTAAAAATGTAAAATGTAGATACTTTCACTTAGTGATGATTTCCACTTAGATTATACTTCTCCTTAAATGTTGTCCCCCATGTAGGATTCTTCACCTTGTCTGAGAAGTATGTTAAAATTGACATGTTTAAAATATATTACTGGTCTACTAAAATCTCTCTTATATATAACATTTTTATCCTAGATCTCCTACTAAGTTATAATAAACTATTGGAAAGTAAAGTTGTGAGATTATTCAATAGTGTTCTGTTCTACCAAATATTGATGCATATACTATGTAGCATTTTGCAAAAATTAAGCATAATTCTCGTACAATTTATCTGTTTATAAGAACAATCATGATCAAGATCGAGAATTTAATAACCTCTTTTTTAATCTTGTTAAAATACATTTAAAATATATAGAAAAAGCATAGAATATTGACAACATCTTAACTCCATCACTGTTGAACTATGTGAAGTTGAGCCTAAGGTCCTTCATCTCCAAAATGGGATTAACAATATCAAACTTGCAGGAATGTTCTGCAGAGTAAAAGAGGTAGTGTGAAAATGCCTATGCAAATAGTCAAATGGTAGAAGTAATTCAGATATGGCTTTCCTTTTTGGAATATCTTCAAAATTAGTTTCTAATTAATATAAGACTGGTCAAAATTAATGTAAGACTCGGTCTTATACTAACTGATTCTCCAAAAGACGCTTTAGAGTTTATGTTCAGGGGATGTCATCCTGAAAAATCATGCTAGGGCTTATTTTCTGGTTAAGTCTTATTTTTGGGGATACATGGTACTACAGTGTATTCCTAAAATCCTGGCACAAATATTCTCTCCATGGTGGACCCTAGCTTGTGTATGGATTCTAATGACACATGGTATCAGTCAGGTTAACTGCTATTAAGACGTGAGGGAATGATTCAAATAGGGCTGGACAGAGGTTTTTTTGTTTGTTTGTTTGTTTTTGTTTTTTTTTTAAAGAGGAGTGAATTAGTCTTAGAGTGAATATTAGGACAAAGACCCTGATAAAAAGGACACTGCGAGCTAGCATTTTTCATATGCATTATGAGCAACTGAAATAAATATTAGAGTTTTATTTGGCACATTTTTGGCATCATTTCTCTATACACTATCTCTAATGGGTACAGGGCATGGCCCTATTAGAATACCGCAAGATGTTTTCATAGCACAAGGATGAAACTCAAGTAGGTTTTGAGTGTGGGTGAGAACGATGTTGTCAGCCAAGAAACAAAATGAAGAATTCACTTTCTGTGAACTCATCAAGTAGTTAAAAATAGTTTGGCATGTGTCTTTAAATTCACATGATTATTTTCGTTCATTTCATGTTTCTTATTCAGTATAATGTCATCTAAAGTGGCATTACTACTTGTGGTAACGATAATAGACAATACTATGCAAACTAGATAAAATTCCAATATTCTACAAATGATGTTTGAAATAGCATTATTTTAATATAATTAGTTATATTTACATCTGGTAATACGAGATAAATGAACGTTTTTCACAGTATCATGAACATCACTTGATTAACAACAATTTTTGTTAGTCTGAATTGAATAGC
This sequence comes from Rhinolophus sinicus, assembly GCF_057876585.1. Classification (NCBI taxonomy): domain Eukaryota; kingdom Metazoa; phylum Chordata; class Mammalia; order Chiroptera; family Rhinolophidae; genus Rhinolophus; species Rhinolophus sinicus. Next base: position 24,874,151 of record NC_142504.1, read on the forward strand.
ATCTAGGACTTAATATGTGCATAGCTTTAATTGCTTATGAAGTATCTGTTTTATACTGTTTTATTAAGATCTTGACATTTAATACTCTATTAAAGAAACACTAGATTATTAATGTCTTTAGGGACATCCTCAGAATTATAATACCTATTGAAAATGTAACAAAGACTTATTTGTTTATTCTATAGTATGTAGTGATTAAAACAAAAAATGATAAGGGATCAAATATATGGTGATTGATGGAGAACTGACTCTGGGTGGTGAACACACAACATGACATATAGATGATGTATTGCAGAATTGTACATCTGAAATCTATGTAACTTTACTGATAATTGTAAACTTGTATTATTTTAATTAAAGTTTATCCCAATAAGCTTTAATTAAAATAATAATAACCAAACCTCAAACCTTAAATCTGTTACACAATAATTTGTTGAGAAAGAACATCAGAAAGAAAGTAAAAGGAGAGGAAGAAAAGTAAGAAATGATGTGCTTTGGTGTGCCACATCAGTCTGCAGTTGGATGAAGCCTGGGAGTAGCATGGAAGCAAGGGCACTTTTTGGCACTGATTCAATTTAATGTGTGTGTGTGTGTGTGTGAAATATATATATATATATTTCAATTTTCACTTTGAAGTATATATATATATCAAGGAAAATTGACCCATAATTTATTATAACTGGGCAATATCTACAATAATCTATAAATAACTGAATATTGTTAGATCATTAATGTTACGAATATGGCTCTGGAGATGATGGGTGGAAACCCTCAACCCAGTGGAAATATATCCACATATGTTAACAGAATAAGTACTTAAAATTTTAATTGTCAAAGCTTTCCATTTTGACTTAAAGCTGTGACACATAATCAAACATTCTCTGTTTCAGTACTGGAAACTGTTAAATTTTATAAAAACACATAGTGATGCAAGGTAGGTAAAAGCAGGTAAAAAAAAAATCCAGTGGGATTCACTAAATTGTCATAAAAGCTTCAAATGAAAAATTTATTGGTATTATATTAGAATTTGAAGATTCCCAACAACAAAATTTTTACTCATAAAATTATTTCATACTGTTCCAATTGTTTTGATCAATCAAAACAAATCCCTAATTATTGCCAAAGTATAAAGAAGGCTATTTTGTATATATGGGTTTTGATCAGTTTCAACATATAGGATATGGAATTTGATTTTACTCTACTTATGAGATACTAAGTTACCCTGTAACTGTTTTATGTATGTTGCTAGAAGACAAGAGACTTCTGGCTAAATAACAAAAGATGTTATTACTCATGGTACAGAAGTCAGCATGAATATCAACATATTTGCATTTATTTCTCTTGTCCCTAAGTCCCACATGTGTGACATGATATGGCACAGATGAATGATATATACACAGTGGATTTCTGTCACAGCTCAGGGACACCATCCCTTTTTTATTATGCAGTAAGCAAGCCTTCTCCCAGTTCGGGGTGGGGAGCTGGAGGGAAATGTAAACATATTTCTTAAGGTTACCAGCTGCATGGAAAAACCTTGTGAAGAGATCCAGATAAAAGAACAGTCATCCAACTTCTACCAGTTCACAAGCACCAGTTATGTGTATCTTGTCCCAAATGCACATCAGCTGCTGGAGACCAGCCATGGTAAGAATATTTATATCAGGGAAACTAGCATTAAATATTAAATATTAGGGCTTTTTTGTTGTTTTCAGAAAAAAGTTATTAAACGTTTACTACCCTACCACTGTACTCGATCTGTTTTTGATATTGTTTTGGATGATAGTAGTTTAAGTGAACGTATACTGCACATGACAGGTATAGCAGGTACGTATTCTAATCAGTTTTCAAAAGTGTGTGTGTGTGTGTGTGTGTGTGTGTGTGTGTGTGAGAGAGAGAGAGAGAAAAAGAGAGAAAGATAAAATGATAAAGCAAATGTGGTTCCACTTGAAGAACAGTTTAGCAGTTGACACAAAACGCATATCTCAGAGGGATTCCAGGTATAGTCTACTAACTGAACCAAAAGAACAAAGGCTCTGAAATTGAATGGAATGCTTACTTAAAAAGCTACAAACTGTTATAGAAGTTGAGAAAAAGAAAAAAAAAGAGTCATTTTTACAACATACATTACAGAACGGCAACTTAAAGAGAGGAAAAGTATAGCCAGGTTTCGTGGTTTAATGTACTCATTTAAACTTAGGGATGAACTCTTAGCCTTCATTAACCCTACGGAACCCCTTTGGAAGAGTCCCTAGCAGCGGAATCTGGCTTTTAAAAAAATCATATTTTTTTTATGTTAAATAGTATAGATTCAATAAAAATATAAGGCAAAACCAGCATTATCTCCTGAATTATGTTAATGAGTAATTAATTAACACAATATTTTAAAGAATCAAGATCATTCAGACCTGTTCTTTTCATTAGTTCCAATATCCTATTGCCTGGTTAACCCTACTTTATATCCTTACCAAACCTTTAGCAACCATATTTTCTTTATTAACTAAATCTCAGCAGCACCATTTGCATTTCTCTAATAGATCACCATTGAGTTATCCTAAGAAAACCATTCAGTTTTCTTCAGGCTAAGCATCAGAATGTACCCAAAGTGAGTTTTATATCATGTTTTTGTTGATCAAATTGCTAGCATTTTTGGAGTTCAAGACAGAAATTTTATTCACAAACCTTGAACTTTACAAAGAAAACTACAGTTCAGCAGTGCATGGTATTAGTAAGAGAATTGTACTAGGAGCTTCCCTCTCTCAGCAGAAAAGGCATTCCTCTTTCCTTTCAATATACTTCCTTGAAGATCAGCTTGAATTTCTGGGCTCCTGGGGCTATAAGCATATGAGAGCAGCTTGCTGGTTTCTATTTTTAAAATCAATATTATCTCAATTTATGAATGGTTTAGGAAAATAAATTTCCAAGTGTGACCTGATTTACTTTCTTGAAAGAATTTGCATTCTTGTGAATTCTACAATGAGTCACTAAGAGTTAGAAAACTGACATGTATTAGTCTTCGTTTTGAAATGGGGGGGGGGGACTCTTTAGCAGCTCCTGTTCTTTAGATTGCATTAATAAATGTGAACAGGAGGTTGCAGCACAGAAAGCATAAAACGTCCTGATATATGCAAGGCCTATCTTTAATGATGTTTAAAAAGGAGCTAAACATCTCCCTGGGAATTCTTAAAACATTTATCTTTTAGGCATTATTTAGCTTCACAAGTCTTTGTTGTTTAACAAGCTGGAGAAAATAGGTCAGCTAATGTTATATTAATCAGCAAATTAATATTTCAATTTGATTTTCTTTCTAGTTAAAATGCTTGCAGCTTTTCCTCTCCACTCCCCCACACTTCAGCACTGATGTTAAATGGTATCATTATCATATTGTACCTTGGGGTTGTGAGATAACAGGGTCCACTGATAGATCTATTCTTAGAAGAGTGGGAGGTTTATCATGTCACTTACACATTTAAAGGACACTCCATGGCTCCTGTGCGACAAGTGTCTTGGAGCTGAGTCATAGGATTCTCCAAATTGTGGTTTTCAGTTGATATTCTAAAATCATACTTTTTCAATCTGAGCAAAAAATAAGCTTTTTTGCTTAGTAGAAATCTTGTGTTTACTCAAGGAAAATGTATTCCTCAAATTACCTGAAAAATGTAAACGTGGATTTCAGATTCTGTTCTGTAGTTTTTTGTGTTAACCAAGTCAACAGTTAGATTCAAAGGGTTTGATGGCCTATTTTTTGCAAGTGAATAAAGTTCTACCAAAGTTTTACCGTAGAATTTTAACAGGTTAAATATTCTTATTTTCAATTTCTAAAAAAAAAAAAAATGTTCTGTCCTTGTTTAACACATACTGGGGAACTAACACGTTAGTACCTGGGTAATTTCGTATGACATTATCTCTGTGATGATATTAATTTTCTTTTAATAATAGTCACCATGAAATTTCTGTATTCCTAAGAACCCGAATTTGGCATGATGAATGGAGAGAATGGCCCTGCTGCCTCAGAAGGTGTTAGTTCATGCTAGTGATGAAGAATGTGCTTTGGGCATGTATGCGAGTTTCCTATACTCCTGAGTCCTTATTGAAAGCTACAGTACTCACCCAGCGTTTCTGTCTTGCTGAAATTCAGCTCGAGTTTTCCAGAAAAGGATGCTAAACTAATAAACTGGCATTTAAAATACATATGTATTAAAAAAATATAAAAGGGGCAATATAAAATTTCAAAATACTAGAAAGTATAGCAAAATCTACCAACAGGAAGCTTGCCTAGAATTGATCTATTTCCACCTTATGGTACATTTTCATTGGCCTATAAAATTGAGTCCTAGATGTGCAGATCCAGAAAGTTGTTTATATAAACTATAATGTAACCTTATTGTAGGAAATTGCAGTTAGAAAAAAAAGATATACTTAATTAGCTTAAATTGTACCAAATGCATTATTTCCCCTTTGTCCGTGTCTGTTCCATGGTTTTCTGGTCTATATCAGGGAGAAAAGTTATAATCACTTTGTCAATGTGGAAAAGTCACCTGTAATTCTCAGAGAAATGTTCAATTTATTATATATAATTAAAGATACTCATTTATCCTACATAAACATGTTACAAAGAGTCATAATATTTTAACATAGTTATTGTGTATTTTATTATTATACACAAATGTTAGAAATTTCATGAATACAAAGTTGATTATGTAGAATTCTTGTGAAATGGATATGTTGAGATATATTGTTTAGTTGGTTAAATGTTCCACTTGCTTTTGATAGGGAAGTTGTGAATGAAAACAAAGTAAATGTGGGTATAAGAAATCAAAGATTGTTACTTAAAAAAAAAAAAACAAGTATAGATTCATATACATTGACCAAAAATAACAATTATGTATGGGAGAGGACAGAGAAAGTAATTTATATTTAGAAACCATGAACTATGGACTGTGTCCTCTGCTAGATACTTGAAATGTATAATAACACTAATAACAATAATAAAATGCCAAGTATTTATTGAATACCTATATATGAGATACTGTTCTAAGTGTTTTATGCATTAGTGCTTTAATTCTCCCAATCCCATAGATGTGTACTACGTATTATCCCCATTATGTAAATGAGTAAACCAAAAGAAAAAGGTGAAATAACTTGTCTGAAGTCTAAACAAGTGTAAGGTGTAGCTGGGATTAGGCCAAAGTTCTTGTTCTTGGTCTATGCTCTTAATCACTAGACTTTCACGGAGCTGCAATTTTTTAATTCCTTTTTAAAAAATAATATGACTAGTCAGGAAAATGGAAAAGAAATAGAATTTAATTAAAAACCTGATAACTTAAGAGGCCGGCCCAGTGACTCAGGCATTTGGAGCTCCATGCTCCTAACTCCAAAAGGCGGCCGGTTCGATTCCTACATGGGCCAGTGGGCTCTCAACCACAAGGTTGCCAGTTCGATTCCTCAAGTCTCGCAAGGGATGGTGGGCTGTGCCCCCTGCAACTAGCAATGACAACTGGACCTGGAACTGAATTGTGCCCTCCACAACAAACACTGAAAGGAAAACAACTTGAAGCTGAATGGCACTCTCCACAACTAAGATTGAAAGAACAACAACTTGACTTGGAAAAAAGTCCTGGAAGTACACACTGTTCCCCAATAAAGTCCTGTTCTACTTCCCCAATAAAAACAAACAAACAAAAAAACTCTGATAGCTTATTCCTAACCTGTTACAATTCTCTTCCTCACAATTTCCAAAATTGTACCCAAATTTGCATTTTCTCAGAATTAAAATTTGATTGTCTAGGCTTGGGTTATGTGTCTACCATTGAGTGATACTTTCAAATATGATGCAAGAATAAGCCACATGATCTCTTGGACTGTCTCTTTGGGGGGCTCTGTTGAGGCAGTGTCTCTAAAAACTGAGTCTCGGTGGGGAAAATTATTAAAATTTCTCATACATGAAGTTCAAAGGAGTTTGGAGAGGTTCCAAAATAGATTCATGGAAATGGTGACATATGAAATGAATGTTGGAGAATGAATAGGATTTCACAAACCAGATACATAAAAACCACAGTGAGAGGAAGTCCCTAAGTCCATGCAGCTTATAAACTCTACCTGAAGATAATTATGCTTAAATTATGCCACAGACAATTACATGAAAGTGCAGAGTAAACAGGGAAATCTTACCTAGTTTTGAGTTAGGGAAGTCTTTAAGACGTTACAGAGAAGATTTGTCTTTATGACAAACTGAAAACATGAATTAATACTAAGAGAAAAAAATAAATAAATGTATATCTGACATGGTAAAGAAGTTAAGTATAATTTTTGAAGCCAGATACAAAAACACGTAATCGGAGAAAAAAAAGCAGTCCCTGTCTTTGGTGGGTTTCTAGGAAAATCTTTTCCACAGAAAGAGGTATGCACAGTGTTTTGGCAGATTTTGAAACACAGTAGAACAAAACAAAATAAAACAGACTCCTTAGGTAATTCTGATCACAAGTCTTCACTCAGTGTGCTCAGAGCTAGAATTCTCCCTACCTGGGAGCCCAATAAATGTCTACTACGAAATTTTTTAAAGCAGTCCTGGGTTGAGATTGGCCTGGCTTCCAGAAGAATCCAACACAAATTCTCAGAGGAATGGACTTCAAATTCAGGCGGCAAAGAGTACCTACAGATAAAATTTTAAGCAACATAAAACCGGAATTTTTTTTTTTTTTTTTAAATTACAAAGCATAAGGCCTTAAGCCATGTAGGTAAGAATTAGCAAACTTGGCAAACTACACATTTAGATCCACAAAGTATGCCATCCATTGCATCATCAAGTACAGAATATGATTAAATGTCATGTTATACGTATATGTGTAAAGAAACAAAAAAAGGTAGAGCTATGAAAAGCAATTATGAAAAGTGAACCAGATTTTAAAAGAAATCCATTTATAATACCTCAAAATAAAAAAAGCCACGATAATTGAAGATAGACATGCAATAAATAGATTAACCAGGAGATTAGAAACTGCTGAAGAAAAAATGAATTTTGAGTAAATGCTCTGAAACGAACTTTGAACAAAAACTACCATAGTCTTGGTAAAATTTCGGGGCTTGAAAAAAAGTAAGGGAAATCTCCAAGAATACTTTAAATAAACAAAATCCTTATCTGAAATTGGAACATAGAGCTTAGAGCAGATGTGAAAAGGAGGGCTGCTATGAGAAGAACCCACATAAGCACTACAATATGGAGCGTCACCCTAAGCATAGATGCAAGAAGGAATAGCTAATTTGAAGGGCACAGCAAATCAGTATTCTTGAAGAGAGCCAGAGTGTTCCAATATTCTTTTGGTTCCTGACAGAGGTAAATGTAAATCCTCTCGGCAGGAAAGACCACAATTTATGTCTTGAGAATTCCCAAGGATTAGAATAAATAAATAAGAACTCACATTAAAATATCAGCAAAAACAATAAAAGAGCAGTGGCTGTCAGAGGTTAGAGGTAGGGAGGGATGAATAGGAGAAGCACAGAGGATTTTTAAAGCAGACAAACTACTATGTTTGAGTCTATAATGGTGGATACATGTCATTATATATTTGTCCAAATCCATAGATTGTACAACACAAAGAGTGAACCCCTTCTTGTTTTTTTTTCCTTAAAGGTGTAAGGAAATATCTCATTGTGGTTTTGATTTGCATTTTCCTGATGATTAATTTTGTGTACCTTTTCATGTACCTGTTGGCCATTTGTATGTCTTCTTTGGAACAATGTCTACTGAGGTCCTTTACCTATTATGTAACTGCATTGTTTTTGTTTTCTGTTGAGTTGTATGAGGTCTGTATATGTTTTGGATATTAACCCCTTATCAGATATGTGGATTGCAAATATTTTTTCCCTTGCAGTAGTAGGTTGCCTTTGCATTTTGTCATGGTTTCCTTTGCTAAGCAGACACCTTTTAGTTTGATGTAGTCCCAGTTGTTCATTTTTTGTTTCTTTCACTTTTTTGTCTCAACTCACTTAAAAAAATCATTGCGAAGACCAATATCAAGAGGCATACCCCTTTTATGTATTTATTATTCACTCTTTTGTGTATGGCATGTATCACAATATAAGCTAAGGCATCAAAGGATAAGAGTTGGTTATATGGAATTTGTAGAGAGAGACTTGTAAATAAATATTTTCAGTAAATAAAACCAACAATTATTAAATATTTTATACAGAAATGTTTTAAATAATTCATATATTATATTATTTAGACGGTATTCTCGGACAGCCAGATGGCTCAGTTGGTTAGAACTCAAGCTCTGAAAAACGGGGTTGCCAGTTCGATTCCCACATGGACCGGTGAGCTGCGCCCTCCACAACTATATTGAAGACAACGAGCTGTCACTGAGCTGCTGGAGGGGGCGGCGGATGGCTCAGTTGGTTAGAGCATGAGCTCTCAACAACCAAGTTACCAGTTCAATTCCCACATGGGATGGTGGGCTGCACCCTCTGCAACTAAAGACTGAAAATAACAACTGGACCTGGAGCTGAGCTGTGTCCTCCACAACTAGATTGAAGGACAATGACTTGGAGCTGATGGGCCCTGAAGAAACACACTGTTCCCCAATAAAAAATTAAAAACAACTACAAACAACAACAACAAAAACCTTAATCCTGCTATGCTTGGCAGGTCCTTGCACCTCCACAATGAGAAAATGTATCTCTTACTATGTTTAAATTCAAAACAAAGTAAAATTTAAATGGTGCAAAAGAAAAAGGGTCCTTCCAGCTGCACAGTGATGTGAGATGCCCACATTCCAGGCAACTATAGACCATAGTTCAATCAATATATGATGGGAAACATGGACTGAATTTCTTAATAATCTGTCGTGCAAGTGTGTTAACAAGAAAGATAAAGGTTCTAGTTAAGATTATGACCACTGAGTAACCTAAATATTCTATTTGGGAACTACATTTTTATATGAAATTTTTGTTCTCCAACAAAAGAGGTACTATTGTGATTGTCATTTTAAAAACTAATATTAAAGTTGATATTAAAATCCCCTATTTCCTGACTTCTGGATCACTCTTTGAATAACAGAAAGAATAATATTCTTGTTGTTTCATTTGTGGTCTAAAAAAGTGTTTGACTCACTAAGGGTGAATGTCAGGTGAATTCATTTAATGTTCAGTTTTAAAAGAGAAAAGGAGGAGAAAGATTTAGATGAAAAGTAGAGTGTGTGACCTTAGAAATGTATTTATAAGGTCTGACTGCAGCAGCCAAAAATAATAACCATTGAACCTAGTGAATAATTTAAGGCCAATGAGCTAACAGTGATCTTTGCAATGGGATATTAATACGTAAATATTTTAGTCAGCTTTTTCACACCAGCATAAAAATGCCTTGTATTTTATCTAAAATCTCACTCTAGGTGAAATTTCTGAGAGATTCTGTGTTCTCATTGATGTCTTTATATACACATTCACACATTATAATTAAATGATTTTACTACCCAAATACATTCAGGAAGAAAATAGTTGTATTTTCTAAAATATGCAGTGATGATTCCTAAGGCTATGTTGCACTTTACACATTGGGCCAGTGCTATTAGAGAATTTGGTTCCTTCTCTGAATCTATTTGCTATGACAGTGTGATTTACTGAAGATTAGAATCATTTGTTTTTTTAATCAATACTTTGTCTTGAAGAACTATTACTGAATGATCAACAGATGCAAATATTTGTGTCTGCAAAATGTTTTTGCTATTCATATGTCTATAATATCTAGATAAATATCCACATAATTATACCCATATATAAAATATGTTTTTAATCCTTTTTTGTTTCATTGATGTCAATAAACCAAATAAATGGCTCTGGTTTTCAGATAAGAGATTTATTTTTGTCAGTGTTTTTGCTTGTTTGTTAAAAGTAGGGATATTAACTAGAAATTTAAGATGGGCTTTTGTCCCTGTTACATAGTAGAGTCAGAGGAAACTGGAAAGGATATTACTACCGTGTTTACCCCAAAATAAAACTGGATCTTATATCAATTTTTGCTCCATTAGGGCTTATTTTCAGGGAATGTCTTATTTTTCCATGTACAACAATCTACATTTATTCAAATACAGTCATGTCATCATCTTCTGGAATATCGTCGCAACACACTAAATGTGTCTGTCTGGCTGAAGATCATAAATGGAGCTTATTTTTTGAGGTAGTTCTTAGTTTTAGAGACACACTGTAGTTTTCATCTAGAAGCTTAAATCTTGGACCTGTTCAGCCACAAACTGAGCAAGTCACTTCATCTATCTCAATTCATTTTTCTCACCTTAGATGCAAAGATAGCTCTGGCTAATTGATAAGGTCCCTCAAGTTACAATTATGAATGAATAAACCATGATGAGTCCCTCAAAATATTGTGGGGAAATTGAATCTTGTAAAATGCAATAATTTTTAACGGATGTATAAAAACAATGTGGTGAATTTAATAGTAACTCTCTAGGTTTCTCTTCTGCAAGCTTTTTTTTCTTCTTTTTATCCTTTTGTAGACTATGGATTTGCATAGGCCACAAATTTGGGTGTACAAAAAATGTAACTGTCTTTATTTAAATCCGTAATAACCAAATTTAAGACCATTCCAATCTCAAATAGAAGAAATATTTCTAATTGATTTAGAATTTTCACAGTTGAATGAGTTTCTCCATATTCACCTCAATTCTTCTTGGATAAAATAGAATCAAGGCACTAGCAGAGGGAGGCATCCTCTGAGTTTTTTGGTGCTTGGGATCCAACCCAACTGGAATTGTTCAAGCTATTTTCATTAGACGTCTACTGTCTAGTCTTTAGCTCCTTAGAGGTCACTACCTCTTTCTCAGTTAATCACACCTCCTCATGTCTACCAGCTCGCTCTGTTCCCTTTGATTCCCCATTCAGAGTCACAGAAAGTATTTTGAATATTCTATAAAACTGTTTGGTAGCTGCAAGAAAGCAGGAGGGCTATTTTAATCCATCTATGATGAAGTACATTATCACCATGTCAATTCCATAGCTGCTGAATTGCATGTGGGTGTCCTTGGAACTCTGTAAAGACTGTACTATCCCTACACTTGCTCAAAAAGTCAAGGTACAAGTTTATTCTTTTTAGGACTACAAAAGTATCTGAGGATTCCATTCCCCATCTTGTCTGAAAATTAGAGCTTGGAGGCAGGGGTGGGGGTGGGGTGGGCAAGCTAGAGGTACCTTATCAAGGTCCTACTAGTATCTAAGTTTTATTCGTCCCCTCAAATTGTCCTTTCTCTTTCAACATGGGAACATTTACCTCTTTTCTGGGTAGTTCAGCTTCCCATCTACTCTGTTTTCAATCTCTTTTTCTATCTTTCAGAACTTAGCCTTTTGAAACTAAAAAAACAAACAAACACAAAAACCCTAGGCTTTTATAATCAAAGTTTTTCCTCTCAAAGCTACAACATATTTCTTGAACTTCAAAAATTAGTTTTTAATCCAAAAATCAAGTAATTTGACTTCTTACTTCTCTCTGGATTTCTGCATGCCTTTCATCTTTCCCTTTGGCAACACACACGGCTGAGTCACTGACATAGACTGTCATAACCATGATCCCAATGGCATACTTGTGCAATTCAAAAAAGGTATCATGTCCGGGTAGATGCAATAGAAACCACAAGTTGTCTGGGTGGATTCATTTTTCCTCTGGATACAATGCTTGGGACAATGCTTTTCAGTAGAGAAAAAGTTTCCCTTCCTCCAAGTCAGTGCAGCCCCATGAGAGGGTTTGGTGAGTGGGGAGCATGGACTAGATTTCAACTCACTCAGTCCCTTGTGTTGGATGCCCCTGTGAACGACCCCACAAACAGACATAAAGTGCATTTTGAGGGACAAAGTGAAGAGGGAAAGTACATCCAGAAATATTTCAAAAATTTATCTCACAATCCATATTTTTTCAAAGCAAGGTGGACTTGTTGTTACTGTAATCCAAGCAGTATTGTAATGTTGTGATTGGGAACATGTAATAAAAGTAAATCATGTCATTTTTTTTTTTAAATGATGGTATAATATTTTAATGAAGTGACCCAGAAAGAGGTAAATGTATACAAATTCTATATCATCAATTGCTTGAATGCATTAAACAAGTGTAGTCAAAATGTATAATGGTGGAAATAATATTATTTTCCATTCCCTCTTGTTATCTCCCAATGCTTAAAAACTCTTCTGGTTTTATTTAAACACACTTGCCAAAACTCATTTGCCAATGCTTACTAGATAAGAAAATCCCTTTTTCATTATCTTTTAGTATGTGTGCTATTTATTAATACCTGGGATACGTACATCATTAAGAATGCCTCAGACATGAATAAATAAGGAATACCAAGGACAGACACAAGAAATATTCATAACTCAGTATAAAGTTATGCACCTCATAAATATATCACAAACTCTATCTTACTTTCCTAATGTACAATTTTTAAAAAATGAAGCATGGGCTTCAGATATGCTCTCTAAGAATGTGCTATTAGGGCAAATACTTAAACCAATGTATAGATAAAAATAATTCATATAAGATTTTCTTTTATTGATTATCAATTCACTTTATTTGAACAGTCCTAAGATCAAAATTGCTTTGCAAAAATGACTGTAAACCTGATAAAGTACTAGCACCAGAGCACTGCCCTACTTTAAAAATATATTTGAAAAGTGAAAGCAAATCAATAATAATTATACAAACCAAATTGTATTATCTTTTCTTATTAATATTGTAATTATAAAAAATGTAGTATAGATAGGAAGTTTTTTTTTAAAGAACACAATAGTCTATTAACTAAATTTGTTCAAAGTATGTTCTACTAATTTTCAGAAGCCAACTTCAATTTTTAATAACTGAGATGAGGGTTGTAGAAATAAAGAAGATGCAAAAAATTAAATAAAAATGAGAAGTTGGAAGAATTATTTTGCAACTGTTCTAAATTTTTTCCATAGTAGAGCAGTAATAAAGTATGTATTTTAAACGACATTATTATAGAATAAAAATATAGGTCCATCAGCATGTGACTCTATTGAGGACATATTAAATAACTCAAGACAGTGGATTAGTATCGTTTAACATTCTGGAAAATTTCTGAACCATCTATTTCTACATCCTTACTAGCATTGATTGCAATCAGTTGAATCAGTAGTTTATGTTCATTTCCTTTCATTTGCTATTATTTTACACAGGGGGATATTTGCATTTGCATTATATTCCTGACATAAGTAAAACCCATTTCAAAATTCATACCTGCTTTAATGTACTAGTAAATTTCAGTACTTCCTTCAGTTAGTCATCCTTTTCATAGGAAAGTTAACTATAAGACTCTTTCTTTAACAGTAATATAGAAATAATTATTTTAAAAGATTAATATTAACCAAGGGAATTAAAAATAAAATCAGCCGTTAAAAAAAAACTCTCCTGTTTCTTACTTAAATATTAATCTCTAGGTGGGGGGGAAAGAGAAGTAAAGAAAACTATAGATTAAGAAGTGCATTAAGGTATTCATTAGAAAGCATTTAGTGAAACAACCAGAATCCCAAACAGAAAGCCACTGAATAATTCTAGTCTTACTGCCTGTTCTAATGCAACGCTGTGGACAGGCCTGAGGTGATAAGAAGGAAGTGTCTACACCACATGCTGATCAAAAGGAAAGCACCTAGCCCTACTCGCATTCATTAAGTGCCTTCAGATCATAGATGTCTGCTGTTCTAACCATTTTATTAAATTATTTTCTTTATTTTGGCTGGTACATATATTTAATGGAGGTATCATTTTTTTTTTTGCCCCTACAGAAAATAAGAGTTAAATGTTTTGTGGCTATTTAAAATAGATTGATTGTTTTAGGTTTGTGGAGCGAGATTTTTTTTTTGTTTTTTTAAATGTCAAAATGCCTATCAGGATGATATCAAAGTTACCACGTTCTACTGAGGGAAAGTTGTTATCTGTATATTCTGCAAGTGAAACTAAATAAATTCTTATTACCTAGTCTAATTTATAACATTGCTATGTTCAAATTACATTTTTGATATGAACTGGTTCATACAAAAGATTTACTCCATAGTTTTGTTTGTTTGTTTGTTTTTCTCTTTGTTTTGTCTTGTTTCTACATGCTGGTACACAAAATTAATCCTGTGTTTTAATATTTTGCCTTGCTCATTTTGAACATAGTTGTCTATTCTTATCTTATTGAGGAGTAACTTGTAAGATAAACTAGCAAGTTTAGATCATGTTAAAATCCATCTAGTTTAGCCACCACTCCCAGGTATTTACCTCCAGTAAACTAAACTTGTCAGGCCACTTTTCAGCCTCTGCTGGAGCACTTTGAATGAGGAGACGCATGATACTAGATTCTGACGCAGCTTGTCCTTGTTTTGAACATGATGAGTAATTGTGTTTTCTTGTATGGAACAATAATCTGCCTGAAGCTTTTTTTTGCAATGACTCTTGTTCTTTCACTTGGAGCCCTAAAGAACAAGTTTAATCTCTTTTTTCAGATGGCATATCTTTATGGTGTTTAAAAATAACTTTTTCATCCTCTCCAAATGTGTTCTTCATCAGGTTAGATACTCCCAGTTCTTTCAAACGTTCCTCTTATAAAATGATTTTTTAAAAATTTGTTTCATCTCCCACTGTATCTGTCACATTGTTATTCACTACACTTGCTCTCCTTTGTCTATGTTCGTTTCTAAATGTTTTGTCAAAAATGTGTATAAGATATTGTAGGACAAGAAGCGGAGTACAGCATTAGGAATATAGACAGTGGAAATGTAATGGCTGTGTGCAATGTCAGAGGGGTGGTGGATGGGGGGAAAGGGGTTGTCACTGTGTGAGGGATATAAATGATAAATGTCTAACTATGACATTGTTTTGTGCACCTGAAACTAATAAAAAACATTAAAAAAAGATATTGTATGTGTGCGTTATGATACCAACAACACCAGCTTCATTTTTCTAGCTACTCTATTGTAATTAATACCATTGTTAAATCACAATATGATTTTCTGATGTCTTATCATTCAGTTGAGTTACAATGATTTTTCTAAGGCCCCCTTTCCATGCTTGTTATAACTAAACCACTTATTTCATATCTGATTTCAAGTGCCTTGTATATAGGAAGCTCTAACAGGGGTCTTCTGAGGGCAGTTCTTCTTCATCAAGAGTGAGTTTGTATAATACTTTACTTTTATTGCCCTTAAATACCATCTTGATAGACTCAGGCAAGTGTTGATTTAAAATTAGGTTTAGTCATACCCAAAGGCAACTCAACTAAAAAAGGGTTTGAATAGGGAGGAAGCAGTTGTAAACTTTTCTTATTTCTCAAACTTTGTTGATTTAGTTTCAAGAAGACCACAGTCAGCGTGACACACTTGCAACCCAAAACTAGGCAGTTTGTTTTTACTCTGGTTATTGGTAAAATAATTTAACTCAGTTTCTTTATAGGGTATTTTTGTAATTTAAACCAATGTAAATGTCAACCATCTTACATCCGTTAGAAAAATTGAGACAATATGGTGTGACCAGAAAAATGGGCCCAGGGAAAAGTTAAATACCCTCCTTTACCCTACTCCCTCTGCCTTAGAAAGAGAAAAGAAAAAAATAAATAAAAACTTAATACTTCTTTGGAGACTGAGGGAAATATGTTTGGCTGAGGATATAGAAGACTTGTGAGTGAAGACCTTGAGGAGAAGTGGGTGAGCAAGCATTTTTCCTCTGTAATACAGGTGAGTTTACTAAATATGGCTCACAGGTATAGGTAAAAAAATTTCATTATCTTTGGTCCTTTCCTAGAAGTGAAAGAAATTTGCTGGATTGAAAAGGGTCTAAGCATTGCATGAGAACTCTGGTTCTGTACATCATGGGGTCCAGTGATAAAACACCAGTTGAATTAACTTCATTTCTTCCCTCCCTTCCCCGCCCCCCGCCCCTTGCCCCAGTAATGGGGCCTCACTTCTAGGCAGAATTAAAAATACCTTTTTTTTTTTAATAGGCCAAATTGAGTTCTTTCTGCTATTTTAATAATCCAATTCTTTTTTAGTAACTCTCTAGAATTCTCTTTAGGGGGAAATCTCATCTTGTTTTCTTTCTCATAGAGATTAATGTCTTCAATGCAATAATTTCCCAGAGGGCTTCCTGCTCCTGTTTCAAACAATGCCTACAGCCACTAGTAGTGTCAGTAAAGAACATTCCAGATGATTGATGCTCAGAAGCTAAAATTATATTTTGTGTTCCGTATTTCTTTAGTAAAAAGTAAGCTATGTAAGTTTTTCTTTTAAGAACTAGACATGGCAGAGTTCTTACATGTCTATTTTGAGTAACACATAGATACTCAACACATTTCAGTGCTATGTCTAGGCAGCAAGTCCTTATTCAAGTATTTATCCCACCATGTAAACCATTTCTTTTTCAAAAATGCTCATCCTAATTTATTGGTATGATTTTTTTGGAGCACTATATTTTTAATAGGTGTAGAAATTTGTTTTACATCTGGTATTGTAGAAGAGTAAATAGCACATAAAAAGCATGAGATACATGTATATGTATCTGAAATAGAATAGCTTGGAGGAAACTACACATGTCAAAGATGTCCAAATTTATACTCCATTATTATATTTAGTATGGAAAGATATTTACACATTTTTTCTCATAAAGTAAGAATCATAGTGAACAATGTCCTGTCATTTTTAACTTTCCTACTGATACATTTTCCAACTTGTCTTAAAGGGTATGAATGATTGAGCTATTTGTATGTATGTATGCACAAGTAGAATTAAGATTTTTGATAATCATTTCCATAGCCCTTTAATAATTAGTTCTTATAAAGCTTAATAAGATAACAATGGTGCATTAAACACAGAATTAGACAAATCAAATATGTATTTCAGGAGTTATGATAGTAAACTTTTTCTGTAACGAGCCAGATTATAAATATTTTCAGCTTTGTGGGCCATGTGATCTTTAGTGCAACTACTCAATTCTCCCTTTGTAGCAAGAAAGCAGCCAAACACAATACATAAAGAGATGGTGTGACTGTTTCAATAAAGCTTTATTTACAAAAACAGGCAGGGGTTGGATATGGTCTGTAGGCCATAGTTTGCCAACCCTGGTGTAGCTGATTCTGTTATCAGAAAAATGGTTCAATAATTTCAGTGTCCTGCATAGGTATAGTAGTATTTCATTGTATTTGAATACAGTTTGGATTCCATAAAAGGCAGGAAAACCTCGGGCTCATTAATTATGCCATTTGATAAGAAATAACTATATGTCTTAGAGGTGAATTGCATTGTGAAAACCATACCTTTGTTTTCTAGAAAGAATGAAGCTTGAGCTGAAATATCTTGTGAAACAGAGCTCAAATTATACCCTACTCATTCTGTTAAAAAGAAACAAACCGAAAAAAAACCCTCTCTTTTGCTGCCTATTTATTCTATTTCCTCCTTTCTGCTCTCAATGGAGTTACTAGTTTTCTTCTGTATAATAAGGCAGATAAATAATAATCCTTAAACATACTTTAAAAATGTAATTAGATTGTTTTATCCTAGCAGAGGAAAGAGGATAGAAGATTGGAGTATTTTAACTTCTTTATAGGAAATTTAAATCCATATTCCATTCTAGAGAACACATATTATAAAAAGAGCATACTGATTAATTTGATTTCCTAGTATTTGAATAATTAGAACAATAAGCATCTATAGCCTTGCTTCAAATCCTAAGAAAAGAGAACATGGTGCAGATAACTTTTTCTCGCTATCAGAATGTATAAAATATTCTTAAATGTGATTTTAGTGATAAAAGACAAAAACAGAAATGCCTGAAAACAAATGTCTACAGTATATGATCAGTGGTGGGATTAAATTTAATGAGGGGATTATCCTGTCGAAGAGCACTGAAAGCTATTTTCTTATTGACTTATACTCATAGAAGTAAATATTCTCCTTGTTTTTGAGTATCACATATCTCCAGAAGTTGGTTAATTACATGTCTTTTGAATTTATTCTTATCTTTTAAATTGATAAATTTACCATAATTATTTTTCTAATTTGTGAATATCTTGAGGGATGATCTTAAAAATACTGCAGATAATCTTAAATTTCTGAAATATTTGGAAAATTTACATGAAGCAACTCTTTATTTTTTAAAAAAATGTGTGATCCAGATCTCCCCAACATACTAACATTGGTTCTTGAGCATTTAAACGTTGAAGAATTGAGACCGCTGCCTCAGTGGCATTTTCCTTTATATGCTGGCAGCATCCAGTGGCCGCACTCACAGGAGAATTCCTATAAATCAGTGCTGTTTGATTGATTTGGAGAGGGGCTAGTGATTTTGAAAAACTTTTTCCTTTTATCCAAATGAGAACAAATGTTCTGACTTTGAATACAAAGGTGATTAAAGGCCAAAGTGAAAATAGGTGTTGTTTTAGGATAATGGAAGTGTCTCTAGTCCTTTTTATTATGCTTGCAAATATGTGTTTTATACCAAGTGTTAAACCTCATGAATGGGGTAGTTCTGGAAAAGAAAAAAAAAATTTGTATTATACTATATGGAAATAATCTCATTTTTAGAAAAAAGATGAATGACTCAATCAAAAGTTATAGCTGTTCCCTCTTAAATTTTCTTCAGTTGTAGTACTGTAATAAGGACCATTTTTAAACTGGGCTTAGACTCAGATGACATATGATCGCCGCCAGCTGCATCAAGAGGCAGAGTCTGGGTAAAAATAAGTTATTTGCCCAGAACAGAATAAAGCTGAAAATCTTCTGACACCTGATCCCTTCAGCAGCTGTGGAAATCTATTGAAAGTGTTCTCCTTCTAATGCATTTGTCAGAATGCTAATTGGAAAAATGACTTCATGTCATGAGTCATACGGTCACCTCTGTGGACCTCATTAGACTTAAATGAGCACACTCAAGTCCAGCACAATCATTCAGATACAGCCATATGTTGGTAAAGAAGATCTCTTAGTAATCAGGCTCCTGGCCAATTGTGAACGTTGTCAAGTGAAGAAATGGGGAAAAAATTGAATAGGGATGTTTAATGGCAGATGCAGATATAAGGCATTATAGCTTCCAAAGTAATCCAAAATATGTAAAAGTTTGGGATCATAAGAGGTACAACCAAGTTAAGCCCAAGAAGTTTAGCCAAATTTGATGCTAAAATACACCTTAGAAGCTCTCTTGTGCAGTGAGAAACACCAAGTTAACTAAGATGAGGTTTTAAGAGCTCAAAACTTAGAAAGGCAAGCAACCACTTACATAAATATATTTAATAAAAAGAATGCTATAAAAATTTAATAATAATATACCAGTTAAGTTCCTAGAGGAAAATGTGGAAGATATTAATTATAATTGTGTTAGGTGATGAAAAGAAGAGGATGGAGAAATGAGGGAGCTTCGTGGGAGAGGCAAAATTTGATGTAGAAATGCAATTAAAAAATTTTTTTTGTAAAATAATGCTTATAATCTCTTCACAGGTATACAAATTTAAGATACAAAAGTACTGCATCATCAGGTTAATTAAAACATTTGTTAGATTATTTGCCACCTAGAAGGAAACACTGACTATTCATCTAAACTTTCCTTACTTCATCTGGTTCTCTTTCTATGAAATACATCAAACCACCAGGGACCAGAAAAATTCTAGTGAGAACTGATATTTGTATTAAATACACAACTCAAATGAGCCAACATTTATGTAAGATTGTTATGGTCAAAAACTTATACATTATGGAAGTAATAATGGTGTGATGGGGAATCACTGGCCTAACTTTTAGTCTTAGTCCAACCTGGTCACTGCTGATAGGACAAGTCCTATCTGGTATTTTACAGAATAGATCTGTTTCTGAAACTTATGGTTCTCAACATTAGCCTCAAAGCTAAAATGTCTCAGATTACGCCATCTCTTTATTCTGACCTCCTGTCTTTTTCTGCAATAGTGGCCACTGCAACATACTTGAATACGCCAGTGTTGTTTGGCAACTTTAGATGACCTAAACACCACAGGTGAAGGGCTGCTGGAAGGGGAAAGGGCTTTACTATGCATGATTTAATTTAGTTTTATATCAAGGTGTATATATTCATCGTAGTTCTAGAAGTGCCACACTTTTCTCTCCCACTTGACTTTTTAAAAAGAAAACAAACTAAGTGTAACAAATAAATATAGATGCATAAAGAACTCTCATCTAGAGAAAGTTTCATACAGTGAACAAGACCATGTAGTAATTACCTAGCTCTGAAAGTAGAACATATCCCGTACTCCAAAAGCCCTCTCTTGCTCCATCCTGCTTCCAGACCCAACATTCCCCTTAATTCCCCACCTGACACATAAAGTAAACATTATCTTAACTTCTATCACTTCAGTCAAGTTATCACTGTTTTTGAAATTTTCGTAAAAGAAATCATCTGGTATGTACCTTTTTGTGTCTAGCATATTTTGCCCAATCTTATTTTTGTAATATTCATCCAAGTTGTGTGTACAGCTGTAGTTTGTTTAGTTTTATTGTACATGTATAGGATGTGATTGCATGAACATACTATAATTTTGTTTAAATTTGGGGGCCATTATCAGCAATACTGCAATGTACATTCTTGTATATGTTTTTGGTGTACTCATGAAAGTAGAAATCTATTGAAATTTATGTATCTTACATACCCAGGACTGGAACTGTTGGGTGAAAAGCATATGTGTATTCTGCTTTAGTGGATAATGCCAACCAATTCACTTGATCACAGTTGTACTCATTTACACTCCAACCATCATGTATGAGAATTATAGTTGCTGCAAAGCAAATCCTCATCAAATTTAACATTACCAGTCTTCTATTGTAGCAATTCTAATGTGGAGTGGTGGTATCTCATTGCATATATAATTGGCATTTTCCCAATAGTTAATGATGTTGGGTAGCTTTTTGAATTTAGATTACTTTGAAGTATATTGATTAATTTTAAATTTCTAATTTTTTTTGTTTTGTTACTGATTTCTAGTTCAGTATCTTGGGGGGTCAAATAAAATATGTTATATGATTTAAATCATATAAAATTAGTTAAGATTTTCTTTAATGGCCTAGTATAGGGTGAATTTTAGTAAATGTTCTATGTTTACTAGGAAAAATTTGCTTTCTCTAGATGTTGAGTATAGTCTTCTATGCATCTCCATTTCGTACAGATTTTTAATGATGTTCAAATTGTCCACTGGCATACTGACTTTGTGTATACTTTAACTGAGAGAAATGTTGGAAAATTTATTGGTGTCATCATAGACTTGTCTACCTCGCTGATGTTTAACTTTTGCTTTATATATTTTTAAGATTAATTCATTTTATCATCTGATTTAATTGAAAACTTTATCACCAAGAAATATTTCTTTTCACCTCAGGAAATGCTTTTGCCTTAAAGTCCTCTTTGTTTGATATTAGTATAGTTACATCAGCTCGGTTTACTTTTACATGGTGTACATTTTCTAAGCTGTTTTACAACTTATATATCTGAAAATTTTTTATGCATTTCCTTTCTACATCATTTATAATTTTTTATTGTGGTAATGATTTTTAAACAGATATTTTAATTCACTCATATGTAATATTAATTACTAATTTAGTTTAACATATATATCCTAGTATGCTTTTGTCTTCTCTTTTCATTCTTTTAAGCCTTATTTTATTTGATAATTTTATTATTCTAAATTTCCTCTGTCAGTTTGGCTCTTATAAACTCCTAGTTTATTTTATTAATGTTTATCCTAGAATCACAACATGTAGCATTGACATTAAATGTCTCTTATTGTGCTCACTGGTATATTTACCTCTTTCCAGACAATAAAGGATCTTAGAACATTATAAATCCATTGGCTTACTATTTTTGTTGAGCATTTTTATAAAATTGTTTGATAAAACTAATATTTATTCATATTTGTGATATTTAACCTTCTCATTATGTTTCATTCCTTTCTCTTACATTGGGGTATATATATTTTGGGGATAATTTTTTGGTTATTAGAAAGCATCTTCATGTATTTCCTTTAATGTGTTGCTAATGGTGATTGTCTGTTTTCATTTATCTGAATGAAATATTTTGCTTTTGCCACTTGTGAAGCATATTTTCACTGGGTATATACTCTAGATTGGTATTTATCTTCTTTTACCTTTGCAAAGATATCATTCCCTTGCCTTTCAGCTTCTGTTGTTGAGAAATCAAGCCTTTTTTGAAGACAATTTGCCTTGTTGCTTTCTTCTGTCTACTCTTAACATGCCCTCTTGATCTTTTATTTTCAGTAGTTTTAGTAAGATATGCCGATATGTGGTTTTCTTTGCACTTATTCTCCTTGAGTGTTCAAGATTTCCTTGAAGGTGTGGCTTAATGCCTTTCATTAGTTTTGGAACATTATCAGCTCTGTATTCATTTATTTTTTCCCCCAAACACATTTTTGCTCAAATTTCTCATCTTATTAAATAGTTTGAAGCACCAATTAGACGTACATTAGAACTTCTTTCTGTTTCTCTAGATGGTTTTATGTATTTTTCATACAGTTTATCTTTATTTTTAATTCAGAGGGAATTTTCTTTTTATGTATCCTGAAGTTCGTTAATTTTTCCTTCAGATGAGTCAAATGAGCTGTTGAATCATCACTGACATCTGCTGTTTTCATTTATTCTGTGTATATATTGTAGTATCCAACTGTGATTTTAGTTTGCATTTGCCTAATAAATAATATTGAATACTCATATGCTCTTAGTGGCAGCACATGTCATTTTAAAAAATTATGTGGCTCACCTTTTTATTACTAAGTTATTTCTTTTATGTCCTTCTTACCAGTTATTAATCATATCTTGTTAATATTTATTGCATTTACATATATATATATATAATATAAAAGGTTTATTAAAATATAGAAATAACAATGCCTATTATTTTATATTATTAGAGATAAAATTTCTATTTTTCTCCTACTAGTGCCTTGGGAATGTACCAATATGGAATCAACTTAATTCACTTCTAGAGAACAAAATGCTTCTAAACTGTTTGCAATCCCCACAATAAGTTATCTTTTTTTGTTCTTGTTTCTATTTCTTCACTTTAGGCTGTAATGCTATAGGGTATCAACCCATGTGAAGGTGTTATACCCTAAAACCTTACTCGTATTGGACCTTGATTCTTAGATTTGTCTTCCCCACACTAATTTGTTTCTTTCTTGTCTTTCTCTGGATTTTGCTTTATTCGTTAAATAATTGTCTCTCATTTATAAACTTTCCCTTCTGTAGTGTTTTGTAATACTTAAACTAGAAATCTGTGAAACACATTTCTGCTATGCTAGCTAGTTCAATGATGGGATTTTCCATGGGTGCTCTAGAGAAAGCCCAGAAAAGGGGGGAGGGCTTGTTTTTCCTGTGTTTGTGACCATCCTGTCTGCTTGGGATCCCTGTGACACCCAATGATGCTTCGTTACACAAGCAGGATCAATTTCTTCCTGTACTAGCAGCTCAATCTGGTTTGCAGTTTTTCCAAACCCTTGCATAACCAGCTTATGTCTCAGAAACAGTAGTAATAGAGACAGGTGTCCTATCTTTGGAAGTCAGGATTCCAAGCTTATGATACTCCCAGGCTTGGTAATACCAACACCAGATGAGCAGGACTTCTTACTTATAGGTCTCAGTATCAGCTCCTATAAGCTCTTTATTAAAAATTATAATAATTTCAATATATTTCTTGTATTCTTTTAACTCTGTGGCTGTTAGCTGTCTCGGCAGTTGCTACATTGATACTTTAAAAATTTATTTTTACCATTTGAAGTAAGTAGTTAATTGCTTACATTTTTATTAGTACTATTATTATTTTCTATTCAAATAGCTAGTGTTGTTTCTGTCTCCTGGCTAGACCTGTATGATATAGAATTTGGTACCAGAAAGTGCCCCAAGAAATAGACACCCAAAGATGGGATTTGGGAATAGATTTTGTCATGGGTTTAGGCTTGAAAAGTGGGTTAAGCTCTTTATCAATGGGGAATGGTATGCTAGTAATCCATGCCAAAGCTAATCAAATCATTTCTTGTGATTGATTTTGCTGGAGTGCCAACTGAGGTAGGAGCTTTGAGAAGACTGGAATGGCTCCTGTGATTAAATATTTGACAATATTGGTGAATATAAGAACCATGCCGTGCGATAGTTTCTTCTGAGTGCTGTGAGAACTTACACAAATAAGCTTTGGTCTTTAAATTGCGTATTTGCATTTTATTAATTAACTATATTCTTCTATTCGCTGTCTCCTCTTTTCATTTTATTCAAGTTAAATGGGAAATTAGCATTGCAATTTAGTCTTTATATAACACTGTATTCAGATAGGGATATGACTGAATTTGTGCAATAATTAACACAACTCTTTATCTTTTATTTTTCTAGTTCACAAACTCTAATGTCCTTGTATCAGTTATTTATTTCTATGTGACCAAGTGTTCAAAGATATAATAGTTTCTAATAACAATTTATTAGCTTATGATTCTGTGTGTCAGCAATTATCTGGTGGTTACTTCTAGCTTTTGGCTAGTCCTCTCTCTATATAAAATATCTCACGTTCTAGGTGGCCAGTCTTGACTTTTCTACATGGGGCAGCAGTGCTTCAAGAGGACAAATGCAGAAGCTGCAAGACAATCTTGAAGCCTAGATATGAAGTCACACAGTGTCACTCCACAGCATTTTATAGTTCAAAATTAGTCACAAGGACAGCCCAGATTCAAGAGGTAAGAAAAAAATATTCTATTTCTCAAGGGTGTAGTAGAAAGCCATACTGTAAATGAATATGCATATATGGTTGCAAATCGTTTTTGTGATCACACTTGCAAACAAGCTGCCCCCAAACCCATTCTAAGAATTGATTGACACTATAGGGGACTTCACCTATTTACCCACATTTGTTTTCACTATTTGTTATTTCTTCATCTCCTCATTTCCTGTCTTGGGCTTAGATTTTACAGTCCATTGCTAAAATTATGTCATGTCATCCTTGTTCAAAAGCTTTACAAATTTCTACCTCAGCCATACCTTTCTAGCAAAATCCAAACCCAGTTTTCACAAGCTCTTTGCCTATAGCTTTCCTATATCTAGAAGTATTAGTCAAAATATTTTTAAAATCATTTCATATACCATACTATTTAGAAAAAATTCTTCTCAACATTTAAATGTCATCACTGACATCATCTGAGTACTAAAAGTTGCAACACACACACACACACACCTTATGCTGTATGGTCATTTTCATTTATGACAGCAAATCTTAATCTGTCCTAAAGTGCGTGTGACAATTCTTCCATCACTTTTAAATCCTGGAGTTGACTACTTTACACTCTCTTTCTCTAACCTCTGCATCAATACTTCCTAGTATCAAGTGATAGCTTCACTTTTTCATTTCAGTGATAAAACAGTAACAGCCATAAGAGACATGCTTTATCTTTCTACCTCCAGTTCATCTTTCCCTTCCTCTTGTTACAGTGAGTGCATTACTTTTTCTTCTAAAATCCGGCCACTTGTATACTAAATTTATTCTTATCTACTTACAGATGTCCCTTATGCATTTTCTTTACTTCTTTCTATCCTACAAGTTCATTTCCATCAAGAGAAAATATACTAAACCCATTTATCTGAATCCCTCTAGCTTCTGTCCATTTGTTTTCTCCCTTCTGTAGTACAACTCCTTAGAGAGCTTTATGTATTACCTCTACCCATTTATTTTCCTTCTTGTTCTCTTTAGTTAAATCCAATTATGTTTTCTTCTCTACTACTCTAATTAAATTGCTCCAATAATATTATAAAATTCAATCTGTGTTTCTTCTCTTACATGACTTAATAAACACAGTTGATTATTTACTCCTTGAAACTTTTTTTTTTTTTATGTTTGTTTTTTAGAAAACCATACTCTTGGTTTTCCTCTTGCATCATTGGCTTCAACTTCTCTGTCTCTTGCTAGATCATCCTACTAATTTGGGTTACTAAAGGGTGGAGTGCTCCTAGGTTCCTTAGCTCTTTGGTTTCTTCTCTTCTCTTGATACATTCTTTCACTAGTAATTTTATCTAGCCTCAAGGATATAAATACCTTCTATATCCAGCTGAGTGTATGGGATATGTTGTTAGCCCTGCGTTCCTCCTTGAGCTTCAGATTTATATAATAAATACCTACCTTACATAATCCATTCTATCTCCAGTCTTCCCAATTTAGTAAACATCATAATAATGCTGCTTTTAACTGCTCAGGCCAAACCTTAAGAACTTTTTCTTGACTTTTCTTTCCTTCAAATTTCATTTTAATACATGACCAAGTCTTGGCAATTCTATTTTTGAGATGATTTCTGACAACAGCTCTACCCTCCCTTACCTGCAAGAGCTTCCTAACGGACATAGCAGGTTCTACATGTATTTATTCCTCGAATCGATTCTCCACATTGTAGTCAGAGAAGTCTTCAGAAATTCTAGTTCAGATCTCATCACCCTTCTCTCTACAGGTCTCCAAAGTTTACCCATCACTTTTATAATAAAATTGATGGTCCTTTATATGGCCCACAGGAGCTGAAGTGAAATCACCAGGATGATTTTGGCCTCATTTTCCATCACTATCCCCCCTGACTTACATCACTTCAGCTATACTACGGTTCATATTACTCCCTGAATAATCACCCCACTTCAACCTAAAGGCCTTCATACCTGCTGTTCCATTTACCTTCCTACTCCTTCATATTTTTCAGGTATCTTCTAAAAGATTACTCTTTAGAAAAAAATCCAATCTAAAATATATGGGATTACCCTAATATTCTATTTATATTCCTCTGGGCCCAAATCACTGTTATTTTTTTCTCTCTTGTTTACACCCTCTCCAATTAAAATATATTTTACTCCAAGATTGGTATGCTGTGTTTTTCACTGTGGAATCTGCAATTGAACAGTTAACACATGGTAAACACTTACTAAATATTTTTCATTAATGATAAAAATGAGTATCATCACTTGGTATTATAATTGAAATGTTAAGGAATTTTTAAACAAGCCCAAATTAATTTTATGTTGAAGTGACACTAAAAATGACTTCTGAATCCTTTTTTCCCCCTCTATATTCTTATATTTTAAAGTCATATGATCCAGCTTGATTTCTGCAGGAGTTTAATTATTGTCAAAATATCATTTAGATAGTTAATGGAGTATGTTTACAAATTGGCATGTGTTGTTTATAAAAAAAGTGTGTTTTTTTTCATTCAATATAGATATTCTTTACAAAGGAGATAAAAAAGAGGGGATTAAAGATTAGTAACTAGTTATATATCTATCAAGACCTATATTACCAAGATTTTTTAAAATAAAATTGTTGATGACAACTTACTAAATGGGAGAAAATATTCACAAGATATATCTGATAATGGGTTTATATCCAAAACATATAAGCAACTCATACAACTCAAGATAAAAAAAAAAAAAAGAAAGAAAAGAAAATATCAAGCAATTCAATTAAAAAATATGCAGAGAACCTCAGATATATCTCCAAGCAAAACCTACAGATAGTTATAGACATATAAAAATATGCTCAACATCACTAATCATCAGAGAAATGCAAATAAAAAACAAAATGAGATATACAACTTCATACCTGTCAGAATGGCTAGTATCAAAAGTCAATAAAAAGCAAATATTGGCAAGGATGTGGAGAAAAAAGATATACTGTTGATGGGATTATAAATTGGTGCAGCCACTATGGAAAACATTATAGAGACTGCTGGTAAAATTAAAAATAGAACTACCATATGACCAGCAATTCTATTTCTAGGTATCTTTGAAGAAAACAAAAATGCTAATTTGAGAAGATATATGTTCCCCTATATTCTCTATAGCATTGTTTACAAAAGCCAAAATATGGAAGCAACGTGGTGTCCATCAATAGATGAATGGATAAAGAAGTGGTATATATCTATCTATATCTATACCTATATCTGTACCTATATCAATACCTATATCTATATTTATCAATCCATATATGTATATATATATAAAATATATGAGTGTGTGTGTATACATATATACATATACATATGTGTATGTGTATACACACACACACATATACCTGTACATAAGTTTATATGTTAATATATACACACACAATGGAATATTACTCGGCAATAAAAAGAATGAAGTCTTGTCATTTGCGACAATATAGATGGACTAGAGGGTATTATGCTAAGTGAAATAAGTCAGAGAGAGAAAGACAAACACCATATGATTTTCTTTATGTGTGGAATTAAAAAATCAAACAAACAAACAAAATAAAAGAAGACTCATAGAAACAATGAACAAACTGATGTTTGCCAGAGGGGAGGGGAATAAAAAAAATCTTAATAGCTTGTAAATGGAAACTTATTAATTTAAGTTGCAACCAAATTTGACTAAAAAAGGTTGGCATTAATTTAACAATGTTAATGGAAGACCCATTGTGTGGTGCTAGATTTTTTAGTAGTTACTGAGTTACAATATCTACCAGACAGATGTAATATTTTCTTGGAGTTCCTCAGTTTATGTCATCTGGCAGACACTCACAAAGAAATAAAATGTGTAATTACAGATATTAAAGAATACTCTGAAGCTAAATGGATATGTTGTGTTATGATTTTTATTATAAAATCAGGAAATCTTTAACTCATAAAAATTTTTAGACTCTTTAAGTTCAACTTTTTTGTGTTGACATTTCCATAACATGGAAGTAACAATCCTTAGATCCAATGGTATGCTGGAGATAGCTAGTTCAAGCTCCCAAGAGCAAATTGTGTACATCTCTTCTCAATTATGCATACTAGTAGTGGCAGCTTAAAATTATCTGTGGTACGAGTAGTTACACCATGGAAACTAGAAAAAAAGCTTTATTTTTTTACATTGTTGTGGTCTCTCTCTCTCTCGGTCTCTCTCTCGGTCTCTCTCTCGGTCTCTCTCAAACACACACACACACACACACACACACCACTGATTATTTCCTTCTTTCTGCAGAAGAGAGTATATCCACTAACACTGAAAGGGAATCATTTAAAACAAAGGAAAGGAAGTAGATTTTCACAAAGTAAAATTAACCCCAAGTACTTTCCAGCTAAAGGACATTATTGAACTAATTAGGTTAGCAAGATCCACAAATGGATTAAGTAGGTAATAAAGCTATAGATCCCAGTTTGAGATACCTAAATGTTTAACTTGTCATGATTAAGAGTGTTTCCACCATCTACATGACAATTTTCATTTATATAGTTTATCAAATGCAATATGTTTTTGGCTTGAATTCAAATTAGTATATCATCTGAAGAAATTATACCAGCGGGCCAAATCATTATCTTTAACTCTAAAGAACTTTTAATTTTCTTAATCTGTTCTCCTTGGCGCTTAAATAACAGAAGCCATTGGCCGCAATAGATATTGGCCATATTGTAAGTTATTTTTTCTGATAGATTACTGATAGTTTGCTTTGTTTCTTGTTCAGCTTGTAAAAATTTTCAAGGAGATTTAATGTTTCAGACTCTACATTACTGTTATCTTTTAGAAAACACTAGAATAGTATCCACTGAACATGTACTCTTTTTCATCGGTATACCTTTTCCAACTTTTGGAGAAAAACAAACATACTGAAATAAATGATTGCCATGTTTTAATAGAATTCATTGCGTTTTTTGGCAAACGGGGTTTGTCTTTATTAGTTTGTTCAGGTTCAATTTATACAAAAATCTTTAAAAAGCGAAACTTTCCAAAATTCATTTGGACAGCCCATCTAGATGGCAAAAGTAGCCTTTGATCAGACGGGAATTTTTTGAGTTGATTAGCCACAAAAGATAAATCAATAGCCATGGTGAGCAGGAAAAACTCTGCTCCTGGATGGAAAGGACATCTTGGTAGTGATCAGCCTCACTTATTTGGGAACATTAACTCTGACTGTTGTGAAGCCATCCAACAACTAGCCCACTGATTTCATAGTTTCTTAGTCATAGAGAAGCAGTTGCTGATTGTTTTAGGCCTTGGGAAGAGGTAAGACATGTGACTCTTAATCTCTGGTAAAGAAAAAGAATAGCTGGACTGGTGGAAACATTGATGGCTACAGAACAAACTCAAACACCAGCATATTAAATAAAAATCAAATACTCAGTTGTGTTCATGCAGAAGGAGAAAAACTTATATGAGTTATAAGACTATTCATAGATCACACTGATATAGGGAGAAAGCTGCCAATTTGAGCATATTTTTTTTTCTTTTACACATTACTCTAAATATATTTTTCTAGATAGAAACATGGATGATTAATGTTAATCATTATGTTAATCATAGTGTTCTTTCAAACAGCGAATGTGAGTAACAGTTCCATTTACACATGATGTCTATGTGCTTTACAGCTGAAACTGTACAGACTACATCTGGAACTCTCATACTAAGCAGTTTCTTCTCCTTCCTTAAGGTAGCAAGAATCCAGAAAAACAAGCAAAGGATTCTAGGAGATTTTATAATAACACAAACATTATAAATAATAAATATTTTATATGTGTATGTATGTATGTGCATATATATATATATATATGCATATCCATTCAGTCATCCCTCCATTTCCACAGAGCTTTGGTTCCAGGACCCCCCTACAAACACTGAAATCCATGATGCTCAAGTCCCTTACAGAAAATGGTATAGTATTTGTATATAACATACACACATCCTCCCACATACCTTAAATCATCTCTAGATTACTTATAATACCTAATACAGTATAAATGCTATATAAGTAGTTGTGATATTATGTAGGGAATAACAAGAAAAAAGTCTGTATATGTTCAGTACAGATACAACCATCAAAGCCAAACTACATGGTATATGTTAGCAACAATATAGTATTTTTTCCCTTAATATTTTCAATCTGTCACTGATTGAATCTGTGGATGTGGAACTGCAGATACAAAGGGCCCACTGTGTATATAGTAAATATATTAAATATTTATACATAAACATTGGTATTTATATTAATATATATACACACACAAGTATATATGTGTTTATATATATGCCTATATAAATATAGTGTGTATTATATATCTATCCTTGAACATTTCTGAAATCCAGGTACATCAGTTTATATGTTCATTTACTATAATTTTTCTCTAGACAGCTGTACTAAATTGCCACACCTTATATAATCAATGGTGCTTTAAAAATGAAGAAAATGTGTTAAGTCATCTCTCTTTAGTATTTAATAACCCTTCACAACTCATATTTTAGCAACACAACAAAATTATGCATTCATGGTTTGTATTCAGATTTTAAATATATCAGGGTCATTTCGGTTTCTACTAATATATCCAGGTACTTATAAAAAGAAAACATTTTATTAAAAAATGCTTTCTTTCTTTGACTGAGACATATGTAGAGTAATATTTTGACTTGTTTTAATTTGAAAACTGTGCACCTTACAATCAATAAGTTTAAACTTTCAAGAAATTGTCTAAAATAGGAAACATTTATTGAAAGAATTATTTTTGCTTGCCAACAATTTTTTTTGAGGAATGATTTCTATAACTATGATGGAAAGTTAACTAATTTTTTCTCTGACAATTATATGGGAAATATAATGTGTAAAACTTCAAAGCTGTGTTTTTTTTTTTTGTATCTTTACATATTAAATCACTCACTACACAGGTTTCCTTTTGTGACCTGGATGCTAATAATGAAAAGAACAGTTACAGAACTGAGAAGTACTAAAATAGAACCTGGAAAGTATGAGAGTATAAGTCTCTGCCTATTTACCCTGCTTTTTTGGACCAGTACTAGAGCTATTCATACTATAATATGGTCCCCCCGAAAGTCCCTTTAGATCATAAGCTGCCACACATACAGCACAGAAAACCATTACAACCAAGATTATGAATACTTTAAAAATAATTGGTCATATTGGGGTGTGTTTTAAAATAATATATTTAACACACAGCCTGAAAGGTATTTCTGTCAAACTAGGACATACAATTTTTCTAACTCTTTGTGAAATGACAAGAGAGAAGATATTCAGTATTTTAAAACATGGGTAGTAATTTGCACAGTTCACAATATCAAATCCAAAAAAAAAAAAAAACAACGAAAGAAAAATCCCCTAAAAGTTATCAATAGTCTCTCTTAAATAATGAATTACCTGGATCACATTTACTCAGTATTATGGCTATATG
The DNA here is from genome assembly GCF_057876585.1 of Rhinolophus sinicus. Classification (NCBI taxonomy): domain Eukaryota; kingdom Metazoa; phylum Chordata; class Mammalia; order Chiroptera; family Rhinolophidae; genus Rhinolophus; species Rhinolophus sinicus. The sequence continues at coordinate 24,906,337 of NC_142504.1, forward strand.
CAGCTCAAGGAGCAGAGAAGTGAAAGGGAAATTCTGTTTTCCAAAATACTTAGATGAGAAAGTCGTACTTTGTCTATCTTCTAATGCCTGTTAACTACACAGAATTTTTTTGACACTTGATCTTCCTCACATTTTCTTAAGACCAAATATTTTCTTCACTACTTTAACAAGGTAATTTCTTTCTATTCATTTCTGTTTTTTATTTAATCTGTAAATATTTATAAACTATAAAGCTGACCTACTCTATCAGCTTTCATTAATATGTTTCCATCAAATTCCACACCATGTAATGACTACACTTTTATTTTGTCAATTTTATAAATTCAGAACTTAAGAAATTGCCTCAGCCCTACATTAATGTGGGAAATTCTCTTGAGTGTACTTAGCTTTTAAACAAAAATTTCAGCTCTATGCATTGAATTAAATGATAAGAGTGATAAATCAATTACCACAGAAGAGCTTTTAGTAGATCACATGGCTATGCCATTTTGAATGAGGAGACAAATCACTGATTTTATAAAGTACTGATCAAACTTGAGTTATTTGCACTGAGAAAATAAAGCCGAGAAGAACAATTGTAGGTAAAAATGGGTGACATAGAAATCTCTTGGCAGACAAAAATCCTAAAGGGCAAGACACTACAGAGAGTTTGGTAATATTTGCAATTTTGCAAACCCAGATTTAAATGTGATAATTGAAACTTAAATGTAAAACACATAGCACAGTGCTTGGCACGCAGTAGGCTCAACAGTCTCAATTAACGTGAATGCTCATGGTTGGAATTAGAGAAAATCACATAAAAATCTGATGTGAGTGATGGAAAAAGTCCCGTTTCCCCACAGGAGCCTATTTCAGCTAATAAGTTATCAACCATTAGATTCATTCACTGTCTTCTGGAAAAAGTCAGAATTCAAATGTGCTACTTAAGAACGGCAACATTACAAATATTATTCATGATGGTTCATCAGTTAAGGCACCTGCAGAGTTGAACCCTGATGGCATGATAGAGAAAGAAACTTATATAGAGCTATTCTATAAGAAAAGTCTGTGAGGTTCATTCTCTGCATAGCAGCATTTTGTAAACCTATTGCCTTTACAAAATTCAAAGGCCTTTTGTGCTCTGACACACTCCACCTTTCTTTTATTTTTTTAAAATTTATTGGGGTGACAATGGTTAGTAAAATTACATAGGTTGAGGGTAAATGGGGTCAAATATATGGTGACGGAAGGAGAACTGACTCTGGGTGGTAAACACGCAATGTAATATATAGATAATGTATTTTAGAAATGTACACTTGAAACAGTCTACCTTTCCATCTTCAATTTCCACTTTCCATTAAACTACACTTCTTTTCTGCCACAAAAGTCATTCTCAAATGGCAGTTGGTCCTTAGCTTACAAGTGAATGGGATGAAATATAAGTGGAAGGAAAGGAAGGAAAAGAGAAAAGATTAGTAGAGAAAAGAAGAAAGGAGACATGGAAGAGCCGGGAAAAGGACTAATGAACGACTGAGAAAATATATGTGTTAGGGCCAAACTTAGCTCAAAGGAAACTATGTTGGGTATGGGTATACGTACCAAATGTGAAAACCAATATAGATATTTGTAGTTTTTTCTCGTCTCCCTTCTCCTTTCTTGTTCTTTTGGAAAGTTTGCTTTGTGTTATGCAATGTAATTTTTCAGAACACCTGTTCAAGAGACTTTAATAAATGCTTGCCTTTTTATCTGGGGATTGGAACCTGATTTGTGATTTTTTATTTTTGTTTTTGAATGGTTGCCTTATGGAGACAAGCCCTGTGATAGAGGCAGTTGTTTGATCCCAGGGACCTGTGTAACTCCTGTACCAAACTAGTAAATGTTAGAGAATCTCAATAAGAAGAGATAGAAGATGAAAAATGTAAGTACTGGATTAAAGCAGGTTTTTTCCTTTAGGAAACTATATTTAAGAAGGAAGAGTGAAGTACATTGCTTCACAAAAGCACATGAATTTAAGAAAATTTGAAAAAAAGAGTCTTATGAGCAAAACAAATTTCTATAGGTGCTAAAACAAAGTTATGCTAGAATTGTGATGGATGTTATTGTGGCAAAAGCTAAACCCCAGTCCTCCAAAATCTAAACCTTTACATGTTGCCATTAGAAGTATAATCACCTTCAAATTAATAATAATAATAATAATAATAATAATAATAATGCTAATAAGAGTCAACCAAGTTTTCTAGCATTTTCTTTTTATGTTCACTTTGTTGAGATTCTTAGGTTTTATACTATTAGTGTAGCACTCTTAAAGGTGTGTTTCTTTGGTTGTTGTTTGTTTGAAAGTAAAAACGAAACCTTATTCTGTGACTTTATGTGCTCTACATTGAATAATATATTATTCTAGTAGCTATATAAAATTTTTGGATAAAATGAATTTACAAAAATAATCTAGCGATACCTTGTATTTCCCCCATGTTGTAAAACTAGTATAGCCTAGTGCTACTATCCTAATTTAAAAAAAAAAAATGATGAAAAAATTAACAACATTTCAACATTTTTATTTCATTCACATTATTCAGGTATAATGTGTGCAATTATGCCTAATATATACACACATATACATTATAAATATATGCAAACATATATAATATATACATATGTATATTATATATATATATGTATGTATGTATACATACACACACACACATTTCTTTTGTGTATGTACCATGTACTTCCCTTTAAATTTAATCCAAGAAGGTTATGCTGAGTATTTGTTTAAATCCTTAAGATAAATAATTTAGTCTTTTGCACACCAATGGAACTCCAATACTGGTCCACATAATATTGGAAAATTTTACTTCCAAAACTCTACATCAAAAGGAATTTATTCAATAATAATAGAGTCAGTCTTTAGAAATGCAATTTCTATTTTTAATGTTAAATCTACAGTGAAAAAAGTTCCCTGAAAGTCATGTTTCAAAATTTAACTATTAGTCAAAACTTGTAACATCAACATTACTTTTAATATATTGCCAAAAGTACTTATAATGCTTTGTACAGCACATTAGAGATGTGTCTCTCACAGTGCATCATCTACCACACAAAACTGATCGATGAAAGTGGTTTCACTGCTTTAAATATCAATAAAAGTTGACTTTGGTTTAGACATTCTAGAACTGTGAACTTTGATGCAATTTTATTTTTTTGGTTCAATTAAACCATTTGCCTATATTCCCTCATGTGAAATTAACCACTGTTGTGCATCATTCCAAGTGCATTTTCATATGGCTATCATTCTAGTTAATTTATCTTATCCTTTAGACAAGAATTAAATATTTATCCACTTAATATTTCTGTTAACTTGCATTCTCAGAAAGGATATGTAAAGGTTATAGCAATGCCTACCTGTTTCTCAGAAATCTCTCATAAACCCTTTCCAGTATTATTCAACAAGTCATAATATTAATACATAACCATTTTTTTTTGCCCATCTAATGTTGATAAAGTCCTGTAATTTGAAAAATTACTCCCAATGTTTCTGAATATTATAATTTAAGATGCTAATAGTTTAGTATAATATGTATTAATTACTGTTTATATGTTTTATAATTTATTACAGTGCATTTGTTTGAATTCATTCTCATTTTCTTACTCAAGTACTAAAATATTTTATGCAACTAAATGTAACTTTTAAGATAGAATTATAATTATGCATGCATTGAAAAGATATTTCTGCTGATTTTAAAAATGGTAACTATTGTATGTCTTACTAAAAATTTAAGATTAACCAAAAAAGATTGTTGTGATTTTCATTTCCTTATAATCAGATAGCTAACTTAAATTTAACAAGTATAATTACTGATCAAATTAATGAAGTACTACATTCAGAGTTAAGGTCTAGATGTTTGGTTGGAAAGTCATACCTCAAGATGTGATCTTGGTATTTTAGGAATCCCTGTTTAAGAGTCTAAGTCAACTTGACTTTGAAATTCAAACAAATCGGAGTACATATTGAGGATCTGTATTACAGTTTGTCTGACGGTCTCTCCCAAGATGATTAGCCTGTTAATTAATGGGGAATTGCTATTTTCAAGAATAAATATTCATCATTGGTGGGGAGGAGCAATTTTAAATATTGCAAAGTGTTTACTATTCAGATTGTCCCACATTTAAACTTCCATTGATGTAGACTTGACTTCTAATAAAGAAGTCTCCAATAAATGGTGAGAAAAAAAATTAATGAACTCTTCTACTAAAATTAAAATTAGGCTAAATTTCTCAAGTTGACTATGAGTATTAACAAGATTATGCAAGTATTTGTTTGGTGCTATTGAAAAAGTACAGGAGGCATGTAATACACCTTTCTGTAGTAAAAAGTTTCCACCTGATGTAAAGTAATTTCAAGCATTAGTTCCATATTAAAACCATTAACCATTATAGACTAGAATAAACATTTGTATAGATTTTAAAGGTGAAACATAAGTCTAAAGAAATCTTAGGTATGTTACTTGCCTCTACTTGCAAGGATGGGTTAATGAAAAAATATGAGGAAAAATGGTCAACTAAGAATTTTAAGGACGCCATCAAAATGGCGGCGTGAGGTGAGCCTCTGTAAAGCTCCCCTGGAATTTACAACAAATAGAACAACAATAACTCCACAAAGGACTCCCTGCACAGCAGACAGGTAAGACGAAGAGGCCCACTACTGAATGCAACTAAAGGTGGGTGAATCGAGCGAGCGGGGGAGGAGGGATGGGAGAAGTGCAGAGATGGAGCCGTGAAGGTGCAGGACGCAGACCTAGCTCAGTGCTCCAAACTCGCTGCATCCCGGAACTATCGCAGCTGTGGGAGAGGGAAGAACTCGGACTGCTAGGGCTCAGCTTATGGCCCACAGGGCTGAGGGGGCAGCATATAACATGGCTGAACACAACACTCACGGCAGAGACCTCGGAGAAAAGACTGAGGGAAGAAGCCTGAAAATGGTGGTTTAAGCCCTCACTGCCCAGCAGAGAATGGAAGCCTTAGGCACTGAGACTAACCGCTCCCTCCCTACCCTCCCAGAGCTCGCCCTGCCCCCACCTGCCTGTTGCTAGAAGCGGAACAGTAGCAGTGTCAGATCAAAAGAACAGAATATTTGCTGTTCTGAGAACTGTGGACCACAGACACAGATTCACAGCCCAACTGTTTCCGGCTGTGGAAGCAGGACCGGCTGTGGTGGTGGTCACCGCCATTGCTCTGGGCCACCTCTCACAACTCACCCCGCCCCTAACCCCACCTATCTGGGCAGATCCCTGCAGGAGTAAACAGAACTGCTGAAACATACAGGCTCTGAATCTGGTGCAGGAAGAGCTTTGGAACTTCAAAAGCTCTCCGCATACCCACACGGACACTGTGCAACTGTGACCCAGGCAAACTATTAACAGAGGAGAAGCCCGTCTCCCAAGGAATACCCCCATTGTGTCAGAAGCTGGAGTAGTGCAGAGAAAACATAGCACTACCATGTGATAGAAAAAAAAAAAGGCTGCTGTCAGAGAGAAAATAAAACATTCTATCAACAAGTACTGGAAAACGAAAGAAAGACCTCTTCCTATCAACCTGCTGCAGAAGCCACTCCTGTAGATGTCTAGGAAGAGAAATAATAAATCAGTAATTGCTATGAATAACCAAGACAACAAGACAGCTCAGAAAGAAAGTGGAAAGTCTCCAGAAAAGGAACTTAAAGATGTGGAAACATGTGACTTAAATGACAGAATTCAAGATTGCAGTTCTGAAAAAACTCAACGAGATGCAAGAAAACATAGAAAGGCAGTTTAATGAACTCAGAAACACAATCAAAGAACAACATGAGCATTTTACGAAAGAGATTGAAATCTTAAAAAAGAACCAAACAGAATTTCTGGAGATTAAGAACTCAATAGAAGAAATTAAGAATGAAATAACCAGCTTAGGTAGTAGAGTTGACCAGATGGAGGAAAGAAACAGTGACATAGAAGATAGAAACCTGGAAATTACACAGATGGAAGAAGAAAGAGACTTGAGACTTAAAAGAAATGAAAGAACTCTACAAGAACTTTCTGACTCCATCAGAAAGAGCAATATAAGAATAATGGGCATACCAGAAGGAGAAGAAAGAGGCAAGGGAACAGGAACATATTCAAACAACTTGTTGATGAGAATTTCCCAAACTTGTGGACAGAACTGGATCCTCGAATTCAAGAAGCAAATAGAACACCTAATTACCTCAATCCCAACAGGTCTTCTCCAAGGCACATTGTATTGAAGCTGTAAAAAAATCAATGACAAAGAAAGAATCCTCAAGACAGCCAGGGAAAAGAAGACGGTAACCTACAAAGGAAAGCCCATTAGATTATCATCAGATTTTTTCAGCAGAAACTCTACAAGCCAGGAGGGAGTGGAACCAAATATTCAAACTATTGAAAGAGAGAAATTATGAGCCAAGAAAAATATATCCAGCAAAGATATCCTTTAGATATGAAGGAGGAATAAAGACCTTTCCAGACATACAGAAGCTGAGGGAATTTTCTAATACATGATCTGCACTACAAGAAATACTAAAGGAGGCTATTTGACCACCATCAACAGGGACAATCTGTGACAACTAAAACATAAAAAGGGGGAGAGTAAAGGCCTGAACCAGAATATGGGAATGGAGAATGTAAGCGTGCTGAAGAAAATGGAATACTCCAAATATCAAACTTTCTTTTACATAAACTTAAGGCTAACCACTCAAAAAAAATCCAGAACTGAAATATATACTATAATAAAAGAAGAATCAGAGGGAAACATCATAGAATACCACCATACAGAAATAACAGACAACAACAAAAAGGCAAAGAAACAATGGAGACACAGCCTTACCAGAAAACTAAAGATAGAATGACAGGAAATCCTCACATATCAATAATCACCCTAAATGTAAATCGACTGAACCTACCAATAAAAAGTCACCGAGTAGCAGATTGGAGCAAAAAACTAAACCCAACCATATGCTGTCTCCAAGAGACACGTCTCAGCTACAAGAACAAGCATAGACTCAAAGTGAAAGGGTGGAAATCGACATTCCAAGCAAATGGTACCCAGAGACAATCAGGTGTAGCCATAATGATATCAGATGAAACAGACTTCAGGGTGAAAAAGATAACAAGAGGCAAAGATGGACATTTCATAATGGTAAAGGGGACTATACAAAAAGAAGACATAACAGTCATCAATATTTATGCCCCCAATCAGGGAGCACCGAAATATACCTAGCAACTACTAACAGAACTAAAGGGAGAAATTGACCAAAACACAATTATACTAGGGGACTTAAATACATCATTGACAGCTATGGATAGATCCAAACAGAAAACAAATAATGAAATAGCAGCCCTAAATGACACATTAGATGAAATGGACATAATTGACATATATAGAGCACTTCATCCTAAAACATCAGACTATACATTCTTTTCTAGTGTACATGGAACATTCTCAAGGATAGACCATATATTGGGACATAAAATCAGCCTCAGCAAATTTAAGAAGATTGAAATCATACCAAACATATTCTCTGATCACAAGGCTTTGAAATTGGATATTAACTGCAATAAGACAGCAGGAAAAAACACAAGTACATGGAGATTAAACAACATACTTTTAAAGAACGACTGGGTCAAAGAAGAAATTAGAGGAGAGATCAAAAGATACATAGAAACAAATAACAATGAAAATACATCCTACCAAAATTTTTGGGATACAGCAAAAGCAGTTTTAAGAGTGAAATTTATATCATTACAGGCCTATCTGAAGAAACAAGAAAAATCCCATATAAATAACCTCATGTTACACCTTAAAGAACTAGAAAAAGAAGAACAAGTGAAACCTAAGGTCAGCCAAAGAAAGGAAATAACAAAAATCAGAGCAGAATTAAATGAAATAGAGAACAAAAAGACAATAGAAAAAATTAACGTGACAAAGAGCTGGTTCTTTGGAAAGATTAACAAAATTGACAAACCCTTGGCTAGACTCACTAAGATAAAAAGAAAGAAGACACTAATTAAGAAAATCAGAAATGAAAAAGGGGAAGTTATCACAGACACCACAGAAATACAAAGGATCATCCAAGAATATTATGAAGGACAATATGCCACCAAATTCAGTACCCTAGAAGAAATGGACAAGTTCTTAGAAACATATAGCCTTCCAAGGCTGAGCCATGAAGAACTGGAAAATCTAAACAGATTGATCAACAGTAACGAAATTGAATCAGTCATCCAAAACCTTCCCAAAAGCAAAAATCCTGGACCAGATGGCTTCACTAGTGAATTCTACCAAACCTTCAAAAAGGATCTAATACCAATCCTGCTCAAACTCTTCCAAAAAATTGAAGAAGAGACAGTACTCCCTAACTCATTTTATGAGGCCAACATTACCCTGATACCAAAACCTGGTAAGGACAACACAAAAAAAGAAAACTACAGACCAATATCTCTGATGAATACAGATGCAAAAATCCTAAACAAAATTCTAGTAAACCGAATACAACAATGCATTAAAAAGATTATTCATCACAACCAAGTGAGGTTCATCCCTGGGGCACAAAGATGGTTCAACATCCGCAAATCCATCAATGTGATACATCACATAAACAAAATAAAGGACAAAAATCATATGATTACATCAATTGATGCAGAAAAATCATTTGACAAGATACAATATCCATTTATGATTAAAACACTTAATAAAATAGGTATAGAAGGAAAATACCTTAATATAATAAAGGCCATATATGACAAACCCTCAGCCAATCTCATAATTAACGGTGAAAAATTGAAGCCCTTTGCTCTACATTCAGGAACACGACAGGGCTGTCCCCTATCACCTCTGCTTTTCAACATAGTGTTGGAAGTCCTATCAGGCAAGAGAAAGAAATACAAGGCATCCAAATTGGGAATGAAGAAGTTAAATTATCACTCTTTGCAGATGACATGATACTATATATAGAAAACCCTAAAGACTCCATCAAAAAGCTATTAGAAACAATCAACGAATACAGTCAAGTTTCCAGCTACAAAATCAATGTACAAAAGTCCATTGCATTCCTATATACTAACAATGAAATCTCAGAAAAAGAAATACAAAAAACAATTCCTTTTGCAATTGCAGCAAAAAGAATAAAATACCTAAGAAGAAACTTAACCAAGCATGTGAAGGACCTATATGCTGAAAACTGTAAGACATTTTTGAAAGAAATTGAAGAAGAAACAAAGAAATGGAAAGACATTCCGTGCTCATGGATTGGAAGAATCAACATAGTTAAAATGGCCATATTACCCAAAGCAATATACAGATTTAATGCAATCCCCATCAAAATCTCAATGGCATTTTTTAAAGAAATAGAACAAAAAATCATCAGATTTGGTTGGAATCACAAAAGACCCCGAATAGCCAAAGCAATCTTCAGAAAAAAGAACAATACTGGAGGTATCACACTCCCTGACTTTAGCTTGTACTACAGGGCTACAATAATCAAAACAGCATGGTATTGGCAGAAAAACAGACACATAGACCAATGGAATAGAATTGAGAACCCAGAAATAAAACCACATAAATATGGACAGACAATTTTTGACAAAGAAGCTAAAAACATAAAATGGAGGACAGACAGCCTCTTCAATAAATGGTGCTGGGAGAATTGGATAGCCACGTGCAAAAGAATGAAACTGGACTGCTATTTGTCACCATGTACCAAAATTAATTCAAAATGGATCAAAGACTTAAGCATAAGACCTGACACAATAAACTGCATAGAAGAAAACATAGGTACTAAACTGATGGACCTTGGGTTCAAAGAGCATTTTATGAATTTGACTCCAAAGGCAATGGAAGTAAAAGCTAAAATAAACGAATGGGACTATATGGAACTTAAAAGCTTCTGCACAGCAAAAGAAACCATCGACAAAATAAAGAGACAACCAACTGAATGGGAGAAGATTTTTGCAAACAATGCCTCCGATAAGGGGCTAATATCCAAAATATACAAGGAATTCATGAAACTCAACAACAAAAAAACAAACAACCCAATTGAAAAATGAGCAAAGGACCTGAAGAGACATTTCTCCAAAGAGGACATACAAATGGCAAACAGACATATGAAAAAATGCTCACCATCACCAATCATCAGAGAAATGCAAATAAAAACCACAATGAGGTATCACCTCATACCAGTTAGAATGGCTATCACAACAAGACAAATAGTAACAAGTGATGGAGAGGCTGTGGAGAAAAAGGAACCCTCATACACTGTTGGTGGGAATGCAGACTGGTGCAGCCGTTATGGAAGGCAGTGTGGAGGTTCCTCAAAAAATTACGAATAGAATTACCATATGACCCAGCAATCCCTCTCCTGGGTATCTACCCAAAAAATCTGAAAACATTTATACATAAAGACACGTGTGCTCCAATGTTCATTGCGGCTTTGTTTACAGTGGCCAAGACATGGAAACAACCAAAATGTCCTTCGATAGATGAATGGATAAAGAAGTTGTGGTATATATACACAATGGAATACTATTTGGCGGTAAGAAAAGATGATACAGGAACATTTGTGACAACATGGATGGATCTTGAGAGTATGACGCTAAGCGAAATAAGTCAGACAGAAAAAGCAGAGAACCATATGATTTCACTGATATGTGGTATATAAACCAAAAACAACAAAAGAACAAGACAACCAAATGAGAAACAAAAACTCATAGACACAGACAATAGTTTAGTGGTCACCAGAGGGTAATGGGGGAGGGGGATGGGAGATGAGGGGAAGGGGGATCAAATATATGGTGATGAAAGGAGAACTGACTCTGGGTGGTGAACACACAATAGGATTTATAGATGATGTAATACAGAACTGTACACCTGAAAACTATGTAATTTTACTAACAATTGTCACCCCAATAAATTTAATAAAAAATAATAAAAAAATAAACTATATAAAAATAATAATTTTAAACAGCCAATTATGCTGCTAGTAGGAACAAAAGATATATTGCTTATTGGGGTGATGCAAATTCATTAAAATAATGAATAGATTGAAATGGAGCTGCTGTCAGCTGTATCTGAGGATGACATGGGCAACATTGTTTTGTTTTAGTAATCTGAACCGGTGGCTTTCGTAGTCATATTGCAAACATACAGGATCTTGTATGCTAGAAACCAGAGCAAAAGAGAAGAAAAATTGACATTATATGGCATCCTAGAAGACTCTTTGAGGAACACACACACAAGACACCTAGAAATCAGTGGCTGAAAATTGAGGGGTTGGAGTTAAGAAGATAAACAACTGTTATTAATCACACCATGGTCCTTTATTCCTATAAAGCTTATGTGGTCCAGAGCAACACTGGTTTTGCTGATAATTGCAATGGATATTTATGAACTGTGAATGCAGTCAGAAGAACTAAGATAATTTTGTTACAAATTATAATACTATGTAAAGATTATAGATATCTTCCTTGTATTACCTTATCAGAAAGTATGTGCAAGTTTTATATGAAAATAATTATCTTTTCATTATAGAGTGAATTCTGCAAAACTGAATCTCTATAATTGAGTTTTCCATTCAGTCATTTTATATATTTGACACCAGTTGTGGGCACCGATCTGATGTGGTGGCAAACTCTAAGGACAGGAAGCCCGCACAGGTGCGCGCTCGCGCACGCCCACCCAGAAAGACTAACCCTTGAATTTAACACATTTAGAGCAGGGATGCAGTCTAGCAGCCAGAGGAAGATAATATAATTACAATTGTTTCAGAAGGATATATTAAAAACTGAGAAAAGTTTACAAATGTAGTTAGTTTCATGTTCTCCTGGATGGCTGCAATGATAGAAAATCTCCTGGAAGGACCCAATAGTAGCTCTTCAAAGAGCTATTACCTCCACACATGCAAGAGGAGGATGCACAGTTGATAGTTTAGCATGTTTTGTTTCCTAGTGTTGGGAAACACAAGGCTCTGCCACTACTAAATCTGTCAGGTTGCTCAAATTCTGTCATGAGTTATTCGGTAACTATCTTTATCACTGATACAGCACATTGGTTGAAAATCATAGCCTACAACCTAATTTGATTAACATTTAACACAGAAGTTAAAAGATTTAGATCTGACATCATGTTCATTGTCAAATTGCCGTTTGCCTTTTGATATTTAGCAAATATTTTAAAACTTTTTTGGTTCCTAGTTTTCTGATTTCTGTATGATTAGATGATTTTTTGTAACTCCTAACACTGAAATTCCACAGCTAATTTAAGACTATTTCTGTAAAGATTTGATTGCATGCCTAGTTCTTTAAAAGTTTAGTTAATAGTAGTAAAGAACCAACCTATCTGATAAGAGCATCTTAACTGTTCCTGAGTTATATATATATTCTAGTGCGGATCTTATTTGAAAACAAGCCTAGACATAAAAGATCTGATCTGTTCAAATTATAATAATCATGAAAATAACTTACATTTACTAAGAGAAGTGGTTCTCAAACTTTAACATGCATCTGAATCACTTAGAAGTTTATTTAAACACAGACTGCTGAAGCCCAACCCCAGAATTTGTGGTTTGGTAGTTTGGGACTGGGGTGAGATTATGAACTAACAAGTTCTTAGGGAATACTGATGATAATGGTCCAGGAACCTCACTTTGAGAACCACTGACGAAGAGTAATATTGCTAGATACTCAACTTACTCTGCACAATTAAAAAAGACACAAACTTGAAATAAATATTATTTGTTTTTCTCTATATATGTTTCATACAACTAAATAAATATATTTATACACACACAATATTATATATAGATATACTGCATATATGTTTTTAATGTTATCTATTATATTTAGTTGTTTAAATTTTAACACAAGGTCCAAATCTGTAAATAATATACCCTCAGTTAATATTTCTTAATTAAAATAGTTTCTAAATGTAAGTTTCATAAGAGATACTTGCCAAAGACGCAATTGTACAATCATGATATGACATTCTGTGAATAAAGAAAATACCAATTTTTATTTCTTATGCTTACATTAGAGTCTAAATATAACTGACCAACTGAAAATATCTAGTCAAGTGGAGGATGAGAAAATTTAAATGTTACTATATATATTTCTGAGTTTGTAGTTTTATTTTTTAACAAATCCAATCATCTGTAAGCCACTCTAAATGCCATAACTTTTAAGGTAATATTGAAAGTCATTTGTCAAAGTGAAATACGGGTAATCATTCTCATAATGACCTGTTTAATGTCTTCTAAATATTTTATATAGAGTTTTTATAAAAGGAGGTACCCATGTATTTGGCTGTTGGCATACCTAAAGTTTAATAAACTTACAATGTTATGTTTTAAATGCCCAACGTTAATTGTTTTGTAATTTTTCCAAAGCACTGGTTATAAAAAATGATTATACTTTAGATCTGTGATTTTGTGTGTGTGTGTGTGTGTGTGTGTGTCATATAGAGTAGATATACCTATGCATTTACATAATTACACAAATAAATGAAAAGAGAAAAATGGAAAAAGATATTTGAAAAACTTTCCAAAAAGTCTGTTTACACTGTCATATAAAACAATATATCAGAAGTACCTCATACCTTCATAATTTTCATGTTTGTAAGTTTGTCTTATTTTTCATATCAGCAGCTCTGATTTATCCATTTAAATTTTTTATGTTATTTCATCTTTTAGTTGCTTGGTTATTTCATTTTTTTGTGGCTTGTTTATTATCAGCTTATATTTTTGGAAAATTTTCTTTGGATTTTTTTGTTAATTGAAGAGATTTCATCCCAGTTTGTTAAAGAGAACCAGCTGTTTTCTTGAAAGATAATTTTCTGAAGCTGTTGTGTACAATAATTACACTGCAATTACACAGCAATATCCATAAAAGCAGATGAGGATTCTATGTGTCTTCTTACCTCATTATATGTTGCAAAAATGATAGATGTACACTATCTTAGTTTGACTATTGCCCTCTATTGGCAAATTCAAGTTCTGGAGTAATCTAAGAGATAGCAGTAAAAACAGAGATAGATATCTTTTTGTTGTTTTTTAAACCAATAGCAATATTTTGGGTCACAAGTTATCACCATCAAAAGTTTCAGAAACTCAGATTTTGTTTTGGTTTTTTGTTTGTTTGTTTGTTTTTTACAATTATAATTTCAAGCATACCATTAAAACCTAGCTACTAAAAAAAAAAAAAAAAATCACCTAAGCTAGTCTAAGCTAGTGATATGTGATTTAGGGCTTTTTACCAGCCCCAAATTACAGAGCATTAATCTATCTTTTCTCCCTCACTTGAAATCTACTTGAATTATACCCCTCTTTTCAATATAAAATCAATTGGATCTTTTCCTTTCCCAACATGTATCCTCTACTTTGAAGCAATCCTCTCTAAGAAAATTGAGATTTTTTGAAGTCTCCTCATTTCCAAAATCAGCAGTTAACTATCTTACCTTTAGTATCATGGTGATTTAAAAAAAGAAAAAAACAAACAAACAGAAAAATCTTAAATATTTGTTAAAGGTAGAAGAAAAATTATTTCTAATAAATTGCTGAGAAGGATATTTATTTTAGGAGAGTCAATGATATTTTACATATTATGAGTGAGGAGGAAGAAATGAGAAAACCAGCTTTTAAAAACTTTGCTGCAACTATCTCAAGTGTTGCAACATTTAATATGAGTTCTGTGGTGGAAAAGGTGCACATGTACAAATAAACACCATCTTTCATGTTCCTTTGGTTCTACTGGCAGCTGCGGAATAAAGTATTTTAATAATATTTATTGTGGCAGAAGTGGCAGGAAGTAATCTAGTTTTGTAGCCAGCTAGGCAACTGGAGAAAACAAATAGTCTGAGTTCTTTTATGACCTTCTAGGAATCACAACTTTTAACAGATTTGAACATTTTTAAAGGTAAAATATTCTTTTCTAAATTTAACTTTTATCATTTGTATAAGATCGACTACTATCTTCTTACGTAATATTCTTAATGTAATTGTTGCCTGTGCTGCAAACTTAGATAAGTTTAGCTGCAAAGTTTCTGGGTTGATGTCAGATTTAGAAGTTGAGAATTAAAATTAGTTCATTTCTTTGCCAACACTAACACAAATATTGGAGCACATTTCCTTGGATGCACTAAAATGGTGACAGCTTAGATAACCACTGGGGAAGTTTTCTTGTATGATAGCTTTTTTCATTTAACAACTTTGGCTTAGCATGATCCCACCTCTGCTGCTTCTTCCTTTGTTTAATTAATAACACCATTGCCTTTTTGAGAAGATTTATCTCACAAAACAAATTTCAAGCAGAACCCACACAGTTTTACAGGAAATAATTATATATATTATAATTATTATATGTGTGTTTATACACACACACACACACACACACACACACACACAAGCCTGTAAAGACTTGTCTTGTTTCTTGTTCAGCTTTTGCCAAATGTCTGCTTGCACCTACACAGCATTTTTGGAGTGAAACGTAACTTCATAATTGACAGGCTCTTTTCCTTTCTAGCAATTTCAGTCACTGACTGTGAACCACCGTTGATTAATCTTTAGCAGTCGACAAAACTATGCAGGTTACACATTCAGAGTAGAACCTTTCCAGTTTCGTGACAAGCACCTGGTAATGTACAAAATCAGATTCTTCATTATTTAACCTGTTAGTAGAGACAAAAATCCTTTTCTTCTGGCTTTCACTTCTTGACTGTGTTATTTATTTATTTATTTATTTTTAACTTTTCCAGTAATTTACTAAATAACTAATCACCAATTATGGAAGTTCAGGCCACAGAAAGAAAATAGTATGACTGCTATTATTACTAACAATGTAATTAGTAGAATTTACTCTTTATAAGGTATTATGTTAAATGCTTTACACAAATTATCTCATTTAATACTCACAGCAATCCCAACTACTATTACCATCTGTTTTCCATAGAAAGACAGGTTCGAAATGACAAAACCTTCTCTTGCTCTTCTGATTGTCCTGAGGAAAAAGTTTCCCTATATGCATCCTTCTGGCCTTCTTCCCCTCTCCTTTGCCTCTCTACAGTGGGGAAATGAGTTACCAGGCAGGGAAATTTAGACCTTAGTTTGACTTTATAAATTCGGTTATGCTAATCTATCAAAATTCCTAATCTTTGGGAATTTACACTCTTTTCCATCCTTTGTCTGAACTTCCTCCCTCATGAAGACAACAGTCCTGAGTGAGTCCTCCCCCAAAATTCAATTTTCCTTGAGTGGGCTGTACCAAGATCTACACTGGTGTGGTCAGGAGTATAATGAAGCTCATTTTTGGCATTTTTTGTTAATGCTGATATTTCTAAGCGATATTTCAAGCATTTTCCTTATCCTGGATCAATGTTCTGCTTCATATATTGATATTCTGCTTAACCAAAAAAAAATCATTGAGAAATATAATCATTTATTTATTCATAAACACATATGTATTGAGCACTTACTATAAGCTAGGCACAATCACACATGCTCTATAGATATGGCCACGAAGAAAACAAACAACCCCCCCCCCCATGGAGTTTAACTTTTACTAGAGGTAATGAGAAAATAAACAAGCATTTATCATGTCGAGTGGTGATAGTTCTTATAAGGAAAAATGAAGCACATTCTTTATGGTTCAAGCAGGGATGCCAAACTGCTATGAAAAAATGTAGCATCAAGGGGCTTATTACAGCAACTTAATTTGTAATAATTGATCTTACACAATTGTGGAAGTATAAGGAATCTATTCAAGGCCATTGCTTTTGCATCTGGTAGTGGGCCTGACATCTCCATGTGTCTGCAGTGCTAGCAGTTGGGAGGAAAATCTGGATGTCAGATAGGGGAGAGAGCAAGGACAAATTAGAAGGCATAAGAGACACTGGAATCCATAAGAACATACTAGAACCCAAGTTTGTAGGGGAACTAGATTTTGTGGCCCTGGTTTCTGCCGCAGGCAAGGATCAGTCAGGGTCAAATGCACAAAGGTCAGCAGCACTGGCACCACACACGACATCACAGGTGTAAAGACAACTAATTCATTTCTACCTTTCAAATCTCACAGCAATTTCTTAGAACCAACCCTAACCTGGAATCACACAGGTAAGGGAATTCTAACAGGTATAGCACCAGTTTAGCTGAATCGACAGGGCACAAAACAACATATAGGAGGTGAAGTCAAACAGGCAGCTGGATTTATGGGTGTGCATTTCAGCAGAATTGTCTGGGAGTCCTTAGCCTAGAGATAGTATTTAAAGCAATAGACTTGTTGAGACCATCTAGTGTGAGATTGAGGAAAACATAGTACCCTGGATGACATTCCAATGTTTAGAGGTCAGGGAACTATAAGGAATTGGTCAAAACTCAAAATGATAACTGAATGGATGGGAACCAGAGTTTCCAGAAACAAGAGGGGAAAAAAAAAAAGTTTCAAGAAAGAGGGAGAAAGAGCACCTCTTTCAACTCCTGCTGGTAAGTTGAGTAAAATGAGTCTGGAACCCACAGCACAATTGGACAGAGTGGAGGTCAGAGGTGACTTTGCAGGAACTCTATCTACATATGGTCAATCTGATTGAATTGGGTTCATGAGAAAATGGAATTATAACGCACACAAGGTACACAGTCAACTATTTTGAGGAATCTTGTTCTAAAACAGAACAGAGGAGTGAACAACAGAGACAGGAAAAAAATGGGACCAAGTTTTTGTATGTCTGTTTTAAGATTCATTAAATTGCATTATATTACAGCATGTTTATATGCTGATGAGAATGTGCTGGTAGAGAGAAAAACATTGATGAAATTTGAGAGATGAAGACAATTTTAATGTCAGGATTATGTATTCTGGAAGAACTTTCTTTTTCTGTCAAATCTGCAATATTGAGAAAATACCATTTATGCAAAAACAAAGTGAATTTATTCTATGTCAGTATTATTTCCGATTCTGGACTTACCAGAGAGATACTGAAAGAGACAGAGCATGTGAGGGTGTGCAAGACACAAAGAGGGCATGAGACAGGCAGAGAGAAGTTTAACCAGTGACGTGCTGAGACATTCTGTCACAAAAGGAATATTAAGAGGAATAAGGCAGTTTCACTGAGGAAGAGCCGACTGGGAAAAGAGCCCAATAGACAAGTTCAGTATAAGTGAGTGTGCGTACCCAGAGCATGAGGCAACCAAAGCAAGGAATATGAAACACATAACTGGTATCAGTTGGAGTTCTCTACCAGGTACATCAACTTAGTGGTATACAACTCAGGAATATGTATGTCAAGGGAGAAGTTGAATCACTGCATGCCAGCCCAATAATTCTATCTATGTCTCTATCTATGTCTATAGCTATATCTGTTTCCGCATAAATTTTAGGCTTTCCTTTACCTTTCCCCTGGAAAATTATTGTGCTAGCACCCTAAGGTTTTTCCCTATCTTGCTCTAGTGCTCACATGGTTTCCCCAAGTTTTTGAAGCATAATTCGTCATTCTGCTAAAATCTTTTCAGATATTTTTCTTTATCTGCAGCAAGGTCAACGAACGTTTTCCTAAGGGCCAGACAATAAAGGATTTAGGCTTGTGGGCCATATGGTCTCCGTCACTACTATTCAACTTTCATGCTATAGCACAACAGCTTTGACAATACAGAACTGAATGGGGAGTCTGTGTTGAGATAAAATTTAATTACAAAAACAGGAGGCCAACTCACAAATCATAGTTTGCAGACCCTAACCTACAAAATAAAAACCCAAGCAACTGTTTCCTATTAAAGCATTGTCATTCTATCTGGTTTCTGCCAGCCAGGTAAACTCCCAGCCAGGTGAGAGTATATGTTTACTGTGAAAATAGAAAATACTAGTATCCACTGTTTCTTCCACAACTATATGGATATATAAGTAATAAAATAATAGCAATAGTCAACATGAAAACATCCTATTATTCATATATTGTCAGGTTATTAATATTTCAAGAGAAAAAAGTTATTTCAATATATAAACATAATACTCCTGAGGAGAAATATACTTATCCTTGATACACTGAACTCACAATTAAGAGTAATAATTAATGTCCCTTTTAGTTGTGTGTATGCATATTTGTTGTAGGAAACAATACCGTTTATTAGAGAAAATTATGATTTTTTTAACTATAGAGACTCAAGTTAGAATCATACCGTGTTTCCCCAAAAATAAGACCTAGCCGGACCATCAACTCTAGTGCGTCTTTTGGAGCAAAAATTAATATAAGACTTGGTCTTATTTTACTATAAGACCAGGTATAATATAATACCAGGTCTTATATTAATTTTTGCTCCAAAAGACGCAGTAGAGCTGATGGTCCGGCTAAATCTTATTTTCAGGGAAACAGGGTAGATATATTATTCCAGTTGTTTTTAATTACCCCTAAATCAACTAGTTCCTTTGCTGTTATTCTCCCTATTCGTCAGAGTAATTAACATAGCTGTCAAAACATGTAAATGCCATAATGTTGGGAACTTTAAACTAGTGAAATTCTTACATAGTTTTCCAGTGTTACTCCATTCAGTGTCCAGGATACCTCATTTGCCACTCTGCCATCTCAAGATCCTTCATTTTCAATAACATGCACAGGAAAGAGAGCATGTGGACAAAGTACAATGTTGTGGATTGTGTTGGACTTGATGCAACATATCATTTCCCCTCACATTCCCCAAACTCAGTCACACAGCACCAAAGAGATTGCTGTGGATACTGGGAAATGTAGTCTTTGCATGCCCAGGAAGAAGAAGAGTAAAGGACACTTAGAATTTTCTTTTCAAAATGATACTTGAGAATAATATTTATCAAAGCAGGGAAAATCCATTACAAAGTAATAGTTGGAAATGTAAACTACATGAAATATGAGATTTTAAAAATATTTGTAATCTTGAAGATGATTTAATTTCTGTGAACAATGGTTTATCAAATATTCCAGATGGACAGAAAGAAAACATTGGGGTAAACACTTAAAACCTGCAACATGGAACTAATGCAAATATATGTATCTAGAAATGATTCTCCTTTATTAGGTAAATTGGGATGAATTCCTATGAAAGGCTTAATGAGCCACTGATAAGTCTGTATGTTCTCTCATTAAAATAGGCTTGAATATTAAATATTTGTCTCAAATATCTTTGATATATTTCTGTTGATTCTAAACCGCCAATGCCTAATAGCATAGAGTTTAGGTTATTAATCTCCGAGTCATGTGAGACAGCATACATATTGAAAGATGGTTCTGTGGTCTTTCTTCTATCCTTAGAATATGGCATTTCGTCTAACCTCCCTTGTAACGTTAACTTAAGAAATCTCTAGAAGTATACAGGATCCAAGTTAAATGCTATGTACTAACACCCAGTTTGTACGTCACTCTAAAAATCAGGTTTATTTAATACAAGCATGCCTCATTTTATTGTGTCTTGCTTTATTGTGCTTCACAGATGTTGTAGCGCTTTTTTATAAATTGAAGGCAAGACCCTCCACCAGCAGAAATATTACGGCTCACTTTATTGTAGTGGTCTGGAATCAAACCTTCAATATCTCAGAGGTACACACCTGTACTCTCTAATTGATGAATACAGCTTCCCCACAGAAAGCAAACTAATCACATACCCCTGGAGGGACATGATTAGCAAGGTATAAACAACTGAAAGGGGCTCTGAGCCATGTTTTCCCTGAGCTGAGGTGGTCCACACCCATTCAGTATCATTTCTCAGACGCCTCACACAGCAGATTTAGCACCATGCTTACTCAGACATAAACATATGGGGTAGGCAAACCACTATGTACATTAATAGCATAGAAAATCTCAATTCTCAGACTTGGTTTCCAAGTGCCTTGCTATTCCCCACTTCAGGTGTGAGAGGTAATGAGAAATTATACTGAATGGGTGTGGACCACCTCAGCTCAGGGAAATACAAGGGGAATAACAAGGCATTTGGAAACCAAGTCTGAGAATCAAGAATTTCTATGCTATTAATGTACATAGTGGTTTGCCTACCCTATATATGTTTATGTCTGAGTAAGCATGGTGCTAAGTCTGCTGAGTCTTCTGATTTTGAACACAACGTCACTGACCTTGGTTGAGCAGAGCGCCTAGTGAACATGTCGGATGGGCAAAAAACAATCAACAAAATAAGAAACAGCTACCATGTTTGACAGTACTCAGTGCTAATAAGAGCAAATAAGATGGGAAAGGGAATATGGAAACTCCCAGTGGGGCACTGAACTTGTAGATGGGGTAAGCAACAAAGGACACATTAACAAAACAGACCAGATAACAGGCCCTCAAGAGGGAGCATGTCTCTGCTGTTTTTCCCTTTTCCAATTAAGTCAGCAGATAATTCCTCAAACCACTGAAAATGATTTTTTTTTCTTTTTCTTTTTAGTTTAGGAAACTTCGGTAGAGGTCAGGGAAAACCCATGAGTTGAACTCCTTGTAGCTTTATAATTTGACACTATGCGTGTATCTTAGATACTTTTTTCTGGAGATATGAAAAATGGTTCTGCCTAAATATTGAAAGATTTTACATTACTTCCAAAACATTCCTGTGATATTCACAAATCATCCATCTATGAAACAATTGTTTTTCCTTCAAAAGTAGAATCATAATCACCATTAATGAATAACATTTTTAAGCCTCTCTTAGACCACCTGTGATTCATCAAGTAATGAAATTAAAGGTGTGAAGGTGTACGTGAGGAAAAGTATTGACTCTAGAGAGTTTTTATATAGGAGATAAAGGACGATTGAGTTTACTTCTTAGTCATTTGTATGATCCAGATATTTGGAGCAGGTAAAGAAGTCTTTAGGGCACCCTTTCCCCTTTGCTCCTACTCCTCTCAGTTATTTACCTAAGCAAACTAAAGAAAAAAAAAGATAAAGGAGATTCATTGAATAGCATTATTTCATCGAGAATAATTAAATTGCATTCATCCTTGACTGGCTTACTTTAGGTCTGTTCTGATGCGATTTTGCTGCTAGACACTATATGAGCTTCCAACTGATGCTGTAACAAATTGCTACACAGCGTTTTAGAACAAGACAAAATTAGTATCGTACTTACTGTTTTGGAGCTTAGAAGGCTGAAATGGGTTTCACTGGGCAAAAACCCAGGTTTCCAGGGTGTCTTTCCCTTTTGCAGGCTGTAGGGGAGAATCTGTTTTCTTACCTTTTCGTCTTTGTAGAGACTGCCCGTATTCCTCGGCTCATGACTCTGTTTCTCTACCGCCAAAGCCAGCGAGATCAGGCTGAGTCCTCTCCATGATGGTTCCCTCTTTCCTGCCTCCCCTTACATTTATAAAGACCCTGTGATTACATTGAGCGCACCTGGGTATCCAGGTTTCTTCGTTTCAAGGTCAGCTGATTGATGATGTTCATTCCTATAACCTTAATTCCCCTTTGCTAACACGGTTTCACATTCCAGAGATCAGAACGTGGATATTTTTCAGGGGCCATTCTTCTGTCTACCATAGTAGACACCTTGATCCGTGTATAATTTGATGAAATAAAATGAAAAGCTTACATTTGCAATCTGATAGGTTTATGAGTTTATTGTAAAAGACTGAGGTCTGTTTTTTTTATTTATTTACTTTTATTTATTTTTTTCTTTTATTACAGATTTTTCTTAGTCAATCCACTTGGTGTTACTTAGCTAATGTGTTCCTTCTTCCTAAGGCAGTGTAATGATATTCATGTAGGTACTCCTCAAAATTATATTTCCTTATTTCAATTCCTTCCTTCAAAGAGACTGCATACTTTTCAGTAGTAAAAAAAGCTGCTATGTAGTTTGTTGATTCTACTGAATTTCTTGATCATGACACCTGGATGCTGAGCCCATGGCTTTGGCGCCCACTTAATCAACACATTAAATCTTAGCAAGCATAATGTGACATGGTCATATTAAAAATTTTTTAAAGAAATTGTAGGACTAATTTCTCTGACTCCCCACATCCTGTATTATTTTTTCTGGAATGCTATGAACTCATGACTATTTTAATTGGCCCTAGGAATACTCTTCCCAAAATGACACTTAAGAACAAACAAAAATTTTGGTGGGCCTAAAGAAAGCATAATATATTAAATTATGTAGACTTCTTAGAAATATGAAAACAGCTAAACTGTGGATGAATCTGGATTTTTCCATGTCATTATTTGTACAGCAAAATATATGACTATGTTACATAAAACTATGGGTGCTTTGAAGATGCTCTTCTTTTGCTTTCTTAAACACAAGTCACTTTGGTTTATTTGTCCCATCCTGTGCTGACCTCATACCTATAGGAGTTGTCTGAAAATAGAGCGGCATTTAAAGGGCAAAGGGGGAAGACAGAAATCAATATCTGTCTTCAATGTAAATCATCAAAGAGATTCCATACAAATGATAAGAACGGAGAAGGTGAAGGACTTAGTTATTTTTAATCAAGTCTGTTTTAAATAAAGAGTGATTTGTAGTGCATCACAAAAACCTGATTTTCAATACTTTGAGAAGAGATCAGATGACAGCATGACATCTGGGTACAAGATATTGACTTTTTAACTTCTAAATAATTTTAAACTGCACAAAATCCTTCTACTTAATGTAATCACAAAGTATTTCCCCACATTTATTTCAAATTACTCAGCAGATAGTACTCTGTATGAATTTTTCAGAAGAACCTCATCAATGGCTGTTGTGAAGCAAACATAATAAAACAAAATGTACTAGTTTATAATGTACTTGTTGGTCATACATAGTATTTATAATAATAACTTTTATTAATTTTACATTGGAGGTTTCATGAAGGTAATGTATAAAGATTTTATAGATGAGAAACTTAACACACCTTAAAAAGGACTTAAAGGTATAGCATGAAAGGTCAGTTGACAGTACAGATGTTTTCTCTGGGTTCTTAAAAGATATCTAGAACTCTGCTCTCAAAGATGAACGCTCACCTGGAACCGCTATTCCATCGGTAATCTAGTCAACATGCATTTATGCCACTCTTTATGTAGGTACTAACAAAAAGAAGAGTTCCTGCTTTTAAAAATTCAGGATCCAATGGGGAAAGAAAGCCATGGGAACAAATAATTAGATAAAAATACTGCAAATAATATAATGGAAAGGGAAGTACAGATATGATGCAACTCAGAGGAGCAAATTGTAACATCTTAGGTCTACACAGCTCAAGTTACAACACACAACAAAAATTACAGTGGGAATTTTTTCCTCCCACTTCTCAAAAAGTAGCTAAACCACATGATTCTAGGAGAAAGCAATATTTTGCATCCATATTTAGACCAAGTCAGCAGCCCATGGTCTAAAGGTACTGCTAATGAACACTTTCTAAATCTGTGTTAATTAGATATATTCCAGCGGATCACGTTGAGTGCTGTACCTGCATGAAATACAAATAATTAAAAAATAATTTTTATACTATGATACAATGAAACATTGTGAAATAAAATTGACTATCTTTTAAAAATGTTTTACATTCTTTTTGAAAAAAGTTGTTAAGTTTTTTGGGATGACATCAGTTAGTAAAATATATAGGTTTCAAATATGCAATTCTATATCACATCATCTATATATTGCATTGTGTGTTCACTACTCAAAAGCAATTCTCCTTCTGTCATCATATATTTGACCCCCTTTACACTCTTCTACCGCTCCCGTCACCTCCTTACCTTCTGGCAACCACTAAACTGTTGTCTGTGCCTATACATTTTTGTATCTTTAGTTTTCCTTTTGTTTGTTGCTTTCAGTTTTGAACGCCACATATGAGTGAAGTCATATGTTTCTTGACTTTTTCTGTTTGACCTGTTTCGCTTAGCATGGTAGTGTCAAGGGCCATCCATGTTGCCACAAATGGCAGTATTTCATCTTTTCTTATGGTTGAGTAATCTTCCATTGTATGTATGTATCACATCTTCGTTATACAATCATCATCTATCCAAGGACACCTCAGCTGTTTCCATGTCTTGGCCACCGTGAATAATGCTGCAATGAACATAGAGGTACATATATCTTTACAGATAAATGGTTTCAGATTTGGGGGTACATACACAGAAGAGGGATTGCTGGGTTGTATGGTAATAATGTTCTTAATTTTTTGAGGAACATCCATCCTGTTTTCCATAGTGGCTGTACCAGTTTATATTCTACCAGTAATGTATGAAGGTTCTTTCTGTCCACAACCTCTCTAAAACTTGCTATTATTTATCTTGTGGATAATAGCCATTCTAACACGTGTGAAGTGGTATCTTGTTGTGTTTTGATTTGTATTTTCCAAATAGCGAGTGACGTTGAGCATTTTTTCATATATCTGTGGGCCATTAGTATGTCTTCTTGGTAGAAGTGTCTCAACAACAACAACAAAAGCAAACAATTCAATTAAAAAATAGGTTGAGGACCTGAACTGACTATCTTTTTAAAAATTGTTGTACAGTACAATTTTGCATGGGTAAGTTGTCCATGGGAATGTCAATTAGCATGAGCTTCAGGCCAAAAACAAAAGGAGGTCATCAAGCAAAATAATAACATTTCAATCTCCTCTTACTAAACTTTAGGGAATGGATATTCGTGAAGAAAATCACATAGCACCAATCAACAGATAAAAAGGCTTGTGCCCTTAATGGCGTAGTAATATGAAGCTCAAAGGAGGAAGGGACTGGTTGTTATGAATAACTGTAAGAGCTAAAAATGACCAATTTGATAAGTTAGGTTGTTTTGTTGTTGTTTTTCTTTAGACTCCTCCATTTGAGGAGACAATAGGCTTAAGCATGACCTTTGGGAGAACAGTGTATGCCCTCAAATGCTTTCATTTTGCTCCAAAGCCATTGTGTAGAGAGGTACAGGTCATGCACCGTACAATCCTTGGGGCCTCATTTACACTGTTTGATTCACTGCATAGGATAATTTCCAGAAAATGGTAGTAAAGTGTCACATGCCAGACTATTGCTGTATTTCAACAGATGGTGTAGTGTCTTGAAAAAGGGATGCCTCTTTCTACTTTGCACATCATCCCCCAGGTTACTCTTCAAAGGCATCTCATAGCATTCAGTTAAATGCTAGAGGAAAAATCTCCTTTTATTTATTTTTGCTTTGATGTCAAATAGATAAACACTTGAAAAATAGATTGGAAAATAAAGTGGACAGTTCAGCCTTGACAAGCCCACATATCAAAAAAGAGTTTCTCTTAGCACCAAGGGAAATATAGACATTGAAGTTCCTCCAATCTTCAATGTGGCATTCACAAAAGAATAATCAGGGGAATTTTTTTTTAAAGGAAGGAGATAAAGAGTTAAAATATGTTACTAGACAAAAATGTTGCATAACTGTTCTATAAAAGAACAATCCAGAGTATTCTTAAATCCCACAATATTCTATTGCTGAAAATGCTCCAAAATTAAGTATATATGTGTGTTTAAATAAATAATGCCATAAATAAATGCATATATATGTTTTTATCATACATATGTGAAGAAATACATAATGTATCAATTTCAGTAATTTACAACATTACACATTATATGATATATTTTAAGATTGATAAAGTTCTGCAACAACAAATCTTTAATAAGCCCAATATTTCTGATATTATTTTTCTTTATGACATTTTCTTTTTCCTTCCAAGATTTATCTATTTACATCCTGTGGAAGGGATGATGTGTGGAATTTGTGTTGGAAGAGTTTTCATGATATTTTACATATAAGTAGATAAGGAGGTATCTTATATTTTTCCCATTAATTAGACATTTTTTTAAAATAGTTAAGACTAGACAATATAAGGAATATAATTAGGAAAAAATTTGACTTAAAGATCGAAAGAAGCCTGTATTTTATTTTAACATTCTGGACCCTCAGCCATCCTTGCCTTTAGAGGCTGCATTAAAGAACTTCCACTTAATTAACTGACATTGCTGATCTGAATTAATGACAAGATCCCTAGCACCTGTTTTTAGCTTCCTCCAGGGAGCCAGTTGAATGGAGAAGGCAGATTGAGAGAGTCTCAGAGGGCCAAATGAATCCAGGAGATAGCGTAGAGGCTAATTTCTACTGTAAGACCTTCATTAGTCATCTGTTGAACATCAGTTACTGAGTTGGGAATATTTCTTCAGCAAGAGGTGAAAATGCCTTCCTTTAAATAAATCTGCTCCAATGTACATGATTTAAGATTCCCTTTGACAAGAACACTTAAGATTTCAGATACTTCAGTCATGTCAAATAGCAATGAAATAAATGTGAATACCAGAGGATTTTGCCCTCAAAAATTCCATTGTACAAAAATTAACTAAGAGGAAATCAGTATTGCTTAACACTTATTTCCAGACTATTAATATGACAGAGCCCAAACTCTGACACTGCTTCCCTTTTTATACTTTATAATTAATTCCATGGCTAGTGAGGATATGCTCCTTCCTTTCACAGGCATCTGATTCTTACATAGCCAAAGGACTAATTATTTACTCACTTAGCAGAACTTAAAGTAACTAAAGATCTAAAAAAAAAACCAAAAAAAAAAACCAACCTCTCAATTGCTTTCTGTAAGTAAAAAGTCTCGACTACATCTCAATTTCAAGGGTGAAACAATGAAAGACAGGAATGGTTTATGTCCTTAGGAGCTTCCAATGAGTAAGAGCTCATTACTTTGTGTTCCATAACCCATGGCAATTTTTCTTTCTTTTTTTTTCTTTCTGCAAAGCAGTGCTTCTTGGCATAGACAGAGTTGCTAGTAAAGTAGAAATAATTAAGAGTGAACCTTTAAGGAGCCAATACAGATTTAAAGCCCACTTGCCTTTATTATGCATTTTAAAAAGTTTTCTGTTAAACTGTCCATGGATAACTCTTCCCATTTATAATTTCATAGGAGTAAAGAGAGTGTTAAAAAGTTGAAAAAATATCAGTAAACACGCAGACTTTAATAAAATAATTTATAGCAAATTCAGATATTAGGGGAAACAAGTAATTTATACCAAAAGGTTTTTGTTTTGTTTTAAACAAAATGTTAATTTAGTTTTGACCACTGGCAAACTATTATAACAAATATTATTGATATATAACAAATCATTCCATACTAAAATCAATAGTGTCCTCATATAATTTAGTTTGCATTGTGTTGCTGGGTTGCTTATACATGGCAAGAGTAATTTAAAAGAGCCTCTCCTCTCTCCGCATGTAAAATAAGAGACAGAGAAAGTCATGAGCTGAAAATAGAGCAGTGAGAACATAAGCTTCTATGAATGTCAATTTCTCCTGAGGGCCTGTGCAGTATCAATCTGCAGCCTCATTACTGTGAGGAAGGCAGAGCAGGGCTAAATTAGAAATCCTAAGAATTAGCTGTGAATCTGAAAGGATCCAAGGAAAGTTTACTTTAGTCATACTTCATGGGCCCTGGCAGAAGGAAATGTAAATGTGCTCTGTGAGGAAGTACCTCCAAGGTGGGATTTTAGGAATACTACTGACAAACAAAAAAAGCCAAGAAATAAACATAAAAATCACTGATCAAGAAAAAATCAACATTAATGAGACTAAGCAAAACCAAACAATATTTAACCCTCGCTCCTCCAAAATAAATATTTGAAATGTCAGATACAGAATATAAAATAATTATATATGTAATTCTTAAAGAAAAATAAAAGGATCATAAACAGGAGTAAATGACATAATCAAAAGTATAAGACAAATCTGGAAAAATAACCACATGGAAATATTGGAAATGAAATATATTACTTTGGGGGAGAAGCTGTCAAGAAATGGATTAATTAGCAGACTAGACACAGCTGAAGAGAGAATGAGTTATCAGGAAGGTAGAGCACAATGACCAGAAAACAGTACAGAGAAACACATACACGGAAAACATGAAGTTCTAATATATATTTAATCTGAGCAACCAAAGTCAAAGAATAGAGAAAATAAAGGAGAGGCAAATTTGAAAATAAAATAAAAGACAATTATCTAGAATTTGTGAAAGGTAAAAATCCATAGATATTGAAGTAAAGGTAGAATAGAAAAGTCCACATTAGATAAAATTTAGTAAAATTGTAGTGTGTCAATATAAAGAGAAGACGTTAGCAAGTTTAGAGATAAAACACCAATCAATTTCAAAGGAACTGTGTTTAAACAAAGAACAGAATTTTAAAGTGCAGCTAGTAGCCAGTGTAATAATGGAATGAGTTTCAGTATGAGAAAATCATTGTCAACATAAAATTGTGTATCTAACAAAACTAATTTTCGAAAAAGAGGATAAAATAAATAAATTTTCAGGAAAACACAATGCTAAGAGCTTACCAAGAACAATAGACTTAAGGAATTTCTAAAATGATTGTAGAAAAAAGACCTGAGATTCAAGATGAAATGGTAAGTAAAGACATAAATAAGTTTGTAAATTTAAACACACAATAACTGCATAAAATAATACTAATGTTTTCTGATATGTTGTTTTACAACAACAGAAGACATAAAAATATTAGACATACAAAGCATGTAAATTGGTAGTCAGGGAGATGATATTAAAGTTTTCTAAGTCACTTGAACTCTTTGAAGAGTGTGTATAACAATAACCTTAGACATTCTTGAGCTAAGTACAGTGATAAAATTCAAGGTTAACCAATTATTAAAAAAATAGAAATAGGGTATATAAATCCTAAAAGTTGTATGTGTATGAAATGGTTCAAATGAAAACAATTAACTTAAGGGTCATAAAATAGAAAAAAAGAGTCATAGAAATCAGTGAAGTAAAAATAAAAATATGACAGAGATGACTCTAAATATCCCTTGGATTATAATTTGTATAAATTTGCTAAATAATTATATTTCAGGATAATTAAATAGCTTTAGCTAATGAGAGTAAGTTTTTGTTTACAGAAGAAAGTCAAGCTAATGAATAGGCTAAAAGTGATAGAAGTATGAAAGGGAATAGACATCCCATAGTGCCAAAATAGCACAATAACATCACACAGATTATTTTGTGATTGCAAGAGGAGGATTGCAATTTTTAATAAAGACATTAGATGCTACTACCCTGACCAGTGGATGTCTAATGTTGGAGTATACAAACATTATACAGCTCCTAATATGTAATTCAAAGTTTTAGACATTCGATATGATACATTTCTGCCAAAACTGTTTAACTTAAATGTTATTATTTTTAATGTTATTTCTAACATCTAGGCCATAGGGAAAGTTGGCATGCTGGAAATTGGGTAAGAGTTGATGCTGTAGTCTTGAGCCTAAAATCTGCAGGGCAAGCCAGCAGGCTGGAAATCAGGTAAGATTTCTGTTACAGTCTTGAGGCACAATACTTTCTTATTCAGAAAACCTCAGCCTTTGCTCTTAAGGCTTCTAACTGATTAGGTGAGGCCCATCCAGTTTAAGGAGAATGGTTTGTTAAAGTCAACTAATTGTAAATACTAATCATGGTTAAAAAATGACTTTACAGAATCTAGACTAGTGTTTGACTAAACAACTTGTCAGGACAGCCTATCTAAGTTGACAAAAAATTAACCATCACAGGTACATAATGGGCTTTTGTTTTGTTTTGGGATTTTCTTGCTATGTAAGAAAATGTATTTTAGAAATATAAATTAAAGAATTAGTGATAAAATATGCTGTTTGGAATTTTTGAAGAACTTCAAAAATGAATACTTTTAAGTAGACTGCATTTTCATATTAGATTCCTATAAATCTAGCTATTTATTAGATTCCTATAAATCTAGCTATTTGCTATTTATAAAAGAAAAACCTCAAACATATGTCATGTTCAAAGTGAAAGATGAACAAGATGTACCAAGTAATAATAACATATAGAAAGCTGCATTAACATATTTTCCCACTGGGCAGACATTACTAGTGAATTGCCCTTTTATTCACCCTGATTCTGAGAGTCACTCTACCTATTAGAACTGCAATGGCAAAAACTGACCTACATTTGAATAAAGAAGCTATGTGTTTGCGAGTGTATGTGTGTGTTTAATTAATAATATTTTATCCATGAAGAAAAGACCACTTCAGTATCCTTTCTTTGGTTTATTAAAAAATAGATTTTTTGCATTATGATTCTGATAAAAATGTGATGTATTCCCTCTATAGCAACATGGATTCCTGAGAGAATCCATAGATTATCTATGTATGTTTATTATTTAAAATATATTATTTCTGTCAAAAGCGTTGTGTTGTCTCTTGCTTTGACATATATATATTTCCAAGAAGGTAAATACCAAATATAATTCACTGACTTCTACGTCAATTCTAGGGATTACACAAAGCCTTAGAAAAAAGGCTTGATGTGTTTTTGCAATCCACCAAAGAGTATGATGGCATTTTCAGGTGGATCACATGGAAAGGAAGAACAAAATTCCCCTAGAACTTCTTACTCTTTTTGAAGTATTTTATATTTAATTTAAAATATTAATAAAAACTGACTTAAGTCTTTTGCTTTCACTTCTGGTGTCGTTCCCTAAGTTACTGCTAGTTCAGTACAGCATTTGAATTCAAGAATTGATATTTGCTCACAGGATCATTTGATGTCAGGAATATAACTCAAAAGTTTATCTTCAGAAGTGAGGCAATTCCATATATTAAGCATGCTGTTAGTGCTTATATTATAAACAACAACTATTATATTATAACCACTATTGCTTTCTATATTTTTTTATTTTATGTAGCCGTCTAATAGCTCAGTAAATTATAAAAATAAAAAAGTCAATAATCAGAGGTTACAATATGCAACCACATTAGATTGCATTTTAATTCAGTTAAGAGCGCTTATTATGTTCCTACAATTGAAAGATACTACAAAACAGGGAACACGAGAAAGTGTAGTCATTGTTTTCAAGGATGTCTAGAGGTGAAGGCAGACATACATAAATCTGTAGAGTATACAGTAACAGAGTAATAAGTAAGTTGCTCAATGAGTCCATAGAAGCAGAAATTAATTTGATGTAGAGAACCAGACAATTTTATGGAGAAAAAGGTTTCCATTAAAATGTTGGATATAAAGCATAACTCAGTTTTACATATACACATGAGAAATAGACGATATGAATATTCTAGGATTTTTTTTTAGTGAACAGAACCATCAGTTATTTAAGTTGAATGTGCTTATTTCTGCCTTTTAAGCAGCATCAAAGTAGTCTCAATTTCACTCATAAATCATTCTAACCAAAGCAAATGCTTTATGTAGTCAAATCTCCACCAGAGGAGTCATTTCTCCTAAACGCATTCTGCTCTTTCTCTTAGACGAAGCTAATGATAAGGTGCTACAGCCAGAGGTATATCCTAAAATTTGTTAGCATGATTGTGAATGGTAAGCTTTCAATATTCCACAGCTGTAAGTTAGATTCATTAGGTTCCAACACCCACCCTGAAAATGAGATATAGACATTTTTGTTTCTAAACAAGAGAACCATAGCCTAGTTTAGTTTGTTCATTTAGCTTTTATATATGTTTCAAATCTTCTGGAAATAGAATATCACTTTTACTATTTGCAATATCTATCTATCTATCTATATCTATCTTTACTTTTTAAAATGGAATTTTGTAATGCAATAAAATTGGGGCCAAATTTGTCATAGAAATATAAATCATATGTGTCTATGTTTCCCAGATTAAACTGAGAAAAGGTTTGCAGTGTTTTTTGATTCAATGCAAGTTAATTTATAATTAACACAGAAAAATTATAAAAGCAATAAGATACAAAGTAATAACTCTCATGAATAAAATAACTACTTTTCATTCAGAAAGTAGTTAATCTTTAAGCTCATGAGCTCTTGTAGTAAGTAGTCCAAGGTTATTATTATACATTTCTAAAGATGTTACTGGATGCTCTTTTAAAAAAATAAATTTTAAACTTTTGTCATTACAGTGGACTGAGCTAACTCACATGGGCGTCTCCCCCCACCATAGAATATTATATAGTTATTTGAAAATTGCTATGTGAGTTTATAAAAACTAGCAAATCTCAGATGAAAGAATTGAAGAGAATAATGAAAGCCAAATGGCAAGCTTGAGCTGATACTTTGTAAGCCTCTGGGAATTTTAGACCTAGATAATCTTGCTAAGAGCTAGGAGCTGAAAATATGCAGGAGATGTGTTCTCTAGCTTTATGAGGGAGAAGAGTATAAAGAACAAGGAGACTCTGGAGCTGTCCCTGCAGGAGACTCAAGGAGCCGCGTTTTCTACCACGGAGATTAGAACCACTACTTCTCACTGACCAAGAAAAACAGTAACTGTCTAGGGCCTTAGACAAGGAAAAAATATTGCTTTCAAGAAATCAAAAATACAATAAATATTTCATGTGTGCTTTATTTATTTTGATAAAAGAAGGTGTTCACTAAGAATATATAAGGATAAGACACTTTAATGCACATAACATTGTGAAATATGTAAATCAAAATCTGATCTAAATTAATGAAGAAAAATTACAAAAACTCAGTGAGATACTTTTGTCACACTTCTTTCAGGAATGGACAGATAAAATGGGCCCCTCATAAGAAGGATATTTATAATTTGAATATCACAACTGTTAAGCTTGATTTATATACTGTGGAGTGTCTGCTGGTTTATATGTTAGACAAGTGTGTGTGTTTAGTTACGTGTATTTAGGGAGAGAAATAGAGGGGGGAGAGAGAGAGAGCACAGAGAAAATGAGAAATAGGGATAATGAAAAAATAATTTTTTGCTAACATACTAAGTATACAATTTATGAGATATAAATGAAATAGTCACTGAAGCTAACCGGGCCTTATGAAAGAAAAAAAAATCCAATAGATTTAAAAAATTAAAAAATAGTATTATCTGATCAAGTTCAATTTAATATAAGTTATTTTTAAATATTGTAAAAGCAAAATAATCAAAATTGTCTACTTGAAAAACCTGAAAGATATTTATAAGATGCATATTTAGGACAATATTAAAGTTGAAATCATAAGTAATTTAGAAAATTATAACAGTATACTCTATTTGAAAATAATGAGAAGTAAACAAATCTGTACTCAGAGTAAAGCTTATATTTCAAAATATATTTTGTATCAAGGAATAATATATAATGTAAATAATGTAAGAATACAGTAGAAGATGAAAAATAATAAAATACATCCAAAAAAAGGTTATAAAATAAATACATTGACAAGATGACTACAATGATATATCTCTTACAATTTAGACAAGAACTACAGAACAGAGATAAGTAAGTAACAAGACATAACTATAGATAAAAAAGATGTTCAAATTATAGTCAGAAAATTTGATATATAATTTTATATGCATATATTTAAGAATCTAAATGATATAGATATTTCTGTTCCAAAAAACTGATTATTTAAATTGTTTTAGGAAAAGAAAAATAACAACCACAATATAATAAATATGTCAATGGATCAATCAAATAAGTAAAAAAAAAAAAAAATAATACTAAAGAAAAAGAAACAAGCTCACAGATTATTTGTAGTAACATTTCAAAGAATTAAAAAATGATGTATAAATATCTAACATAGAAAAATATGACATACTTCTATGTTTATCCGCTTAGCATAACACTCATTTAAAAATATGCTATACATACATTAGTTTCCATCTAATCTTGCATCTAAATATAAAAGCAAAATCCTAAATAAAATATTACCAAATGGAAATCAGTACAAAAATACAAATAATAGTAATATGGCTTGCATTATTAGAATAACACCGGTGCCATTCATGTAATTTAATTATAGCACAAAACCAGGATACATGATCGTATAATTAATTAAATTAAAAAGACATAAGGAGAAAAACAACATGATTTTAATAGTTAAAAGAATTATTAATTCAACATTATTGATAAAATGAAATATAAGGCCTTAGGGAACTACAAATAGAAAATCCTTACCTGGATAAAGAATATCTATTAGCACACAGATTAGATATCACACTAAATGATTAAATATTAAAACCATTCCTGTTAAATATAAGTCATAATTAAGAATGCTGTTACTTTTACTATTTCACATCATACAAGAATTCCTTGCCAAGGCTAATAAAACATGAGAAATACTGGAATGGGCACAAAAATTATCACTGACAGACAATTCAGTTGTCTCCTGGGGCAATCAACTCTAAAAAATGTTTAGCTATTTAGATGATTCTATAACTTGGCTACAAAAAAAATAAAATCTTAGAAACCAATAACTTTTTAATATATCAGTGATATCCAGCCAGAAAATATCATGGGAAAACTATGTTATTTGTAATAGCAATAAAAATATGTAATATCTAAATGTGAACCTAATAGGAAACACAGAAGATGTAAAATTTAAAACAAGTATAGAGGATTTTAATAGAAATTCAAAAGCTAATTCTGAAGTTGATAGAGGGATAAAGTGAAAAATGATGTAAAAATGTAGATTTCTAAAAGAACAGTAATTTAGTCTATCAGATACCAAACAGATTACATAGAAATAGCAATTAAAGTGTGTACTTTAGGGCCAGCCTGGTGTGGTAGCTCAGGCGGTTGGAGCTCCATGCTCCTAACTCTGAAGGCTGCCGGTTCGATTCTCACATGGGCCAGTGTGTTCTCAACCACAAGGTTGCCGGTTTGACTCCCAAAAGGGATGGTGGGCTGTGCCCCCTGCAACTAGCAATGGCAACTGGATCTGGAGCTGAGCTGTGCTCTCTAAAACTAAGACTGAAAGGACAACTTGAAGCTGAATGACACTCTCCACAACTAAGATTGAAAGGACAACAACTTGACTTGGAAAAAAGTCCTGGAAGTACATACTGTTCCCCAATAAAGTCCTGTACCCCATCCCCAATTAAAAAAAAAAATATATATATATATATATATATATATTTTTTTTTTTTAATGTGTACTTTAGCTATACAAGTTCTGACAATTAATTTCGAGAACTTGTCACAATGATGTTGCTAATCTTTTTTGATATCAGAGGGATTATTCATTATGAATTTGTACCAACTGGACAAACACTTAACCAAGTTTACTATTTGGAAGTGCTGAAAATGCTGCATGAAAAAGTTAGACAAAAACGGCCTAAAGTTTTTGCCAACAATCCATGGCTCTTGCATCACGACAATGCACCAGCTCACACAGCACTGTCTGTGAGGGAGTTTTTAGCCAGTAAACAAATAACTGTTGGAACACCCTCCCTACTCCCTTGATCTGTCCCCCAATGACTTCTTTCTTTACCCGAAGATAAAGGATATATTGAAAGGAAGACATTTTGATGACATTCAGGACATCAAGGATAATACAACGACAGCTCTGAAGGCCATTCCAGAAAAAGAGTTCCAAAATTGCTTTGAAGGGTGGACTAGGCACTGGTATCAGTGCATAGCTTCCCAAGGGGAGTACTTCGAAGGTGACCATAGTGATATCCAGCAATGAGGTACGTAACGCTTTTTCTAGGATGAGTTCACGAACTTAATTGTTCGACCTTTTAGATATTTTAAGAAAATATATGTTTATGCTTTATATACAGTTTTATTCTGTACCTTCTTTGGAAAAATAATGTAGTCATTGATAGCTACCTGTGCTATAAAAAGGAAACAACAAAAATGGTAAATAACTATGGCATCCATTTAAATCATTGCTACTAAGGATAACATATATTAATCTTTTTTTGTTTGTTTTCTCTTATTCTATAAACTTGAAAATACTTTTAAAAAGTAGAAATAAGATT
Organism: Rhinolophus sinicus; assembly: GCF_057876585.1. Classification (NCBI taxonomy): domain Eukaryota; kingdom Metazoa; phylum Chordata; class Mammalia; order Chiroptera; family Rhinolophidae; genus Rhinolophus; species Rhinolophus sinicus. Next base: position 24,943,012 of record NC_142504.1, read on the forward strand.
TACCTAGATACAAAAGTAATGTGAAATTAAAATTAACAACACAAAATTAAACAGCTTTTGGTTAATAAATGTAGTCTCTTTAGTGATCAGGATGGACAAATAAGTAAGCCCTTTAGATTATGGTGGAATGGAGGCTTTGAGTTAGAGAAAAAAAAATACTCATAAGTAATATCTTACAAGATATCAGCTATCACCTCCTTTGAAAACAAAATTATGTATAAATGGAAAAACATGAATACTATTTTTATAAAATATAGCTCATGAAGTTTGTAAACAAATCTGAATATTAATTCAGGGGTTGGTATGTAGGGATTTTGCATTCAAGCAGAATATTTAGAACTACTGTGTAAGCTTCTTCTGCCATGTGGAAATTCTGCTTTGCCTAACATGACAGTCAAGTGAAATGTCAAACTATCTCTAGCTGGTCTGTAAAAAGACTACAAAGAAGAAAAGAAAGAAAGAAGGCCAAATATAAACAAACAAAAATTTTAGAATAGAGGAAGAGACAATTGAAAACTCTCTAGGCCAGTGGTTTTAAATCATGGTTCACAGACTTCTTAAGGAGGCCTTGGGGTAAAACAGAGCATATTAACTTAAAGTAAACATGATCATCAAAATTTCTAGTAGGAAACTGCACAACTAGACCTCTTAAGTTATGTTCAATTGCATGTTTTAATTTGCAGTTATTCGTTCTCTAAGATGTCTATCAAATTGAACATTATTAGGTAACCAAATCATGGAATTTGAATATTTTAATATAGTGACAACCAACTGAACATTCACCATGCCCCTTTGGGGGAACAAAATACCTTCCTCATTTGTGGTAGATCAAACAATTCAATATGGTAACATACTATAAACAATAATTTTCTGCTGAAACATCTTATTTAAAATGCTTTAATTACTATGTATGGCATTACAATGATCTTATAATAAGAAAGTGAGATCAAAGTCATGATTTGAGAACTGCATAAAGAATTAATTGCCAGCCATGAGTCTAGGCAAAAAAATATGAAACACAATCATCCTTATAGGTAAAGAGAAGAATAAAACTACTCTTTATACTGAGTTACTGCATCAGTGAAAGGACTCAAACAACTTAGTATGCTAATATTTGAGTAATAATTACGTTATAAAGTGTTTTTACATACTTAGTCTTGTTTGATCTGAACAACATTTTGAGGAAAGCAGGGCTTATTGGCCCAGAGTACCAAGAAGTAAATCAGATCAGAAATGTCAAACAATCTGTCCACAGTTGCAGTACTGGAAGTGATGAAACCAGAGTAGATCCCATACCTCTTGACACTTAATCTGGTGTTTTCCAACTGCTTGCGTTGTGAGGATTGATGAAGAAAGTCCAATGGGCATTGAGAAAGGCCGACGATCAAGACAAACTGAAGAACAGTTATGATGAGAAAAATTCATCTTTACCTCTCTCTTCTGTCTGTTCATATATTAAGCTAGTTGTAACAGGATGGTAGAGTAGGACTCTTCCAGTTACAGTTTTATTGAACACCCAAGAACAGATACCAACTACTCTTCCATTACAAAGGAAAAGTGCTAGATAGCCATTTGATAATGACAAAAGAAGTGTCCCCAAATTAGTTTTACATCCCATAATAACTCCCTCTCATAAAGCATTTAAAAGGGGTGAAGTGAAAGAGGCCAGGTTGTTTGCTGGTTGTTGTTTGGTCCTCCAGAAGATTATATTTAAGAGAGTTGATAGGTGCTATAACAGCTTCTCAATGATCGTGAACATGTCAGAAGCCACAGTCCAGGGTGGAGAGGAGGGAATGATAGAAGAGAGAAGGTAACCACGCATTCATTCCCTCATTGCTGGTCTGATTTGGGGAAGCAACAAATTACAAGTTTGGTGGAAATTTAGGGTTTTGATTATCATCGTGTGTGTGTGTGTGTGTGTGTGTGAAGTAATCAGAGGATTTGTTTTTAAGTCTCAGAATGACTAGCAAATTCTTAAAAACCTCACAATAGTTTTCATCTATATAAAGGGTAAAAGGAAACCCTCGGAGTGTTTTGAACAAGCAGTTACCTATTGGAGGTGTTTGGAAAAATGGTTTCTTTTTGATGACATCTTGTGAACCTTTGTGTTCAATGCAATGGTTATGAACACTGAACATGTCTAAAGCAGAACTCTTGAAACTGCCCTTTCCCATTCTGAAAACTTTTCCTCTTTTAAGCTCTCCCAACAATATGATTGATCCAATTTCTCAGGCCAAAAGCCTTCCGTGTACACTTTCACTCCTCATTTTCAATACTCCCTAAACCCAATCCATCAGGAAGTCCTGGTCTCTATCTTTAACGTATAATTGGAATCATCACGTCTTACACCTACGTCACTGTTGCCCTATTCTGAGGCCCCTCATCACTGTTCAGCTGTTGGACTAGACTCCTCACTGAGCTCCCTCTTTCAGCTCTTGTTTTGTTAAAGGCCATTTTCTCTAGATCAGCTAAACTTACCTCTTAAAGCACAAAGCACGTCACAAAACTGCCTCACTTAAAATTTTCCAGCAGTGTTTTATTTTACTTAAGTAAATTCCAAACTTCTTTCCATGACTTATCACCTCCTACGTGATCTCTGTCCCTCCCTGTGAGGTCATTTTGATTCTGCCTCTTCACACCCACTCCGTGGCTACACTGGCCTCCTTGCTGTTCCTTTGACAGATCAAAACCATTCTTTCCTCAGGGTTTTTCCACTTTCTGTTTTTCTCTGCCTGGAATTATTTTTCCCAAATATCCTAATTATTGACTGCTATTCATTATTCATTCATATCTGGACTCAAATGTCATCTGCTTAAAGGGTGCTTCTTGACCACCCTTTATCCAACGTATTCTTAATGTGCTTAAACAGTGTTCCCTTCATAGCACTTGTCATTGTCTCAAGCATGATTTTTTGAAAATGTAGACACTTGCATGTACTCTGTCTTCCACACCAGAATGCAAGTTCTGGGAACGTAAGAACTTATTCACTGACATGTCCTCAGTGTCCAGAGTAATTCCTAGCTTAGATAGTGTAAAAAAAAAAAAAAAAAAAGTTTTATAAAAAGAACGGCTAATCAGCAGGGATTTCTGAAGTTATATATTGGATCCAGTTAGAATTTTTGCATACCTGTGGAAATATTAACATGGCATTGTACTATAACTAATCAAAGTAATATAAATATGTTTTCACGTAGTGTGTGCTTCATTTTCTACAAAAAAATATTGCTACATTATTTGATGACAGAGGAAAGAAGAGTTAGCTCTCTAGTTGGCTAGAAAATGTCATGAAGTTCTCAATAAATGTATTATCTGCCTAAGGCAAGAGAGAGAATCATTGGTAATTATAATCCTGCATTTCTAAAATGTTATTTAGACTTGCCAAGTATCTGAAATTATAACTTCATATCCCTGTGAATAACAATGATATTGAGACAGAGGCTCATTGTTGCTCTTAAAATTGTGTCCTTGAAAAGCAGAAGAAAAAAAAATGTTGGCAATCCTACCCTAAACTTCCCTAGAACACCTTGACAATTAAGTCAGTAAAAGCTGAGAATACAGTGAACGTTGACTGATTCAGCAGGGCACCACTTTTCCTGGAAAGTACAGGTGTGACCACAGTAAGAATCACTGCAAATTTGCTGAGAACACATTTTTGGTCTTCAATGGCTGCATTATCTGTTGCCTCAGAGAAGGGAGAGAGAGAGAGACAAGAAATGAAATATTCTAGATAAAAGACAACGATTTAGATACATTTCTAAAACTTATAGTTGTTCTAGGAATAGGGTTCTAATTTTCAGATTATAAAAAGTAAACACATTGTCTGATCAACGGAACAATTTCAAATTCTGGCATACTGAACATGCTTTGTGAAGGATAAAATTTTGATGGTACTGATATGTATATATAAAACTGACCCATTACTATGTGGCCAAAACTCAGAGTCTAGCTTTACTTATGTATGCTAACTTCAGTTCACCACATATCTATTGAGAGTCCACTGTTCTGGGAATTTGAGAATTTGGGGCAGGGTTAAATAATGCCATGTATTTGCCCTGAGGGGCTCTTTCAAAAAGAATCACTTAACTAAGTATAGTGCAGTTAGTTCTGAAACAAAGGCTTTGGATACACCTCCAAGGGACAATGATCTGTAATGGAGGAGTCACTGAAGACATCCTAGAAGAGTTGGCACAAGAGAAAATGTCCAAGGCTTGAGTTAAACTTATTATTTCCAAACAAAACACTAGTCTTGAGGCATAAATCAACACAGAAGGAAAAGGGTATTCCAGGAAGTGAGAATAGCATGATTAGAGTCACTGAGATGTCAAATGTGTGATATCTCGGAATTAAAAGCTTCCATGTTGCTGGAATGTAAATTTCTAGGCAGAGTTTAGTGGACAATGAGTCCTTGTCTGGAAATCTCAGGTCAGGTAGAAGGCCATTACACCTTAGTTGCTATTAATGGGAGAATTAGTTATCGAAAAGCCTCCGCTTAAGAAATCTGGTACCCATTCACTTAGATCACAATATCCTAGACAACTGTCATAGCATGGTTGTACAGAAGTAGATATTCTTAATCTTAGACCAAAGAGGATACAAAGAACACCCAGTCATGGTTGGTAAAACAGGAGACAGCTGGCTCGGACCAAGATTCAAAGGCATAACTACCTATCACTATTATGTTGGTTATTAGCAAGTTGAGTTCTTCACAAATGTAATCCACAGTCAGCATGGGTATTATAAGACAGTATTTCTAGAAGACTCATACTGGCAAATAGGAACTCTGCTATAATTCCTTATCAGATGATAAAACTCAATGAGAGTAGAGACTGTGTATACTTTGACCACCATTGTATAACCAAAAACTACAATACCTATGGCAGCATGTTATAAGTGCTGGGGAATTAGCTGTTGAATGAATGAGTGATGAAAATATTTTTTCTAAATTAAGTTAGTTTGAAGTTGAAGGATGAATAGGAGATAGTGTGCTCTATGGCAAGAAATAAATTGTTGGTAAACTCCTGGAGGGGAGAGGCAAAAACTTATTGAAGGAATTCGGATATCAGTATAGTTCTAGTGTTCTTCAACTTTTCAGAAGGGGAAAATATATTTGAAATGGACACTACAGAAGGAAAAAGAGAGGTTAATAGGAAATAGAGAAAGCATGGTGCTGCTGTGCTAGTGTGGAGGGCTCATGGAGATAATGAGTAGAGATGGACTAATCTTTGTAGATGTATGACTTTTTCTCCACAGCACAGAGTAGCCTAGATATGGAGGAGAGAGTTATTTTCACAAAAAGTTTATACTTGTTCTACTAATGTTTACATTTTAAAATCCTAAAGAGTAATTATCAGAAGTATTTAAACTTGAAAATATAATTTTAATATCATGTGTTTCAAATTGATCAAATTATAAACTAACTCAGAAAAAGTAAAATACCTTTTTATAAATGATTTATTTAATATAAATTTTTAGAAGTGAAAGCCAGAGATTTCCTTGTACTTTATTTTTAATCTATGGCTTTATTTTTTAGAATAAAAGATTTATGTTTTCTTGAGAAAATGGCAATACTGTTGTCTATGGCAGATATACTAAACATTTTCTTGGATATAATTATTCAGGTGCAACATTTTAGATCTTTAGAAATATTTATTTTATGTACTATGAAAATAAACATGATAATAAGAAAGATGTGCATGAAGTTTTATGTCTTTTTTACGCAACTGTACTTAGTAGTTTCAAAAAAGTTATCCTGTGGCTTACTCATACCATAAGATTTAATAGTAAATTAATCATTTGTCGGCTAGGGAAAGATGGCTCGATCAATATCAGAATTATAGTCTCTACAAGGACAATGTTTTGATAAGTACACTTTGAATAAACCTCTTTTATGAACTGAGTCATATTTCTTAAAACATTAAACCAATAAGCATTAAATTTGGTTTGGAATAAGAGTGATCTCAGAATCACATCTGACCAGCCTAACCCAAAGTATGCCCATCTATACATCTGTATCTATGCAATAAGCCCATCTAATACATTATTAACCCAGGCTGAAAATAATAATGGACCAAGAATTAATTTTTTATGTGCAATATGAATCCTTGATCTTGTACCTCTGAAGAAGCAACTGAATTCTTCTAAGCCAGCCAAGAGTTTGGAGGTAAAATTAATGATTAAAAAAAAGGTAATTTAATTTCAAACCACTTTATTAAATGGTTCAGAACAATGACTTTTACAGACTTACAATAAATGGGACAATGAGCACAACAGAATCATCACATTAACACTGGCTTGCTCTTGAGCAGTTTTCCATATTGTGCTTTATTGCTTCATGTCTTTCCAATATAATACCTATTCCCCAAAGTTCTTGGGGGGGGGGCAATAAAGTTGTTGGAAGGAAGCTTGAATGTTTTCAACTAGGTAGCTGGCTGCTATTTTAAAATCACATCTTGACAAAAACTAATGGTCGGTGCATTATAGTATTTTGCAAACCCTTGTCTCTATTCTTTGGCCATAAAGAGCATGTATGACATGCCTGAAATACCAGTAGGGGAGGGTTCTTGAAACACAGTCAATTCTTGCTTTGTATATTGAACTGATAGGTATCTCAATTTACAACCTAGAAAAATACACACACATACACAGAAAAAAATCTGTGTGTGTGTGTGTGTGTGTGTGTGTGTGTGTGTGTGTGTGTGTGTGTGCTATTTAGGGAGCACACACAGCTCTTGCTAAACACAAACATTAAAATGTTTCATATATGGCACCAAACTGTAGGGTCCATGAGGGTAAGGCTTTGTTCTTACTGCACTATAGCCTCCCCGTGACTTACACAGTGACCTCAATCATATAAGGTCTTTATCAGGATTTGGTGAAGGTTCTTGCATATTTCTTCATTTGAACGCAAAGAAATAGCAACCTGAAAACCAAATAAAGAATTACACTGGTTTTGTTGTTGTTGTTGTTTGAACTATTCAATACAACACTAATACCCTTTTTGGAGGAGTTCAGTCATCTTAGAAGAGACATACAAAAATTTTCTAAGACAGAAATCTGACAGTCTGTAGTGCTGAGTGTGAAAATCACTTCTGAACACTACTGTTTAAATGCATGTATTGTTTTGGAGAGTACCTTAATAATTTGAAAGTAGCCTTGTTACTTGCTAGCTGTGTAAGCGTAGGCAATCTACCATTTAACATTTTAAACTCTCATTTACCTCTTTTCTAAAATATGGAGACTAACTACTAGTATTTTTTTTTTTTTAGAATTGTGAGGATGAGATAATATATGTCATGTACTTTACATCATTTTAAATAATAAAATAGCCATTCTTTTCCAGTTTACTACAAATTCGCCTCTTTTGTGTGTGTGGTGGTAGCTTTTCTCTGCTGGTTCAGGACATGAATTTTCATAAAATCAGACAGTGAACCTTATATTAAATAAAACTTCATATAATCTTTGTCCTAATTTTCATTTCTATGATTATTAGTAAAAGTATTTTATACACTTATTTTTGTGTTTACATATGTTCATTTCCAATTATTATTTTTTCTTTCTATTAGCTTATATTTATAGTAAATTTATATGATTTATAATGCATATCTATATGTTAAAGGTATTGAACAATTGCCTACAGTATATTTTTAAGAGTGCTTTCCCATTCTCTTTGCTTTTACACTTATTTTTTAAAAACCTTTTTAAGTGTGTAAACATGAGTATGTGTTATGTAGCCAAATCTGATTCTTTTTTCTTACAACATGTCTACCCTTATTGTCATACTTGAAAAGGCCCCTCTAATCCAACCCAAGCTATTTAAGTCCTTTATATTTTCTTCTAGTGAGTTTATTATTTCTTTTTTAAAATATTTAGATCCTTACCTGCCTAAAAGTTTTTTGGTATAACATAGTTTTTGTTTTGTCATAAAAATTGTCAATCATCATTCTAATACCATTCTAAAAAATGATATTGTCCTATAAATTTGAACAACCACATTTTCTTAGAATAAAGTCTTTAAATTTGCTTCCATCTGATTTTGTACTTTTAAAATTCATTCTATGTCTATTTCAAGTGTATACTGGTTTCACTCTTGTGGCTGTTAGGATATGTTCCTTCTCAATTCCCCTTTCCCAAATGTGTTTGATACTTTTAGCACATCTATTCCTCCGGATAAATTTTAAAGTTATTCAAATACATTTCAGCAAAACACTTTGATGATTTTTATCAGCATTACAATGTATTCACAGATTTACTTAGATTGATATTTTGATAACATGTCTTCTCAGAGGAGAGAGACTTGATCATGCTCCTCTATAAACATATTTTATAAATAGAATATTGGTTCTTAAATATAAATAACTTTGGAATACTTTTTCTTAAAGAAGGATATATTTACGGGCCATGTATATTATTGAACTTGCTCATTATAATCCTTAATATTAGATTTAGTGCAGTTTGTTCCCAAACATAAACCTGTTACAGAACAAAACATTGTATTAATTTTTGAGGAATATCATAACTGTTTCTATACATGTAATAAAATCAAATAATTTTAAAAAGTTAAGGAAAGAGTGAATTGGTTCACAAATATTATTTAAAATCTCTCTCGTGAGTTTTTGTCAGTATTAAGAATTTGAATTGTTTTTCTAGGAAAAAGTATGCTAATAGACATAAATATGTACTCACTGAGACACATTCTCCAGACAACTTTCTGATCATTGATTCAAGAATGAATCTGGGTCTAGCTTTTTTGGTCTGCTTAGTCAATGACAACTGCATTAACAAAAACTTTCGTTGTTTGCTAATTATGAGACTGTGTAAGCAGATAAACAATCAGTATGCATTCAATGGAAAGTCATAACACAAATAACTCACTGATGATTTTACCATAGAACATTTAAACGCTATCTTTTATTCATTGATTCCCACTCTTACTATATAAAAGCATAAAAATGTGTGTGGCTGGTCCATATAAAATATTTGCAACTTCTGAACTATGCATATTTTTTATTATAAAGATGATTGATGAATTTGTATTCCCAAAAGAGATAAATCATTATTTCATCTATGAAACTATCTGCTCTTTATGGGTTGTTTCTAAATGCTTGCTCATTAAATTTGTCAGACACAGTTTTGTTCCCTAGTCTGTTCACATTGAAGTTAATTCCTACAGTTAAAAAAAAAACCAAACAAAACTGACGTTAAAAAAAAATAAAGTTTGGGGATCCATATATCATTCTGGTGTAAAATGCTTTTTAAACCTTGTCCTTGGAAATTAATTTACAAATAGATATAGTCAACTTAAGTGTGGCATTTTAACCAATTCCACGTTTTTTCTAATAACTGATTTAAAAGGTTACATAAAGCTGTTTTGTTGCTATAGATTTTGAGTTCACAAACCACTGTTCCACTATAGTGAACATGTATTATCACTTCATAAAACTCACTTGGGCTTCATCATTCCAGTAAAGATATGACAAGGCTGTTTATCAGTAGGTAATAAGACAGATAATTTAACTGTACAAGCTCTAATTGGTCTAATTCACTAACTGACCTCTCACCACTTGATTCACTAGTACAATTGAGCTCTGATAAAGCCTTTAATTGTAAATTGCACACAGCTGTGAGCTGCTTCTCACGCTGGCACAAAAACACTATCATCGACTGTTTCATCTCTGCGACCTGCTAATTTGGAGCATATGTAACTGTTTTTAATGCTGAAGGCTTGACATACCACAAACAGCAGATGTTGCAGCTGCCCCTGAGACGCTTTATTTAATTCAATTACGTCTTTTGGAGATATGTAAAAAAGCTAGGCAAGATGAGAGAGGGCAGGAGAATGTTAAAAATGGAGCCCCTGGTTGAGGCCCAGGTGGCTCGATAGGCAAATGATTGGGTGAATGTCTAAATGATCTTTTTAATTGAGTAGACTGACGGCTAATCAGGGTCATGAAGTGTTATCACACTGATGAGCTGAGTGGAGCCCTGGGCTGCTCTGCAATTAATGCCGCTTTTGTGAAAGGGGTAAAAAGAAAGATAATGTATACCATCTGGCAATTGTTTATGATAAAAGCAGCAGTTTGCTGCAAATTCAAGTTAAATGCTATTCATAACATTATTTTTGCTGCTGCTGAGGGCAAGGACACGAAGCCCAGGCCTTTGTCTGACTTCTCATTCTCCTTCTCAACCAAAACATTCATTTTCTTCCACGTGTGTTATTATTAATTACTTGGCTGCTTGCTAATGTATGGCCTGAATGATTCCCTGTTTGATATGCCAATAAAAAGCCCAACACATACTTCTTGGAATCGACTTCAATTTTCGTGCCAATGTATCCGATTACAATAAAACAAAGCAACGGTTAGTCACAGCCAAAAACCAGAGTAAACAAGTCTTTTTGTCCTGTATAGCTTGTTTCTTTGGCACCTCTGGGATTAAAAGAAGGGAGGTGGAGTTTTTAACAAAAATGACAAAATGTCTATGTGAAATGACTTTTTTTCCAGCCTCAAGGAGTTCAGCATTTGCAAACTTGAAGCTGATAGAGATTACTCAAAAAATGTCCGTATTTTCAGTCTTTATTACTTAAGATGTGTGACAATATCCTCAAAATTGACATGAGGGTAAACTTAAAATGTTGATTCAGTTATTAACATGAGAAGTGTACACAAGGCTCTCAGACATGATACAGAAAAATAGATGTGCTTTTCATCTTGATTCATTGGTAAGACCAAAAATAAGCAAAAGGAGAGATTTCTAGTAAAAACTTTAAACAGCTCAACTATGACTTAGGAAATAAAAATAAAATAAATGCTACCATTTCTTTCAAGTATATAGAGACAAGAGTTTTGTGTCACTTTTACTTCAAGTTGCCAAAGCATACAGACGCATACATATTCGGGAGTATAAAGTGAGAAAACAAAACACAGCTTAAAATCAAGGAATTAACTTTACAGTGGTAGAGTGGAAGTCAAAGACATGAATATGTTTTATGCAAGCAGGTTCCATGATTTTTAACCTCTTGTTGGCGTTAGATGCAATTGAGGTGAATGCTGGCCCAGAATGTACTTCCAGAAAGACAAAAGCATCACCTAGTGGAATTTATCAGACATTTTTGGAAGCTTACTACATTCTGGGCCCTGTGCTAGGCACTGGGAATACAACGATCATAAGGACACAGAAACTTTTCTCAACAACTTGAAAGTCTGGTGAAGGAGACAGATACATAAGAAGAATGTATGATGAAGTGTCAGGAGGCTATAACTGCCAGGTGGAAAACCCAACCTGTATCTTGAAAAAATATGTGGGTGGCTGTTAGGGAACACTTTCTAGGGTAACATCAAGTTGAGTGAAAATGTTGTTAGATTCTGTAGGAGGCTTTCCTTTTCTTCAGAAGGAATGAGAAGTTGGAAAAAAATTGTTATTGAAAAAAACACTTCTAATAAAATAAATGTAACAGGTGATGTGGCAGAAAGATCTTCCTGGGACAAGCCTGAGAACGGATTGATAAATATTTGCTGAATAAACACAGAATTAATTTATATCAATGTAATGGGCATGTGACTTATCAGGGAAGTATTAACTCATCTCCAAAAATGATGACAAAGTAGGATATTAATGAACATAATTACTCTATGACACAGAATTATTAGATAATTCAGTGAGTTAGTTGCCTGTCTGTGTTGTCACCTCAGATAAATCATGATGAATACCTGCAGAAGTTCCTAGACAACTTACTTGATGGAAGAGTAGACCACTGGGGCTGTGTAAAAGTGTTTGTTTGCTTCAAAGGAGTTTTCTTGGTTGTTGTTTGTTTGTTTGTTTTGATAATATTCCTAGAAAGGGAAAGTAAAAGGTACAATGAAAAGAAAAATCATAAAATGGTCCCAAAGTTACCACAAAATCAAATCTGCCATTATAATAGAATATTTTTAGAAGAAGAGTATCTATTCAGCTGAAATTAAACAATAACAATAACAACAGAACACACATGCACACACACACACACAATCATACACTAAAAAAAACCAAAAAGTCATTTTGGTTTGAACGACACATTCAACCTACTATTCTGTGTATAGAGACAAATTAAAACTAAATACCATTTCTTTCCTGGAAAAGCATGCTGAACAGGCCCTAGCTATGAGAAAGAGTGAGCTAATAGACTGAATACTTCTTATACAACAGGACTAAAAAGAAAAATAACTCAAATAAAGGGTGTCAGGATCCAAAGTCAACCTCCAGTGTCGGGACTTAAGAAAAAACTAGTTTATTTTGAATTTTCTAAGAGAAAATATTAATTCTAATAATAACTAGCAATTAATGGGTCCTTATTATTTGCCAGTGATTGTACTAAATATTTTACATACATTATCTGACTTGATCTTTACGACAGCCTGTCAGATGGATGTTATTCCTTATGCAGAAATGGGGGCACAGGAAGTTTCTTTAACTCAGTCAAATTTACAGTTTCTAAGGGAAGGAGGCAGTATTTAAGCCAATTTCTCATTCTAAAAAAACCATGCTCTTCAAAAATATTCTTTACCTCTTGTCTTGGGAAAAGTTTAGGGACATGAAAATCATTCGTAAGCTAAAAACTGGTTTTGTTTACCTCATATAGGTTTAAATGAGTATTTTGTGAATTGTTTTAATGGTATAATTTGTAATATTCTTTACTTATAAATTTTAGTAACACTTCTAGGCTAACAGTAAAATATTTATATATTTAATGTAGAAAATACGCTTTCTGGAGCTCCAAAATGTCAAACACAAAGACACTCAAGGATTATCTGATCAAGAAGTTTAACTTTCCCAACAGTTTGGAAAAGGTATTTTTTTTTTTCTTTCAAAATCCTCTGTCAAGCTAATGGAATAATTGTTCTTTCACTACCTAAACCAAATCGTTTTTAGTCTACATTTTTTTTCATACCACCACACATGTATTAAATATCTAGTGGACTAGATATGGAGAGTCCAGATAAATAAATGGAACTTTTTTTGTTTTCTTATTCTCCAGGAGCTGCTGGTGTAGTTTAAGAGACAGATGCCTGAGGTAATAACAATAATTACAAAGCTAACCGGTATCCCCTGCCTACATTCATTTGAAAATCTGTGGGAGATTTGATTGTCACTTAAGTGTCTTGCTTTTCCAGCAAAGTTTCCGAGCATTGTTAGAGGAAATGTCAGAGCTGTGCTCAAAGTGAGCATCTAGCAATGAAGGGCCCCGGCTGAAAGGTGGGGAAACTGGGTATCAGTCCCAGAACAGCAGCCGAAAGCAAACAAGAGGCCAGCTCAAGGAAGCCTGTATGGGAAAAGCACATGAAAACAGATTTCATAAATCTCAACATCAGTCAACCAGGTGATAGAAAGAGGGAGGGAAAGGAAAGACAGAATTTACACAACATTTTAATGTTATAGTTCACTTGAGCCCTGACAGCAGAGCACAATACTGAATGCTACAATGCTATGTCACACTAACAATGGAGACTCTATGAGAAGAATCATCTAAATTGGGACCTAGTGACAGAAAGACTCTTCCTCCCCTTATATTAACTTTTTGGCCTTACTAACCTTGACCAATAGTGCTGTCAGTGGATAGGTACATTATTGTCAAACACAACAGGGATTCTCTCTCTCTCTCCTCGTTAACCTTCACCGAAATTTAAGGTGATTCTTCCAGACATAATTTTGCTCACAATATATATTGTAGGAATCAAGACTTACTCTGGTGGAATTGTATTAACAGCCCAGGGAGTAGGTGATTATCTCTAGGTTATGAGATATACAGAGCCCCTGACACTGGGAAACAAATGAAAAAGAGTCCATAGTCATGCGGACTAAAGTTCAAAGGGCAGGTGAGCTTTGGATCGATCTTTGAAGGCTAGTAACACAGTGAGGATTAGCACAGGATTCCAAATACTCCTGCCTAAGGTCACGCTGGCCCTGCTATACATCCTGGGTAACCTTGGACTGGTTATCAATCCTCTTTTGTCTTAATTTCCTGGTCAGTAAAGCAGAAAAAGACAAAATGCCACATAAAGTTGTTTCAAGGATTAAAGGTGCTGAGACATTAAGGTTCTCTGCATAGTGACTGACAAAGGGTAAACACTCAATAAAGGTTAGCAATTGTTTTCATTCTATAATAAGTAGCATGAAAAAAAGAGGCTAGTGGAGGTAGCACAAACTATATGCGAAAAACCATTACTATAGAATGAAAATATGATCTATCAAATTCAGAAAAGGAGACCAGACAGTCTAGTAGAGGGACAATATTGAGATGGATAAGAAAAGTGAGCATTTTGAGACTACATGCCAGAGTAATGTTAAAGTCATAAAAGTATCAGTAAGTACTAGGGTGTCATTGTCACCTCTTGAGTGGGACAGCAACTTGGAGAAAAATGAAGCTCATTAATTCATCCAACATGTACTGAGTATTATTCTGTAGTAAGTATTTGGAGCCCAGTAGAAGCTACTTGGGCAGGTAAGAATATTAGGAGTATGGAGAGATTACGGCTACAGGAACTGTTGGCTAAGTGGGAGTTGATCTTAAACGCGTAACCCCCTTAAATATCTCCTAAGTGGATTATTCTTAAGAGTGTTTCTCCTAAGAGTATTTCTTCCAAAGAACCAAGTGTTCAAGAAATTGCCCTAGTGTCCACCAATCCAGGGTATTATAGTGCTTGATCCAAGTGAGATTACAAGAACTGTGATTACATGTTGTAGGATGCCAATAATTACCAATAATAAGCCAGGATATATCAAGGGAATAAGAGTGAAGATAAAGGAGAAAAAAATAAAGACTGACCTTGGGTACACTTAGTTGGGTGATACAAGGAGCAAGAGAAATCAAGAGTATTGGTCAGAAAGGAAGAGAAAACAGGAGTACATACTCTCACAGAAAAAAAATGAAATAAAGAAATAAAACCTTATTTTAAAGATGGAAAGTAAGATTAACAGTCAAATACAGCAAACAAGTCAGAGGATAAAAATTGAAAGATCATTGCATTTGGAAAAAAATGGAGAGAACTGTTAAGTTTCCAGGGATCCAGTTTCAATAAATAGAAAGTCATGAAAGTTTCCAACAGGAAGTAATAATACCGATTCATGACATTGTTTAACTACCACTTTCAAGAACTCCCTCTTCCTGGCACAGTTCACAGAAAGAGCTGGGTGTCCTCCTTTCCTGCTTTGTCCCTATCTCTCTACTCACTCTCCCACTTATGGCCAAGGAGCTAGACTGAAAGATACTGAGACAAGAGGCTTATACGTATGATACCTGGTGCTGCATATACTAGGCACTCAACCTGTTTAATGAATTGGCCAAAAGGAAATCTTAACTTGAAAAAAAATATATTCATGCCCTTTGATATTCCATTTATCATTGTGCAGATGACTATTCATTTTAATCATGAGAAAGCTGCCAAGTTGCAACAATAAAAATTTTATCTCCAGTTTAGTTCAGATACTTACTATAATTGTATGAAAAATAAATCTGGGCAATAGGCTTTCCAGGTGTTGGAAAACTAGAGACAGAGTTCTTATCTGAAGGCACTAGATTACTGAATCTGCTCTTGTTGCTACTCCTTCATTCTTGACTTCCCAAAGATACAGTTTCACTAATGATATGTTTCTCTTCATAAACTGACAGAGCTAAATAATTAAATAATTCCTTTCAATGGAAGCACATAGATTATATAGTGGAATTTTTTTGTGGAATGGTGACATAACCTGGAAAATAAAAAGGCAGTGGCTTAGCAAGAATTTAACATTTCAGACACTCTCAGAGACCCTACCTTGCAACAGCAGCCCTACTCTATGGTAGAATATGTGATGCCAAGACAAACTGCAGTGAAATGCAAATTGCATTTTCTTCTGCCTATATAGTCACATTTCCTGATATCCATATCTTTGTGGATACTGTGCTTGGTTGATCACGTGAGTTGTATGCAATGAGATTGTCAGCGAATGTGACATAAGACTTGCTCTACCAAAACACTGTGAGCTGCCATATGGAAAAAACCTGGTTAGTCTCCTTAAAAGATGAAAACTTTATTTATATTCATATGTAATGTGCACCATGAGATCATGTATTAGAGCTCAGCCAACACAGACTTGTGAGAAATAATACCTTTTGGCTGTTCAAAATCACAAAATCTTGGGAAGGCTTGCAAGCCAGCAATAGACAACTAATAGACAAGTGGCTACTTCACCTTTGATGATGTTTTGCATCTTTAGCTATTTAAACTGAGAACTTTCAGTGGGTAAATGAGTCTCATCATTCCCATAAATACATAACCCTCCACAAATTCTTTAATTGCTGTCCAAATTGACTTTTTCTTTAAGAAGGGCTAGTTAAAATTCTGCAAGATTTCAAGAATGTCTCAATCCTCCATTCATTTGAGATATTTTTTTAACAATCATCTATTTTATGACACATATTCTTCTAGACTTTGTGAATACAACGATGAGAATTTACATGTTAGTGGAAGACCAGACATTTTTAACAGTGAACAAATATGTGAATGAAATAATTTCTGAGAGTGGTAACTGCTATAAAGAAAATAAAAGTGATTGAATACAGGGTGATTGGCATATAAAGGAGAGCTAGGTAAGGTAGAACTGTCAGGGGAAACATTTTTGAAGAGTCAATCTTTGAATTTAGATCTGAATAATTAGAAAGGGGGTAGGCATGGAATTACCTGGTGTGCAAGCATTTCAGGAAGATGAAACAAGAAGAGCAAAGGCCTGGAGGGGTGTATGAACTTTATATGTGAATAAGCAGACGGTCAGTGTGGTAACTAAAGAAAATGAAATCTAAGAGTGTCGAATGAAATGAGGTAAAAACAGATAGGCAGGGATCAGTTTATATGAAATTATATATATATATATATATATATATATATATATATATATATATATATATATATACACACACACACACAACACAGGGGTAGGGGAGCCAATTCCTTCCAGCTGAGCAGTCAAAAATCCACGTATACCTCCTGACTCCTCCAAAACTTAGCTACCAACAGTCTACCATTGACCAAAAACCTTACCAATGACAAAACAGTCAAATGAACCCATATTTTATGTTATATGTATTATATACTATATTCTTATAATGAAGTATGCTAGAGAAAAGAAAATGTTATTAAGAAAATAAAAAGGAAGAGAAAATGCGTTTATAGTGTTTATAGAAAGAAATCTATGTAGAAGTATACCCAAGCAGGTCAACCTCATGTTGTTCGAGAGCCAACTGTGTGTGTGTGTGTGTGTGTGTGTGTGTGTGTGTGTGTGTGTGTACAGTGCCAAAAAAAATGTATACACATTTTAAGAAAGGAAAATCTGTATTAAAATTATAATACTTAATGTCATATACCGATAACAAAAGACGATCACAAGTCATGTGTATACATTTTTTTGGCACCCCGTGTATGCATGTGTGTATATATATATATATATATATATATATATATACACATATATATAATTGTATATTTGTCATTATATAGTTATACATATATTTTTATATATTGATTATATACACATATATATGCAGAGACAGAAAACACAGAGAGAAAGAGAAAGACATACACAGAGAGACAGACACACACAAACATACATGCAATAGAGAGGGAGAGGAAAATTGAGAGGGGGAAGGAAAAGGCAGAAGGTGGGGGGGAGAGAGAGAGAGAGACAGATTTTAAGCACTTAAAAACAAGGTTGAGAAAGAACACATATAAATTCCATTTATTGAGCTATCACCATCTGACTGTCAATCTGCAAATTCCTCACATAAGTTATTTCATGTCTGTATCAAAATTACACCATGAAATATCATTATTATTCTTTTACAGATGACAAAGCTCACAGAATGTAAAAACATTTTCTGAAGTCACATGTTCAATTCCATATCCATTTATCCCAATCAGGTTTATCTGACTCAACCCGTATGTAGATTATAGCACATCCTTTTCCATTAGCTGCAAACATTTTAATTTACTCCCTTCTGGAAGAGTTCCCAAGTAGCTAAAGTCAACAAATGTTGATATGGTTGTGATATGACTTTAAGGAACAAAGCAGTATCACAGACATGTTTTACGTCAATTACAAGAAAGGTGCAAGGAACAACATATCAATCTCAGAGGTGTAGTCACTGAGCATGTGGCCTGATTAATATGTTAAACCCTGCCAGTTGCCTAACAGGTTTGGCTGACCTGATGTATCCACCATCCCAAAATATCTCTAACTCTTTCATTAATGAGGGAATAAAAGAAGTCTAAATTAATCCAATCTAAACTCATCTATTTTGGGCCAGAAGACAAATTTGGTATAAAATATATGTTGAGTTCTCTGAATAACAAATAGTACAAGTCGATTTAAAAAGTCCTTGAGAAACTCAGCAGAATGCTAAGTCTCTCGCCTTGCACTTGTAAACACAATACAAATATCATTATGAACCATTTAGGCAAGGAACTATAATGTGCCAGGGATTAGGATGGCCTTTACAAAGATTTTTAAAATTTAAATCTCCCTACGAACTAAGAAGAAATGACTATTATATAAATGATTTATTGTTCAGTGAGGCTAATTGATCCAAAGTCAAAATTCTATAGATGGTAGTTAAGAAGGAACCTCAATTTCCCTGAAACCAAATCACATAAGCTCTCCTTTTTATCATTTTATTGAAAAAGCTGTATCAGGACTAACATAAAGTGGAACTCTTTCTCACCATGCTTTCTTTTTTTAATTGTAAGAACAATAAAAACATCATTTCATTGTACTATCATGGCAACAAAATGTGATGATATTTTAAAATGATATCAGGAAGACTGTACTAATTATAAATTTATTTCCTCTCAACTCCAAATTCATCCTTTTTGCCTGCTCTGTGAAAATGGATTTGGGCCCTTTTAAAGTCCCCCCCCCCCCCCCCCCCCCCCCCCCCCCCGTTGCTCTACACAGTGTTTAGCTTTGTCAGTAGAGGGCAACGGAGAGACACTGAAGGAGGAAAGGGTTTCTTCTCTGGCTGGGTGTGCTCATGAGGAAGACACTACAGATTTTTAGTTTTACAGTGTTAGGGCATTCCCCAGCCTCAGGCTCCTGCAGCATCTCTGGTGCCTAGTTCCTGCAGTCATAGCAGCCAGCAATAACTCAGATTCCAGAATTTTCCCTAAAGCCCTTGCGAAAGTGTAAAAGGGATCAAATAATATGGTGATGGAAAGAGAACTGACTCTGGGTGGTGAACACACAATGTGATATATAGATGATGTATTACAGAATTGTACACCTGAAATCTATGTAACTTTACTAACAATTGTCACCCCAATAAACTTTAATTAAAAAAGGAGAAGGAGAGGGAGAGGGAGAGGGAGAGGGAGAGGGAGAGGGAGAGGGAGAGGGAGAGGGAGAGGGAGAGGGAGAGGGAGAGGGAGAGGGAGAGGGAGAGGGAGAGGGAGAGGGAGAGGGAGAGGGAGAGGGAGAGGGAGAGGGAGAGGGAGAGGGAGAAGAAGAAGAAGAAGAAGAAGAAGAAGAAGAAGAAGAAGAAGAAGAAGAAGAAGAAGAAGAAGAAGAAGAAGAAGAAGCAGCAGCACTTGTTGTTGAGTGCCTCTAGTGAGATGTCTCCCTGGAAACACTTTTGCAGTACCAGAGAGGGCTGATTTCCAGCAAATCCTGTCATCGTGGTGATACAGAGAATTTTATGTCTCTAGTGAGCCGTGACTGCCCTCTACAGCAAGGTCATGATCTCAGCCCTGAGGCAGGGTGAGGAGGAGCCTCTTTTTAGGGATAATGTCTGCTCCTTGTAATATGATCTTTCCATGTTCTTCAGACTTCTCTTTCCTTCCTACTTGCCAATCTCTCATTGCTCCAGTCCCCTGCTATAGTCAAGAATTCTTTATATAAAAAAATTCTTTCACTTTTCAAATTACTTGTTTTTTCTGTCCTGATTTGACTCATATTAAGACCAGTACATATTTTTTAATTGTATTATCACCATGCCTTTAATTTCCCTTTCTAAATAAAGTATGTAGATTGTTATTAAGTGTTGTTCTGTGTGTCATAGTCACCCTTTCATCCGCTCATCAAATATTTATTGTGCACATTCTAAGTGCTACAGAGAAAAGATAACTGTGCTATAATATAAATTTCAAACAAGGTCATAGGTTTACTCCCAATTCTCTATTGTGATAGGTACTACAGAAAAAGCATGTATATTGTTATGCAATTCAGTGGTTTAAGTTTTATAACTGCCTTATTTAAGCAAATTACCTATAGGACATAGAAGGTAGTATGAAGTAGTGGAAAAGCCCTGAAGTTGGTGACCAAATATATGGTTTCCAGTTCTGGACTGTGTGAACTTAGGTCAGTCTTATTATTCTTTTGGCTCCTTAGTAGTTAAGTAGGGGATGATATATTGAGAAAACTAAATTCAATGTAATATCATAAAACATATAAATTATCTATCACAGCGCTTGACTGCCGACTCAGTAAGTGTTAAAAAAGGTATTATTCCCTGTTAACATTACAGATCTGTGAGAATCAAAATAAAAATAATGATAAGAATATATATAAAGCACTTTGTGTCGTATAAAGTACTATATAAAGGAAAAGGTCAATGACTCCACATTTAATATTAAATAAAGGGCAGTTAACCCATGGATGGAAGCAGGACGTGTTTAGGGGACAGATGACAGAAAGATAACCTGGTAAATGCTGCATGATGACGTGTGTTATGACAGAAAAGTAGTTAGAGAGAGAATTTGTTCACAGGCACACTGAAGAACAACTCTAAGGGCAGGGCGGAGAGATGGCAATGGCTAGGAAAAAGAGCAGCAGCACACAGCTTAACCTGGCATTTGGCATTCAGTGATGCATGACTGTTTGAGAACAAGGGCTCTGAGGAGAACACGAGGCAGAGGCATAAATAGTGCCAGGCTCTGCAAATAACAGCTGCAGCTGCAAAGCCATGTGGAAAAGACTATACGTCACATGTCAGTCTCTCAAGGACACGTGCACTGGCTATTACTCTCACTAGTTCTATCCTAACGTGTATCAAGGGAGCATATACCTGCTTCATATTAGGCATCAATGACATTGTTTTCAACAATTTAAAATGATTTAATTTAATGTTGAGTATATTGATAAAACTTGAATAATGAATAAGCTTCTTTATTTTGGGGGAAATCAAGAAATATGTTGCTGTTTAACTAAATGTGTGGTTTAACCCTGGTTTTCTACTTTTGATGAGATGAACATTAATTTGTAGATGAACTAGTTACATATACACATGAATGTTTATTGATATTATAAGCATATGTTGGTTGACTAAAATTGACAAATGCTCTTTATTTTTGTGTAGGTGTGGGTGTTGCAACAAAATAAAAGTTACATTGGAGATGAAACAGAAATATAAATACAATAAATTATTTTCAAATTGGGTAAGTCTTATGTTCATGATGTACATATATACATATATATATGACTACATATATAAAATTTTCTACTGCTTAAGAAAAAGCAATAGAATATAAGAATACAGCTGAATTTCTTGAATAATATAAGATAGGATTATTTTAAAACATAAGCAATATTAGATTCTTTAATATTGAATCACTTCTTTCTTTGATATCTAGCACACAAAAACAGCCCTCTCAAATGTCACTAAAGAATTCCTAACAAACCTATTGAATGTCTTGCTGCCACCCATCACTATAAGACTTTCTGCCACATTTCATATATTTGATATCCACCTTCCACTGTGCATTCCCTCCTCCAAGTCTTTTTTTAGTTATGGTACATGACTTTTGATGTTAACTTTTCCTTGTTTACCTAGACACAGTGCCTGAAACAAAGCTTTCATCCCAATGAAAGAATTGGTGGGCACAATTCTAGAGCCAAAAAAGTAGGGAAAAAACCCCATAAATAAGTGAGGTAGAGTATGCAGGAAAGCAAAACTAGGGAATGTTTTACCAAGCTAACCACAGCCTCACATGTCAACACAGGGGGTTACTCAGCCATATTAAATGTCTCTGTGCAGACCTTATAGGACCTTTACTTCCATCAGCAAAGAGGAATAGACATACAGGAACACTTTCCTGTTTATTATCTTTATTTGTAAAAATTTTTTTCCAATGGGATATTAAATTGTCCACATTTCCAGCTTATGCTGCTGTGCTCTCCCTAAGAGACGCTGGGTAAGCCAGACTCTGCATCTCAGTTGTGCTGTGATTCACTTGAGTCCAGAAGCAGTGGAGGAAACTTTCACAAGGCCAGTAGAGCCTGACACTGGACCTGTTCCAGTTCCCTCCATGATGGTCGAGGAAAGACTATATCATAGGCCAACCCTCACTCTGGAGGAGGCTAAAACTTCAAATGATATTAGGAAAAGAGACAATGATGGTTGTGGCCAAGAACTCTCCACTGAAGCCAGTGGCCTAGGACATAGAGATAAGGGAATCTGGTAAAAGAGACAAGGGAAGAGAAAGTTTCATAAATTTAATCCAATTCAGATGTCTATTCTGCATATACTTTTTCTCTAAAAAGATCTCATCCACTTCTAAGGATTTAAGTATCATGTCTATATAAAAATAAAACAAATAAATAATAACTGAACAATTATCATCAAAGCTGTATCTCTAACCTTAAAATTTCTAACTGCTTAAAATCTCTACAAGGGTACATAAATGACTCAATATATCCATCTGTGGAATGGATATGACAACATCCTCAGAAACAATTTCAATATTAAATGACTGTTGATATTTTAAAAAGTTGTAAATATTAAATGAGATGATATCTGTAGAATAATAGCACAGTGTAAGGACACATTATGTATTCAATAAATAGTAATTTCTTACACACTCATTTTGCCTTCTCCTATGGAATATGTTTTTAAAAATATGAAAGTCTTGTTATCTCATATAGACCAATTTACATTTTTTATTTTGTATTTCGTCATACTTCTAACTGAAAAATCAACACTAAGAATAATCGCTGGCAGTCTAACTTAGAATCTTAACCCATTTGACAAATGACCCTATTATTGTAGTACCATAGGTGAGCGAAACAGTCAATTTGGCTTTCAAAGTAACTCAATTTTGGAAAATATTTTTATGTGTAGATTTGTCAGCAATCTCTATACAATTGTTTAAATAGTCATTATGTACAAACCAAGCAAAGTATTGGGGACAGAAAATTAAAAACTCCTCTTATATGTGCTCTGTTTTCTGCTTAACCTTCACAGGTAGAGCTTGTGAAAATAGTCTCTTCTCAAGATACAGAGAATAACTGATTTGAACTAGATGTTGTTACAAGTGCTGTTTTTATTATAAAGAATTAAATATGATTAAAATTGAAAAATATATCTCTGAAACTTTTAATTCACCTTTAATTTAACTAATTAATTTCAGTTCTGGAGGGCTTTACTTGTTATTTCCTTGACTATTTTATTATTTTGGCTATCTTTCTACCCTAGGAAAAATATTGAATAATTGAAGTTATTGTCTCATTTTTTTAATACATTTCAAACAAAGAATTGAATTCGGAAACTATCAGTTTAATATCACATTGGCTGGGGGGATTAGAAAAATAACCAATGAAACCTGCCAATAATGAGAACTTTAACAAATGGATTTAAAAGCAAAAGGATAGCCATGTAGCATGTTAGAAACAGCCGAAGACTTAAATAGTGATCTGAAAGACACACATAAAGAAATGCTCATAAAGTAGTAAGAAAGGTAAACAAATAGTTAATATGGAGGGGAAGGTTATATAAATAGAGAATAGATTTAAAAGGTATTACATACTTGTATGTCTAAACAGGGTTTTGAAAGAGATTATTGAGAGAATGGAGGTAAGCCATACTGGAAGAAACTATGGCTGAAAATTTTCCAGAATTGGTGAATGGTATCAAATCAGGAATTGATGAAAACCTATAAAACCCATACATAATTTTAAAAAGAAACCCACACTTAGATATATTATAATGAAACTTCTAGAATCCAGTGACAAAAATCTTGAAAGAAATATGAAGTTAAGGTAGCTTTTCTAAGAGGAATGGAAAATTGACTAAGAAGCATTTTAGCAACAACTGTACATTTCAGAATATCAAAAACTAAGAGAAAGATAACTGTCATTGAAGAATTCTAGAGTCTGTAAAATATATTTTTTAATTAAAATTTATTGGGGTGACAACGCTTAGTAAAATTACATAGGTTTCAAGTGTACAATTCTGTAATACCTTTGATAGATGATTGGATAAAGAAAATGTGGTATATATACACAATGGAATACTACTCTCCTATAAGAAAAGATAAAATAGTGCCACTTGTGACAATATGAATGGATCTTGAGATTATTATGCTTAGTGAAATAATTCAGACAGAAAAAGTCAAAAAATCATGACTTCGCTGATATGTGAGATATAAAACTGAAAGCAACAAAGGTATAAGACAAACAATATAAAATAATTTTTCTTGAATGATGTCAAAAAAATCAAGATTATTCAGAACGATGAAATTGAAAGGATATACTGCCAACAGATCAACTAAAGAGCTTCTAAAAGTTGTATTTCAGGGAGCTGGAAAATGAACCCAAAGAATGTTCTGAGATGCAAAATAAATGTTAACAAAATAATTACAAGCTTGATAGTAAATCTAAATAAACTTTGACTGTTTTACACAAGAACAACAATATTTAGTAATATTTTTATAATAAGAAAATCAAGATCAAACTAAAATCCTGTACAAAAAAAATCATTATATTTGGGAGGGAAGTAAGCAGAATCAATGCATTCTAAGGTTGTTAGATTATATCACAATAGGTATAATATTTATTAATAAATAGATATAAATATTCATGTTAACATTTTCAGTAAAGGTACTGATAGAATAAAAATGCACTATTAGAAAAAAATACAATGAAAGAAATAGAATTGGGAAAATATTCAGCTTAAAAACATTTTAAAAATATGCTATTAAAATATATTAGGACAAATAGCAGATACTAGAATGCCCAAAATTAATCCAAATATACAAGCATCATAATCAATGTAAGTGAACTAAACTCTACCTAAAATACAACAACAACAACAAAAAATCAGTCAATATAAGGATATACTAAGGTTATATGTATATTTCTCACAGACCTGATATCATGCTAATTAACTTACCTCACTTAGCCCCATTGAATATAAATGGATGTGACAGTACATGGTATCTGAGCCAAAGTTAAGATCAACGATGTTATACTACCATTGCCTTTCCCCTCTGGCATAAAATTTACTCTTTTAGGCTGGACTCTAATATAAAAATGATACATAGAACAGATCCTTATAGCAGGGCCACAGTTCTGTGGTAGTCAGCAAATACCATGAATGAGAAATAAGGCTTTGTTGTCGCAACTGAGATTTGGGGATTGTTATTATTACATAAACTATAGATATCACTGATATAAAACTTGACATTTAAAAGTGGGACAATATTATGTACTGAAATGTGCACCTCTCCCCTGACACCCGACCCCCTTTGTATGTTGAAGCCCTAACCTCTAAGGTGATGTTGTTTGGATACGAGGCTTTGGGGAGGTAAATAGGGTTAAATGAAGTCATAAGGGTG
The DNA here is from genome assembly GCF_057876585.1 of Rhinolophus sinicus. Taxonomy (NCBI): domain Eukaryota; kingdom Metazoa; phylum Chordata; class Mammalia; order Chiroptera; family Rhinolophidae; genus Rhinolophus; species Rhinolophus sinicus. Next base: position 24,968,619 of record NC_142504.1, read on the forward strand.
AGTCCCTAATCCGATGGCATTGATGTCCTTATAACCTTATAAAAGGAGTAGAAGACACTACAGAGCTTTCTTTCTCTCTCTCTCTTTCCTTATGTGTACTGAGGAAAGGCCATGCAAGAAAACTTTCAGAAGATAGCCATATAATTCCAGGAAGAGAGGCCTCACAATAAACAGAGTTTGTCAGAACCTCAGTCATGGACTTCCAGACTCCAGAGCTGTGAGAACATCTATTTCTGTTGCTTAAGCCACAGTGTCTGTGGTATTTTGTTATGCCACCTGAAGTTAACTAATACAGATGCTATTATAACAAATGTTCAGGGCTAGGTGGCAAGAGGTGAAAAAATAGTTATTGGAGCTGAGGGAAAAACATTTGTTAAAGTGCCTCCTGGAATAATGGAGATAGAAAACAGATCATTTTAACTTTGGCTTTAGGGAAAGAATTGAGAAACAGCATGACACAGGCATGCTTTGGTTGCTGTTGTCTGCATTTGACCAGATAACAAGAGAAAGAGATTAATACAAAAAGAATGGGTTGATTTGAAAATATAGATGAAAGGAAAAAAGGCAATGCAGAAATTCTGGAACAATAATGTAACTATTTCTCATTTCCAAACTGAAAACTGTTTTCAGCACAAAGGTTGATTAAGACACAGCCCTATAAAAAGATTACCAATGATAAGCTTGTCAAACACTTCATTAAAATCTATGAAAGGATTATATTGGTCTCTATTAAATTCTTTCAGTTGCAAAATATGGCTTAGGAACAAGAGATTAAAAAGAGAACTCTTCCATGAATGCTAGTATATTCAATGCTCCTGTAATCAAGTCTGAAAAGGAAACACACTTTGAAAAAAAACTGTGTATGTAGCCATTGGCACACAGAGCTAACTGCAATCAAATAGAAAAAGTGTCAAATACAATTTTTTGAGAGAGTTTTACTTCCAGAAGTCACAGACTGAATTCAAAGAGACTGAATGTTTGAAAGTTAAAATAATCTTTGGGCTCCCTATCTTGTTCTTTCACATGCTGGGAGACCTTGACAAGACTCTGTAGCTGACAGATCATGCAGTCACACATTCAGTAAGAATATAGAATATTTTAAGACCACAATGAAAAACCTTGATGAGATAATTGCTGTTTTGAAAATTGTACTTCAAAATCAAAACACACAGATTAATTTATTTAAGTCCACATGGGTCATTAATAAAAAACTGATTATATTCTATGCCAGAGAATATAATCACACGCCTAGCATTTTTACTCATAAATCTGAAGAAAGTGGGTGGAAAAAATATAAAGAGCAGAAATTAATAAATGAAAAATAAAGATATAATTGAGAAGTCACAAGCAAAAGATTATTTGAAATGACTGGTAAAGTTTACAATAACCTATAAAAATTGGTCAAGAAAAGTGGAAAAAAAAGAGGTGGGAGGAGGGAAGTAGAGACATTTGGTTCAAAGATACATATCAGTAGCAGATGATATAAATATAAATTGTATACCATTGTTTAAAAGGAACAAAGATTTAGCTAAAAGAGAAAAATTGCAAAAAAATCAAAACTGACTCATGAAGACATACTATATTTAAAATTTCCTATAATTAGTAGAGAAATTGAATATTTAAAATCTACCCATAAAGTAAATATTAAATTCTAATAATTTTGTGGACAGAATCTATAAAATATCCAAGGCACCAATAGTTAAATCTCATACAAAGTGTTCCAAAAGCAAGCAAACAATACACTCTAATTAATTTTATGAGCTTAATATAACTTTAATATTAAAAACATTGAGAACAATATGAAAAAATTATATAATTATGAAATTAGATGCAAAAAACACTAAATAAAATATTAGCAATCTGCAATATGAATATTTTAATGACTCAAAAATGAAGTTTAAATTATTGAATTGAATTTAATCCAGAAATAAAAAATGTTGCATCATTAGAAAAATCTAATAATGTAATTCATCTAACTAAAGGAGAAATTTTGTATTACTTGGCCAAAAAATGCAGAAAATTACTCAATACAATTTGACAATCATTCATTTATCTAAAACCTTTTGAATATAAAAATAAAATGACATCCTTAATGTGAAAAGAGCAGTCAATTAAAAAAAAATATCATGTATTCAACGGTGAAATGTTTAGAGCATACCCTTTAAAATCATAATTTTTTTAAGAATGCTTATTAACAGTTCTTTTACTGAGCATTATAGAGACTATCCATCAGTTAAATAAAATAAGAAAATAAAATAAAAGTTTTAAGTAAGTATAAGAAAGGAGAATATAAACCTATCATTATTTGTAGAAGAAATAATTGTCTAAATAGATAACACCAAAAAGTCTACTGAAAAATAATAAATTTTAATCTAAAAAGTCAATGACAGTTTAACTGAACTGTAATGTTCAGCTATAAGAGCAAAATTAATCGCCTTTCAATATAGCAACAAAAAGTATATATATATATATATATATATATATATATATATATATATAATATATAGTACAGAGAAAGACAGCACGCCAAAAAAAAGTATACACATTTTAAGAAAGGAAAAACTATATTAAAATTGTAATACTCAATATACGTATACCTATAACAAAGGATGAATATAAGTCACCTGTATACATTTTTTGGCACCCCGGTGTAATATATATATATATATATATATATATATATATATATATATATACACACACACATATATATATACACATATATGTATATAAACATATATATGTGTATATACATATATGTATATATAATATACATATTATATAATGTGTAGTATATATATTATATACATATTATATATTATGTATAATTTTTTGCTATATACATATATATATATATATATATATATATGAAATAGTAAAACATCTGTAAGTTACCAAATCTACAAAACTAATTAAGAAGTGAAAGGCCCTTAGGAACAATTTTTAACCTTGTTTAAGAATTTAAAAAGACCTAGTAAATGCAGAGATAAGTTATTTTCTTGGTCAGCTTGGGCTGCTATAATGAAGGACCAGACTATGGGGCTGAAAAATAACAGACACTTGTTTCTCACAGTTCTGGAAGCTAGATGTCTGAGACCAGGGTACCAGCAAGGTGGAGTTCTGGTGAGAGCCCTCTTCTAAGCTGCAGAGAGCCTACTTCTTGCTATATATTCTTAGATGCCAGGAAGACAGTGACATAGCTCCCTGACCTCTTTTTATAAGAGCACTAATCCCATCATAAGGGATCCATTCTCATGACCTAATTACCTTCCAAAAGCTCTACCTCTAAATACCATCACACTGGAATTAGGATTCAATATAAAACTTAGGAGGGACACAGACATTCAGTTCATTGCAGTCATTTTCACAGATAGGACAACTCAATGTCACAAATGCCAATTGTCAATCTTTAGATTTGTAACAGATTAAAAACGGTAAGACATTATTTGACACTGCTTTCACGGAGAGGTGAGAACTCTGTTTCTTTATTTTAAATCTAGGTCAGTTTTGTGACTTCTTTGACTAATCAAGTATGGTGGGAGAGATACTTGGTCAGCTTCTGGGCATAGGTTTCAAGAAATTCATAGTTTCCATTGGTCTTCTCTTAGAATTCTCTATCTGGATGTGCTGATCTTCCATGTAAAAAGTTCTATTTTCCTTCAACTCCTCTTTTGGAGAAACTCCACATAGGTGCTTTTGTCAATGGCTAAATCAGCCTTCCTGCCATCCCCACCATGATACAGGACATACAAGCGAAGCCACTTTGGACCCTCCTGACAGCCCATACACAAGCTGAATACCACCAATGGCCATATGTCAAAGCCATATGGAACAAAAATATCACCTAAGTAAGTCCTTAAATCCCTGAGCCACAAAATTGTGAGCTATAATAAATGGTTGTCTTAAACGTCTAAGTTTTAGAGTAAACCATAGATTATTATGCCAATATTCAATAGATAATTGAACTAAGATTCAATGCAATTGAAATAAAAATTCCAATAAAGATTTTTTAAATGGAACTTGACATGTTGGTTATAAAAATTATATTCAGTAGCAAAGGGCAAAGAATAAAAAATGACCTTACTAAAGAAGAATCAAGTAGAGCTTATATATTTTATGCCTTATCAATATTCAATAAAAGGCTCCAGACAGTGTAGTATTGACTTACAAATAGAAAAATAAATCATTGAAAGAGAATAAGGGGTGCAGGAAACACACACACAGGCACATGCGTGTGCGCGTGCACACGTGCACGTGCACGCATACACACACACACACACACACACACAGGCACATACATCCTGATCTAAAATAAAGCTATAATTTTTACAATATATGGTATAGGACAATTGGCTCTCCATAAAGAAAAAATAATAAAAATATTTCCAATTTGTGTCATGGCCTAAAGTTAATTCGAGATTAGAGAACCAAACATGAAATTTAGACCTATAAATTGTTAGAAAAAATACAACCTTTATGGTGATAAGAATTTTTGTAAAAAACTAATAAGAATAACAATAAAAACTTATTGTATTATAAGATATCATAAAAAGAGTGAAAATAAAAGCCATAGAGTAGGAGGAGATATTTGCAACACATTTAACCAAAGGATTAATATTTAAAGTATATAAATAATTCCTATATAAAACTTTAAAAAAGACAACCAAATTGAAAAATGGACAAAAGAGATACACAGGAATTCAGTTAAAATAGGAAACTCTACTGACCTATAAACCTATAAAAAGATATTCAACTTTATTAATCATTGGGGAAATGCTATTAAAACTACAATTTGGTAACATTTTACACAGGTTTGCCATTGAGTATGGCTAATGAAAGCCTGGGATCCCAAAGACCTCAATGGCTAGCTTATCACCAATTGAACCAACAACTGAGGCAAAGAACCCATGATAGTTGGCTAAAATGAAGGACCTGTCTACAGACTACTGCTAGAGCTCCAAGCTCAGCCATAGTCATATTAACAACATAGTACTCTATTAACAACATGCACCCAAAACAGGCCATATTTCTAGAAAAATCCCTCTCCTCACCCATCTAGGCAAATTATCGAACTCTTGGGAGCTATTAGATTTTCAACCCTAAATTAGGGCATTGATTGTGCCTCTTGGCTTCTGGCACTTCGGTCCAATTATGGCAGTATTAGTGATGTAGGCAACACTTTTATCAGTTGTGTATGCACAAGCCCCCTTGACTTAAAATATATTTTTAAGGCAAGCTTCCAGGGCCAATGTTGCCTTCAAATTCCACAAACTTTATAATAACAGAGAGCCACACAAACATAACCCATATCAACTCAAGTTTATGTCCACTTAGAAAGGATACCTCAGTTCTACATCCCAGATAACATTGCTCCAGCTCAAGACCTTGCCATTGGAGATGACTTCATCCCCTGCATCAGAGATGATTTTACCTCAGCACTGACACCACCACTTCAGCAAAGCATATGGGCTCTCTCTCCTAAGGCACTGACAAATTGAATGTGGACATTTACGGCTTTTCTTCCTTTGATTTTAGGGATTCTATTAGGTTTCCTGAGATTGATGTTTGCTTGGCCCATGATTCTGGTATGCTGCTTGCTCCCTGACAAAGCATGGGAATACCCCTACACTCCCATGACTAAAAAGAAACCTTGTAAAGAGTACTACTATTTGTTCTATTCTAAACATTTATGGAGATTATTGCTTTCCCTAGGAGGCAACTGTGTCATATTGGTCTAGCCCTTGGGCCCCTGGAGACAGGATGTCCCACTCCCCAATACCTTTTACCCGCCTCATGCAACCTTCCACCATGACTACCTCCCTTGTCTCTGCCCATGACAACAATACCACCCCTTCCCCTTGGTTATAAACAAAAAATCACTAACCTTTATTGATCTGCAAGTCATACCCCTGCAGCAATGTAAGTGCTGGATCTGCAACCTTGACCCAAAGGATGCACCAAGATATTGTCATAAAAGATATGTCACTCTTACATTTCACACATTTTACAACTCTACCATGATATTAGTAGAGACTCTCAACATTTCAAGTTTGTTTTCTTGGCTTATCTCATATAAACCAGGAACTTGGTTATGGGTCCAGCCTACAAGGACTCTTTATACTTGTTTTCCTCTTTTTTACTCTCAAAATAAAAAAGTTTTTTCTATGTTATTTGGGGTAATTTATGCCCTACTCTCTAGAAGTTCTCCTCTACTATTTGAGCCATGTGAATACTCTAAATAATTAAACTCAAAACTGATGTCAAGACATCAAGGAGTCATTTGTAATATAGCTTGTTTAGGTTTTTCTGAAATGCTGTCTTGACCCAATTTTGATGCCCTGGATAGAGTTCCCCTGCATGACCAGCTGATTAAATCCACACCCTAGCCACTTCCCTTATATGACTATCACACTCCAGGCCACTACACATTTCCCCAATTGCCTCAAGGCCAGGCACAAGAAAACTAGAGACAGTCCCTATGCTTCAGAGCCTGAAAAATATTTCAAATTAGCCATCTTCCGGGAGCCCATGAAAACTACCTAACCTTACTCCCCTTGCCATATGTAAACTACCCGCTTAGGCTCCTCAGCGAGACTCAGCTTCACCCAGGTCTAGTCCACGCCCACCAGAACTAAGGGTATCTCAGTAAAATTATACAAAAATGCCTCCCTCTGCTACCCACACCACTTCCTAATTTTGGTTTAGATGAAGCTTTGCTTTAAGCTGCTGTTCTAAAAAATTATTTCCTCCAGAGTCTGAAATGTGGGAAGAAAAGAATTTCCTGGCTTGGATATGTCTGAACAGTTCTAAACACCTATTATCTAACCAGAAATTGGCTCCAGGAGTGTGGAGTAGATAGGGGGCGGGAAGGGAGATGGAGGTAGGAGGTGGGAAAAATAAACAAATAAATAAACACTGAGGCATCTATTTTCTCCTTCCTTGATGTCCATTTTTCTCTCATCTGCCTTTCAGGCTATATGCTTTGTCTACTATCCCCCCACAAGTGAGAGGCTTTCTTTTGTTCTCACTTTGGATTGATGACAAAAATGTATATTTAGAACTCACGTGGATGTAATATTATAGCTGTTTCAAGAGAACTATTTGAAGCTTGAGTTGGTCAAAGAAGACCAACTTGCAGTAGGCATTGTGTTAATGGCAAACTTTTAATGTGAACTCCTTTTGAACAGTCCCATGATCCCATAAGGATATCTGTTATACCGAAAATCATCATGAATGTATTATACAAGCAGCCCTTATGCACATATTTTTTTTTTTTACTTGTAGAACAGGACAACTAATTCTAAAGCTTTTATAAAAAATTTGTCTTTTTTTCCTTATGAAAAAATGCACAATGTCATTAATCATCAGAGAAGTGCAAATTAAAACCCCAGTGAGATGTCACCTCCCACCTATCAGAATGACCATCATCAATAAATCAACAAAGATGTGTCAGCATGAATGTGGAGAAAAGGGAACCCTCGCACACTGTTGGTGCAATTGCAAATTGGTGCAGCCACTAAGGGGAACAGTATTGAGGTTCCTCAAAAATTGAAAAAATGGAGCTACATTGTAACCCAGCACTTTCACTTCTGGGTATTTATCTGAAGAAATCCAAAATACTAATTTGAAAAGACATATACACCCTATGTTCATTGCAACATTATTTACAATAGCCAAAATATGAAAGCAACCTAACTGCCCATCGATAGATGATTGCATAAAGGAAAAAAAAAAAGATGCATAATACAATGGAATAATACTCAGCCATAAAAAAAAGAATGAAATCTTACCATTTGTGACAACATGGATGGACCTGGAAGGTATGCTAAGTGAAATAAGTCAGAGAAGGGCAAATACATATGATCTCAGGTATATGTGAAATCTAAAGAATAAAATAAAAATCAAACAAAACAGAAACAGACTCACAGATCCAGAGAACAAGCTGATGGCTGGAGGATGAGAGGGCAGTTGCGGAGATGGGTGGAAAAGGTGAAGGGATTAAGAAGTACAATTTGTAGGTATAAAATAGTCAAGGGAATGAAAAGTTCAGCTTAGGGACTACAGTCAATAATATATAATAACTATGTACAGTGCCAAGTGGGTACCAGACTAATCAGGCAGGGAGGAGATCACTTTGTAAATTATATAAATGTTTAACCACTATGCTGTATACCTGAAATTAACATAAAATAATATTGAATAGCAACTGTAATTGAAAACAAATATATCAAATATTTGTCATTTATTCTCCCAAAGGTTATTTCTTTGGCTGAACATGCAGATTTTGAAGGAACTCAGAAATATATTGAGGGAGACACCCAAGTCAGTCAAAATGACAGGGTTACCATTGGGCAAGAAATACCTCAGATAATTTTCATATCAAATTCGATTGACTTGAAGTTCACCTTCTTTCTTTTTTCTGAGGAGATATTAAACAGTTAGAAAACAAATTTAAACTATCTAGTAAATCCTCAATTCAGACCAAACAAATTTTTAAATAGTTGGAATCTGATTGTCTTTTATAAGAAAAAAAAAAACAGAAAAGGTGCAGAAGCAGCAATCTCTCTTCCTTTATTTAAACTGTGTGAAGGCTCATAAGACAGTCATATAGAAAGAAATCATACAACTCAAATGGATAGTTGTAGAAGTCCCCATAGCAAGGCAATACTGTAAAATACGAAATGAATACAAAATAAAAGTTAAAAAAATAACAGGTTTGTTAAAGGATTAACAAATCATAAGTGTTAGGAGTAAATTCTCAAAGATATCCATTCGAGAATTCGAAGTTTGGTGCTACAATTAATCTCCTGTATCCTCCATTCCAAACATTAAACACACCGTGAACTTAGTTTAAAACTTTACAACATGTCACAGGACAATTCTTAATAGATTCCTGGAAACAAGTTGAATTTGTCCACTTATGTATATAAAATATGTCATAGTGAAAATAACCACCTAAGAATCCATGTTTATCTCTGAAATCTGTGGTTGTATCACAGGTTTATGTGACAATCTAAATGTCTTTTAACTCACGTAGGATTATGTTGAAATGTATTTTCAGAGAAAATGTTTACATAACCACATGTTCCCTGTAAATTTGCAAATAAAAAAATTCATATGGCACTCAATAAAGATTAATTTTAAAAATTTAGCTTTTAAATATTTCTTAATTCAAAAAGAAAATGAAAATGCAAGATTAGAGAATAGACCTAAATTTATCTGCAGCATCATAGTGAAAGAATGCTTTCTTGTAACTGGAATTTATTGGTCTTTTAAACATTGGATAGTAATTATATTATAAGCTTCTCCATGAACAGAGAACAGAGAATTATTTCTAATCAAATCATTTGCAAATATTTATAACCAGTAGCTCTGATTGGAAAATAATGTGGGTTTTAGAGTGCATCTGTAGAATTCTGATTAAATTGAGTTAAAAAAAAATCTCATAATGCATATTAGTCTTGTTTGTGGAGTCTTTAGTTGGTTATTTTGGATTGGATTTTTTTTTCTAGCCTAACTTAATGTGGCTATAATTTCAATGATGAAAGACTTAAGTCCAATATTATATATATACATACATATGTATATATATAAATTTCACTGTGAGTATTATTCTTTATAGATATATGTAAAAGGGGCAGAACCTTACCGTGTTTCCCCAAAAAGAAGACCGAGTCTTATATGAACTTTTGCTCCAAAAGACGCATTAGGGCGTATTTTCAGGGGATATCTTATTTTTTCATGTACAACAATCTACGTTTATTCAAATACAGTCCTGTCATCTTCTTCTGGAACATCGTCATAACATACTAAACGTGTCGGTCTGGCTAACGATCTTAACTGGGGCTTATTTTTGGAGTAGCTCTTATTATCAGGGAAATACGGTATTAACAAACTATTACTTGCAGGATTCATTTTTTGCCCTTCAATATAGAATTGCTTAGAAAAAAATGATTACAGGAAAACAAGCCAATGGTACTTCACATCTGAGCTATATTGCATTTCCATTATTAAAAGAACAATAATAACACCAATTCACTGCCTTTGATTTACAAAACACAAAAACAAATGTTGCATCAGTTACTTTTAAGGCAGAGAATGAGATAGCCTGAGGATTTCTGATTATTGTCATTTTTATAGAAGAGTGAACTGAGATTAAGGTAAGATTAAGATGTACCAGAGGTCACAAACCTAACCACTGATTGAACAAAGAATAAAAGTTCTATAAACTCTAATTTTACCCTTCTTGTCTACTGTAACATTTGTGTTAAAACCCCTCTGCAGAATCATCAATATCTTTGTATGTGTATCTGTCTCAATTGCTGTCTCTCTGTCTATATATAGAGTTATGCTTAATATATTTGAAAAAATGTGAGTAATTTTGTACGATATATGTACACACATGTATATTTTTATATTTTTACTCAACACATTTGGACAAAATGTAAGTAAATATCTAATAATCCTTCATCCAAAGTTTTCTAGGGATGAAATATAAAATGATGATGGAATTGATGGAGGTCTAGAGAGGTTAAGTGAGTCACTCAGGGTCCCCCTTCTGTAGCAACATCAACACTGGAACATGATTTCTTGATCCCCAGCTGGTGCTCTTTCTCTATTCTGTTCATTTCTTGTTTTCATATGTCATTAAAAACTGTTGGTAGTTTCATTCTTCGTGTCTAAATCTTTGTTTATGTTCTTTCAAACTATATGGCCAGAATTAGTGTATTCATTCTATATAACCACCTTGAAAAGGGTAAACCACATGACACATCTCCATTTCAGTGTAAAATATTGAGGTCCATCCCACTAATGTCAGCTGTAGAATGAACAATAAATGAAGGATCTTTTGGACAACAAATGAAAGATCTTTTAGATATTATAAGAACGATCTCTGAAGTAAATTTTTTAAAGTTATTCTTATCATGATGAATCAGTGTACATAATTATCAACCCCAAAATCTGTAGGGTTTATTAATTGTCATTAATATTTATGTCAGCTGGGGCTTTACTGGTCTAGACTGATCTCAACTGGGCAGCTGTTCTTTTCATTGATGATTAATGGCACGATTGAGTGCCTCTTTTCCAGTATGCTTCTCATTGTCTTCAGACCAGCTGTCTACCTGAGGCGTGTTCCACTTATGGTGGTGGCGGAGGTGAAAGAGAACAAGCCTTACTGCACAAGCATAGTTCAAGCTTCTACTAGCTTTATATCGGTTAAATCCATTGGACAAAGAAGTCATATGACCAGGCCCAAAGTCAAGAGTCTGGGATGCGTACTCTATGAAGTGGTAGCTCCCTTCACAGTTACACGGCAAAAGAAATGGATGTATAATGGTATTCCTGTGGAGGGAATACCATTCATATACATGAATGAGGTCTATGTTCAGGTGTAAATAGCTGAGTGTTTATTGTTGAATTTTTCTTCTATATTCTGAGAGTTACTTTTCTCCTAAGCAAAAGAAAATTCACATTTCCTATGGGATCTTTCAACTCTTATATCAAATGAGCTCAGCTTAACAAATTGCTCCTGAATACCAGATTTTAACAGAGCTCCTGGATTTGCCTAGTCCTGCAAGAGGGTACACAGGTTTCACACTGGAAAGGCGGTTATCTCACAATATCTTCATTCTAGCAAAGTTTGATTTTAGTCATGTCAATTTTGTTGGCTTCTGCAAACCTGCAGGAAATTGACCTATTAATGTCCACTACAATTCTCATGTTAGCCTCTTTGGAGAGCTGAATACTCCTTGTGGCACTTAGAAATGAAAAATTGCACAGCACCAGTTAAACAGGCAAAGAAGACTATATTCAATATTGTTGCAATAAGGAAGGGAGACTGAACTCAACTTATCACCTTCAATAACTACATTTCAAAGGGATGGATTCCAGGTCTTTGGGAAAGACATCTCTGTGTTGTAAAATGGGTAAGAGGCTGTGAGAAGATTTATATCACAAAGGGGCAGAGAAAGGATGTGCAATTACAAGCTTTCTGAAGCAAATGCTCTAAGAAAAGGGAGGTCAGGAGCCGAGAGTTAAGAAGCAAACTGTCTAAATTTTACTGAAGCTGATGTAACCCTTAAGTCCATCTTGCTCATGATAGGGTTTGGCAAAACTGAGAAAGACTAAAGAATAGAATACAACAAAGTCAGAGGAGGAAGGCCTAAACATTTTCATTCATCATACCTGTTACATTTGTAGAGAATATATAATGATCCTGAGCTTTAGAACAGTATTTAAATAAATATAAAAGAAAGTTCAATCAGTCTTTTGAGTCAATAATTTTAAAATTCATGTCCTAAATGCAAAAGAGTTGCCTAAAAAAAAAAAAAAAAAAAAAAAAGAAGAAGAAGAAGAAGAAAGAAAAGCACACATTTCAATTCTTAGGATTTGGAAGTTCAAAAATTATCACCCTTCATCTTGATATACAAGTGCTGAACTAACTGGACAAAATAAGACAGATTATGTAAGGCAGGTAAGTGGAGGTAGTAAGACTTTGGGAGAGATAGGTTATTTCTGCAGACAACAGAGATTCCTTATACTAAAACCCAGAACTAGAAAGCCTTACCTAGCCATTCCTGCATGGACTTTCCACCACAGGGGCAGAGATGGCTCCCATAAGACTGTTGGCATCGACGAGTAGAGTAGAATGTATGCATTCCCTGCAAGGAGCCAAAGGGAAAGGGCAAGCTGATCATACTGGTTTCTCCTTCCAAACTATCCAATCATACTAAGTTACTCATCCTCCCTTGGAGAGATGGAAGTAAGGAGATTAGGAAAGACCTGGCACTATAAGCAAGGAGAATTCACTCCATGTGGAATGAACTATCAAGGGAGTCAAAGACATGCTCACAGTACTCACTTGATCCACAACCAAACACTTATGGACCTTTATTTGTGGACTTTACACACATGTAATTGGAATGAGTGTATGATTAATACGCGCAGCTGCTCACAGTCAGAAAAATAAGGTGCTTGAAAGTATATGCAGACAATATTTCATTAGTTGTTCCCCATTATGTCATTTTCCTATCCAGGACAGGACTTAGGCTTAATTTTAACTTAAACAAGTCTTAATTGTGAAAATAAGTCTGCTAAAAAACGACACTTGAGTTCAAAGTTAAATACATAATTGCATTCATTTACTATTTTCTAATTTGCTGTTCTATAACCTTCTTGCTCCTATTCCTTTGAATAATTGAAAATGAGCAGTGTTGTTGGTTAAACTATTTGATTATTAAATGAGAATAAGCATGGATATGTCCTTGGGTATATTAAAAATAAATACCGTGGAGTTTTCTCAGACCACCAACATAAATACTGGGACATGACAAAAAATACCTTGAAGCATGTTATGGTTAAAATTTAGATCTTGTAACACTTCAGTGAAATAGAAATAAAAAAGTGATTTTCTCTCAGACATGATATTTCTTACATAGTGAGAAAGACACCCATGCATTAATTTTCAGGACCTAAGTCTAGGCATTTAGAAAATCTGCACCATGTATAAAGTCTTCAAGGAGAAGGAAATGAAGGTTGAATGGGCTTTCAGACAGACTCAAGAGCAATGACACAGTTCTTGGTATGTAACCCATCATTAGTTTAACAATACTAGAAAAAAAATGAATACCCAAACCATATCAGAGAGTGTTGTCTATATGGGAATAGATGAGTGCAATTGAAATGAAAACAGAGGGTTTAGAGAGAGTAAGGAGATACTGTTGGAAAGTCACATGGCCTTTGAGAATCTCTAGTGTTAGAAGAGATTGAGTTTGGAGCTTAATACTATTTCTAAAGTCATGTGTTGATTCAGTAATGGATATCTGGACATATATCTATGTCCCTATTTATTTCTGTAACTACATTTATGTCTATACTCCTGGTTATTTACTTATATACTTTTACTTTTGCACATATATAGGTATATTTCCTCACTTGAAAGTTATTTACTTTTTTGTACTTTCATTTTAAATAGTGTTATGAGAATGTTTTTCTTAATTAGATATAAAGTGAGCATATTCATGAATGGCTTCTAAAATTAACATAATATTCTGCATCTGAGTGAGAAAAATCATTACTTCCAAATGGCATCTGTTTTGTTTTTTTCATGAGAAACATACATTGATGTAACTTCCTAGTTGTTCTTATTGTTCAGCTTATTAAAATCACCTCAAAGATGATGCTCAGTAAAAACCACATGTGTTATAATCATTTCATTATATCTACATTTACTGTTTTAATTTTAGTTTGATATGAAATACTGGGAAGATCACACTGGCAGAGTTTAAGTAGTGCTATTGCAATCGCAAACACATTGCACGATTAGTCAGCACTGTGAGCCTGGCACCCTAAGGTACAGATGTCTTCTGGATGGACCTCCTGGGCATTGGCATTCTGACCATTTCTGTGGCTTGCTGTTAATGAGAAAGGCTATTGTGGAGTTGCATATCTTCTATTAACTAGTCTGAGACAACTGGACAAATTACGTTCAAGTTTTCCATTCCTCAGCTTTTTATAAAAATAAGGAGAAAATATCTCTTCCTCATAGAGAATATAATTTTTGGAGTTCAATATACAAAATGAAGTTTAAAAAAAGAACAAACTAAAAAGTTGCTGGTATATGATATGACTTATTAGTAGTAATGTAAGCTCAGGTGTTTCTAAAGATCAAATTATATCATGCAGAAGATGATTTCTTAACAAAGAACAGAACAATGTTAACAGACCTGCTAGAAAGTACATTCTCAAGGACATCTTAATTTTTGGAAAACTATTTCAACTTTCAGTTACTATTGACTCATTTGTTAGCTGGAACTTTGAATCTGGTTTTCCCACCTGGATATCTAACAGGAATTTTTGATGATTACAGAAAAAAAATCTATAACTGATAGATCCAAAGCAGGGAATTTTCCCTATTATATTGGATTGTGTTGGTTGACCAGATATAATGATAGCCCTTACAATTATGTTTCTTTGCAGTTTTAAAGTAGTTTATATACATATATATATATATATATATATATATATATATATATATATGTATATAAAGTATATGTATATATATGTATATATATATGTATATAAAGTAGTTTATATATATATACATATATATATATATATATATATAATTTTAATAACATATCTACTTAGGTAATTTAATTTGAATTATTATGCTGTATAATCATAAAATAAATCTAATAAGATAGGCAATGTTTGCATTATTAGTGATACTTGACCAGAGACTCATTAGGTTGGAGTGACTTCTACAAGGATGCAAAATTCATCATTAACCCGATACCATAATAATCTTATGTCTCCCAGTCTCTATCATTCATATGCTGTTGCCTTATTAACTATTTAACTGTTTCATTTACCAGAAAAGTTGTGAGTATTTATAATGTATAATAAAATGCTTGTGGAGATACACAGACAACATATGATTCTTATCTTTAAAAAATCATAATTTATTTGGGGACATTGATATTAAAAGAACATTAACATCTGGAATGCTTGTTGTGAAAATAGAGAACTACAACCAGTAAAAGTTTTGGTTTAAGGAAATAATGAATTCTACAATACTGTGATATGGAGATTTTTCAGAGGGAAGAAAATTGAAGGAGGTGTTGAAGGATGAGTAGGTCTTTCCTTTACGAAGTAAAGCAGAAAGGACTTTTACAAGAATCAGCATGGGTTTATGCAGCAACTTAGTGTCTACAGAACTCTCAGTAATTCTCTAGCTGGCTGGACAAATAGGAAGGGGCTGGTAATGAAAGATCGACTCTTTTTAGAGATTATTTAGAAAGCGATATGCTCGAAGCATTTCAGATCTAGAGGAGATCATTGAGATCACAGAGTTTTTATTTTACCCATGAGCAAAACTAAGCTCCTGGAAAAAATAATAATAATAACCTGTCTAAAATTAAACTGGTTAGAAAAATAGCAAAACTGACCCACTGAACAGAATTGACTTTCCTTAGTCTGAGAATCAGGCCTTTGTGGATCCCATATACAGGCATATTTCTAAGGAAATGAGAAAAAAAAATAGATGGAGAAGTCAATTGTATGAAGTAGAAGTTTAAAAAACATTATCGATTTTGAATTCTTGACTCTTGGGGAAATAACTATGCTATTCTGCCTCTGGCTAAGTGGATTCTACCGCTACACAGAGGACCAGTATATTAACTTTTTTTTTTTATTTACACTAAAGAGATTGGGTAGCAACTATTTAAAAGAATACACTTCACCTCCACATTGAAAAATGCAAAATTAACTCATGACTTAAAACTATTCAATTTCTAATCATCTTTTTATAACTTCAAGGGCAATTCAATTGCTAGGAACTCTCAAGATGCCGTTATTATCATTATGCTGAATTATTTACAAACTTGTATCAAAGCACCAGATTAAATTGCTTTGGTTTTATGTTTAATTCCTCTGATCTTTGGCAATCATTACTTATTTACAGCTTCCATAATTTTCCCCCTTTGCAAAAAAAAAAAAAAGAAGTTTCTTAACTATAGCTAAAAGGCACTATTTCACTTTCACAGTAAAAACTGTCTCTAACATAAAAAAAAGTTAAAAAGCAAAATGATAGTCTCTAAGATATAGAAGCAAAATTTTCTGTGAAAAGCAGATTATCTAAACAGTTTCTTTCCCTGAGAGAGATATTCATAATATTTATTGTAAAATATAAATATTAGGTTTCTTGCTTCATGCGAACTATTTGTAGGTATAGTAAATATAATTCTTTTAAAATAAAACTAGGATAATAGCAACAGTTAATGTTTACATTTATCAAAACAATGTGAAGATTACTTTAAGAAAATGTTAGAAAATTAAATAAAAATTTTCCATATGACTGGAAAGATACTCAACATGTGATTTTGAACTGAAATTGGCCGTAGTTTCATACTGTGCCTTTAAACAGAACAAGTTCTATGTTTAATATGAGTGTTTTCCTAAAACTTTGGGTTGAGTACATTTTTACAAGAATAATTGATGCTGACTATTCTGGTTTATGTATCGATCTGTAGCAACCAATTTGTCTTTAACTCAGAACTACCGTGTTTCCCCAAAAATAAGACCGGGTCTTAGATTAATTTTTGCTCAAAAAGACACATTAGGGCTTATGTTCAGGGGGTGTCATCCTGAAAAATCATGTTAGGGCTTATTTTCTGGGGTGTTATTTTCAGAGAAACACAGTATCTACTATTACCCTGGCAGTCTTAGGCAACACCTTGGAGAAATAATAATAAAGTGTTTTTTGTTTTGTTTTATATTTGTGATTCATTATTGTTAGTGAAAAGTCACCTAAAGTCTTTATAAGATTAAAATTTAAGAAAAGAATTAAATGAAAATGTAAATGACAACTACAGTTTTGAATCTTTACCTAAGTGAAAAACAAGGTTACTCAGGATATAATTAATCCCAGGAATTCAAATGTTTTTGATATCTGATTACTTTTGCAATGTGTGTGATTTTTAGACAATCAGGTCACTATTTACATAATATATTTTATTAATAATTGACTAAAATTGACCTTTGAATATTTGGAGAAATCTTGTGGTTTTTCAGTAGGGATAACTAACAGCAAAAATAAAGAAGCAATAAACTATGAATTGAAGGTCTAAAAATGTTCTGTGCTGGGTGAAATGAGAATTATTCTGTAGTCTTTTCTCTTCTGTCCTTCCTCCTTGCCTGGGTAGGAGACACATAACATGATAGAGAGAACACTCAAGTGGTAATAACCAATGTAAGTCCATCTTTCTATGTAACTAGCAGTTGGATTTGAGGTAATTGAATTGAACTCTCTAAGTACATTTCTTCATCTGTAACTTGGGGACTACTACTGCTAATGATCGCTAATATTCTATGAAATGTATACTATTATTAGCTCCATTATAAAGATGAATAAACTGAGGCACAGAATAAATGTTTACACTGGGTTTCATACTAAAGCAAAAAGCACACTAAGCATGTGCTCTTAGACCCTAAGAAGTACTGACATTTTGACTGAGCTCTTAACTTTCATCTGTTTGTTAATTACGTAACTTAAGGGCTTTAATTAATTAATTGCAAAGGACCTGGTAAATTGAAAGACACATTTCAAATGTATCATGGACTATTTTATTATTTACCTAAATGATGAGATTATTTTGTTCATAAAAATCTATATATTGAGGGAGGATATCTGAGTAAAGTCTCTAGAGTCTAGTTAATTATAGTGTGTGTCAGTGTAATTTCCTTAATTTTATGTGTAAAGTGTTACTATTAGGAGAAGCTGGAAGGGTACATGGGACTTCTCTTTACTATTTTTTGCAACTTCTTGTGAGTTCATAGTTATTTCAAAGTAAAAAGTTTAAAAGAGAATCTGTTTTCCAGTGTCTGAATGAAAAAGTACCTAAGGTAGTCTACTGACATATAGAAAAAAGTATTATAACTTCTATTTCTATTTTTCTCCACCTATTCAAAATTTCTATTTTTGTATTTACTTTATAATGCACATAATGTATCATAGAAAATATATACAAATTTAGAACTGCATAAATATTGGACATATTTTATTAAAATTATTCTTTTGCTATTATGAATGTGCTGTGAAAAAGTTTATAGATCCTGGTTTAACATTATTGTGGAAGGAACAGATACTTTGGAGCCAAATTGGGGTCATAATTCAGACTCTTTCATTTATTAACTAAATGATTCAAGACAAGTTATTTATTCTGAGTCTCAATTTTCTCATTTATTAAAACAAGAAAGATAGTAATAACAGTACTACTCTTGTGAAGTTTATGCGAGATTTGTGTTTTGTGCCAGCATATAATGACTCTAGCAAATGTTAGCTTGTTTTTCTCTCCTTTTGAGAAAATTAAGTTCTCTCCATGTTTATTTGCATTATCTTTCCTGTATAAAAAGTAGTTAAAGAAGCTAGAGAAAATTAGAGGGAATGTATTTATGCAGTATCTTTTAAATTAATTAAAATTCCCAAATATCATGGAATTCCAGCTTTGGGTAAATTGTTGCTCGTAGCCTGAGCTACAATGCATTGAGTAGTCCTGAGCTACTACCTGAGATACTAGTTTCTTCATAAATGGAAGACAAATTAAAAACAAACAAACAAAAGACTTTTCCAATTTTTGTTTTTAGTTTTTCAATATTATTATCTTATTTCACCATGGCTGGAATAGATTGGGTAGCAAGTCAAATTCTGAAAGAGCTGAGTTTTGTAATGTAAATTATATTTACATAATCACTCATGTTGACACTGAGCACTAACAGGTTGTTCTTTGAGGTTAATGAATATAAAACTAGTTAATGTGATATTTTCAAAGTTTTGAATTTAGTATTTCCATCTCTCTCTTATTTGACCTAATTATTGATAGTGTTTTAGCAGCATTCGTGGTTAGGTACCAAATCCTTTTTGATGAAATTTTTTCAATCAATTGTACAGCTTTGGTGGAGAAAGAGAGAGACTTTCTTAAGGTAGCTGTTCTCATAAAAAATTACAGGTGCTCTTTTGTATTTTGTATTAGAGTAAGTTGGGGCCACTCTTCTGACCAAGGAAGAGTGAACAGAAGGGATGTTTGTCACTTCTGGGCTGATTCAGTTAAGAGCCCTACTGCTTCATTCACTTGGCTCTTTTGAACTTGCGGAGGCCATGGTTTCAGACGACAAAGCTACAAGCCAGAGGAGGATCAGCCACCCCTATCAGATGCTGCCTCAGGAAAGATGGTGAACCACAAAAATTTTTGGAGTTTTCTTACTGTGGCCCCTAGCTACCCTGATTTAAACAGTGGTTTGGCTGTTGCAAAATGTAGACTGTTGAGAAGTTAGAAAATTTTATGAACCATTTAAAGACTGATTTTAGTTCCTTTCAGAGATTGTAGTTAATTGTACGGCAAATCACAGTTTTGTTACAACAAAATTTTTTAAAGTTAAAAATGCAATGAAAGCTGAAATATTTCTGAAATTTATTCTTAATTATCAGTAAAGATGGTATCGTTTAAAACTTATCTCACATACAATCCTTGTTGTTCCGAGACCTGATAAAATTCTCCAGCTGGCCCAAACTGAGACCAGATCATCACAACAAAGAGGAATTCTGCATATACAAGATATTTCTACTTAAAATGAATTATCTTCTTCAAATAAAAACAGATCTAAGGGTGCTCTATGATGAGGTATAATTTTTGAATAATGAGTAAATGAAAAAAGTCATTTTCACTCACAGATACGAAATTATAAGCAGTTTTCCGAAGTGACCACCAAAGCTGTGTGTAATATTTCTCACTATTAAAAGAAAATGTTTTCATGTAGGTATAGCAGTATATTGTAGTTGAAGATAAAAAGCATAATCTTTTTAATCCATTATAAAAATGTGGCTTTTAGGTGAAAACAGCAAAATCCATCCACCAAAACCTGCCCCAGGAAGTACAACTTTTAAGCCCAAAGACATGGGTAAAGATTGCTTCCCTAGACAACTAAGAAAAATAATTGATTTTCTCTGTAGAAATATGTAATATATTTTTAAAGTTTACAAATCCGAGACCCATCAAGGTACTGAATGTATAACATGTCTCCACAAAAAAACAAAACAAAAAACAAAACAAAACAAAATAAAATCTCAGTATTTAAAGTCAATTGCTGTGAATGATATAGATAATAAAATACCAGTTAATTTCTTTGTAGTTCAATTTGGCATCAAAACATATGGGGAAGAAAAAAAATCCTTATCCAAAGGGAAAGTTCAGAAATGTCTCTAGAAAATCATTTGAATTTACATACATTCTCTTTCTCAAATCAGCCTTGCTCTCCCAGGTAAACATTCTGAGACTTTTGTAAATAGCCAAGGAACCTCTCATGCTCCAAAGCAATTAGAACCTCAGCTATGTAACAGTTTCCAAATGAGCTGATTTTCATAGAGAACAGAAAAATAACAATTAATAACAGGACACACATTTTGAAAGCATAGCTTCTCTACAATTGAATAGCAGTGGCTAGACCATTTTTAAATTATTATCTATTTAATTTCTGAAGTAGTAAAATCAAACAAACAATCTATATTTAGGTTGCAGAAAGCATGGGATGCCCTCCTTTTTCCACCTTGAAGCATATTTAGCAGAAAAGAATATTGTGGAATGTGATTTTTATGAATGTACCTCTTTTTAAAATTTATTTTAATACTAGATTATGTTTATTCACAAAAGAGCATCAAATCCTTGAATGTTTAGTCATCTAATATTTCAGCTATGAATCTCAACTTCAAGTAACAGAAAGTGACACTGACTAACTTAAGCAAAATGAACCTATTAAAAGGATGTTGGTGGCTCATAAACCAATTGAACCGCAAACTAAAATACTGGTCAAAACAGCAGGGACATCTGGAAGCTTAGTCAGCATGAACCACAACAATGAGCTCATAGAACAAATAACTTGGTGAGAACCCTCTGTATGTGAAGACTGACCTCAGCCTGAAAGACAACTGTTTATTATGCCTTTGCATCACTGCCCTAATTATGATCAAATATTATCCAGCTGGCTTAACTGATGGTATGCCCTGCTGCCTGGATAAAATACTATTCTGATTGGTTTGGAGTGTGTGTGTGTGTGTGTGTGTGTGTGTGCGTGTGTGTGTGCGCGTGTGTGTTTGAAAGAGAGAGAGAGATTGAGAAATGACAATTATCCCACACATTCCACCCCTTTGACTACCTAATATTCTCATAAACTATTTATGCATTTGCATTTCTAAAAGCGACCTTGTTCAATATAGTGGAAAAAAAATCACTTTGACAGCTAGAATCACACTTCTCTGATCTGTCGCTATATTATTCTTCAAGTCCAGATATATAGTCCTACAGCAGGCATATCCTATGTACCTAGGATCATTGTGCAATAAACTGGATATGCATTCTCCTACTTAGCCAATTAGAAAATACACATCTAATTTTAGACATATGGAAGACATAAGCATATCAATGCCAAAACGAAGTCTTGAGAAACATATGGGTGTAATTCCTAATTTTAAGAGATTATTTTCCTATTAGTATTATACAAAATGAATAGTACTACATTGACAGGCATTCCCAAATTTTTAAACATCATCTTGAAAAGACCCATCATTCATTTGTAGGATGGTTCATTGTTCATCTAAATTTCACACATCAATATTTTCCCTTTTCTTAAGTGATGCACTTGCCCATTAACACCTTTGCTTCAACCACCCATTCTTAAGTTAATCAGAATATTTGATTATTGATCAAGTAACTTTCCTAGTGACTCAGAAGAACCAAAACTCTTAGAATAATATCAGGTTAAGAATAAGTAATATGCAAAGTGACATGGGATAGCCAGTCTTAGCAAAGATTTAATAATGGGGTTCATTTCTGACACTACTCTGTTATCACTCTACCTGTACCGGGCAAATCCTTCAAAAAAATGTTTGACTTCAACTACCACTGTTTTGCTGAGGTGTCCTAATTCTGTAATCAAAGCCATATCTTCCCTGCACTTGAAATATATATTCCCAACAGTCTCCTGTTTATTCTTCACGCTCTTTTAAAGTGAATTAATAAAAAAAAATATAAGTAACCTATTACTTTGTAAATCTACAGTTTTTCCTAATTATTTTTAGACTTATAAGTAATTATTGAACAAAACACATTTATTAGAAATTTGGAAGTTATCTGAGAATTTTCATCTTCACTCTAACCTATGTATATCCGATTTATCAAATCAAACTAATTTTAACTTTTAAATATTTTTCAAATCTCTCTTTTTAAAACATATTGTCATTAACCTAATTTAGTACTAAATACTTTTACCTTATTTATTGTGATGAATCATAGTTAACTTTTAGATTCCATTTTTCAAATTTCATATCCATTCTCCATTTTTTTGTTAGAATTTTTAATAACTCATTGGGAGAGGTTATAGTTCTCTCACTCTTAAAATATTTAAACGGTCCCCCCCTTTGCATTCAAGGACAAATTTAGAACTTTTTGGAAGGGCATAAAATCTGTCCTCTATCTAACATTGTATGGATAACTTCCTTTTCCGTTCAATGTACTTGCATCATTTGGAAATGATGGGTGGAGATTGGTACTCTCCTTCTATCTGCTTTTTCTTTCTCTTAATATGGCTGCTAAGTTCCATGAATCTTATTCAACTGAATGTCATTAGGATCAATCACAGGATATGAAAGAACTTTCACAACAGAATAATACCAGTCTCAGAATGGTAATAATGATAAACATTTATTGAAATCTTACTAACTAAATCATAAACTTAGTTATCTGCACATATCATGTCGTTTATCCCCACAAAAATATTTATAATCTGTCCATTATTACTGATGACCTGAGAGTTTGTCTATATTTAAGTTATCCAGCAGCATTTAGCATAGCTGATCACAGCCTCCTTTTTGAAATATTTTTTTTCATTTGACATCCAGATACCACTATTTGTTGATATTCTTCTCTCTCTCTCTCTCTCTCTCTCTCTCTCTCTCTCTCTCTCTCTCTTTTTATATATACCAATTCTTCTTATATATACCAATTTCTTATATATACTAATTTCTTCTTATATATACCAATATATTGAAATGTATGAAGGTTTACTTATCAAATATTTTCTGTATTTTTAATCACTTCCTAAATGATCTTATTCAGTCTCGTGGCATTAAATGTATTTGAAATGCTGGTAATTCCCATGTACTTATTTCAGCATAGGCTTTCCACTTTAACTTCAGACTTGTGAATCCAGCAATTTACTCAAAATCTTCACTTAGATAACTAAAAGAAATTTCAAGTAGCACATGTCCAACAAGAAACATTTAATTTCCAGTCTTTTTGATCTACTTTTGTATAGTCTTTTCCATCTCAATAAAAGACAACTCCATTTCTTCCAGTTTCTGTTATCATACAACTAGGAGTCATTTTTTTTTTATTCTCTTTACTTGAGCATCCTGATATATCTGGAAATTCTGAGGTCAATAGATTCTAAGTAAATACAGAATTAGTCCATTGCCCATGATTCATCTTTATTATACATCTTAGAGTAAGTCACCATCTCTTCTTACCTAAATTATTACAAGTTTCTTATTCCAGCTTCTACTCTTGCCACCACAACCTGTATTGCATACAGCAAGAGTGGTCCCTTTTAAATTTAAGTCAAATAATGCCATTTCTTTGCCCAAATTGTCGATTAACCAAGGACTCAAAAGCTATACAAGGTATCACCCACCCCTTGCCTCTCTGACCTCTTTATTTTTTATTCTCCCACTCACTTGTTTTTAGCCCCATTGGGCACATAGATGCATCTTGATACGCTAAACTACACGCTTATGTACTCATGACTTTCACATTTGCCATTCATTCTTGCAAATATCTGCATATTTTGCTGCCTTACTTATTTAGGTCCTTGATGAGGACAGCTCATCAAAATAGGTTTCCATGGCTTTCAACTACATAAAAGAAATCATAAGCACCTATTGCCACCTTCATTCTTTTGTTACCTCAGGTTACACTCATTTCCCATAGCACTTAACTTCTGTGATGTATTATATATTTCTATTTGTTTGTTGTCTATATTGCCTTGTCCACATCACCAGTACTAGAATTTAAGACCCATGAGGCCCAAAGGTTTAGACTTTTCTGTTAACTGTTCTATCTGCTAAATTACGAACAGCATCTGACACGTTGAGGGTGATTGTGGTGAGCACTTTTACTGCCCAATGAGAATCAATCTATTCTTCTTTTGTCCTGTGGGGGGGGTATCTGCTCTTTCCTAATACTCTTAAGTTAGGGTTTGACATATCATATGTCAAAGAAATGTGAATGAAAATTCTGTACGTTTTTCCTAGTTGGCTGCCTTTAATTGTTGACTCTTGCCCCTTCAGCCTTCTTTTTCCTCCTTGTGTGACCATCATAGAAGCTCATGTTCATGTGCAGGTGCCAAGTTTGAAACAGCCTGGAATGCTGAGTGTACACATGGAGGACAGCTGTTCTGGAGAACTGCCCAAACTCAGAGTGGATTTGCTGGACAGGAAAGTAAACTTGTGGTGTACGGCCACTGAGAGTTAGGGAGTTTATGACCACAGCATAACCCATCTTATCTTGACAGGTGTAATAATCAATAAATATGTGTTGAATGAGTGAATAAATGATCCTATTTTATAGAGGTGGACGTAGAGTCAGAGGCAAGGTATGTTATTAGCACAAGGTTGTCAATGGAAACCTGGAGTCAAAGCCAAGCCACATATAATATTTAAAACATGCACCAATTATTTTAACTGAGAGAGATAAACTGTTTATTTTATAGTTACTTGTAATATAAATCAGTGACAAACAGATCATAAGCCAATAACTGACTTAAAACAATATTGACATAGACACACTATAGGAAAAATATCTGGCTTTCCCAAGCTTTTTTTGTTCATATTCTTAAGTCTTTTCAAAGTGAATGTCTAGGATTCTGTTATCTAACTGTCCTAAAGAGTAGTTCAGTGCCACGAGGTTTAGTTGAATATGAGTCGCTTTATCTTTATAGGTCAATGCAAGACTCATAAGACAGTATTTCTCTGTTTTATGCATCTGGTTTTTTTTTTTTTTTTTATGGAATGTGTTCCACATGGTTTTTTCTCATATAAGGATGTAGTAATTCTTACTTGAGATTAATTCCAGGAAAAGTTTATATGTACTAACATAAATGTTTGTTTTCTTTTAAGAGAAAGCAAAAATTAAATAAGATGATATATTACTAACTACCTTAACTTTCAGCTCTTGAAGCCAAATTTAGCATGTAATTACAGAAAAGAAGGTTCTTGACTCTTTAATAAATAGTGCTGAGAAAATTGGAAAGCCACATGCAAAGAATGAAACTAGACTGCTATCTGACACCATGCACAAAAATTAACTCAAAATGAATTAAAGACTTGAATACAAGAATTGAAATAGTAAAGGAAAGCATAGGTATGAAATTTATGGACCTTAGTCTCAGAGTGGTTTTTTGAATTTGAACCTAAAGGCAAAGGAAGTAAAAGCAAAAATACATAAATGGAACTATATCAAACTAAAAAGCTTCTACATAGGAAAATAAATCAACAAAACAAAAAGGCAACCAACCAAATGGGAGATGATATTTGCAAATTATACCTCTGATAAGGGGCTAATATCCAAAGTATATAAATAACTCATACAACTCAACAACAATAAAAAACAAACAAACAATCCATTAAAAAATGGGCGAAGGACCTGAATACTTTTCCAATAAGACATACAAATGGCCAAGAGATATATGAAAAGATGTTCAACTTCACTAGCTATAAGGAAAATGCAAATCAAAATGACAATGAGACACTGCCTCACACCTGTTAGAATGGCTGTTATTAACAAGAGACGAAAGGACTAGTGTTGGAGAGGATGCGGAGAAAAGGGACCACTCATACACTGCTGCTAAGGACGCAAATTGGTACAGCCACTATGGAAAACAGTACCGAAGTTCCTCAAAAATTTAAGAATAGAGCTACCATATGACCGAGCAATCCTTCTTTCTGGTATCTACCTAAAAAATTAGAAAACACTTACTTGCAAAGATATATGTACCTCTATGTACACCGCAACATTATTCATAATATTCAAGACAGGAAAACAACTTAATTGTCCTCAATGCATAACTGGATAAAGAAGATGTGATACATATATACAATTGAATACTAATCAGCCATAAAAAATGATGAGATGTTATCATCTGCAACAACATGGGTGGATCTTGAGAGTATCATGCTAAGTGAAATGTCAGATGGAAAAGGACAAGAACTACATTATTTTAATTATATGTGGGATATAATGCAGAAAGCAACAAACAAACAACAAAACAAACCGACAAACTCATAGTATGGTGGTTACCAGAGGGGAAGGGGATGGGGGTGAATAAAGTGGGTAATTGGGGTCATATATATGGTGATGGAAGGAGACTGGACTTTGGTTGGTGAGAACACACTGCAACATACAGATGACCTATTATAAAATCGTACGTCTGAAACTTATATAATGTTATTAACCAGTGTTACCCAAATAAATTTAATTTTAAAAGAAGGAAGGCTCTTGGTGGTATTTATGTCTTTTTTTGTAATTTTAGATTCCTCTGTATTTTTCTCTCCCTCCGTCTTTTAAAAAATTCCTAATGGACTTCCTTTAAATAAATTCTATGCTGTAGGCCCTTACAGGTCTGTTTCAAAATTCATAGGATGTTCATTTGAAATGAATTGAAAATTCAAAATAAATACATTAAAAAATGGTCATTTCAGTAAGTTTTATTATTGAAATCTGGAAAATTCAAGTAATCAGCATCACAATTTCTTTTTGTAAAATAAAACATGCTCATTCTGAAAACTTAGACAAGTGAATAGCAGGAAAGGGAAAAAAAATGACAATATCTTATAACTCAAAGGTTAAAAACTGTGCTTTTGATTTGGTATATTTCATTTTGCCTGCTGTACATACCATTTTAAAGTTTTTACTTACAATATATTTTATTTACCTTCCTTGTATGTCACTAGAGAATCATTGGAGAACATGAAAAAGGGAAAAACAGAGTAACACTTAAATATTGCTAGGCTGTTATATATTACTCTACTATATGGTATTTAAAAGACTTTTAAACTATTTCTTCCTACTCTCTCTCTCTCTCTCTAACTTTAACAGTTTGTTTCTTTGAAAGAGTATGAGGAAGGTAATGTTATTGTAGGCTTTTACAATTTAATTGCTGTTGACCTTTCATCATGTTTATTTTTAGCAACTTCAGAATCTGTTAGCCTATTTGGCATTAAAACACAACATTGCAATATTTCTATTAGCTAAGACTTTATTAAATCTTTGACTATTTTATAATTAATTGTAAAATACTCTGTCTAAATATATAATTTTATAACAGTAATCCAATAATATAATAAGCATCCTACGTCCTATGAACATGTTCTATTTATTCATAAGTGTAGAAAAAAATATTACTTTTATACACATAGAAGTCATACAGACATTGTTTTAGAAGTATGACTCAATAATTATACATCAGAAAGTCAATAAAAAAAATAACTTTTCATCTTTATCCCACCTTTATTTTACTACTAAACCTACTTTTATATTTATCCAATAATCACTACCAGTCCATTGCTAAAATTTCCCAGTCATTTCCTATGAATGCACCCTTTGGTAAAGGGCTCAAAAATACTCACTCATATATTATTCTTTGAAATTTATATGTCCATCAGTTTATGTGTATATTGTTGATCATTGAGTGACAGTTTGACTGGGTAT
Organism: Rhinolophus sinicus; assembly: GCF_057876585.1. Taxonomy (NCBI): domain Eukaryota; kingdom Metazoa; phylum Chordata; class Mammalia; order Chiroptera; family Rhinolophidae; genus Rhinolophus; species Rhinolophus sinicus. Next base: position 24,996,932 of record NC_142504.1, read on the forward strand.
AAAATCTTGATATTACAGTTGATTATCTTTTAAATATTGCCTCACTCTTTTTTTGGATTTAATGCTGTATAAATGTTTGATGTCAAATTGATTTTGTTACCTCTGTAAGTAACTTTGTCTTTGTTTCTTGAGGCACTAGAGGTTTTTGCTTTTTTTCTTTGAAGCCTTATTTTACTGGAATATTTCTCAAGTTAACTAGATTAATTTTCTCAAGTATAAAGTATACCCTTCTTATATGTAGATTTTTTTATTTAGAGATGTACATTTTATTATCAGGAAAAAAATTATTTTACATTTTTGGGTCATTTTTGTCTCTATTTTCTCTTCCTTAGTTCTTCCCTTATTTAGGTTTGAATTTCTTAACTTTTTTCTATTTGATCATCTGTGTCTCTTACTATCACTTGCTCTACTTTTGCTCTTTATATTCTATATTCTACAATATATTTAGTCTTCAGTTTCTTTTCAAAGTTTTATAGTTTCATATTTTCTTATTACTTGTACATTTCTTCTTTGCTTTTCATTTATATTTTCATCTATTATAAATATATAATTATAATATATAATATTTATGTTATGTTTTAATGTATACGGTTATATATAAATAATTATAACATATATAATTATAATAATATAATAGTTTATTTTATAGGCTTTTACATGTATGTAATTATTAGTCAATTTAGTTTCATTCATGCTGAAATAAGAAATAATAAATAACTTGCTCAAGATATAATACTTCAAGTCAATATGACTTCAAAGACTGCAATATCAAATATTAAACAATAAACCAAACTCTCTCTCTCTCTCTCTCTCTCTCTCTCTCTTTTTCTCTCTCTCTCTTCCTGTTTTAGCTCTCTTGGAATGTTTCCCATGATCCCATAAAGAAGCTTGCTATAACTCCTGGAAGGTGAGAAAACATGTGGAGAACCAAAGTGGCCAGATTAACAGCCTTAGTGATCAACCAGGAATGCATGTGGGGTGTTGCAAGATAATCCAGCTAAAGTTAACATTACAAATGACAAAAATTGCATGACTGAGGTCAGCCAAACATATGCTACACAAAGGAGATATCCCAGATAGGTCATAGCTAAACATAATTCGAATCTATAGAATTATGAACATATAAATGGTTATTGATTTAAGCCACTAAGTTTTAGTGTAGTTTGTTATACAGCAAATGATAACTGCTACAATATACATTACATTTGCTTGGAGAAAGATGAGAAAATACACACATCAAATTTTACACTGGTTAATTAAAGGAAGAGAAAAATCATTTCATTTATATGTGAAAGAGAAAATTATTAATATGTTTTAAAAAGTAGTGTTCAGGAAAGAATGCTTATTTGCCATTTTTGCTCCGTCCTCCATGCATAAGTGCTCCAGTAGTGGGACCCTTCGTTTGCCACCTATTTGTGAGGTACCACCCAAGGAAGTACCTTGAAGTTATCTGAAGAATAAATTGGTCTGATTAGCAGAGAATTTCCATTTTCCATCTTTGAAGTTAGCTGATTTGCAGTAGCAGCCAATCTGCACACCAGGGGCAGACTCTGCCCCTGTAAGTAACAGAGCAGCAAGTAGGCAGATCTGCTGTGGCCATGCTCCCAGGACTATGTAAGTGGGTTTGCCTAATATAGTATTTCAGTATAGAAAAGTCACATTCCCTATTAATAACAAAAATGGTGATTATTTGGTCTCTATTGAAATATTACTTTCTTTCTTAATTGGTTTAGAAATATTTTATTAGGATTATAGAATAATGCAATAAATATGTGATAGGTTAATGCCCTTATTATGAAAATTAGTAGCATCCCTGCTAGGTAAAAAGGGATAATATTTTGTTAAATTCATTTTTAAACATGTCTAAGCAGGTCTTCATTCATTTTTTTCCCTGACGTTTTCAGTGGCCAGGACAAATATCTAAGAAGGCAATCCATTTGCTCATATAACGTATACATTTGAAGAATTTAATACTTAAAAGGAAACAGTAGGTGAAATAAGTGTTTATTCAATTCAATTGTATTTTGGGCTCCCCTGGAAACCACACAGAATAGCTATCCAGAGTGACTTAAGTGTAATTGATCTTTGAGATTGGTCACATAACCCTTTGACTTTGGTTACTATATAAAGCTGCAGACTTTCCTAAAATATTTTTGCATCATCAGGTTACATTTACTTTAGAAGAGGATGCTGTTTCAATCCAAGCTAAATGGAAATACTTGAGCTTACAGAAGCACTCTATACTATGACCTTTAAGTCACCTGGAAGAGGGCTCAAAGCACATTTCACTGCTTAATTGAATTATAAAACACTGAATTTCACTACTTTCCCAGGAGGGTAATATACAATAACACTATTATGAAATAGCTAATTTCTCCACAAACTCGTATATAGATATAGATATAGATATATAGATATAGATATAGATATACATGTATCTATATATATATCTGTATTCCATAAAAACTGACATGGCAGCTCAGCCATTTTCTCTGACACTGAATGACTCAGTGTAACCACAATAGCAGTGACTGAATTTAGAAAAACTTCTCATGTCTTTGATCAGGGTTATCCAATTTAGAAAATAATGTAATCATCTATTGTAATCAAGCCAGGTAGCTATTTAGCCCATCTTGAAATAAGCACTTCTAGAATAAATGCTTCAACATCAAGTCAAAGTTAGGGAACACTGACTGTTTGACCCTGCAATGACCAGCTCCAATGTATCAGACTTCAAGAGACTGAGTAACTTAAAATAGAACCAGAGAGCAGCCATCTGGAAACCAATGCAGCAGAGTATAGAGATCGAATCTTCCGAGGCAGCAGGAAACATACCTGCAGGCTGAAAGATTGTTATGCTAGTATATTGCAACACCTTGCAAAGTCTAGCACAAGCCCCTCATGCACTACACATGTTCACAATGAAATCTGGTTTTAGGAAAGTAATAAGGCAAGCACATTGGTGGTATGTCTTTCACTTGGAGGCAAATATTCACTTAGGGTAATTAGCTTGAATAGTGAGATTTTAATCATTTCATTCTCAACATAAATATTTGGCTAATCGATATGAAAGGTATTTATTTTCTCTCTAGCTGGCTTTGCTTCTCAGCATTAGTACTGTGTGACAGATGGCTGATGTCATCTCTGCTTGGAAGAACTCAGTTGGCAATATTAGCATGGCATATTTCTGGGGACTTGTGATATGCTATGAGACGACGAAAAATAAAAGGATCCAAAAGGGAATTCCCCAAAGCAAACATTTATAAGATTTCATACTGTATTGTACTGATTCATCATAAAAGGCTATATATCCCATTTAATTAATGTTTTTTTTAAACATTCTGGAAAATATTAACAGTACCACTGAGCATACGCTTGGAATACTGCTAGCTAACAATATCATAAGCCCAGCAGTTGTTGTTATTTTCTTTGTCCTCACCTTTGTTCAGATATGTTGCTAGAACAATCGTAGTGCTAGCTACTCGTACTTTCAGAGAGGACACAAACAATTATGTCTATGAAAGAAGATTTAGTGGAGATTGCTGTGTCAAAAGTTGACCTTTATGAAGCTCTCATCTGATGAGTCTAAAATGACTTTTCCTACTTGGTCCTATGTTGCAGAATTTGTTGTTGCAGATAGAATGTCCATTATCGTACTTTTTACTCTACATTCCCTCTCCTTCACACTGCCTGGAACCACTAAGTGGCTTCTGTCAAAACCTTTGGCTTGCGAAAAAGAAAACAAAGATAGAGTCAAAACGGGTTCATCCTGGGAAGACTAGAGGGGATCACAATACAGGAATTTTTTTTTTTTTTTAAGTGAAAGAATGATCTTTTAAATAATAAAGCATTTGCTATGCTCCAGGTACTCTTCTGGACACTTGGAGAATTTAACTTATTTATTTAATGCTCTGAGCAAACCAAGGAAATGGGAGTTAAGAACATTTCTGTGAGGAAACTGAGGTTCAGAACCTTTGAATATTTGCTTAAGGTCTCAGACATTGTGGTGCAGTTGGGTTTCAAACTAAGGTAGTTTGGCTTCAGAGTGTGTTGTAGCGACAAGAAAATAAGGACATCATCCCAGAAGGGAAGAGCAGAGTAGTAACTGTTATCATTTGACTTCTGTCAATGAAGAATTGCATATTTGTTGCATATTTAGCATCTTACAGAAGAGTATAACCTTGAAGAAAGGGACTATGTTTTATTATTTGTCTCTCTATCTCTTTTGTCTTATCTATAGTACAATACACTACCTGAAAATTAAATACAATGACCATAACAATAAGAAAGGAAGAGAAAGTTCAAAATATATTTGATAATATACAGGTACATATAGGAGATAGTGAAAGGCGAAAATAGTAAAACTATATGTGTGTGTGTATATATATATATATATATATATATATATATATATATATATTTGTAATGTGACAATTTCTTGTAAGGAATTTATATTCCATTGAATATAAATTGTGTTCACACATATCTTGCATACAATTGAAACCTGTTCATGCCATTTGTAGTATATTTGATGAGACTATTAAATTAAATACCCTTAGAAAGTTTCTTGAATTTAAGATTAGATTGCTACTAGTAATTCCTTTCTGAAAGACATATATAATCAGGAGAAGAGGATCGACTTATCTTTCCCTTTCTCTTGGACACCTCAGAATTATTCCATTTATTGCTATTACTTCATTGTCCCCAAGTAGCTGTTGGTACAATGTTCATAATCATTTATTGAGGGGGAATAGGATGATTTTCTAAGATATCACGTTCCCAACTATTGAAAACTAATGACAGTTGCTTAATAATGTAAACACATGACCAAAATATTCATATTTAAAATATATTTTTCATGTGTCATATTAATAATTAAAAATTATTAAAATTTTTAATCTCAAATTAAAAGCTACTAAGAATAATATAGATATATATGTGTGTATATATTCTATAATCAGAAATATTATACATTCTAATACTATATCAAAGTGAGATATTTAGCAGATGCAACATACGCGTAAACATGGCTGATACCATGAGACAGATGCCTTTGTCTTTCAGGTTTAGTATTCTTTACGTATTGGAGAAATGTACATTTAAAACATGTTCATGGCATTTATAAAACAAGTTTTTAAATTAATTTTCTAGTTTTTTATAGGGAATAAAGTGAAATTGTCATTATGTGACACTATCAAGGAAAGTTTTGTCTTGATCTGTCATCTGAAAAACATTATACCAGGAAATTATAATTAACGGATGATACTTATAAGTACCTGTGTCGGCTTTGACTATTACACCAGTGAATTTTTGAAGCAGGTCAGCTTTATAATGGCAGCAAGCATGTCACATTTTACCTCACTGTACTCACTGTGCACTGCAGACAGCCACAATCACTGCAATAGAGAAATGGAGACTGATAGGAAAACGCTGAAACCAGTTTAATGGCGCTGTGTATTTCTTCTCTAAGTATGATTAAATAATCATAAGAACTTCTCTAAGGGCTAATCTGCTATATTTTCCAGATTTTCACCTTGGGGACATATTGTCCCTTGTCACTGAAACCTAAGGGACAGAAGGGGACGCCACAGGGTGGCACAGCAGGAAGCTGAGACACTGATGAAACAGTGTTCAGTTAATGAAGGCATGGCCCATGGCCTCTGCTGCTCTGCCATATGTTTGAAGAAATGCTAATGACTACAATTCAAATACCTTTTTCATCTTAACTATATGTAAATGTGTTTATAAATGCTGTCTTATAAATATACGATCACATTTTTAAAAGCCAAGTGCTAATGTTGCTTTCAACATCTATAATACACAATAATTAAAACTTAAGCAATTCTGCTTAATTATACCTTATGGGAAACTATACAGTAATTTATAGAAATTAAGCAGAAAAACAAAGATCAACAGAAATAAAGCAGCAGTTGAACAACTGAATAATAAATCACTTTGATCATTAATTTACAGCAGCAAAATCACTGTAAGTAAAAGACTTCAGTTCTAATTCTTAAACAGCTGACTTGTGACAAAGAAGGTGTTAGAAATTTGGGTATTCCTTGTAAGAGCACAGCTTGAACTGCTGGTGTCATTGTCTACACTATTTATTTTTATGCTGTCACTCCAAAATCAAGTAATAATTTTGGGTTGAAAATTTTTGTTATTTAGTTTTGAGCTGAGGTGATCCTATCCATTTTCTTACACTTACCCATAATTGTGCACATGCTTTTTCACTAAAATTGTTTCCTTATATAACTGACCCATTCTTCAATAACCCATTCACCCTAGTGGCTGTTTGGGTAAGAGATCCAGTTGGTGTCCACTTTAGGATATTTTGTACATTATACTTTTTTGAAGCTATTCTAACATCTCACTTGATTAAATCTGTGAAAGTTCAGCTAACTACATTCCAATCAGTAAAAATGTCACATTCTCATACTCAAAAATGCTCCCTATCAGTACTAAAAATGTTTTATTTTATGAATTAAATCTTTTAATTAATGAGTTCAACACATATATGTATGCATTATTAATAGAAATAATCTTATGTTTGAATAGCTATTATTTATAAATGTTTCAGGTGAAAGATTTGCTGCCACTTGTTTTAATGTCTAAAACAAAATTACTTGTTTAAACTCATTTTACTGCATCTCAGCCTTCTCTTTTGTTAATAGATGTATTTGTAAAAAATGTTTGCATATTTGATTCTTTTAATTTCTTTAATAGCTGCTGAATTTCTAGCTTTCTTAGACTTTCTCCACATGGAGGCTATGTAAATATTACTTTGTTTTATTTTATTCTAATCCTTTATAATTTCCATTTTAATATTTATAGTCTTGCTCGGTTTGAAAATTTTCAAAAAATGTGATGAGAGGCAGTGATTTAATTTTATTTTCTTTCAAGTAGATAGGTAATTTTTCAACACCATTTATCCCATGCATAAATCACTAGATTTATTTGCAGTCCTCATATATTAAATTCCCATATACATCTATGATTCTGAACTCTCTATTCTGTTTCTCTCATCTATTTGTTATTTCTTTGTTAATATATTAAACTTTCATTTTCAGAAGATTTATGATATATTTTAATACACAGCAGGACAATTCCCTCATTTTTCACTCTTCCTTTCTTTCACACCAAACGTTTCTTTATATTTCTCCCATATAAATTTTAGAATTTTTGCACTCTGGTCCACATCTACCACACCACCTAATGTTATATTTGATTTACAAAAAAAAATAATAGATGTAAAATTATGAATCAGAAAACTATAATAATCACCCTGAATTTAAGATTTGTTCTAAGAATTAAACAATTATAGATAAGAATACCTGTCCCCATGCTTTTTTCTCATATCTCATTACCCTGCCTTCAGCTAAGAGGTAACTACTATTTTGAAGTTTGTATTTATCACTCCCTTTAGTGTATAGTATGCATAATAATACATAATTATTGAGGGATATTTAAAATAGCATAATTTATTAGTCTTGGACTTATTATTTTCCATCAACATTGTAAATCTAAGATTCTTTGTGATTGCATGTAGAGCTTATTCATTTCTACTGTTGTATAACATTTCATTGTGGGACTGTGCTCAGTTTATTTTTCTATTCTTTTTGGTGGAAATTTGAGACATTTTTATAATTTTTTTCATTATGACCAGCACTGCTATGAACATTTTATACATATTCTCATGCACAAATGAAATAATTTTTCTAAGATAAATACCTACAAGGGAATTCGCTGAATCATAATGTAGATGAATGTTCAGCTTTAAAAAATAATGCTCATTGTTCTCTAAAGTGTTTGTACCAAACATCCATGCATTTCCATTGTGTATGTGTGTTTGTGTAATGTTTGGTTTCTTTCCCTATAATATTTCAATTTGAATATGTATTGAATTATTTCCACTTTAGCCACAAAATATACAAAACATACAGATCAGAAATTTTGTTCCAGCCCATTAAAAAAAAAATCTTTAATCACTACAGTCTCTCTACACATTTGACCTTGAACAAATCATTGTAGAGCTATAAACTATTTCTCTTCAGACAAATGGGTAAAGAATAGAACCTAATTCATGTAGCCATTGCAAAAATGACATGACAGGGATAGTTTAGGAAAACACTTGGCAGACACTCTAAAATATATAAAATCCTCAGTAAATGCCAAGGGTTTATTGTTGTTGTTATTGTTAAATGTTGAATAAAATCTCTGAGCTTGTTTTGTTAAATAATTTCAGAGAAGTAAACCATTTAGTTGATTATGTGAACAATGGAGAAGGGAAAGATTAACATATGTAATTATTTATATCAATACATTATTGAATGGAAATTTTAAAACACCACACAGAGATTTTAGCTACATATAGTAAACCACAAAAAATGTTTCAGAATTATGTTGACAGAATTGGTTGTTTCTCAGTCCTCCCAAAAGTCCATTTTCTTAATACACCAAAAAATGTACGTGGTCATGAAGACAAAAACATTATTTTTGAATGTTGAGAATAAAGAACAGAGGTGGGAGATGACTATCTATGCATGCTAAAAATAAAGAGACAAAAGTTAAGCAACTTCCGTAATGCAGGCTAAAGAATGAGTGATGAAAAGCCATTAGACTGATTTGGTAGATCTAGAAAATAAAGGTCAATGGTGCTTCTCCAAATGGGTTTGACCACAAATATATCAGGATGTATTTGAAAACAAGTTGATGCATTTTTATCCCTCCCTTGGAATATCATGTATGGATATTTCCTCCATATCAGCTCTGCTTTGCGTCAGGCATGTACTAAGGGATTCTGATTACATAGGGTCACCCAGTCCTTTCTCTAAGAAAAGCCTTTTAGTAAAGAAATGTCACATGTTTAAGACAAAAACTGACAAAAGGGTAAACTCTCCTCTTCCTTTCTTCATTGAAGATGATTATAGGGTGGAATACATTCAAAGACATAATGGATTTAAATTCATTTCCCAGACAAGAATCACAGGAAAGAAATATAAAATGATCAGTGATAGAACTGGACATTGTTTACTGGTAAATCATTTACATAATGTTTGCATATGAATATATTACTTATGTGTATGTACTTTTCTCATATTATTTTTCTTAATGAATTTGATTAAGAAAAAAAACAGAAAGGGCCAGTGTCTCTCTTTTTACTTCTGTCTGGTACTGTTCTGGGTTATAATAGACTTTGTCAATTTATTTTTCTTCTTATGGCCACTTAGAGATGGAAAAATGATACATTGTCCTGGCGTTTGTGAAAATGCCTTCATGATGCAAAGCATATGGAAATGCTTCCAAATAATGTGCAATAGCAAATTTAGGAAGTGAAGGCTGTCTTAAAGTTTGATAACTTACTTGGGGGAAAAATGGTAATTGGAAAAGTTGGAGGTTTAGGGGAGAAAACTGAATAATTTACATATGTGACCTGGAAACATGACACTTATTCCTCAGACCTCAGGGAAGATCTGTGATTCTCCTTTTGAGAAAAGCAATCTTCCTTAAGGGTCTTTTACTGCCTGGTGAACCACACTAGTAATCCCTTTACTATGAAATGAAACATAAAAATATTTCAGCACAGACTTTGAACAAGGCAGAAATAGTGGGACAGGGTGTACTCTATCCTCTATGGGATAGACCTAATGTAAAACCTTTCAGCGCCAGTGAAAAATGTACTTGAAATTCCCAATAAGAAAATATAAATTTTACAGAATGAATGAGAGAAAAGTAAGGTATCATGTAGGGGCATAATTCCTACTAGTTATTGAACCTCATAATACAAGAACTGAGGTTTCCTCAGTCACACTTAGAGCTGGGAAGAATGTTGCCATCTTCCCATCACTCTCTCTTTCTCCTCCCCAGTGGCCCAGTTCTTTTAACTCTTGACCTGCTTTCCAGATAAGATCCTTACTCCAGCAGTTAGGAATACCACAGGCTCTTCCATTATGTCATAATTGAAAACTTTTCTCAGTTTTGGAGTAGAAAAAAAATTGAAGTTGAGGGTAAAATAAACATGGAAGCAGTCTTAGGTTGTTCTCTGCATAATAAATTTTAGTTGTGATTCATTTATTTAAAAATAAGCAAAACAACAACAACAACAACAAAAAAAAAAACTCCTCCAAATAAACACAAAGCAGAAATATACTGCTCAGAGGTAAATTCAGCCTAAAATCTTTCCTAAGTCTAAATATTATAGAAAATGATGAACTACCCCGATATAGCTGCACTGATCCAATATAAAATATTGGAGTGACTTAGAATGAAGGATTGAAATCCATATTTATATTGCTAAGGGAATAGGGAAGGAAGACTTCTCAATTTTATTCAACTATGTAAAAATTGGGCCTTCTTTTTAAGTAAGTGGATGATTTGAGTCTTTCATTCTAATTAATTGTAAACTCAAGTTTCTTTGATGAATTGAAGATGAAATTGAAACAGGAGTATTTCTTTAGAGATGTTTGGTCTGTTTTTTTGACTAAGCTAAGTCTATGTACCTTGTACTGTTTTCTCATGATATTTATCTATATTTGAAGTCCATAATATTTTACATAGAGCTATCTTTAGAATGTAATTCAATAAAATAAATAAAATAAAAACAGATACATATTAGTCATGGGTGTCATTTTAAAATTATGTTTAAAAAATTACAAGATTAAGGCTATCTTTTATAGTTATGAGTTCTGAGAAGAGATTAAATTCCAGTGTTGAATTTTTATATCTGGTTTTAAAAAATATATGATTAGCCACAACAAAAAGGAAATTTAGCAAGTATGCATTTTTTTTTTTTTTAACAATGGCATGGGTCAAACACATAAATTGTATTGCCAAAAAATTTAGTTTCAGAGGATTTCTGGTCAAGAAAGTGTAGGTAAATGCTGTGCTCACCCTCTCCCATGACCGCATCAAAATTACAACTAAATTATAATCATCTTGGCGAAACATCTGAAGACTAGCTGAATGAAACTTTTATAACTAATGACACAAAGAAGAAGCCACATGTAGAGTTGTAGGAGGGGTGGTGACAAAAAACTGACTGGTCCCACACCCACAGGAGGCTGTTGAGAAGTGAATGGTATACATTGGATGTGGCAGTTCCCCCTGAGGAGCAAGGAGTACCAGCCCTACACCTGGCATCCCAGCCCAGAGCACTGGTGCCAGAAGAAGAGTCCCCAAAACATGTATCTGAGAATCAGTGGGTATTCCCTCTGAGTGAGATGGAGTGATGCTGAAGACCCAGGCATCTTCGAAAAGGGCCTGTGCATAGACTCACTTGTTCACAAACCCTCACCCTAAGCTCCAGTGAACGAACAGCAGCTGGAAAGGCACCAGGGACATACAGGGAGAAACTGAATTTGTGGATTCAGGGCAGGGACCAGAGGGGCAGCCACCATTGTTTTGTGTCGAGACCGCCCACCACAGAGTCTAAAGGTGCAGGTGGGCAACAAATCTGAATCTGCATTAATCAGGTGAACACTGCTCACCCTGCCCTAGTGACTCCTTGAGACATTGCCCAACCCAACTCTTTCGGCTGCAGGCAGGTGGCCAGAGCTATCACTGCAGATTTTCCTAAAAAATGCTGAAATACATGCAGGCCTCAGGCAGGAGAAAGCTGCCCTCACTGTTGACTGTGCACCTTGCTGAGTGGCCCTAGGCCTGGCACTGCTGACAGCTGCCTCAGTTCACTGTGAGGATTCTCCAACAAATTTATGGGCAGAACAAAGGCAACTACCAACCACAGATCATTTTGTAGCTCCTACCAGGTGACCCCGGGCCAGGTATAGGAAGCAACTGACCTTGGTTTGCAATGGAGTACCTCCCAAGTGGCCCCAGAACCAACATATCCAGTGACCAGCTTCAGATTGCAACAGAACACTGCCTAATTAGCTCCACAAATGATATACATTAAGGGTGGACTCCACAGCCACCAGAGTCCAGCTGGCGTGGACTCAGAATCCTGCCCTATGGGGTCAGCCCTAATATAGTAGCTCATCCACTGTGGTTCTGGTCAGTCCTCACAGCCAATGAGCCTGAGGGTCAATCCCAACCACTGATGTGCCAATAGCAATCAAAGCTTAACTCCAAAAAAAAAAAACAACAAACAAACAAACAAAAAAAACGGCACACACAGCCAACATAAGAGATACTCTTGGAACACCCAGCTTAGGTGACCAGGGAGCCACAGGACACTTACTACATAAGGCCACTTTGCCAAGACTGAGAGATGTAGTAGATCTACCTAATGCATAGAAACAAACACAAATGCAGCCAAAATGAGGAGAAAAAGAAACATGTCCCACATGAAAGAACAGGAGAAAACTCCAGAAAAAGACTAAACAAAATGGAAGCAAGCAATCTACCAGATGCAGAGTTCAAAACACTGATTATAAGGATGCTCAGTGATTTCAGGGAAAGCTCAACAAAGAGATAGGAAACATAAAAAGGAACCAGTCAGAAATGAAGAATACAATAGCTGAAATGGAGATTACATTAGAGAAAATCAACAGTAGATTAGATGAAACAATCAAATCAGTGATCTAGAAGATAAGGTAGCAGAAAACATCCAATCAGAATAGCAAAAAGAAAAATGAATCCAAAAATATGAGGATAGTTTAAGGGACTTCTGGGACAATATCATGTATAATGACATTCACATCATAGGGTTACCAAAAGGAGAAGAGAGAGAGAGCAAGGGATTGAGAACCATTTGAAGAAATAATGATGGCAAACTTCCCTAATCTGGTGGGGAAAAGTAGCCATGCCAGCCTAGCAAGCACAGAGAGTCCAAAACAGGATAAACCCAAAGAGGATCACAACAAGACACATCATGATTAAAATGCCAAAGGTTAAAGACAAAGAGAGACTCTTAAAAACAGAAAAAGCAGTTCGTTTCCTATAAGGGAGCTCCCATAAGACTGTCAGCTGATTTCTCAACAGAAACTTTGCAGACTAGAAGGGATTGACATAAAGTGGCTGAATTGAGAAGAAAACAAGACCCATATGTATGCTGTCTACAAGACTCACTTCAGATAGGAAAACACACACAAACACACACACACACACACACACACACACACACACACAACAAAAAACAAAAAACACAGAGACTGAAAGTAAAAGGATGGGGTAAGCTATTCCATGCAAATGAAAACAAACAAAAACAGCTGAGATAGCAATATTTATATTAGATAAAATAGACTTTAAAACAAACGCTATAACAAGAGACAAAAAAGAACATTTCATAATGATAAAGAGATCAACCCAACAAGAGTATATAGCCCTAGTAAACATTTACACACCCAATGTACGACCACCTAAATATCTAAAATAAATAATGATGGACATACAAGAAAGATTGACAGTAATAAAGTAATTGTAGAGGGCTTTAAGATCCAATGGCATCAATGGATAGATCATCCAGACAAAAAATAAACAAACAGACACTGGTCTTAAATGACACTTTAGACCACATGGATTTAGTTGATAATTTTTAGGCATTTCATCCCACAACAGCAGAATATACATTTTTTTCAAACGCACATGGAAATTTTCCAAATTAGACCACATGTTAGGCAACAAAACAAGTCTCAATACATTCAAGAAGATTGAAATCATATCAAGTCTTCTCTAATCATAATGGTATGAAACTAGAAATCAGTTATAAGAAGAAATTTGAAAAACACATAAACACATGGAGGTTAAATAACATGCTGCTAAACAATGAATGGATTAACAATGATATCACAAAAGAAATAAAAATATACTTTGAGACAAATGAAGATAAAAACAAAATTACCCAAAATCTATGAGACACAGAGAAAGCAGTCCTAAAAGGGAAATTCATAGCAATACAGCCCTATCTCAAGAAACGTGAAAAATCTCCAATAAATAATCTAACCTTACAGTTAAAGGACTTGAAAAAGAAGAAGATAACCACAGCCCAAAGTAGGTAGAAGGAAGAAAATAACAAAAGCCAGAGGGGAAATAACCAAAATAGAGTCTAAAAAATCAATACAAAAGATTAATAAAACCAAGAGCTCATTTTTTGAAAAGATTAAAAAACAAAAATTGATAAACCCTTAACCAGACTCATAAAAAAAAAAAAAAAAAAAAAGGATAGGACCCAAACATAATATCAGAAATGAAAAGGGAGAAGTGACAACTGACATCATATAAATACAAAGTATTATAAGAAAATACTATGAATAATTATATGCCAACAAATTGGATATTTCTAGAAACATACAATCTTCCAAGACTGAGTCAAGAAGAAAGAGAAAATCTGAACAGATCAGTAGCTTCTAGTGAAATCAAATCAGTAATCAACAAACTGCCAACAAACAATAGTTCTAAACCAGATGCTTCACAGGTGAATTTTACCAAACATTCAAAGAAGAATTAACACCTATCGTTTTCAAACTACTCCAAGAAATTGAAGAGGCGGGAAGGCTTCCAAGCTCATTTTATGAGGCCAGAACTACTCTAATTCCAAAGGAAGACAATGACATTACAAAAAAAGAAAAACCATAGGCTGATATTCCTGATGAATACATATGCAAAAATTCTCAACAAAATACTAGCAAACTGAATTCAGCAATACAATAAAAAGATCATATATCATGATCAAGTGGGATTTATTGCTGAAATTCAAGACTAATTCAAATCAATTAATATGAAACACAGCATAAACAAAAGGAAGAATAAAAATCAAATGATCATATCAATAGATGCAGAAAAGGCATTTGACAAAATCCAGTATATATTTATGATAAAAACTCTCAGCAAAGTGGAAACAAAGGGAATATATCTAAACATAATAAAGGCAATGTATGGCAAACTCATAGATAACATCATACTCAATGATGAAAAGCTAAAAGCATTTCCCTTAAGATAAGGAACAACACAAGGATGCCCACTTTCACCACTTTTATTCAACACAGTATTGGAAGTCCTAGCCACATCAATCAGACAAAAAGAGAAAATAAAAAAAAATAATAAAAAAAAAAGAAGAAGAAAGAAAGAAAGAAAGAAAGAAGGAAAGAAGAAAAAAGAAATAAAATGCATCCAAATTGGAAAACAAGAAGGAAAACTGTCATTATTCACAGATGACAGGATACTAAACAACTGTAAAGATTCCACCAAAAAACTATTAGAGCTGATAAGTGAATTCAGTAAAGTAGCAGGATACAAAATTAATATTCAGAAATCAGTTGCATTTTATACACTAATAATAAACTATCAGAAAGAAAAATCAAGAAAACAATCCCATTTACAATTACATTTAAAAAAACAAACTAGGATTAAATTTAACCAAAGTAAAAGACCTGTAGTTCGAAAATTTTAAGACATTGAATAAAGAAATTGAAGAAGGCACAAATAAATGGACACATATACTGTGCTCATGGATAGAAAGAATCAACATAGTTAAAAATATCCATACTACCAAAAGCATTCTAAAGATTCATTGCAATCCCTATCAAAATACTAATGGCATTTTTCACAGCACTAATTATCCTAAAATTTATATAGAACCACAAAGAGCCTGAATAGATAAAGCAATCTTGAGAAAAAAGAACAAAATTGGAGATATCATGCTACCTGATATCAAAATATACTATAAGACTATAGTAATCAAAACAGCATGGTACTGGCATTAAAAACAGACTCATAGATCAATGGAACAGAATAGTAAGCCCAGAAATAAACCTACACCTATATGATCAATTAATCTATGAAAAAGGAGGCAAGTATATACAATGGGGTAAAAAATGGTCTATTCAATAAATGGTATTGGGAAAACTGGACAAATAATATGCAAAAAAATTGAAACTGGACACCTGCTTACTTCATATATAAGAATAAACTGAAAATGGATTAAAGACTTAAATGTAAGAACTGAAATCATGAAACTCGTATAAAAAAAACAAACAAAAAAAACAAACGTAAGCAATAAACTCTGACATTGCTCGTAGTGGTATTTTTTTCTAATCTATATCTCTGTAGAAAAGGGAAACAAAAAACAAAATTAACAAATGGGACTATATCAAACTAAAAAGTGTTTCTACAGCAAAGGAAACTATCAACAAAACAAAAAGACAGACTACTGAATGGGAGAAGATATTCACCAATGACACATCTGATAAAGAGGTTAATATCCAAACTTTATAAAGATATACAACTCAACACCAAAAAAAGAATCCAATTAAAAAAATGGGCAGAAGACATGAATAGACATTTCTCCAAAGTGGACATACAGATGGCCAATAAACATATGAAAAGATGCTAAATGTCACTGATCATCAGAGAAATGCAAATTAAAATCATAATGAAATAACCACTCACACCTGTCAGGATGGCTATCATCAATAAATCAATAAACAAGCTTTGGAGAGGAAATAGAGAAAAGGGAATCCCTGTGCACTATTGGTGGTGTTGTAAATTGGTGCACCCACTCTGGGAAGTGGTTTTAGGTTCCTCAAAAAATTAAAAATAGAACTACTTATGACTCAGCAATTCCACATCTGGGTATTTATCTAAAGAAATCCCAAACACTAATTCAAAAAGATATATGCACCCCAATGTTTATTGCATCACTATTTACAATAGCTAAGATATGGAGACAGCAAAACTGCCCATGAATAGATGATTGGATAAAAAAGTGGTACATATATATAATGGGATATTACTTGGCCACAAAAAATAATGAAATTTTATCATTTATGACAAGATGGATGGACCTAGAGAGTATTATGCTAAGTGTAAAAAGACAGAGAAAGACAAATATCATATGATTTCACTTATATTTAGAATCTAAAAAACAAAATAAAAAGACAGAAACAGACTCATAGATACAGGGGACAAACTGATGTTTGCCAAATGGAAGGGGGTTTAGGGAGTGCTGGGTGAAAAATGTAAAGGGATTAAAAAGTACAAATTGGCAGTTACAAAATGGTCATGAGGAAGTAAAGTATATCACAGTTCAGAATAAAGTAAAAAATATGGTAATACCTATCTATGGTGCTAGGTGGATACTAGACTTACCAGGGGGATGACTTAAATTATATAAACGTTTAATCACTATGCTGTACACCTGAAACTAACATAACGTTGAATGTTAACCGTAGTTGAAAAAAAATAGTTTTATAAGAATATATATATCAATACAATTCAATGAATATATATTAATGAATGGAATATTTTATTTATATACAATCATAAATGAAGTAATAATGTATTCTAAACCACATGAGTCAATTATTTGAAAAGGGTTATATATTAGACTTGAATTTAAAAACTTCAAATGCTAGGGAAGAAGTAAACTATTATGATTGATACAATTTTTTTTATGTGTTAGTGTTTCTATTTTTAGAGCATTCCATACATATCTCAAAATTCTTAAACCTTAACATAGAGCGGCAGTACCTAGGCCTGATACATCAAATCATGTACTATGTTTGGGAATCAATAAAAAATGCTGATTGTCAAGTAAGTTTTCAGGTAATATTGTAAGGCTTTATATCAGACACATTGAATGTGCATATATATTATAATAAAACACTGAGTTAGGGAATTCTTCTACTATTCTTCTCAGAATAAGCATAATGAGATAAGCACAAACCATTTTTGAGTTCCATAATTTTCACAAGGGAGTTAAGATACAGAGACTTTCACACAGATAGTAAATGGCAGAAACTGGATTAAACACAAGTCTCCATCAACTAGTTTGGGTGTATAATTTGTAGTGTTTCTTACTCATTAAAGACTCTGTGGAGACTTATCTTTTCATTTTAAACAATGGGTATAAATATTGTTGAATATAACCCAGTTAGTGACTGATCTTGTTAGATGCTGTAAGAAACAACCGAAACAACCTAGAGAGTGAGTCAGTCACTTTGTGTAACAAACAGTATGAAAGTTAATTTTAATACCAGTCATCATTTTCCTTATTTCTGAGCTTTACTTTCCTCACCTGTAAATTTGGAAATTTGAACAGTTCATTTTCAGTCTTTTTCAGCATTAAAAAAATTTAGCTAAAAAATCAAAATACCAAATTTCTAATATCTTGTACTCAACTGACAGCTCATATTATTGTTTCACATATTTTATGCATTATGGGAGGTAGGAGGTTTTGCTTTTCTTTACCAGTAGGTTGTTTTCTTCTGTCCAACTTTATTGTAAAATATTGTTATTGGTTGGACGGCACACTACCACCATTCTCTGTATATGCACTCTTTTATTTTATATTTCTTAGGTGGTATAGGTGAACCCTATGTGATAAAAAATATAACAGTATTTTTCTACAAAAGACAATCACTTTCATTACAAATCTTCATATTGCCATATGACGATTTTATTGAAATCCAGTTTTAATAAACTTAGAGGTTCTCCATATGTCCTCAAATGGTTATTCTGAGGTAGGTGAAGAGTAAATTAATGCCAAGCTACTGGGGTGGAATATCTGGCATATGTGTATCACTTGTGACTGCTGGCCCTGATCAGTCTCTGTTCCAGTCTGGACTTTACATAGGAGTGCCAATTAGATCAAATTTACATTCTTTTATGGATGTAAGTCTCTCTCAATTTGCACCTACATCTTATCCTCTGAATCAAACAGGTTCATATGTGCTGTTGCATCAACATGACCTTGAACCTGCATCATGTGGGCCACATGATATTCTTCAAGGCATAAACATGATTTCACTACTCACATGCCATGTTTGGGGTATGGGAAAACTCCATGAGGCTGTTTCAGGCCCATCTGCCTATACGTACCAGGAAACCTTTGCTGCTCGAATGTCTTGGCAGTTTTCTGGGCTTTCTTTAGAAAATTAAGTGCAGGTCATCTTGGCATTAAGAGCTATTCCTCTTTGAACTTTTAAGTCTCATATCCCTATCACATCATGGATAGGATCCAAGTCTATGTTCATGATTTATTTCTTTTTCTATTGGATATTTTTTTCCCAATCATTTTGACTAGTTTTTATCTAGGCTGGTGTCTGACTCACCATGTATTCACATCATTTTGAATGCCATTTGGGTGTCTATTGACAATGAGAAGCACTTCTGGCATTCTAAGCTCTGGCAATACTTCACTGACACAGTGCATGTCTCCTGGTCTAGCTTCTTAAATGGGAACAGCATTAGGAAATAATAAAGACAAAACAGTTAATGTTTTAAAATTCTACCCTACCTGTTCCATATTTACTACCCATTTCACAATGAGGGAAAAGAAAATTGGGGAAGATGGACATGTCCATTTTATTGACCACTTGAAGTCTCATACAAAATGGAATTACTGTTATTGTTTTTCTCAATTTGTAGGGTATTATGCATTATTCAGCAAACTGATACTTATAGCTCAGATATCATAAATGCTAGGGTTTGTTATGATCTTGGTAAAACATTATAAGATTTTCTTTGGGAAAACGTTATTAAAGAAGCACTCTTAGAATAATCACATTAAAAAGGAACATATTCATAGAAAATAATCCATTTTATTTAATTAATGTTAATTTACTGACAATAATTTTCTAAACAATTACTAATAGATAATATATTAATTTATATTTAGCTATTCTGTGCTTAATTTTATCTCACTAGTTGAAAAATAAGCATAAATAGAGTGACCCATCCCTTTGGTTTGCCTGGTAAAGTCCTGTGTTTTGACTGTTGCCCTGTGCAATTATTTATTGTGTCTCTTTGTACACTGAAAAAAAAAAAATGTTTGTTTTGAGCTAGCAATTATTTAGTGTCCTAGTTATAAGGGATTATATCTGTCTTACTGTTTCCTGTGCAGATCATGAGTAGATTAAGGAAATTACAAGTGTCTCTTAGAATATACTATTTGTTACTGATGTTGATTTGAGCGTATTTAACATTCTCCATTTCTCCAAAATCCTTGGAAATAGTCTTTCTGCTGTTCAAATTAGGTCCACTTGATGAGAAAACTGATGACATTTTGAGAAAAAAGAAATTTTGACATCAGTCATCGTGGGTGACAGTACCCTCAGCATTCACTAAGCTTAAATATGGTATTTTCAAAATTGTTTTATGACTTGCATGTTGCTCAGTGGTTCACAACATGGAAACAAAACGCTTAGCCCAACTGCCTAAAAAATTGCTCTTCATAACTTTAAGATAGAGAAACAACAATTTTTCATCTGACTTTTCAAAACTCAGTGTCAACTTCATCCAAATTAAATTTCATAGAATTTCAATTAAGTGTCCTACTTAATAGAATACAATTCAATTAAGGAATACAATTTTGAATACAATTTTGAATACAATTCAATTAAGGAATACAATTTTAGTTTCAACAATCACTCTCCTTTTTGTTGTCTGTGTCACATAATAAAAAGGGTGTGCAAGATTTTGACAATATGCCATATTTTTTTTTAACTGACCTTATCTTTGAACTGGGAATCGTACATAAGCCCAGTTGTGAAACCTCAATATTGATCTGCATCTTTGAACATTCATTTAGAATTGTTGTTACGTTTTTGCCCCAAGAATTGTGATGGTCAGAAATTATCCTCTGATAGAGCAAGTACCCTAGTCCTTTCTCTGTACTGATACTTGTCTAGCTTTATACAATCATATACACACATGTCCATAGCAGCCAGGAAGCAACTATCTTTTCATATGGCCCTAATCATATTCCAAAATTAGCTTTAGAAAGCAACTGGACCTATTGGGCAATAATTATATAAAGGGGAGGTAAACATTAAATAAAAAATAAAATGATATTAAAGCTATAAATATCACTTTTAGAAAAAATAAATCCTAGTGTATAGGTGAAATATATTAAATAAACCTATTCAACAAGTTCTTACATTTAGTTCTGTAAGACTTACATTTCTCCCTAAGGTGTGGAGAATTTATTATTATTTCTTTTATAATTATGAACAAATTTGAATTTTATAGCAACCATATTAATGACAATTTCTACATATTCTTTTAAAGTCTTCTATAATTTTCAAAACAAAGATTGTTTTTATGTCATATAAAATTGAATTCTGGAATGTTAGCAGCAAACTAATTCCAACCCTTCAACAAAACCAAAGTGACTTTTAGAGAGAAAATTAGGTCGTATAAGGTTCTTCCTTTTCTAAAAGTGATGGCCTGCGTTAAATAAAATACAAATCAATCTGCTTAGTAAAAAAAAAAAAAAAAAAATCATTATTTTGGCCTAACATTCTCAAGTACAGAGTATACAAATTATCTTTCAATAAGTAACCTGAAATATCTGTTGTTTGAGTAGTTACAGTTTACTTTAAGCCAGGGTGATCTGTGTAGTGTCAAGAGAAATATGATAAAGCAGTTTTCCTAGAATATGAGATTTCTGCAATGATGACATTTCTTTTTTCTGTTATTTTTTACTTAAAGCTTATTGGGGTGACAATGGTTAGTAAAGTTACATTGGTTTCAGGTGTACAATACATCATTTATATATCACATTGTGTGTTCACTACCCAGAGTCAGTTCACCTTCCATCATCATATATTTGACCCCTTTACCCTCATCTACCACCTCCCTCCCCACTTAACCTTTGGTAACCACTAAACTATGAGTGGTTTAGACTCACTGCCTGTGTCTATGAGTTTTTGTTTCTTCATTGGTTTGTCTTGTTACTTTGTTGTTTTCAGTTTTCAGTTTTATATACCACTGAATGAAAACGTATGGTTCTCGACTTTTTCTGTATAATTCTGGAACAGGAAATACGAATCAACATGATATCATCAAATGTTCTTTAAAATTTTTCCAAGAAAGTATATTTAAAAACAAATTAACCAAAATAATTATGATATACTAATGACCCAAATTCAACAACAAAAAGACATTATAATGTGAATAATTTAGGTAATGGTCTCAAAGAAAATATCATCTTAAATTAAACAAATTATGTCTATGAGAAAATACTACACTGTTCATTTTTTCATGTGATGCTGACAATTGAAAATATTATCACAAAGAAACAGAAGTCTTTCACCAATTTTGGAGAACCATTAGACCTAGAGATATGATTGTCACTGCTCACAATTCTTAAATACTTCCCTTTCTAATGAACCTCA
The DNA here is from genome assembly GCF_057876585.1 of Rhinolophus sinicus. Lineage (NCBI taxonomy): Eukaryota > Metazoa > Chordata > Mammalia > Chiroptera > Rhinolophidae > Rhinolophus > Rhinolophus sinicus. Next base: position 25,019,008 of record NC_142504.1, read on the forward strand.
TCACCAGAGAGCTACGCATATGAACATACTACTCTGGCACGCTATAGAATCATCTTAATTAAACTTGAATTATTTGTCTTTGTCTTTTATTGATTAACAGAGGATCTTGAATATCATTATAAAATTACTGGAAAATTATCCAGTACATTTTCTACAACGACATTCAACATTCTTTAAATTTTGTCATACGTATTTCTCTCAAGGTTAGGAAATAATGAAATGGAATATCTATTGTTCTTAGACGACAGATGTCAGTTTTTGCCTTTATTGTTACAAAGGTTAAAAATAATTTTTATTGAAGTTGAGAACTTTCCTTCATCTGATTTTGGGGACACTGTTCTATTTTCTCCTTCTTAGGTACTTAGCAATAATTGTTTCTTTATTTAAGGATTGTATACATATTTAATGATAAGGTAGTCTGAAATCCTTTCTGGAAGGATGAGGAAGGTCAATAAATAAGTAGCATGCTTTTAATTAGAAAGTAAGCACTCTGTATGCTGAGAAATTTTTCCTCTGATTGAGAGTTTTGCAATTAGACTGTTTGGTATCGTGATGCCTGATGTAACGTGAGCCCTTAGGTTAGGGTTGTCTACTGTTTGTTGTGGATAAATCTCACACTATTAAGTGTGTTATGCCATTAAGTGTGAATTTTGTTCACCTTCTAATGCTAAAAGAGTCTATGAAGTCTCGTTCCTTAAAAATGAGATACCGAACTAGGAAGCATGGTACTGAGCCTTTAATGAATAAATTTTATATCAAATCCTCTTTCTTTAAAGAATTTACCCTGGGATGAGGGAAAAGTCACAAATCCTTCTTGACTCATGAGACTCAAGCAGATATGCGCACATATCGTATCCTCACATATTTCTAATATCTATGTGATATGTGACACAAAGATCTTTTCTACCTTTACTTTTGTTTTTGTTTGATTGTTTTTTTGTGTTGTTGTTGTTTGTGTCTTCTGAGTCATGAGATTCTGAGATCCCAAACTAACAACATAAGATGCTGGAAAGAAGAATGGCAGGTGAATAGGCAACTGCCTTCTTTACCCTTTCAAGTATTGTTTCAGTTCTTATGTCTGTCTATCTGTGTCTCGCTTTTGAGACATAACAGTAGAGTGGAACCTGAAACATGTTTTCTTTGGAAATCCTGCTTCATTCTAATTTGAATCAGACTCTTGTGAACTTAAAGCATCATTCAGCTTTGAGGTTTCTGTCCCATCCAGAAGCCTAACATTTTCTGAGTTGTACAGAGAGAAGAAAGATTTAAGTTCTTGTATAGTTCTTAAATTTTTTTATCCTGGAGCAAAAGATACCATAGTGGAGTCACGTATGGATTGGTGACAGTGAGTGGCATGCTTCATATTTTGTAGCTCACTTCTCTGACACCTTAGAACCCAGTTACATCAGGAAAAGAACATAATCTATTATAATCAGTGTTTCTTCCATTTTTGTCTTTTGTGATTCTTGAATTTATCTGATTTAAAGGCATTTTCCTGCTACTATTCCTGAGAGTAATTGCTAAGACATAGTTCATTTTATGATAGAAACAGAGTAAGCTAATTATCTCCTGAGAACTTGCTATAATTTTAAGGGTTATGCACAAGCTGTTAACTAATCACACAGCTCCCAGATATTTGTAACATGCAGTGTGACTCTGAGGTTTCATTTAAATGAGTGCTAGGCATGACTCGTGATGTGTTGCTTCTGGTGCTGCATGGAAGAAAAAAAACAGGGCATTATACAAGGTTAAATTCACAATACTTGACATGTCTTGTTTCAGGTATAATAGAAGTGTATCATATTTCATCACTAATAATCCACAGCATATTCTAAGAAAAACATCTTTAGTTTAAAAATATTTGTGAAACAAAAAAGAAGAAATTAATTACTAACTGCAAATATGATGCAAATTAATGCAAACTAGCTTGAGTTAATATACATGTGTTAAGCTAAAAATCCTTTTCTAATCATATCTTAAAATGATTCCAGTAATCTGAATGGGGAAACTTCCAGTCTATTTTTTTGTAATTATGTTGAAGCCAATGTCATTGCCACTACTAATATGAAATTCATTATAACTGTTTAGCATTGTCAGATTCAAATAAAAAAATGTGCAAAGCTGACATATTTGATTTGCAAATCTATTAACCGGGTGTCATTATGTCAAAGCTAATTTTTTAATTATTTTTTAATTCACAAATTTTTCTAAAAATATGTCTATATTCCCTACGTTTATTTAGTTACTATCTATTCATTTTTTTAACATTTTGCAGTTTTACATATCCTAACCAACTATTGAATTTACTCTCATTAAAGTCCTAGTACCCTTTTGATTACCAAATACAACAGCAAATTAATGTATAGTCACCATCCTCCCAAGTCTATCTGGAGCTTGACATGGTTAATTTTCTACTTTCATTGAAAACTTCTCTCAAAATAACTCTGTTATGATAGTATCTAGTTTTTTTACTTACATCTTAGACTATTTTTTCTCTGTTTCACATACTCTATATTTTTTCCAGCTTATGTTAGATACTCTCAAATATTTTCTTCTTAAACTTTCTATTCTTTCTCCTCATCAATAATTTCCTTTGGTTATCTTATTATCTCCTTCAATATCCCCTGATATTTTATAATGTTATTAGCACTTTCCACATATTAGCTTGTATTATTACATAGTTTGTACACATTTATTTCCTCTATGAGATTCCACATACACAACAAATTAATGCATCAATTATTAACAGGAACAACTCATGTGTATAGGAACTTTTAATTTTTCAAAATGTTTTTACATTCCATTTCTCTTTAGAAGGCAAATACCCTGTGTCAACCTTTTTTTTTTCTTAAATCCAATTCAGAAGCTTGCGTTTAACACCTGTTCACAAACTAGTCTTGGATACAGTAAAAACGATAAAGGCCCCTTTGCTCTGAAAGAATTTTGTCCTGAAGCTTAAGTTTAAGTCACTTACGGTAGCTTAGACTACTACTTGCATCCTCAAAGAAATAAAGACTTTTCTTATCTGTCAAATGTATTTTTCAAGTCACAGAAGCCTGAGAGAACTACATTTTTAAAAATTTAAACAGCTGTTCTTTTATCTGAAATATATTATGGTTTATTTTTAATTATTTGCAGTACAAATAATTACTCATGTTTAAAAATAAATTAGAAATTATTTTTGTCATTTAATAAAACAACTAATAAGTAAATTGTCAACCACATCATAGCAAAATTCTGCCTTAATTCCTTTTTTCTGCCTAATTTTAGATACAGCATTTCTGTGAAATAAATATACTGGAGCCTATTTGTGCATGTAAAACAGAGGTTTAAAATATTATTATTTACAAGTGCAGTACTTAATTATTGCTGATGTAAATACACTGAGAAAGTAAACAGATAAATATAACTTTTAATACTAAGGTTAAAATATATGTTTATATTTCTTTTTCATCCTTCATTATAACTATCCAAAATATATACAGAGAGTGCCAAAAAAATGTATATACATTTTAAGAAAGGATAAAACTATTAAAATTGTAATGCTCGACACATACCAATAACAAAAGATGAATACAAGTCATATTTGACTTCTGCAATTACAAGAGGTGCTCTAAGTGGTTACCATCAGCGTCCAGACACTTCAGATTACTGCGAACAACTACTTGAGCAATATTGACCAATGTGTCCACTTTTACACATGTTTTGGCACCGCCGGCATATTCAGATTATATTCAGAATAGTCAGAATCTACTGAAAAGCTGTTCATTTCATGTTGCTTTTAGGTTGTCTGTATTGAGCTTATCATATCCTCAGAAATTATTGCAAGGATTCTAAGATTTTTAATATGTTTCTTATTTAAGATTTTCATGTCATGCTCATTTTTTTTTTAATATGGAAAATGTCATATTCTCCTTTCTTCTGTTTAATGTCTGTCACACGGAGAATATGTGAAGTCGTTCCAGGCATGACTATCATTAGGTGTCTCGTTTCTTACAACGAGAAACGGTTCTTCTGAGAATATCAATTACAAAAAAAGAATACAACATAACACAAAATAGAAAGATCCTCCACTAAATATGCCCACATCTCCTTTCCCACCACATCCAACTATAATTTTCCCATTCTAGGTTTTAGAATTAGAGAAACTATTTCAGAAAGATGATTTACAGATTGTTTAAGGCTTCAGATGCTACTTTATCTTTTTTGTGCTAATTCTGTCCACACTTACTCACTCTAGCAGCTCCTCTTATTCCTATTTCTCTTTTTGATTGTCACCCAACTGAGCTATATTATGCCAAGAAAAAACACAAAAGTTGGCTCTTTAGATAATTTTTAAATGTTTTCAGGGACTTGGCTCACACCCAATCCCCACAAACTGTCTATTGGACTTGGCAATTTCATTAAACAATGCCCCAAATCTCTCCCACCTAAGTCCACAGAGACACAGCAAAAGATTTCAGTAGGAAAGAAAGGAAAGACAACATGCCATGAGGCCCTCAACTTTTAAAGGCAGATAATATGAATCACGGGTCAAACCCATATGGGATACGTCCTTCAGTTTGACAGGGAAAATGGAATAGATCTTTAACAAATCGGTTTGACTGTTAAAAAAGCATAAGGTGACCAGATGTGCATCTGTTTACCTTCACTTCCTAGCTATTCTCATATCCTGGAAGGTAGGGGGTTATATTAATTCTTGGCTTACACTAAAGCAGTAGCACTGCTTCTGGGAGAAGCCTATCGTCCTCCCAGAAGAAAACTAAGTAAGACTAATTTTGCTTGAGAAAAAAACCTGACCTGAGAATCAGGATTAAAATTGCACAGTGGTCATAAACATCAATCAATGTTTAAATATTTAAAAAATAAATACTGTAAACCTGGGATACATGTATCCCCAGAAATATACAATATTTTGCTGAGACATATACAGATCCACAGTGTAAACATGGGATGTATTCTTGAAGCATCAGAAAATGAAATTTATTGGTGAGTGAGTTGGTAATTTATTAAAATACTATTTCAAATTAAAACTAGCATAAATACGATGCCCATGTGGATTAGTGATATACCACTATCAAATGTCAAATTCTTAGCCCTGTGATAGGGCGCCAGGTAAATACATCCACACCCTGCTTTTGATTTACGCATAAGTTGTAAGTAATGAAATTAAAGTTCTCTTTGTGGCTGAGACAGCCCTATGTCGATTCATAATAAACTAACTCTTTGGGTTCTATGCCATTTTGCCCTGTTTTTTCATGCTCTCTTTAAAAACTTGGTGAATATGATCTCCAACTGTAGTCATCCCTAAAAGGAGAATTTGGACATGGCCAGACCTCTAAGCATCCGGTGTGACCTCCACTGATACCATCAGGAATATCTATCTTTACATCTATCTATCCCGTTGGAGTGACCAGTCAGCTCCTGGTATTTAGATGCCTCTGATAATGATGAATCAGGAGACCTCTGTTACTACAGTTCTAGACCCTTACTCTGATTCTTCTTCCTCAGTGGGCTCTAAGCATGGAGATCATCTACATTGTGGCAGATTGCAGAGTGATAATGGTGTTTGGACAACAGGAATGTCCTAAGAAAACTGGGCCGAAGTTCCGCTAGGGCTAAAAGAAGAGTTTGAGGAAGAGGAATTAAAATCTCAGTTAATTTGACACATTGATTTTAAGAGTGTTTTTTGAGATAGTATATATTAAAGTAGAAGAGCCTGATCCTTCTCACTGGGTCAGTCTCCAAAGTACGTAGCAGAAAATCACATCAAGTTTAACAAAGATCACACAATCTCAAAAATATTTCATGGTTATTGACAGGACACACTGATTTTACTTCCCCAAGACTTTGAGGCTGTTCTTGTACTCCCCCCTTGACCGTATGAGTTTCTCAATGATTAGTTTAGAACACATTTAAAAGCTTCTGGGAGACACGGGGTGACTCTGTTACACTGCTCTCCAGCCCCTGGGCTAAATAGCTCATTCATATAGTTTTGCATAAGTGTAAAGCGGTAAAGGGCAACTGGTTATTTGAATTAACTTCCCTGTTATTTGATAAAAACACAACCAATAAGCTAAATAATGAAAGTCCCTTTCAGATACTATAAGACAACACAATTTCTACAAAAGTCAATTTTTACATATTGTTGTTACATATATATGTATATGGAGTAATTCTCCTGTAAGTTTACACATTCATATATTAAAATATATGTACATATATATATGATAAAATATCTGAAGCTAAAATGTTAATCTCAGCACAGCTGCTTTAAGATGATAATGTATTTTCTGTGCAGCAATACTACATATAACGAGTTGACAATTTATTTTTCTAAATTATACATATTACACATTTCAAAATTCTCTTATTTCTTCTCACCACTGTACAATAATGTGCTGCTTGACGGGGATACATTCTGAGAAATGTGTCATTAGGCGATTTCATCATAATGTGAATATCATAGAATGTACTTACACAAACTTAAATGGTATAAACTACCACTATAATTGTGGGTGCTAAACTTCGGTACAACTGGCAATACAGTAGGTCTGTTTTCACCAGCATCATCACAAACACGTGATTGATGCTCTGTGCTATGAAGTTACAATGATTATGATGGCACTAGGCAATAGGAATTTTTCAGACCCATTGTAATTTTATGGGACCACCATTGCATATGTGGTCCATCACTGATCAAAATGTCATTATGTGGCACATGGATGTATACTACCCCTTGCTTTAAACTTTAAATTAAAAAATTTGTGAACTAAAATTTACTGTTTCATGTGTTCCTTAAAAGTATCAAATTGAGTATAAGGAATATTGTTTAAAAATGATGCTAAATAATTTTCATGAAAAATTAAATTTTGAAAATGAATATCAGTACAAATTTTATACTAGTACACATATATTAAATGTATACATCTACAGTTTCAGGACAGTCCTAACAGGGACATTTTATAAAATACGTGTGTTGTGACTTTTCTCATTTCAGTTTCATCATCTGTAAAATTGGTTTAAAATTTTGACTTCAGTATTTGGTTAAAGGGATGGTTAAGCAACATAGTCATAATTTTACATCTAACCTAATGGTCATTTTGTAATAGAGTCAGTGGTCCTGAAGAAATGAAATTAGGTACAGATGCAATTTGGTTATTGTAAGAAGATTAAAAATTTAGAGTTATGTGCATTAAAGTAGGGGTCCTTTTTTCATGTTATTCCCTTTGTATTGGTCTTCTTTATCCCCTTCCTTCCCAAGCTAACTGTGGCTTATGCTTTGGGTTTGTTTGGGAATCCCTGCGTGTGAGAAACATGCTTTAGTGACATAGAAGATATCCAATCAGTTATCAATATATCTATGGTCATATATGTATACTTCTCTCACACACAGCTGATTCATACCTTTTCATAGATTTACCATAAAATATTGTGTTTACCTGGCTTTTCTAATTAAATGTTGAGCTTTATTTTCACATTGCATGATTCTCAATTCTATCACTGAAGTGGTGTGCCTTACTTCTGGATGCCATTCCATCACTTTAAATATTCATTGAACTCCTTTTATGTAAGGCACTATTCAGGGCTCACCGCCACGCTATATTAAAAATCTTTGCTCTTGGTGAAAAAGTAAAATGTAACTATTCAAAACAATAAGGAGAAAAAAACCCACACAAAACATCATACAACTAACCTAGTAGTAAGTTCCAGCCCCAGTATTGTGATATTTCTTTTAATGTACTCTGGGAATTCTCCAGTAATCAAAACACATATATGCTCCAAACAAGCTGCAGGTGGTTTTTTTGGTGTGTGTGTGTGTGTGTGTGTGTGTGTGTGTGTGTGTGTGTTTTGTTTTGTAAGTATACACTTTCTTATTCTCTCTCTCTCGCTCTCTCTCAAAATAGTTTTTTTTTCTTTTTTTCTTTTTTTTTTTTCTTAAAGTAGAATCATGCCTTCCATAAAAGACCTAAACATGATAGAATTACATGCAGGGTAAGTACAGTTTGTTAAATGAAACTATAATCCAAAAATATCATAGTGTAGGACTTTTGCCATAAAGAAGTACTTAAAAAAAGAAAAGAAAAGAAAATACTGGGATCACAGTAACATGGTTACAATGTTGAAAGTTGAAATATTCTTTTGTAACAATAAATGTATTAAGAACAATACATGCAGATTAAGATTTGTGAAGTGACTCACAGCTCTTATTACTTGTCAAAAGTTCTAGATTGATTCTGTTTACATATGTCTATGATAAAGAATTTGAAAAAATACAGTTTCTCAGGTCCAAAAAAATATCAATACACCCACTCTAGAAAGTTTAGAACATTCAGAAAATTCCAAAAACCGCAATGAATAAAATATATCCCATTTTTATGATTACCAAATGGCAATTGCTGTTAACATTATTGTGTATTAAATCCATTAATTATTTTCCATGCATGTATTTCTCTTATAATATTTTTACGTAGTTCTACCCAAAGGCATATTTTATTATTGAGTTATATTCTTTCAATCACACAAAGTTTAAACATTAACTATACTTAGCAGAGATATCAGAGGGTGTAGACAAATTTTAAAATTTCCTGTCTTCCCCATTTATTGCTAGAATATATCTGGATAACAGTTTTAACTTTTTCTAATTGAATAAAACCATTTGTGATTGACAGCTTTTCAGAAGTATGACTACAGTTAAATCTCCATGCCAATAAGTAAGTCTTGCTGGTGGGAAAGTGAAACATTTCTTTTTGGGTTTTGTTTTTTTAACTCTATGATATAAAAAGTTATAATTTAGAATTTTTGACATATGAGATTGAAGTCTACAGCTTGAAAATCATAAAACACCAAGAACTCACAGGATTAGATAGGGATCTGAGACCTCCTAGAACAAAAGAAAAAGGCTGAAAACTCTCCTGACAACATTTCTTCACCCCAAAACTCTTTCTTTTTGTGATTTGAGTTCAAATGGCTATTGTATAAGAAAATGAAACAGCTAAGAAGATACTTGGGTAGTATTTCAATATGGGAATTTATGTAATTTTTGTGAAATCTTCTTTCTCAGAGGAGGCCTTAGTCTGGAATAGTCTAGAATCCCATGGCACATAGTAAATAAACTGCCCTGAGATTCTGATGAACAAAATGTCTTGGTTTTCATTTTTATTACTCCAGAAGCTAAGGGCCACAATAACAAGAGAGATATGGACAATCACAACAAATATTGTATATTCAATATTGTATCTTGTTTTTTTAACTTGGTAAGATTTAGACAAGCAAGGTTTCAGGAACAGACACAAACCAGATATTCTCATTTAGCTCATTGGAGAAGAGAAAGGAGGGATACATCCAATCTGTGTGTTCCATTGCATCCCAATCCCTGCTTTATTTTGACACCTCAGTGTTTACTTTTGGGGGAATTGCCCTCTGGCTTTATCAGGGGACAGATGTCTAATCCTTACAGATAGAGCGATATATACAATACGGTGGAAGTTTGACCCCAGTCTTTTCTGCCACCTCAACATTGCTGTTTATGGGAATACCAGAGAACTGGGGTCTGTGCTTTGTAGTGTTAACTTATATGACATAGAAGGCCTACAGATTTACCTGTTACCTCAACGTTCTACCAGAATCAGTTGCCTTGAACACTAGACTGGAGCTGGTTACTAAGGAGTTCTAAAGGGGGGCAACTTCTTCACTAGGCAGCAAGTTCCTTGGGTTCATTTAAGTTACTTGTTACTTGTTAGTTGATGATCCTGATCTAAGGGATGGCCTCTAAATCTCACATGCTTCTGTTAGAAAATGAGCCCATACCATAAGGGTGCAAGGCCAGCCCCTCACAATGAAGCAGAGGACACTGGAAAGAAGTGAGAAGTGATCGGGTGACCACCTGCAGGTTGTGCTCACATTCATCTGAGACAGACAGGGAATGTTAGTTTGTCCTTGTAGGAAAAGCAGCCTGGGAGGGATATTTTTCCCAGTGACTGTTCTCCCCACTCCAGTTGGCAGCAGAACTCTAGGGTAGAGATCAAGAAAAGGCCTATCAGGTCTTGCAATACTGCTCTCAAACGTCTTCCATTGACTATAGACTCTGGAGAATCAGGAAACCTAGGGAAGGAAGAAGACAAGTCCTGTGTGGCTTACTCAACCACAGGTCTTGGAGTCCATTAATGCCTGTTATTTTCAGCAGCAGATATTTGGTAGGTTGCTTAATAGAGTACATCTGAAGGTCCAGAGGCTCCACGAGCAGGGTGATATGACAGGACACACCGGGATGGCTAACAACTTTCCCTATGTAACATTTAGTACTGAATGACAGTTCCAGCGGCCTGGAAAATTACCGAAGGAGACCACCAGAAACTTCTATTAGGATCTCATGTCAAGACATAATGTACAGTCATCTTACACCTCCACTAGTTTCAGGTGTTACCTTCTTACAAGGGAAGAGGAGGCTTTTTTTCTTCTTCTTCAGGAAATAGGCACAACATCTGGCCCATGCCTAGAACTATCTCCTTGGAAAAGACCCTGGAGTTGTTCTATCCCTACTATACCTCTCCCACTCTTCATGGTTCTGTGCAGTTGGAGTGCATTGACTGGCAACCTTTCCAGGTTTAGGATGGACAATACTGTCCCAACTGTCATGTCATCTGGACACAGAAGGATGGGTTAGTTAATAATAGCCAGCCAGAGTAAGCAGGGACGCCAGATTTGTATCCCCACACTTGACAGAGAACACTCTGAACTGTCAGACTTTCAAAAGATGTTGGCAAGAAATAAGAAGTATGAAAGGTGGAAGGCTGTATCTCAGAACTGCAGCTTTACCATGTACAACTATTAAGGAATGGCTATGAGCAAATGGGAACTTTCATGATGCTCTTGTATTTGGACTTGTACGGCATTAGGCAAGAAGTTTAACCAGCTTTCTTACTGCTTTGAAAGTGTTTTCTGTCTTTTCTTGCCACAGTTTGACTATGACGTATTTAAGTTTGGATGTTTTTATGTTTATCCTATTTAAAACTTATTCAGCTTCCAGAATATGTAGATTAATGTTTTCCATCAAATTTGGTAAATTTTTAGCCATTATATCTTCAAATATATTTTTATACTTCTTTACCCCTCTTCATTGTTTCTAGGATTCTCATTTTATATATGTTGGTATGATGGTGATGCCTCGTGGATCTCTGTGGCTTGGTTAATTGTTTATTTCTTTCTCTTCTTCATATTTGATCATTTCTATTAAAATATCTTCTTCTGACATCTTAAATGACTTCTTCTGACATCTTAAGAATATTTAAGCCCCTCTAGTATATATATAATGTTCTCATTTAAATCTGTAAGCCTAGATTCCAAGGGGTTTTCCCTCTGTTAGTATAGCATAGTATTGACAATGTGGATTGCAACTGGCCAGACATTGTGTTAAAATACGTAGAGCCAATCTTTCTTTGTGGATGTGGATGTGAGTTGAGGAACACAATTATAATTCAAGCAATTCACAAGTCTTCTGCAGCTTTTATTTTTCACTGGGCCCTTGCATATCTCATATGTACCACAAAAGGCCTCATATTTAGCCAGGGATGTATGGATAGCTTTCTCTACTGGGTATTCCAAATAGCCTTTCAGAGTAGAGCTATTTAGGTGGTTATCAAGACCTACTTTTTGGTCTCATTTCCAAGATTACCTTATTAAATTTCTGGCTAATCTACCACGTTGTTTTTGTTCCATCCATATTTTCAGTATCAGCTAGTCATGATGTTGGACTTCTCTGTCACTTTGTCACTGAGATCACTGCTGTTTCTGACAACACTCAGGAATATAGGTTTTCTCAAATTCTTTTCAGCTCCCTCTATCAGTGATGCACTAGTTTTCATGGCTTGCCTTGCTCTGGTAGGGGGCACCTTGGTACAGCTGACAAAGGTAGGGTAATATGAAGAGGAATTGGACAACCCCATGTTATCAGGCCACAGAATCCAATTATTATTACATGAAGTTTAGTAGATTTTTTTAGTAAGTGCTTCTCATTTCTTTCTATACTTTAGATCAATAGGTAGAGTCTTGAAAGTGTTGTTTGTGATATTTCATTTTATTATTGCCTTTTGGCGAAAGGATTTGCTGAGTTCTTTCTTCTACCATTCTAGAAAATTCTGTCTTTTGTTCACTTTTATAAGACCCTGTTTATTGATCATCTAGATGCTCTGTTGGCTGCATCAACTGTCAAGATTCAGAAGATTTGAGAACACATTCACCAGGTCTTTTTAAATATCACTTGCTGGAGGAAACTCATGGAAACAGGAACTTTAGTAGGAATAGGTCCTCTATTAGTCATTGCATCATGGGGCAATGCACGTGGATGTAGCTAGCTGGATGTCAGATTCCAGGAAAAGGACCTCAAATATTTTGCAAAATGTTTTGTTTTGTTTTGTTTTGACTTATTTCTTTTTTAAAAAGTAGTTCTTTTAGAATAGGTGCTGGAAAAATAATTATTGGATTAATGGTAATTAACATTTTTTGGTCTGTTGATAAATGGTATTACATTGAATTGAAAAAGAGTTTTACTAGTTTATACTTTCTATCAGAAAATTGTGAAAGTGTTTATTCCAACAGACACAAGTCAGTTGAGACTGATACAAAGGGAAAAGGTTATGGACATAAAAGGGTAACTTTAATTTATATTTTTTTTGATTTGTAGTAATATTGAAGACTTTCTGTATGTTTTTTCACTAGTTATATTTCTCTTCTATCATTGTTCTGTTTATATTTTTGGTTAATTTAATAATGTCTTTTTTATTAATTTGACATCACTCCAGATGAATCTCCAAATACATTCACTGCTTTGTAAATATCTATACCTAGAAAATATGAGTTAATTAGACTGATCGGTTCCTACTGTACATTAATTATTGTATTATTAGAATACATTTTAACATGTCTAAAAAAGATTTAAAGAACGTTTAAATGCTTAAATTTAAGTGTTTTAACATAAATTTTACTTAAATTAATCTAAGTATGACTGAGTGCATAGTAATCAGTTATCTATTTCTGACAATGACAGGATAAGGAAAAATGTATGGATGAAATATGTTTCATTATAAGGTAATTAGATTTTGGAAGAGATTAATTTATTAAAGAGTTTGTCACATGTCCTTCAAATATGTAAAAAAAAATTATTTTTGCTTCTCCAACCACTAACCTGTAGCATTTTTACTCCAGTGGGAACTTACAGTATAGGTTAATATATATTTAAAAACCTCATTTTAGAAATTAATGCAATTTTCAAATTGGATCTAAATTTTTAATTATGCAAAATATTTTCTGTTACTATTTTAATATCAACTGATTTCATTGTCTTGGCTTCCTCTAAGGCTTTACACATATGTCACTAACCTATGAATGTTAGATTATTTTTCTTTTCTGCTATTATTTGTTTCTCAGTGTCTGTAAATGGCTATGGTCTGTTTCTATAACAAACACATTGGACGTAATTTTTATGCCTACATGTTTTTTCCCAGTATGTTTAGCCATATATTTTATGTATGTTTTACAATATTTTTTACAAATGTAATCATTTTCTTGAAGTCTTACATGGACATCTGTTTCCCTCTAGAATCAGGAGGCCAACTAAATCCTTGGCTGGGTATCCATCACCCCTACTGACTTTAGAGAGAATATCAAAAATTCATCCAAGAACAGAATTTAGCTCATAAAAAATGAAACAACAAAGAAGGTTTAAATTTTTATACTTGTGGGTCCATTTTTATTATTTTTCTCTTAAAAACTGTGGACCTTGGAAAGGAAGAAACTATCAAAACATGAACATGATTATTATTTTAACTTATGATTAATCCCTTCTTGTTTTAGTGATGTTTCTACTCAATGGCCCCTCTACCCTGAAATCATAGAGTATATCTATTTATTATAATATCTACTCTGTTTTAAATTGAATGGAAAATGAATACAGGATTTTATTTTTATATTGGCTTCCTTGAGTATCTATTCTTTTTCTGAGGCTTATCCTGCTCATTTTTAATTTTTTGCTTTTTTTTTTAGAAATTACATAAAAATGTCCCTCATATTTACAGAAAGTTTGATGTCTATTTGTGTAATTATTTGTGTTTCAGTAACTTTCTTCCCTCCTCCTTCCTTCATTTGTCTGTCTCCCGCCCTCATTGTTCTGAGTTTCTTAGCATACTTCTCCATCATCTAAGAACTTAATTATTATATCACTCTCCATAGGAATGATGATATTTTGAAAACATTTAGCTCCAACACTTTCACAAGCATGAAAAATAAATAACGATTTTATGTTCTTTTGCGCCCATGTTGTTCACCTACCCATATGTAGACTGGCAGTTCTGATGTTACAAACTAGTTGTGTTCTAGTCATTTGCTTGTAAGGTGGTTATGTGAAACTCAAAACCATATTTTTCCTTCGATCTAAATTCCCAAAACGAGCTATAAAGCAAATTTAGGCTAAACACACTTAGGGAACAGAACTGATATTATTTGTCCATAACCACTTTTATTACACTGTTCCTATTTCTACATTTACATCTTTACTACATAACCTATTTCTGTATTATATTTTCATTAGGGAAGAAATGTCAGCTGCTACATGGAGGATGGAGCTCTCAATTCACACATTCCCGGTACTTGTGTTCGTGAATGGTATCATCCAGAGATATTTGAATGTGTTCTCTCTTTTGTATCCCTTTGTCTTGTGGATTTTTTGCAGGCTCTGTTTCACTAGGAGGTACATTTTAACTTTTTAAAAGTTTAAACTCACTAAAAAGATCTCACCTGCGTGCGCATATGACAAGGAAGAGAGTGTGTAATGAGAAAATATGCCTTGGAGAAGGAGGCAAGGGAATGTTTTCAGAGATCCGGATCCATGATTAGAAGATGAAGATGTTTAACTTTGTCTTAGAATGTTGTGCAGTTGGCAAGACCTCAACTGACAGGATGAACCAAGGAGGCTGAACGTAGGGTAAGTAAGAGCCCACGAATCAGGCAGGGCACACTGCCACTGAAATACTGGCCTGTGACAACAGATATTTCAGCATCAGTTAGGGACACTGACCATCAGAAGGCTTGCTCTATTTTCAGCACTGCAGAATGTGCTGAGACTTTAGCACAATCCTAACGGAGGCCTCAGTGAAAATTGAATTAATTTTTGCTGGTATCTAAGGATGCTCAAAGTCCAATTTCAAAGATTTAATATTTTTTAAAATTAAAGTTTATTGGGGTGACAATAGTTAGGAAAGTTACATAGGTTTCAGGTGTACAATTCTGTAATACATCATTTATATATCACAGTGTGTGTTCACTACCCAGGGAGATTTAAAATTTTTTGCCATATATGTCACAAATCCAAAAGAACAGCATGGTTAATAAAAGAAGGCTTTTCTAACAGTTGCTTATCTGCTACCTCTCATAGTATATATGAAGATAAAAGAATCAGAAAGTGCTTGGTAATCTGGACTAGTCGTGCTAAGCAAAAATGTACATATTCACTTCTTTAAATTGGTCACTGCAATAGATTATTTCACCATTTCAGCTCTGTCTAATATGGTATCTAGCCACATGTAGCTATTGAGTACTTACAATGTGGCTAGCATGTTTAAGAAATGAAATTTTAAATATTTTTAAATTTTAGTTATTTAAAATGTTAAAAGCCATGTGTGGCTTGTGGCTAGTATATTGAACAGCACAATAAAATTTCTTGATGGATTATTACTGTTGGAGAAGGCAACTCTGTATTTTGTCATTTCTGTTTCTTTTTCATTATAATTACCTACTGACCCTAACTCTTTTTATTTTCTTTTCCTCAAGTAAGTTACTAAAAGTGGCAAGAATTGTAAAATCATTGTTTTATTAGTCAATAGTTCTTTTAAATGTCATTTCAAAGTAGAGTTCTTCTTTTCTCCGAGTTAAAATATTTTAACCAATATTGTCCTAATGTAAATTTAGACTTAATTAGTTTCTCCTTTTGAAGGAGAGAGAGAAGAGATGGATGCAAACTGAAGTAAATCAGCCAAGGGCAATAGAAAGACTGTGATGATATAGTAACATCTAAGGAGGAGCCTCACGTTTCTTCCTCCTCAACTGTGTGCTTGTGTCTGCTGTCTTTCTTTCTCTACTATATGTCACATCATTGGTGGGAAAGTTAAGTCACCTATATTTTTCTGTCATTGTCACACTACCTGTGTGGCTTTGGACAGTTCATTTAATCTTTTTTAGTTTATTTTATATCAAAATAAAATAATTGGAATAGATCACAGGTTGGAAAGGAAAGAAAGGCAATAGAGACTAGTGAGACCTGTTATATGTGGAATCCTGCAGCCATTCAAAGTCACAATAAAACAACAACAAAAATAAAGAAGCATATAAATGGGGGAAAAACATGCAGCTAAAAAATGGTCTTTAAAAACATTCTGTCAATAGGTATGAAGTTTGCCACCCTAGAACTAGATAAAGGCTAGGCCCCATTTTTCTTTTTTTTTAGTTTTAAATTGGGTGAATTCTGTGTTTTTATGAAATTACACTATTCCAAATAATGCTAGAAAACAAGATTGGTTTTAGTCTAAAAAAGTATTAATTATCTTGAAATTGACCTATGTCTCCTAAATAATTAAGAAAGTGACTGGAGCAAGAAACTGGAAGAAAGTGAAGTTATTTGATGTTTGACTTAAAATATAGTCAAACAAAGATCACAAACAGCACAATTATGTTCCTATTTTTTGCACTTCATAGACAAAGTTTAATTTTATCAGAAAATATGTTTTTTATTGTTAAAAAATTGACATAGTCCTCGACTCCATGGTAGAAAGTAATCATATGTACGTCCCCACATAAAATCATATGCACTGAAAGTTAAGTATGAAACTTAGTATGTATATAGAAAGGGGAACTCTATCTCGAAGCTACAATGAGTGTTAATAGATTTAGGTGAAGAATACTTTAGTCTGTTTATTGGGTCACAAATATCATAGCATGGTTTCATGTAGTATCTAGGAATCCTGTCTTTAGATTATTCATTTAAACCAGACAGTATTTGTTTTTGAGCTTTCTGATTATTGACATTTCAAAAAATAATTTTTCAAAATAAGTTGGCTTGAATTTTTCTGCATACAGTAAATAGTACTGGTTATTAAACTTAAAGCCAAATTGAAATCACTAATATTGTCTTTAAACAATATTGTTTAGGTAGTGTTTTATGGGTTGGGAAAGTAAAACATTATCTGAGTTCAAACTATATTTTAATGTATGTTCTTGTCAAGACAATTACATTCTTTACTTCCTGAAAGTGAGGGTGAGGGAGAGGAGAGAGAGAGAGTTTATCTCCTAGGAGTCCTCCCTTATTCATGGTTTTGTCTTCCACAGTTTCAGTTACCCATGGTTAACCATGGTCCAAAAGTATTCAATAAAAAATCTAGAAATGAACAAGTCATAACTTTTAAATTGTACGCTATTCTGAGTAGCATGATAAAATCTCACACTGTCCCACTCTATCCTGCTCAGGTAAATCATCCTTTGGAACAGTGTATCCATGACCTATATGCTGCCACCCATTCGCCATTTAGTAGCCTCTCGGTTGTCATATCAACTTTTCTGCATATAGTTATTGATTATTAAAATTAAAGCCAAATTGAAATCACAAATATTCTCTTTAAATAAGACTGCAGTATCACTGTTTTTGTATTCAAGGAACACTTACTTTACTTAAAAATGACCTGAGAGCACAAGTGAGTGATGCCGACAATTCAGATATGGCAAAGAGAAGTCATAAAGTGCTTCCTTTAAGTGAAAATTCCTGACTTAAAAAGAAAAAGGAAAAAATAAATAAATAAATAAATAAATATATATATATATATATATATATATATATATATATATATATATGTATGTTTGGTGAGTCTGCTAAGATCTACAGTGAGAACAAATCTTCTATCCATGAAATTGTGAAGAAGGAAACAGACATTTGTTCTAGTTTTTACCTTGCATCTCAAATGACAAAAGTTATGGCCACAGTGTGATACATACCTAATTTCCCTGAAAATAAGACCTAGCCAGACTATCACCTCTAATGCGACTTTTGGAGTAAAAATTAATATAACACCCAGAATTATATTATGTTATATTATATTATATTATATTAAGACCCAGTCTTATATTAAAATAAGACTGAATCTTATATTAATTTTTGCTTCAAAAGACGCATTATAGCTGATGGTCCAGCTAGGTCTCATTTTTGGGGAAATAACAGTAGTTAAAATTGAAAAGACATTAAATTTGAGGGTGGAAGACATGAACAAAAAATGTATTCCAATTGATGGCAACGTGTCATGACAAAAAGCATTGAGGCTATATGGAGACTTCAGCAAGGGAACCCTGCAACAAGTGTCACCAAGCCATTTACTGAAAGGGATGGTTACACAGATTCAAGAATAATTTTTGGATTTTTTTCATCTCACATCACGGCAAAAAGGGTGAGTATAATAAGATACTGTGTGTGTGTGTGTGTGTGTGTGTGTGTGTGTGTGTGTGAGAGAGAGAGAGAGAGAGAGAGAGAGAGAGAGAGAGAGAGAGAGATTATTAATATATAGAAAAAGATATATATCCACTGGGGGTCTTTGAACATATTTTCACCAAATAAAGGGGGACTACTGTACAGATCATCCTACAAATAATCTACTAAATCTACTAATCTACTACTAATCCTACTAATCTACTAATAATCTACTAAATAATATCATGCTGTTTACTGCTTTAAAGGTTTATAATCTTTAAACCTTTGGTTTATAACCACTTTGCTTCTTTTTCAGAAATTTTCAAGAATTCTTCAACTCAGTCACTACCCTTATTATTTTAGGTCAGTTTTAAAACAAATGATCTTTTTTTTTTTTTTTTTTTTTTTTTTTTTTTTTTTTTAACAAATGCATTAGCTGCAAGTGTTTTCACAATGATGAGCAGCTTTTTAGGCTATTTGATACAGAAACTTAACGAAGGAAGTGAAAAACACATTCGCACTAAATCAGGCAAACTAAGTGAATTTTGATTTGTCAGACATGGTTGATTTTCTAGATTGTAACAATTATTATGATGGCTGCTCTAAGTAGAACTGTGAAACTATAAAGATCTCATATATACTTTAGATACTTTGGCTCCATCAAGATTTTTTTTGTTTGTTTGTTTGTTTTTGTTGTTTTTTTATGTAAGAAGTTTCATATAGATGCTGTACAACAGTATGTATATATTTTTGCTGTGAGGTATTCATTTACATTGAACAACTAAACTGGATAGGAAGCAATCAGCAAGATATAGCTAGAAATAGGTCTATTTTCATTATGTGTTGGAAAGGGCCAGGACACATGACATTTGTCCAGCCTGGTGAGGAAGGACTTCCTTAAGGAAAAATATAAATAAATAAAACATACATTGTTGAGCTGTTGTCTTGCTGAGAACACAAGATATAGGGAAATTTGATAGAGTACTTAATTTATGTTGTATACACTTCCCACTATGGCACATGATGACAAATGAATTGAAGATAAGCCCTTAAGTAGTGCCTCTTAAGGCAGGTTGTGTTTTTTTTTCTATAATAATTTCAACTTAATGTTCTCTTAGGGTTGACCAAATTACATTTTTATGAGTAAACAGAGGGAAAAAAACAGTGGGCTAAGAAAAAAATAATAAAAAAGAAAAAGAGCATTAAAAAAAGATGCATAGAGATTTAAATCTATTTTTGATTAAAGTGAAATATGAAAATTAGATTATGAGGTTTATTTGACATAGGTTGCTGACCTCTTCCTGAGCATTTCTGAATAACAAGATAGATTGTTCTCAATGTTCTCCAGTAAGGAACGACTGGGAGAACTCTGGAAACATTTCATTTCATCATGATAAGAAGCCCACAAAATCTTTTACCCTAAAAATGTGATTAGAAAAGCTAATTTATCACTTTTAGACTGTAATTTTAAAACAACCACTTGATCGAATATTTGATTTGATTTATAGAGTCATTACTGCAATTAAAGTGAGAAGAAACTATCAATACTCATTTTTCGTTTTTTTAGGTGACTACATATCCTTTGCTCATTCAAGATGTGTTTCCTTAAAATGGTAATGCTAATTGTGCATGATTATGTTTCATCCAATTCCAGTTTCACGTTTTAATTTATATGGTGGACTCATAGAGACTATAAGTATTACATTACGTAACTTAATAGAAAATTAATTTTCTGTTTTAAGATTTAAAACAAAGAAAATTCAAGTTGGTAACAGAGATAATTCTTCTCTGGAAACTATCCCAGTACTGGTTAAATACCAAATAACAATTTGAGAGTGACATTCTATTGAAATATTTTATCGATTAAAGAGCATTATTTGT
The DNA here is from genome assembly GCF_057876585.1 of Rhinolophus sinicus. Classification (NCBI taxonomy): domain Eukaryota; kingdom Metazoa; phylum Chordata; class Mammalia; order Chiroptera; family Rhinolophidae; genus Rhinolophus; species Rhinolophus sinicus. The sequence goes on from NC_142504.1 coordinate 25,039,388, forward strand.
ATTAATGAACATTAGAAACATTGCTAAAACTGGTAAATGAATCGCAACTTTTTTTAACTGAGTCTTTCTGGTGGTGGTAGCAGTGGGAAGTGAAACAATATTTAGCTATAAAGAAATCAAAACTATAGTTTTTCCTACTTTGGTAACATACTTATAATACAATGATCTATACTTGTAATAATTGATATTACTTTGCTTCCTAAATATGATTAGCAAAATGTGAAATGTTTTCATGGCTCTTTATTAAACTTTCAAAATTTCTCTCTATTCCAATAAACATTTCACAGCAACAATATTAGATTGGGGAAGAACACAGCTACTGTAATTTCTTTATGAAAACTAATTGTTTTCTTCTTTCTTATAATTTGTATGTGAAGATATTATTTGGCTTTTATTTTTCCGGTTTTTCACTTTCCTTCCAATAAACATAAAATATTTTTTGTGATTGTATTTAATGTTCATATCTGACAATTACTGGTCATTTTAGATTTTGTTTCATCTGACTTTTGAAAATATTTTTAACTTCATATTTAATTTATTTGTCTGAGTTTCATTATTTTAGAAATAAGTACTTTATAATTTTATTTTCATAAAAAATGTTTATTGTGAAATATTTTACTCACAAATGACAGAGCATGAAATGAAATGTATGCTCAATAGATTTTCACAAAGTGAACAGGTTTCAATCACCACAAAGATCAATAAATAAAATATTGTATATCTTTCTGTAGGTTATAGGTTTACCAATGTAATATATACATTCCTAAACACTATGGTTCACTTTTGTATGTTTTTGTACTTTATATGCATGATACCTCACAATATATATTATTTTGTACTTGGCTTCTTTCACTCAACAATTTTAAAATATCCATGTGATTTAATGTAATCATAATTCGTTTACTTGTATCACTCCATTGTATTTGTTATATGAATATGCTATACTACAAATTCTTTACCGAGAATGCCATTAATGGACAATGAAATTGTTCCCAGTATTTGATTTCTATGAATAATGATGCATTAAACATTCTTGTCTTTGGATACAGTATATGAATTTTTGCTATATATACTTGGAAGTAAATTTGCTGGCTCATAAAAAACGCCTATGTTCAACTCAATAAATAAGACCAAAAGAGTTTTATACAGTGTATGTGCCAATTTCTAACAATAAGATAGAACAGTTACGTTTGTGCTACATTATTTGCCAATATCTGATATTGCTTGTCTATTACTTTAGTCATTCAGGTAGCTATGTTGTCACATTTTATTGTAGCCTTTTAGGGTTTTCCCTGATAACTAATGGTGTTGAAGATCTTTCAATGTTTATTGTCCATATTGATATTCTCCTTTGTGAAGTGCCATTTTTCTATCGATTAATCTCTTTTACTTAATTAACATGCAGGTGATCTTTATGTAGTCTCAGTAGAAGTCCTTCATTGGATATATGTTTTGAAAATATCTTCACTCTATCTGCCATTTGCCTTTTCATTATTTTAATAGTGTTTATTGTGAACAAAAATTCTTAATTTTAATGAAAAGTAATTTATAATGATTACCTTTAAATTAGTGTTTTTGGTGCCATGTTTTGAAAAATTTTCCCTACATAAACTTGTAAAGATTTTCTCTTATATAATCTTCATGAGGTATATTGTTCCTTCTTTCACTGTATCTTTAACAATCTCATTAGAATCAAATGTTTTATGATATGAAAAGATCATGTTTAATATTTTCCATACGAATGTTCAAATATTTTCAGCAATCTATATTGTAAATACCATCATTTCTCCACTAATCTGCAATATCAACTTTGTCATAAATCATTGGTGCTTACACCTTCGGTTTATTTTCAGTTTCTTTTCTAGTTCCATGACCTATTTTTTTAAATCTTGTACTGTCTTAATGATTGCATTTTTGAACAAAATTCTTGGTATCAAGTAGAGAACAAGACCTCTTACCTGGTTCTTGTTCTAAAGCAAGTTGGTGTGCTTGATAATTTTAACTTTTATATAAACTTTAAATGTACTTCTTGAGTTCAAAAATTGTTTGATGACAATATTGCATTTTCAAATCCAAAAATATGGTATATTCTGCCACGTATATGGATCTTCCTTTATTTATCTCAAAAATTTATATTTTATCTACATATTTATATTACATTTATTATTTTCCATATGTATGATATATTTGTATATTATTTCAAATGGTTTTTTAATGTAATTTTCTGTTGCTAGCAGAGAAATGTAATTAACATTTTTATACTGAACTTGTAATCAGCAATTAAGATAAATACACTCAAATTAAATAATTTACCTGTTAATAATTTTTGGATTTTATGTAAAAATAATAGTGTCATATAAAAATGATGAAATTCCATTTTTCCTTTTTAATTATTTTACCATTTGTTTTTTTGTGTGTGTGTGTGTGCCTTTTACACTGGGTAATACCCTCAGTATAAATTTGCATGTAAGTGATAGCAGCAGACATTACTGCCTTTACTTAATCTCAGAGGAAAGATTTTAATAATTTACCACTAAATATGTTAATGATATAGCCTTTAAAAATCCTAGATCAAAGTAGCTATCTTAACTAGTTTAATAAGAGACTTACATAAATGATGTTGACTTTAATAAAATATTTTGTGCTGCATCTGTTAAGATGTATATAATTTTCTCCTTTATTCAGTTAATATGGATAATTACATTTATCAATTTTGAATTTTAAACCAATTCTGCATTTCTACAACATATATCACTAGATGTTAAACTATAATTAGTTTCATTTCACATATGTAAAAAATAAAGTTCAATGATATAAAATGATTTCCTAGTCAGTGGCTGAGGAATGGCACAAAAAATAAATTTGTTTCTTAATCCTATATTTATTTTATTATTAGTTATTACAGAGAAATGAGAACGATCTTTAAATCAGAACTGCATTCAAGTATCAGATGTATATTTGATAACTGTATAATTTGGGCATATTATTTAATGACTCTCTGCCTAATTTTTTTCTTTAAAATGGAGATTGTGGTTGGTATTAAAGGTAAATATTTGAAAAGGACAAAATATAACGCATAAGAACAATAGTTCTTTAAAAAGTCTTCATTATAAATTATGATGGTTTTCACTTTAAATGTAAATACATGGTTTTTAATAACCTAGGAAAACAAGTAAAGTGTATTTCTTATAAGTATAGATGCTCTTCCATGAATTTATGACATTCTTTTGTTTTCCTATTTTGTGCACAGATTTTTCTTGTATTGTGTTCTTCCACTCCCTTATCCAGGCACCATATATTGTATTATAAGGCACTATGTCCAAAAAGTGTTTTATACCTTTTTACAGAGAGCCTGTAACAATTGCATTATGAATTTCATATCAAACAATTCAAAGCAACTATTTTTCAATGACATGAAAACTCAGAAATACTGTGTAACAGTCACGAGAGCTGAAACAAATAAAGTGGGGATAGGGAATAAGTCAAGCTCACTGATCACATGACTGAATGTTGCTATGGTAGGTAGCAATACTACCCAAATTAATCTATAGATTCAATGCAATCCCTATCAAATTTTAGATACGTATTTTAGGCATCTAAATTAACAAGCTATAAATTAACAAGCTAATTATAGAATTCATTCAAATACAAAGCTACAGTAATCAAGACAGAGAGGTACTAGCATAAGAATAGACATATAGATCAATGTAGTAAAACTCAAAGTACAGAAATAAACATTTACATCTACAGTCAAATGAATTTTGACAAAAGTGTCAAGATAATTCAATTGGGGGGTGGAGAATAGTCTTTTAAAGCCATAGTACTAGGACAACTGGACATGCACATATACCTGAGTGAATTTAGATCCTATCTCACACCATAAAAACAACAACAACTCAAAATGGGTCAGAGATTTAACATAAAAGTTAAAACTACAAAAATCTTAGAAGAAAATATTGGAATAAATCATTATGACCTCAGATTAGGCAACAGTTTCTTAGAAATGAGAACATAGTAGCAAAAGAATAGATAAACTGATTTCTATCAAAACAAACAAACAATCAAACAAACTCTTTTGTGCTTCAAATACCATTAACAAAGTAAAAAACAATCTACAGTATGGGAGAAAACATTAGCAATCATATATCTGATATAGGACTTATATCCAGAATATATAAAGAACACTTACAACTTAATAATTAAGTATAAATAGCCAAGTTTTAAAGTGGGCAAGGGATTTAAATAGATGTCTCTCCAGAGCAGATATGCAAATAGCCAATGAGCACAAGAAACAATGCTCGAATCATTATCCATTAAGAACTTGCAAATCTAAAAATTTGTTAAAAGGATACATCTCATGTTAAACATTCATATAATACACACACACACACACACACATACACACATACACATACACACACACAAACACACACACATAAAGAGCACCAAGATACTTTTGGAGGTGACGTATATGTGTATTTTCTTGATTATGGTGATAGTATCATGCATGTATGCATACGTCCAAACTGATCAAATTGTATACATTAAATATGTGTTTATTTATTTTTTTATCTTAGTTATATATCTCAATAAGGTTGTTAGAAATTGCAGATTAAAATTAAATGAAATACCATTTTGCACCCATGAGTATGGCAAAATAAAAAAGATGGAAAGTAAGTGTTCACAGATGGGGGATAAGTTAGAACTCTCATACATTACTGGTGGGATTGTGAAATGGAGCAAGCAGCCATTTTGGAAAATTGTTGGGAATTTTTCAAAATATATAACAGAGTTATATTACACAGCAATTCCACCCCTAGGTATTCAAAGAGTTGAAAATATATGTCTGCACAAAAACTTCTACACAAATGTTCATGGTAATATTATGTATAGTAGCCAAAAAGTGGAAACATCTCAAATATCCATCAACTGATCATTGGATAAACAAAATGTGATATATTTGTAAATAGGAATATAATTCCATTACAAAAATCAATGAAGTACTGATACGTGCCACAATACAGATGGGCCTTAAAACATTATAAGTTTAAGAAACCAGACACAAAAAACCACGTATGTATTTTGTGATTTAATTTACATAAAATGTCTGTAATAGGCAAATCCATCAAGATTGAAATTAAATTAGTAATTGCCAGGGCTTAGGGGAGGAAGAAATGGGAAATAACTTCTCATGGGATGTGGTTCTTTTTGGGGTAATCGAAATGTTCCAACCTGTGATGAGGATGATAGTTTTACAACTCTGATAATAAAACCAATTGTGTACACTTTAAAAGACTGAATTTTATGGTATGTAAGTTCTGTATCAATAAGGCTATTTGTTTTTCAAAGCAAGTACAGTGGGGTTAAGAAAATGTGGGCTTTCCAATTACACAGATTTATTTCATACCCCAGATCCCACATTAGCCAAGTTTATTGATATATTTGACCTTCAGTTTATTTATAAAATGGTACAATATATATAGCAGAAGTTGAAGTTTAAATGAACTCCGCAGTTTTTCTCAAACTTTCTTGATCCAAAGACCGACCTCTGGCAATTACCAAATTACAGATTTCTAAACATCTTCTCCTAGAGTCTGAGTCAATAGGTCTTAGGTAAGGATCACAATTTTGTTTAAACGTACACCTTAGGGAATTCATATGGTTAGATAAAGCTTAGGGAAATAATGATAGCCTAGAGCCTTGCTATATGGGTGCTCAATAAATACGACTTTTTTTCTAGCTTCTCCTATGACAGTATCCCTTTAAGAACATGTGTGTGGGTATGTATTTTTTTATAATTTTATTGAATGTATTTAGGTGACATTAGTTAATAAAATTATATAGGTTTCACATGTACAATTCTATAACACATCATCTGTAGATTGCATTGTGTGCTTACCACCCAAAATCAAATGTCCTTCCGTCACCATGTATTTGATCCCCTTTACCTTTTTCTATGTCCCTCATTCCCCTTTCCCTTTGGTTACCACCATACTGTTGTCTGTGTCAAAGAGTTTTTGTTTGCTTGTGTGTGTATTTTTAATGTATATGATTATATTGGGCTATACATACTCATACGCATCAGAGTTTCCATTTCAAAATTTCTACAAAAGGTATACCTTAGCTGCTTAAGAAATTTCAAGCTTTAAGGATATATGCAACTCTAGCTAATATTGTTTTTTTTAGATCCAGGAAATGAAATCTAAGGCAGATCAACATTAAAATGCAACCATCTCTTACCACTGAGACATTTTACCTTTTAAAGAAAGGAAACAACTCTGTAGTAGGTTTTTAAGCGATCTCAAACTATTCCTTGATAGAAATTTGTCTTTCTTCCCAAAGTACTAAAGGTTGGCAGTCTTTGCATAATAGATGCCAAGTAATTGAATAGCAGGGGTGTTACAGATTTGGTATGAAGGTGTGTGTGGGTAGAGATGTGTGAACAAACCTGGAGAATATCCATATGTACTTTTTCTAACTGTAGTCAAGATAATCAGCATCACACTGTCTCATTAGCACCAAATTTTATGAAATTTATTTCTACGTTATAAAAAGTGTAGAATCAAATATAAATAGAATGGAATAAACATCTGTGATTACTGAAATCAACATATTTCCTCTATTAAATATGCTTTCCCTAAGGAACATCTTCCTACAAAGCAAGGAAATTGTTACAAATTCCCTTTAGGTTTGCATATGAAGAAATAATCTCTGTCTTTCTGAAAGATGCTTGAATGTCTATCAAAAACAGGGTTTGCTTTAAAAAACACAAGTAACAAGTAATGTTTCCAAGTTAGATTTTGGGCAATATTACAGAGAGAAGTATGCACAGTGTTCTTTTTAGAAATTCATTATCATAGTATATCTGCTTTTAATTAACTTTACCAATTAATATAAACAGAAAAGTCTGAATATAATATAGCACTCATTTATTAACATTTAGCATTCATCTGCTCTATGGCTTGCTTAGTTTCAGTCATTTGGCTAAGTATCATACTTTACTTTGCTTGCACTCCCACCTTACAAAAAAATTTGCAGGATTTTGTGATGGCTGTTTAAAAACATTACATTTAGAATCCCATGGAAACCTGTACTTTAGAAACGGTATAGAATGAAGACAAATGAATCACATGGAAAATTATATAATTTTTCTTTCTTTTTTTCAACTGAAAGTATTCTGAAAATTCTAATACTTTTCAATTATTCACAACATCATTTTCCTCCCTGAATTGGCAGAAAAACAGTCTTGATATATGGAAACTCAAAATACATGAGGCCTTCTATCATGTGACTGGCAAATATGCCGCATTCACGTTATTTTGGCTGTGTACGTGGATAGAGCCAAAAGAAGCCACACTGAGTATGGAGCCACACTCGATGAATTCGACAAGATATTGGTTTAAAGATAAATATAGTTATTTCAAATAGAAATTTGCCATCCTACTCACCCTTTAAACGATAGGCATGGTGTTTAAGAATGAAGAACATTATTTAAGATGGGAAGAAAAATTAAGAATTGTCATGTCCAGCACAACACAGGCAGTGAGAGAACGAGAAGGGGCAGTGAAGGGTTAAGAAAGTAAGAAACAGAAATCAAGAAAGTTATGAAACAGGGGCCAGGGGTCTCACAGCTTCAAAGGACTGAGAGCCCCCAATAGGGCCGCATTGTGGCTTTTATTGATGCACACACAAGAAAGCACATTGTTTTCTCCAAAGTGTGTGAATTTCACACATTATACTAAGAAACTGATTTGAACTAATTTCCCTTGCCTGCAAAAAGCTGAACCGTCAATTTCAGGATGTACCTCCCCCGAGAGACACAACCTTTATGCTGAAACTTACTGAAATGGATAGATGGAGAACTGATGTTATTATACCACTGAATCTCTTCCCAAGTAGGTTGTGGGAAGGAATGCAGCCACAAAGGCAGAAGCTCTCCTTAACCGGGGGAAAGTGGGGGTCTATGCCCACCTCTATCAACTCCGTGGATTCTCCTGCTGGTCCCCACTCGACTGTGCCAGGCTTGAGTTGCCCCCCACCCCGCCACCGTAGTGAATTTTACCCGTCATTGGCTAACCAGCCATCCTCCAGGGTCAAACAGGGAGACAGGGTATAAGCACAAAGGTGAAGCTAAATCCCTGAAAGGATTAGTCTCACAGACTCTCCTTTCTTTAGGGGTAGGTATGAGGGGAGAGACAGGTAGGCTGCTATGTGGCAACAAAGAATTATGTGTTTCAACTAAATTTCTTGACAATAAGATAAGTGATTTGTACAAGATCCTATAACAAATCAGTGACAGAAAAGAAAAAATCCAGTCCACTCTTGATTCAATATCACACTTGCTTCTCAATTAAGCATATCTCCTAGGATATCCAAGTCAACACACACCTACAGCAAATCATGTTTTTTATCTGCCTCTGATAGAATTAAACAATTAGTAGTCACCAGAATGTTTATTAAATGACCAATAAGAGAAAATAAATGATAACAAGACATTATCTGAGCCATACACCTATGTAGATTTTCTTCTAAAACTGATGCCACGCAAATAAGATTTCTCTATGCATTAAGGATTCAGTTAATCAAAGTGTCAATATCTAATATGATTTGCTTTTCATAGTGCATTATTTATATTTAAAATCACAGTTATGCATTCTGGAGCATGCAATTTGGTGAATAACCTAGGTACTTAAGGCAGTGATCTGAAGAGCTGCTATGAAAGACTACATGCTGTCATCTTCACGGCTCTTGGTATACCCATCTCATAGCCATTTTGCAATTTCTAATCTGCAAATTATACAGGGAAGTTCCAAGGATGAGAAGAATCTAATCTACCATCAGTTTACTTGCGGAACAACCTAATATTTGGCATTCTAGACATTGGAGCTAATGCATATAAATTCTCATTAGTGCTTTGTTTAAAAATTGTTTATTAGGTAAAGAAAGTTCTATTCTAGGCTTCATTTCTTGTTTTTCTTCTTTTCTTTAATAAATGACTATTGATTTTATTCAATGGTTGATTTTTGGGTTTTATTTGGATAATTTTTCTTTTTTTCATTCATTCACTCAGTTTAAGTTGAAGAATAACTAATTTCTTCTCCAATTCTCATTTGTGTAACCATATGTCAATATTGTAATGTCTTAATCACTCTGCCTTGCAATATATATTGATATTTGGTAAAGTAAGTTTTTCCATCCTATTTTAAAAATATGTTATTCTTGATCTTGCAAATTAACTTCCTTAATTTTTATTTGAGCTAAAAATGTTATCTTGTTTTTTTGTGCATTTCAGTTTATGTATGTACCTCTAAGGACCAATTTAATATCATCTTCTAAGAATTAATATATAGGATTTTCTTGGTAATTTTTTTTTCAAGTCTGTAATGGTCCTTATGGTTAACTTGTTCACAAATGAAAAACTAAGACTTCACTTTTTTTCCTTTTCGTTATTTAAATTGAATGACTTATTACAGCTTATTTTCTTTTTTCTTTTTTTAAAGATTTTATTGGGGAAGGGGAACAGGACTTTATTGGGGAACAGTTTGTACTTTCAGGATTTTTTTCCAAGTCTTTCCAAGTTGTTGTCCTTTCAATCTTAGTTGTGGAGGGCACTGTTCAGCTTCAAGTTGTTGTCCTTTCAGTTTTAGTTGTGGAGGGCGCAGCTCGGCTCCAGGTCCAGTTGCCGTTGTTAGTTGCAGGGGGTAGAGCCCACCATCCTTTGCGGGGACTGGAGCAGTTGAACCGGCAACCTTGTGGTTGAGAGCCCAATGATCCACGTGGGAATCGAGCCTACAGCCTTCGGAATTAGGAGCATGGAGCTCCAACCGCCTGAGCCACCGGGCCAGCCCCTAAAACTTCATTTTTAAGTTTTCAAGATTTTTGAGTTTTATATGGTTTATGGTATTTTGCTAGCTTTTGAGTGGTGATTTTAAATTAGTGTTGAGAAACTATGTTCTCATTGAAATGAATTTTATTTTATATTAAATACTTGAATATTTGGAAACTTTTTTGTAACTTATTAGATGATCAATTTTGCAAATTGCCCATCTATTAATGAAAATAATTGTATATTCATTTATTGGACTGTAACTGTCTATGTGCATCTATTAGACAAAACTTAACTGTGTTACTCAAATTTCTGTTTACAAATTGCTTGTCTTATTGACATTGGCTTCTTTTTAAGTTATTAGAGTTGTGGATTTATATCTTTAATTTTTTTAAATGTATCATAAGATACAGATATACATATATAATATTAAGGTCATTAATTTCATGAATGATTGTGATTTTTTGGACACTGCAGGTCAAGAATTCATTCTGTTGTAATTTTCATGTCCTTGTTATCCTCAGTGATTTTGTCTATAAATTGTATTTAGTCTGAATTTATTGTAGATACTACAGTTTTATTTTTGTTGTTTTCTAGGACGCTATATACTATAAATTATTATAATATGAAACCATAAACATTATGGTACATGTCTCTTAATGTACAAACACAGACAATTTTATTATTTTTAATAGTCAATATTTACATTTAACCACAAAGTTATAGATATCTTGGAACTTATGCATTAATTTTCTTCCATTAGCAAACCTTCCTCTAGTACTTTTTTTAGGTGAGTCCACTGGTGAATAACATTCTTATTTCTGTTTGCCTAAAACGTCTTTATTTTATCTTCCTGTTTGTAGGATACTTTCACTGGTCACGAAAAAGTGGCTTGGTTATAATTTTATTTAATATTGTAATTGTACCATTCCACGGTCTACAGACTTTAATAATTTCTGTTGGAAAATTGTCCATCACTCTTATGATTGCTCATTTGAAGATGTGTGTTTTCATCCTGTGACAACTTTTTAAAATTTTTCTCTTTGCCCCTGATTTTAGCAGCTTATCTATAATGTGTTTATATGTGGTTTTCTTTGATTTTGTGTGTGTGTGTGTGTGTGTGTGTGTGTGCATGCTTCAGATTTATAGAGATTTGAATCCTTTGCTTGATATCTTTTCTGAGTTTGTGAAAATTTTCAGATGTTATCTCTTCAAATATTACTTCTGCCTCTCTTTCACCCACTCTCTCTTTCTCTATCTCCGTCCCTCTCCTCCTCCACTTCCATCTCTTTTTCTTCCATCTTCCTTCTTCTATCTCTATGTCTCTTCTCTCTACATTTGGTCCTCCCATAGAGTACATGTATGTTATTGATTTCATTACATAATGTATGTGTTGTTTGCATTTATTTATGTTCTCATATATATTCCCATATTTTTTTTTCTTTTTTCAAAAATTATTTTATACTGATATATTTTTCAGATTACTATTTCTCTTTTCTGTATTGTCTATTTTTATACTTAATTACAGGTTGTTGTTTTTTTAATTTCTATTTGAACATTTTTATGCATTCCAGTTCTTTGGTGAAAGTTTGATGAAGTTTATTATGTTTTATCATATATTTTAGTATAGTTTCAATTTTTGAACATTGTAACCATATTTCATTTGAAGTCAAGTACTGAAATCTCCAACATATAGAGCATTTTTTGGATCTGTTTCTATTGTATTGTTTTCTCTTGATTTTCTGATATTTTGGCCTGGCTCCTGGCATGCCAGATAAGTTCATATTTAATATTGGATACTGTTTGAAAAATGCATGTAGAGTTACTGAAGGACATTATATTGCCCCAAAGGTATTATAATTTAATTTTCTATTATCAGGAAGATAATAGCAGGCAAATCTCCTGATTTAGTCAATACCAGTCCATTTTCATTTTTTCCCTACTTCTGTGCCATAGCTCTAAGCAGACATTAGTCTTACTTTTTTAGCCCTAACTTCAAAAAGAAGTTACCCACTCCTCCTCCTATTCTGGCTCAGAGAGTGAGGTTGGCTCTGACTCCTCTTCTCCAGGGTAGGCCTTCAAGTCACCTTTCTGAAACATGGAAACTGATGGCTGCTCACAACCCTGCAATGCTGATGGTCAATGTCCTTAGTCTCACTCATGATTTTTGCTTTGTTTCTGGGACATAACGATGAATATCTGCTTTTCCCAGCAGTATTTTTCAGATTTTTCTCTGTGTATTTTATCTGTCACTACTCTGTATTTTAAGTAAGTGAAGGGTCAATGATGTTTTTATGTTTATTTTCTATCCCATCCCCTTTCTGATCTTCAGAACTTTGGGGATGAATTTAGATATGCCATAGATAATGTTTATGTATGGTTATTTGTTATACATATTATATTACTATTAATATATGTTAATTATATAATTATGTAAATAAAATACTAGCAAACGTAATTCAGCAGCATATTAAAAGGATCATACACCATGACCAAATAGAATTTATCCCTGAATTTAAGGATGGTTCAATTTGTGCAAATCAATTAATGTAACATACCATGTTAAAAGAATGGAAAATAAAAATCACATGATCATCTAAAAAATGTGGGAAAAGTATTTTAAAAATGAATCATTCATTCATGATAAAAACTCTGAACAAATTAGGTATAGAAGGAAAGTATCTTAACACAATAAAGGTCATATATGACAAGGCCACAACTAATATGCTTAACAGTGAAAAACTAAAAGATTTTTTGTTGTTGTTGTTTTTTTAAGATCTGGAACAAGACAAGGATGTCCACTCAATGCTTCTAGTCAACATCGCACTGGAAGTCCTAGCCAGGGCCATTAGGCAAGAAAAAAGAAATAAAAGATACTTAAATTAAAAAGAAAGAAATAATTTCTTTATTTTTGCAGACAACATGGTCTTATATGTAAAATTCTTAAAAACCCCACAAGAAAAAAATTATTAGAATAATGTTCTTATAATATAATATAATATAATATAATATAATATAATATAATATAATATAATCCTTAGAATAAACAATTCTAAAATTTGAATCAAACCACAGAAGATCCCGAATAGCCAAAGCAATACTGAGAAAGAAGGAAAAAACTGGAGGCATTATACTTCTTGATATCAAATTATATTGCAAAGCTATATTAATCGAAACATTATGATATTGGCATAAAAACAGACATATATACCAATGGAACAGTATTGAGAGCCCAGAATTAAACCCACACATATATTGTCAACTAACCTTAGATGACAGCACCAAGGATACAAAATGGGGAAAAGATAGTCTCTTTAATAAATGGTGTTGGGAAAACCAAATATCCACATGCAAAAGAATGAATTTGAACCCTCATATTACAGCATATACAAAAAATAACTAAAAATATGTTAAAGACTTAAATGTAGGACCTGAATCCATAAAACTCATAGAAGACATAGACAAGAGTTCCTTGACAAAAAGGTCTTGGAAATTATTTATTGACTATAACATCAAAAGCACATGTAACAAAAGCAAAATTAGGCAAGTGAAACTCAAACTAAAAAGCTTCTACACAGCAAAGGACACAATCAACACAATGAAAGAACATCTGTGAAATTGAAGAAAATATTTGCAAACCATATATCTGATAAGGGGTTAGTAACCAAAATATATAATGAACACCTACCATCCAATAGCAAAAAAAGAAAAAAAAAAACTTATTAAAAAATGGACAGAAGAAATGAATAGACATTTCTCCAAAGAAGACATACATATACAAATGGCAATAGACATATGAAAAGGTGCTTAACATCATCAATTAGCAGGGAAATGCAAATCAAAATCACAATGTGAGAAAAATAAAAAATAAAAAAAGACAACGTGGTGTCACCTTGTACCGGGTAGGGTGACTATTATAAAAGAAATAAACAAACTTAAAATAAAATAAAATAAAATAAAATAAAATAAAATAAAATAAAATAAAATAACTTTGTAAAAATATGGAGAAAAGAGAACCAACCCTTATATACTGTTGCTGAGAATATAAATTGGTACAGACATTATGCAAAACACTATGAATTTGCCTCAAAAATTTTAAAAAATAGAACTACTATATAATCCAGCAATCCTACTTCTAGGAATGCATTCAAAATACAGCTCTCTGGTTACTGATGAGGAATGAAAACTTTAAGCAAATTTGAAGTAGCCTGCTGGGAGGACATAATACAATGTGAGGTAGGTGGAAAAATTAATGAGAAACACATGTTTATATTGGGATTCCACTTCTTACTTTGACCTACATCAGATTATCCATTTATCTTTCTGGTTATTCCACCTAATGGGAAAAATATAGGTATTTGCATATTTCTGAATACACCATACGTGTATATACATATGTTTTAAAAACCTTAATAGGAATTACATTTCCTGAATAAGCGGGGATTATAAAATTTATCATCTAAATAAAACTTCAAGTTTCTTTGCCTCAATTGTTTTAAAAAGTTTGAAGTTCTTAGAAAAATATTATCATTTTCTTATATTGAAATTGCATTCTCAGAAATAGTCAGATATTCATTACCATTTAATACATATGATAATTCTGTTCAGCTATATTATATAAAACCCAGAGTGATAGTTTAAACTGAAAGTTAGGGATTTTTGATTTATGCTAAAATCTATTTTGTTTTAAAGAGAAGATACAAGTTAATACCTTGATTGCTTAATTTATAACTACTAATTTTATCTCATATTAATTTTTATCCTTTTATTTAAATTTATGTTATACTATTTTGTGTTTCATTTTCTGTCCTCAGTATAAAGTAATGAATCAGTAAAGAAAAGAAAATAAATAAAAGTAGAAAAAAGCATAAAAATAATTTTTAATAACGTTAGTCAATACTTTTATATATCTAGTGAATTCAATCATTTCTAGTTCATTTTTTCAATTCATCCATTGTACAAGTTACAGACACTGTCCAACTAGCTTCATATTTAGTCCTTGAAAACTTCAGTGTTCATTAGAGAGAGATGTAAACACAAATGTAAAAACCATAGAAAGTTGCCCTCTCTTTTTTCTTACAACTTTTTTAAGTTATGAAGGTAAAAGAAAATACAATTAGAATAATCCACTGAAAGCTTTATTTGCCACCTGCCATTCTCTGAATGCCTGCTGATAAAAGTGAGTTTTTAACTTGCAGATTTTCCTTGATAGACTGGAATTAGGAAAGTTTCCCTCTAATGTGAGTGCTCCAGCTGCCACATGGGTATAAACATAAAATCAATCAAATCAAAGTTTGGCAATATGGAAACAAAAAAAATGCATTTGATCTGTCCCAAAGATTTGTTATTTGCATAGAAAAAGAATCATTAACTCATTTGTTTTTTAAATTTTCCAAAGCTTAATTATAGTTATTTGTTATTTGACCTGATTGCCTCTCAGCCCTGGCTAGGAGAACAGATTTAACTGAGTTGTTCTCATGATTCTGACTACTTCTGGGTGGAATTGCTTTTGAGGCCATAAACCAAGTTGCTGTGGGACAGTGATGTATCACATTGTTGCCTGAGATAGATAGATAGATAGATAGATAGATAGATAGATAGATAGATAGATAGATAGATAGATAGATAGTACAAGAGTCACATGATTTTAGCAGTCCTGGACAGGGTCTAACTCATGTTAGACTGAGCAAAACTGTCTTAATCTTTCAGCAGCTACAGTTTGTAAAATATAGTTTGTTTGTTTGTTTTAAAATCTAAACAGTATCTCTTCTTGTTTTGCTATGGGGGCAAAATTATCTCTGCAAGGGTGCTGACACCATTCTACCATTCTTAAAAAAAAAAAAATGGGCAGTCAGAAACAGATTCTGTCTGTATCATAGAGCTCCATTCTTCGAAGCTTTTTAAAATTAAGAAACCCCCTCTAAGAGGCAAATTGTATGAAGGTATATGTAGCAATTATTTGTCATTACTCTTGACATTTCTGTATGTCATGACTAATCTTGAGGCTTCTATGGGAAAGATGCTCTGGGTTGATTAGATCCAAGAAAATTAAGTTCAGATGTTAAATTGGATACAGATTAGGTTAGTTTTCAATGGGACCGGACCTAGTGACTCAGGGTTATTTGGGTACTTGGCTACTTTCCCTGCTGTTTCTCAGAATACTGCTGCTTCCTCACCACACTATACTGATCACTATTTCAGGAAGTAACTTCCCCATACCTCCATTGTGTGTGTATGTGTGTGAGTGTGTGTGTGTGTGTGTGAGAGAGTGTGTGTGTGTGTGTGTGTGTGTGTGTGTGCTATATTCTCCCCATTCCCCATTCTTAGCTAAAAACATGAACAAGAAAATCTTTACGTTTGGCAGTGTTTCAAAACTTCTCAGTAAAAGTTGTCTGAATGAACACATTATGTCACTATACAATTTTTGGTATTTTTTAACTAGATATCTAAGTGCCCAGAGAGAGAAAGTAATGTGTTGTTGCTTTTACTGCAGTTGTACTCCTGGGATTGTTTTCTTCCTCTATTTAAGTTATATGAGCAAGCCCTCCAAGTTCATTTTCTCAAACAAAGCAGAGACAGGGAAGCAAAGAAATAGAATTAGGCTTAGGAAATGGGAGAGAAGAAAGTAAATGGAAAAGAAAGAAGAAAAATACAGGAGTGTCTTCAGATCATCAGTAATTTCCTCAGGAGTCAACTCTACTAAGAATATAATGTGCCTTTTCACCAGGAAAGGAAAAAACAATATATTTTCTGATTCTGTAAGAAATGGCATGAGACCTTGAAAATCATTAATTTCTAGTAGCATCTATTCTGAGATTTGAAACTTGCTTCATAAAGTTCAAGACCTAAAATTTTGTATAGTTGATCAATAATTCACTTTGCTTCACAAAACCACTCTGCCATAATGACCCAGGGAGTCAGTCTTTTCTTCATGCAGAGACTTTCAATACATGGATTACATTTTATGACCAATAACTCATTAGTCTTTGCAATAACCATATTCAGTTAGACATTATTATCCTATATTGTAGGTAAAGTGATTGAGGGGAGTTTTTGATTTGTTGAAGGTCAAACCGAAATAGAGGCAGAAGAGGGATGAGGTATGAATGTGATTCCATGACTAAATCTTAACTCACAATATTACAAGGCCAACTTTTTTATTTTTAAATTAGTTTTTGCCTCCCTCAAAACTTGCCCTTATTACATAATTATAGCTCAAATGCCACCTTGTCATTTTAATAAACTATTAACAAGAAAATCTCAACTAGAGGCGTCCTCTTCATTAATAAAGATCATTGCAAAGAAAAAAAAAAGCGTTTCTCTCTATGAGTTTTAAATTTTAAAATAGCAGCTACAATAAATATGAGGTTTCATATTTAAAACATATGGAAATCAGCTTAACTTCACCCTGTTCTTAAAACTGTTGAGTAGGTGCTGGATAATTTTGTAAGGAGAGATACTAGGATAAATGTGAAATATGACAGAGAAACAGTGGTGTAGAGTTGGAAAAAGGGGAAAAAACAAAATAGCATAAGTTTCTTTCAAACCTTAAAAAACTGTGAAAGTTTCTCTCACTGATGAAATGAGCTCTTTACATATAAATTATATTGTAATAACAGAGCTCCTGGGTGGAAAAGAGTTCCTTCTCCTGCTGGCAAAAATTAAAATAATCACAGATGGCTAATGATCAAAAATACTGACTGACAGCTCTGAAGTATAAAACACAGAGAATGTTCTCAGAGGAGTGAGAATATTCTCAGGGTTTCTGAAGTCAACACTCAAAGTTGGTTTAAGAACCGCACAAAGCATTTTCCCACTGGATATTCATATATAGGAAGCTTTTAGTCTTTTTTGGAAAGTACCTGATAGACTCTTAGAGTCCCTTCAATAAAATTAATGGAATTCTTTGTCTTTATGATTATTTTAGAATTTGGAGGTAAAAACGCAAGAATTCACCAAGGAAAGTGACTCCCTAATGTTTCCTCAAATGACCTGAAAAACTTTTATAATTCAGGCATTAGGAATCCAATCGCTTATTTTAAAATGTAGGTGGATCTGCCCAGAAGAATTACCTGTCTTTATAAAAATACCAAAGTGATTAATAGTGACAATTAATAGTTATTGAAAACTTGTTGTTTACCTAACATTCTCTTAAGCATATTACTTATTTACTAAATTTAATTTTAACAAATAACCCTATGAAATATATCACATTACTATTCACGTTTTTTAGATGAGGAAACCAAGTGTAGAAAAAGTTTTAAAACGTGGCCAAGGTCACACTATAGCTAGTGAACAGTAAAACAGGGGCTTAAGCTAGTTTCTAAACTTAGTATTTAATCCCAATACAGCTGTTGCATTAATTATACTATAGGGACATAAATTCCAGAGCATCCATGATAAGAACAACAATAAAATGTCACATTCTATTTGCTTTAAAAAGATTTTAAAAACCATTTGATTTCACAATCACCCAATAAAACAGGTATGGTATTATATCTAATAGTGATTGAACTGTGACTTGACTTTAATTGTATTCATTTATTCCCATACTAATTTGTGAAATCAGATAAAGACTAATATATTAAATGCCTATTGAGTTCTACTTTTTGGAGACACAAATATATATAACGATGTCCCTGTCTTTTTAATGTTTATATTCTATATGGGGACATGCATGTTATGTATGTATCATACATATATGCACATAAGTGATTCATATAACATGTGTGGGCCAAGGGCTAGAGGTACCAAGTGGAGAGAGTAATCCATTCTACCTGGTCACATTAGGCAGAAGGTAGGAATGAGTGACAGGAGAAGTGGGCGATAATGTAATAGGTGCTTAGCAAAGCCCAGGTCCAACCCACCCCATTCCCCTCCATGGACTAATTTTGTGGTTAGAACATCCTGAATAGGGAGAAGTAAAATCCATCTAGAATCATCTGGTTTTTTGATGCTGCTTAGAATGTTAAAGCTTACCTTTGGTTTAACCTTAGCCCCACTATAATATAGTTAAAATAAATTAGCATTGGTTTTAAAGCCACCCCACTCCCCATCTCCCCACGTTCCCCCACTTCCCCCACTTCCCTACCCCTACACTCAGCCATGGGTTTTTCTGTGTGCATTATGGGTAAGGGAATGCACAGAAAGAAATGGGTTATATAACCTACACATGTCAATCAAATGACCCAAGTCTATATGTCACACGCAGGGCTGGCCCAGAGCCAACAATATAAGCTCAAATCCCAAACCCATTGGTGCCATTGTCTCTCTTGACTTGGCCCATTCTTCCCTTCAAATGTATCCTAATAAACTTTCTTTACTCTAGACCTTCCTGTTTGATGATCTGTAATTCTTTACGGCATCAACAAAAGGATCGAGCAGTTACTCTGGTAACAGTCACAGTTATCAAAGAAGGCATCACATATAGATAAAGATAAGATAAGGATATCACGTATAGGACAAGGTTTTGAGGGATGGGTTGGACTTTACTAGAGAGGAGGAAGTTGAGAAAAGATTACCACGGTGCTGGAATAGTTCTACACATGACAACACGCTTATAGAATTAATAATCCTACATGTTCTAGTCTGACTGGGTAAATCATAATCATAATAGACAAATTCCTTTGGGAATACAGTCACAGTGTTAGCAAAACAAATGTGGAATATCATACACAAGAAAACTTTTTAAAGCAATGTTTTTAAAGGAACTGTGCAAACCTTTGGGTGGCAAGAACATAATATTTTGGAAGACAAACTTACTCTTCTTAGCACTGGCTAAAAGAAACACAACTTAGTAATCATTTAAATGGTTGGTTTTTAAGATATCTACCAGAATTGCTTATAATGTGCAAATTCTTCATTTGGCTGTTACTTACTCAGACTAAAACATTTCCAAGTCAACTCACTGTACTTCACAATACACTGAAATGAGTAAAAGTATTAAAATCATGCCTGAGGCGACAGAAACTTTGAGGTTAATTTCCATTTCTTCAAGTACATTTGATGAATGATGTGACAAAGGAATCCTAATTAAGGTTGAAATCTTGAATACTAAATAAATGAGAAGTGCCACTACATTCATCTTCCACAGTGATAATACTGCCACTTCTGCTTCTCTTTAGCCTAGCCCTTGACTTTTTGGGAAACCTTTTTCTGTATATTTTCTTCCTCTATCACTTTTATTGAGAGCAGATCATGAATATCCTACTTAGTTTTAGTAAAGCCAAAATCTAAAAAGTCTGTTTCCTTTTTTCCTTTCTTCTCTCATTTATGCCTCTATATTAAAAGCAAACACTTTATGTTACATTTAATCTCAAAAATGGCTTCACCCTTACAATGCCAGTTCCTGGTTCTTCTCACATTATAATATCTAAAGGCAAAATTATAAGATGAATCTTTTAACTTCAAATAAATAAAACATAAAGCAGTTACAATTCTCTCGAAAAAAGTTGGCTATTCAATGATATCATTTTCATTGTTACTATTGTTATTATTATGAGTTAATAAGTAAGGGTGGAAATTATTTCCTCTCTGACTAGCTGAGGAACCATAGGAAAGTTACTCATTATTTGTGTAACTCTGGTATCTTGATTTTGAAACACCCCTGTCAATTATGGAAGAAAACAACTGGCTTTAATATTTTGGTTAAATTTTATTTATTTTATTTTGAATATTTTCATTAAAAGATAAATTAGCTTCTCAGATAATTTAGTTTAGAGAAATGAAAACTAATAATCACAAAAATAACAAATGCAAATATTTATAGCATCTATAGTTATAATGATAATTGTCAAAAGCTGGATTGGACACTAATATCCTTCAGAGGGTGAATGGATATATAAATGGTGACTCATTTGTACAATGGGACACTATTCAAAATAAACAGGATAGGATATTTATGTATTTATGTATTTATTTATTTATTTCAAGCTAGTGTAAATTCAACTCTAAAACATGATACTTGATTCAGTTATTGGAATATTTTAAGGTTGTTTTGACAACTTGACTGTGTTAATCTTGTCTTACAATGAAAATCATATGAAATTTTGATACTGATAAAATTTAACTTTTTAATTGAGATGGCCTGAACTGTGGAGCACATTGTAGTTCAAGGCTCATTACATGGAAAAGGATATAACTATCTTATTCATCATTCTAATGTAAATTACATTTTGAAACTATAATATTTCAATTTGGGGGAAGGCTTTCAATAAAAAACAAAAACAAAAGGGAGATTTTCTTTATTTTCTGTTTTATTCTATTTTAATCAGCTCCTGATATTGAAGTTTTATTGCCTTCATAAAATAAATTTGAAGGCTTTCCAGTTGGTCGGAAGTAATTACAATAATTTTTAAATTATCTGTCCTTCAAGATTAAGTAAAACTTAACCAGGAATGTATCTGGTCCTGGCACCCTTTACCAAACTGTAATAATAGATTCAATTAAAATTTTTAACTTCTTGTTAGGTCAATATTGATAATTCACATTTAAATGGAAAACAAAACGTTTCTCATGGTTTTCAAATTGCCATAGTTTTGCACATAATGTTCAAGAATAATTCTTTTAAGTTCCTCTGTATTAATAGTGTTTGCTTTTATCTTCCAAAATGTTTGTTTTTCTTTCCCTCTTCTTTTTAAAAACCATCCTCAAGAAGTGTTTGTCCATTTTATTGGTCCTTTCAAATAACTAGTGTTTGGATTTAGTCATTATTTCTGTGTCTTATTTATTTAACAAACACTTACATGGCATTTATTTTGTGCTCAGAACTGTTTTAAGCACTTTACAAATATTAACTCCTTTATGTAATTCTCTATAATAATCCTATAAGAGACTATCATTATCTTCATTTTATTGGTAAGAAAACATAGGCACCAAGTTATTTTAGATTTCTCTTTAAGCATCATATTTTTCTGTTATTTATTTCCATTGAGACCAATGTCTAAATGATTTATAAGCTTTGAGATATTTCTTCTACTTGCACCTCCTCACACCATTAATTTCACTCCATTCCCTTCAGTGGCCATCTTTTCCTTTAATTCATTTACTATTGTTTTTAAATAAACAATTATAGAATTTAGGTTCGGAATAATGGTGTTATGTTTTTCTTGGTGGGTGCTTAAGTCTGTCTAGTGTCTGTCCAAGTTTTTCCTTTGTTTCCTCCAGATGGCCCTCTGTGGTGGCTACCCTTCCTTTCAGGCTAAGTTCCTTAGCTATTGTGTTATCTGTTGTTGCTTTTGATGCTGTCATTGTGGTGGGCTTTTGATGCTGAGTTATGCTAAACGGGATTATCTTTCTGATGGGATAGCTCTCAAATATTGGATGGAAGTGGATTCCCTGTATTTAGCAGCTGCCTATTTTCCTTGATCCTTAGCCCACTCAAGCAAGAGGAAACCAGTGTGGTTGGTCCCTACATGCCTTCTGTTTTCCTAGTCTGGAGAATAGAGACACCTAACATACAAATTCATCTCTGACTCAGTCTCGTGAGTTCCTGGGAGCCTATACATTTCCATGAAGGGCCAATATATATCTAAGGTGTGTGTTGTGTATGTGTGCCAGAGACAAGGAGTTGTTTGCATTTGGTGGTTCCTCAAATCTTTGAAAATCTAACTTTTTTGTACTATATTTAGATTCTAACATGGAGCTTCTCATAGACCACCATATTTCTCGACTTTTTTCTAAAGGCTAAAGCCCCACAACCCCATACCCACACCTAGGTGCTTGCTAGGGTAATCAAATATCACGGATTAACCAGATCTACCTAGTTCCGTTGGTGAACAATCAGATATCGGAGCATAGAAGATACATTCAGAACTACCATATTTCCAATATCCTTCTCTTTTAAATAAATTTTAAAAGAGAAGACATGAAAAGAAATATTTATAATATTTTTATCAATCCAGAAAACCATAATATCAACAAAAACTGGAAAGTTGCAAGAGGTGGAAGGAAGTAAAAGAACACTAATTTTCTTCTTTTGCATAGAGGAATCAGTAAATACAAAATGACTTATGATATTAGTAATTAAATAAATATAACATTATGATATTTTTAATGTAAAAGAAAATACTATCAGAATTAGAAACAAGATGTGGATATTCAAATTTCTCCATAAAAATGTCAAAAAAACCCCAAACATCTGTCTTTCATAAAATATTTATCAGTCATTAGCCTCTGGCATAGTATTACTACTTAAGAGAAGTAGGACAATCAGACCAGCCCTATCAGTAACCAGGAATTATTATGGATTTGATTTTTTTCTCTCTTTTTAATCATGCCCATTCTGATACCATTATCCCTGAATTTAACTAAATGTCGTATTTCCAGCACAGAATTTTTCTTAGCATTGGTTACAAATAAGGAGAATGCTGTATAATAAAAGAATAGAGAAAATGATGTAGGAATATACAGTAAGAGACACAGTAGCAAATTAGGTTTAGATAAAAGGGATACAAATTTCCATCTTTTTAAAGCCACTAATAGTTTAGGTTACAGCTACTCAACCTATAACTTAAACAAATCAGATTATCTACCTTTGTGTCTTTTCATTTGGTAGTTGGATTATTTCATATTGCAATTCTATACATAGATGTCAGTGTTTAAATCCTAGAAGTCAAAGACCATTGTACTAGATATGTCAATCACAGAAAAGTTCATTCCAACAGAAATAGGAAAAACATTCATTTTCACAGATCTTTCTGAGAGATCAACATAAAGGACACATGTGACCCTGACCTTCCTATGTACTTTGGATGAGGGATAAGGACTTGGCACAAAAAAATGTCAATCCATAGTTCTGGGTAGTAATTAGCTGAGCCAATCCGAATGCCTATTTTGAGAGTAGAAAGTGTCAGTCCCACAGGTAATGAGAAGACAAGCAGAAATAGGAAAACTGGCACATAAAGAGATTATGGAGATATGACAGGTTTAGGTAAAAAAATAAAAGCATTTTTATTTAATTATATAGGTGTTGGAATCCTAGAGTGAAGAGTCACAAAGTTCTGAAGTGTGAGAATTGCCATGAATGCAGAATGACCATCTGCAGTGTCCCTCTTATAGATGAAAACGGGGTGCTATAACAAATCAAACTGACAGTAACCTCACATCATCATCTGATCATTAATGCCTAACTGGGCAGGTCATGGTGGGTAGTCACACCCAAGGCCTATAACTTCTTTAGTAAAAGGTTTTCAAGCAAGGCCTGTTCATTGTTCTTGTGCATCTAAGTTAATGCACCTTTGAAATGCCAGAATAATCCTTTTTTTCAGACCCCTCAGAGGCATAACTGAGGGGATATCCATTGTCTACCCTCAAGGGAAGACATAAACTTTTAGCTATCCTGTACCTTGCTTTCTCCCTGTACCTTCATGTATTTTTCATTACATTCCCTCCTTAATTCCAAATGTATAAAAAAATGCAAAACTGTCATTCTTTGGAGCATTTGATAGCTTACTTGCCATCATTGTTGTCAGTTTGGCCCAAATAAACTCTTATATGAAAATTCTCAACAGGTTTGGACATTTCTTGTTGGCTTTCTCTTTTATCGTTCTCATGCTTTGGTACATCAGATTGTCTGATCTAGTGTTAATACAGTTTCTCTATTATTTGAAGAAAATGTGTTTTGTTTCTTCCAATTTAAATTAATACAGAGAGAAAGGAGAAGCAACAAGAAAGCATAAAAACGGAAATAAAAAAAAATGTAACAGAGCAAAGAGAAAAAC
The DNA here is from genome assembly GCF_057876585.1 of Rhinolophus sinicus. Lineage (NCBI taxonomy): Eukaryota > Metazoa > Chordata > Mammalia > Chiroptera > Rhinolophidae > Rhinolophus > Rhinolophus sinicus. The sequence goes on from NC_142504.1 coordinate 25,063,934, forward strand.
CCATGAAATATACCAATAAATGAGTTACCCATTTGGATAAAAGGTAAAAATCAACATTTATACAAAAACCAAAATTCTGAGCTGAGAATCCTCCCAGAATATTAATGTCAGTTACTAGGAAAGGTGAAATGTGGCCCCTGAAGGATGTTTTACAATTCAGCTTCCAATAATGCAGTGTAACCACAATCTTCTCTGAGAGACAGATAGCAGTAGCAAAAGAAGCTGGCATAATGGTGTAAGGAACTGGCAACAATTTTGGGGGAAAATCTGTGGACTTCCTAAATACCTAAGAAGCAGTAATGAACATGGGAAAATCCTACAAAACAATAGTTGTTGCACCAAATCAAAGAGCAAACTTCTTATGTACAGTGTTGTTAGGGATACTGGGCAGTAATTGGTGTTTTGGCCACTACTCACAGATAGTCATCACCATGAGTAGAACATTTTAAAACACACAAACAAGAAGCAATGAGTAGCTTGAATTCAGAGAGAAATGAAACATTATTCAGTTACTCTGCTAATCGAATTTCAAAACTCATTTCATTTTTCTCTCCTCTCTCCTCCCTCTTCCTCTGCATGTGTATAGGTGAGTGTTGGTGTGGTAAGTAAAGGATTAGCATAAGAAAACCTTTCTCAGTTAACCCATTATCTAGTTTTGACTTTTGCTGGGGAAGGAGGGGAAGAGGGGAAAGGAGGGATACCTGAAAACTTTCATAGACTGGATGAAAGGGTCATAGAATTAGGCTGCTTTTTGCATCCTGATAGAAACAAGGAAAGCCCTCGTAGTCTCTAGGTTTGAGGACTGTCACATCTTTGTACAGTTTCAGGACTGGTTTTTGTACGATGCGCTGCTTTCACATTTGACTTGGAAAAGAATACTGAACTATGTGTAAATATGAAACCTTTGAGACTGCACCATCTGGAGCTAATATTTGAAGTGATTTACACATGATATCGAAAAATAAAAACAGAATCCGCATGAAATTATGCTTTAACATTTAAAAAGTAGATTAACAGAATGTATTTACTGCCCCTAAATTGTACCTAGATTGTGAAATAAAGTTTATTTCCTTGCTTTCTTGGTTGTCATGACCATTAAACAAAAGTGACTCAGGTTTTGAGGTATGGGGATATCACGTGGCTTGCCTTTTGGCATTACTTATCAATTGACTATCTCCGACTCTACTATAAGCTTCCCCTCTCCCCAGTTCTTCCCATGCAAATGTACATTAAGCCCACTAAATGCCATACATTGTGCTAGAATTTGGGGAACCAACAGTATTTCTAGACAATGGTCTCTACCTTTTGGGAATAAGAAATGACTTAATAAAATAGACATTAACCAATTATTACCACAATTATACAAAACATATCCTATGAAAGAATGGTACATGGTACTCTAACAAAAGTAAGAGGAAACTGACCTATTGAGAAATCACCAGAGGCCTTCCAAAATTAGTGACTATTATGCTGAAATTACTGTCTAAATCTTATTATCCCTATACCTTCCTACGTAGTGTATCAGAGCCATGTCAAGCCTTCAACCAGATGTTGCCACTGTGGTTTTCAACAGTAAAACCATATGAATGATGATATGTCAGCTATATTAGGAACCACAGGTCAGCTTGAAAGTGTGAACTACAAAGCCATCACTTATTTTTATAAGAATTTCAATAAAGACCATAATTACTGATATCATATATGTTCATCAGAATCATATGATTATTGAATTAATAGCATTACTTTAGTGATTTGGAACATTCTGGAAAATATGCTGGGGGTTCATTCTGCCTCTTTATGTGGAAACTTCCAGGAGAAGCATGCTGTGTGATTCCCAATCCAGGAAGTATTTAAGTTGCCTATGAATCACTATAATTTTTCCAATTTGACTCTCCCTAAACCATGGGTAACACAGATGTGGAAGAGTCTGTTTTAGCACTTAAATTACACAGCAGTCCTGCTCCCCTAGAATCCCCCTTTCATACATGCACAAGTGCGTATAAACATAAAACTTTGTCTTTTTGTCCCAGGAAGTGCACCCAGATGTATCAAAGCAATTGAAAGGGATTCCTTAACTGGAATTCCAGAACTTTATTGTGCTTCAAGGTGCGCTGGTCCAGAGGCTCAAAAAAGAATCAGGAAGGAGCTCAGTTTCTGTTCTGATCTCTTCTCTACCCTCTCATATATTTGTTCCTTCCTAGGGTTGATTCTCTCTGTTTCTTAGGCTCTCTTCCAGGAGTGGTTGGAGCTTTATATTCTTTCCTTTAATTCCTGATAGAAAGGTAGTCTTTCTCCTTCACCATACCAAGCAAGAGCCTCTAGAATCACCCTAACTGGATTAGGTCACACGTCAATGGCTGTCCTGAGGAATGGGATGTACCAACTGATTTAAGGCATCAAGCCCACTTCCAGAAACATACAGATTGCCTGATGAAGATGAAAACCTGAAGGGAAACCTGGGCTCTGTTATAAAAGGGGAAGCAGTAATATGGATTCTGAATAGACATTCAACAACATCCATTATACCAGAGAAATGGTCTGCTCTCAGGATCAAAGAAAGGGAGAAACTCAAGTAGTTTGTTATGAAATTTTCCTCCAGCGTCTCCCTAGGTTACTGAATCTCCCCACACCATGGGGAGTCCAAATTGTCAGTTACATCTACCTCTAACTCACTGGGTAACTCTTCTAAAATATTTGCCAAAACCTAGTGGTAGTCCATGCCAGCCGTGTTCACTTTTGACACTTTACACTCAAAGATTTTTAATACTTCAATTGCTAACTATTGGATCAGCAATGGTATCACGTACTCAAAACAGCCAGTTAATGAGAGTCGCAGGAAATTTTGAATGAGAAAATGTTCAACCAGCTTTTCAGTGGCTATAAAATGGGATTTATAAAACATGCAGTCATTATTTTGGGGGGAATTGAAGGATGCATTCTTCACCTAGTAGACACCATATGTCTATACATACAGTGTTGTATTCCTGAGGAATAAATCAGTGACTGTCTGTGCAATATAACAAAATAGAAATTTCAAGGAAGTCCAGGACATCTTATAATTAATGCCTTGGCTACATCTAACAGATCAATATTCCTGTGGCAACAGTATCATTTTGGTTAAGACTAATAAACCTTGTTTTTAGTAAAAAGGAGTTGAATTTGTCTTTTACAAATTGCACAGGAGAAAGCAGGAAAATTATCACGCATGACCCCAGATGGAGAACAAATATTTTAAATAACAATCTCTCGATGAGCAATGGATATGTGGGCAGTATCAAACTGTGTAACTAAACTGACTGCGCCTCAAAGAAGTAAAGTAACTTGCTGGATATCTCAGGAATTAAACATGATAAGATAATCTACAACATAGGAAGCAGGCCTCAGGATGAAGCTGACATCAGAAAGGGATCAGAGAGGAGAGTGAAAAAGAAATTGAGCTAGTTCTACCTGGCTCAAAATTCCACGCTCGTGTTAATACACCACACACATAAATATTTTGCTCATTTGTCAGTTAGTTCAACAAAATAAGCCTTTTAAATAATGTGTCTGCAATTGTATCCTCTAGAGGTAATCAACAGCTTATTAACCTTAACCATCATAACACATTATCACTATTTTGTTTCAATTGACTAATTTGCAAAACAATAGTGAAGATTCTACCCAACATGTAAGAATTTATTTCTCAGTTACTAGCACTGAATAAATACAGTGACCCTCACTGGAAACTTTAGGGCCTTGGGAAGAAACTACAGCACACCATGAAAGAAGGAACCTGGCAATGAAGAGCTGATGAGGTAGTCAGAGTTTAAAATAAACATGGGTCAACCCTTAGGCATAGAGTAATGGCAATCAGAGCCAGACTTAGAGCTTGTGGTGAAGTTCAGTTTGATTTCCACCACTGTGTTATTATGCCTTGCTAAATAAGTTATATACCTAGAGGTTGATTTGGCCCATGAATGTTTCTGCTAGTAGGTCTCCTTCTGGTAACTACAAGAAAACAGATGCTCTATTAAATAGAATATAAACCATATCAATCATTACTTTGTTCCCACAAATAATCAGTTGAAATGATTCTTTCAGGTCCAACCAAATAAATAAGTTACTTAGGTTTCCAGATCCTGTCTTTTATATCTTTTTTATTGTTGTTGACTCAGAATAAAAGCAAGGCTCTAAAGCCATGGTCTTTCAAAAAGCAATTTTCTATCTTGTCTTGTAACTAATTGAAAGCCACTGGTCTTTGTGGCAGGACTTTCTCTAGACCCATGAAGAAAAATCTCTGGAAAATGAATGTAAAGATATGGAAATATGTGACATAAATGACAGAGAATTCAAAATTGCAGATCTGAAAAAACTCAACGGGATGCAAGAAAACACAGACAGGCAGTTTAATGAACTCAGAAACACAATCAAAGAACAACATGAACATTTTACCAAAGAGATTGAAATTTTTGAAAAGAACCAAATAAAATTTCTGGAGATTAAGAACTCAACAGAAGAAATGAAGAATGAAATAACCAGCTTAGGTAGTAGAGTTGACCAGATGGAGGAAAGAATTAGTGACATCGAAGATAGAAACCTGGAAATGATACAGATGGAAGAAGAAAGAGACTTGAGACTTTAAAAAGATGAAAGAACTCTACAAGAACTTTCTGACTCCATCAGAAAGAGCAATATACAAATAATGGGCATACAAGAAGGAGAAGAAAGAGAGAAGGGAACAGAGAGTATATTCAAACAAATAGTTGATGAGAACTTCCCAAACTTGTGGAAAGAATTGGATCCTCAAATCCAAGAAGCAAATGGAACACCTAATTACCTCAACGCCAACAGGCCTTCTCCAAGGCACATTGTATTGAAGCTGTCAAAAATCAATGACAGAGGTGACGTCATAGCAATGGCGGCAGCGGGGCGCACTTTTTGAGTTCTCCGTCGGATCTTATCAGAAACGGGAAGCTTATAACCCATCAAAGGACTCTCTGCTCATCACGCAGAACAGCGAAGAGACTCGCGCAGGGATTTCTTGCAGGTGGGGAAAAATTGGGCGAGCAGGGGAAGAAGGAAGGGAGCTGAGCGGAGACACGCCGCACCTGCGGCGGCGGTGGGGACGCGGGTTGGGATCGCGGTCCACACCTGTGGCGGTAGAAATTCGGCCCCCACCCTCGGGTTGTGGAAATCTGCTCCGCACCTGTGCCTGTGAAATTCCAGCCCACACCCACGGCTACAGATACGCAGGATATCCCAGGACGGAGGAGAGCCCGGAAGCCACGAGGTGGGCGTTTTGCCCTGCGTCCCACAGCGGTCCTCTCCCGCTGCAGGGGCAGCATATCCAGCATTAACTTCAGCTAATAACCTCAGTTGGTCCTTGGGCCGGACAAGGAACACAGACTCCGTGCCTGGGCACCTTCCCCCGCTCTTCTGACCCTACCCCCGCCTTTCTAGAGACTTGATCTAGCCCCTGCACTAAGGAGCAGCGGCAGATTACAGAGGCGCCTTGGAGCCCCGGCTCCGGGAAGACAGGCGGGCCCAGGGAGGAGGCTAGGAGCTGGGAATCTTCCGCCCCCAGCCACCACCTTTTCTGGCCTGCGGGAAGAGTGTTAAGACAGCGGGGCTGGGAAAGAGAAGACCCCTCCTTCCATCCCCAGCCCCCACCCTTTCTAGCCAGCCTAGAGCGGGGCAAACACATCCCCAGCTGCAGAGACGCAGGGGTTCCCAGGAAAAAAGAGAGAACACAAAAGCCAAGTGCCGGACTCTGCTTTGCGTCCCACAGCAGACCTCTCCCTCCTGCAGAGGGAGGATATCTAGCATTTGAGACTATTAAACTCCATACCTGGGCCCCTCCCCCCGCTCTTCCAATCCTACCCCCACCCTTCCAGAGACTTAAACTGGCTCCTGATCTGAAGAGCAGTGTCAGATTACAGAGGAGCCTTGGGGTTTGGGCTAAGGGAAGACTGGCCGCTGGCTTTGGTCCAGGGAAGAGGCTGAGAAGAGTGTGGTTTGCCCTGGACTAGGAGACAGAAGACTCATCCACCCCCAGATACCACCGTTTCTGGCCTGTGGGTGGGGTGTGACACAGCTGGGCTAGGAAAGAGAAGACCCCTCTTTCCATCCCCAGCCCCCACCCTTTCTGGCCTGCCTAGGGCGTGGCAATTACCTCGGCGGAGGCACTCCCAGGGATCAGCAGTAAGTGGTATATACAGCACTCAGCTTTCAGCAGCTGAGGAATTCCCTGCCGGCCACACACACACACAGGGAAGAGGTGCCCTAAGACTCAGGAGAGCTGGACACAGGGCTGGTGGTGCTATTCTCGGTGTGCATATGTGCCGGCAAGGGCAGAAACTGCACTGACTTTGTAAAACCTACTGTCCAGACCCCTCAGCCCCACGCATCTAAAGCTGCAGCCTCAGAGTCACTCTGGGCATCAGGTGACCGGCTCTACCTGCACAATACGCAGGGGATTACTTGGTGGGCTTAAGCCACAACTGGCGCTGCTTTTTTTTTTTTTTTTCTTTTTTTCTTTTTTTTTTTTTTTTTTCTTTTTTTCCTTTTCTTTCTGTTTTGATTTGTCTTTATATTTTTGACATCTTTGCCTGTGTCGAGTGGGGATTCTGTGCTACAGCAGAGAACAACTTGGAGATTATTTGGTGGGCTTAAGCCACAACTGGCGCTGTGTTTTTTGTTTGTTTGTTTGTTTTTGTTCTGTGTTGATTTGTCTTTATATTTTTAACATCTTTGCCTGTGTCGAGTGGGGATTCTGTGCTACAGCAGAGAACAACTTGGAGATTACCTGGTGGGCTTAAGCCACAACTGGCGCTGTCTTTTTTTTTTTTTTTTTTTCTTTTCTTTTCTTTCTGTTTTGATTTGTCTTTATATTTTTGACATCTTTGCCTGTGTCGAGTGGGGATTCTGTGCTACAGCAGAGAACAACTTGGAGATTACTTGGTGGGCTTAAGCCACAACTGGCGCTGTGTTTTTTGTTTGTTTGTTTGTTTTTTGTTTGTTTGTTTTTTGTTTGTTTGTTTGTTTTTGTTCTGTGTTGATTTGTCTTTATATTTTTGACATCTTTGCCTGTGTCGAGTGGGGATTCTGTGCTACAGCAGAGAACAACTTGGAGATTACTTGGTGGGCTTAAGCCACAACTGGCGCTGTGTTTTTTGTTTGTTTGTTTGTTTTTTGTTTGTTTGTTTTTTGTTTGTTTGTTTGTTTTTTGTTCTGTGCTGATTTGTCTTTATATTTTTGACATCTTTGCCTGTGTCGAGTGGGGACTCTATGCTATAGCAGAGAACAACCTGGAGATCACTTGGTGGGCTTAAGCCACAACTGGCGCTGTGGTTTTTGTTTGTTTGTTTGTTTGTTTGCTTGTTTTGTTCTGTTTTGATTTGTCTTTATATTTTTGACATCTTTGCCTGTGTTGAGTGGGGACTCTGTGCTATAGCTGAGAACAACCTGGAGATTACTTGGTGGGCTTAAGCCACAACTGGCGCTGTTTTTTTTTGTTCTGTTTTGATTTGTCTTTATATTTCTGACATCTTTGCCTATGTCGAGTGGGGGTTGTCGATTGTTTTTTTACATGTGAATGTATTTGACTTTTTCCTTGTTGTTATTGTTGTGCTTGGTGATTTGCTTTGTTCTATAATTGCCCTACCAGTGCCCAGCTTAAGAGGCACAAGATTCAACATACCCAGCGGCCAACTCCAGGCCAAGCCAGAGTACTACCGGGTTTGACCTACAAGTGACACACTCAGAGGGGATTCTTTACAGGCACATAGAGGCCAAAGGGCAAACCACATCTAAGCGGTCAATCCTCACGCAGCAGAATACCCTGCGTGGGCAAAGCCAAGTCTCACAACTAGTCAGCCTAGGAGTTAACTCCACCTACTCACAAGCGAAAAGCAATTAAGGATCTTCTTTAACAGGACAATATACACAACACAAGAGTCACTTTTAGAGCACACGCAGGGGAGGAGAACGAAGTAGTGCAAGTCAAATATAAAGGACATTTATTATATACTAATCCAGCAAGAACTAAGAACTCCAGGGCACCTATCTAATACATCGAAGCAAACACAGAGAGTCAGCCAGAATGAGGAAACAAAGAAACATATCCCAAATAAAAGAACAGAAGAAACCTTCAGAAATGGAACTAAATGAAGCAGAGGTAACCAAACTGTCAGAGACAGAGTTCAGAATTCTGATGATAAGAATGTTTAAGGAACTTAGAGAGGACATCAAGAAGGATGTAGAAATCATAACGAACAACCAGTTAGAACTAAAGAACACAGTTACCGAAATAAAGAACTCACTTGAAGGAATTAACAGCAGGTTAGATGAAGCAGAGGATCGAATCAGCGACTTAGAAGACAAGTTAGCAGAGATCACCCAAACAGAACAACAGAAAGAAAAAAGAATAAAAAACAATGAAGATGGTTTAAGAGACCTATGGGATAACATCAAGCGCAACAACATGCGCATCATAGGAATACCAGAAGGTGAAGAGAAGAAACAAGGGATTGAGAACATATTTGAAGTAATAATGTCTGAAAATTTCCCTAACCTGATGAAGGAAACCAACATACAAGTCCAGGAAGTGCAGAGAGTTCCAACCAGGATAAACCCAAACAGGTCCACACCAAGACACATTATAGTTAAAATGACAAAGGTTAAAGACAAAGAGAGAATCCTAAAAGCAGCAAGAGAAAGACAGAGGGTTACATACAAGGGAACTCCCATAAGACTATCAAATGACTTTTCTGCAGAAACATTGAAGGCCAGGAGGGAGTGGCAGGAGATACTCAAAGTGATGGAAAACAAAGGCCTACAACCTAGGTTGCTTTATCCAGCAAGGCTATCATTTAAAATCGACGGGGAGATAAAGAGCTTCCCAGAAAAGAATAAGATAAAGGAATTCATTACCACCAAGCCAGCATTGCAAGAAATACTAAAAGGACTTCTGTAAATAGAAGAAAGACGAAAACAACTTATCCACAAATTTAAAAATGGCAATAACTATGTACTTATCAATAATCACTTTAAATGTAAATGGTTTAAATGCTCCAATCAAGAGACATAGGGTGGCTGAATGGATAAGAAAGCAAGACCCTTGTATATGCTGTATACAAGAGACTCACCTCAGATCAAAAGACACACACAGGCTAAAAGTGAAGGGTTGGAGTAAGATATTCCATGCAAATGGAAATGAGAAAAAAGCTGGAGTTGCAATACTTATCTCTGACAAAATAGACTTTAAAATGAAGAAAATATTAAAAGACAAAGATGGACACTATATAATAATAAAGGGATCAATTCGACAAGAGGATATAACCCTAGTAAACATCTATGCACCCAACATAGGAGCACCTAAATATATAAAACAGATATTGACTGACATAAAGATGGAGATCAACAGTAACACTATCATAGTAGGGGACTTCAACACACCTCTGACAACAAGGGACAGGTCTTCCAGACAGAAAATCAATACGGAAACAACAGCCTTAAATGACACATTGGACCACTTGGATTTAACCGATATTTTCAGAGCATTCCACCCCAATGCTGCAGAATACACGTTCTTCTCAAGCGCACATGGAACATTCTCCAAGATAGACCATATGTTAGGCCACAAAGCAAGTCTGGATAAATTTAAGAAAATTGAAATCATTCCAATTGTCTTCTCTGACCACAGTGCTATGAAATTAGAAATGAACTACAGGAAAAAGACTGGAAGACACACAAATTCATGGAGGCTGAATAATATGTTACTAAACAATGAATGGGTCAAACAGGAGATCAAGGAAGAAATCAAAAGATATCTCGAGACAAACGAAAATGAAAATACAACGACCCAAAATCTATGGGATGCAGCGAAAGCAGTCCTAAGAGGGAAGTTCATAGCACTGCAGGCCTACCTAAAGAAACAAGAAACATCACTAATCAACAGTTTATCTTCACACTTAAGGGATCTGGAAAAAGAACAACAAAATAAGCCCAAAGGGAGTACAAGGAAGGAGATAATAAAGATCAGAGCGGAAATAAATGAAATAGAAACCAGAAAAACAATACAAAAGATCAATGAATCCAAGAGTTGGTTCTTAGAGAAGATAAACAAAATTGACAAACCTTTAGCCAGACTCATTAAAAAAAAGAGAGAGAGGACCCAAATTAATAAAATCAGTAATGAAAGAGGAGAAGTGACAACAGACACTGCAGAGATACAAAAAATCCTAAGAAATTTCTATGAGCAACTGTATGCCAACAAATTTGACAACCTGGAAGAAATGGACAATTTCCTAGATGCATACAACCTCCCAAGGCTAACTCAAGAGGAGACAGAAAACCTGAATAGACTGATTACCACCAAGGAAATTGAATCAGTAATCAACAATCTCCCAACAAACAAAAGCCCTGGACCAGATGGCTTTACAGGTGAATTTTACAGAGCGTTCCAAAAAGAATTGTCACCTATTCTCCTCAAACTCTTCCAAAAAATCCAGAGGGAGGGAAGACTCCCAAACACTTTTTACGAAGCCACTATCACCCTGATCCCAAAATCAGACAAAGACACCACAAAAAAAGAAAACTACAGGCCGATATCGCTAATGAACATAGATGCAAAAATCCTCAACAAAATACTAGCAAACAGAATTCAGCAATATATTAAAAAGATTATACACCATGATCAAGTGGGATTCATCCCTGGTATGCAAGGGTGGTTCAACATCCGCAAATCAATTAATGTGATACACCACATTAACAAAATGAAAAATAAAAATCATATGATCATATCAATTGACGCAGAAAAAGCATTTGATAAAATTCAGCAGCCATTCATGATAAAAACCCTTAAGAAAGTGGGAATAGAGGGATCATATCTCAACATAATAAAGGCCATATATGATAGACCCACAGCTAACATCATACTCAATGGGGAAAAACTAAAACCATTCCCCTTAAAATCAGGAACAAGGCAAGGCTGCCCACTTTCTCCACTTCTATTCAACATAGTGCTGGAAGTTCTAGCCACAGCAATCAGACAAGAAAAAGAAATAAAAGGCATCCAAATCGGTAAGGAGGAAGTAAAACTGTCATTATATGCAGATGATATGATACTATATTTGGAGAACCCTAAAGACTCCACCAAGAAACTATTAGAGCTGATAGATGAATTTAGTAAAGTAGCAGGATACAAAATTAATATTCAGAAATCAGTTGCATTTGTATATACCAATAATAAAACATCAGAAGGAGAAATTAAAAAAGCAATTCCGTTTACAATTGCTCCAAAGACTATAAAATACCTGGGAATAAATTTAACCAAAGAAGTAAAAGATCTGTACTCAGAAAATTATAAGACACTGAAGAAAGAAATGAAAGAAGATACAAATAGATGGAAACACATACCATGTTCATGGATAGGAAGAATTAATATAGTTAAAATGTCCATACTGCCTAAGGCAATATATATATTCAACGCAATTCCTATCAAACTACCAACGACATTTTTCACAGAAATAGAACATATAATCCTAAAATTTATATGGGATAACAAAAGACCCCGGATATCTTCAACAATCTTGAGAAATAAGAACAAAGTGGGAGGTATAACAATACCTGACTTCAAATTATACTACAAGGCTACAGTAATCAAAACAGCATGGTACTGGCATAAAAACAGACCCATAGATCAATGGAACAGAATAGAGAGTCCAGAAATAAATCCATGCCTATATGGCCACTTAATCTATGACAATGGAAGCAAGAATGTACGGTGGGGTAAAGACAGTCTATTCAATAAATGGTGCTGGGAAACTTGGACAGACACATGCAAAAAGATGAAGCTGGATCACCTCCTTACACCACATACAAAAATAAATTCAAAATGGCTTAAAGATTTAAATGTAAGATCTGAAACCATAAAATTCCTAGAAGAAAATATAGGAAGAAACTTCACAGACATTACCCGGAGTAAGATTTTTACTGATATATCCCCTCGCGCGAGGGAAGTAAGAGGAAAAATAAACATGTGGGATTACATCAAACTAAAAAGCTTTTTCACAGCAAAGGAAACCATCAATAAAACAAAAAGGGATCCTACTGATTGGGAAAAGATATTTGCCAATGATATATCTGATAAGGGGTTAATATCACAAATTTATAAAAAACTCACTCAACTCAACTCCAAAAAAACAAACAACCCAATTAAAAAATGGGCAGAGGACATGAAGAGACATTTTTCTAAAAAGGACACACAGATGGCAAACAGACATATGAAGAAATGTTCAACCTCACTAACCATTAGAGAAATGCAAATAAAAACCACAATGAGATACCACCTCACCCCAGTCAGGATGGCTATCATCAATAAATCAACAAACAACAAGTGCTGGCGTGGATGCGGAGAAAAGGGAACGCTGGTGCACTGTTGGTGGGAATGCAGATTGGTGCAGCCACTATGGAAAACAGTTTGGAGATATCTCAAAAATCTGAAAATGGAACTACCTTATGATCCAGCAATCCCACTCCTAGGTATCTATCCGGAGAAATCCAAAACTCCAATTCAAAAATCTTTATGCACTCCTATGTTTATTGCAGCACTATATACAATAGCCAAGACCTGGAAACAACCGAAATGCCCATCAGTAGATGACTGGATTAAGAAACTGTGGTACATTTATACAATGGAGTATTACGCAGCCATAAAGAAGAAAGAAATCTTACCATTTGCAACAACATGGATGGACCTAGAGAACATTATGTTAAGTGAAATAAGTCAGAAAGAGAAAGACAAATACCATATGATCTCACTTATATGTGGAATCTAAAGAAAAGAATAAGTGAATGAACTAATCAGAAACAGTTTTGGAAAAATGGAGGAAAAACTGAGGGTTGCTAGATGGGCAGGGGGGTGGGGATAAGGGGAAGGTGAGAGGTTTTGGGAACGTACAGAGGGATAGTGGATGGGGGGAGGGGGGTTCACACAGTGTGAGGGATATAAATGATAAATGTCTAAGTTTTGCTTTGTCTTGTGCACCTGAAACTAATTAATAAAAAAAAAAAAAAAAAAAAAAAAAAAAAAAAAAAAAAAAAAAAATCAATGACAAAGAAAGAATCCTCAAGGCAGCCAGAGAAAAGAGATGGTAACCTACAAAGGAAAGCCCATTAGATTACCATCAGATTTTTCAGCAGAAACTCCACAAGCCAGGAGGGAGTGGGACCAAATATTCAAACTATTGAAAGAGAGAAATTGTGAGCCAAGAATAATATACCCAGCAAAAATATCCTTTAGATATGAAGGAGGAATAAAGACCTTTCCAGACATACAGAAGCTGAGGGAATTTTTTAATACACGACCTGCACTACAAGAAATACTAAAGGAGGCTATTCAACCACCATCAACAGGGACAATTTGTGGCAACCAAAACATAAAAAGGGGGAGAGCAAAGGCCTGAACCAGAATATGGGAATGGAGAAAGTAAGCATGCTGAAGAAAATGGAAAACTCTAAATATCGAACTTTCTTTTACATAAACTTAATGGTAACCACTCAAAAAAAAAAAAAAAAAAAAAAGAAAAAAAAATCCAGAACTGAAATATATACTATAATAAAAGAAGAAACAGAGGGAAAAATCATAGAATACCACCACACAGAAATAATACACAACAGCAAAAAGGCAAAGAAACAATGGCAACACAGTCTTACCAGAAAACTAAAGATACAATGATAGGAAATCTTCACATATCAATAATCACCCTAAATGTAAATGGACTGAACTCACCAATAAAAGGGCACAGAGTAGCAGATTGGATCAAAAAACTAAACCCATATGCTGTCTCCAAGAGACACATCTCAGCTACTAGGACAAACATAGACTCAAAGTGAAAGGGTGGAAATTGACACTCCAAGCAAATGGTATCCAGAGAAAATCAGGTGTAGCCATACTGATATCAGATGAAACAGACTTCAATGTGAAAAAGGTAACAAGAGACAAAGATGGACATTTCATAATGGTAAAGGGGACTATACAACAAGAAGACATAACAATCATCAATACTTATGCCCCCAATCAGGGAGCACCAAAATATACCAAGCAACTACTAACAGAACTAAGAAATCGACCAAAACACAATTATACTAGGGGACCTAAATACATCATTGACAGCTATGAATAGATCATCCAAACAGAAAATAAATAATGAAATAGCAGCCCTAAATGGCACGTTAGATGAAATGGGCATAACTGACATTTACAGAGCACTTCAATCTAAAATATCAGACTATACATTTTTTTCTAGTGTACATGGAAGTTCAAAGAGCATTTTATGAATTTGACTCCAAAGGCAAGGAAAGTGAAAGCTAACATAAATGAATGGGACTATATCAAACTTAAAAGCTTCTGCACAGCAAAAGAAACCATCAACAAATAAAGAAACAACCAACTGAATGGGAAAGATTTTTGCTAACAGTGCCTCCAATAAGGGGCTAATATCCAAAATATACAAGGAACTCATGCAACTCAACAACAACAAAACAAACAAACAACACAATTGAAATATGGGCAGAGGACCTGAAGAGACATTTCTCCAAAGAGGACATACAAATGGCAAATAAACATATGAAAAAATGCTCAACATGACTAATCATCAGAGAAATGCAAATAAAAACCACAATGAGATATCACCTCACCCCAGTTAGAATGGCTAACATCAACAAGACAAATAGTAACAAGTGTTGGATAAGCTGTGGAAAAACAGGAATCCTCATACACTGTTGGTGGGAATGCAGATTGATGCAGCTGCTATGGAAGGCAGTGTGAAGATTCCTCAAAAAATTACAAATAGAATTACCATATAACCTAACAATCCCTCTCCTTAGTATCTACCCCAAAAATCTGAAAACATTTATATATAAAGGACAAGTGTGCTCCAATGTTCATTGGAGCTTTATTTATGGTGGCCAGGACATGGAAACAACCAAAATATCCTTTGATAGATGAATGGATAAAGAAGTTGTGGTATATATACACAATGGAATACTATTCGGCAGTAAGAAAAGATGAAATAGGACCATTTGTGACAACTTGGATATATCTTGAGATTATAATTCTAAACGAAATAAGTCAGACTGAAAAAGCAGAGAACCATATGATTTCACTGATATGTGGTATATAAACCAAAAACAACAAAAGGACAAGACAAACAAATAAGAAACAAGAACTCATAGACACAGACAGTAGTTTAGTGGTTATCAGAGGGTCAGAGAGGACAGGGGAGGTAGATGAAGGTAAAGGGGATCAAATATATAGTGATGGAAGGAGAACTGACTGGGTGGTGAACACACAATGTGATTTATAGATGATGTATTACAGAATTGTGCACCTGAAATCTATGTAACTTTACTGACAATTGTCACCCAATAAACTTTAATTAAAAAAAAAAACACAAACAAACATTGGGTATAAGAACCTTAAACTGAGACCTTAAATTTCAAGTTCTGGATTGCTCTGTACAAAAAATTCCTAATCCTTCAACTTTAGTATGTAAATTTCCATTAACATTGAAATGTAAAAATAAAAAAAAAGGGTAATTTCTGAGAAATAGTCAATGCAGTAACACTTGGTCATCACCAACCGCAAGAAACCCTAATAATAATATTTGCATCCTATTTTGCACGTGAAATATTTCAGATATATACAAGTCACATCAAAATTATTTATCAAATCTTCCTTTTTTTCTCCCTGCTCTACCTACTGTCATAGTTGCAAGCCTTTGTTATCTATGCCTGGAGAGTTGCCTGGACTTACACCCACAGTGTCAGCTTGTGATTGTGATTCAGTCAGTTCAAGGTGCTGACAGCAGAGATATTTTTAAGCACACACCAAATCATCTTAGTTTCTATCTGGAACCCATCAACCGCTTGCCAAAGGCTTCAGATTAAATTCCACAGTAGTCAACATGGCATCATAGGTGATCCTAGAACACTGTCTTTAAACCCTTCACTCACCATACCATCTTTTCACATCACTTACTCTCTTACAATTTTCTATTTGCTTGCTTGCCTCACTATGTAACCCTGTTGAAGAGAATGCATGTATCTAATTCTGTAATATGAGTAAATACTTAGTGCTTATGATTGAATAAATGGATAAGAAGATTAACTGATTTGAAAGAAAAATTTGTCATTTTGTTTTTCTCAGTATTTTTCACATGATGAAGGGGAACTGAATATGAGACTCCCAAATGTGTCATTTTGACATGTGGATCACTTTGTGCTGTCGTCAATCAAGACCCCACAGACTCAGAAAAAAATTTTACCTCCACCTTAATTGACAAAAAGAACTTAAACTTTTATATATTGAGTTTTAATTTACATACAACAAAATGTGGAGATTTTAAGTGCACAGCTCAATGAATTTTCACAAATGGATAAATCGTTATAATTAAAACGTAGAATATTTCCACCACTTCAAGAAACTTCCTTGGCTCCATTCTTATTCCCAGTCCCAGGAAACCACAGTTCTGGTTTCCATCATATAGTTTAAGTTGTCTGTTCTAGAAGTTCATATAAATTAAATGATAGAATATGTCTATTTCTGTACTACTCTTTGTGTGTGCTCGTTCATGCAACATAACCATTTTGATTTTAATCCATTCTGTTGCATATGTCAGTAATTCATTTCTTTTCATTGTTGATTAGTACTCCCTTGTTTATCTTTCACCTATTTATGACTTTATAGGTTGTTTCCAGTTGTGACTATTATGAATAAAACTGCTTTGAATATTTTTATTGAGTTGTTTGTTATTACTTCGTTATTAATATTATGATGGTAGTTCTTTATATGTTCTATATTTTTTGTCAGATACATGCATCACAAACATTTTCTCCGAGTTCCTGGCTTAGCTTTCAATTTTCTTAAATATGACTATTGACGAGCAGATCTTTATTTTATTTTACTTTGATAAAGTACCTGACCCTATGTTATACTCAGAATTCTCAGAACCTATATAGAAATAGTGGATTGTTCATAAAATAAATTTTTGTTTTGTTTCTTAAACCAAAATTTGACATATAGCCTCAATTTTTGTATGCCATGCATTAATATCATTTTATTCTTAATTTTATTTAGACTATTATAACATATTTGCTTAGATTTTATTAAAAATAAAATAAAATAACTAAACTGCACCAAGAACTGAAACCAACTTCAAGGAATCCATTCAGATTTGGGATTTTCAAAGTTAGGTAACCTATAAAAATCAGAAGACATTGTATAAAAATTATAATATATCTATTTGCTTTACTTTATATAGTTCCATGATATATTATGACTATAGATGATCCTCAACCCACTTCTTATATTTTGTTTGTAATATGAATGGTGATTAAAAGTAATTTCACACAAAAATGGTAAATATACCAAAATAAATTTTGAAGTGGGTAATTTTAGACAGATTTTATCAATTTTCAGAGGTGGGTTACTATAGAAAGAATACAGAGAAACCATATTTTATTCCTGGAGCTCCATTAAACTAGCCCTGAGGCCATGGGGGTCCTGTAGCTTTCCTTGGTTCTTATGTTCCCAACTATAAAATGAAGGCAGAATTCTCCCAGGCACAGGTACTGGGATAATTTTGGTAGTCACGTTGTGGAAAAATGGCTATTTTCTGTGTTCTACTGCATGTAAATGTAGCATTGATTCCTGATATGTGATTGGCATGTTCAGGTAAGTTTTAACACTTACTATCTTTTGCAGAGAATTATTAAAAACCCAAATGTACCATTCCCTTGAATAGTAAGAGTTGGAAAATGAATGTATTTACTGAAGATAACCCCCGTACTACGATTACGAGCTCTAAGATACATATGCTTATGAAATTAAAATATAGTTTTTGATGAAAATAAAGTTAAAAATGTACACAGAAAGCAATGTTTTAGGAAAATAGACACATGCATAACTCTTGGTGATTATACACATGCTCCTTTGTTGCAGACAGCTGTCAAAGACACACTTAAATATACAATACACCAAATATTCATGTAAGAATATTGTGACTGGGGAAGAGAACATCTTTATGCCAGTTCTTGAGTTTTTAGTCATTTATTAATAATTACAGGAAATATATTAGCTACTACTGCGTTCTCTTTTTCATACTTAAGTAAATATCCTTTAAGATTATCCTGAAGGACTCTTCTCTTCTTCAAAATTTGTTCACTTAGGCAGCTCAAGAAAAGGAAGAACTTCAAGGTAGAGTGCATGTACTTGAATCAAAGGTAAGAGGAGTCAGGAGAAACGTTTGTGGGGAGGGCTCATTAGGTCAAGTCTATCGTATTGAACTGGAAAACAATAAAAATGCTATAAAATATAAATCACATTAATTTTGCCTGTATCTCTTTTATACTTTTTATATCCTACCAGGTCTTAAAGAGTTTTGTTTTGTTTTGTTTTGTTTTTTCTTTATCAGGGTATTATCTTAATATTACCCCCTTTTTCTTTGAAAATCAAAACAAAATGTGATGTATCACTTGTCGAACAAGTACAAGTTGGGTTTGGGGTGAGGAATCTTCCTTTGATAAGAACTAGAATAAAGCTGGAAGATATTTTAATATTAGAACTAAAAGTTTCTGAAAATGTGTGCTCTGCATTTGAAAATGACAATGCAAAAGAGGTAAAGACTATTATCTATGGTAGATGGACACAGACTTTGGAAACTATTAAATGAACAGTATTTTCTATAAGATCTTCCAAAGTTATATTGGCCAGCCACAATAATAACAATTAATTTTATGGTTATTTATGTAATCTAAAAATATATTAATCCATCTTAGCATAAATTCTGAAACACTTTTAAAATTTACATCCGTCACAGAGCAATCACTGCATGCAGGCCTTCCACAGAGTAAGAATATGGAGTGGGTTTTCATATCTATCTCCAGTTTGTCTGTATTGAAGAGATGGTGGTAATTCCTAAACTCGTCTTTCCTGGATACTCCGTTCTAACCCCCTCCTTGGCTCAATTACTGAATGCATGGAGCAGTGTCCTTGTGTACATTTTCAAGGTACAGCATATGATTCAGTCTTCTTACATGATTCTCTTCATGTGAGTCTTTACTCAATGACATCCCTCAAAACGTTGGCTCTAGCTCTCTAATTTGCCACTGTTCTTCCCACTCTAAAGCTGACTGTCCTTTATCTGCATTCTCTCTGCCAGCAGAAGCATTGAGCTGTATAGTGGCAATAGGAAAATAGTTAAATACCTTTGGTCAAATGAGGCATTTTACCTCTGTCTTACTGCTTCTGTAGCCCTTTATTTGTATCACATTTCCTATTACTTAATTTCAAAATATTAGTCTATTGCTTATGAACATATTTTCCTTTTCCTTTAGAACATGGGATTCTCAGGACAAAGACTGTGTCCTGTTAATATTGGTATATTCAGTATCTATTATACTGCTTGGATCTCAGGAACAGCTGAATAATTCCCTGTTATGTTGACTGTATCAGCCTTGATAACTTTTATTTTCTCTTCCAGCCACAGCTTGGGCATGGGACTTAGGGAAGGGAAGGTGTACTTCTGCCTTGCAAATATGTTTCATAATGAAGGTCAAGAAGAAAAGGAAAGAATGTAACATTCTAAGTGCAGCTGGTCAAAAAGGAAGTCTTTATCTTCCTCTTTCTCTCTCTCCCTTGCTCTCTCCTTCCTTCCCTCCCTTCTTTCCTCTCGTCTGTTCATGTGTCAATATAGCTTTCTCTTATGTCAGAAAGAATATTCTGTATTAACCAATTCGACAAAAATTGTTCATATTACATAATTATAAAGGAGGGTGTGTGTGTTATCAATGGCAAAATCTGTCCATTTACTCTAAACTAAAACTTCAAACCATCAACACTTATGATTAGGTAACCATTGTTTTATGGCGGGTGTGGGGTGGGGGGGAGGCTCACAGTGTTAACTGATTATTTGACATTTCCCTAAATGACAAATGGTGGGAACATGGCATGGAATCCAATTTCTAAGGACAGCTTTTCAGTTAATGATTTGTTTGAAAAACCTACATTGATGGTCAACTCAGAATAGGAACACAGACCCCAGCTTATACTGCCGTTGGTTTGTCCTCGATTCATCCAGTAAGCAATGGGCGAGGTTCGAAGAATTGATCTCTATTGATTTACAATAAAATAGCAACATATCCCAACGTTAAAAAGATTTATGTTTTTATTCAGTGTTTATGTTGATACCTTAAGTA
This sequence comes from Rhinolophus sinicus, assembly GCF_057876585.1. Classification (NCBI taxonomy): domain Eukaryota; kingdom Metazoa; phylum Chordata; class Mammalia; order Chiroptera; family Rhinolophidae; genus Rhinolophus; species Rhinolophus sinicus. The sequence goes on from NC_142504.1 coordinate 25,084,172, forward strand.
GCAAGCACATCGCACATCGCTGTGAAGTGACAAGACCAAATGCACTTTGGCAGAGCTTCAGTATAAAAATGAGAAGGTGTTGATTTCATTACCACTCCAGCAATGCATTTGAAAGAGTGTCAATGACTATTAATGGCCTAGTCCTCAGCCAGGAGAATGCCTGAAGTCAGTGAAAGTGGTGTTTTATCTGCTCTTAAACATGAGAAAAAGAGAGCCTCCTACAGTTGCTTTTGTAAGTGCCTTTCCTGCTCTACAAATAATCACATCCCCCACTTAACTGAGCTTTTAAAAATGTTTAAACTCAAGGCAAACCCAATTTCTCCACTCTGGAGGTTTTGCCCCTTCTTTTTCTTTTATAACAACTAACACATTTGGCTTTAGTCAAAAAGTAGTTCTGAAAGTCAATGAGAGCAAAATTATTTTGAGAAGGAACTTTTGGCTCTTCAGTTTGGTAATACAGGACTTATAGAACTCCATTGTTTTAAACGTAATTTTACAATGTTACTTAGTTCCTGTTTTTATTTATTTTTTAGAGATACAGATGAGTCTAAACAACCTTATGATGGAATGTATGTTTCTGATGCCGACATAGTTTCAGGGTTTTTTTTGTTTGTTTTTTTTTCCCTCAAACTAGGTTTTTTTGTTTTTTATTTTTGTTTTTTTTCCTTTTGGTCCCTAGAGGGTCCTAAATCAACAAGTTATTAGATGAGGAATGGAAGCTTCTGTTTCAGAAAATACAACTGCAGCTAGAAAACAGAAAACAGATGCCAATTATTTGCCAGTGGCTGATGGAAAACAAAACATTTTATGACATTTACTTTGCCTTAGCAGAGCTGCCACTGATGCCAAAGAAATATAAACTGGTCAAATTACCAGCAGCCGGTTTTGAAACGTGGGGTATTATAATTTGGAACCTTGCTCTACATTTGGCCATTCTGTGACACATATATATTTTTAAACATTGATTCTCCCTTCAACTTAATGTTTTAACAGCTATATAAGAAAACTTATGTGTAATTGATATGTGTAATTAAATATTTGGTAGATTTCCATATTTTATTGCATTATCTACTAATTGCAATTGCTTTTTTACATAGGGATACAGATAATTTTCATGTTTACTAATTGAAAGTGACTTCCTTAACATAAATTTTTATTTCATGTGACAAAAGTTTCAAATTAAATATCTTTCTTACATTGAATTCAGCTGAACTATTCATTGCTAATGTGATGTCACAAGCAATGTTTAAGTATTTTTTCCCTAGTAGTTAACAGACTTAATTTAGTCACAATCAATATCCATCTAGCCTCGCAAAAATAGAAATGTTCCATAAATACGTTTAGATTAAATGTTTCATCTTTGTGACACATTTCTGAATAAATACCTCAGGCTGACTTTACTGAAACTAGCAGTTATGTCAGATAAGTTTCTGCTTTCGTCAGCCATGATCTAGATATACAAACAAAGTCTTTTGGAAATCTTATGAAATGTGTGCCTAGTCTTCCTTTTCTTCATAGTGATTTGAGCTGTTTTAGGGTGTTAAAAAAAAAAAAGCAATTAATGCACTTCCCTTGATAGTATAGAGTTACTGCAAGTAATGGCGTTATAAAATCTGTCATAAGTGTCTGTATTACCTCAAGGAGTGTCCTGAGTGACTAAGAAGCGAACTAAGTTAGGGGTAGCACTTATATCACTGAGTATTTGTTGAAAATACAAGCTCTAAAATGATGACCCAAGTGACTCAAGGAACACCATGCTTCTCAATTTTTAATATGCACATGAATCACCAGGGATCTTGTCCAAAGCAGGTTCTGATTCAGGAATTCTGGGGTGGGTTTCAAGATTCTACATTTGAACAAGTTCCCATGTGATAACTTCAAAGCAACTCATCAGTGGACCGCGCTTTTAAAGGCAAGAGTGTAATGACCTGAGGTGGGGCCATTCTTCATGGAACACTAGCAATTTTCTTAAGTAGTCATAGCCAGTCTCAACTTTCAAGGTGACGAGCTTGCAGTCAGACCTTGAAAAATCCTGGTCCAGCCCATCTCATGAGTAACGTCTGCTATCAACCTGTCTCCTGGTGCCAGTGTAATGTGTGGATGCTGAATAATGGAATAGGTAAGACACGTACCTTCTCTTTGTTAGATTTAACAATACTAAGACCTTTTGTGGTGTGTGTGTGTGTGTGTGTGTGTGTGTACGCGCGCGCGCGCGCGCGCACATATGTTTGTGTGGAGAGAAAAATCTAGAGGCAAAGCAATATGAAAACATTATATCATGATTAGAAAAAAGGAAACATATAATTGCACCCTGAGATATGACCCAAATGAGCAGCACATCTAGTTCCCATTAGCATGTCTTCCTAGCTTAGGCATCAATCACACTGAATATCTGGTAACTATCATAGCAAAGGAAAAGAAAACTATTTGCATTTATTTTCCCACCCATTCTCCTGAGCAATAGAATCTATAAAGGGAATGTATTCTAGATAATATTTTAACAACCTTCATTTAGCTCGCACTTAGCTAACGCAATGGTAAGCCCATCGCTCCTATTTCACTTCATCTCCAGTCAGAGGAAACCTTCCTATCACCTCAAAACCATGGGAGCCATTCCATTGAGTCTGAGGAACTTAGATTACACTCTTTGAAGCCCTACTCCCACTCTATCACACCTCCCAAACACCTGGGACAAATTCATTGTTGTTTCTTCAGTAGACAGGAATCTGGCACATTTTCTGTCTAGCTAGGGAGCAGCTGGCAGGATGTCACAGCCAATTGAGGGGGAAGCATTGAATATCCTTTTGAAAGATTCAGGACTTCTGCACCACATCACACTCCTCCCACCCTCCCTCCAGTCCCCAAGTACTTATCCTTCCACACATACATTTCTTCCCTTTTTATTCATTGTGCTCAGTCTGAACTCATAACTACTGCTTAAAATGTTGCACTTGTCTTCTAATTAGTCTGCCCATCTCATGTTTTCATAAACTTAAATAAGAGTGTCTCATTACTACTCCAAAACTCTATCATTTGTCTGCTTAATAATCTTCATTGGCCCCATTTAGCCACAAGAACAAGTCTGAGTTCCATGCCCAGTCATGAAAGGTTGTCCATAAAATACAGCCACAATATTTTTTGAACTTCCAAAACGTTGGCCCCTATCGTGTCCCAAATAATCCATACATATTATCATGCCTGCTTAGGTTTTACTGGCTTTCCAACAAGTTATCTATAACCTAAACACTTCTCCATTAATTCTTCCTTGAAGCCTTCACTGGTCATTCCAGTACTCACTGATTTCTCCCACAGCAGTTATTACTATTCATTTTGTTACTTGTTCATATGCTACTCATTACTACTACTACTATTACTACTCATTTTGTTACTTGGTCAAATCCCATTTGTGGGATTTTGTTCTGTTGTTATTTGCTTTTTAAATGTTGTTTGTTATATTCAAGACTCTGTATATATATGGTTTGAGTGAGTAGGCATTGGAGTCAGTCTGGATTTGAGGCTTAATGCGTGAATGCTAATTCTCATCCTCTGTAAATTGGCGATGAAATCATCCAGTTTTTCCAGAATTAGTGTGGGGTTTCAGAAATAAAAAAATGTAAAATACCTAGAAAAGCTCCAGAAATATGGTTTTCTTAGAAAATATTAGCCTTAATTAAATCTTGATATTAACAGATACTAAGGACATTGCAAGATATGACATATATCCATCATAGTACTTAGAAGAATGTTCTGTACAGAGTGGACATACCAAAGTATTTCTTTCATTTGATGTGAGTTAACTTCTCTGAATTAAACGTTAACTTGTAGCTAAGGAGCTTGTGTGGTAGAAGTTCTGGCCAATTTATTGTGTATCTATTGTTCTTGGAAAGAAATTCTTCTATGGCTATATGTACCCTATGCATGGCTTCTGTGCTTTTGAGATTCTGTCGTTTATTTGACATGATTGTACCTTTCATTGTCATTCTTCTTAGCGCACAGACTATAAGGTCATTTTAAATAAATTATTAACTGGAATCAGAAGAAAATTTAAAGATGATCGTACCATTCATAGTCACTCTTTATTAGCTCACAGAATATAAGATCATTTCAAATAAACTATTAATTGGAATCAGAAGAAAATTTAAAAATTGATCTTACAAATCACTTTGTTCTCTAGAAATACATAACTACTCTAGGTTTGACCTAAACTGTGATCATAAATAGGCTAACCATAAGCCTTTAGGGGGTAAATATAATATTGTCAATACAAACATCACAAAGTTTGGCACATGGTACACATTAAAAATAATGTATTGAATGAGGGAATGAATGCCTTAATTCTAATTAAGTTCCTATGAACCTCTATAATAGATTTGCCTTTCTGAAGGATTGTTGAATGCTTTCTAATTTTTTATTGACCAAAATGATTTAAATATATTAATAAATATATTTACTCATTAATTATATAAATATTTATTTATCCTGTCATATGGTAGAGTATGTGTTAGTGTAGAAATAGGGAAATTAAGTCTGAATACCTGCCATCAAAAATGGCTTAGCAGTGGCAGTAGTGAGCTCTCATCACTGAGTCTATTTTTTTTAAGAGAAGATCCATAAAATATTTTGATTATAACTAATATTAGATCTCTTGATTTATGTATTGCTGATAATATATTTTGCTTCATCAAATTCTTAAATGTCTTACTCTTAAACACCTGGCCATTAATTACGTAGCAGAATTTCCATGACAGGGCTTTAAACTTAACTGAAGACATGTGATTTCTACTACATGTAGTTTTCAATACCATTGTCTGTAAAGCACTGCCAAAGTACTAGAACTTTTATGGCAAATTATGGATCTAAGAATGTCTTATAAATACCTTTTCAGACCTTCTCTTGAAGATGTACATATTTTAAAAGACCTGTTAACAAGAACATGTTTTCGACATCTATAAACATCTAAACAAATTAACATGCCCAGTGGAACTGATGGGTATTAATGCTCAAAGCACCCACTTGCCTCAAACCTAAATACTATGTAGATTTTTAATCTATTTTTGAACTATATTTCTCTGGAAGATCTGGAGCCTTCCTTCATTTTTTCATTACTCAACTAGAAATCCACTGAGGTCAAATCGTACACCTGAAGCTAACAACCTCTTTTCCTCTGTTTACTTCATTAAGCTGTAACTTGATTTATAATCAGCACAATTTTCTTCAGACAGAGATTAAACACAATATATTTGTTAGATTTACTCCATAAAGAGTGAGTCCAATTTTATCATACTGAAAATTTCCAGTGGACTGTATAACAGCCATCAACATCAATAAAAATGTTCACTTAATTTTTGAAATGAAAAATATATATTTTAAAGAAAAAGATAATCTCAAATCAGTAACTTTGTGCCTTAAGAATATAGTACAAGAAGAGAAAATTAAACCCAAAGAAAGCAGAATGAAAGAAAAACTAAACATTAGAACAGAAATTAGTGAAACAGAGAAAAGAGCAAGTCAATAGAGAAAAACAATGAAACTGAAAGCTGGTTCTTCAGGAAAACAAAAAATTAATTGACAAAACATTATCTAGACTGACCAAGAGAAAAAGAGACAGGCAAATTATTAAAATCAGAAATGAAAGATGGCATATCACTATGAATTTTCAGAAATTAAAAGCATTATAAAGGAACATGGAAAACTTTATATTGATAATGTAGATGACTTAAATGAAATAGACAAAGTCCTAGAAAGAAAGAAATTATCTAAATTGACAAAAGAAGAAATGAAAATTCTGACCAGACTTATAGAAAGTAAAGGACTTAAATTGGTACTTAAAATGCCCCCAACCAAGCAAAACTCAGGTTCAGATGATTTTACTGGTAAATTTTATCAAAATCTAAAATAGAGATATAAATCATCCACAAACTCTTACAAAATTCAAAGGCTAAGACATTTCTCATCTCATTCTGTGCAACCAATGTTGGCACAATGCTAAAACCAGATAAAGATAGCACAAGAAAAGAAAACAAATACCAATGTTTCTCATGAATACGGAACAAAAAACTAACAAAATATAGCAATCCATAATTTAGCAGCATATAAAAATATACATCATAACCAAGCAGAATTTGTCCCAAGGGCACAAGGATAATTTAATTTTCAAAAATCAATTAATGAAATACAATATCCATATATCAAAGGATAAACCCCATAGGCTCATCTCTATAAATTCCAAAAAAGCATTTTAACAAATCCAACATTCATTTGTGATTTTAAAAAATGAAATTGCTCAACAAACTAGGAATAGAAGGAAACTTCCCCAATCTGATAAAGGACATGCATGAAAAACTGTCACTGACCTTATATGTAATGCTAGAAAAGTAAATGCTCTCTCATTAAGATTAGAAATAAGACAGCAATGTCTATTCTTGTCACTTTTATTCAACAATGTATTGGAAGTTCTAACTGGTGCAATCAGGCAAAAAAAAAAAAAAAAGAAAGAAGAGACATCTTCTGTGGAATGAAAGCAACAAAACTGTCTTGATTTGTTAACAACATGATGCTATATATAGAAAATTCTAAGGAATTAAGAAAACTAATATAATTCATAAACGTATGCAACAAAGTCACAAAATACAAGTTCAACATATAAACATCAATCATAGCAATGAACTAGCAATGAACAATCCAAAACTGAAATTCAGAAGAATTTATTAAAGAGGCTTTCTTCTCTCCATTGTGTTTTTGACTCCTTTGTTGAAAATTATCTGCCCATATATATGTGGGTTTATTTCTGCGTTCTCAATTCTGTTCCATTGGTATGTGTGTCTGTTTTTCTGTTGGTACCATCTGTTTTGATTATTCTCACTTTATAGTACAAATTGAAGTCAAGGAGTGTGATACCTTCAGTATTGTTCTTTTTCTTAGGATTGCTTTGGCTGTTTGGTTTCTTTTGTGATTCCATAGAAATCTGGTGATTTTTTTGTTCTTTTTCTTTAAAAATTGCCATTGGGATACTGATGCGGATTGCATTAAATCTGTATATTGTTTGGGATAATACCATGGTTCCCCGAAAATAAGACCTAGCTGGACCATCAGCTCCAATGCATCTTTTGGAGCAAAAATTAATATAAGACCTGGTATTGTATTATATTATATTATATTATATTATATTATATTATATTATATTATATTATATTATATTACATTACATTACATTATATTATATTAGATTAGACCCGGTCTTATATTACATTATATTAAAATAAGACTGGGTCTTATATTAATTTTTGCTACAAAAGATGCATTAGAACTGATAGTCTGGTTAGGTCCTATTTTCGGGGAAACACAGTATGGCCCTTTTAATTATGTTGATTCTTCCAATCCATGGACATAGAATACCTTTCTATTTCTTTGTGTCTTCTTCAATTTATTTTAAGAATGTAATAGTTGTCAGTGTATAAGTCCTTCACATACTTTGTTAAGTTTATTCCTAGGTATTTTATTCTCTTTGTTGCAATTGCGAAATGAATTATATTTTTTTCACTTATTTTTCTGAAATTTTATTGGTCGTATATTGGAATGCAATTAATTTTTCTACATTGATTTTCCATCCTGCAACTTCACTGCATTTGTATATTTTTTCTAATAGTTTTTGGTGGAGTCTTCAGGGTTTTCTATATAAAGAATCATGTCATCTGAAAAAGCAGTGACAATTTAACTTCTTCATTCTCAATTTGGATGCCTTTATTTCTTTCTCTTGCCTGAATGCTCTTGTTAGGACTTCAAATACTATGTTGAATAACTGTGGTGACAGGGGCATTCCTGTTTTGCTCACGTTTTTAGAGGAATAACTTTCAGTTTTTAACCATTAAGTATGTCATTAGCTGAGTGTTTGTCATGTATGTCCTTTATAATGTTGAGATACTTTCCTTCTATACTCATTTTATTGAGTGTTTTAATCATAATAGGATATAGTATCTTGTCAAATCTTCTTTCTGTATCTATTGTATAATCATATCATTTTTAACTTTTATTTTGTTTACGTGGTATATCACATTGATCAATTTGCATATGTTGAACCATTCTTGTGCCCCTGAACTGAACCCCGCTTTGGTCATGATGTGCAATCTTTTTAATGTATATTTGTATTCAATTTGCTAGTATTTTGTTTAGGATTTTTGTGTCTATATTCATCAGAGATATGGTCTGTAGATTTATATTTTCAAGATATCCTTACCAGGTTTTGATATCAGGATAATGTTAGCCTCATAAAAAGAGCGAGGAAGTGGAAAATTGGAAAGCCATGTGCAAAAGATTGAAAGTAGACTGCTATCTGTCACTATACACAAAAAACAACTCAAAATGGATCAAAGACCTAAACCTGAAGAAAGCACAGGTACTAAACTTATGGACGTTGGGTTCAGAGAGCATTTTATGAATTTGATCACAAAGGCAAGGGTAGCAAAAGCAAAAAAATAGATGAATGGGATTATATCAAACTAAAAAGCTTCTTCACAGCAAAGAAACCATTAACAAGACAAAGGGGCAACCAACTGAATGGGAGAAGATATTTTTAAAAACATGTCTGATAAGAAGCTAATATCAAAAATATATAAAGAACCCATACAACTCAACAAGAAAAAAACACACAATCCAATTAAAAAATGAACAGAGAACTGGAACAGACACTTCTCTCGAGAATACAGGCAAATGGCCAACCAATGTATGAAAAAATGCTCAACTTGACTAGCTATCAGGGAAACACAGATCAAAACCACACAGTGAGTTATTACCTCACACCGGTTAGATTGGCTATCATCAACAAGTCAAATAATAATGTTGGAGAGGTTGTGGAGAAAAAGGAACCCTCATACTGGTGAGAATGTAAATTGGCACAGCCACTATGGAAAATAGTATGGAGATTCTTCCAAAAATTAAGAATACAATTACCATACGACCCAGCATTCCCTCTGCTGGGTATCTACCCCCAAAATCTGAAAACATTTATCTGTAAATATATATATATATATATATATATCCTGATTCCATTGCAGCAGTATTCACAGTGGCCAACACATGGAAACAACCAAAGTGTCTTTCAATAGACGATTGGATAAAGAAGATGTGGTATATATACACAATGAATATTACTCGGCCACAAGAAAAGATGAAATAGTGCCATTTGCAACAACATGGAAGGATCTTGAGATTATCATGCTAAATGAAATAAGTCAGAAAAAGTCGAGAACTGCATGACTTCACTCATATGTGGCATATAAACCAGAAAGCAACAAACAAGACAAACAAAGAAACAAAAACTCAAAGACACAAACAATAGTACAGAGTCAAAGCGTGTGCCATCTGTACCCTTTGTGCCACTCCTATGTCACCAAATGATTTCAGAATCCAAAACAATCAAAAGGAGACCCTGTTAATGATGCTAAGTACATTTTGAATCAAATCCTTGACCAGAATTTCTGAAGAATTCTAAAATTAGCAGATAACTTTACCATCTTCAGGCTGCTCTTGAATATAAGCTAGTCACTGAAAACTACATTTTTGTTTAAAATATTATTCATTTGTAGTCATGTCAACTGATCACTTCTCCCACACACCACGCCACATTTTTGCAATTTAAATAGGAAATAACACAAAGTGAGGTATTGCCACTTACTCCCACCATCCCAGATAACGTTAGTTCTTGATTATGTCTTCATATTTCCATACCTACATGGTTTCTTTGGAATGTACTATATTTCTTATCGCAAAAATCTGCTTTGTATTTTATCTCTATATCCTACTTTCAGATATATGTTTACCACAGTGGCTGTAAAGCTGCTTGATTTTCAAGAAAGAAGACAAATTCACGTGAATCTTTGATGTAAAAAAATCAGGCATATACTGTTTTGTTTTAGTTATTTCAGTGCCCGTAGTAATTTAATTAGCTGGAAGCATGTAATAGTATTTATTGTGTATTTCTAGCTCACAAGTTATTATATAATCATAATGACATTCAGTTTATCTCAACTTGATTTTACTTTTATCAGTATAAATCCCAAGATACTGATAACATTTTATTGAATATTTTAAGACATCAATCTTATATTTTCCTAACAAAGTGCTCAGCTTTTCTTAGTAGGTACTAAGTAAGGTTTAGATAATATCAATATTTCTATATTTTAGTAGGGATTATTATTAATTTTATGTATATGCTCAAAATTCATAAAGCATGTTGCAAATAATGCCTATAAAGCTGAAACCAAGTTATGAAAAATGTAAAGAATTACATTTGAAATAAAGTCAGTTGACCTTAATTGGCAGTTAATTATCTCTATGTTATTAAATATATTAAGGGGCAATAGTAAAGATTTTAACCAATGAAGTATTTTATATTTTTTACTGATTCTGTCACATTTTATAACTTCCTATCAATAAAAAAATAAAAAGAAATACTGGGGGGAAAGAAGTAAATAACATTGAATTCTAGATTAGAAAAAGGTGGGGTAGAGAGGGTAAATTTTCTAATTATCATATTAATGAACAAAAATGACATAGAGAGTATGATTTGAAAAAATACACAGGATAAATGGCAACATTCAGCTCTTTCCAAGGGAAAAAAAATGCTTGTGAAGGGAAGTGCCGTGGCTGAAAACCACACCAATGTGCCATGGAGTGCACATCTGCTCAATACAGGCCCAGCCAAAATCTGCAGGTGTCAAAATGCCAGTAGTATACACAAAATGATGGAAATGGAGACAAATTATCTTTTGAAAAGTACCCATATTCCCAAATTTTGTTAATTCTGCATGTATGAAGATATCATTTGCCTTTTTTCCCTTATCATGTTGTATATGGGGTTTTATAAAAGTCTCCAAATGAACAATGAAAATTGCTTTCTCTGCGATCAACAGAGCAACAAGATGACCAAACTGTCATCTCATCAGTTCTCCTAGGAAATGCTTGAAGAGTACCACCATTATTTTCATTCCTCTTTTAAAAAATGAATTCAAAAGATGAGCTCTCACTATTTGTATAGAACTTTTGAGAAATATTTCTATGCAATGCGCAGAAGACTTAGAAATTTTGTGACTCGTTGGTTCTGTGTTTGTGGACTGTGAAGCCAGTGAGTTACAAATTATAGTTCAGATGCCACTTATCCTCCTGCTTTCAGGTCTGCAAAATAGCTCTAGATGGTTTCGGGAAAATGATACCCTGAATTATTAAAATAAATTTTGTCTCTAATAAGTTCCTTGTTAAGCCATTAAGATGGGCACTGTGTTGAACAGTGATTTGCTATGATACTAGTTTACAACACTGACTATACACATTTTATTTGAGTATATTCTTAAACAGTTTTCTAATAAATATAATATACTTCATATTATTGTAACACTTTAATAAAGTAATTCATGTGCATTCATTTATTCCTCACAAAAATCCTGTGGGATAAAAAGCCTGACATTTTCTTTTAGTATCTAATTACTAACATGGAAAAATATAGTGGTTTGCCTACGTATAAATGGTAATGACAACACTGGAACCAAAGTTTTTTGACTCTTATTCTAGTACTTCTCTTATGCCCTCTGTTTTTATTGCTAAGATATAAAATCTTTGTTTTCATAATGCTCAGTTGTACCATTTATAGATCCATTATGCAATAGTACATAAAGTCACCCATTTCGACATACTATGAAGATTTATACATTGTCTTTTAAACAAGCACAGGCAACAAAACACATACAGTAGTAGTCCATTTACTATGTAAATAAATCAATACATGGATCTAACCATCATTAGAACTTAGAAAAGAAGTTAAAGAAAATCAGATACATAGATTATGGGGGAAAAAGGAATTAACCAACAATTTACACAAACCTGTAACCAGAAATATCTACCTGTATTAGTTTCCTAGGTCTGCCAACACCAAGTTTTATAAACTGGGTGGTTTACAACAGTAGATATTTACTCTCACAGTTCTGTAGACTTGAAGTCCAAAATCAAGATGTTAGCAGGGGCATGTTTCCTCTGAAGACTCTAAGGAAGAATCTTTCTTTGACTATTCCTAGCTTCTGGTGTCTTCAGGAGTCCCTAGGCTTGTGGCAGCATGACTCCAACTGCTGCCTCCATCAGTACAATGCCTTCTTCCTGTGAGTCCTGGTCTGAATCTTCTCTTCTTATAGATGATCAGTCATATTGGATTTAAGGCCTACTCTAATCCAGGGTGAACTCATCCTAACTTAACTAATTATATCTGTAATTATAACTAATTATATCTGGAATCATAACCAGCTACATCTATAAATACTCTATTTCAAAACAAGGTCACATTCTGAAGTTGTGGGTGGACATGAATTTGGGCGGATCAGTATCCATTCCAGTTACAACCCTTGCCATCTGCTTGTAGATACTTCCCTTCCTTCCACAATACCATATTATAGGACACCAACACACTCCATTTAAAATCTTCACTTTACCTCCACAAATTTATTTTTCGTCAAATCCCCATCACTCTAGAGGCCTCCTCCTGCTTCTCAATATAAGCTAACTTGGAAAACTGATCGGGATGCATAACAATAAATACACACGCATGTTTAAGATCTAACCAAATCATTCTTCAGTAACTACATTATAGACTCAAAGACCCATACATTCTCCATTAGAGATGAAGCGGAATCTAAATTAGAATACCAGATAGTGGCAGATGGAAAAAAGGAGAAATATCTTAGGATGAAAATAGCATATTTATGTAAAAGCAGGCAAACAATTCCAGAAACACATAAGTAACTACAATCCGTCTATGTAACTAGCATGCGTTAAGCAATGGTAGCGGTTTATGATGTGATCTCAAGCTGATGTTTGGAAAAAATCACTTGGGTTTTCCCTGGCTACAGCACTATAACAGGCAATTTTCAATGTCACGCTAGGAAAAGAGTGACAAATTTAATACTTTTGTGGAACTTCATTCTTGACTTTCTTCCTCCCACATCCACACTTCAAGTTTCCCATTTTTTGACATGCAGCTGTGTAAAACTGTTCTGTCTCCTCCAAAATCTAGACCTTATCAGCACCACAAGCTAAATGACATATACCATTGTACATACAAGCATCACTGTGCTTTTTTAATTTAAAATCATTTTACTTTCAGCTGTATTTGTGACAGTCTAAGTTTAAATAGCCCGACGTAATGGGCTTTTTCAGTTTTTATACTATAAGCAATACATTATTTTGTAATCATATATATATATATATATATCATGATTACAAAATAATCATATATATATATGATTACAAAATAATATATATATATATATATATATATATGCATATTTTCTTATTCATTTAAGATATTCGAAGGCAGTATCTGGGGCAACATAAATACTGATCAGTTGTTTTTTTGTTGAAAAATGACAAGAGACTTTAATGTTTCAGTTGTGTCTTTTCCCAAACAGCAGTTAGGACATCCCACTCAATTTGATCGTTAGGCACTCTAGAAGTTATTAATGTTCTTCTGTAACTACTAATTGTTCTCCCCATTTCTGGCACATAGAAGGATTGAAATTACTGATCCCTGTGATTGGATGGCACCATGCCATTGAGTTGTGAGCAAAAGACTTATGTGTCACTTATGGACAGGAGCATTTAATTGATAGTATGATACCTTTCACAGCTCTCTTTCATTCTTACTTAGCCTGGGTTCTGGATTAACTCTGATGAGCAGAGTCTCTTGCCAACCTGTATAATATGTATAGCATAAGTGATCAAACATCTTTGTTGTTTAATAGCACAGATATTTGGGTGATGTTTGTTATCATAGAATAGCCTACTCTTTTCTGACTGACATAAGTACTATTTTACATTATTACTTGACTGTATCTAGTAACATATAAAAGCTACTGGGTTATGCATTTATGGGAGTCAATGACAAAAATCTCATACTTGCTTTTATTCTCCCAACTGTAACAACTCTATAGTGACCATATTTTGAGATCATTGGTCAACAATTTTAATAAAAGATAATATTTTCATTTAAAGATAATTTTTATTTTGTTTTGCAAATGAAGCTTTCTCTGCACTATGTCTCTTTTAAGCATTTTCCTTAAATTCTGATTTTTAAATCAGCAAATTCAACCTGTCTATTCAGTTTGCTTTAAGTCTTCAATAATAGTATGGTATAATACGATTCTATTTAATAATTTCAAAACAGTCAAAGGTGCTTAACTTGTATTTTGTTTCAATTTAATACCACTCAATCATAATTAATTTTGATGATCTTTGGCTAAATTAGAAGCAATGGGTAGCTCTGTAGGAAAGGAAAAGCATAAGGGCACCTTACAAAGTGCCCTGTAGTTAACCCCAACTTAATTTAAGACATACTTAATATGTAGCAATAGATCCTGGTAAAATGACAGGTGATTCTCCAAACAGAATAAAAGTAGCAGTTGTATCCCTGCCCAGGCACAGTAAATTTGTGTTAACATGGTGCTTTTCATTAGGCAATCAATAATATATTTTATTGGTTCCAGAACACTGCACAAAACCCACTAGAAGTCATCTCACTCTACTGCTTTGTGTGAACACTACAATTAACCAAAGAAAAAAATAAATTAGTTTTTCTGAAATCTGAAGATTTTCTAGTTGTAAAAGCCCAATTACAAATTAGCAAGCTGTGAATAAATCAGATTACAAAATAATCAGTCATGAAGCAGCAAGTTCTTCACTTGTAAAAAAACTATGCAAAGATTTACAAAGTTATAAAGTTATATGGTAATTGATGGCAAATGGAGATAGCAATGCTATTAAATAAAATCGCTCTTTACCTCAACTGCCAGTAGATTTACTCTATAAATCCTTAACATTTCTTATTTTTCTGTTAAAGAGGTACAGATATTGAAGGAAGGCTATGCTACGTTGAAATTAACCCATTTGGACTTCAGATTATTTGCCAACTAATTATCCTTTTTAATTTTATGCTGATATTTCCTTATCATTTATCATATGGTATCATTTATACAATATCATTCAACTTTATTTCACATTAAAAATATCACTGAACATTTTTTAATATTGGGGCATATTTGTTAATTTGGCTGTTCATATTATTCCTCTGATAAAATGACATGATGTGATGTTTATCATTTTGAATTTTATTAGCTCCAGAAAAGAAGATGAAAGCAAAACCAAACTTCTTTCAAAAGAAGTGTGTCAAATACAACTCTTTTGCTTCTATCCCTGTATTTATGATCCAACAACCTTATCCCCTGTAACTGGGCCTGTATTCAAAATGGAGTATTTTCTTCACTGTTCTCCATATTCCTGCTTTTGCAGGTTCTGTGCCTTTAGTTTGTGTCTGCTTATCCCCATCCCACTTTTGAGGTATAGTACAATTTTCTTATCCCTCAGGACACCATATATTTATGTACATAATTGCTGTTGTTGAACTTTTTGTAAACTCTGCAACCTGTGGTCAAGCATCAGTGCACAGCCTGATAACATTTAAAGAACAAGTCAACAGCTATTAAGAAAAATTAATGAAAGTTGGCAATGGCAGCAACATACAATTCAATCTCCTCAAATTCCCCTATAAAAACAGAGAGATCAACTAGGACAGTGGATTTAAAAAGAAAAAAGAAAAAAGTTTACAAAAAAACTCTATGTCACAATAATCACAGTCGTTTGTGGCATTAGCCTTTTTTGTCAGAGAAACATATGGAAACAACAAAGGGTTTGTTGGTTGCAATAGCAATAAAACCTCAAAAAAGACAATAGATTATTATCAGAGAACTTCAGAGGTCAATTTTAGATGAACAGCTTAAACAGGCAAAGGTTTATAAGTGAGTGAATGAGGTCTGTGAAAAGCATGAAGGGACTGAATTAGATAATTTCTTTGACAAAAGCCAACATCCATTTATGTTATAAAACCCTCAATAAAATAAGAATTGATTGATAGGTCTTAACAGAGAGAAGAAAAATAACCCTCAGTCCAATAGTCAGCATCCTACTTAGTATACAAACAAGAGAGACATTCCCACTAAGGTCAGAATTGATCCTACTATGCTATTGTCTCTACTGTCATGTAATCTTGCCTTGCAGATACTGGTCATTACCATTAGACAACCAAGGAAATTAAAGGCATACAATTGGAAAATAGGAAGTAGATATCTCTATTTGCCCTGCCTCAAGTGGTCTATTTGATGATTTGGAACTATTTATACATATATGTGTTTTAACTGTATATTTTATTTCCATTCTCTTTCCCAGACTTTTTGGTTGGGGATGTAAAAGGCTAGACTACAATTTTTATATTTCCCTTTATGTACTTTATATACGGATTGGCGTTTAAATCAGATTGGTACATAGTTATTGCTTATAAAGGAAAAGAGAGATTACTTTACATAGTGTTTATCAACAAAAACTTCAGTTGGTAGTACAGTAAATATATTTAAATATACTTAAGTATTTTATTGAGAAATTAATTTGACCCAATCAATATTAGAAAAAGTAGAATCCATGTTAAATATTATCAACCCATTATTTTTGAAAGATTTAATATATGCGTATATAGTTTTATAAAGCAAAACACAAACTATTTGCTTTTTTTTTAACTCCCCACTCATGTGAAACTACTATTAAAATCCTATATGGCTCGTGAATTGAACTCCCATTTACTTGAATGGGGAAATGATGTAAAAATGAAGATCTCCTTATAAATATTTTTACAGTGTTGCATGTAGTTTGTAGTTGTCATAGTACTAGAGAATTTTTGCATTTAAACTAATAAAACTAGAGGGATTCTTCTTTTAAGGACTCAGAACTCTTCCATATAAGAAGATTTGCCCCTTCACAGGAAAAAAAATAAAATAAAATAACACTTTTACATCGAGTCTCCTCATATCCCATTTCACACATGAGGCCAGGTAGAGAGGGCTTTGAAGCTTTCCCTGGGCACTGATAATATGATCAGTTCCATATGAAATCCATGATTTTCTGTGGTAAGCACTGAATCTACTGATACCCAAAGAGCTGAGTCCTATGACATTCAAAGCTGATACCTCCTTTGTACTTCACATGTCGAAAGCTCTCTCGTGAAAAAAATAAACCACCATTTTGTCCATTTGACCTTAAAGCTGAAATTGCTTCCCTTAGTCAATCTTAGAGTAATAAGATTGATTAATAAAGTAATAGAACAAATAAGTAGAGTAAAAAAGTGAAGTTTATTAAGGAAGTTTTTAGATCAGCTTGCATTACCCTTCAAACTCTTAAAAACTCTTAAAAATGCTTCTGACATTTGTTTTACTCCCAGTCTCCATACTTCAGACATTTGAAAAATAACTCCATGACTTTGCCAAACCTGTATAGTATCTTTAATATTTAAATAAATTTTAAGTAAGCTTATTATTTAACTTTATTTTGTTTTAAGCAATAATACCCATAAGGTATTGCTTTGATATATAAATTATATGTTTTCTGATGCACATTAAAATAAACACTATGAAACTACAAAATATGTGATTGTATATCACTTGCAACACACCTGAGTGCCAGTGTTACCTGTATCACTCTCTGAGAAATGCCATTCTATTGCACCGTTTACCAAAGTATCCACCAATTAGTGTTTCCAGCATGGATACAATTGAATATGTACATCTAGAGTAGTGTGGGACTGACCTAAAATAAAATGGCACATGTTCTACATTACTTTGAAGTTTTCTTTTACTTTTATGTGAAATTTTCAATTATTCCACAATATATTTGTTTTAATATAAAAGTGCAATTTTGTTTTTTCCTTTATAGTAATCTTTTAGTAAAATTTATACTCCTACAGGATATGTTAATTTTGTAGCATTAAATATAAGTGTTGATTTTGGTTTGTTCACTCAATGAATAATTTAATAATTTTCTATTATGTACCAAGCACTACTCTTGGCACTGGGTGCAAACAGTGGACAAAGCAAAAGAAGTCCTTACTTTCATGGAGCTTGCATTGTAACTAGACAACAGATTCATTAAATGAATAAATATATTGATAATACCAAGTAATGCGACAAGTTATGAAGAGGAATAAAGAGCAATTAAGAATAAAGGACAACAAAGGCAAATGGCAGTAGGTTAAAAATAATTTGAGTGTTGGTAGGCAGACATGAACAATTACAGTTGAGTATCTAGAAAGATTTTTTAATGAAGAAGCAGGATCCATATAAATATTTTTTAAAGAAAGAAGTTCAGTTCTCATCTCTAATTTGAAATAAAGATTAGAAATGTGTTTTTCCTATTATTGTAATTTATGGTCTGATAACATAAAGTAGGTTGTACTTAGAAGGGAAAATGCATTAGTTCCTATCACCACCACCATTCAACACACTCACCCCCAATTTACAGATAAGAAACCTGGGGCCTAATGACAAGTAATTGATTTTTCCAAGTTCATCAAGATAATAAAGATAGATCTAAAACTAGAACAGTGGTTCCTAAACTTTGTTGTAAATTACCTTGTATTTTTTCTTCAAAAAAATAAAAATGAAAATACTGGTATCTGATTTCCACTCTCCAGATTTTTAAATGTAATTGTTATGAGGTAATACCTGGGCTTACTAAAAGCTCACCAAATGATTCTAATATCCAGGAAAGATTTGGAACTAAGAGATTTCTGCCTTCCAGTCCTGTGCTCTTCAAAACCTCTATTATTTTCTCCAGCAAGCACAAGACTCTCTAGATCTGGAAACAAGTTCAATTTATAACATGCACATGTCTCATTCAAGAACTGTAGTAATCAATATACTAGGGAAAAAAATTGTGAATAGTAGAGAGTAGATTGACTAGAAAAATATTTAATTTAATATGAATAGAGAACATTTTGTGTACCTCTACTGACATTTACAGGAAGAGAATTTCCAGGTTAAGGTAAAATGCTGAGAATCCAGCAAGAGCAAAAACAGACCAAAACAAAAGAAAATGGTTTCTTAACATTCATTCTTATCATTTGTTTTTTATCTTCCCAGCAATTTATTGAGAATTACAGTAATTTTGTTAAAAGTTTACATGGAAATCCAATTGTGTGTGTATGTGTGTAAGTGTTTGTGTTTCTTTTCTCTAAATTTTTGAATGTCCAAAGCAAATTTTTTTGTTTTTCTATCTTTTGGTATTTAGATAAATGCTGAGCTTTTGAACTTCAGTTTTATAATCAATTAAACATTGTTTTCCTGATATATCTCTCACCTGATAGGTTTCTTGCTGGAACTCTTAGTATAGTCATACAAAGTTTAGTTAATTAGGCAATGTTATATATCACCTTGAGAGTTGATATCCATTTAGTGGATAGATCAATTCAAAAGATAACTAAAATTCACCAAGAGATATCTTCACTTCATAATAAAGATGTAAATTATATGTGGTTGATTAAAAGTATAAAACAAGTAATTTTCTTAACCTGTGTAATGAATATTTTGCAATGCTAAACTCTTGAGTATTGAGACTCTGCTTTTTAAACCAGAACAAAAAGCATGAGTTACAATAGTAGTTCAATTAGAATTTCAACATGAAATATAATCAGACACTTAAAAACACTAGTTTTTTTCTTTTATATTATTCCTGTAATTTAAGTAAAGAAATCTATAAATCAACATAAGATTCAGTAGTGGTACCAATTGCTGGATTATAGCTTTCAATTTTTTTTTCCATTTTTTTTTTTTCTGAAAAGCCACACAAGACATACATTGATTTGCTTAGGAAATAAGTTTGGGAAGCACAAATGAGATATTGTGAATATAAGTTAGTTGTTTGGTTTTGGTTTGATGCCCAGCCTTAGGGTGAATTCACTTTGGTCCTCTCAGATCAAGAGCTCTTCAAGAGAGTTACCAATGGTAAATTATCATCAGAAGACAGCCATCAATCATGTGCCAACCAGAGCCATCCACAGGGCTATCTAGGTCTAAAAGAGGAAATTGCAAGTTGCCTTTACAAACCCAGTATTTTTAAAAGAGAAGAGAACTGAAAACAAATATAGTAATGAGAAATCTAATAATCTAGCCTCCTATTATCAACGATCTAGATTATGTTAAGGTAAAACTTGGAAAAAAATAGTCAGTAGAATATAAATATTTTGTCTGCAGTATATTCACTGAAAATTTCAAAACAATTTCCATAATACTCATAAAGCATTCTGACATATATTTTTATATACAAATGTGTGATATTCACTGAAAAATGTGTGTATGTATGCATATGTATTTCTTGATATAAAATGTAATTGGTTCTAAAAATGTCCTACTAAGTAAAAACTCATATATGTGAACATTGTGATCCATTTTCCTTACTGTAAAAATTAATTATTTTTATTAGGGGACAACTAAGTGAAAAAGTCAACTTGGAAACTCAATAATGTGGGTTCATAATTAAATTCTTCATATAACTGCAAACTTGATAGTTGAATTTATAATATGTAAAGGTCATATAATATGTAAAGCAACTAAGAACTGGGTAACAGCTGTACAATAAGCTCTCACTTGGAGTTTTGTGACTATACTAGTGAATAAAAACATAACTTTCAGAAATAACATGGGGGCAGATTTTTCACAAAACAAAGAAAATTTTATTTCTCTCATCTTATTCTGTATAATAAAGGTACTTTATACATATATATATGCATATAATATATATACATATATCATATATTAGATAAAATACTATTACCCTGCAAGAACACATGATATAAAAGCTTACCAGATAGAAATCTACATCACAATGATGGTAAGAATAAAAATGCATGATGGGAGATATGGACTTCCTTGACCTGAGACCAGGAAATGACCAAACTCCAAACTCCCCTAAGAGAGATATTTTTATAATTAGTAAATTTATCTAAGTATCTATCTACTGATCTATCAAAAGTCACATACTAAGGATTTTTTTGGCTGGCTAATAAGCATAGTTATTGGCATTTCATTCAAAGATCTGTAAAACCCTGCGAAGTAACCTATGTTTATCATTTTAAAAGTCCAAATAGCAGTGGTACATTAAAAAAAATTTTTAATTAATTGATTTATAAACAAGACAGGTGCTGACTGTACCATTTTCTGAACTCCTGAAATTTTAGTTTGTTATCTTCATTTTGAAAATATTAGGCTATAGTACCTAATTTGACACACCTATATATAGTCATGTATTCATTACCACTTAAGGTATGTACTATTTCTACAAATTGAGTATAAGCTTCTTTAGATCTTGAACTGTAAGAAGCTTGCTGAGCAAATATTGATAAATAATAAAATGAGGTTTTTGACTAGCATTTATAATAGTCCTAAATATGAAAAAAGCAAGCCCTGGATATTTGATCTGTATGGTAACATTCTAATCAGCTTTACTGAACTTCAGTTCTGAGACTTTGAGAAAGATTCAAACATTAACTCTTTTTTCACAAACAAGTTAACATGCAAAGGTGGACAGAGAATAAAATATACCTTTGAAAATAACGCCTTTTATTAATGAACAAGAAACTATACTCTTCTATAAAAATACCTTAAAAGTATATTTTTTCTGTTAGTAGATCCCAAACATAAGCCCTGATTTGAATAGATAAGAATGCATTAATGACAAATAGAATATGTACAACTTTCAAGTCATTGCAGCATAGCTTTTAATAGCAGCTTCGGGGAGGGTATCAGGATGTTGAGCTCAGTATCTAGGCTACTGGTAAGCTGATTGTGCCAGACTGTGATTTTAAATGCGTGCGATCATAAGAGCTCATAGAGGCAAAAAAGGCTAACAATTTCCACATTCTGTAGTGGAATCTCCTCTGAATATCCCCAGGCCACTGTTCTTGTTTATTTCTGCAAAACAAGATTATTTTAGGTTGTGAGAGAAGAAAAGCTTCACTTAATGAACATCATTTGGAGACTACTGTTGCGAGGTGTTTGATTCCGATTGATTGTAAATGTTTCAGCTAGTCACCAGAGGCTACAGACTCACACACAGCCCCACACATGCACATCTGAACTCCTTGATGAGAACAAATAAAACAAGCCTATTGTGTTAACCACTTTTTGTGAAGAAAACCAATTACGACTAATTCTGCATTGCTCATTGTACGGTTTGTGAAATATTCAGGCAATTGTGAAACACTCAAAATTTTGAGACACAAACACCCTGGGTTTTAATCCAGGCTCCATTACTTACTTAGGCACCGACCATAGAGAAAGGTATCTTGTGTATAAAGAAGATAAAGCACTGATACCCTCAGGTTGATGTGCAGATTAAATAAAGTGTTTCATATACAATGTTTTACAGTTTGAAGCCCTCTACCAAGATTCAGCTTTTGTTATTAAAGTCTTAAGGCAGCTTTGTGTAAAGCATGCAGAGCTATCAACAATAAGGACCTATAAAGAGAAGAATATACTCATTTGCTAGGGCTGCCATAACAAAGTACCGCAGACTAGGTGGCTTAAACAACTAAAATTTATTTCCTCGCAGTTCCGGAATCTAGAAGTCTAAGATCGAGATGCTGGCAGGGTTGATTTCTTCTCAAGACTTTCTCCCTGTGTATACACATGGTCTTTCCTGTGTGTCCTAATCTCCTGTTCTTATGAAGACACCAGTCACATTGGATTAGGGCTTTCCCTCATTACCTTATTTTACTTTAATTATCCCCCTTTTTAAAGATTTTTGTTAAGATATAGCAACATACAACATTTATTAGTTTCAGGTGGACACCATAGTTATTCAACATTTATATTCCTAAAGAAGTAATCACCATAAGTCCAGCAACCATCTGACACTATACTATGCTATCACAATACTATTGACTCTGTTCCCTGTGCTGTACATTACATCCCCATGACTTATTTGTTTTGTACCTGGAAATTTGGACTTCTTATTCTCCTTCACTTTTCCTTCCCTTTTTAAAAAATTTTTCAATTACAGTTCACATTCAATATTATTTTGTATTAATTTCAGGGGTACAGCCTAGTGCTTAGAGATTTATATAACTTACGAAGTGATTTCCCTGACTAGACTGGTACCCACCTGGCACTATACATAATGATTACCAAATTATTGACTACTATTTTTATGCTGTACCTTACATCCCCATGACTACTTTGTAACAACCAGTTTGTACTTCTTAATCCTTTCCCCTTTCTCACCCATCCCAACCCCCCACCTGTCTGGCAATTACCCCTTTAAATACCCTATCACCTAATATGGTCCAGTCTGTGGTATTGGGGGTTAGGGCTTCAACATATGAATTTGGGGGGGACACATTCAGCCAATAACAAAGAATGTCAGGATTATCAGAGATAAAGGAAATTGGAAAGTGACCTGCCTACAGATTCCCCTGCGATCCATCAGATAACCCAAGCAGTTTAGGACGGATGGCCTTTGAGGCCTTACTGTGGACATTTTTGCTATTTCAAATATTTTAGACAGTGTCTTACACAGAGCAGGCACTCAGTCACTACAGAGTCCAAGGGAACCCAGAATTGATTTGAGTAGGCATCCATGTATTAACATATCTTTAATAATAACTGGTCTTTCCACTTTTATATATTAATATATATACTGATATATTAATACATTACATAATAGTATATATAAGTAATAAAATGTATGTTAATGTACAATAAATTACTATATATTATGATTATATAATACATAACATAGTATATCACATCATTTGTGATATTGGTATATATATGTATTAATAAATTTATATACACTAATATGTAGAAATAGGCTAATCAGGAGTAACTTGCCATTTGAGTGAGAAATGATAAGGGAGATGATATTAGCATTTTAGAAAAAGGAAAGCTACATTCAATTAATATTTAGGAGATAAAATCTGCAAAAGTTGAGGATGTTTTGGATGTTTTAGTTCACAAATGTAGGAATGACTCCTACATTTCAGGCTTGTATGACAGGACCCATGGGGGATGGTATTCTTAAAAACAGAGAGTACTGGCCATGAATAAGTTTTAGGGAAAAAATATTGAGTTCAGTTTTGAAAATGGTAATCTTGAGATGCATTTGAGATTACCAAGTCGGTATTTCAAATAAATAGTGTATCTATGTCACTGGAGTAACAGATTTATCTGAGCTAAAGGATTATATTTTTGTATGCCTATGTATAGATGCTAATTTTAGGCTTAAACAATTGAACATCTACCAGATTTAAGAGTAAAGTACTAATAAAAAATGTCTACTGTCAGTCAAGTGACGAGATAGATATTAATTAACTAATTACACAAAGAAGTATAAAATGAGACTATGGTAAGCAGTGTGAGGCGGTCCATTGGATTTGGTGGTATGAATATTATTGATGATTGCTCTCTACAAGTTCGTCCTCTCATGATCACTAAACCCTTCCATGCATAAGCACTGGTATAGGTTGAAGTAAAAATGGTAGGTGAGGAGGTAGATTCTGTGAGTGTATATACATTTAAGCATACTTGAGAAGTTTGGCTTTGAAAATAGGCAGAAAACTAATAGCATGTAGCTGCAAAAGAATGTGAGGTCAAATAAAGGAAATACTCTTTTTTTTCCATGGCAAATATCTTGAGAAAGTTTATAAACTCACTGGAAGGATCCATATGAGAGAAAAATAACAGTGTAGATTGCTGATAAGTTGTAAAGAGATGGGATGCAAAGACAATTTAAAGAGCCTCGTCTTAGATGGATAGAGGAGTGTTCCTCTGTTTTAATAGGATAGAAGAAAACAGTCTGGGTGTAGGTGTCAGAAGACTTGTAATGTGTTTGGTAGTGAGACATTGAAAGGGTGCTATGAAAGCTTCTACTGAAAAATTGTTTTTGAAATAATTGTAGCTTCACATAGCAATTGCAAAAAATAGTAGAGTTCCTGTGTATCATCTGCCAGCTTCTCCCAAGGATAACATCTTATATAACCAAAGTACAATTATTAAAACCAGGAAATTGGCATCTGTACAATACTACTAACTAAACTACAGGTTTATTTAGATTTCCACAATTGTTGTATTGGTCATTCAAATTTCATCACCTGTAGAGATTAATGTAAATATGATTGTAAATACAAACCAAGAAACAAGACTGAACCCCATTACCCCTCAGGCTACCCATTCATGGTCACAAACTCCTCTCCTCATTCTAACCACTAGCAATCAACGCTCTCATCTCCCTTTCTGTAATTTTCTGTTATCAAGAATACTGTATAAAATAGAATCATATAATATGCAAACTTTCGAGATTTGTTCCATTTAACACAATGCCCTTGAGAGCCATCCAAGGTGTGTTGATTAATAATTTGTTCCTTTCGTAGCTGAGTAGTATAGTCTACTGTATGAGTACACTATACTTTATTTACTCGTTCAACCACTGAAGAAAATATGGGCTGTTTCCAGGTTTTGGTTATTACAAATAAAGCTACAATGAATATTCATGGAATTTTTCTTGTGTGAGCACAAGTTTTCACTACTCTATGTTAAAATTTGTGGAATAGGATTGCTGGGTTATATGATGTGTGTTTACCTTTAAAAGATATTGCTGAACTGTTTCTAGTGAAGATTATCTGCTGAGAATGACAGGGAAGATGGGAGTAGGGTGGTAGATATAAATATTTGTGAAGGGTAAACAAGTTTTGAAACATGTACTAGCTTTCATATAAAACTAATAATTAAATTATATTTACCATTGATATGATTCGAATATGCTCCCATCAAAGACATAGATACATTAAATATATTCCAATATTATTATATTTAAAGATCATGCTTCAAGTCTACCTAGACTTTGTCATGTGTCCGACTACATACACATTCATCACAGGATAAATGCATACATCAATGGAAGATGGCTCGGCTTTAAGAGACATAAATGAAGGTAAATACTTTTGAAACTAATACGTTAATTTTATTTCTTAATATAGTCACTAAATATCAGTGCCATCTAAAGATTAAAGCCATTCTGAACAATAAAAAGCAACTGGTACTTATTTATATATACATTTATTTGATATATATTATTTAATTCTTAAACATTATAAAATAAACATTCTATGTACTTGTTAATCATAGTTATGAAATTAGTATAATAGTGGGAAAAAACTGAGCTTCTTCTAGCTTAAACTCAACTTCCTACATACAGCTAAGGGTCAATGTCAAAAATCATAAAAGGCTTTTTGTGAGCACCATACTCTAAAGAACCAAATATATGGTGATGGAAGGAGAACTAACTTTGGGTGGTACTTCTGAACAGAGCCTGAATTTTAAAATATTAGCACTTATTTTAGGTTTCAAGAGCAAATCCTACTTTCACTATCTACTGGACTACATCAAATAATGTATCAAGGTGTGATTATTATTTTAAACCCTGCTTTCTAACATGTGTTTTAGTATACTGATATCACCCTCATAGTACACATGGATTATCGAGTGCTCTGGATAAATTAATTTTCCAAACAACTAAAATATTTCTTTTCCAGTTCCAAAATGTGTTTTTTATTAAATTTTAATATGTATCTTTCAATAATATTATCCCATATCATCATATTTAAGATAATACAAAATATTTAATCTATTCTTAAAACTGAGAGTTATATTTACCAAAATCTACTTTTTTTGTGGGAGGAGTTGGTAAAATAATCTGTCTCTATTTTCATTTTCTGTCTTTTCTCACTTTAGGGTAATATTTAAATTTTATTTGTTAATATTTTGTTTCCTTTGAGCCAATTATCAGACAGATTTGAGCTTCCTTGCCTTGTATCTATTGTGAAGTGGTAGAACAGAAACTTAGTTTACTATAAGTAATATTTAATTTATCCCTGAAAAGTTAAGAAGGGTCTACCGTTTAAGTCAGGGATTATAAATTGGCATTATATACTTGAGAATTAAAATGCTGAAAAACTGACTTTACTATAAGCTAGATACCTTCTGGGGTAAAAATAAATGATCCTAAATAAAACAGCCACACCATGGAGTTTTTAAGAAGTCACTGAAGAGTAAATGGTCAGAGTGCAATAAAATTTCTTCTGGATGATTTTTCTCTCATTTTGAGACATATCTGCTACTAGGATTTGGGACAGATTTCTGCTTTTAATTTTAGAAACTCTCACATGCATTCTGCTAGAATTATTCACGTGCATCCTCTCTCTCACCCTCTACATGGTTAATGCCTAAGAACAAAGGCTTATGTCTTTATCTTTACACCTCACACTGACCTTCAGTGATAATTCACCAAAAGTTTACTCAAAGGAATGTGTGTTAAATTGCAAAGGCTGAGCCATAACTTTAATCAGTGTTAGGACAGGGAGTGAGTGACCGATCCCACAGAAAGTCTTGCACTTTCCTGAAGCCTTCTGCTCTGACCTGCAGCCAGGTACAATGGTCATTAGGCCTCCTGTGGCTCAACGATATTCTCAATTTCTCCAAATTTCTATTCATCCAAGGCAGTGCAAAATGGAAAGTTCTCCTTATAGCTAGCAAATTTATTTCATTTTCTGTTCTCCCACAGGGTAGAGAGAAGTCAATGCAAATTTTGTTTTGGACCATCCCTCTGGAATTCCCATAGTTTCTTCAAGTTAATGTTATATTAATTCTAATATTGGGAAATATGCATATCTACCAGAGTGTGTACAGACATACCCAGACACATTGCTGTGCATCAATATATCTGTGTATACTAAACTTTCAACATTTATTCCATATAAACATAAATATTTTTTAAAGGGGTTTTTTTATTTGTAGTTTTAACCCTACAATATCCAGACTGTGGATTCAAGAAAACAAAAGTATCTCTGACTAAGAAAATCTTAAAAATAAGTTTCTTAATGAGAGAACAATTTAATAGATATGAAGTCATCTCCCTATATCATGCATGCCAACAAACAGAACAGAAATACGATAAAACTCAGGCAGTGCTAGAAAGCCATTTGTTAGCTATTTTCAGCTTCAGAGCATGGAGCCAAACCTATGAGGTTGGAGTGCATTAAGTAAATTCCTGAAAGCTTTGTCAAGAGTTTTACTTTGACATGAATATTTTGCTTCTCCAATATTCAAATGAAAGATGAGGGATGGCAATCCAATTGGAGAATTATAATATAGCTTCCTATATATCCCACATTTATAATTTACTTTTAAAAATATCTTGCCATTGAAGGAAGAAGAGCAGCTAAAATCAACTTTAGAGTCGGTAATGTCTATCAACCCATTTCTTATGGAGGCTAGCTCACTTCCTTGCTCTAAAAGGAAAGTAGACAGATAATGCAAATAGAAAAACTCTGTCTGTATGGGTTTTGCATTCATTATCACTTTAGTAAACACTAAATTTTTGCAACAGAAACAAAGTAGAAATTTTAAATCCAGGGTCCCTGAATTTTTACATAGTTCATAGATAGGAAGCAAGGAGGCTAGATTCTGATGGAAGTCTATGAAAATTTCAATGTATTTGTATACATGTCTTTGTCTGAAGAGAAATTCCAGATTTTCAAAAAGATTCAATGTAGAAATGTTATCACTGACTCAGAACACAATAACTAATTCCTTATCTTTTTAATAATGTGATTTATACGACTTTCAAAATAAGTTAAGGTGAATTAAAAAATCATAAACTGAAAGACGAAAGAAACTTTCATAGTCATCATCTCCAACCCTCTAAAGAGTTGCTGAATTCTAATACTTATCACATAACCTAATTATGGAATGCTCTAGGACAGAGTCAGAAAACTTTTTCCTTTTCTTAAAGGACCAGATAGCAAATATTTTAGGCTCTGGAATACAAGAGACAACATCAAGGATACTATAAAGATAAATATGTAACTATTTAAAATGTAACCATTTAAAATATAAAATTAAATTTAGGCAAGTGAGCTCGATTTGGCCTGCATCTCTACCTATAATTTGTACAACTATGCTCTAAAAGAACAATTATATGTTTAAAACAATAGATGGGCTTTAGCTGTTAATACATGATATGAATTGACAGAATTATTTCAATTTTAAAAGAAGGAAATAGTTATATACCATCTAGATACGTGAAATGCTGCCTTACTTTATGAATATTGTCTCTTTAAAAGCATAAAATTACCTTTTTAGTCATGTGTCGTTACAATGAATTTGTAGATAAAGAAGCTCCAGGAGGTTTTCTAATTTTTCCAAGATTATTTATTCAGATTTTTTTTTTAGTCTAAGAACTGTGCTGAGAGCTGGGGATGCAGCAATGAACCAGAAACTAGGCCTGACCTCAATAGCTATGAAGGGAAGACAGGTTTGTAATTAGGCAATGGAGGAGCCGTTAGCCCATAAATAGAGGGCCAGGGAAGCTTCTTGGAAGAAGTGATGTCAAAACAATGACATAAAGGGGTTTAGGAGTTTAAGAAAATGGGACAAATTGTTTCTAACAAACACAATTGTGTTTGCGAATATCTGCAGATAAGAGACATGTCTGAGGAAGAGCAAATAACCACACCATAGAGATGAATGGTGATGAGGATAAGAGATGGGCTAGACAAATGAGCAGGCACAAGATCATAAAGAATTCTGCAAGTCTTTACAGTGGATATCTGGCAATTTTGTTATTGAATATTAACGCCCATGTATTAGAAACATTATCTTTATTTTCAATGAACAATCTTTTCCTAATCCCTGTCCATGGATTTCAAATGAGTTCATCTTTATCCCAAGTTTTTGGAGTGGATGCTTTCCCCAGCCTGGTCAAAAAAGTATGTACCAATTAAGCTTGACGTTTATTAAAACAATTTGTAATGAGAGTAACTATGCTATGCATTTTAAACTGGTTGACTAAAAGCTTACAGCTTTTCAGGTTCATCTTTATCTTCTTTTGGGAAGGACCTTCTTGAGAATAAAGCTAGAACACGGGAGAGAACTATTAGCGAAACCCAAATTAATTGATTAATTAATTGATTTCCTAAATTAAGTGAAGGCTGAAAATCACCCTGAAACTTTTCAGTTATGACAGCCAAGTTCCTCCTCCCTGCTGAAATTGGCTTCTGTTGGTTTCTCTAACTTATAACTGAAATATTTCTAATTAATGTAGCAATGATAGTTTTCAAATGTATTAGTTCATAGAAAGCCTCTTAAGGGTTTTAGGCAAATTGTAACATTAAAAGATCTGTGCTTTTAAGAGAATACTCTGGATTCTTTGGGAAGTAATGACTGGGTGATAAAAAACTAATCTCACAGAGAACAGTTTGATGCTGTATGGTAGTCTAGAAACAAGATGAAACGTAATAATATGTAAGAATGAAAGTAAAAAATTATGTAAATATAAAGTACTAGTATTTAGGACTTGGTGACTGATAAGATATGAGTAAGGCAGAGATCAAGGGTGCTCAGATGTCTGGTTTAAGCCACCAATTAATGATATGTCTTAAGATTTAGAACATAGACTAGATTTGTAAGTCATCAATACAGCAATGGTAACTGAGGCTTTAGGAATGGATGGATTCATGTAGGGAAAACATAATAAGAGGAAAAGGGCCTGCTAAATCTCACAAATTTACTGAAGGTATGAAGCCTCTTTGTTTGAAGCCTCAAACAAAGAAAATAAACAATTTATACTTGAGAGGTTTTATAGTCAACTCTTATGTATCCACCTGAATAGAAGAATCACATTATCATATCAATTAATAATAAGAGATGATCTATGTTTTGAGGATGCACAACAGCTTTCTGAACCTACATGATCTGGATTCAAATCGAATCTTTACCTAGTTAGCTGAATAACTTGGGCAAATTATTTACCTCCTCTGAATCTCAGTTTATCTGTAAAATATGGTGGGGAAATAGTATCTATTTTATAAGGTGTGAGAATTAATAATGTCAAGTATAATGGCAAATAATATAGAACCAAGAACATAGTAATATGTATTCAAATGTTTTATATTATTAATATTAGTGATATGATCATAATAAATTATGTTTTTGAAGATCTATCATCGTGATTTTTTTTCTACTTATGTTGACATCTTTGGATTATATCTGAACTGTGCAAGAAAGAACTGTAGAACTGACTGATTATATAAAACAAATATAGGATTCAAGTTTTGCCTTAAGTCTTCCAAAACATATTTATTTTATATATGCACATGAGTATAAGCCTTTTGGAAATCATTGGTTTTTTACCCTCCATCTTTATAAAGTAAACACAACTACATAGTTTGCAGAATCTTTAATTCCTTTCTTATTGTCACTACTCAGGTTAATCTGAAACCTTCCATTCTTCCTTTTTCCAACTATAAATGGAAAAATAGAGGCATTCTAACATCTAGAGAGTCATATCTAGCGTAAAGGTTAGATAGCACAGACAGGTATTTCAAAGACATTTTTTGTTCCTTCCTACTGGGACAGAAAGCTTTTCTGTGTTGTATTTATTTTGAATATCTATAGGCTTTTTCATATAAGAGTATGATATAATTTTGATCATCCTGGTAACCATTGGTTTACTCTTTCAATCGTCCCATTATGAAGAGATTCGGAACCAACAAGTTCCTCGATGGCCTGAGGTCCAGAAGGAAAGCCTTGCTCAATCATTGTAATCCAGGGAAAACTCAACTGACAGTATACCAGGCTGAGGATGTTACAGATGATCTATGCATGCTGAAAGGTACACCAGTTTAAATCTTGATAGATTATTACCCTCAGGGAGGACCAAATGTTCAGTGCCCACCTGACAGCCATTAAGCAAGTCTGGTTGCCTAGAAACACTTACTCTATCTTTAAGGTTGATGGAATGTCTGTACTTAGTAGAGTTGATGACATTTTGTGTCTAACCCATTTTTCATCACCAGTAGAGTGACACATGATTTCATAATTCGTTCAGTATCATTCACTTTCCCTGACAATAGAGCAGCTGGAAACTGATTTGAAATATAAATTTTGTATTCTAAGAAACACTTACTTAGAGTGTATGTCGCCCCTAGCATCTCTAAAGTAGTTAACTAGGAAATGTGTCCCTGATGGTGATTGTTTTATACAAATGCACATGTATAATAAAGTAAGTTTCAATAAACCAGATTAAAAGTTGGCTCACATAATAGGGGCTGATATCCTTAAGAAGAGTAAATATACAATTTAGCACCAAAGGAAAACATTCACACAAGCAGAGTTTGAATAATAAGAAGAAGATGAAAACTGAAATTAAATTCTGCCATCTAGATAGTATTTTATTATCTAAGGATACACTAAAAGAGATATGAAAAACTGACCCCAAGAAGTGGACACATATTTCAGTGGATAGCATTGTGTTCCTTTACTATAAACTTTTTAAACCCATTTTCAACTGACATTTAATCAACTCAATTCAATTCAATCAATTCAACAAACATAAGACAAAGGATTCCTATGTACCAGGTACCATAAAAGATGTTGGAAGCCAAAAAATATTACTATGACAAAATTCCTGCCACCAGGGATCCAATAATTTAGCAGTAGTCAGAGATTATACAAATGCACACATAACTGAAATTAAGTGGCTAAAAATCAGACTATTCAAATTGTTTTTTATTTTATGTTTTTAACATCTCTAGTGCCAACACAATGATGAGGTTAAAGTAACTATTCAATTAATGTTTGTTTTATGAAAGTAGGAGAATTATAGCCCTTATTAGGAAAGATGCGGTATTGAAAAGGAATTAAAATCTCTCTATTTACTTGATCGTTGGAGGCTTATGGTTCATGGAGACAGAATGAGAAAGTCACTGATTCAGTTGAAAACTATTTTCTCAGTGATTGTGCACAGATCTGTCCCTCTTGTTTATCATCAAAACCAGACTGATTATTAAGGGTCCAGGAATATTTCACTCTTACAGTGTTTCCCTAAGAAGTCTACATGGAGACTTCACATTGCCTTCAGCAAATTCAGCATTAAGTGTAGTGAGGGCTTCCATACTACATAAGTGGGACAGGGATCCCACAGCCAGGCAGAATGCTTGGATTTTGCAAAGTATAAAAATCCTGATGGCTGAAGCAGGGTACATGACTACTTGCAGCAATTACAGCTTCAATTGATTCTGGATAGTAAGAAAGTGGTACCAATAACTGAATATATTTTTTTAAATGGCAGGATAGACAATGTCCAGATATTTACCTTCAGTTAATGATGCTGTTTTTTATTAATTTAATTCCAAAATTTGACATTAGATGATGCTTGTTCAATATATGTAACCAAACACACACACACACACACACACACACACACACACACACACGCCCCCCCCCCCCATGCCATTTTAGGCTTAATGTCATAAATTAAAGAAACTCCTAAAATATGTTCACAAATAATAAAAGACTAAGGCTTTTGGGGTACAATCAAACTTCAAAAATTTTTTTTCCCTTTTTCAAACTTGTGGTGATCATTCCATAAAAAGCTCTTTTGTTACCACAAATACACTGGCTTAAATGAATTAAAATTAATGTACTTGCTGTGGATATACTAAAAAAGAGTGCAGAATTTTGAAGGGTGGTCTAGGATGATCAGGAAGTTATCATGCAAAAAGAGTCACTTTATTTGTGGATGGGCTAATGTATAGAATTTCAAAAGACAAAGATCCGTATGAGGGCCACCCAGTGGCTCAGGTGGTCAGAGCACTGTGCTCCTAACCCCAGGTCACCGGTTTGATTCCCTCATGGGCCAGTGAGCTGCACCCTCTACAGCTAAGTGAGCAGCTAGAGGCCCATTGCTTTAGCCAGATGGAATGCAAGGCTCATAATACCGGCATGGGCCAGGGAGCTATGTCTTACACAATTAGGCTGAGAACAAAGACTGGAACCAGAGTTGGGAGTGGGGGGAAGGAAAAAAAAATCAATATGAGAAAAGAGTTCCTGGCACAGAGAACTACACGAGGTCTGACAATTGAGTTCGTGAACTTGATACCATGCACTGTACAAACAGCTCAGCAAGGTTTCACAACCTTGGTATATCAGTGTCTCACAGCTGTGTTCATGTCAATGTGTGGCCGTGTCTTGCTGAGTGGCATTCAGTATTGTTCCCTGTTTTTGCGTGCTGTCGCAAGAATGTCTGAGCTTGAATTAGAGCAACAAACATTAAATTTCTTATTAAACTTGGCAAGAGTGGAAGTGAAATCAGGGACATGTTAGTCCAAGTTTATGGGGATAATGCTATGAAGAAAATGGCAGTGTACAAATGGACTAAACGTTTTTCTAAGGGGAGAGAACGCATCACTGATGAAGACAGGCCAGAGCAGCCAGGAACAAGCAGAACTCATGAAAACATTGCAAAAATCCATAGAATTTTGCATCAAAATCATTGCCTGATTGTGAGAAGCATAGCAGACCTAGTAAATATTGATATAGAAACAGTTTGGAAAATCTTAACTGAGAATCTTGGCATGAGAGAGATGTGTGCAAAAATGGTCCCAAAGGAACTCACTGATGAACAAAATCAAAGGAGAGTTGAAGTTTGCCAAGACCTTTTGGAGAGGTAAGACAATGTTTTGGGCCATGTTGTCACTGGTGATGAAACATGGGTGTACCAACATGATACTGAAACAAAGTATCAAAGTGCACAATGGATGCCAGCCAATTCTTCACAACCAAAAAAATGTTCTGTCAGTCTAAATCAAGAGTTAAAACAATGTTGCTGACCTTTTTTGATATCAGAGGAATTATTCATTATGAATTTGTATCAACTGGACAAACAGTTAACCAAGTTTACTATTTGGAAGTGCTGAAAAGACTGCATGAAAAATTTAGATGAAAACTACCTGAACTTTTCGCCAACAAATCATGGCTCTTGCATCATGACAATGCACCAGTTCACACCACACTGCCTGTGAGGAAGTTTTTAGCCAGTAAACAAATAACGCTATTGGAACACCTTCCCTACTCACCTCATCTGGCCCCCAGTGACTTCTTTCTTTACCCAAAGAGAAAGGAAATACTGAAAGAAAGACATTTTGATGACAGGACATCAAGGGTAATAAGACGACAGTTCTGATAGCCATTCCAGAAAAAGAGTTCCAAAATTGCTTTGAAGGGTGGACGAGGTGCTGGCAGCAGTGCAAAGCTTTCCAAAGGGAGTACTTCGAAGATGACCATAGTGATATTCAGCAATGAGACATGTAGCACTGCTTCTAGGATGAGTTCGCCAATGTAATTGTCAGACCTTGTATGAGAATAGGTACAAAATAAACAAGAAAGCAAAAGTTGTATTCTGTAAATACTGAATATTTTATCTTGAGTTTACTTGAAGGTTTGTATTAAAACACTGTAGGAATAAGATGGTATTACAGGTTAACACAAATTTAAGAAGAACTTAGAATTTTGAGTTGTGGAATATGGATTTATTGGGAAATATGTGAGAAGACATTGAGGGAATTGAACAAAATAATGACAACAACATTTAGGTACATGAGCCAGACAGTAGCAATCAGGATATATTGAAATATTTTAATTTATGTAAAGATAAATATTTAAATGTTAAGGCTGCATTGTAGGTACATTTGATTTTAAATCATTATTAAGTCTGCCCGCCTGATATTTTCCATATTCAGCCCTTAAACATTCCATACATTCATGAGTTATAGACACACATATATGTGTATATACAATATCCATCTTAATTTAACATATTGCCACATATTAAACATATTTCAGAACACATTTAGTTTATTATAATGTCGAAGAAATTTACTCATGAAACTTAGCTATAATTACTTTGTATAGGACATTCCTCTTTGAGAAAGTTTAAATGGTAGATAAAGAAATAAAGTATTATGTCCTTATTAACATTTTCATAGTTTATTATTCTCCCACCTGCTATCCTTATATCTTTTACGTCTCTAATCCATTCATCAAACAGCTGGCAAAAATATTTTCTTTAAATACAGTTTTAAAACCTTTTATTGCATAAAGAATAAAATTGAAAGGAGTGGCTTTATCCTAGCTTAGGTGTTTGAGGCACAAAAACCAAGCAGAAACCGCTTCAGACTTGAGTTTTTAAAATCATATTCCTATGCATGTGTCAGGGGTCATCTCATTCCATTAACCCCCAAAGTGTCAATGCTAGCCAGTCTAGATACTGATCAAACAGATGACAAAATGCATAGTACACACTATCTACAACTGAAATTCTGATGTTACCTGAACTTAATTACCTCTGTGCCATTGATCATTGTTTTTCTTCCTGTCAAAATGCTTCCACAATCTTTTAAAGCTTCATTTAAATTTCATATCCATCATCCTCCTGCCAAAAATTTTGAATCCTTCAAGTTGTAGGATTTAAAAATCTGAATCTCCCTACCTCCCTTTTTCTCTCCCTCTTCCTTCCTTCCTTCCTTCCTTCCTTCCTTCCTTCCTTCCTTCCTTCCTTCCTTCTTTGATTCCTTCTTTCCCTTCCCTTCCCTTCCCTTCCCTTCTCTTCCCCTCCCATCTCCTCCCCTCCCCTTCTTTCCTTCCTTCCTTCCTTCCTTCCTTCCTTCCTTCCTTCCTTCCTTCCTTCCTTCCTTCCTTCCTTCTTTCCTTCCTTTTTTCTGGCTTGCTTTCTGGGTTGCTTGCTTGATTACTAGCTTTAATTATTTTTTTGGACTTTCTGGCTTTCTTCCTTCCTCTTGTCAGACTCAACATCATTCATAACTGTTGTAAATCTGCCTCACTTTCAAGTGAATTTCATATCCATCTATGACAGAAAGTTGTGAGATCCATGAAGCACACTGAATACAGTGTCTTGAAGCTTATTTGTGCTCATTAATAGCCTGTTCTATTTTGTTTAAAATTCACTATGAAAAAACACCAATAACAAAGATAATTAGAGCTTAAAAGAAACCAGCTTAGAAATAATAAAAATATTACTAGACAGTAATATGTACTATATAAGTATTATTGTTATATAACAATAGTCCCTACCCAATATAATCACATTGTATCCTCATCTAGTGACATCATCCCCTCCAATCCATTCACATACCTACAAATGAGAGGATGATTGTTTATCTGCTTGATTCATCCGTGCAAATGTTCCTTAGCCCATACAGAGACCAGACTCAGCTGTGTGGTTACAGAGATTGGGTTGATAATATACCATAGTACATGCATTAGAAAAAGTAAAGCAGAACATTAAACCACTTGTTTTACCATCTCTGATCCCCCTGAGGCTCAGTGACATTTGGTGCATTTATCTTTCGTGTAAAAAGCAGATTCTCTAACTCCTTGTAGCAGGTGGAGGAAAGATGTAGCAGAATGTTTACAATAAGGCATATAAATCCGTTGCATGTGTGTATGTCTGAGAAAAGGGAAGGTCATTGCTTAAATTTCAGTTTACTTCCTCAATTTTTAGTTAAATCTTTTCTCTAGTGTTCTGCAAATTAAATATCTCAGAGGATTCTTTTAAAAAGAAGAAAGAACGTGGGTGGGGGGTGGAAGCAGAATCACAGAGTATAGGGGAAACGGCAAAACGGGATGAGGTCATGGAGAATACAATCCTTTATGAAATAAAGAAAAGAGGTCATATAGATATTGCTTTCTTAGGGATTTCATTCCTTAAATTTTCAGTTCACACTTGTTTGCATTTTATTTTTATAAGCCTCATTATAAAATTGTATACTTTATTGGATTTGCTTGTAATAGCAAAAGTCAATGGTGGCAATGCTCCCTCCCTGAGGGATACTGCTTTGCACTAAGTTAGTGATGTGACTGGTAACCTGGTCTTTCAAATTTAAAGAACCTTTGACTGGGCCATGTTTCAGCTGACTTTATTTAGTGCAAATGCTTCTGAACCGAGATTTTTCTCTTCCTCCTATCTGCTTAAGAAGACTACATTCTTTCCGGAGGTTTTCAATTTTCACTGTTTTCTCTCTCATTTGCTTTCTGCCTGGAAATATACAAACCATGTTATGGTTTAAGGAACAATCTATCTCTACCAAACAGCCATCACCTACTCTTTTGCTCTTTTTATTCACATTCAACCTCTTAGAGAAATCCTCATGACTTCCTCTAATAGAGTTCTTTCTAGGAGAAGGCTCAATTAATTTGTTTATGTAACCAATGGTTTTGGGGCATGTAAAAGCTGTCTGGAAGCAATTATGTTATGGACTCTGAGGAAAATCAAGAAATATGGCATAATTCTTAACCACAGGGTAAATCCAGACATACAAAAAAAATGTTGCAATATAATAATATAAAATTATGGAATGACGGTTTTCAACCTTAGCTGTACATTAGCATCACTTTTGAAGCTAATGCCCAGGCAGCAACCCAGCCCAGTTATTACAGAATCTTTGGGTTTGGGGTCAAAGTTCGTCATGTGATTCCAATATATTGAATATTGAGAAACACTGTTGTATAAAGCATGCTTGGGAAACTAATGAAACACAGGGTGGAAGTTATTATAACTCCATGAAGGTGAGTTAGGCAAAACCCAGAAGAGGCTGTACCTGCACAGAGCTTTGAAGAATGAGTCGATCCATTAAAGGTTTGAGCAAAGGACCATTGGGATAAAAGATATGGCTTCAGCAACTACACACTGGTATGTAACATCTATGTGTTTTTAGGGAATTACTAAAACATAATATGCCAAGCAAGACACTGAGGAATATTAAGACTGAGAAAATTACAGACTTATGAAAAGCAGTGGGACTGAAAACTCTGAATTAGAATCCTACCTCCCTTTTACTCTAGAATGATTCAGCAAAGCCTTTAATAAATTCATTAAAAAACAAGGAAGTGGTATCCCAGTTATCCTTGGTATTTTCTTACAGACTTTTCAACATTATATTTCATGATTTACAATCAGTCTCTTTGCCTTTGAAATCTAGGATACAATATTTACAAGTCACCTCCAGAATCAGTTTCCTTTCAGATATAATTTCTTCCTCACTAACCACCTTTTCCTGAAAAGCCATATTACACATATGAATGGGTATCTCTTATTTTAAGTTACTTATATTTCAAAAATTTTCATATCCTGTCTTGAAGAACTTGGCATATGTTTCCAAAGTGAGACTTTGAAATTTCTTAATTGCTTCAGAGGAAACAAAACTACATTTAGATCGCATGATAGAGATAAACAAAGAAATAACCTTCCATGCACATTTTCAGTTAACACCACTTCACATGGGACAAAGATTCATTTCTTGATTAGAGAGGCAAGGAACTTTAGTCTGGAGTTTAATTTTTAAAAACATAACATGAAATTACATAACGAATTAAATAAAGATATTTAGAGTCCTGAAGTGTTTCACTCACACCATCACAAAATGATCCATATTTGAATGCCAGGTTTTTTATATTTGAGATGTCAATCATCTGACCCAATTACAGATAAGATGGTATGGGTGAAAAAAATCTAACATGTCTCATCTTTTTCTGCAGAAAGCAAATGTAATAAGGTATTGTACTATTCTATTTTAGCACATTTGTAATATGAAGTAAGTGCATATGAATAAAAACTAAAAGTTTGAAATCTAATTTTATAATTGTGTTTCTCTAATTACTAACAGTAATTTGGGTGTGGGTTACTGTATTCCAAGGTCTTTCCAGTTCCTGCAGTTGAGGAACACTACGCTCTTAAGGGAAATCTGGGTGAAGATAATCTGTTAGGAGAGAGAGGGGGTCAGGTTGCAGAAAACCATCCCAATGAGGGGATCAACACAACACCTTCAGTAAATAAAGCTTGATTACAGATTTTACAGGGTCTACGTCTCTCTTCTCAGAAAGGAGCATTAGCATTTTAAGGCGATTCTAAATGTTTACTTATTCATTAAACAAATAATAATTAGCTTTTTTCTGTGTTTAGACCATGTATAAGACACTGGAGATACAGCAGTTTGAAAGTGAAGAATAGAGACAATAAGTATTCACACAATAATGCAATCTCACTTGCTATTGCAGTGGAGAGTATCTTCATTCATTCATTCATTCATTCAAGTCTTATTCACTATGTTCCTACTTTGGGCCAGGCCCTGAATTAGGCACAGGAGCTACAGTGGCAGACCAGATCCAGTCCCTGATCTGAAGTATATGGTCTAATGTAAGGTGTCCAAGCCTGAACATTCAGAAAAACCCTTCGGATATGGTTAATAGCAATATTTAGTGTTCTATCCAAAGCACTGAAAGAAAAGAAATGAAGAAAAACAATTGTTCCAGATGATTCTGATGACTTTCTAGCCATGACATCTGTCTCCAGTCTAACAACAGAAGAATATACTAAATACTACTGAACTTTGGCATTTGGGAAATATTTGCCCTAATTCACTTAGGTTTTTTGTCTCCTTTATTACACTTAGCAACTGCAGCAGAGTGGTTGGTCATTTTCCTGAGAGATAATAATATAAAATACATATGTGTAAGTAAAAGTAATAAAATGTATCATTTAAAAATAATTAATATTTTGATATTAATTTATAATAATTAATTTAAAATAATTAATAATGAAGGCTTCATTTATTTCAAGTACATTTTTCAACATTCCAATTGTTTTTTGATGTAGAGATTCTTGGTACCATTTACTAAATAGATGAGCATAGCAATCAACACACAACTATGTGATACATTTTAGACTCTTAAAGCTACTTTGACTGGCATATACATATGGTGTTATGCTTGCAGATTTTTGAATTATCTTGGCAAGAGTTACTTTCCCATTCTTGGACAATAACACTGGAATAACTGCCTAAAACATTCAGCATCTCCCTGGCATCAAAACTCAACCACTCTGCCCATCTATTCATGAAGAATCATTATTTTTACATTTTTTTCTGTATAAATGGGTTGCCAATATGGACTTTCAAGATAAACACTTGACTAAGAGGTCCAGAATCAGATCTTCAAAGACTTATCGCTATTTTGATGTACCAAGTTATTGGCATTACTTGACATAATTTCATGTAATTTCTAATAAACCTGTCATTATAATGATGCCTGATTTTGACTAGTTGAAAGGTGAGCAAGCATTTATAAAATAGGCACACTGCCATGCATACAGATCATTAATTTTCAAGTCCAGATGAATTGTTTAAAAGCTGGAAATTAAGAAATGCAAAACCCTTCTTTCAAGTTTGCTAGGTTATAAAAAAAAAAAGAACCCACAATACTGTTAACCTAAGGGCCATTTGAAACTGGTTAAATTATGCTCTTCTTAAGAGTTAAAATTAAAACAAAGTGACCTCACTAGAGTTTAATCCTATCCTTCGATTGCTGCATGCTATATTAATATTTTTTTCACCAGTTCAGCTATTCCAATATAACAAATTGGTTTTATCTCCATTGGTCAGCTTCTTCCTTTAATGCAGACAACTTAATGGATTTTAGTTCTAAATCGAGTATGGTTTGCTTCTAGAGTATGAATTTCAACTTTAGTTATTGTGCAAATTATGCTTTAGCATGATATTGAACCACGTTGACCACTAGAACAGAAAAGTCTAATATATGACTCAAATTAGCAAATTTTGCCCAGACAGCAAAGTTAAGTTGGCTTGATTTTCCCCACCCTTATACACTATTTTGCAAAGCAAGTGCTCCATCTAGTGGTTGGAAAGCTCATGGTTTGATCCTATTTCAATATTACTGATTCACTATACATTTATATACTTTTTAAGAAGTCAACAGATTACACATATGTGATAGTCTGTGTGTTTCCTGCCTTCTACACAATTTTGTGGAGGGGTTCAGGGTTCTTTCCTATTAGCTGTATGTAAAGTTGGGACCTTCAATTTGGTAAGAGGGGCGGTTCTGTAACTGCGTGGTGTATTGAATGAGATGAATAAACGAAGATATTTTATATAAAGGGGTTTCTGCAAAGTATAGAGCAGCATAATGTATAAATGTAATGTATAATTGTTAGTAAATTTTGCTTTTTATTATTGAACTGGATTAGGTAACAGGCTTTTATCCTGGATTATAAAAAAAGTATCTCTTGGAATTGGTTTTTGGTTATGGTTCTGATCAACTACTTATTTATTTGTTTATCAAATACGACGCTTTCTACTGGGATCTACATTATGACCAAGAGTATCCCATTCTTCTTTTCTCTGCACCATTACTAATAAAATATTCATTTGTGTTTCATTCCACTGGTTCAGCTCTCCTTATTTTCTGCTTATTGATACATCCTTAGAGTTGTTCTCATCCCAGAAGAAGAAAAGCTTTATCTTTATCCATATGAATATTAAACACTATTGCAGATCAGAAGAAGATGTGGTTATTTTCATACAAAATGAATGCCTATGATTTTTATCTGGAAATTTCTGAAGGGTTTTCCTTGTGATCTGGTAAGTGTGTTTTTTTTGTTTGTTTGTTTGTTTTTTTGGTAAGGTACATTTGCCTCACTGAACTAGAGCAGACTCAGCATGAGCTGAAAATCTTGCTGCATAACAGCATAGTACCAGAGGGATGTTGGAATTCATATCCTCTAATCTGCCCATTTTACAGGTAAGAGATATGGAGTTACTTCAGAGCAGTTAAAGGATAAAGTTGAGGAAGAGTATGCTGCCGAATGAGAATTGAGTTCAAACACTCTCATCTGCTACTAAAATAAGTTATCACACGACAGTGACTTAAATCTACTGAGACATGGTTTCCAGTTCTACTGAGCAATAATACCTGCAGAGTGTGGTTATTATTGAAAATAAAAAGATATATGTGAAAATGTGTCAGAACACTGCTTCTCTCTCTTACTACTATTCTAGTTAAGTTTTCATGTTAAATAATGAATTCCTTCATTACCAAAAGTAAAAATGGAAATTGACAATTAGCAGATATATAGGACTGTGTGATGAGCTCTTAAAGAAACATACAGAATTTTGTTCATTTTTAGGTTAATCAGGTTTTTCTCTCTATGCTACTCAAAGCCATCAGTTAATTTACCAGTTTTACATTTGTTTTTGGAGAATGACAAACTGGAAGCGCATTCTGTCTTCATTTTACTCACATAATTGTAGCTAACAACATTTGACACTAATGAAACAGATTAAAATATTTTATTAAAAACTTGTAGACATTTAATAGAGCTATTGCAAAATACAAATATGTTCCCAATAAATTTCTTTTGCACGTTATTTACTTGACAAATTTACTTTTTAGCATTCATCTCTTTGTATTCAAAGCCAAAAAAAAACACACATCTCTAATCGAAAGGGATATTCTCTGGAAATCAGGACTATAATATATAAATACGGATATGTTATTGTAAGAAATGCTTTATTTCTTTAGTTTACTCTAGAAGAAGATCCATAAAGTTATTCTATATTTTTTCAGTAAATTTAAAAGAATTCAGTTCTTGAAATATGACTTATCAGGAGTCCCATGTACTCTATCTTAATATACAATGTTTGTCTCTATCTCATTTTCAAAGTTCCCCCATTAAATCTCAATGGGATTTCAAACATTCCGAAATACATTAACATTGTACTTATCCTTAGTTAAATATTTAGAGCTTCCTTGTATGTTTATTTCTTTTTTATAACTATAATAAATTAGAGCCTCAATATAAAATAAATTTGAATTCAAATATCTGAAAATTTCAGGGACCTGTTGCTAATAACATAAACTTATAAAAGCCAATCTTGCCACCTAGTGGTTACAGATGAGAAATATGATTTTTAAGGTTAAAATACAGTGAGTTTCTATTTTAACAAAATTCAAATAATCTAAACATACTTGTTTATGCATATTATTGATAAAGGTGCAAAAACAATTCAGTGGATGAAAGATAATTTTATTAAAAAATGGGGTTGGAGCAATTTGACATTCATAGGCAAAAAAATAGTAATAATAACATTGACCTCAACTTCACAGATTATTTAAAAACAAAACAAAATAAAAAACTCAAAAAGGATCACACACTTAAACGTAAAACATAAATTATAAAACTTTAGGAAAAAACATAGGAGAGAATCTTTGGGATTTACAGCTAGGTAAAGAATTCTTAGACTTGACTCCAAAAACATAATTCATAAGATAAAAACTTGAAAAATTGGACCTCATCATAATAAATAAAAGCTTTGCCCAGCGAAAGACAGAGGATGTATTATCCTGTTAAAAGGATGAAAAGACAAGGTACATACAGACTGGG
The DNA here is from genome assembly GCF_057876585.1 of Rhinolophus sinicus. Classification (NCBI taxonomy): domain Eukaryota; kingdom Metazoa; phylum Chordata; class Mammalia; order Chiroptera; family Rhinolophidae; genus Rhinolophus; species Rhinolophus sinicus. The sequence continues at coordinate 25,128,167 of NC_142504.1, forward strand.
AGAAAATAGTTTCAAACCACATATCAGAGAGAAGACAAAAAAATAGTGACAACACAAATGCTGTCGAGGACGTGGAAAAATGGGATCAACCATCTATTACTGGTGGGAATGTAAAATGGTAGAGTCATTGTGAAAGTGTGGCAATTTCTTATAAACCTAAACATGCAACTCTCATGCACTCCAGCAACTGTATTCTTAGACATTTATCCCACAATAATGTAAACATATGTTCACATAAAAACCTGTATATAAATGTTCATAGCAGCTTTATTCCTAATGGTCCAACTGGAAACATCTCAAAAGGGGAATTGTTATGCAAACTACGTGGCATCTGTACCAAGAAATACAACTTAGCAATAACAAGAAACAAATTATTTGCAACAACTGGGAAAATTCTCCAGGAACTTGTGCTGAGTGACAAAAACTCTTCTGAAAAGGTCATAACTATATGCTTCCATTTTATAGAATATTTTGAAACGACAAAATTATAGAATTGGATAACCAACAGATCAGCGGTGGAGCAGGGTTAGGGATGGTGGGAGTGTAGGGGAAGGGAGGTGGTGTGGCTCTGAGAGGGATCCTTCTGAAAATGGAACCGCTCTGTATCTTGGTGGTGATGGTGGATGCGGGAACCTACATGTAATAAAATTGAATGAAACCTAATACAAATACACACGTGTGCATGCATGCGTGCGCACACACACACATACACACATGTAAAACTGGGAAATTTGAAAAAGATCTGGAATGATAATCAAAGTTAACATTCTGATTGTGAAATTGTATTATAGTTTTGCAAGGCGGTACCATTGGGGAAGCTGCATGAAGAGAACACAGAGCCTTTCTGTATTATTGCTCATAATTGCAGTGAATTTATAATTACCTTAAATTAAAATAAAATCTTTAATTTAAAAAAGACAGTTCTGCCATCAAGTTGTTACAGACTACAAATATGACAACTTTACATAGAGTTAATTCCTCTTTTAGAGCAATTCAAATAATTTAGACATATTCTTGTACATACATTTACTGTTTTAATTAGTCCAACTTCAAAGTTTAAAAGGTTCTTTACGAATAAATGTCCTTATAAAAAAGAGACTGTGTACTTCTCATATTCCATGGTTATTTTACCTTTGTGCATGTGAGAATTGAATTGAAACAGAGAAGAAAAAGGTATTTGCTAAATAGCAAGCGTGTAAAGAACTGTCAACATCCAGCTTTATTCCTAATAGTCCAACTGGAAACTATTGCTAAAAGAACACAGAAGAAATTTTCTAGACTGTTTATTTAAATAATTTCTCAAATTTATTACAGTTATGAAATTTCACTGCCATAAAATTATTGTCTCCTCGTTTTATATGTGATCAATAGCAAATGTAGAGAATGGCTTGATTTTACATTTAAAAAAAAATCAAAATGACAGCTATCCTTCCTAATGTGAGAAATACAATGTATTTTTCCCAACTTTCAATCATTCTCTTCAACCTACAGTAGAAATATTGTATTCATGTTTTCTTACTTGAAGTGATTATTGCCAAAATAAGAGTACACTGGAAAAAGTGAAGAATAATTACTTTCATTTACTAGATAGATTAGATAGATATTAATAGATAGATAGATAATATATTTAAGATATATATAGTTATTTAATCAATAAACATCTTCATTGAATAATTATTAACAGAGGGTGAGAAGATATTAGAAATAAGGAATGGAACCTCTATTTATTTACAGATGAAAGAAGTCATAGAGATAAACATGGAAAAAACTCTTGACTGAAAGGTAAGATTTGGGGTCTAATTAGGCTGAAGAAAAAAAAACACACGATATAACACTGGACAAGTCACTTAACTGCTCTGGGCCTCGCTTTTCACATCTGTTCAAGGAGGAAAAGGATTACATAATTCCTAACGCATTTCCAGTTTGAGTATTACATGAAACTGAGGCAAGAAATATTCAACTTGGAAAGCTTTATGTTCTGAACGTTGGAGTTAAGTTATTTGATGTCACTGCTGTGGCTTTGTCCCCAATGGACATAAATGTGTTTTCAAGAGAATAAGAATAAATTTAGGTTCAGAGTATTAAATATTTAGGCTCTTTTCAAGTTTTTTCCAAAAGTTACTTATAAGTACGTTTTACATTGAACAAACCATGATTGTTTGGGATGTTAGCAATTAAGCCATCATAAAACATTGAAATATTAAAAAGATATTTACATATTAACACATTAATTACTAATAAAATTATAAAGGTCTTTTCATTTCAAGAAGGGGATCTTTTGGAAGAGTGGCAGATGACTCAGTTCTCCTCTGATGGGATGACCAGTTACTGATTTAGTAATGAGACTAAATTTAGTAATTTAGTAAATGAGACTGGTTACCCATTTAGAGAAGCCATTGGAATGAGTTGTTGACACATGAAATGAGATCTGTAGCCTGTAGGAATTGTCTTCACCCTCCAGGAAATCAAATCTACAAGAGAGAGCCAAGCAGAGGAAATCAGCAGGAAGTGAACTGGCAGCTCAGTAGCAATAACAGTTTAAAGAGAGGCTACTTTCAAAAACAACAACCCACCAATTAGAAAAAGTATGTAAATGCTCAAGCACACTTTGAGAATCTCCAGACATACCATGGAGCATTTTGAGAATCTTTCTCTCTCTCTCTCTCTCTCTCTCTCTCTCTCTCTCTCTCTCTCTCTCTCTCTCTCTCTTTCTCTCAGCTACAAAGGTGAGCATGATCCTATAAAATTTCCAAGGAACAGGAGAAGGTCTTTGAGCAACCATCAAGAAATTAAGAGAACATTTGATCAGTTGAGCCCTGAAGCCCTTTCTCCTGATTCTATTTGTGCTAAGAAATGGCTGATGTGGGTTGCCCACAGGTTAAATAAAGCACTGAAAATTTGCTCTAAGGCTGAAAAAGATACTCGTACTCCTAGAGAAACTAAAGCAAATCTGCAGTGGAAAGGTTGGCACACAAAAGTTAATATGGCTAAATTTAGTAGTGTACTGAAAGTATGAGGCAAAAAAGTTTCTCAAAGGGAAGATAGGTGACTCAGTTGGTTAGAGTGCAAGCTCTGGGCAACGGGGCTGTTGGTTCGATTCCCGCATGGGCCAGCGAGCTACGCCCTCCGCAATTAGAATGAAGTCAATGAGCTGCCGCTCAGCTCCTGGGTGGCCAGATGGCTCAGTCGGTTGGAGCACGGGCTCTCAACCACAAGGTTGCTGGTTCGACTCCTCGACTCCCCACAAGGGATGATGAACTGCGCCCCCTGCAACTAACAACGGCAACTGGACCTGGAGCTGAGCGGCGCCCTCCACAACCAAGATTGAAAGGACAACAATTTGATTTAGAAAAGTCCTGGAAGTACACACTGTTCCCCAATAATAAAGTCCTATTCCCCTTCCCCAATAAAATCTGTAAAAGAAAATGTTTATCAAAATACTATGCAAAAGGGGAGAAGTGAGAGAAAAGCATTAAGGCACTTAATTTCTGACATCATCTACTAAATGGTCCAGAAGGAGAAAAGGAAAAATAGAAAGTTAGAAACATTAAAAGAAAATGCCCTAGAGATGAACACAGAGACATGTCTTCAGTCAAACTGGATGCCAAACAACATGAATGTTAGCAATAACTTCACAGCTAGACATATTGTTGTGAAACATCAAGAAAACATTAAAAGCTGCAGAGTGAAGTTAAGAAGTGAGAGGATAAAGATTACCTAGAAAAGAACAAAAATCAGATTTACACAAGATTTCTCCATAGAAATCTAGAAAATGGAGCAATTGTAGGTCAAGATGTATAAGGAAATAATTTACACTTAATTCTGTACTCAACCAAATTGAAATTTGAGTGTGAGGGGAAAAAGACCATTTGCTAATAATGGTAACTCTTAAATGGTTCCCACACACACTGACCAGAGTTTTCTTCCGGTGTTTTCTAGTTCACTCCTCACAAAAATGGCAGTTTTACACATTCTCTTTTCTTCTCAAACATTGTACCCATTCTCCCTCCCCCTCCACACACTCACCGTTACCCCCCTTTATGCTGATGGCTTGCTTCTTGGATTTCATTGAGAAACTAGAAGCAGTCAAATTGAATTTCCTTATTTTCCTATCTCAATCTACCATCTTTCCTACATGTATAAACTTTCTCTAAAATGAACCCAAAATCCCTGCTCTCTCAAATGCTGCAAGCATTTTTCTATGTCCTATATCCCTATTCTTCTTGATATCCTAAGAATTAGTTCTTGTCATTATTCCTTCTCTCTTCTGCAATGTTAATTTATCTCTTCTTACTGGATTGTTCCAGTTGACCATGTTCTAATATCTCTCAACTCTCTGTACCTAGCTCCCTATTTCCTGTTTCCCTCTATAGCATATGTTATCTGTAGTTACTGAGTCCTTTTCTCACATCCCATTCTCTCTACCTCCCACTGCAATGAAGCCTCTATTTCAACCCCACTACAAAAATAATGGCCTTTTTGCCATTCTCCCAGGGAATTAATTTCTCTTTCATTTTCCTCACCATGACTTCTGTGGCACATTTCCTGGTTTCTCTAAGTAGCCTTAACTGTCTCTTCTCAATATCTTTTCTGAATTTGTTCTTATTCCTTACCTCTAAATGTTTGAATATCAAGAATTTAGTCCCGACATCTCTTTTCTTTCTAAATGGTTCCCTCTGCTGGAAAGCTTTTCTCCCATATTTTAACTGGCTGGTGACTTCTTATGATTTAATTCCCACCTTAAAAGTCTCTTCTTTAAAATAAACTTCCTTAATCACCCAATATCTCTCAGACTGTATTGATTTGTTTTCCTCATAGCAGTTATCATTATCAAACTTTTATCAAATTATTCTTTTTCCTCTCTCTAGAATGTAATCTTGGTAAGCATGAACAAAAGAAAAGACCTTATTTGCATGGTTCACTACTGAATCTCAAGTACCCACACAGTGTGTGTTCAATAATTAGCTCACAATTAGTGAATAAATGACTAAATCGATCAATCAATAATGTATAAATATAACCTATATATTTTTTTTAAAAGACGAAGAACTAATATTTTAGTGAGGAAACTGGAAAGCAAGCACAAATAATGTTTTAACATATAAAATAATCTCAGCCTCATTAGTAATCAGAAAATACAAATTAGGTTTATAATGTTCTATTTATCACTTAGGATATTATAAAACTATTAATAATATTGACAATATGGAGGATTTGGGGAGGTTATTTTGGTAGTATCAATCAAAATTCATAATTCATGTACACTTGGAACAGCTTCTAGGCAAGTACCCATGAGGATTCCACCATGTGCACAGAAATTTTTGTGCAAGAATACTAATTGCACAGAAAAAAGGAAACAAGCTAAATATACATCAACAGAAATAAGTACAGTGCTCTCTCTTCCATTCTCCTCTCTATTTTTCTCTATGGAAGGTTATCGCCAATACATTTTCTTACTGATCATAGAAAGTCACAGACGCACATAGTTAAAACAAATTATAATGACATGTATTATGTGTGAGTAGGGGATAGAAAAATTACTTTTACATTCTACTCTATATACCTCTGTAATGCTTGAAATATATGTAACAGATTATAACTATGTACAAAATATAATTTTTAAAGGAGAAATAAATTATATTAAAAAGAGAAAAAATGATTACAGATGTCACTGTGATAATGGTTTTAAAACTGTGTTATTGGAAACCAAACAAAAGGTGCATTACTCTCGTGTTTAAGTCCAGGGAAATGGAATCTAGAAAACAAATGACACTGTTAAGAGGGTGTCTGTGCCTAAAGAATTAGAGACAAATATATTGTCCAATGATTAAGCAAGATCAGTATTAAAACATGCCCATTGGTCATCTAAGGAGGAAGCCAATGGCGCTTTGGGGAGAAAAAGCAGTTTCTGTGGAGGCTGTGATCAAAATCTAGATTGAAGAGGGTTACTAAGTACATGTGAATAGAGAAAATGGAGAAAAGAAGTGTAGGTCTTGGTTTAAGAAGCTTAGGGACAAAGGAACATGTATGGGGAAGGGAAAAGAGAAGCAGTGTGACCCAGCAGTTAAATAAAGATGGTGTCCATTTGTGGTTTCTGTGCTGCTTCAGCTGTTTTGATAGTAGTTTTTGTTTTGTTTTGTTTTTGTTTATTTAATGTTTTAAGATGGGGAGAATTGGGCATGTTTAAATCCTGATAAGGAGAAGTCATAAAGCAGAAGAGGTGGATAATTCAGGAGAAAAGAATTGGAACAAAGACTAAGTAAAGAACAGGAATTATCCTCTGATAGGTCTGCTTAACTGACAGGAAGGGAGAAAGAATTAAGTATAATCGTGCTCTGCTTAACGACATGGATATATTCTGAGAAATGCATCATTAGGCGATTTTGTCTTTGTGTGACCATCACAGAGGACATTTATGCAAACCTAGATGGTATAGCCTACTGCACACCTAGGCTATATGGTAGAGCCTATTGCTCTGTAGAGAAGGAAAAATAACATTCCTTTACCCTTCTGAGTTCTTGGCTGAGACATCCTTGCTACACCAGACAGATTAACAGGAGAAAAACAAATGTTTAGTGACACATATACCTCATCTATACATGGGAGAGACCCAGGAAAACTGAATAACTCCCCACAATGGCTGAAGCCACTACCTAAAACACCATCTTCAGCTGAAAACAAAAGATATTGGGTGTGAGGAGGGTCAGTTATGGGAGGTTACAGTAAACAAGGGTAAGGCTGTTATTCAGATTTAAGTCCCTGTCCTTTGAACCGATGAGTGTTTTCAGAGATAAGGTCTTCCCAATCTTCTTAGTACCCCAAGTGAGACACCATAAAAACGAAGATTCCCTTTACAAATGTAAATGTATTTTACAAAAGGTAACTTTTCCATGGTTTTCAGAGGTTCTCCCATATTTGCTATTTTTCAAAATTAACCAGCCTAAAATAATCTTTATGAGAAATGTTGTTCCTCTACACATTACTGTACTGAATACTGTAGACAATTGTTACACAATGGTCAGTATTTAGGTTATGCTTCCTCTACAAGATTAGAAAGGCAACTGTGTCACTAGGTCACAGGAATTTTTCAACTCTGTTGTAATCTTATGGACCACAATAGTATTCGTGGTCTGCTCTTGACTGAAACATTATTATCCAGTGTATGACTGTACTTTTCAAGTCCATAGGCAGAAAGCATAGGTAATGTTTGCTTGAAACTTTGTATGTTGCATATGTTGTAACTAATATTCACGCTACCATGTCTAGTTTAGGACACATTTATTTTACAGATCAGAAGAGAAAGATTTACCCTGCAACTGAAAACTGTAATGCAGAGACAGAAAACAACTGTAAGAAAGTGAGTGTATTGTGTTATGGTAGGTTTGTGTTTATCTGTTGCTCTTTATTTAAGACAAAACTTTGTTTTGTTTCAAAGCATAAAGTACACTAAATAAACTTCTAAATTTTATCAGACATGCTTTCTCAAAGTATGTATGGTTGTGTTTTCATTCTTCCACCAGGTGTCAGTATATCTCTATAGGATTTGTACCTCCTGACAGTCATTGTCCAAACACCAGAAACCAGAAATAACTGACAGAATGAATAAATGAAATGCAATTTTCTATTTTCCTCTACAGTATTTCTCTCCTTCAGCTACTCACAGATGTCTAGAAATCATCATTAATGAGGGTATATAAAGTGTCAAGAAATCTATGTTTTAAAAACTGGGGGAATTGCTCTACTTTGTACCTATCCAAGGGAAAATGGACTGGGGAAAGGAATAAATATTACAGAGAAAGAACTAATAACAGTTCTGTGTTGGCCATTCCTTAAAGCAAAAGGTAGTGAAGTACAAGGAAGCAATTTGGTGATGAGCTCAAAATCTTGACTGGTAAAGGCAGTGGAATTCATAACCCCGTCTCCTGTGACTACATCTTATGTCCTAAGAAGAAAGGCAGGGCATCCTCTCACCCAAACTTATTATCTTTTTCTCAATGAAATGACGGTTGCAAAGGAGACAAGATTAGGATTCTGAAGAGAAGGGCTCCTTTGCCATTTTCCCTGGCTCAAATACCCAGAGTAACTATTTCACATCTCTAATCCTCATCCCTAAAAGATAGAATATGTTCTGTCTTCCCTCTCTTAGGGCTATTTTTGTGCAGCTGTACAATTAAAGGAGCCAATTAATAATTCAGTGCATGTCATTTCTCAGCCCTCTCAAAGGCTGCAGGGTCCAAAATATCTCTACGCATCATTAAATCTAAATCCAGATTCTCTTCTTAAAAAGCTTCCCTTTGATCCCTGAAATTTTAAGATAAACCTTGCCTGACAGAAGTTGCAGGCATTTTGAGGAGAGGTCAAGGATATAGACACACTCCCAACTTAGGTGAGGACTTTTTCTAGCTTTAATAAACTGATTTCCTTGAAAGGAAACAACTCACACACCAGCCAGCTATCTTTTACGTCAATTCTAAAGAGGTGGATATCCCAAACTTGGGGTGAAGCAAAGGGAAGAAATACAGTGTTGAAAATCTCCCAAACAATAAGGTTAAAATAGGTTAAAAGTCTGACTTCCACCACTTTTTTTGTTTGTTTGTTTCACATGCTGAACTCCTCCAGAGAATTTTAATTTGTAATGTTATATCCATTTACCTGAACATGTACTTTAAAGTACATGTTATATAAGTACAACCGAGTTCTATTTTCACAAAGGTAGATACAGAATAAGTTTTTTTACAAGTCATCCAGCCTAAACGTCCAAGTGCTTAGCATCCTTGTGTTACATTGTTGAAACTTTCCTCAAGACATGTGACTCCCTTTCCCCCAGCTTCTCTCACCAACATGTGTGTGGTGTTGCTATTTAATATTAGATGACAATTTAATACAGAAAACGTAATCTCAATTTTGGTACTATTTAGTTAATACGTTAAACTTTTCACAGTGGAGATATAGATTTGACCTTCTAAATCACTCATCCTTTCCCATTCCGTACCAAATAATTAATTTGTTGTGGTAACAAGTGAAAAACCTAAAGGAAGGAGGTAGAGAATATCTCAGGATTACAATAAGAGCATAATAGAAACCCCTAAATTCTGTAGGCCAGTATTCTCAGACTTCTCGTTACAGTTTTATGTTAAAAAAGAACAAGGGAGAGACTTACGTATACTTGACACACACACTGACGCAGACATTCTTAATCCGTTAGCAAGTTTTCCCAAGGGAAGTATGGGAGATCCATAAATGGAGCACTTGGCAAGGTCACCCTTGTTCCATGGTTCCCTTTGAGCATGTTATGAGATACAGACATTTACTGGGGCTTGTTAAATTGAGTTACGTGTTATCCCATCCGGCTTTATCTAAACTTGCCCTCATAAAATAGAATAACATTGATTCACCTGTACCTAGTCAAACTCTAACTCAGCCCCACGATGATCTAAAGAAGTTTTAGTTGAGCTTCAGTTTTGGGGTGTAAAATGGGGGCTGTGACCAGCAAATGAATGAAAGGAAATACATAGAGAACATTCTTCTTTAAGGACTAGGCCTTAAAAAAAAAAAAAAAAAAAAAAGTCATCCCCAGGCTTTAACACAGCCCTACAATGCACGAGTAATATGCAGCTCCTGACACATGTGTGCTGAGAATACCTGGAATGGTTTATGCACAGCTTAGTGAGATGAGTTCAGATTATACACTAGAATGTCATGGCAACATTGAATTGCTATTGATGTTTCTCACTTAAAATTCCAATATTCCTTTATTTGAAATTTCTGTGCTTACTTTGTGCTGTAAACCGAATATTTGTGTTCCCTTAAAATTCATATGTTGAAACCTAATCCCCAATGGGATGGTATTTAGAGGTGGGGCCCTTTGGGGATGATTAGATCATGAGGGTGGAGCCTTATGAAAGAGACCCCAGAGAGCTCCCTCACTTCTTCTGCCAGGGGAGGACACTGAGAGGATGGTTTTCTCTGAACTAGGAAGTGGGTCCTCACCAGATAGCAAATCTGCCAGTGTCTTGATCTTGGACTTCCTGGCCTCCAGAACTGTGAGACATAAATTCTGTTGTTTAAGCCACTCAGTCTATGATATTTTGTTTTAGCAGCTGAGACAGACTAAAGCAGTGTGTCTTTAAACAACAACAAAGAGTTTGCAGAGCAGTAGCCATTGCAGACCACATGTTGAACAGCGTGGGTTAGGACATGCCAAAACCTTGTTGTTAGACCAAACTCAGAATCTTGAAAGGTAATATAACATTTGAATCATAAGTACCTGTTGCCATGCAGCAGCCTACCCGTCTGTCTCCTCGTACCCGCCCTTAAAGAAAGGAGAGTCTGTGAGACGGATCCTTTCAGGGACTTTGCTTCACCTTTGTGTTTGCACCTCATGTCTCCCTGTTTGGCCCCAGAAAGATGGCTGGCCAGCCAATGACGAGTAAGATTCCCCATGGGGGGGACAACTCAAGCCAGGCGCAGTCGAGTGGGGACCAACAGGAGAATCCATGGGGTTCCTAGAGGTGGGCACAGCCCTCCACCTTCCCCAGCTAAGGAGAGCCTCTGCCTCTGTGGCTGCATTCCTTCCCACAGCCTGCAGGGGAAGTGATTCAATGGTGTGCTCTCCATCTATTCACATGCATATAGGTTTTGTCCCTTGGGGAAGTACAGACATCCTGAGACTTAGGGTTCAGCTGCCTGCAGGCAAGGGTGATTGGCTTGAATCAGTTTCCTATTATGATGAATAGGATTCACAGATCTTGAGATTGACAAACTTTATCTCCTTTACTTCTCCACCTAACTAATAAAAGCTAATGCCTGATTCGGGGCAACCAGTCCTTGAGACTGGGGGTCTCTTGGCCCTGTTTATAATCTATTATTGACTACTGTCTTTTCTTAACCCTGCACAGCCCTCCTTGCTCCCCACAACTCTCGTCGCATGAGACGCGAAAAGTACCCTGAATGGAATCAATCCAGTATTGGATTTCAAGCCCACCACTTAAAAGTTATGTGACTTTGAACAAGTTGCCTGATCTTTTTATACTTTGGATTTTACTTGTATTTTTGAGATGAAATAAAAAATAAGCTACTAGTCTGCCCTGGATCTTTAATTAAAATTTACACAGAATGAACTTTAGTGCTGGAGGATATCCCATCATTGTCAGAAAAAGAGCCGACTGGGTAATTCAGAGTATTTTTTGAGAATAATACCACTTTACCACTAATAACTACATCTAATGGCCCCCATCAGTATTTTTTTATCCCCTAAAGTGAAAGTTTTTAGGACCACAAGATTAAAAGGTTCAAATATTACATTCTAAATATCAATGCTTCTCAACACTACGCTAGAATCTGATATTTTTAAATGTAATATTGTGAAAAACTAATTACAGCCATGCTATGAAATGCTCTGCTCAAGTGACAAATGTGAGAAAGATTATAATTGTTAGCACTACACATAGAATGGTTTTATTTTGAAAACTTTTTTTCCTTAGCGAGCAATATGCATTTATGCAAGGCTTTTGTAGAAATCCCTAATGAAACAAGAGTTATAACTTAGAAATGAAAATGACATTCTGAGTTCCAGGCAGGCACCTCTCACCACCAAACAATACAGGCATTTCTCGTTCTCGGTAACTTTTCTTCAAGCACATTTGGAATTTGTATAAATGATTTGCTTAGACTTTTGGTTAATATACTCCTACCATTGTGAATAGTTTGGTCCTCTAGCATGCAAAAGGCACTATCATGAGCCAATGTCATAGGACAATCCCTAGAAACAAAGCATGAGACAAGGATTTCTGTGCAAGGAACTTTTGACTGAGGTAGTTCTCTAAGGAGAATCTTGCAAGGAAGTGAGGGAAACAGAGTGGGGTAGGAAAAGCAACTAAGCAAAGACTAATTTCAACCTGATCCCACAGAAAATTGTGAAGGGAAAATGCGCCACAAATTTGATCCCCCCATTAGTCACCACTGACTGCAGGCTACCCCCAGGGGATGTACGTAATGTCACAAAAAATTCTGATCTAAGTGACTAGTCAGCTGAGGGAATTCACTGAGGAGAAGAATGAAGTTACGAGCCTTTAGCAGACAATACAGTTAGGAGAATCACAAGGCTTTTCTAGCCTGGAAAAGGTAATTTGGGCTAGACACTAAAAGCATCTACTACAGTGATCATACTACACAGACGTTACCAGGTAACAAGGGAAAAAAATTAGTCATTAGTGAATAATAGCTATTAACTATCTCTCTTCATTCTAATATCAATTGTCTCATTTCTAGCCTCATTTTAGTGGTATGTGGACTTTTACCTGTATTATAATATTGAATAGTATGTTACCATCTTATAATTTAGTTGCTGCTTAAAGATCTACCCATAACAGCCAAAGATCTTCATAACAGTCAATGCCAAATAATTGATACCTTAGGTTTCCTTAAATGAAGAAAGGACAAGGAACCACCTACTACGTGACAGAATACAGCGCATAGCATCTTCCAATACCATTTGTAAGGGTGAGGATACCACTTGCTTTCACTCTTCCACTTTCTGTCTTTCACTCTTTTCCTTTCAACTACCTAAAATAGGACAGCATTACATAAATATGGTACAAGATACAATGGTGTTAATTAATGTTTATACATGAGGCTGAAATACCCCAACCTTGTCTTTTCATTTTTTTTCAATTTCTTGTGGGAAAATTACTTTGACATATATGATTTGGAGGACTGTTTTTTCAAGAAGTTTTCATGATGGGAAAATGATGCCTTATTATGTACAAGGATAGTAAGCTAAGGCAGAAATCAATACAAAAGGTTCAAGAAATCTTGGAACACGGGAAAAGGTAAAGATTCTCGTTGTGCAATTTCAGCATCTTGTTTGAGGATATTAAATATTCTTAATATTTAAATAAAGTAACATTTTCTTACGTCTCTATATTGAACTTTAAAAAAAATAACCACTTCAGTGATAAGCAAATTTTGGTTTAACATATTACTGAAATTTAAAGAAAACATATTAGAGATTTATATGTTCAAGTGGCAATTTCTACTTGTCATTTTGCTTCCTTGCTTTCCTTTCCTCTTTGGACAAATTATTACAAAATTTCTTATGCTTATTGCAACTGAAGGCATTGATATGGTTCTAAAAATTTGACAGCTTAATGTGGAGAAAATAAGTTAAATGACATGGTGTCAGCTATGAGTTTGTGATGAGATACTTCCTTGCATGTTCAAATATTTTATGTACATTTATATTTTCTACTATCTTGGCCTTCTATAAAGATCTGATATCCTTATTTATAAATTGACTGCATATTTTCTTAATAGGATGAACATGCACATGCATAATTTGAATATAGAATTCATTATTGACTTATTTTGCGTTCACTAAACTGGCTTTACTTAAAGGAAAATGCTAAATAAATGTGGATGTAGAAAGGAAAGCATAGTCCCCCAAAACGATGTTCCTCAAACTGCATCAAGGCAAGTTAGTCCTATACAGAGGTGAATGAGGACATATCCTTCCAGCTTCTCCTTGGCTACTCACTAGTTACCCATATTACCTCAACTCTCCCTACATTTCAGTTTAATCATATAAACAATGAAAAACTTTTGAAAAGAGAATCTTTAGCTTGACAGCTTTTATAGCAATAATAGTAGCACTTACTGTGCTCTTAATATTTAATAAATCACCTCTAGAAGTCAAGACTTAGACTGAATTCTAAACTTAGACTGAAGATGCCACCCAAAAGTTGCTGGATAGTGAACGGGAGTAGACAGACCATAAGAGAATGCACAGATTTGGAGGAGGGCAAACAGAAGACTGAGTTCCTATCTCTTTGACTTTTATCCTGGGGCTAAGAATAGTCTTTTCAGTGGTAACTTTGGAGTAGGAGGATGGCATGCATGTGGATATCTGTAGCTCTTTATGTCCTGAAGAGTTAGTAAATAAAAGTCAGAAAACCATGAACACTGAAGATGGGGAGATCATGAAAAAGACTGAATCAGAAAGAGATCACTAGACTGTGTATCCATATCTCTTGCTGAACCCTGAATTGCACAAGCACAAAACTGACTCTAGGGACCCCCACTTGAGACCCAAGTTATAAAAAAGGAATGTAGCTACTGCATGAAAAACAAAAGATTTAGTTCATAAAGTTTTAGTTGATAAAACAAAGAAAATAGCGCTAATCATAAATAATAATTAATAATAATAATAATATCCACAATTTCTACAACTTAACAGAATATAATACAAAGTTTTGTGACATACAAACTACGACGAAAATGGAAAACAATTTTTAAGAGCAAAGATATCAACCAAGTCTAACCTTGAAAAGAAACATGTTGAAACTACCAGACAAAATATTTTAAAGTGTTTTTTAAACTATTTTCAATGAAGTAAAACATTTTTTGAATGTCTGAAAATCTCAACAGATAAATGTGATATCTCAGTAGAAAAACAGTAAAAAAAATAAGTGGGGGTGGGAATTCTAGAACTCAAAAATATAACTGCTGAGTGAAATGAAAAATTAACTGGATGATTTAGCCAAATGGATAAGAAAGAGGAAAGAGTAAGTAAACTAAAAAATAGATCAACAGAAATTATCCAAAGTGAAGGACACAGGAAAAAAAATATTTTAATAGAAATGAATAGAGCCTCAAGCAAATGTTAGATAATTGCAAGCAGTGAAATGTACATGTACTTAGAATATCAGAAAGAGAAAACTCTCAGAAACCATGGAAATCAGGAAAGATTAAAAAAAAAAAAAAAAAAGAAAAGAGAAAAGAAATCGTAAATTGCTGAAAAAAAATCTGTGGACCAAAAATTCTATCTATCTATCATCTATCTATCTACAGAAAAAGACAAAATGACATTTTCACATAAAATAAAAGAGATTTTGTTGCCAGAAACCTGTACTGTAAGAATGCTAAAGTAAGTTCTTCAGTATGAGATCATAGTTGATAAAAACTCTGATCCTCGGGGGGAAGAAAAAAATGAAGAACACTGGGAAATGGTAAATAACTGGATAGATTTAAGAAACTATTTTTGTCTTTTTAAAATTTAAATTACCTTACAATACAATTCATATAAAAGTTTAAAACTAAAATCATGATATTGTGTGTTTTATAAAGTTTTTAGGTGCATTATGCATAACAACTACAACAATAAAGGACAGGGTGGGAAAAAAAGTATATATATAGCAAGGTTTTTATGTTTTGCTTAAAGTAGCAACATTATTAACTCTAATAAGAGGACTATACTTATGTTAGTGATTCATATTACCAACCATAGGAAAACTATTGTAAAATATACACAAAGAAGCTAAAAAGTGAACAGAAAAATGAAAATAAAATTCTCAGTGTCATTTTTATAATAATAAAAGGGCAGGGAAGACAAGTAAGGAGAAAAAACTAAATTGGTTAATTCATTTTTTTTCCCCTCAGAAAGTGTTAAGTTTGTCATGGGATTCTTATAATTTATCTTAATGACAGTTCTTAAATTGGGTACAGAATGATGACCATTTGTTCTGCTTTACCGATAGATAACTGAAACAAAGAAAAAGTAAATGACTTCTGGGTTAAACTTTGAGTGTTAGATAAATATTTGTTGTCAACAGAAGATAAATTAGTTTCACCTTTATAAATCAATTCCAACTATTGACAGATGAAGTGTGATATTTAGCAATGAGTTAAACACAGAGAAGAATGTATCAAATACATGTGTCCAAACTAATGCTTTTAGCTAGTAAAGGATCTTTGGTTACTACCATGCTAACTATTGGTGTTTTGTTTGTTTGTTTGTTTGTTTTGTTTTACTTTATTTTTAGGGATGCTCTTTACACAACGTAAATATGCCCAGCATTTTAACAAGACTAGTCTCAGTATCAATGAGAATATGTCCAAAATTAAAATTAATTTTTTGTTTCTTTTTTTTAATCAAAGCCCATGATTCTTTGGGAAGTGACAGAAGACTGTTTTCCAGTCAGATTATAATTTCTACAATTTTTATAGTAACCATAAATTCAAAGGTTCAGTTCTCCCAACCCCAATTCACTTTTGCCACCTATATGTAAAATGCCACTTCTAAAAAATGTGAATACTGGGTTTTTATCATAGTACTCTTTTCCTGATGGAAAATTTTCTGATTGCTGAATTTAGAGTATTGATTCAAGAAAGATTAACAATATCTCATCAATAAAAATCTTTATCTCACTAACTATATGACTGTCTCAGAAATAGAAACAGCAGCCAGTTCTCAGAGACAAAGGGACAATGGCTTATCCTTCCCCACTTCTTCTAATTTTACATTTAGAATTACTCAGCAATTGTATGAGAGGTAGCAGAATGTCTGGCACAGGCTCTGATTTCATGATCTTAGAATACAATTTTAACTTCTTACATTCTTCAGAAGAATTCATGTTACACTTAAAGAAACAAAAGAAGGGGTTCTCTCCATCCACGTACCCAGAGAGAAGCAGATCAGGAGGACAGAGTGTGTTGATTATTAGTCGAGAAGGAGGGGCCTAACCATAAAACCGGCAACTAGGAGAGGATTTAGCCAAAGAATTAAAAAAATAAATCTGATTTAAAAATTGTATAATTTATAAAGTATACTACTCTTGAATCTTCACTTAGTCTATTAAAAAGAAGCTCCTACAAAAAAATCAGGATGCTACAGGAGGAAAATAGCCAACACTCACTATCTTTGGCCAATATTTAAATACAAAGAATACAACTTTCACTTTCCATAAGTGAGAAGGATTTATGATCTTGGTATTGACCTCTTTGGCCCAATTGAAATTTATTTTTTCAGCTATGCTTCATATCCACTGGTATTGCCAAGAAATGTATCCAATAAAGAAAAAACAAACACTGAGTTTTTCAGCGTCGTTTGAGTTTAATGGGTTTGTCTGAGTATCACTGATAAGCTGACAAGGGTTGGGGGCATCTTACCCCACCCCTTCTCCCAAAACCTAATAAAATCTTTTTATTTCAAAACAAATCATGCGATGTTATGACATTAGGAGGGGAAAGATGCTATGACTGTTTTCTTTCATTTTTATTAACGTTGAATTATTTCTTACTTCTAACACTATATACTTGGTTAAA
The DNA here is from genome assembly GCF_057876585.1 of Rhinolophus sinicus. Classification (NCBI taxonomy): domain Eukaryota; kingdom Metazoa; phylum Chordata; class Mammalia; order Chiroptera; family Rhinolophidae; genus Rhinolophus; species Rhinolophus sinicus. The sequence continues at coordinate 25,145,267 of NC_142504.1, forward strand.
TTTCTGGAAGGGAGGGAGGTATGAAGGAAGAAGGGAACCCCCAAACTTCCTGACAAAGTTTCCATTCCATAGTAAGGTCAAGGGATTATTTATTCTGCCAGCCATTGATTCACAAATATTTCCCCCCACTTAAGGAAGTCTGCGTGAATGAAGTTGAGGTGAGCAGGGGGCACACCAAAAAGTAGACTAGAGTTTTCTTTTAATCCCCACACCCTATGTCCTTAGCTACGATTGACTTCATCCACCATCTTGGCATTCACAGTAAGCAACATCTTTCCTTAAAACTTTTCTTGTTTTGCTGCTTTTCTTGTCACTCTTGTCCTAGTCTTCTGACATCTTCTTTGCTCTGATTTCTTTCATAAGATCAAAGAACACCTGCATTTAGCAGTTGCTGTAAATGATTCATGTTCTGTAATTGAGAACACGAGGAGAAAACCTTCCCCATCCAGAAAGTAGTTGTCTGGAATGGCTGCATATTCCTCTTGTCCAGCAGTGCCCAGAATATCCATCTGGACTTCCTCTCCATCGAGAGCTATGTTCTTCCTGTAACTGTCAGCTTTGGTAGGCTCATAGTCTTCCACAAACTCATCATACATGAACTGAAGCACCAGAGGCGACTTGCCAACCACCCCACTGCCAACCATGATCACCTTTTGAGGGGCCAAGGAGCTCCGGCTCTTACTCTTGTTTGTAGCCATCCTGTTGGTTTTCTGAGGTGGCAACACATGGACAGAACACCCAGTTGAAGAGCTGGGACCTGTGGGGTGGTGCCTGGGCCTCTGCTGTCTGCATCCCATCCTCTACTCTTAATCCCATCAGTCCTCTCCTTCGTGGTCTCCAAGGCCTTAAAATTAATTTTACATTTTATTTTTCTAACTTGAGATTGCCTTTGAAGACTTCTAGTCAAATAATGCATTTCTGCTTGGTTGAATATATTTGATAGAAATCTTATACTACCTCACCCATTTTTTTCTAATAATAGTATTTATAGTTAGAAGGAAATGCTTAGTGCTTAGATGAGGAAACCGAGGCACACATATGTTAAGCAACTTGGCAAAGGCCATGAAGGCTGACAGTTGGTTTTCGGTTTTAAAGATGCAGCTATAAAGTATGAAGCTTGGTTTTATCTTTATATAATCACTGCAGGAGGAGACCAAGAACACAGTAAAATAAATTTTACATCAACTAATTTGCAGAATTGATCCACATAGATACACAATGGAAATGACTAGTATGAAAGGTCTAATTTAAATTCAACTTTAACTGAAAAATAATTTAATTACACAAAAGTCAATTATTATTATTATTATTTTAATACTCACTGGTTGTATATTAGATTTCTCTTGAACTGACAAGCTTCACCCTTTCCTGCAGGGTGAAAAGAATGCGGGTCCAAGAGGACACATCCCCTTAGCGATCTCTTTTCTCTAGATCATATTCCAGGAACACAGGACCCTTGAGTGCCCTTCCCAAATGGCCTTCGGTTTAGTCCATGTTCTGTATAAACTTCTTTTTCCGGTATGTCTTTGAGAAGACATACTTTGCAGCCAGTGTGTACTTCCAGATATTTGTAGCTGGTTGAGGAAAACATAGATGGAGTTTTGATGTGTGGATTGGGCTGTCCAAATGCATGCACAAAAGGCTTTTACTGCCTAGATGCCCTGAAACAGATATTTAGGGTGAGAAGGAGAGTAGGCTTCAGTTTGGAAACTTGGATTTATACTTGCTTGTACCCTACAAATGTGAGTACTCACAAATACATCTTATTATCACTGTAGTATTTTCTAGAGAAAGACTCTAAGTCTAAAACAATAGAGTGCAAATTCTAACAGTTCAGTGGTAGATATCAATATCTTCTGATACTAGCTAGCAATTTTGAATATGTCAGCCCTGATCTTATGTTCAAAGCTTGAAAACTGATTTTAAAAGAATATAAGAAAGCTATCTATTAGTTCTAATAGGAGTTGTTATAATTCTATAGCGTTAACATATTCTATTATTTTTATCAATGTTTAATCACCAAGTGTGCCCATTTGTTCATAAAATTTTTTTCTTCTTTGTTAAGGTTTTAGAGGGTAATTATAAAATGTTCTAAGAATTTCTTTATACCTAGCAGAAAATATTTATTAATATAAGAATGTTCCCAGGACATCCTCTCCTTAAATCTCCAAAGCAAGATTCTGATTTCATATAATTGATGTCTTTCCCTCCCCATCCTTTGATAGGATCTATACTATCACCAGATAGTTCCTTTGGGTTTTGGGGTGCAGAATCAGAAAGACAGGAAAGGGAAAAGAAAGTCATGTGTGGGCTAGGGCTTGAAGAAGAGTTCTCAAGAAGAATGGAGGACAGAGAAACTCCGTAGGTTGAGGAATGCAATCAAAACAAAGGGAAGAGGAAAGTTGTCTTTTTTTTTCTTGTTTTTGTTTTTTTTAAGATGTATTTCTGTTAATCATGTATTCTTTTTCTGATATGTGGTATATACTTAGCATGAGAGAGAAGAAAATACAGAAATAACTAAGTTAATATTGACCATAATGATGGTCAAAATAATATAAATTTGGGGGAAGGAAGAGGTCAATCCCATTTGGAAAGATAACAAAAGATTTCACTGTATATTTTACAATAAATTACCATTCACAGAAAAACGGAGGATGACAATTTCTTTTATTTACTTGAGAAAGAACAAGTAAATAAAGTACACATTGGAGAAATGGTAAGTAAAAAATGCAGGTTGAACTCAAACTTGAATAGCTTTAGATATATGGCTTAGGGGACTGAACTTCATCAAACAGATAATGGTAACTTTTGGATGTGGGAAGACAATAGTTAAAGTGGTACTTAAGATGTATTTGGTAGTGGTGTGTAGAATAGTTGCCAAATCATAGCCATAATGCTGGTTGTCCATTCACAATATATGTATCTTATGCTACTAATCCATTGCAATGCCTGACTTTCCCATAACCTCCTAAAATTTTCAGATTGACTTCATTAATTACTTCGAAGAAAATGATATAACATAATGCTTAAGGAACAATTTTAAACCTTGTCCAACTTTTTTAATTTCAACTTTATTTCCAACTGACCATAGTATGGTATATCACATAGATTTTTCAAGAATTGTATAACCTATATATTTGAAACAGTACAGTACCTGATAGAAAATTAGCAAGTAACAAATATTAACTATTGTTATGAAATTACAAATAAGGAACCAAAAATAAACTTAGTAGAATATAGTCTGCCATAAACTTTCTATTTCAAAAATAGTAAATCAAAAACAGAAAAAATGTAATTTGTAACAGAGTTCATGAGGTCTGTTCTAATGAGAACTTAGTGTCTATAAGTAAGAATTGTTCTCCAGCAGTGGCAAATGAATGCTTTGATAAATTGAAGATGTTATCAGTCAAAAAAGTCAAGGAACTTCTCTTTCTTATCTTCTAAAGGGCTACTATAAATAACAGTTCTTTGGAAATGTATGCTTTCTCATAGGATGCAAAACGAGTCTCTAGGAAAATCCTTCTCTTTGTAGAACTCTGTCTCGGAGCCCTGATGCAGGGATATATATAGGTAAGTACATGCTAATTTATTCACTAGAGAGGAGATATATTTAGAGATCAATGGCATCTCATCAAAATGAATGATAGTGAGAGAAGTACTTCTTAGAAACGGGGGAAATTTGGTTGTTAAAACTATATTCAAGCATACCTATATGAAACACAGGCAAAAATGGAATAGATAAATCACTAAAGTTGGCATTTTAGAGAAAAGAAGAAATATTAAACACTCTAGAATAGAGTTTTAAATATACCATATAGAAATGTATTGTCAGTATAAGAGATTCTGTTGTATAGTACCAATGCATTGTTGGTATACGAGATCTGACTCTACTAATAGAGCCATAAACTCAAACACACAACAGAAAAGTAAAAACATTGTAGAAAAAAAAATAATGTGATAACTCCTATCTCCACCCTTCTACACATACACACATAGATCAAGATTTCTACATGACTGATATTATTCAAACCATTAATCCTTAGTCATTTTTGTTATGACCTCCAACTATCATTTTTATTAATCTTTTTAGTACGATACCCTATTTTCACTACCTTACTCATCGGAGTTCTCTTTCGGCAATTAACCTTATACTAGATGAAAGCGCTCATCAGAGACACACACCTCAATCATCTGTTATATTTTCAGTGGTATGTTATTTTAATTTTAGGTTAAACATTTCATTTCAATCAGGGTTATTAGCAACTGCAACAAAAACTGATTCAAGCGAATTAAAGTTGAAAAGGAAATGCATGGAAGACTATGAGGTAGCTTGTAGAACAGCTTGGAAATATCTGAGAGAAACAGATCTGGTTTTCTGGCCTGTGTGCTGAGGAGCTAGGCAATCAGAACTAAGCTGTAATTACATATCAGTAATGATCTGGTAAGGTCGTGACCACCAGCACCAGTGAGAATGAGATACTCTTGCTGACACATCACTGGAGCCAAGAGGAATCCTTTGCTATGACTCATCATACTCCTTAGATTCAGGTCCCAGGTAGGTGTTATGGATTGAATTGTTACCCCCACCCATTTATGTATTGAAGCCCTGACAGCCAATATGACTACATTTGTAGATGGGGTTTTTAGGAAGGTAGTTAAGGCTAAATGAAGGCATAAGGGTGGGGTCCTAAGCTGATAGGCCTGAAGTCCTAGTAAGAAGAAGAAAAGACACCAGAGATCCTTCTCTGTCTTTGTGCATCCACTGAGAAGAGGCCATGTGAGAATATAGTGAGAAGGTTTTTTCAATCAACTGCTAAAATGAGTGTGTGACAAAACCAGGAAGAGGTTCTCACCAGAAACCAATCCAGACATCTTGATCTCGGACTTCTAGCCTCCAAAACTACGAGAAAAATGTCTGTTGTTTCAGCCACCCAGTCTGTGGTATTCTATTATGGCGGCCCAATCAGATGAATACAGAAGGTCAAGACTATATTTCTACCACATGCCTACTCATTGAAGCAGGTGGAAAAATTGAACATCTGGCCTTCTTGGCTTTTGTAACGGAAGCTAAGCCCTATCGCTTGCCAAGACTCACAGAAAGGGGATATACTCTGACATAAGGAAACAGTAGCCAAAAAGGCAACATATGTGTAAGGCAAGTCCAGCCCATCGACCAAATTGTATTGCTTACAAAATACAACTTACAGTATTATCATATTCTACATGGTTTAAAACATGGGAGCCTTACTCGATGAAATATTTTTTCAAAGTATTGAATTATAAAACAATAATTATAGGCAAACATATCTTGGTACTCAAAGCCTTACTTTTAAGTCCTCTGTTTTAAAGAAAATCAATACCGTTTTGGGGTTGATTTGTGTAATCAACTCCATCACCTAAAATAACATATCCAGTCATTCTCCTTTTGGAAAGAGGAAATCACCATAATAAGGGAAATGATAATAATTATTTTTGTCTTTAGATGTTACCCTTCAACTGACAAGACATTCTCTAATACCTGTAGCTTTCTTCATTCGTTTGTTGTTGGGCAGTGTGGCCAATTCCATATAATAGAGGCCTTTTGTTCAGTATCATCAAGCCTGTTAGAAACACCATAAATAAAAATTTGGGACCTCTAGGTGAGGTAATAATGTGGGCTCATGGATCTACTCTGCTCCAGTAATCCCTACTGGCATAGACATTAATTTTGAGGGACATGCTCAAACATCAGTGAAATGTGTATTTATTTATCAAATTAAAAAAGGTTTTCAAAAATCTTAATAAAAAGAGTTAGTGATGATGTTTGAAAATGAAGACAGTCATATGCCCTGAGCATTATTTAAATTAGTAAAACATTTCTGGATGCAATAGGCAATACATTAAAAGTGTCCACACACTGTAACCCAGCAAAGTCACTTCTTCAAATTTGCTTTAATGAAATCATAAGAGAGAAAACATGTAAGTGAACAATGTCAGTCCACTTGGGCTGCTACAACAAATACCACAGATTGGGTAACTTATATACAACAAAAATTTATATCTCACAGTTCTGGAATCTGAAAGTCCAAGATCAGAGTCCTGCATGGTTGGGTGAGGACTCTCTTTTGGGTCACAGACATCTTGCATTGTGTCATCACATGGCAGAAAAAGATGAGGGCAGCTCTCAGGTCTCCTTTGTAACAGCACTAATCCCATTCATAGTCTCCACCCTCGTGACCTCAGCACTTCCCAGAGGCCCCACCTTCTAATACCACTACTTTGGGAATTAGGACTTCAACACATGGATTTGGGGTGCAGGGGCACACATTCAGATCATAGCAAACAAACAAAACTGTTCACTGTCAGGGAATTTACATTAGGGAAAATCTCAGAACAAACTATACGTCCCCACATGGGATTATGTAAAAAAAAAAATATGGTATGATTGGCCAGAAATGTATATTCACATATTAAAAATTATCTTTTCTAAGGACATTTAAGGATAAGAAAATTCTCAAGCTATAGCAGTAAGTTAAAAAAAACAAAACAAAGTTATGAACATGTATTTATTGAGAACTTAGGATGTACCACAAGCACTGTTGTAAGTTCTGAGTATGTAACAACAAACCACACAAACACTCTTGCCATTATGGAACTTACATTCTATCCAGTGGAGACTAGAAATTACACATGAGAATATGTGTGAGTGTGTGTGCACACACACGCACACACAGTATTTCAAGTGGTAACAAGTGCTATAGATAAAAATAAGGCTGGGGCAACACCAAATGGTGGGACAGAAGGAGGGCATGATGTCACAATTTTCAATTAATGGTAAGAGAAAACTTTACTGCAATGTCATTTGAATAGACTTAAAGGAGGTGAGGACAGGAATAAGGTCCTACGAGACTATCAGAGGAATCAATTTTCTAGCAGGAAAAAAAAGATGCAAGGAATTTCAATAGAAAAACAAATGAAAATGTGAGGATTAGTGTATTCTGAAATATTATTGAAGTGGTCTGCACATTCATGGATGATTCTTTTTGTGTTTCCCATAATAAATCCAAATAAAAAATATTTTTTAAAGATTGAAGTGTTTCAGTGTTGGAGATAATTAACAGCTTTTCTCAATTCTATTTGGATAAACTGCAATAAATGAATGTGTGCAAAAATAAAAATAAAAAGCTTATTTGTCCTATACAGTTGCAGTAATAGTGGATATTTTGAGACACTAGACAAGCTTAAAAGAAATGTCTACATAATAAAATTAAGACTTTATTAATGATGCTGAGCAATAAAAACTTATACATTATTTTTTATTATTAAATTTACTGGTGACTTTGGTTAATAAAATTATAAATGTTTCAAGTGTCCAATTCTATAATACATTACCTATATATCATATTGTGTTCACCACCCAAAATCAAATCTCCTTCTGTCACCATATATTTGTCACCATGTATTTGATCCCATTTAGATACATTTTTCAAGACCTTTTAAAAAATTAATCTCATCTTTGATTTCATTGGTTTAGCAGAATTAATCTAGAAATAAGAACATTCTGCTTTTCCACACAGTTTCATACAGGTGGAAAGCATTCCAGGTTCATTAAGAAATAAGATTTTTAAAATGTTTTTAGAATTAAGATTTATTTTATAATCATAAGTCATCAGCTCAGATTATACCAAGGCATGTGTTTTGAAAATAGTATTTTACTATGGGCATGGATATTTTATTCAATGATTCCATGAGGCCAATTTTGCAAAGTGATTTGCAGTAGCAGGGACATCCCATGTTTCTCTGAGACGGGCTGCAAAGTGTCACTCAGCACATTAATGTTGGCTAATAATGGGACTTGTCTGTAGCCAGGATCAAACCAGCACCTGGCCCTGCACCTGGCCATGAAAGCCTGAAAGTCATTATTCAGAAGGTATGGTTCTGTATGCATTTTCTATTTTAAGGTGATTAGAGAGAATAATTTAGTAAGATGATTCTATATTGGTTCAATCGTCTATAGCTGTATCACATTTCATGCCTTTAGGACATAATCATTGAAAGATTACCATCCCATAGACCACAAAAATTCCCCTGTTCTCCTAAAATTTAACTTGAATGCAGTTAGAAAAAGTGTTGTTGAGCTAATTGCTTTATATTTTAATAGAATTAGGGTTGAGGAATTTTTTAAATGCAGCATATGAATGGTGTAATTTAATCGATAGAATTGTATAGTGACAAATACACAAATATTTTCATTTTCTATTAGAAAAATATATACCAACCTATTTCAACCAAGAGGCAATATAGTAGAGTGGTTAAAAGCACTCAGTACTTTCATGTACAGGTGTGCAGATTATATACAGCTCAACTTCTGACAATTATGATACTGTGTGGCCTTGAGCCTCTTGAATCTAGAGAAGAGTCAATGGGCTCAAATTCCTGCTATGATGCTTTCTATATTTTTGAAATTGGAAAAGGAAATTAATTACTTGATACTTTATTTCCTTTTAATGTAAATAATATTAACCCCCTCATAGGAATGTTGGGAGGGTGAATTAAATTAATTAGGGTAAAGTACTTAGGAATACTCTTGGGATATGGTAAGCAAACAAAATACCTGAGCAATTTTTATTCTGCAAGTAATCTTTTAAAAAATATGAAAGAGATTATTGATGTGATAATTACAATTCTGAATTAAATAATTCCCTTAGGCCTTCCTCCATCACTGCAACCGACTTACTATAGAATTGTTTTACAAAATTTACCTCTTGGATATCAAACCTTGTGGTATGAAGATAATAACAGAGCCAAAGAGGTTTAATGTAGGGAATACCGTGTCCAGTTGATAACGTAAATGCAAACTAGTATTTTAAATCTCATGTGATAATGACGAACATGAAATACATTGTTTGGACAGAATTTTATTTATGGGAAATTAATAATCAGATATCTATTAGAATAAAAGAATACTCTCTTTAGCCAGTGTTAAAATAGAACTTTATAGGATCAATATGGATAATTTCCTGGTACACTCTCATACTGTGTGAGAAATGTGTTTTTGGCTAAAGTTACCGAAAAACTTACAGACCAAGGATTAAATGTTATGTGATCTTTAAAATAATTTATAAAGATTGATACTGAAAGAAAAAGTAAAATATGCAGGTAACCAAGGGTCAGAATATATTTTAAAGAATTGATTTCATAAATCATTACTAGGTGTTTTTATATATATGATCTCAAGTACCTTTATGCTCTGATTCTTAAGAAGGCCAAAACATAAAGGAAGACACTAAAAGTTGTGAATGAATTATACATCAAGCTGTTTTCTAATTATGTTATACTCATGTATTATAATTTTAATCACTTCCAAAAACTTTTACTCTCATGCTAGCATCATAAGGTAAAATTATAACATTTGTGACAATTATATTGTAACACATATAATATTGTATTAGTTTAATTTTCACAAGTATTAATTCAGTCACTGTCAAAGGTCCAAACTGTACAAATCTTTGAGCAGTGAGCATATGCTTTCTATGAAAGGAATGGATTCAGTGTGGAAGTAGACATCGAAGTAGCATCATTTGTTTACTTAGCAAATATTTACTGAGTGCCTTCTAGTTCTAGATCCTGTATCACTCTAAAATTAAAACATACTGCATTTTCTTTTTCCAAAGTAGATTTATGCCAGAAGGAAAAGAAATGTGAACATTTTCATAGTATGAGATCGATGTTTTTGTTTGTGGACAGAACAACATAAAAGAAGAAAGACTTAAAGAAGTTTAGAGGAATCAGTGGGCTGGCGAGTGGAGACTTTTGAGTTAGACTTTATTTGAGGAACCACCTAAAATACACTTAGAGGGCATGACTGAGCCATACTCAGAACAAGGGAACTGATAGGCATAGCAGCAACTTTTAGCAACTGTTTGAAGATCAAGACAATTACTTTATCTACCAAGAAAGACTGATAACTCCTTCTAGAGCCCTTCACTGAGCACTAAGCACTAAGCACAGTTTTCCAAAAGTGCTGTACATTAGTCGTTAGGTTTGTTCTATTTGTATAGAGTTTGCTTCAATAATGTGCTAGGTAAGAGCCCGCTACAGGCAAGACTTTCCAGACTTTTAGAGTACTCATAGCTTCCATTCATTCTAAGGATACTGGGGCAGTACCCAAGAAGAGAGTCAAGTACTTATTTTTTCAGCGCAGAGTACCAAACAAAACCATTGTTTCCTACTATACTGATCACTTTTTAGTACACTAGGGGAAAAATTGGAGTCGCAGGCACTGATTTCTGGCTTTGATACTAGGATGACACTTCGAACTTGTGCTGCTTAGAATTAGCCACCTCTAACCAATTACTGGGTATATGTCAGCAGATAAAAGGAGAATTAGAAGACAGGGAATCAGTTTATGGTCCTACTTAGCATTTGGTGACTGAATAAAAGGAAAAATCTTGAGACACATTTCTATGTGGCAAAATGATGTATATTCTTGATAAGATAGATAACTACTGGTAAGATACTAAGGAACAAATAACATCTAACATCGACAAATCTTCCCTTTCCATAGAATAAATTATTATTCCCCCCTCCCAAAATAATAATAATTTCCTGTTTATAATGGGGTTTTACATTCTGAACCAGCTCATAATGCTTCCTCTTCACGTATACAAGCATTTACATATTGACCTAAATCCTCTCACATGCTGTTCAGAAAGGAAAAAGAAAAAGCTTTCGTCTTTCCTTTTTTTTTTTTTTTTTGTCTCTGATCTCATTTTCCCAGATGGTATTAAAATTGATTTCAAGCCAGGCTAACACCTGTGTTGGATAGTGGATTTTTGCACAATTTAGTTTTGAATTTTCTCAAAAAATCTTTGCTAATTATAGAAACATTAATTGTATATGTAAAAATATATATAAAAATTCAAATGATGTAAGTTCAGAATATTACCCACATTTTAGTTCTTCTCTCTGCCTAACTTTTTAGAAAGAGCATTAGAAATAAACAAATTATTAAATTATTCTACTGAAGAAGGATTATACCATAATATCTTATTGTTGCATATGTTATGCAACTGTATAGCAAATCAGTCACTAAGAATGTGTTTTGGAAGCTAAAATAATAGCAATGATCTTGAGTTTTGTTTGTTTTTTTCTCTAGTGCACTGCATGCATCTGGTTAGCAAAGAGAACTTTATATCTATTTAGTAAATAGTCAATACTCAGGAAGTACATTTTGAATTAACTGAAAGGGATGAATGAGTTAATCAAGTAATACATAAACCATGAGGCTTATTAGGGACCTTCTATTTCCTGTGTACAAGATGTTGGAATTGGTATTCATTGAGTCTCTATGGAGAGGAGGGGGATGAAGTAACAACTCTGCTGTCATTTTTGGAGAAAAGCAACAGTGAAAAATTAGAAAGCCTTCCTTCTATAACCAAAGATTAGTTAGAGAAGGTGACTCTTAGATGTCTGGCAAGAAATTTAAAAAGAAATTTAACTGTTTGGGAAGGGGCAGAGTGGAAATAAAGAGAAAAAAGAAAGGAAGAAGGGAAGAAAGAGAGGGAAGGACTAGCTATGAGAGACTGAAGTGTCCTGCAATGAGAAAGATTTTGAAAACAGTTAAAAACAGAATTAATTCTGAAAATGCATATAAATATGATAAACTGAAAAAAGCTCATGTTTAAATATTCTTAAAAATTAAATGAGGAAATAATACTTTGACACCAATAAACTTGACCTCTGGGAAGTATGCAGGGAATGCATAAGAGGTTCAGGGAAAAAAGTCCTGGTTGATCATATTTCGTATGGGAAAGCAAAATGAATGAATGAATGAATAAATCAGATTCCCATCTTGTAATTTGAAATTACCTTGTTATAGGATGTTGAGGAGGCTTTTCCCTGGTGCCTCACAATTTTTACTATGACTCAAAGCATAGGGCAATTAGATGCCAGGAACCTAATGTTCCAGATTGAACTGCCAATAATTGGGGGCAGACCACTCAAAACTGGCCCCACTCTCACTAGCCTCCCTCTGTTCTCAAAGGACGATGGTGAGGAAGGGAAGGAGAGGAATGAAGGTAGAAGTCAAAGGACCTCAACTTAAGAAGTGTGCAGTAGTATCACATTGATACTAGTTAAAGAGGTGTGATGGGGCTCCAAGAAAAGCGCTCAGTGAGGGGTGTATACAAAATGGCAAGTGATTGGTCAGCTGCTTGGAGAGCAGACATACTGTTACCATCTTTCACCTTCTTCAATATGGGAAATGGGCATTGGAGTCAGATGGCAAGGATCAACCAAAGAACAGAATTCACCAAAATGTTAACAGTGCCTCTTTCCTCAGTAGTTAGATATTGGAAGATTTTAAAAATATGTATTTTTAAAATTTATTTTAAATGATTTCAGCAATATGTACGTGACTTCTGAATACTCAAAGTTAATTAAACATTATACAGAAAAATAAAAACACAACATTTAGTGGTCTAAGTAAAGAAAATATTTTCTTAAAAATAAATACGAAAGAGCATATTTTTATCATGCTTTTCCTTTTTCATGTATAATCTATTATTTTTATGAATTCATTTTTTTTCCTTTTAAGTAGACTTTTTGAAGACCAATTTTAGGTTCATAGCAAAATTGAACAGAAAGTACAGAGATTTTCCTTATAGCCCCTGCCCTGCTACATATACAGCCTCCTTCATTACCAAAGTCCCTCACCAGGGGGGCACATTTGTTACAATCCATGAACCTACATGGACACATTATTATCACCCAAAATGCAAAGTTCACGTTGTGTTTGACTGTCGGTGTTGGAAACTTTATGGATTTTGACAAAAGCATAATGACATGTATCTACAATTATAGTATCATACAGAACAATTTCACTGCCCTGAAAATTCTCTGTGCTCTGCTTATTTATCCCTGACTCCCTGTTAACACCTGGAAACCAGTTATGTTAACACCTGGAAACCAGTAACTGTCTCTTCAGTTTTGCCTTTTCCAGAACATCATATAGTTGAAATCATACAATATGCAACCTTTTCAGATTGCATTCTTTTGTTTAGTAGTGTGCATTTAAGTTTCCTGCATGTCTTTTCATAGTTTGATATCTCATTTCTTCTTATTGCTGAATAATATTCCATTTTCTGTATGTATCACAATTTTTTTATCCATTAATCTACTGAAGGGTAGATAGGTTGTCCAAGTTTTGGCAATTATAAAAAAAAAGCTGCTATAGATCTCTATCTGGAGGTTTTTGTGTGGACATAAATTCTCAGCTCCTTTGAGTACATACCAAGTAGCATGACTGCTGGATCGTATGGTAAGAGTGTGTTTAGTTTTGTAAGAGACCACCAGGCTAACTTCCAAAGTGGCTGTACCATTTTGCATTCCCACCAACAATGAATGAGAGTTTCTAATGCTCCCCATCTTTGTCAGCATCTGTTGTTGTCAGTCTTCTGGATCTCAATAATAGTTGTATAGTGGTCTGTCCTTGTTTTAATTTACATTTTCCCAATAACATATGATTGGAGCATCTTTTCATATGCTTACTTACCATCTGTATATCTTTGGTAAGATGTCTATTTATGTGTTAGCCCATTTTTTTTAATTGGGCTGTTCATTTATTTAGTGTTGAGTTTTAAGAGGTCGTTGTATATTTTAGATAACAGTTTTTTATTAGGTATGTCTTTTGCAAATATTTTCCCTTCATCTGTGGCTTGTCTACTCATTCTCTTGACAATGTCTTTCACAGAGCAAAAGTGTTTAACATTAATGACATTCAGCTTATCAATTATTTCTTTCATGACTGATGCTTTTGGTGTTGTATCTAAAAGTCATTGCAATGCCTATGGTCATCTAGCTTTCTCCTATGTAATCTTCTAGGAGTTTTATAGTTTTGCATTTTTACCTTTAGGTCTATGATCCATTTTGAGTTAATTTTTGTGAAGGGTCTAAGATTCATTTTTTTTCGCAATGGATGTCCAGTTGTCCCAGCCCGTTTATTGAAAAGACTGTCATATCTACATTATGTTGCTTTTGCTTCTTTGTCAAAGATCACTTCACTATATTTATGGGGATTTATTTTTGGCCTCTATTGCTGTTCCATTGATTTATTGTCCTATTCTTTCACCACTAACACACTGTCTTGATTATTGTACCTTTATATTAAGTCTTAAAGTCAGTGGTATCAGTCTTCTGACTTTTTTGTTTTCCTTCAATATGGAATTGGCTACTCTGGGTCTCTTGCCTCTCCACATAAACTTTAGGATCAGTTTGTCAATATCCACAAAACAACTTGCTAGGATTTTGATTGAGATTGCATTGATAATATTTTATTTTTTAATAAAATATCTTTAATTCGCCAACCAGAAAATGACTGACTTAAAGACTACTCAAAATAAGAAAATGTTTATTTTTAACAAAACAGTTTCTATAGTATTTAATTTAGTCATATTAAAATTGTGCATTCACCAGTGTTACATGGTAACTTAAAATCAAGGTCTGTGAGAAAGACAATGTAAGCTTTTATAGATTTTTCCAATTGGTATATTAATCAACATTCAAGAGCTAATCCGTGAATAACTACACTTACATTAGCTATTACATATATAAAGTAGACTTAAATGGCTCATTTGTACACAGTAATTGGATGACACGGTTAAAACCAAACTATTGTATTGAGTAGATAATTTTCTAGTCTACAATAAGTGCATAAGAATGAATAATTATTGCTTATATAAGAACTGAGAAAGACTTACTAGTAACTGCTATATATATCCCACATACTTTTTAAATTTTTCTGAATGGATAAACAATAAAAATAACTAATTCAGTTTAACAAATATTTACATAACACCTACCATATGCAGCATACTGTGCTGTATGCACAGTGATGCATTATTTCTACCCTCAAGGTGCTCCAGCATCTCTTGGGACATTGTATATTACAGACCACAAGATCCATAGTTTAGTTTTTAATGAAATATTATTTGAACTAGAAAAAGGCCTTAAAGGTAAATGAAAGAAAGGCAACTAATATACTTAGCTGACTTGGGAAATGTTTCTATACTGACAGACGCTTCTTATGTGGCATCTCAGTAAATCTCAATAACTGCAAATGTAGCACTATCTTGTTAATTTTATATTGACCCTGACTTACATGGGTTAAATATTTTTTCCCCAAGTAGCACGTTTTTGTCAGGACCTATTTTAAGCCTCTTTCTATTGTACTTCTCTAGTTTCTAATAGAAAGTGGAGTCATTAAGATAAACCACGTGGCTTTTCCTTTCTTCTTTCACCATCTCCAACTCTGTCTTCACTGTGGTTGACTTCTCATAATGCATGCAAACCTCTCACAGGGAGGAATGATGGCAGATTAATTCTGTATGTAATAATAATAATAATAATAATAATAATAAACGTCCAGTCTGAGGAAAACTGGGAGTGATAGTGGTAGGTACTATGAAGAGAGAAAATAGAAAAGAAGCAAGGAACATCATGAAATAACGTTTGTATGGTATGGTAAATAAAAGCCCATGGAGGGATGAACGAAAAAATGACAGTAGAAAGAAGCAATAATGAATAAAAATCGGAGAAAAGCAATGATTTAATCATGACTTCCTTGTGAGATCAACTAAGCATAATTACCCTGATCACAGACCTGTTAGTCTTTCAAGAATAAAAACAAAACAAAACAAAAACACAAAAATCCTCTGCCTTTGCACATTTTGATGATATTTGTTGACGTAAGAATAAATCTGGCTCACTTTTCACAGACAACATTCTGATTCCTGAGTGAGTGGATACCGTTTAAGAACAAATCCAAAGGATTAATACTTTATAAGTGACCTTATTTTGTCCTCCGTTCAGTTCAACAATGACCACACATGGTAATGAGTAGCTGATAATAGCCATCTGGGCAATAAATGCTTGATTGTGACCTTTAATTGAGTCACAGAAGCAAAAAAAGAGAATACAAGGTACACATTTCTCAACTAATTACTTTTGTTATTCATTTCATGCATTTAATTATCATAGATGTTTAAAAATAAAGAAGTTTCAAAATGGAATGGACCTTGGACGTAATTTAATTAAGTTTCCTTGTCTTAAATGTACAGAACATTTTAAGTTGATGTCCAGCTTAGGAAAACCAGGGTGATATTGCTTGGAACACTGCTCTAATTAATACTGAGCCCTTTGATGCCACACCATCTGCAGGCTCCGCCTTAGCTTCTGTTGGCCTCCAAAGGAGGGTGACCTGTTTGACAGTGAAAGTGCTTCCATCTACAGGGAGAATGAAGCTGTTTACTAGCAGACCTAGCAACTGTGCCTCAGAGACCAATTTAAAGGGGACACTCTTTGTTTAGAGATTTAACTCAAATTCCAGTTCTCAAAGGGATAGTGTTCACAATGAGCTTAGAGACAAATATATAAATGTATCTGTGAACATATGTATAGGCACTTGTGAGCGTGTGTGTGGTGCATTAATGTATATTCCATTGTTAATTCCAAAGTAACTAAGAATCTAACCTCTAGCCAGATAAATTTCTAAATTTTGTTCTTTGCCTGCAGAAGGTGAAAGGATTTTGTTGAAAAGTTTCGTGTTGGAATTATGTAATGCATTCTCTCACCCAGGTATAATGAATTATATAGCAAGTTAAGACTCTTCAGTAAATAATCATTTAGTATGTGTGGGTAATAGACTAGGACTATAGGAGCTTCACAGAAGAGCAAGAAATGACCTTTGCTTTTGGACAGTTTGTGATAATGGTTATAATAGAGTGATGATGATGATGTACATGAACCACATTTCCTTTCTTTTTTTTTTTTCTGGAACAAATGTAGAATGCATACATATAAAAAAAGACACATTGAGAGCCTAGACAGTGCTCTGTATGACCGTCTGGATACATTCATACAAATCCATCCCAACTAGATGATAAATTGCATGATTAAGAGATAATAATTGTTGTTTTGCTTAATTTGTTTTTTACTCTGCATTTCTGTGGTGTTTTGAGCAGTATTTTGAAGACAGTAAAGTCTCCTTCCTGCAGAATTAAATACATATAATCAAAGATATGAGTCTGTGTGTTTTTAAAGATATGCAGGTAATTTTTTAAATGATATATATTCTTTGAAATATAGTTTTAATATTCAGGCTCATTTACTATATTCTATAATGTTAAAAATGAATTTAGTTTTTACTCTAAGTGTGCCGAGTCATTTCTAGCTCTCAAAAATAAACTGTACAAAAGATAAATTGTAGTGTTTAGAAAGAAAGGAAATGTGAAGAAGAAGAGAATGATTAGAACGTGGTGGAGAATACATGAGAAAGACAAAAATTAGGGGAGGGGAAAGGATAAGAAATAAGAGGAGGAGAAGAGGTAGAGAATGAGCAGGAAGAAAGGAAGTAGAAAGAATGTGAGTTAAGAAATAAATCAGAATAAAAAAATAAGTGTTCAGCAAAGAAGGGAGGAGGGAGAGGAATAAGCGGAAAAGAAGAGAAAGGATAGAGGGGCAGAGAAAAGAAGAGGAAGAAAGAAGGAGGAGGTTAGGCGGAATCAGTGAAAAATATAAGGAGAGGTGAAGAAGAAAGAAAGAAGAGGAGAAAGAAGAAAAGGGGAAGAAAGCCACATAAAATGATGCCACACAAGGAAGGACAGAATCCAAATAAATGGAAGGCCTAAAAATCCCTAAAAGTCCATGTGTGCAAATAACCTTTATCTATTACATAAAGAAATATAACAAACTCCTAAAACAGTTTCTGAGAAATTTAGACTTGATGTTAAAAGGAATAAGCATTAAATTTTCTAACACCATTATTGTAGCATATACAATTTTTGAGAAGGATTTCAAATTATAAACAAATCTTTTTTAGTTTGATTTAGTGCTGAAATATATTTTCCTAATTAGTGTATAATACTGGGTTGCTAATGAAAACTACATTTAAAATTTTAACACTAGAAAAACTATTATTATTGAAAATTATAAAGTTTTTCTTTTAGGATAAAACATAGAATTTAAGGGAGAGAATATATTTTGTTCTATATACAACAAATGGAATGGATCCATTTAATTCTCCAAATGTAAAGAAGGAGCCCACCTTTTATTCTGGGGTCAGGCGCAGAAGAACAAATTTGGATTGTAAAGGACCTTAGTACACAGCAGTGGAGTGGCTTGCTTAGAGGAAAGAGACTGAGATGTGGAGCTTTGAAGTTCAAAGTTATGAACGTATGTCTAATGAACAGACTGACCACAATCAAGGACAGATTATAGTGAAGAACATTTGGAATGGGAGAGCCCTTAAAAGATAAGGGAGGTGAATATTTGAACTGGGTTCCTATTTAAAACTAGAGTCTAGCCCAGAAGAGAGGAGCACAATTTTGCTTGGATCTATGGCATTTGATCCAAGCATTGAATCCCACCTGATGAGCATCCTGTACTTAAGGAAAATGGCTACCTGAATGTGAATTTAAGTAGCTGACCCCTAAGAATTAATAGCAGTGGCAGCATGACTGTGGGGTACCTCCTGATGATTGTGACCATGGTACCAATGCCAGTCCTACTGATGAAAGATCAGACACAAGAAGAGAGCCAACACAGTGCAGAGGACTAAAAGGCCTTACTAAAACCTTCCACGATGAGCATCCCTCCTTCCAGTAAAGGACCATGTGGCTTACACTCACTCACTAAAAGATGCCAATCAAAGCCACATCCACAGATGTAGCCAAAACCACAGGACCTTAATCTTATGTAACACCAGACCTGATAACTTATGCTGGGAGAGGTGACAAAAAGGCAAATGAGAAGGTAGAAAAAGATTTTAGGAAGCAAACTAGTTTGCTGACCACAGAGCAGACTATAGAGGTCTTGGGGGATGGGTGTGGGAAGGGAATGAAGAAATGCAGGGTTGGGTAGAGGTGAGAACTGCAGAGCAATACGGGATGAGTAAACTGAAGATGTTAAATGATCGGAGAGGTCTATACACAGGCCTTTGCAATCCATCCCAGCATTAGTTATTAGGACAGTAGAAGGCTTAGAAAAGCTATCCTCTTATAAGCTGGGGTTCCTCAAAATTTGGAGTTCATATATGTGCTTTAACATTTTAACTATAGAAAGTATGACACTAATCATATGTGAATGATACCTGGAGAGGTGGATTACATCTCTTTGAAAATGTATGAATAAAAAGTCATTCTGTTGTCAATAATGACACTATTTCATCTTCTCTTATGGCAGAATAGTATTCCATTGTGTATATATCCCACATCTTCTTTACCCAATCACCTATTGAAGGACACTTTGATTGTTTCCATGTCTTGTCCACTGTAAATAAAGCTGCAATGAACATCAGAGTGCATGTATCTTTATAGATAAATGTTTTCAGATTTTTTGGGTAGATACCCAGGAGAGGGATTGCTGGATCATATGGCAATTCCATTCTTAATTTTTTGAGGAACCTCCACACTGTCTTCCACAGTGGATGCACCAACCTGCATTCCCACCAACAGTGTATGAGGGTTCCTTTTTCTCCACAGCCTCTCCAACACTTGTTATTATTTGTCTTGTTGTGATAGCCATTCTAACTGGTATGAGGTGATATCTCATTGTGGTTTTTATTTGCATTTCTCTGATGATTAGTGATGTTGAGCGTTTTTTTTATATGTCTGTTGGCCATTTGTATGTCTTCTTTGGAGAAATGTCTATTCAGGTCCTTTGCCTGTTTTTCAATTGTGACAACATGGATGGATCTTGAGATTATTATGCTAAGCAAAATAAGTCAGACACAAAAAGTTGAGAACCACATGATTTCACTGATATGTGGTATATAAAACTGAAAACAACAAAAGAACAAGACAAACAAATGAAGAAACAAAAACTCATAGACACAGACAATAATTTAGTGGTTACCAGAGAGAAAGGGGGGAGGGGACTAGTAGATAAGGGTAAAAGGGATCAACTATATGGTGATGGAAAGAGAACTGACTCAGGCTGGGGAACACACAATGTGATATATAGATGATGTATTACCGAATTGTACACTTGAAATATATGTAACTTTACTAACAATTGTCACCCCAATAAACTTTAATTTAACAAAAAACAGTCATTCTGAGCATTAAATAATGAGGTGTGTTTTGTTTTGTTTTTTGCCTTGAAGTCTTTTTTTATTAATTTCAAAATTTTCTAATCATTAGTATTTAGTTTCAAACCCTTTGCATCGTGTGTGTATTTTGTAAGCAGCATATGTTTAGATTTTTAAAATTTTATTCAACCTGATTCATCTGTCATCCATACCCACAATAACCACTAAGAAGATGCAATAAAAGAAAGTACTCCTTTTATGGTAGTAACCAAAAAGATAAAATAACCTCAAATGCATTTACCAAGAAATATGCAATATCTATATGAATCAACATTAAAATACTATTAAAGGATATAAAAGAGACCTAACATCAACCAGTTTTCTGAATATAAAACATAAATTGTCTTAAAATCATTTGATAAATTTACACAATCACAATTAAGATAACCATTATATATATGGTTAATCTTATGTAACACCAGATTACTATATATACAGATGCTGATATATATAGCATAACATGGGGTATTAGGTTTCAACATATACACACACACACACACACACACACACACACACACACACATATATATATATATATATATATATATATATATATATATATGGAGAGAGAGAGAGAGAAACTAAGCTAAATGATTTTAAATTACATGAAAAAATATTAAAATCCAAGAAAACATAAAACTTTTGAAAAAAGAAATGTATACCAGACATGAAAGTATATAGTACAACTGCAGTGTGGTGCTAGTGTATAAAATACAGCCTAAAAGAGTCCAGTAACAGATCCAAATATGTATAAGAATTTAGATATTGATAAATATCATGCATCAAATTAGTGGTGCATCAAAATATTTAATAATTGTTATTGGAACAATTAGGTAGCCATCTTGGAGGAAAGTTAATTTAGATCCTTAACATCACACCTTAGTGTATGGCACTTCCTTACTTCAAGATTGACTTTCTGTGTCAAAAAGTTAACGTTTCACTTGAAGCATCAGAGATGATATCACAGTAGAGATGGAAGAGTTCACTGGCAAGTGTGCCATTACCCTCTCCTCACTAATCTCTTCCAACCACTGACAGCTGTTTGTCATTAGGTGTCTTCTGTACTTCTGGACTCTTGGCATGTTGTATTACATATGTAACCCTTGATTCAGAAAAAAAACTCCCTATGAATTTGTCACTCTTTCCTTGCTTCTAATGTCCTTGATATTTTTGAAGAGTACCGGTCAAATACTCTATAAAACATCTTTCAGTTTGGGTTTGTCAAGTGTTTTCTCATGATTATACTATGTTTATGTATTTTGGGGAAGAAGACACAGAGGTTAGATGCCCTCTTTGACCCATCAGTGATTACATAATATCAACATGACTTATCACTGGTGATATTAAGCTTGGTCATTTGGGTAAGTAGTGTATGCCATGTTCCTCCACTGAAAAGTCATGATTTTTTCCCTTTTAATCTTCTACTTGGTAGAAGAGAATCACTAAGTCCAACCCACACTCAAAAGCTCCACTTCCTGAGGGAGGACTATTAGAAATTTGTGGACATTTGTTAAAACTATTGTAGTGGTAAATAAATATTTAGAAGAAATAATTTGAACATAGGCAAAAATCTTGTTTCTCCTTAAAGTTGGGTGTTTTGTTTTGTTTATAGTTAAAAATAAAAGGCACAGCATTCCTTGAACATAAATCTCTGCAAAGAACATATCACTGAATATTGCACGACATGCAGTTCCAGAAGCTTCCCACACCTTACTTCTCTGTATCTTCTCTAAAGCCCCCCTAGAAAATCTAGGAACACTGCTTTTATTATTTAAGTGTTTGATCTTTCTCTTCATATTTTACAGGATGCCTGAAGTTTTGCCATCTGAAAAAAAAAAAAAAAAATCGAGGGAAACTATAGTCCGTTCTCTTCCCTGATCTTCTCCTACAGGGAAAACATCCTGCTAATATTTCATAGTCAGATTTCCACATCTACAATGCCAAAGAAGTAACTTAGATTCCTAATAACCAAATCACGTGGAGAGCATACTATAACATACATGCAGGCTTATGTGCAGCACACACAGAGACATACACACACACCATATTGTACGTGCAGCCCTGTCCTTCTCTTAACCCGTTCCTACTCTCTTTTCCCATATTCCATGGATCTGCTGCCTACTCAGTTCCAGCAGCTACAACAAAAGACCATAAACTAGGTGGTTTAAACAACAAACATTATTTCTCACAGTTCTGGAGGCTGGGAATCCAAAATCAAGTCGACAGCAGATTCAGCATCTGGAAAGAGCCCGCTTCCTGACTCCTAGGCAGCTGTCTTCTCCCTGTGTCTTTCCATTGCAGAAAGGGAGAGGGAACTCTCCCAGGTCTCTTTATAAGGGCTCTGTCCTCATAACCTAACTGCCTCCCAAAGGTCCCACATCTAAATAGCATCACATGAGGTATTAGGTTTCAACAAATGAATTTTAAGGGATGCAAACATTCTGTTGATAGTACTCATTGAATTGGAATCTCCATAGAGGGATTTGGCAGTCTCTAATTTTTTGAAAAGTCCCCAATATATTTCTGATTATTTGCAAGTATTTAGGAATCGTTTACCAAGATAATGTTGCACTGTAACTCACATGAATGTAATAAGCCAGTTAAGTGATAATGCTGGGAGATGTCTTAAAATGAGATGACCAAAATATCCCATGACCAAAACATAATTAGAAATTTCAACTTGAATCAGTATGAAATTCAGGAGAATAAATCCTTTCAAACACATATAATTATTTCTGTTATAGATGTGAGAAGGACTATATCTGTATTATCATCCTTGTCTCTGGGATGTATGAACTATAAGTAACACAGATTTTCTTAAACCTAGAAGAATATGTAGGTTTATATTATATAACTTTGCAGAGAAAAGTCCTTAAAGAATTTATGTCACTGTTTAAACATCAACCGAGGGATATTTAAATAGGATTCCCGGGGTCTGGCAGATTTTCAGAAATAATTTTTGTGGGCTGTTACAAATACAACCACCTTCCTGCCACCATATCACTATCACTTTACCACCTAAAAGCCTCTCTCCAGGGCAGAGATGATATTTAAGAGTGCACAAGGGATAGAACAGAAGCCTACTTCACAAATTACTTTTGCTTTTGGCAAGATAAAACTTCACCAACCAAAAATGAAAAATACGGTTCTTAGTCAACAGCACAGTAGTTACTCAAAAAAATATTTGCATAATTTTGTTTTTGAATTTACATAAAAAATGAAATGCAGACCAGCCTGTAACTCTCAAAAGACCTTAAATCATTTCCTTGTTCAGTAACTCTTTTGCCAAGAATATCATATGTGTCCATAGCAAAGTTAATTGTTTCTTGGACAGTGTTATTTATGAGTTCCTGAGGAAATTACAGAGACTTTGATATTCATTATTTGGTGACTGGATGTGAAATAGAGTGTCAAAGCTAGCAATCCAGTATTAATATTTGACTGAATTGTTAAAAATGTTGAAATTCACAAAAAGAAAGCCACGTTAGTCTGTTTTTGACATGAGTTATTAAAGATGTGCTTAGCAATCTTTAAAAACAATAGAATGATTATTGAAACTAATCCAGTGTTGATGGAACAATTCAGTTTATGATTTTTAAAAGCTAATAAAAGTAAAAGTGATATAACAATGGCCATATTAGAAATTCTCCCTTGCCAGGATAACTACTAAAATTTTAGTAAGCATGACAAGGAAAATATATTCAATATGCGATTCACCCAAACAGTATCACATTCTGGGTTTGAGTATAAATGGAAGAGTGACAAATAGGATATGGAGGATGAATTTAAACTTGCTAATATTTCTGGGATAAAAATGCAATGAAATCAACTTTTGTATGGAAGAAATTGAGGAAATTAGTGGATCTCCTGACGTTGTGTTGGTAATGGGGAGAAGATAACTAAACGGAATGGAAAGGGAATCTGTCTAGTTAGAGAACAGTACAAACATTTTCTGTGTAAGGTATTATCCAAACCACATTGCTAGGCAGACATCACACCCAAGCATAACTGTACAGGTAATCCATCTCTCTGGAGGGGAAACAAAAAGAAAAAGAAACATTTGTAGCATGTGCTGATTTTTAAGTATTGCCACTCTGGCTGAATTTCAGCCATCCCTATGATGCCATTACACTTTTGTGTAATGTTGTTACACTTTTGCTGTCACCTTAGGATATACAAAAAAGAGGAATGTATTCCACGTGGAAATGGGAAAAAAGATGCCTAGAATCCGCTCTTCTGAGCTGGTATGAGCGAGCTCCAAAACACCTCTGCAAGAGGGATGTTTGAGCCCCACCCTTTCCTAAAGACTGAGAAGTTGCTTGGCCTCTGAAGTTGCATCTAAAGGGAATTCATATCCTAGAAAGGGGCTTAATGTTGGTTAAAATATACCTAACCATTTTGGCCATATTCTGACATAAATATCATCAACGTGCTCTCATCAATATAGTTTTATTCTAAAGATTTTGTGAGGTAATTGATTTTTATACAACTGGAAAGTCCAGAATTTGGGAAGAAATGTTTTCAAATGGCTTTCAAATCTTAGTGTAAGAGGTAAGCTGAAGAAGTATATGCTCAAACAATTTGATCATGTCATTCGTTGCATGCAACTCTCTTTGGCCTCTGTTGCTTACAGAAGTTATATGATTTGACAATACCTACTCACTGGCATTGCATCTGCCCTTATGTTAGTTGTTATCATAAAGCATTGCATTTGTCTATTTATTTATATTTCTCTTCAGTGGGTGGGGGCTATGATATCTACTAATAATACTTTGTACCTATTGCCTGGCCCTGTGCCTGGCACACAACTTATGTGCAATAAAAGTTTTAATATATTTTTTTGTTGTTATTAATGATCTCACTGAAAAGATAAGAAGGTTGTTAGAGTACTGGTCATCTATATCCTTCTGATATTAACTGAACTCTAAAGCAAAAGCTAGGTTTAAAGCAAGCTAAATTACAATGATTTATCACCATTTATTGAAAAGGGTGAGAAATATTATATAGCTAACTTATATTTACAACTTAAGAGGTATATTGTTAGTATCCCACCAGAGGGCCTTGGAATTTTATACTAAAATATATTTTAAAGAGTATTTGTTTATACTGTTCTCTCTCTGATGCTTTTGGTACTGTTGTTACTGTTGGTGGTGATGGTGGTGATTAATGTTCAGAGACTTTATTTACTATAAAGTTTCTGTTATCATCGGGGTGGCTGGTTGGGTCAGTGGTTAGAACGCAGTGCTTATAACACCAAGGTCGCCGGTTCGATTCCCACATGGGCCAGTGAGCTGCACCTTCCACAACTAGATTGAAAACAACGACTTGACATGGAGCTGATGGGTCCTGGGAAAACACATTGTTCCCCAATATACCCCAATAAAAATTTTTTAAAAAATGTTTCTGTTATGATCATCATTGTCGTCTGTATCCTGTTATAACAGTAGTTTGGATAGTAACACTATTTTTGTCTTGGATTAAGTTATTATTTTTTATTTGTTAGGTCATTGTGGTCCATTTACATTATATATCTATATATCTATATATCTATATATCTATATATCTATATATCTATATATCTATATATCTATATATCTATATATCTATATATCTATATATATATATATATATATATATATATATATATATCCTAAAACTGTGTTGCTGAAAAGATAGTATAAAGAAGACTGTGTGAGATTTTATTTATAAATGAGAAACCCCATTCTACATACATTAAGATGTTAGTAGGGCCAAGTATGCAAGGCCAATTACTGACTCACAGATGTGACAGAAGTGAGGTAATAGGACAAGAATAGTTAGACTGTGGGACTGAAGAAACCTTGCCTTCAGAATTCTCAAGGAAAGTTGTTTTTGAAAAACAAAGTACATCACACTGGAGGGAATACAAAAATAAATGTAGCTTGATCTATTTTATTTTATAATACTAAAGGCCGGGAATTGGAATTGTTACTTCTTATTTCCTATGATAAATTTTATGTTTTGCTTTAAAGAAAATGGAAGTAATTTATTTATTCTTGTGCAATTAAAGAAAAGCTATTTACTGAGTGTCTGTGATGTGCAAGACATATATTATAAACTGAAATTTTAAAACTACTTCTACTTGTTTAGATTTAGTCACCTCTCACAAGAAACTCTTAGTCAAGTGAAAACTGAACAAAATCATATGATGTGTGGTACATGCTAAGTGTGGTGGGTACTCAGTTAACACAAAGTAGAAAAGTATTACTTTAACTTGAACTCAAGAGCTGACAGGGCCAGGTAAAAATATACAGTGTATGTACTTGGACAACTTGAACTGATGTAAATATTTTCCAGGTACCCAAAATTGGAAGGAGGGTACATTCCAAGAGGAACTGAATGAACAGCAACTAAGAGAAATGGCAATGCAGAAAAGATAAAGAAACTAAGAGCACTGAATGAATAGCTGTGTCCATTTGGTGGAAGATCCACCTACAGGACTTTGTTTTATTACTAAGGTAATTTCATGAGTATCTTATAATTTTTTTTTCCATTTGTCTTTTTATAGTCTGGAAGCAATAAGGCCATAATAAAGCCAGCACTAAAATACTTGTCTTTTGAAAGTATGCTATGAGTTTTGCTATTATTATACTTTTGTTGTCACACTAGGATGTACCAAAAAGAGAAAAGTATTTCACATCCGATCCCTCAGTGAGCACAAATGGTTTCCTTTGCAAATAATAATTTCAAGGCAAATATTTGAACTTTATTTGCCCTGCATGTCTTGGCTGTTTTTTTTGTTTGATGGGGAAAATAAAAAAGATAAAGACTTATTTCCACACATCAGTACAGTCTCTGACTTCTGCTTCATAGCTGAAATATTCATCATAGAATCCGTGGTGCTTAGTATAATGCCTGGCACATAGTAGGTCATCAATTATATTTATGAATGGATCCATGAATTAACAAAAACATAGTGAACATCCACACATTTGCATGTTTTTAACTGAAGCTCTTCATTAGAGAATAAATAGCATGCTATACTCTATTTAGTCCTTGTTTCCCCATTTTCCCCACCACACAGGCACGAGCTACCACTATTTTCTACTTTCTGTACCCACGAGTATGCCTTTTTTAGATTCTACATATAAGTGAGAACGTATAGAATTTGTTTTTCTCAGATTTATTTCACTTAGCATACTGTCAAAGTCCATCCATGTTGTCACAAAATGCAGGATTTCCTTCTTTTTTTAGCTGCATATTATTCCATTATATATGTGCATAAGTGTGTGTGTGTGTGTGTGTGTACACATGTGTGTGTATAGTCTTACAATTAAGTTCACTTGTTGCAATGATGTTGCTAACCTTTTTTGATATGAGATGGATTGTTCATTATGAATTTCTACCAGCTGGACAAACAGTTAACCGAGTTTACTATTTGGAAATGCTGAAAAGGCTGCATGAAAGTTAGACAACCTGAACTTTTCGCCAATTCATGGCTCTTGCATCTTGACAATGCACCAGCTCACTTGGCACTGTCTGTGAGGGAAGTTTTAGCCAGTAAACAAATAATTGTATCAGAACACCCTCCCTATTCACCTGATCTGGCCCCAATGACTTCTTTCTTTACTCAAAGATAAAGGAAATATTGAAAGGAAGACATTTTGGACATCCAGGACATCAAGAGTAATATGATGATAGCCCAATGACCAGAAAAAGAGTTCCAAAATAGCTTTCAAGCATGGACTAAGCACTGGTGTCAGTGCATAGCTTTCCAAGGGGAGGACTTCGAAGGTGACTGTAGTGATATTTAGCAATGAGTTATGTAGCACTTTTTCTAGGATGAGTTCCCAAATGGAATTGTTAGACCTCGTGTGCCTGTATGTGTATGTGTGTGTACACATACATTTAAAATATCCAATGTTGAAAATTTTGGCAGAAAAATGGTGAAATGAAAGCTGATACCTCATCTTTAGGAAAAATATGGGAATGTATTTTGAGAGTTATAAAAAAGATTCATACCTTTTGACAACTGCAAAGAAATTTCATGAGCAATAATTGAAACAAAGTAAGTGAAAAAAATATGCTTACTATGTTTCATAATGGAAAAATATATTGTTTTATAAATAGCAATGTATATGTACTGCAGAAAATTAGAAAAATATTTAAAAGTAAAAAGAGGGGAAAATAACATTACCCCTAGTAACATCTCCTTAAGACAATATTAATTCAGGTTAGCTGCAGGAACATTATAGAAAAACAACATGGTTTATAATTTGGAGGTTTAAATATTCCATTTTATCCTTACCTGCAATCAAATGCTTGGCATCTATATAACAAATAATTTGCCATGGCTTCTCCCTACTAGAAAACATTTTTATCTTAATTCTTTGGAGTGCTGTCAAGGCCAAACTAAAACCGCCCACTCTCCAATATCATTTCTATAGACCAACTCCCCTACCCACAACCTACTCCCAAATAAATGCAACTAACATTTCTTATTTTTCAGTACTGCTTGATATACTTCTCATGGAAACGTCTCTCTGACTTATGGTCTTCCTTTATTTTCCCTTATATATTATGTCTGCATACCCACTTAATGAAATTATATCACTTCTTAAGAAACTATCTAAAATGACAGTTTATTGGTCAAGCTTTTCCAAATTTTGACTAAAGTATTAAATATTTCCTCTTTTGAATGCTAATCCAATTAGCAATAAATCCCTCATTTTATGCTTTAATATGCATGCAATAACATTTTTTTAAATCCATCATTTTTTTCTAGGTCAAGATGACTAAGTTTTAATTTACTTCCCTCCTAAAACCCATTAAAATGACAGAAGAAATGATCCTTGAAAAATAGGAAGAATGCTTCCGATAGGGCAAGAATTATTGGAGGATTCCTTAAAAGGTATAAAGCAGATGGCATTTAATTGAGAAACAAACCCCACTATGGTGAACAACTGATACCTCAATAGGGACACTTGAAAAAAAGATACTTTTCCAAATAGGACACCAGAAAACTGCCCAGTGTCAGAGAAGTCTAGTTTGGGAGTCAGAGCAGTCCCTGGGGCAATTGGCAAGGTAATTAATTAAAGTGCTGTAACTGCTGTGCAAGGACGCAGCTCTCAGGCACACACACTACTGTGCTCTAATGGGAGATCTGCCTTAGGAATTCAGGGTGTGCATGGTGCCAGGAAGAGAAGTAGGGCAGCGCCCTAGTCAACTTCCAGTTACAAACAAAGTAGATACTGAGTCCCTCCAAAGGGATCGATGAAACAAAGTGAATAATTTATAAATAAAATGTAAAATTCTCAATAGAAAATGTGGTAAATCTATTTAGAATTTTGGAGGAGAAAACCTATCATAAGTTTAATACAAATTCCAGAGTTCATAAAGGAAAGATTGTTATATTTGACCATGTAATTAGTTTTACAATGTGACCTTCCTAATGTGTAAAACTACTTTAAATCAGTAAGAAAAAAACAACCCAATAGGAAAATGTCATATAAACAGATAAATCACTAAAAAATTTACACTAACTAACTTGGGTATTTTAAAAATTACCAATCATCAGGGGAATGAACATAAAAATAATAATGTATACGATTGGCAAATCTAAAAAAATATATTTATAATATACAACGTTGGAAAAGTTGTGAGGAAAATAGTACTCTCATTTTCTCATGCTTGAGTGTAAATTTATATGAACTTTTTTAGAGCACAATTTGACAGAATTTACCAAAATTTAGCATTGTGAATAAAAGATTACCAATACCCCCTTCCCTTCTGCATGAGGAGCTGACCTTGGGCTCAGTTAACTTTGTAGCTCTTTTGCACCGGAAATTTGATAAAGGTAAAATGTCAGCAGTGTTACCAAGCCAAACAGCTAATGATAAAACGGCCCTTTTTGATTAAATACTCCCAGATTAGTAGAACTAAAAAGAGTAAGGAGCCAGCATGTTGTAATTGTCATGGAAGGAAAACATCTGATTCTGCTTCTAGTAAACTAGATTTCCTATTTTACAGCCTTCTAATGGGATATAATACTAAGTGTGCCTTATGGTACTCTAGTAAGTCTGTCTAAAGTTTAGACATCTCTAGTGGGCACTGTAAACTTGAATAAGCCATTTAACATAAATTTAACATAAATAAAAAATACTTAGACATACACAGTAAAATATTTGCTTACACATATGGAGATATTATAAATATTCAAAAATAGCGGAAGGGATGGATATATTTTGCTTATCTAAACCCTGTGATATTTTCTACATTTCAAATGGAATGAGGTAGGTTTGTATTACTGAAATGAAAAAAGTCCTTTGATATACTGTTGAGTGAAAATACACCCTGCAGAACAATGTATATAATTCTTGTATGTCTATGTGTGTTTTAGTTTTTTTTTAGGATATGGGCTACCTGGCTTGACTGGTCCCCTGTGTCACTTGCCAATTCTAATCTTTCAGGGAACTAGTTCTTGCTCTTGTATCCCAAACTCAGGCTGAGATCTTTCTGTGAATGGCTTAACTAACATAATCTTGGAGAAACTCTACTGATCCTATCTATTCTATCACTCGCCAAAAAAGAATCACTAGTTCAGTCTTGGCTACATATCAGAACACAGGGAGCTTTAAAAAAATTTAATTGCCACTTGGATGATTTCAATGGAGAAGTCCATGAAAATGTTAAAGAATAAGTAATACCAATTTTACAATGTCTCTTCCAGAAGATAGAAGAGAAAATACTTCTCAACTAATTTTATAAGGCCATTATTACTGTACACCAAAGCCAGATAAACACAAAACAAAGAATCTATAGACCAGTATATCTCATTAAATTAGACACAAAAATGCTAATATGTTATATTGTAACTGTAATATATTAGCAAATTGAATCCAGCAATGAAGAAAAAGAATTATACACCAAAAGCAAGTGAGATTTATTCTAGTCTTGCGAATTTGGATCAACATGCAAAAATCAGTGTAAACCATTATGTCATGCTGTTGCCTAATGTTTGTCAACCCCCCAAAAATTTATATGTTGAAAACCTAATACTTGTAGTGGTAAATTAGAAGGTAGGACCCTTTGGAGGTGATTAGGTTATGAAAGCAAAGCCCTCATTAACAGGATTACAGCCCTTATAAAAGAGGCCCAAAGAGCTCCTTTGTCCCATTCCACCATGTGATGATACAACAAAAATCTGCAACTTGGAAGAGAATCCGCACCCAACCATGCTGACTCCCTGATCTTGAACTTCCAGGATCCATAACAGTGAGAAATGCATTTCTATTGTTTCTAAGCTACCCAGTCTGTGGTATTTTATTCTAACAGCCCAAATAGACTAAGACATATCTACAGGCTAAAGAAGAAAACTCACAAAATCATACCAAGTTATGAAGAAAAGGCATTTGACAAAATTTGACATCCATTCATGATAAAAGCTCTCAGCAAGTTAATTAAAATTGAAGTACTGCAACTTGATAAAGAATATCGACAAAAAACTTACAACTCATATCATACTTAATATGAGAACTGAATGTTTTTGTCCTAAGGTAGTAAGAAGGCAAGGCTTTTCACTATTATCACACTTATTCAACCTATTACTGAAAGTTCTAGGAAGTACAAAACAAGAAAAAAAAAGTATAGATCAAAAACAAAGAATAAATAAAAGTGCCCCTATTTACACATGGCATTACTATGTATCTAGAAAATTCCAAGGAATCTACATAAAATTCTTCAAAAACAAATGAGTTCACCAAGGTCACTTGTTTGCGCATATTTGTATGCCTCTATTTCTGAATTCCTTATTCTGTGCAATTGACCTATGTGTCTATATCTCTGTCAATACTAGACTGTCTTGATTATTGTAGTAACATAGTAAGATGAAATAGTGCAGAATGGTTCCTCCCATTTTATTACCTTATCAAAATTGTTTTAGGTAGTCTAGGTCCTTTTAATATAATTTTAAATTAAGACAAATAAATGAAGAAGCAAAAACTCATAAACACAGACAATAGTTTAGTGGTTACCAGAGGGTAAGGGGGGAGGGGCGTGGTAGAAGAGGGTAAAGGGGATCAAATATATGGTGATGGAAAGAGAACTGACCTTGGGTGATGAACACAAAATGTGATATATAGATGATATATTACAGAATTGTACACTTGAAACCTACGTAATTTTATTAACCATTGTCACCCCAGTAAATTTTAATAAAAATAAAAATAAAAAAGAACATTCTATGCATAGTGCCATGCGTGGTAGAACTGTTCTGTATACTGACCATGCTGGATGCCACACAAATCTACACATGTAAAAATTTGCATAATAGTTTGTACACACACAAATGAGTGTATGTACAATTGGTGAAATATGAATAAGATAGATGCACTGAATCAAAATCAATTTCCAGGTTAAGGTATCATACTATAGTTGGTTATGCAAGATGTCACCATTGGTAGAAAGTGTGTGAAGGGTTTTGAGATCTTTCTATATTATATCTGATGACTGCATGTTAATCTACCATTACCTCAAAATAAAAAGTTAAACCAAACTAAGAATCCATCTCAGAGAGTCTTATTTATTTTGTCTATGGTGGGACCAAAGGAATGTGAGATTGTTTTGTTCTGTTTTGTTTTTAAAGGTCTTCCATGTGCAACCCAAGAGATAGTGCTAGCTGCTGTTTTCACAATTTAAACACTGAGCCTATGACCATGGCATTTGCTTGAGTTTCATCTGAATGTGCTGTCTGTTCAACACTGTCTTGGACTATATGGCTGTTCTTTTTAGATTCACCATTGCAGTGAGGTCCCTCTCTCCCTCCCCACTCTAGTCTAAAGTGAGTTTCAGTTCTAGCTTACATTATTCAAAACCTGGCATTATTCTGACATACAGTTCTGTGTGTAGCTCAGTATAACTGTCAGTAATATAACTGTTTTATATTTTAATAAATTATGTAAAAGACACCAAACATATGATTTAACAAAAGATGAGTTTAAAATGTTTTAATACCAGTGTTTCAGAGATAGTCACAATAACTGTTTTAGATTTTCTTTGTACTAACTACTTTCATGTACCTGATACTACATCAGTTTAGTTTACGGTCATTAAGAGACATTTTACTTTGGATGGTAAACATAGTTTTTTTATGTGTTTTTCAATTATTTCTTTCTGAAACAAATGGGCTTGTTACTATAAACCCTGGCAAATAAAAATGGCAAATAGAAATGAAAAAGGACAGGTGATATCTCATTAGGAGTAGCGCAATTGTAATGAAAATCTATACACACACCAAGAGCTCATGCTTTTAGCTCACTTGCTTCAAACAACTCTCGATTAAATAGAATTCCATGACAACTAGCAAAGTTGAACCATCCTACAGAGTCTATTGTAATCAAATCAGGCTGGAGTCATAACTGAAAATGAATTTGGATTTCCATCTCCTCCTAAATGTTTTTTCTAGGAAACACACACTCTGAAATAAAGAACCTGTCAGAAGAAGCCAGCAAAAAAAATTTACAGATTTTAGTTCTAAAACCCACACAGCTTCTTTGTCAGTTACTTTTAATCACAGTTTGTCTGGCTAGAGGCCTAAGATGAGATGTTAGATAAGACGCCCAGGGTTATTTTTTGATGACATGCCATTAAAAGTGTTTTGTGAACTGTGATAATCATTATTACTGCACATGAGTGCCAGTGTTTTTCTTAGCACACCCTCTTCCAAACAGGCTTATGGCACATTCCAGAGGAGCCCAGTATAGCTAATGCCCTCAATAGTAATGGATGTCTTGGGTCATACTCACAATGCATTTTCTAATGCATTCTGAGTATGCTTTCTCCTGACTGCTAGGTGGGCCAAATGGCATTGCTCTAACTATGATTGCTGTGACCCAGAAATGGAGTCAAAGCGCAAAACTGAAAGCCAGCCATATTGACCCAAAGCAAGCGTTCTTTTCATCCTCATCATACAATTTATTGTTCTGCATTTGAAGTCGATCTTATGCTGTTTTTCATTAAATGGCAACAGCTGAATCATTGGCGTCATTAAAAGAAAAGAGCATTGAAATGGTTGAATGTTATAAGAATCAAAAATAATTGACAAAAATATTGACAGTACTGGGTTTTTCTAGAAGCATAGTCATTCCTTTCTGGAAACACACACACACACACACACACACACACACACACACACACAAACATATTTTCTCATATGCTTGGGAAAATTGTCTGTCCTAATCAGATCTTTTCCCATTCAGGAGCTCAAACTCTTATCAGAAAGTCCTGATTCTAACTTGGTTTACAAAATGCTTATTTCCTGTGGGCTAGAACAACCATAGACAATGGCACCATTTCATCCTTAGACAGAAGGTAACTAAACAGCTTCACCCAATACTCAGACCCTGAGGATCCATTTCTAGAGGAATTTAGCTATTTCTTTCTAGACTCGACTCAACTGGAAGAGTCAGGATTCTGCTTTTCTCTTACCTTAACAATCTCTGTAAACCCCATTTTCCCCAGTACCTTTTCAAGGAGGGATACTATCTAGAATCCAATAGAGAAAGAGAGTCTGGAAGAGTTCCTCTCTCCTGGGTCTAGCTTGACATCTACTTGCTTGGAAAGAGTTCTCTGGGGCCAGGGAAAGTGGATGGAATTTTAATGTTTTCTGGCATTCTCCTTTGGTCACTTTTCTACTTGTGACATAGCGAGACAAGTATTAAATTTTTGAAGGAGCAATTTGGGGTTTGGGGTCTGTTTCAGTGGAACTTTAGCACCTAAATAGTAAAATAAAAATCAGAGAAGCAGCCAAAGAAAAAGAAAAAAAAAGAAAAAGCCAGATGTTCGCTGACTAAAAAACTACTCTCTCCCACCCCCTTTCTAGGTTATTTCTCTAGATTGTCCTATGACTGAGTTTGCCTCATCAAGCTGCATACATGGTGTTTTTTTGTTTTGTTTTGTTTTGTTTTAAATTAGGCCTTAAGAAAAAAAGAAAATAAAGCAATCTGGTTAATTAGAGAGTACTAAATATGTGGCAAAAATAGCCAAGTCCAAAACTGCCCTAAAGTCATGTGGTCCGTGAAAGATAAATCTACATCCAGATGATCATGAACAAATGAAAATAAAGCATTTTATGGAGTAATTACAGAAAATGGTAAATCTCATTTTCAGTGACTAAAGAATAACAGCATATTCAGGATGTGGTTAGAAAAGAATAGAAAGTTGAATCTTCACTCAAAATGTGATTGGATAAAACTCCATCCTTGACATTTGTTTTATTTATTTTGAATTGAGGTTCTGACATTAACATGCTGTGTGATATTAGAAAAATCACCTAACCTTCCTGGACCTGTTTTCACTTAAAGAAAATGGATTTGAAGTTTCCTTTTAGATATATTTAACAACATATTATCCTACAGCAAATCTTTGATTACTTGGAATGCTCAGAAAACAGTTTTCCAGATGGTTGAAAATGTACTCATTTCAGTGCTAAAACTTGTCATTCAGAATTTTTTACTAGATTTGTTTTTAGTGGCACATTAGTTGAACCTGTTTCTGTTTTCTTACATAAATGATAGTAAATGCCAGTTTACCTTTCTTAATAAAATTAAGTTTTCTTGAGAAAAAAATAGATACATTTTTCTTAATTAAAAAATAGGGATAATAATAGTACCTCTTTTGTAGGGTTTTAATGAAAAATTAATTGATTTTATATTTGTAAAGCTCCTGGAGTCATGTCTGGGACATAGAAAGGAATGAAGAGGTGTCCATTAAACAAATAAAGCTTCTGTTAATATATTAACTCTTTCCACTCCAGATTTTCTGCCTATAAATAATATTTTGTAGGAAAATTAAGGTTATAATCTATATGAATTGATGTACTTTTTAAGATATTGTTTTCTCATATCATTAACTCTTTGTAATTATACTACATATAATTTATCATAAGGATGTCCCCATAATACATTTAAACATTCTCTATTGTTTGAAGAGTTATAGGCAATGCTTATTTTAATAAAGTAATGGTATAAAATTCTGGAGTTAGAGACTTTGAATATATTTACATTCTTTGTAAGAGCTATTAATTTGCTTCCCCAAAGGTTGCCCCTTTCATCAGACACTTTTAGCAGTACACTCTTTCCAAACTGAATTGAACTATCATTTCCATGGACTATTTTATAAGTAAACTAGACTATTTTTTTAATTTCAAAATTTCTAAAAGTGAGTGATGTGAACATTTTTTCTTATTTATTACTTTAGTTACTTCTTCATTTAATTTGTCCATTTTCATATGTATTTGTGAATTTTCTCCATGTCTTTTGTTTATTTTTATTATTATATTAGAGTTTCATATATTAAATCTTAAAATCTTAATTGATCATTTACCTTTGGTTTTGATTAATGGTGTTTTTAACACGCCAATGTGTACCCCTCCTAGGTTTATGTATCAAGTATTTAATACTTAATTTGTAATTTCTTTCATTTTATTTTCTTTTAAACAATGCTTGAAAATCCTTTTGAAATCCAATATTCAATTTTATTCTATTTCTATTGTACTAAATTTTTTGTCTTGTAATTATTCAGTCTGCTCAAGATTTATTTGTATGCATGGTAAAAGGAAAAAAAAAAAAGAAGCATGTTATTGTCTTCACTTAATAGGTGAGGACACTGATCGCCAGAAGAATTACCTGACTTAGCCTGATTTAGGCACCTAGTAAATAGTGGAGTCGAGATTTTTAACTCCTAACTCTCCTAAAGCCCATGCCCAAACTTATGAGAAGCATATTGCCAAATCACCAAAAATGTTCATTTTACTTTCTTAACGTAAACTTCTAAATTAGTATCTAAAGACCTGTGTATGTTCTAAAATTGATTTACTTTAAATCTAATCATTAATAGACTATACATCTGTGAAACAGACTACCACAGGGTCCACTGGGTAGATAACAGAGGCAGTTATAATGTCAGATGTCTTCAGGACAAGGTAGAAAATGTTATACATGAAGTTCAGTACCAAACAATTGGTTGGAATTATGTTAAAATAGAGAGGACCTATTTTTCCCTAAGGGTGTTAACAGTCATTTTTTTAAATACTTGATGTTCACCCCAAGAATATCTGCAGAGTTAGACTCCCAGGACACCATTGGACCCTTATCTTACTATGTCTACCAATCTTAAACTGTTTGTCACAATCTTTGCCCAACCCCAAGCAGTTCTCTTCTTTGAAAGACTCATTTAAACCTCCTGAGCACAAAGCCTTGAGTTCTATCAATGTTCTCTGACTCACACATCCTGACACATTGTTTGAACTGTCAGGGTGGTGTTCTCCCATTCTGCAGTGAATTCTAATCAGCTGGCTTTTGCTTTATAAACAGGTTATCCAGTAGTGTTTGGGGGAGTTCAACCCTTTCAGATCGCTAGTATTAATGTAGAAGTTATAAACTTTGGTATGTTGTGAGGAGAAACGTTTTTGCTCAACTTCAAGGTTTTTTTTTACTCAATAAAACATGGCTTTAATTATTAATAATAAAAATAAAATATATCCATTATATAAAATGCTTCCAAGTATGAAGAGAAAAATAACAGTTATGCATAAATCTACCATCTCAATATAATCACTGAACCATTAGGGCATATTTTCTGGTTTTCTAGATAATGCTACATAATGCATTTCTCTGTTATAAAAGTTTTGAAACATATGCAAAATCAACTCCAAATTTATTCCCTCTAGCCCAGTCCATACATAGATTATACCTGGCTGAGAGTAAGAAACAATTATCTATTCCCTGAAAATGCTGAATGGCAATCTAAACAGAAAAGAGGAAGAGCATTTTTATCCATGAACACCCTGAAATCTATGTCGCACTTGGAGTCAGTAGCTGAGTTTTCTCATAAGGCAGATTATTTGGTCAATTACATAAAATGTTTAACCTCATTACTATTCAAAGACATATCAATTAAGTGGTATACCAGTTTTCACTTGCTTAATTTGTAAAGATAATGCGTGAAAATAAACAAAAAAGGAGGTGTCTTTAGTATGATTAAATAAATGTTAACATAATTTCAGAAGATCAAAGGAGAAGGAAAGTGGATGGTTGTTCCTTAATGATAGATTAACTTAACAAAATACTTTGAATAAGAAAATATTTCCAAATACATACTGAAAGTGGTGTATCAAGCCTGGGGAAGGGATGTAAACAAATGTGTCCTAAAGGGAAGGAATATTTTATCACTGACATTTTTTATAGAAATATGGTGATAATAGAAAGCAGATCAGCTTTCTTGGTTTCCAGTTTTAATACTGACTTTAAAATCTCTATGGAGAATTAATTCCTTTGCTACCTACATTGTGACAAACTGTTCTCTACTCCCACCCCCATCTCAACAACTTAATAGGCTTCTATTTACTGGTACTTTACAGGTCTCAGTTTTTCATAAGAAACACCAAGATCAATTCAATGACTAAACCCTATTTTAGTTAGTAAACTGAGGAAAGAAATTGTCTCCTGTGTCAAAAGTCATTATGCTTTCCAAATAATAGGAAACATCACGCGTGTCATGTATTTATGGTTTTAGATAGGGACTGAATATCACCCATGAGGACATTACTGATAATAAACAATCTTATTTTGAAAGAGTATAACTGTCTACTGTGTACTAAAACATATGTTATATGATTTTTTAAAAAGTTTCTCTTCCAGTTTTAAGAAAAAAAATATATGACAAAATCAGTGTGAGAAATATCTATTGTTTAGCTTTCCCAGAACAGTCTTTAAGAAATAATAATAATTATTGAATTTCTAAGTAGGAAATGGAAAGGGAGTCACAAGAATTCACAAGAAAAATACATTTATATTTTTATTGCATTTTGGGATTTGAGTTCTTATGAAATAGAACCCAACTGTTTATGTTTTTGATGGTGTAAAACTGTTTTCACTACCATGTTTCCTCGAAAATAAGACCTAGCCAGACAATCAGCTCTAATGCGTCTTTTGGTGCAAAAATGAATATAAGACCTGGTCTTATTTTACTATAATATAAGACCAGGTAATAATATAATATAATACCCGGTCTTATATTAATTTTTGTTCCAAAAGACGCATTAGAGCTGATTGTCTGGCTAGGTCCCATTATTGGGGAAACAGAGTCGTTCTCCAATGTAGAGTTATTCCCATATAATTTCAATTGTTGAATGTAGTTATTACTCTAAGTTTCAGGTGGGATTCACAATAAAATAGGCTATCTTAACTAAAAAGACTTAACTTTGTCTGATATAGCATAACTCAACACTCAATAACCAAATTCTCTAAAATAAGCCCACTACTAAGTAAAGAAGGATATTCATAGCCCTTATGGGTTCCATTGATTTTATTATTAATCCTGGTTACTATTTTAAATTATTTTTAAAAACTTAGACCACTTTTTATTTTGTGTAATACAAAAGTGCTGTAACTAATGAAATTATTTGATAATTTAATATTATAATGTAAAAATTGATTCATAAAAGTATCATCAAATTATGACTGCATGGATACTCAGAAAATAATAATAGTTGGTAAGTAGGTATATAACAGATAGATAGATAGATAGATAGATAGATAGATAGATAGATAGATAGATAGATGATAGATAGACACACACATTTTTGGGCTCAACAAGAAAGTTATAAACCACTAGTGTTGATTTTTAAATAGAGAAGATATTTATAAAAACTCCATGAGTTGCTCGACACTGGCTTTTGAGTATAGGGTAAAAAAAAAAAAAAAGTTCATCTAGCCAATTATTACTAATATGATATATAACATTTACTGAGCATTTCCATATTCTAAACACTGGCCTAAGATTTTTTTCATGGGTTATTTTACCCAAATGTCCTTGTGCTGAAGAAAAAATACAATTATCTAAATTCTCTAGGAAGGATAGTTTATAAATTACGTAGGTGTTTATTATTGACAGCATTTAAGTTTGAGCTGGCAAATGAAGGACTCTAATTGAGCCTTACATTTGTAGGTTGGTTACCTGAATGGTAGTCAAATCCCAGCTTGGCTTCCCCACAGTTAGAGCCCCTACATAGCATTTTGCACAACATGCACAACCATATGCAATGGCCCAGACTCTATTTTTCATTCTCTGAACCTCAACGTCTGATTCTCTTTACTGGAATTTGAGTAAATAGCATAAGGCATAAAAGTAATGACTTCTTTTCTCCTTAAAGATAATGGAAACACATTTCTCGCGCCTTTTTTAACTTCAAAGAAGAAATTCAAATGAATCTTTATGAGCCCTGATTTCTACCAAAGGGATCCTAGAATTGATTAGCTCAGAGCCGTAGAACTGAATTGTGATGAAGCATTTCAGCTAACAACATTCTCCAGGAAAGTGACTGGCAGAAACCTTCTTCTACCATACTAATTGCAAATAGAAGTCTTCCTCATCACCCTTTTCTTCAGGTGTGGGCATAAATGTGCTTTCCTTCAATATCAAGGTCCACACACAGATGTTTATGTTGCTCATAAGTAAAAACAAAAGCATTGCTAGATGAACTTTAAAAATCTGCTAAATATCTATTCCAGAGAGAAGTATCAATAATTAGTATTCATCATAGCTCTTCAAAGTTTTCATTTCCTTCTAAAGATACACACACAATACACACACACACACACACACACACACACACACACACGAGGTTGGACAACTAAGTTCAAGAACTTTCCATCATGCACTTTCCTGTGTGTGTGTGTGTGTGTGTGTGTGTGTGTGTGTCTGTAAATTTTTGGTTGACTGAGATTCAAATGAAGTCTGCCAGAAAAACATGTCTTTATAACAAAAAAGAGAATATGCATCATGTCATGCTTTTGATGAGGGAGAAGACAGAAGAAATACCTTTCTAATATGTATATAACCACATTTTCTATGATATGTACAATGCCATGAAATGTGCTGAATAAACAATACAGTAAGAAAATTTGTAATAATTGCACAAAGAAGGTCAATATCAGTGAAGATATCTCTCTCTCTCTCTCTCTCTCTCTCTTTCTCTCTACTTTGTAAATGGAGACTGTTACAAAAAAGATTGCTCATTGGTTTGCTTAGGGAATAGATTTTAAATCTAGACCATGATAAAAAGAATCAGATATAATAATTACAATTTTATTATTATTATTCCTCTTAAACAAAATTCAACAGATGGCCATTTCAAAGTAGCAGCATGGTTTTGTGTGCCACAAAGATATATTCTATATAAAATAAATATGACATAAGGAAAAAATTAACCATGAAGTTTCAGTTAGAAGCTACAGAAATCCAACCCAACTGAGTAAGAAGAATGCTGGATGTATTAAATTAAATAGCCAAGAAGACCCAGTGAGTTACTGTGTTCAAAGACGACTAAATCCAAGAATTTAAATTGTCATTATTAGTCTCTCTCTCTCTCTCTCTCTCTCTCTCTCTCTCTCTCTCTCTCTCTCTCTCTCTCTCTCTCTCGTTCCTTTCCTCCCCCCTCCCTATCTCTATCTCTCTCTCAATCTCCCTCTCTCTCTCTTTCTCCCCCTCCCTCCTTTCCTACCCAATTCCCTCCTCTTGGCTTGATTTCTGATGTCTCCCCTTTATATCTTTGACAGGTTTTTTGTAGACTTGCTCCAGGATACTAAAGCTCTACCCAATAGAAAGAGATGACTCCTGTTGGTGCTGCTTGTGTCACCTCTGGATTAATAGCTGTGTCCCAGGAAGAGAAGAGCATGCAAAGGAAAAGTGGAAAGCAAAAATGAAATTTACCTATTGGTCAGAGAGCAACATCAAAAAAATCATTATATTGAGATCTTGTTAAGAGCCACTAGTGGGTATCATCAGATTGGTATATTTGTATTCTGCTATAAAAATTTACAAGTTTGCTGTTTGTTGACACTCAGTTTAGTTTCTGTATTAGCCTTGCTTTTTTTCTTCTTCTTCTTACATGCAGTATTCTAATAACAACTAGGGGTTGATATGTTAGTCAAGTGTATTATATTTTAATAAATATATATGGAAAGATAAACCAGGCTTTAATGAACCAGGTGACAAATGTATCTATATAAGATTTAGAGCACAGTATGCTTACTAAAAATGAACTATCCCGTTAAAATCTCAACCACTTGATCCAACTGATTAGTAAAATCTAAGACCAGTGTGAAAAGATGATGACTGGACAACTAATAGAATTTTCTGATTTTTAGAATTCAGTATCAGTAGAAAAATGGTAGTTAGTAAATTCAATGAATATTAATTGACTATCTAATATGAGCAAGACGTTATTAGCAAGTTGTTCAAAGAATTCTTCTTTTGGCCTTTTTCAGTAGGTCAGCTAATTACTAAAATAAAATGTGTCACTTGATTAAATAACAAATTTATCTCCATTGGTTAAATTCTGAAGTACTATAGAACATGGATATGAATAATAGACACACATTTACTAAAATATTGGTGATTTCATTTACTAGCTGAGTGACTTTGGGCATTAAAATTTAACTTTCTGAGCGTTGTTTTATCCTTTTATGCAATGGGAATCATTATACACCCACATGTTATTCTGAAGATGAAGTATGATTATAGCTTAGCACATAGAACCATTTCTTTAATCCACTTATTTCAGGCATCTTAGACTGCCTGAATGTGATTCCTGAGGCCAAGGCATATGGCCTCATGTGTATTTTAAAACATTAAGACCCAATAAAACTTTTAAAAATCCAATTGCTATCTGGAAATCAATTTACATTTTAAATAATATTGTTCTATTTCAATTACATTTTGAGTAATCTTTCTTTTTCTATTGCCTAGCCAGTACAAACTAATGCAAAATTTTACTAATGCACCTGTGATTATAACAGGTGGTCTGGATTTTACCTCCTACATAGCTATAAATTTAACCAATATTTCTCTAACACCAGCAGTAAAATCATATTATTTTTACTATGCAAGCCTTATAAGATTCTGAAATTGCAACAAACTATTCTGTCTATTCATAGGAAAATGAAAACTAAATATATTGCTTGTATTGAATTTCCCTGGAAACCACTAAATATAAAGCCATTTGATTTTCTCACATTCTAACTTTATCATATTAAAATGGATCTGTTTACAACCTGCAAATGTGTCACTGAAGATACTGTGAAATATTTCTGAAATGGTAAGATAGTTAGACATTTTGAATTTATTTTTTATTTACCATATTAGTATTTACTATTGATTACTAGTTTCCATAACTAAATCCTGTCTTAAAATCAGTTATAAATTCTGTAAGCGAAAACTAATTCTATCAATATAAATAAGAGTAGACTAAAGAAAACATGGTCTTAATTAAATTCTGAGATTTTAAAAAAATTTTAACCATTAAACATAAAGAAGTTATTAGTTTTGTCTCAAAGGTTAATGAATGAGATCTAAAAAAAAAAAAAAAAAATGAGTATTAGGATGTGGAATGAAAATATCCTGAGGCCTTTGTGACTTTCCTGTTGTATCTACAGTTTCTCTACTCATTCCTTCCTCCTCCACATCCATGATGTCCACCAGAGAGATATATATGAAGGGAACAAGTTCAGACATATATATATACCATCAACTGAGACTTTGGTCCCAAAACTCAATATAATCTCTAGGCAAACTGAACTGGATTAAAGTGAGAATCAACTGGGCCACTTGTTCAAAAAGACAGTGGTCACAGATCAGCTTGCCATGCTAGCTGCATAGAATTCCAAGAGAGAAACATTAGAACGAGATGGTGAAGCACAAGAAAAATGTTTTTTTTAAAACAATTGGAATATACGGACCATTGCCAAAAGGGACAGATTTTTACTCTTCTGCTTATTACATAAAAAATATCATTGCCTAACATGTTGGACTAATGCAGTTCCTTGTACTGAACCCATCTCTAGCAATGCTTCTCTTTCTTGAGGGTAGAGTGAAGAAAGAGCTTTGAGCCTCTTGTAGTGAAAATTATGTTTCAATTTTTATTATTATACTAAATCATTAAGAAAGACAGCTAGGTCTAAATAGTCAATCAGGAAAAATATACAATTTCTGCTCTTAAAATTTGCAAATGTTCTTACGAATCCTTGTGAGAATAAATGAGATAAGAATGATTATTCTTAAATAACAAATCTGGCATGGTTTGGGGAAGTGAGAATTATTGGAAATGTATTCATACTGTGAATTATGCTCTGATGGTTAAAAAATGATAAGATTATCAAGCATTCCATATTAAAAGTGGTTGTAGAAATATTTTTCAGATGAATAAAATGTATATGGTATCAATGTAAAAAAAATCATGTAAAATTTTTTCTATGTAAAAAATTCTGTACAACTTTCTGTACAATATTGAGTCTCATCTGGCATGTTCTAATTAGGTTATAGGTCAATAAAGTTTTTGGATTATTTCATCAGTGCAGTCAAAACCTGTGTAATCCTTGGCCCCATG
Organism: Rhinolophus sinicus; assembly: GCF_057876585.1. Lineage (NCBI taxonomy): Eukaryota > Metazoa > Chordata > Mammalia > Chiroptera > Rhinolophidae > Rhinolophus > Rhinolophus sinicus. The sequence goes on from NC_142504.1 coordinate 25,189,813, forward strand.
TTTCAGTGATCCCTTTATTTTTGATTTTTTTTTTTTTTTTCCATCAAAGACCAAGCAACTAGGGAAAGAACATTTTCAGCCAGAACTACAAATTCAGAATTCTTTAGTTCTGATATTTTCTTTCTAGTTTCTGGCATTAGATTCTCCCCAACACACTGCTTTCTCACCTATAGGATATTCATAATTTAATATTTAGTGAAAAAAAAAGATTGTTTATTCTTTAGATGTTTTAATAAATGTTTATTTGATGGTCTGCCAAAACTTACTGAAATAGGTCAGGAAAACATTTTTCTTCAATTTGTTTTAGGTTATTAGAAGACTACACTCTATACTAGGCTAAGAAATCATCCCTATTCGATTTTGTATGTCAGATTATACTCACATGCAATGGGGACTACCATGAAACAGAATGCCCTGGAGTCCCCATATTGGATATATAGCATGACCAAGAAATAAACATGTATTGTTTTAATCCACTGAGATTTCAGTATTGTTTGTTACTCTGCATAAGGTAGCCTAAACTGATATACAGAGTAATACAAAGAAGACAAGTGAAGTCCCAGTTGTCCACATGCTACACATTTTGCATTTTTTCTCTCCACATAGCCATATTGACCCCTCCCAATAAAACCCTTGATCCTAGAAAGAAATTAATTTCTCACAAAATAGAGAAAAACATCACCTTAGAACATTTATGTCTATTCTATACAAATACAGTCAGAGATCTCATTAAGATACTCAGTTGAAATGCAGGTTTCTTTGTTACTATTTGAAGCCAGGACTTTTTTTCATCTGGGACTTATGTAGCTTTATAAGCATATCCAAAGTTAGATCATTCAAACTGCACATCTCTAATGTTCCAATTTTCCAAGTTCCGTTTACAAAAGGAAACACAAGAAAATCATGGCACCAGTTCAACACCATCAATTTTAGAAAACACAAGCACATCCCAGAATCGATTTTGATTACTGCAGCAGCTTATTCTCTGTAGACCGATATGACCATTACATATTTTCCAAGTTAAAACAACATGTCCCCAAACGGCTTAAAATTACCATAATACTGGGCTGTCTCTTGGCCTATCTTAAGATACCACTGATTTCACGATTTCAGTATCTTTTGTAAAATGGTATACTCAAAATCCATATAATAAGTCACCTAGTCAGTGACATCATGTGGACAAAATCAAAGTAAACTTTTATTAGGATTCTTTAGTGTCCTATGAAAAGTAAATGTCTATAATGTATGCTAGTTCTCCAGAGAATTAAAAGTTCTATTGCAAGAACACAGTGAGTTCATTTGATTGGAAAAAGGTCCACCTTATTCTTATTAAACTAGTCTCTGATAGGACTGTCTTGTAAGAAATGAGAACACTCATATTGAGGACATGGTTTATGAACCAGAGATTAAACCTTGTAGCTACTATGAACCAAATATTTTGTTTATCTTCTAGCTACTGAAGAAAACTAGAAGGGAATTAATGTGCAGGTCTGATCAATATTGTATTTAAAGAACTTAAATATGTGATTTTTTGAAAATTTTCAATAAACATAAGTGAAATAAGAGTATCTAGCTTAGAGAAAGAAATGAATCTAGCTTAGAAAGTGTAGTTATTACTTAATAAAATGCCACAAAGCTAATTTATTTGGTTCTCATCAATGTCTATTAATTGAGAGTATATCAAAACAGCTTTCGGATGAATAATGATGACAGTTAAGCATTAGAAATTCCAGAAGTTCTGAGCTGTCAAAAATGATTATATTATTTTCTTGAATCAATAATAAATAAATATCTGAAACATATTTACAAATAGCTGGGTATTGTCGTTTCAACATATTTTAATATTTATTCAATTTTTTTTAAAACTATATTTGCAACTCTCTCTGTCATCTTTAATTTTTGAAATGTATTATTAGGATTCCTTATGTGACTAGCTAAACCTGAAAGAGAATGCTCTGGTTTCTGGAATGCGAAGAAGACTTTAAGGATTAAACCATAGGAAGACAATAATGCAGTCAGGCCTCACAAAAATACTGGAGCCCATAATTCACACCCAAAACTTATATCTTGTCTCTTCTACTCTTTACATATTGGATTTACTCTTTCTTATAATATATAGTAAACAATGATAGAAACACAGATACTGACATTTCCAGAATTTTATATGTTCTGACTTCAGTCAAGACATAGACACTTCCCCAGTATTCTTTATTCCCATGTCTTAAAATTCTGGGGACAGAAACATCCTAATGTTGCCTGACTTAGCTACTTGCTATGAAACATTTGGTGTGATCGGTAATATATTAAAACATTGTCAGTTCCATTGTGGGCAAGGGGAACTTAAGGATATCTGAGGGGAGAATTTTAGGGGAAGAAAACTGTGCTGGGAATATAACCAATTGACATCCACCCTGCAGGGGATGGTGGGGAGGAAGAAATTTTTTTTTTTTAATCAATTAGCAAAATGACTGTTACTATTTTCTAGCTTGCATACACCAAACCTCATCTTGTGTATCACATTGGGAATTAAATGGGCTTTTGTTTCACCTAATTAATACCCAAATTCTCGCTGTCAAACTCTTATTTAAAACATTCATTTGATCTTCAGAATGAGCAATTGGTTTAAAAAAGTCATAATGGAGATAAATCATGAATTTGTTTTATATGCATTTTATTGTGACCCATTCAGAGATTTTAAAAGGAAGGCCATTTTGTTAATTTCCTCTTTCCCATTACTCATTCAAACTAAACCTTGGCCTACTCTGTCCCAGGGAATGGAAGTCATAGATAAAAAGCAAAGAAAAAGATGGGATAATTATGTTTGTTTTTTGCATTCCTAAAAGTAAAGTTTCCGGTAATTTAAGAGGTTTCTAGGCATATTTTCACCATAAAGGTGTTTAGTCTTACAAACCGACATTACCCGCTCTCCTTGCTCAATGTGACAGAAGTTCTCTCTAATCTTTTATCATTAGTAGGGTCAGTGATCAGTACTGCCAGGCAAAAGTCTCTGTGGACAGTTGGGTTAGAGCTGAGGCCTTTTATTATTCTTTGGTGGTCTGGAGAAGAGGAAAAATTCCCCTCACCCTCCTCTGGTTCTTTTTAGCTGGCCTAATCATCAAATCAACAGAAGGCAGATTGAGAAGAGAAAATCAAATCTAATATCATACACACAGGAACCCCACATACATGAGAGAGACAGAGACCCCACATACATGAGAGGTTCAAAAATAGAAAGGGGGGTTGAGGCATATAAGACTTCTTGAGCTAGGAATGACGTAATGCTCCTTAGGGGCTTCAAAGGGTCATTTTTGGATGATAAGAAGGGTGGGCATTTAGTAAACAGGAGTTTGTCAAGCTCTATAGATAAGTCAGAAGAAGTTATCTCTGATAATCTCTTATGGGCAAGGCCTCTAATTCAAATTCTTCTACACAGTTGAGGGAAGGGGGCAAATATTTCTCTTGAGCCTGAAGCTAAAATTGCCTTCAGCTCTAAATAATCTGTATACCACAGAGGCACATCTTGGGTGGCTCATTCTGGATCCCCCCAGTAGCTTGCATGCTACAGGAACGTGAAGCAATGACCAAAGACAGTCAAGTATGCATTCCAAGAAAGGCTAGTAGGCTGGGCCGTAAGAGGAGCCATCAGGTTCGACCACTAACTTTACTTCTAGAACCAAAGCAGAGGGGAGTGAAGTCAGCTGAGACCTGTATCTGCTTACTACATGAAGGCAGGAAATGAGTGGAAGAGAAAAACTATTTACATGACTTCTTTCTTTCCAATTACAGTTAACATTTAACATTATATGATTAATAGTTTCAGGTATACAGCATAGTGTTTAGACATTTATATAACTTACAGAGTAATCCCCCAATAAGTCTAGTACCCACCTGGTACTATACATAGTTATTAGAATATTATTGACTATATTCCCATGCTGTACTTTACATCTCTGCAACTATTTTGTAACTGATAATTTGTACTTCTTAATTTTTTTAAAAGCACAATTAACCACTAGCAATGCAGCTCAGGTAGTGTTGAATTCTTATCAACAGGATCAGCAACTCCTCTTCCCTTAAGAGGTGAGATCTAGGAAGAGGGTAGAATAGACATAAGTCCCCTGTAGACCAAATCAAGCCTTAATTTAGACACAAAAGGTCCCACATCATAATTAATCGATAGCCTCCTTATAATTTGCTGTACTGTTAGTATTACTATTATAACACATGTCCATTGTCTGTTTTTACCAATGCCCTTGAATCTCTTTCCCCCACTAGGTTTAAAGCCCTAGAATGAGACTTCTATTAACAAGTCCCAACTAGGGCTTACAAATCTCCCATAACCTTGCCCCAAGGATGCACTCCAATACTGAAGAAATCGAAAGCCAGGGGTCTATTCAAACGTATTTATTAGAGATAAAAAAAAAAAATATATATATATATATATATATATATATATATATATATAGTATAATATAGATATATATTTATCTATAAATATATTTTATAGATAATATAAATTTATTTACTTATTTATATATCTATTTATTTATATCTATCTATTTATATTATATATATATTTATACATATATTATATATATATATATTTATCATGAATACTTAAATATCTTTGAGTGCCTGATTATAATTTCTTTTCATTTTCATTTCTCAGAATCAGGTAGACTGATGGGAATGAGAGATAGCAATTTTTCAGAAAATGTCAGAATAACACACGGGGAAAGGTATATAAAGCTGTTAACAACACTTTTCCTGTTTTTACTTGGTTCATGGAAATATTAACTAGAGATCCTTGAAATGATTCTGTTTTATTGCAAGCTTGATTACAAACACATCTCTGAATTATACTATCACAAATGACAGTTTATACTTAATGAAAGAGGCCACTTATTTAACTGCTGATTATTTCTGTGAAACACTTTTAACCTACTTCTCTGTGAAAATGGAAATAGGGAAAAAAATGCTTTTACAACTCTTCAAAGGAATGCATTTCTGCTTTTTATAGAAGGGAGAGTGGGATGAATGAGGCACGCCTTTCCTCCCACAGGCCTAATTTTCTGCCTATTAGGCCTAGAAATTAAGATATATATGTACCGCACTTACGAGTATAAAAAGTATTTTCTCATGGATGTAAATGCTACCCAAACACAACCAAGAAGGCACAGACAGTGGCCACCAGAATAGAAAGCCATGCCACCTCAGTGTGTGTGCTGGTTTTCCCTGTAGTGCCCATATATCCCTGATTTCAGGGGGAGGTTGTGTTGTTGGTATTCAGAGAGGAGGCCCAGAAACAATTCTCTGAGGAGTACGATAGCTGTTTTTTTGTGATTTTTTTTTTTGAGGGGGACGGAGGGGGGGGGGGTACTGAGGGCAAGATAATAGGTTTTATCCTTCCTTTAATTAAAGTTGTTGTTTATACTTTAATTGTTGTTGTTGTTTATACTATATCTAAACTTAGTGGAAAGAGATTTTACATATGACTTCAATGTGAATAATACTGATAAACCTTCTACTGATAAATCTAATCCTGAGTACTTCTTTTGCTTTATAATTACAATTCTGTTATCATAAAAACCTAAGAATTTTCTTGTTACAGGTGGATAGTATAGATTCAGTGGTTTTTGGTCATATTTTCTAAAGAAATGAGGGAGGGACTTGCTTTCGTATTAGTAACATACAATCTATATAAAATTATTGAGATTTTTTTTTCCTTTTTCCCCCCAATGTGTATTCTACACTTACAGTGCATCTTAATTCAGATGAGTCATATTTCAAGTGCCCAATTGCCACATGTGTCTAATGGATGCCATGTTGGGTAATATAGCTATCTCTATGGAGATACAAAAGTCTGTCAAATAATTTGTTTGGCATTCTATATGGAATTATAGTTTCTCATTGATTTCTCTTGATCCTTAGAAAGGCAAATTTGTCACTTAGGCTATGTGATAAGATTAGGAGCTTTTCAAATTTTCCTGGATTCATATGATACTTAATAACACCTAAATCCATTAAATCTAGGATAGATTAAACTAAATGTAATATCAATGCAAATAAATTGCCAACTAATAAATGCTTTCCATTGTCAGTACGAATCTCAGAACTTGGATTCCAGCCTCTATTATTTTGCACTGAGGTACTTTCTACTTAGATTAGTTTGATAAATTAACATTCCATTCCTGATCTTTCTACAGTTAGTCAGCTGACCCCAAATCAAGATTTGTTCTCATTCAGCCTAAATTTCTCTTTCTTAGCAATCCTGGATGGTAATTACTTGCTATTCCTTAGGGGAAAAGTCTTGGTACAACTGACTATTGGTTAAGTTTCCTCTTCAGAACCCAGAGCTCATTAATCCCCATGAAAGCAGCCTGTGCAGTCATTTTTCCCCAGCAGCAGATTCGGGCTGGTCTAGTGCACAGACTAAGCAGCTTCTGCTCCCTGTGTGATTTAAAAAATCCAAAGAGCCTTCCCTGTTTCCTAACTAGCTGTCATTTTTCAAAAACAATCCTTCATAGTTACCACATTGGCATTCTCTTTTAGATCCAAACTTAACTAAAAAAGGCAAATGTGGGGTCACATATTCAACTCCCTGGTATTCAGTATAATCCAGATACTGAGGGATAGAGAACAATTAATTTCAGATTGAGAGAGGAAATTAAAGAAAGCACAGACTCTCTTGGAATGCTGCAATTAGGCTTAGTGACAGACAGGGAAATTTGGGAGAGTACTACTTGTGACCTGGGATAGATGTGGTGATACACAAGAAGGTAACTAATTAAAAAAATACATTAAGGCATAGCACTATTTTATAATTTTGTCTTGGGCTGCATTTTCCTAATAAATTGGAGCTGTTTTAAAAATATGTAATTTGTTTATTGATTAAGGTTAAATGTTCTACCTTTTAAAGTAGATTCTGATAAGCTAGATTGTGACATTCCTAAGAAGGGAATTTATTTAAAAAATGAATAAGGTAACTTTTTTGTTTAATACAGAAAAAAAGTGAAATCAGTAAGTCTACTTTAACCAAGTGTTAATTTGGTAATAAAGTAGCTAAATAATTTGCTGCATAGAAAAGTTGGCATTTCTTCTGCGACTTTCATAGAAAATGGGCTGCTCTCTTTTCTTTCTTTCTTTCTTTTTTTTTTTCCAGTGAGATAACTGAATGGTCACTTTGGGAAAAGGTTCAGAGAATCCTCTCTTAAAGTATAATTTTCATGTCTCAGAAACTATAATTTGTGCCAGAGAACTAAGTGATAGGGTCCACTGTGGGATTTTCAATACATTCTTAATGGTTTCTAAATCCTTTTGTGAACTACATTAGTGTGAAATGTTATTGATTTAATCAAATAGTGCCATTGCTCACAAGAGGAAACACACAACCCCATCTCTGCTGAGAACAGGAAAGAGTGTCTAGGGCAAAGAACAGAACAGCCAGTATTTAGAAGTGTGGCTAAAACAAACACACACAAAGTGAATTCGTTTGACTACCTTTTTTTATGCCTAAGCTCACAAAATGGAATCGATAGCAGAATTAGTTACCCAAATTCCTTTTCACATTGTGCCTTTCTAGTGAACTTCCCTCTTCAAAAGCTCCACAGCTGCTCAAACATTTGAATTCTACAGCTAGAGGTTTTGGAAGAAGATGCAGAAATGCAATCCCAGGCTGCTACAGATTCCTTTCCTTTTATTCACTTACAGAAGAGGGTCAGCCAAGGTGACACGTGGGCTATGGAGGCCATGCTCATAGTGTTCAAAGTACTGCTGAAAGGAGAGCATCTTTATGGGGAGGGGCATTTAAGAATTCATTTTGCTTCTTGAAAGGAGTTATTATATGCATGCGTATGGCGGAAAGACAGAAGATAAAATCTGCACCAAATAAAATGGTATCATAATTAAAACCCAGGCTCTGAAATCTGATAGTTTCAGATTTCAACTTGCCACTAGCTAACTGGGTAAAAGCAAACATTCATTATTCCAAGGCTGTTTCATGTATTAATGTAAGCAATTGCCACATTACCTCTTGAAACAGCTATTATTATCCATCTGAATGATGAAGAAACAGGAGCAGAGAATGTAACTCTCCCACAAGTAGGAAATGGAGATTGGTTTAAATGTGGGCAGGTGATTGCAGAGTCTGGGCTCTTAGCAAACATAAGGTACAGGCAACAGAGACTGCTTAATCTTGTTTCAGGTAATTAAACTTTTTTTCTGTTTCATCACCTGTAAAATAGAGATAGATACAGAACCTACCTCAAGGGGTTAAATGAGATCATGAATAAATATAGTGTATTTAGCACAGTGCCTGGCATCCAGTAAATATTCAGCAGATATGCCTTTCCTCCAGTCAGTATTTTGAGAACAATTTATCTCTAATTGTTAATTAGTCAAGACTGCTAAATCTGTTTATGGTTCAGAATTCCAAAGCATCTCACCTTAACATAGCTGATAAATGTTTCAAGCAGGTGTCATATGATATTGAAACAGTCAACTGTTATTATTGCATCTGTGGTGGTGAAAATGTCAACACTGTACATGGGATGATTGATCATGGAGCAAAGGGTAAATCTCTCCAAAGCATGAACCCAATGCCGTGACAGATTGAAATGACCACCTGGACTGATCTGTATCACACTGAAGGGCAGGATGTATTCGAAGCAAACTAGACCTTATGTCAGGTGGCAATCTTGAAGTATGCCAACGTAAGTCAGCACTCTGATGACATAAATTATAGCAGTGATGTGCACCTGCTACTTTACCTTTAGCAGACAAGGAATATGCAGTAGCAAAAAGAAGTTGTCCAAATAATACACTGTGAACAGTCATTTTTGGTGTAAATCCCAAGGAATAGTTAGTAAAATATACTGCATTTTACACAGGATTTTCCTATTAGAAATTATTTGGGGGAAAAAAAGTCAAGATATATATGTATGTATGTGTATATATACATATATACATATATATATATACACACACACATATATATGTGTATATATATACATACATATATATATACACATATATATCTTATATATACACATATACATATATGTGTGTATATATACATATATGTATATATACACACATATATATCTCCAAAGAACATGTGTAGACAATGAGGAATGTGACAACTTTGTAAAATAATCAATTCCAAAATTTAGATCATGGACTCACTTAAGTGGCAATATAATATATCATTGTCAGTCTTTAGGGAGGTAGGGTGATTGTTGCTCAGTGTACTAACTCTGGAGCCCAATGACCTGGGCTCAAACCCTGGCTCTGCCCTTTATTAGCTGTTGGATTTTAAGCAAACTACTTAAATTATCTTTGCCTCAGTGTCCTCAAATATAATTGATAATAATTATACTATCTACTGTTAGGTTGTTATGTGGATTCAAGAATTAATATATGAACAAAGAATATAAAAATCACTTAGAATAATCCCTGGCTCATTTTTTAAAAATAAAATACATTTGTTCAACAGCTTTTATTTCATATCTTTAGAAAATTTAAGTGGGTAGTGAACTTCCTACAGGTACATTAATACATTGAGAAAAATGTTTTAGCTGTTTAAGGTCACCAGGGTGCGATTGACTTTTCAAATGGTATTTCTGTAATTTTCTAAATTGCTTCAAAAAAGCACTTCATATACCACCAATAAAAAAATTTGCCAAGAATCTGAACTTGAAAGACAGAGTTAAAAAGTAATCAAATTTATAGAGAGCTAGAAAAATGGATGAAATCGTTTATTATTCTTCCTTGATAAATCAAAGAACAATGTAAATATTCATACTGAGAGATTTAATGAAAATAAATGTAAGTGGTTCTTGTAGCAGGTGATTATCACTAAGTATAAAATCATATATTAAGGAATTACTATCCAGTCATCAGTCTTGAGAAAACAATTTAATTATATTTTGAAGGAAACGATAAATAGAATTTAGGTTAACAACATAATGTCACTACCGAAAAAAGTCAAGTTATCAAGCAAAGAAAACATTATAGTTCTCTTCTGTTATACAGCTGAGTTTGTTCAGAAGCACTGCATTTAGTAAAATGGAATAATTTGGAGAGAAAGAATATTATAAAATACATAAATTCTGATGACAAACATAATAATTTTCTAATTGTTCTGCCTGAAACTGATCGATAATGAATAGCAAAGGTGCTTATTTTCATTCTAAGGGCCACATACCAAAATGTCAACTAGGACAGAAACCAGTTGTTTTCATATAGAGTAGTGCCCCCTTATCTATGGTGGATATATGATCCAAGATCCCCAGTGGATGCCTGAAACCTTGGATATTACCAAACCCTATATATACTATGTTCTTTTCCTGTATTATACATACCTATGATGAAGTTTACAACCTTTCTTTGGTATATCCAGATTGCCAGCATAACTATATTTGTGCTTTGGGACATTATTAAGTAAAATAAGGGTTACTTCAACGCAAGTACTGTGATATCCCAACAGGTGATCTGATAACCTAGAAAGCTACTAAGTGACTAACACGCAGTGTGTGTACAGCATGGATACACTGGACAAATGGGTGGCTTTTGTCACTGATCACAAAACTTCCTCATGGTACTCAGAATGACATGTGATTTAAAATGTATAAATCATTTATTTCTGGAATTTCCTATTTAATATTTTGAGACCTTGATTGACCACAGATAACTGAAACCCCAAAAGGCAAAACTGTGGATGATGGGACTACTGTACCATCCAAGCCAAAATAGGAAGTAATGAAGTTAAAATTCATTAGTCACAGTATTCCAACTTTGCAAGGAATGATTGCTCAATAACTAGCTTGCAGATTTCCAGAAGTTATAATTCGGTGACCGCATTACCATGTTCCATTAGCACCATGTTTTGCAATGTACATTTTATGACCTATCAGGCCTTGAAAAAAATCTTGAAAGGCATTTAATTACAGAGGCCACAGAGAAAATAAGAACAAATAAATGTATTATTATAAATATAAGTTCTGGTCCTCTCAACAAATTTTAATAGAAAAAAATTTCACTATGCTTCCTCAATACTCTGCACTGACACATTGCCATGGATGTGTGCAGTTTTCACCACTAAATTTGCATTTAAATAATCTTCAGCAAGACAGGATGCCAATAGCTTTTTTAGTTTAGGCAACAAATGGAAAACCTTCTTAAGTAGATAGGCCCTGAAGAATCACTCTAATGTTCTGACTATAAATATAGGAAGAGCAGCCCGCTTTGTCTTGGGAGAAGTGTGCATAAAGATCATTCTTTTTTGCATGAATTTAACAAAAGCAACTTATTCCTTGCTGTGTGAACTGTGGCTTAAGGAGGTAGTAAATCAATTTTATAAGAAACTCTTGCTTTCTAGAATGTAAGGATTACACCCGAACCTCTTTTGCAGTTAGGAAAAGCCAATGCAACAATGGATGAACAACGGAGACAGTCTCCTGTGGCCACCTTGGAAGTGGGAAAGTGTATGTGTGAATTGAAATATTGGCAGGACAGTGGCAGAGTGAGGGAGTCAAAGAAACATTAACTGGAAGGCCCTATGATTTACAGATGAAAATCTTCACTGAAAGAAACACTGGGCAATTGACCCTCAAATTTACCAGGGCAAGATTACATCCTGGCTGTGCGTGGAACCTGGGGCTTATTCCCACTCTCCACCATTAAAACACGCTCCACCAACCCCTGATAACATCTGCACCAAAAGCCCCTTCACATTCCACCCTCTGTCCATTAATGTACACTTCCTGGACCCCTAAGCGTTTCATAGAAAGAAAATTTGATCATTGGAGGAAAATACACTGGATTTCATGCTATGACTAATTATTTGGTCCCCAGCAATACACTCTGGGGTCTGAATGTAAAATCTTATTTTATTCCAACTCTTATTAGAGTTGCTCTTTGTTAGAGACCAACAACCTACTATGATCCAGGAACCAAACTTGGCCCGATACCTGTTTTTGCATGGCCTGTGAACTAAGAATGGTTGTAATATTTTTAAATGGTTACATTTTAAATGGTTATATAAGTACCTACATAATATCCTCAGGTTTTTCTCTTTTCCTCAAAGCCTAGACTATTTACTATCTGGCTCTTACAGGAAAAGTTTACTAACCCCTACCCTAGTTATACAAAGTAAGGGCTATATCTGCTAGAAGAACTTTTTAGTAAGTTGCTTAAATCTAGATATTGTGGTTTTTCTGCCCATTAAAAGTTTTTTATTAGAAATGTTATAAAATAGGTCATTACATGGATGGTATTGAAGCCTACAGCTCTTTGACTTTAAAGAAATGAAATAATTCATATATATTGAATTGCATAATGGTAGTCATATCATTAGACTTTAGAAGATACCATTTGTATTTTCCACATAATAGTAAAATTAAGAACTCATTGATTACCTGGGTAAAGTAGCTAATAATCCAATACTAAGAAGGAGGTTTTTATTTTCATTGTAAAGTGAGCATTTCCCAACAATTATTTATGGACCATTACTGTCCCGTAAGTTGTTAATATTTATCATATTGAATAATATTTGTTAAATTTTAGTATAAATATTCAAATAGGTTTTCCCTGTAGGACTACTCAAAGACCTTCTAGTGGAACTACATTATGTTTTAGCTTTCTTTTTAAAATTTTATTTGTTTATTTATTTTTTTAGCTTTCTTTCATAACAATGGACTATTTAGGTTTAGGGGCCTATTCTACATTCTCAGTTCTTGAGGTTCAAATAAATGCTGCACTCCTTTAACAGCCAGAATGGAACATGGGATTTGGGAATAGCCAATCTGTTGATGACAATATTGATTCATGCTTAAGACAAGCCATACCCGAACATTTTTATTGAGTGGTTGGGAAAAGACAATTTTTAAAAACCTTTCTCTTCAGTGGCCCTACCATCACTCCTGTATTTTATTTTATTTTATTTTATTTTATTTTAATAAACAAAATTCTATTTAGAGTGCTTTTTTATCAATTTTGTACTTACAAGTTTGTGGATTATATTATTGAAGTAAAGAATCATTTTGGACAATATTATACTAGAACGAATAACAAATTATTCATGACTCAGAATTCTGGAATGAATAACAGATTATTCATGACTCAAAATTCTTTATAAAACACTCAAACTACCTACTGTGAGCAACACATAAATATTGTTGATGGATGGCCAAGTAGAAAAGACAAGGAAAAATTGAACAGTTGAACAGTACAGAAGTGTACTTCATACTAAAAATTTCAAAAGCTATTATCCCCATTGTACATATATACATAGAGCTTACAAAACAACAGAGCTCTCTCAAACAGTGCAGCGGTTATCAGCAGTGTGCTAGTTAGAAGCCAAAGAAGATAAGTAGACGTTAGGTTGGGTTCCACAGTCATCAAAAAATAAAATATGCCAGTACTTACTAAAAAAATACATTTGCAAAATTGAGATGTATTCAGAAATATTTTCTATATAGAAAACATAAGAGAGGTATTGAAAAAATTTTGAAGGAATCATGATCTCAATAATCATTGTCAATATTTAACAAAAGAATATAATAACATGTAACTAATTTTGTTCAGACGATGATTTGCCCTTTTAACTTTACAGCAGTTATCCTTATTTCATTGTTCTTTATCACTGGGCTTCCTCATCTTGTCCTTGTTCAGGCATCTAGAAAGTGGAATTAACAAAAGGATTTTCCTCTACATATCTATTTTATTAGGTTGTTGCAAGGATTAAATGGGTTAATGTATTCAATGTACTTAGAAAAGAGCTGGAGACATAGTAAGTTCTCAATATATTAATTATCAACATCATCACCATCATTCTTTGTATAAACAGAAACAGCATCTTCTGATCCCTTTCTATCACCCACCAAAAGCAGGTGCATATAGTAATTATGTTTACCATGTAGCTGGTGGTGTGCTGTTAAATGTTTAACCACTGACACTCCTGGTGGGGCAGGGAAACCCCAATTTGTGGTGTTTGCTGATTTCCATTGTGTAATTTCAAACTATCCATGAGACATTGTTGAAAGTAGAGTTGAGAGGAGGATGAGCACCATCAGCTCTAACAAAATAGTAAAACAGGCTCCAGCATACGGGCCCTCTCCTTGTTTCTTTCACACAAAGACGTGTGTTCATCAATCAAGAGGGAGAAACTTCACAACTGAAAGATCTGGTGACAGAGAAGAGAATTATGAGAATTGGTTTATGTAGGAGTCCACTATTAGATGTTCAGTGTGGAATTCTAGTCAGTTAACCTTAGACATATTAAGCGCTGGTAATGTAAGTTCAATAGTAGGATGGGCAAGCAAACGTTTTGTGAATTTGAAGAACAAAACTAAGATAAATCAATGGCACAATCAACAAGTATTCATAAATATATTATTTCTAAAGAATTGTTCTGGCATTTTTGGAGAATATCTGTAATGACAGGATATTGCCTTTGTCTGCAATTAGCTTATATTCTTACTGAGGTGGTAAAGGATAGACACATAGTAAGTTTGAAATATAAAAGAGGTGGTCAAGCCACAAGGCAATTTAAGAAAATGTACAACGACAAATCCAATCTTCATAAAATTCTAAGTTATTTCTAGGAAACTTTTTAAATCACTTAAATTATAAAAATTCAGAAAGGCCCCATTTTTTTAAGACTAAAAGAAAAAAAATTAAGCAGAAAAAGACATCCTCCTCCTTCTGAAGAACAATGCATTTTAGCGACTGTAATTCTATGCTTCAAACCCACACACTCATATTTAATTTGACTTTGACCAGTATGGAATCCTAGGCAGTTAGGAAACTAACTCTGAGGCTGGATCAGTGATTTAACAATAAAATGTACAGGTGGCAAAATGAAGGATGGGGTCTGCAATGATAGTGATGAGATATACTTATAGATCATTCATATTCACTAGAGTGTTATTTATAAAAGGAAAAGATTTATACTACTTAAGTGTTCACAAACGGGAGTTGTTAAAAATTATGGAAAATAATAAAATAATGAAATCTATTGGAGCTATATCTAAGAAATAGTATTCTATGTGTTGATGTGGAAAAAACTTCCAGATATATTAAGTGGAAAAAAAGCAAAGTGCAAAAGAATGGGCATATACGCTATAATTTCATCTGAAAAGAGGAAAAATAATATATAATTATTAGCTTAAATATGCAAAAAGCATCTCAGGAAGGATACAAATTGACTAATAATAGTGGTTACTTATTGGGGAAAGGCATGGGGACTGGGAGAGTGTGGAAGTGAGTTGAGAGAGAATCTTTTGGCTCTGTAACCTCTTTATACTTGTTTAAATTCACATTCTGTGACTAAATCACCTCCCTTATGCAGATATCCACCCCACCCACCACTAGGCCTCTGGCATCATGCCCAAACCTTCAGATTTTTTCCAACCCCCCTACACACACACACACACACACACACACACACAAACACACACACACGGGAATGCCTTTCTCAACTCATGTAATAATCAAGAACCCTAACACTTATCAAGAAACCTTGATATCAAGAGTATTATCCAATCTCTCTGCCGAGGAGTTTATCACCCTGTGACTGATTATCTCCTTGAGGACTGGAACACAATATTTATTTTTCAAGTTTGTATTCCCAATATCTACCACAGTGTTCAATAAATATTATCGACTAGATTAATAAATGAATGAATGACAATTTGTTTTCTGATTTCACATAATTTTTTATACACTCTCTTGTATTAGAGGAAAAAATACTTTATAGAAATAGAGGAAATCAGAAAAAAAATCAAGAAGTTAAAAAAAATTCCAAAAATCAGAGAGGCATAAAATGTGTTTCTTTGTTACGTAGACGTGCATGATGATAGAGAAAAAAATAAGAGCAATAGCTAACAGTTGGTAATTATCATAATATGCCAATCACTGTGGTACGATGAGCTTTACAAAAATTATCTCGTTTGATTCTTAGACCTATGAGTTGAGGACTACCATTTAACCCTCTTCCCTACTCACTGTTATATGAATCTCACCAATACTGTATAAATAAAAAAGGAACGAAAGCAAAATTAGAAATGTCTTCTTCATAAATAGATGGGCATAAATTACCATACTACATACTTAATTACCCCAAATCAGAGTTTGTGGCAAACTATAATGGAAGGCAAAGTTAGGTCTGATTACACAATAGGAAATTTTATTTCTTATATCCTGATTAACTCCCTAGGTATGAAGATCATACCATTTCACCACGCCATCCAATCACTGAATAGAGACAGGGGTCTCATTCTGACTGGGCAAAGTCTTGCCTACCTAGAATCAATCATTGTATCCAAGGAAATGTCATCCACTAACTCACTAAAGTCTGAGTAATGTGCACATTTATGAACCTAGAAAAGGAGATAGATGTAAAATGAATCGTTTAGGCTATCTGTGTTTGTTAATTGTCCCTTATGGAAAATAGGCTCCTCCCCTCCCATAGAAACTGGGAGGTAGTACTTATCTTTCATGATGATTACATTTCAATGTGGAGATTCACAGGTACCTGAATAATACATCCCTGAGTTTTAAAGCTAGCAAGAAGCTAGGAAAAGATTTATATTTCATAGGGGTAGAGAAAGAATTTATAATTGCAAGTTTCTAGAGTAAATGCTCTAAGAAAAGTGAGGTCAGGAGCCTAGAGTCAGGGAGAAACCTGTTTAAAATTTAGTCAAGCTGAGGGGAAGGTTAAGTCCATCTTAATCACTAAGGAGAGAAAACATTAAAAAATAGAAACAAAAAACAAACAAACAAACAAAATAAAATCCTGACATTATAAGCGTCAGATCAACAGAAGTCCTACATGAGCTGGGGTTTACTTAAAACAAACAAACAAAAAATAGCAAGAGATAAAATCGTTAAGAGGCTTTTCACGTTTACTGTGGCTGATAGCAGTTACCCTTTGGCTTTTCTTAGATGTAGCTGATTTCCAAACCAAACTGTTAATTCCCACCACTCTCTGGAGACATTAACCCTTATAGACAACTGCCTTCTAGACCTAACTTAACACATATCTCCCTGATACGTCAAATTAAACCTGCTCCAAAGTGAAGTTGCTGTCTTCACTTTCAATTGTGTCTTCACTGCATACTGCACCATCATTTTAATAGTCAGACAAATAAATATTATTGAAGTACAAATAAGATTACGGATGGGACAGTCCACAATCTATACAATCAGGTCCAATCCTCAATTAACAGTGTGATCCTAACCACCTACTCTAATTGTATTGTACCTGATAACAATATCTGCTGACCAAGGATTTCATGCTTTAGTCTACCAAAATATACTCGGAGCACACTGGCTGCTTTTCTCAGCTTTGTACCCTGCTGTGTTCCCTTCTATTTGTCCAGAGAGCTTATCTCTAACCTTCTCCTTCTTCCAAACCTCATACATCCAACCTTTAATGCATATTAAAGTGTGCAATCCCTATCTCCTTAGTATAGCTTTTGACCCACCCCATGTTCTTAATACAAATAAATAATTAAATCTCCTAGTTTTTTATCTCCATTCTGGAACTTAATCATTCTTTGCCCTATGTATATAAATACAATATCTTTTTCTAAATTGTAAGTTATTTAAAATATCTCCTTTTATAATTCCTTGCAATCTATTATAGTATCTAGCACACTTTAATACCAAATAAGTGTTTGTGGAATAAATGAAAAATAAGACTCCACATTCTATTAACCCCATGTTTTAAATAGGGGTTTATTAGTTTCATTGGATGATAATTTCATAGAAGGCATCATGTGTGTTTGGTTCACTAAATATCGGTGCCTGGTATATTGCCTGGAAAACAGTAGGCACTTAATAAATAACAGCCGGATAAATGGAGGAAATGAGTAGAATATTTGAATAATTAAGTGATAATGCTGCAAATGTGCTTTTGTTAGATTTACTTAATGAGAAATAACGGATAGAAATGTCCTGAGACTGCAAAAAAGTATCATTGAAAAATGTTTACCAAATAGAAAACGTATTGTCTAAATGATTAAGAAATAATTATATTTTATCAGATTATTCATGCAAAATGATAGGATTATATGGAATGTTATATTTTAAATAAACAGTACTTTGAGGACAATGTTTAAAATAACAAAAAAGAAAATAATGTATATCAGAACAGGAAGAACTCTAAAATTCAGTCAACAATTTTAAAAGTAACAGATAATTCACTGGGAGCCAATGCAAACCTTTGTTCTCCTGTGAACACTCCATTCCCTGTATGTACTCCATTGGTGGGGTGTCACTTGTGTGTGTGGGGCCTGAATAACAACCCATTAAGGGCTTTTTAAAATATGTAACAATATTGTCATTGTTAAATGTTTTCAGCTTTTATGCTTCCTCTTTGTTTTGCAAAATCATAGCAGTGGAGTTAGGGAAAATCATCACCTATGGAGTTTTGGGGTCAAAATCAGTGGAAAAATCTTAGCTTGAGCTACAGAAATTCCTCTGACTCAAAGTTATTAGGGTGTGGAATTAAACATCTTCTGTGGTTTTGCAAGTAAAAATGATTTCTCAATAATTTTCCAAGAATAAATGCAGAATATATAAGCCACATGGAGTTAAATGTATTTGAAACAAAATGTGAATCTGATATTAGATTATTTTTAAGGAATGTTTAATTGACTTAAATTATGATGTCAATGACTCTCAAATAACGGGCAAAGGGTAATATTTTAAATCCAAGCACATGATGAAGAAATTGGCCTTTAGCCTTTGGAAATTTGCTTAAGCTGTAGGAAATATGCTGCTGTAGGAACTTTTCCCCTACAATTTGTAAGCTACAAATTGTTCAGAGCTACAGCCTTTACCAAATCATAATGGCACATCTGCTTGAATTAAAACAAATTCAAGTGAGTTGCTCTCGACAATTTTAACTAAAAGTATTAAAACTGCTATTCATCTGTTTAAGAAAGCATGTGGTCCCAGGCCTGATTTCTTATAAGTGTATTTTAGGTCTGAATTACTTTTAAATTAAAAAGAATCGAAATGATGGCAATGAGAACATAGATGTATTTGTAATTCTAATGGCAGCACTTATAATTATTAAAATCAGAACTTATGAGTAGACTTTGGAGACTAAAATGAAAGTTAAATTGAGTCCAAATTTGTCCAACATGATCTCTTTTCTTCAGAGAAATTATTGGGAAATACATTTGGGAGAAAGCTTGGAAAGCCATGTTTCTTGACTTCTTTTTCCATTTACTGTTTTAATTTGATTGTCCATCTCCTCACCATCTTTTGGCAGTGATATTGACATAATGTGATGATGGAATTTAATGCAAATTAGCTGTGAAGTTCTCCAAGAAAATCCAATTTTATCTCAAGGAAATGTTAAGTGTTCAGACAAATTTCATTACACAACAACAGTACAAGCATTTATTGAATCTGCTCCAGTGAAAAGTGGAAATTGCACAATATAATTGTCTTGATTTACAATTAGCATTATTTCTTTAAATACATTGCAGCAACAAGTCAAAGAAATAAAGCATTTTTTCCAAAATCATAGAGGATAATCTGACCAAATTTCTCAATAACATGGACGATTTATTTCTATTGCATTTTTATATCCTTAACAGGGTAAATCAACATATAGACCACTGAATGAAATTATGTGTTCAATCATTTCTATTTATTTAATTTTAAAAATAGAAATAATCTATACATTTCACTGTTTGCCTAAAAAGTTCATTCTGTATAAGAAGTTTATTTTCTGACAACTTACATTTAGTTTGCTTGGTAAGACATAGAACGGGTTTTGCAAATCTGTTTTTCTTAGTCATAGCTTGTGATTATTCTGAAATAATTTGGTGCTTGTCTCCTTTGTTTTGGTGGAAACTAAGGATAATCTTCACCCTCACCAATTTTATCTAACAAATGAGAAATGTGCAGTTTCTTATGCAACTATTAATTTTATCCTAGGGCTTTATATTTTCACTTTTATTTATGTGATATTACAGTTACAAAAAGACTGAAAGTAAATAAAAATCTAAGATGTCACATTCATTTTCTTATGTTAGACAGAGAAGGTAGTATTACTTAAGAAACTGTATCTGAAGATTTATTTCTGAGTACTCTTATAATCACTGAATCTCGGAATTTAAAACCTATGTTATATACATTAATTCTTCCTTGAAGTATGATTCTCCTATATGGCATGCTCAAATGGCCATAGATCATCTCCTTGCTTACCTAAGTGACAAAATAATTGCTATTTCATTAGGTAGCTATTCTAATATTATAAAATTGTCCTTCATAAAATTAGCAATAATTAGAAATGATACGATTGCCGATCATGAAGTGAATGGAAAAAAAAAAAAGAAAAAATAAGAGAATCCAATTGATGGCTGATTACAGAATAATTTATCAAAGTACAAATCCTTTCTTTTTAAAACAAGAATCTAAATGATTCTGTAACGGTGACCCTATGTCTTCTATTTTTGAAATTTAAATCTCTGATGTAATTCAATTTGACAGTGGTTTGGCTTGGGACTTTTTGAACATTTTTTTCTTTTTTTTCCCTTTCTTTGATTCCCTCTCCTCTCACCAAAGCTTGATGACTCTGTTTACTGTACATTTACTATGCATACCAATTCCAATGGTTCTGTTTGCTTCAACCAGTGTGCACACGTGGCCAGGTGACGTAGGAGGGATTTTTTTGTGTTTGTAGGATTCACTCCTGACTAGGGTTTCCAGGCAGGATATCCCGACCATTTTCAGGAATATTTTTCGCTTTCCCATTCCCAAATCCTGAGAAAAGTTGGTCAGGAAATCGGGAAAATTGGCTCCTTGAACCCAGGTGGTTGGTAGTATCGGCCATCACTTTGTGGAAACGATTTATCATAGAGAACAGAAAACAGTTTATATCTCAGGATTCAGGAACAGGAAAGCGAAAAAAAAAAAATCCTGAGAATGGATGGGAATTTCCTCCTGGAAACCCTACTCCTGACCAGCCTCTGGGAAGTGCTTTTTCCTGAAGTTGCCTGGCCAACTTCTCCTTCCTTTGTTCTGCCCCTCTTTCTGTGTCTATAAAATTTTGGCAGTATTGAGAAGGAAGGCTGTCTTTGTGACAGGGAGTCTACTGTCTTCCCTGAATGCTGGCATTTTGAAATAAAACCTGCTTTTCTTTCCACCAACCTCACTTCTCGAATTTTGGCTTTTGTGGGGGTGAGCAGCCAGACCTTTTGCTCGGTAACAATTCCACTTACAATAATGCTAACAAATACCAAATTCATAGGATAAAGCTACACAAGAAATGTATAGAACATAACTGAAAAAAAAATTTAAGACTTTTTATAACCTGGAAAACGCAAAATGAAACATGAACAATTAGAAGGCATATACTGCTTTTAAAAACAAGGTGATGGTTTTCCTTAGAGTATAATAATTTTCAATCTGCTTTCAATTAAATCTCAACAGGGATATTTTTAATTCACCAAAATAATAGTAAAGTTCATGTAGAAATTAATCTGTGAAAACCACAAAGAGTGCTGAAGAAAAACCTTACATTTTTTCATACCCAACAAACATATTTATGACATATAAAATATAAAGTGGAATAAAATGCGACCCAGCTTAAGAAACAAAATCTTATTGATATTTTGTCCAATATTATCCTCTCCTTTAAATCCAAGAGAATTAAAAAGTCCCATTATTTATATTTACCATAACTTTCTCTGTAGTTTTACTGCATATGAACATTTCCTTAAATATAACATATTTCTCTTGTCTTTAATATTTATATAAAAGTATTTGTATTTAAATTTATTAAATAATGCCAGATTGCTTACTAAAGTTTTATACACATTTACAGCTCCTTCAGCAATATGTAAGCACTTCTAATATTTCATCTTTACCAAGTATTGTAAGACTTTATAATTTTCATCAATTAAATTGATAGCATAAAAAGATATTATCAATATAGTTTTAATTTAATTTGCCTGCTTATGCCTCATTATTATTAATGACTTTGAGCATATGTCATATATTTATTCATTATTTTTGTTTCCTGTCATATGAAATTCTTTCTATTACACAACTTTTAAGTTTTGGTTTGTTTATTGGTAATCATATACTTAATTATAGGTAATCGCATATTTAGAATCATAATATTTTGGGAAATTATTTTTCAGTTGTTTTTCATGTTTCTTTTTTACGCTCTATATAAATATATTTTAATAAAAAGATTTTAGTATGGTAAAATTTACCAACATTGTCTTTTAAAAAATTTTGTGTTATATTTAATAAGTAATTTTGAAACTAAGGCCAAAAGATTTTCTTCAATACACTTCTATAATACTTAACAATTTGTTTTTCACCTTTAAGTTTTTAACCCAACTATAATTTATCTTGATGTATATGATTTGGAGAATGAAATTTATTAGTTTTCCAGATGGAATTGAATATCAGTCACCCCATTAAATTTCAGTGCTGACTTAATGTCATCTAATGGAGAACTGATAAGAGATTCAGTGTTTTGTATGGAGTGTACCAAAAAAAAAAAAAAAAAATCGAGGACCACTTAATTTTATCTGATCACAAATCGTTATAAAAAAAAGTAAAACCTTGATATCAAAATTAGACAATGTCTGTGGAAAAGAAAAATAATATGAACAAAGATGAAAAAATCCTAAGGAAAACATTAGCAAACTAAATCTTGCATTGTGTCAACAAATAACATATCACTAGGTTGGCATCATCCACGAAAGCAAGGGTCGTTTAACAACACCTTTGATAAATCACCCAGCAGTTTTAAGATCTAAAGGTTAAAAATCAAGTTTTTGTTTTATTTTCCTCTGACTTTCTCAGGAAAAATAAGAGAAATGAAAGATGAATTACAAATATTTTTAAATTATTAATTTTAATTGTCAAGGATGTATATCTAACTGTAAATACAAAAGCAAACAATGATAAAATATACAAAATAATAACTCAAAGACTTACGCTTCATCACAGTGCCCTCCTGCTTTCCAATACACGAATATTTGCACTTTCCAGGTAAGTATAACCACTAATTATAAATTTGATATATCAATATTTCCTGAATTAAAAAGTCAAGTTAATTTAAACATAAGAATACAATAGAATACCTATCATGAGGATGACTGCTGAATAAAGCAACTGCCTATATCAAATTGATTATACCTGAGGTACTAAAACAGTGATCCAAGTTCTTAAACTTAGAATCACCTCTTGGATCGGGATTGTTTCCAAAATGCTCAATTGTGCCCCTTCTCTCCACTCTCACTCGCAAGACAATGCAGTCAATTATTGCCATGTCACCAGGAGTCAAGTCCCAGAGTGTTACAATACAGTTCTCAAGATTTGTAATGAAAGAGATGAGGATTAGAAGGGAAAATGGGGAGCCATGTTTCACAACCATTAGCCTGCGTCAGAATTACCTGGAGGACTTCTTCAACACACATAACAGGGATAGGAAGCAGGCCCAGAGCTTCTGACTCAACAGGTCTGAGAAGGGGCTAAAAATGTGCATTTCCGACAAGTCCCTAGGTGATGTTGACATTATTGATCTAAGGATCAGAATTTGAGAACCACAGTTTAGGCTTGAGAACAGTTATATTCAAATTACGGTCCACAGACAGTTGCCAGTCCGTGAACTGTTATTACTCATCTGATGTTATGAGATAATTCCAGACACTCAGAGTAAGAACTTAGAAAAGTTTATAATCACTTGATAGAGTAACAGTGATACGAGGTCTGACAATTAAGTTTGCAATCTCATCATAGAAAAAGTGCTACTTACCTAATTGCTGAATGTCACTATGGTCTCCTTGAAAGTACTTCCCTTGGGAAGCTATCAACAATGCCAGCACCTAGTCCACCCTTCAAAGCAATTTTGGAACTCTTTCTGGAATGGCCATCAGAGCTGTCATTGTATTACCCTTGATGTCCTGAATGTCATCAAAATGTCTTCCTTTCAATATTTCCTTTATCTTTGGGTAAAGAAAGAAATCATTGGGATCCAGATTGGGTGAGTAGGGAGGGTGTTCCAATACACTTATTTGTTTACTGGCTAAAAACTCCCCCACAGACAGTGCCGTGTGAGCTGGTGCATTGTCATGATGCAAGAATCATGAACTACTGGCAAAAATTTCAGGTTGTCTAACTTTTTCACGCAGCCTTTTCAGCACTTCCAAACAGTAAACTTGGTTAACTGTTTGTCCAGTTGGTACAAATTCATAACGAATAATCCCTCCTCCAATATCAAAAAAGGTTAGTAACATCGTTGCAACAAGTTTGCAAACTTAATTGTCAAACCTCATATTTAACAGCATGCAATTTGAAGATAGATGTATTTTAAATGTGTTTTTGTATTAATTTCTCTCTTCTATAAATTAATTATCGTTGTATTTCATAAATACATTGCTCTGTGCTGTATCAAAGGCAAAAAACAACAGGTCCTCTCAGCAGATAGTTTGAGAGAAACTGGTTTAAAGCACAGGGCTCTGTGAGCAGAGGACCTGAACAGACATTTCTCCACATGGACATACAAATGGTCACTAGACATATGAAAAGATGCTCACCATCACTAACCAGCAGAGACATGCAAATTAAAACCACAATGAAATATAACCTCGCACCTGTCAAAATGGCTATCAACAATAAATCAGCAAACAAGTGTTAGTGAGGCTATGGAGAAAAGGGAACCCTAGTGCTCTGTTGGTAGAACTGTAAATTGGTGCATCCACTATGGAAAACAAGATGGAGGTGCCTGAAAATTTTTAAAAATAGAACTGCCATATGACCCAGCAATTCAACTTCTGGGTCTTTATCCAAAAAAATCTAAAAGACTAATTCAAAAAGACATAGTCACCCTATGTTCATTGTGGCATTATTTTCAATAGCCAAGAAATGGAAGCAACCTAAGTGCCCATCAATAGACAAATGGGTAAAAAAGAAGTGGTACATATATACAATGGAATATGATGAGGCAGAAAAAGAGTTAATTAAAAGTGAGGCTGATGGGGACTACCCAGGCCTGCATCTCCTCCCCAGGAATGGCCCAGGCTCATCCCCTAGACAGAAATCAAAATGTCCAAACACCCTTAGAAAAAAAAAAGACAAGGTCCTAATCAGAGTAATCTAGCTTTAATGCCTGCACAAACTGCTGGAGCCTGTCCGTTGTTTCAACCCTAGTCATATTATAATACAATTAAAATAAAATGAACATTATAGCTTGTTTACCCTTCCCCCCAATAGGTTTTTCTGTATGCATTCTGCATAAGAGTATGAGCAGAAAGAAACTAGTTATATAACCAACACATGTCAATCAAATGGCCTCAGTCAACACATCACATCTCCTGCTGTAAGAAAATTTACCTACAATGTCCTATATAAGAAAAAGCTAAGCTGAAGTTAGATGCAGTTGTCTGTAGCAATCAGCTTGAGACTCTACCCCTGGCTTCTTGCCAGTGTTTCTCTTAAATAAACTTTCTAACTTCTATTCCTTTTGAGTCTTGTGAATTATTTCACATTCTGGGAACAACCAGGGGTACCAAAAGACAAAACAGAATATTATTCAGCTATAAAAAAGAATGAAATCTTGCCATTTGTGACAACATGAATGGACCTAGAGGGAATTATGCTAAGCGAAGTAAGTCAGAAGAGAAAGACAATACCATATGATTTCATTTATATGTGGAATCTAAAAAAGCAAAACAAACAAACACATAGATGCAGAGAACAAACTGATGATTCTTAGATTGAGGACGGGGTGTTGGGGGAATGAGTGAAAAAGGGGAAGGGATTAAGATGTACAAATTGCCAGTTATATAAACATGCACAGGGATGTAAAGTACAACATAAGGAATAAGGTCAATAATATCGCAATAACTAAGTATGGTGTCAAATGAATACTAGATTTATTGAGGTGATCATTTTGTAAGGTATATAAATGTTTAATCACTATGTTTTACACCTGAAACGCAATGTTATATGTTAACTATAATGTAAAAAATAAACACAAAAAATAAAATACAGCACAGAGCCCTTTGAGAAGTGATAGCATATCTGTTCAGTGCACAAAATAGCACATGAGCAGAAATAGACTTAATGTGATCAGTTAGTACCTAGGTGAGACTTAAATGTTAAGGGATGGGTCCCCATCTGAGAAGCAAAGTAAAAAGAAGCATCTACATGAGAAAACTATGCATAACTTGCACATTTCACAGATAAAACTTTTACACCACTAGACAAATTCAGTTAGATAAGTTTAGTGAACATAAGCAAATAAAGTTGGTAGGTGATGCATTGTTATCAGAAAATTAAGCTACCAATCAGGTATATAATTCATTAAATACTTCACAGCTAACCAAGGAAGATGCAACTCTCATTCTAAATCGCTTCCCACAAAACACAATAAATTCACAGTTTATATGGAATCGAATAAACAATGGTAGGGTACAATAGTTACTCTCCCAAAAATGTTCTATCAGTTTTAGTATTCTGTCAGTTTCATGATTTCTCAGTTATTTTTGCTAATAGCGAATGTTAGTTTTCATAAATGAACCTGTAATCTTGTTCAGCAACAATCAGTTCCTGTGGTAAGCTTGGGAAGTAACAAACTGTTTAGGCTTTCGACTTTAGCACATTTTCCAAGTGCAATCAGCATATAGAAAGTATGCTATTACTTCCCAATAAACCATAGCACAATCTTAAACAATTTTGAATGCTTTAATAGCCTGACTATGTAAAATAATTTATCTCCTCCCAAGATGCCTTTGCTTTCTCAAATACGGTTTATTACTTTAAAAACTTCTCGATGAACAAGAATAAATGATTTAGAATGAATTAATATCTGATGCGTGTCATTTATACATATATTTACAATCTTTTTTGCCTCAAATCATCTAGACAGTCATCATTTATGTAACAATCCAAGTTATATTTTACTTTAATGGAAGTAATAAAAATATAAAATTTACCACAATTCTGAAATTGCAAATGAGATTGTGTAATGATTTTCTATAATGCTGATGTAAATTGAACAGAAGTAAATCAGCGTGGCTCTTTCAAAATTAACACAACAATTGTGTTAAAAATGGATCTTTCCTGACCTTCATTCTACCTTCTATTGCGCCTCTTAGCAACCCAGATTTCAGGGCTTCCAGTCTTGATTACCTAGTTCAACAGCTCCAGAAGTACCATACCACATAACGAGGGAATAATATCCTTTCGTATTCTTAAAATATTAGTAAGTTGGCAATAGAAAATAGAGACATGAAGATGGAAAAGTATAAACAAAATGAGAAAAATGAGATGCTCCGATATTTACTTAGTATTTTTCAACCATAATAACTATTCTAAAGGGTTACTTTTGCCTTTTCCCCTTAAAATTGTATTACTATGAAATTTCTTCATGAAGAAAGAAATAAGTAATTAATACATATGAAGTAGCACTCAACATCATCAGCAACCAAACAAGTTAAATAAAAAATATATATATTTTGTGATATGGATATGGAGTGGTAGAGAGAGGAATAGTAATCAGTGGGTAAGTATGTGTAAATTATTGATGGCCAGTGTCAGTTCTTATTGTCCAGTGCCCATTTAACACCAGTTGATGCTTATTTTCAACATCACCTGTATATATATATATATCAATCATGTCCAGAGCACAGTTACATAGGGACTATTGGAGCTTAGTAAGCCCTTTCAAGGGAATAATTTGACAATAACTATTCAGATATTTCAAAATATAATATCCCTTGAGTAAATAATTCCACATGCAATAAACTATCTCAAGGAAACAGCTAGAATTTCCAAAGACTTTTTTCAAGTGATCATTACTTCAGATTTTAAAAGTTATGGCTTTAAATACCCAATTATTTTACTTGTAATTCATTTCTATAATACTTTAAACGCATTAAGTGATTTTTAAAATATGACAAAAGAATTTTATCACAAAAAGAAGGATTTCAAATAAGTGACACATACACATACACATATATGATATGAAGGAGAAACAACAAAATCAGTCACAGCTGTCTCAAAATAGTTAGGATTTTATTTTCACCTTTATACGAAGTCTGACAATTATGTTCGCGAACTTGTTGCAATGATGTTGCTAACCTTTAATATCAGAGGGATTCTTCATTATGAATTTGCACCACTGGACAAACAGTTAACTAAGTTTACTATTTGGAAGTGCTGAAAAGGCTGTGTGAAAAAGTTAGATGACCTGAAATTTTCACCAACAATTCATGGCTCTTGTATCACAACAACACGCCAGCTCACACGACACTGTCTGTGAGGGAATTTTTAGCCAGTAAAAAAATAACTGTATTGGAACACCCTCCCTATTCACTGATCTGGCCCCCAATGACTTCTTTCTTTACCCAAAGATAAAGGAAACATTGAAAGGAAGACATTTTGATGACATTCAGGACATCGAGGGTAATACAATGACAGCTCTGATGGCCGTTCCAGAAAGAATTCCAAAATTGCTTTGAAGTGTGGACTAGGTGCTAGCATCGGTGCGATGCATAACTTCCCAAGGGGAGTACTTTGAAGGTGATCATAGTGATATTCAGCAGTGAGTTATAAAGCACTTTTTCTAGGATGAGTTTGCGAACTTAATTGTCAGACCTCGTAAAACTACAACTCCAAATATTCCCATTTTAGTTTTATGATAGTCTCCAGATTCTGTGGTGGAAAAGGGAATTACAATTACTTAGGGAATTATAATTGCTTACTGGAGAAAATGAAAACAAAATTAAATTGAATTTCCCTAAATATTTGAAATACTATGGGTTTGTCATTTGGGGAGAGGTTATCTTTAAAAATCAACAATTCACTTGGTGTTGCATGACCAAAAAATCAAAAATACTGCACACAGAAAATAAGAGTAAAATATCTAAGCATCTTCTTTATTAGTGATATAGGCCTGAATGTGCTTATTTTGCAATTGATGGAAAATAAGTAGGCCCCTTTGAATGTTTTGTTTAAGGGTCAATAATTAACTCTGTGCTTTGTAAGAAAGTAAAAAATGACCAAATACATCATTTTTGAACATTAATTTTAGTACCAGAGAAGAGAAATTAGAAACCAGTTCTCAATGAAGTACGAAAACAGAGTGTTACCTATTAGGTTGGTGCAAAAGTAATTGCGGTTTTTGCAAGTATTTTTAACTTTTTAAACCGCAATACTTGGTCACCCACTTTGGGGAATAATTCCCTAGAAATATGTCTGTAAATGCGTTCTGTTTTATTTCAAAAAAAAAGATACAGAAAAGATGAGGGCGTCTTTTGCCTCTAGCACTGGCTAACAAAATAAGAAACAGTATTCTCTGTTTTATCAAAGGCAGATAAGACAGGGTGGTGGAATGGCATTGGGTGCTGGGGACGGGGGACCACCCGTGTGCCTCAGCTTGTTCACTCTTGATGATGGTGGATCTGAGACCCTCCACTCCACAGGAGGAGGGTGGAAATAATAAATGGAAATCTGAGAATAGAAATAACAAAGAGGAAAAATAATGGTTGCATTTGAGGCCCTAAGTATGGCTTCAACACTTCAAAGAGAAGCGAGGATTCTAATGTCATCAGAACCATAATTGTCCATAATTTCAAATTCCCGTAATCTGGTAGTCCAGTAAGTCACATCTTGGTGGCATCCACGAAAAACTTTTACAAGAAATTTTGTATGGTTAATAGCACTTTAAAAACATTTACCTTTATCAAACCAGGACTTTCTTATGCATCAGTTTTAACAATTAATGTTTAGTTTCACATCATTAGGTTGAGTAGTATACGTTTTTTTCAAAACCCCCTCCCAAGGAATACATTATTTGTTTAATACACTCTGATTCATGTCAGTGTTTCTAGAACAGTACAGCATCCGGCTCTGTGCATTACACAATTCATACATCATAAGGTTCTGACTAAAAGCTAACTTCTAGTGTTCAAGGTATCTGCTCAAGCACAAATATTACATGAAAATGTGGTTGTGAATATTTTACATTCATGTTATTAACGAGCCCCCCTCATTCACCATACCACCTGGATTTTGAAATTATGTTCATCTTTTGCTTTTATCACCTCACTTCCTTCAAAAGAGAATTGTCTTTTCTTCATGTCTACATTTTACTGTTGACCTTGCGGACACATAAAGGGATGTCTTTATGTGAAGAAAGGTTATTAAAAAAACTTTACTCCTTCATTTTCTCCTTCCTGTCCATCACTGATTTCATGGAAGAAATCCTCAACTGGTTTTCCACTACTGGTAGAAGATTTCATATTAGTATGGGTGAAGTAAGCACACACATTTTTGCAATAAACACTACTTAAGCACTGGGTTAATAATTCACTTATTCAGTCTGTCAGTCAATAAGTATTAGGTGTTTATTGTATTCCAGGTTCTGTTCTAGACTCTGCAGATAAAGGATGGATCCAACATGGTTCAATAAAGGAATAAATGAATGAATAAACAAGGAAAATACTGAATGAATGAATGACCGATCTGAGGCAGTGTCACCTATTTCTACAACAGTGCTAATTAGGTAACCCTGAGAGCTGAACCATCTTTTATGGATGAGTGGATCGAGTGAAAGAAGACAACATTGCCCCAATGTGAAATTTTCATTTTTACAGAGAGATGTTTGACCACAGAAATCTGCTTTTATTTGGGGTTCACA
This sequence comes from Rhinolophus sinicus, assembly GCF_057876585.1. Taxonomy (NCBI): domain Eukaryota; kingdom Metazoa; phylum Chordata; class Mammalia; order Chiroptera; family Rhinolophidae; genus Rhinolophus; species Rhinolophus sinicus. The sequence goes on from NC_142504.1 coordinate 25,220,498, forward strand.
TCAGAGAGGTACAGGGGTTGGTGGTACCTGTTACGTGATTAAACTGATTAGGTGCTAGTTAATGATTTTCCAATTAAAATATAATATCTGTGTGATTTTTTTTCCCTGCTGGGGTAACTTTTACTTTACACAGGGAATGTGGGGGGACACAAAAGAATTTTGTCAGAAAGTAAAGCCCACACCAGAGAATATGGCAGTAATAGAACTTCAGAGACCTTTGCAATCCTTGTTTGTGGTCTCCCGAGTGATAAGAAACAGAGTCTAATAAAGTCTTACCGAGAGAGCAAAGCTTGTGAATGTTGCAAAGTCCATGAGGCTTTGCTGGAGGGAGAAAGAAGGGAGGCTGTGTAGCTTAAAATGTAGGAGGATTCTGGAAACCTAGCAGAGGGAAAGGAACAGGCATTTTTGAGGGATGAAGAGAGGGTGGACAGATTCCTCCTCCCCCCACATTCCCTGTACCATCGCCAGGCTGGTACCAGTAACTCATGTTCTCTGCTCCTTTGGTGTCATGAGATGTATTTTAAAACTTCAAGGAAATGAGTAATGTGCATTCTTTAATGGAGTCATGAGAAGAGGTAATAATAGTCCAACATATTCAAACAGATCAGTTTCCCTGAGCAATGGCAGAATCTTGAGAAAGGGTAAAATTTAACTCTGTATTCAGCTTTAGGTTGCTGGTGGAGTGGATAGAAATTGCCCCCAAATTTCCAACTTCAAAGTAATTTAACATATATGTTTAAGAATATTTCTTGGATTTCCAACTTGTCAATGGCTCTTTAATAAATTAATTTCTGATGAGATTGACAATTCTTATGTATTAGAATGGCAAAAATTAAAAAGCTTTTTAGTACATTTAGATGGAAAGTTTGTGGAGAATTTTTCATACGTGCAAAACAACTTGAAAATACCTCATATATGGAAAGCAACTTGGAAATATCTATTAAATATAAAAATCCATTTGCCCTTTTACACAGCAATTCCTCTTCAAGGTGTTTATCCTTCAGGTACACCTCACACATAAAAGAAATGAGGTTTGTAAAATTATTGTGGTTAAAAAAAAGTGTGGAAACACCAAGTATCCTTTATGGAATATTCACTCTATAGAACGCCATGCAGCTTTAAAAAGGAATGAAGATTATCCCCATGTTCTGATATAAGGGAAAAAATCTCCAGAATATATTGCAAAATGAAAATATTAGGCTGGTGCAAAAGTAACTGCAGTTTAAAAGGTTGAAAATAATTGCAAAAACTGCAATTACTTTTTCACCAACCTAATAACAGGAAAAAAAAACTGGAATAATACAGAAGAAACTAATAATGATGGTTACCTGTTGGGACAAGGTGGACAGGGACAAAGTAAAAATTAAACTTACCAATTTAAGCATACTTTTTAAATCTCATTGTTGTATTTTAATATCAATATATCACTAATCAAATATACAATGAAAATATATAAATAATTTAGCGTTCAATAGTAATCTACTTTACCGTTGCAATTTTGACCTAGGTAAAACATCATTCTCTCTGGTTAATTGACATTCAGAACTCTGCATAGCACAGTTATCTTATCTGGTCTATAAATCCTCTTTAGGTTTTGTGAGGTTAAAGATGCATGTGATTATCTAACATTCCGAGCTCCATTTTGATTTTGTGGCCATTAGGGATGTCCATAAATATTCCGATTGTCCTGCTTCTACACTTATGATAGAACCATATTTTGCTGCCCTTGTTGAAATTAGGTGAGATTATGTGTCTTTAACTGCCTGATGGAATATGAATGGGAGTGATGTGAAATTTCTGGGCAAAGGCATTTCATTGTCAGAACACATCCTTTATTCTTGCTGAAATTATTTTGGAAGCTTATATTAAAAAGAATCTTTCATAAGCCTGCTTCTTAAGTGTCTTAGAAAGCAAGTTTCCCTGCTGACCCATATTCGGTGTGCAACATGAGAAAGAAAAAAAAAAAAAAAAAAGAAAAGAAAAGGGACCAAAGAGCACGTATTCCCAGTGCTTTTTTTTTTAGCTCTGACTAAAGAATAATATTCTCTTATTAAACAAATAATATTCTGAAGACACAGGGCTTACCCTACAGCAGCTATGCACAAATCTTTCTCATCATGATTTGATGACAATTGTCATTTAAATTTAACTCCAAACAAAAATTGCTAACTTGGAAGACATGTTGACTTGAAGGAGATAATGGAGTGATGAGGGAACTTGAGTGCCTAATTCCCTCCTTGGTCATCTTTCTCACTATAAATCAGTTACTAACCAATCACCTAGGAGATAACATTAGTCAGTCAGTCCAGGAAAGCCCAATACCTTCTGAGTACAAGGGAAACATCCAAATTCTAGGTCTACAGATCTCAAGGTCAGACTTGAAATCATTTGATCCTGTCTGAGCAATGTGTTAGCATCTTGCGATGAGGCCTGGAGCTCACCACTCTCTAAACACAGCACTCCGGGTGACATCTACAATGCTAAGTTTTGATGAAATAGAGACTATTATCATGAAATCATCATTGCTTTCATATTAATAAAGATTAAAAATCCAACCTATCAAAATATATATGCCTTTCATATGTAACTATATATTTAGGTAGTACTGTTTTATAATATTTTATAAGAAAACATTTGTAAGGTGAAATGTACAGGTATATCATCATTAAGAATATCAAACAAAGAATTAAAACAACCCAATCCAGTTCAAGCTGAACATTACCTGAATCTTAATATAATTCACTGAGCAATGCAGTTTTTAGTTTACAGGTGAAGAAAAGTTCAGATGTAAAAAGGTTTATAAGTGAAAACAAATTTATACAAGTTCCAATCTAATAAAAGCACACAAAAGTGCTGCTCATTTTGTTCTCACTTTCACATAGTTCAATTAGGTTGTCAAAATTAAAATAAGGTTCAACACAAGTCAAATTTCCTTCTTTTAAGGGAGCACTCAAGACTTTTCTTTGAATTTTATAAGACACTGCTAACAAAGAGAGGACAGATGAAGAGCTGAATTGGAATATTCAAGGAATCATATATTCATGAAGTTAGAAAATATGCTTAGCTATTTATATGCACAGATGTACAAGAGATGAATTACATGTCCTACCTACAAACTTAGAAACCAAATTAGAACTAAAAAAAAAAAAAAAAAAGAAAGGAAAATAAAAGCTGTATTATCCAGTTTACCAAGACTTATGCTTGTTCAAGTATTTATTTTTCTGTTATTCAAAACCTGTTTCTAAAGTCTTTTTTTTTTTAAGTAACATTACATAAGTGAGCTACATTCAGTAAGCAATACAAGCTTAGAATTTATATTAGCTGTAGGGCAATTTGTTAAATCACTATGGCCATGTTGAAATATGTAATGTACCTCTAGTCTTATGAGAGGACATATCCATTTAGTCTTTTCGGGCTTATTATTTTAACAATTAGAAATATTCTTATCAGAAAGTAAGGTGAAATTTAAGTCATTCTTTGAACGAAACTAACAAAGTCAGTTCTCTAAATATTAGTCATTTCTAGAATGCCAGCTATCATTTTAAAAATACATCCATTCCTCAGATGGCTATGGAAAACTTATTTATCTGTTACTTTAATTTGATCTGAGTGGGTTCATGTGCATTTCTGTGTGTTAGATTTCAATGCCATCTTCTTCTTTTTGGTGTTCAGTGCCTTTTTGTTTTGTTTTGTTTTGCCTTTTTCCTATCTTATCTAATGAATTAGTGATGTTTTTAAAGTACATGCGAAACACTTTAGTAATTCTTTGCTCTTCCTCACCTACCGCTTCCTACAACAGTTATTCCTCATCTTCCTTCTTCTTCCTCCCCATTTCTCCCTCCACTTTTTTTTTTTTTGCCACTTCCCCTACCCTCACACTTCCCTGTTTCTTCTCTTCTTCCTCCTTCTCTCTCACTGTTTCTCCCTTCCTTTCCCACTATTATGCCAGATATGCAATTCCTGTTTCCGTGACAGTATCAATAATAAAGAAATGAAACAAAAAGACAGCTGATGTGAGCTCTGAGGAGAGATCTGCAGCTAAATCAACATGGTTTGTTTAGAATCTCATTTACAACTTGTAATAGCCAATATCCATGAATAAATACAGCAAAGAGCCTTTAATTATGTATGTGTGAGGGGAGTGTATTTACATGAACAGCCCAAATTTAGATAGCTTGAAATCCTACAAGAAAATATTTATATTTAATAACTTCCAGATAAAAAGGAAGCTTCTCTCCTGACTAAATGGAGTAAAATGTAATTTTCACATGAAATTCATAACTTGGGAAAGATAAAACATTAATATCAAATATGGTTAAAAAATAATTGTGCTAAACTAATGAAAGTGTTTACTTTTGACTTTTCTGTTAAAGGTTTCTTTCCAGAGCAGAGTCTGCAGCTGCAAAAACACTGTCTTCAATTCATTTAAGGATACTCACTTATCAAAAGCCATCTTCCTAAACACTCCATGGTCTCAAGAGAATGAAAAATACTAGTTATTAATAGTAAGATGTAAGACGCATAAGTCCAGTGATTATAAATCATTGCTGATTTCTTTTCATGCATTTTGGAGAAAAAACAACAACAACAACTTTGTTTTGAAAATGTGCCAAAGCATCTGATACAAACAAAACAACAACAAAACCAAATACATAATGGCTGAAGTAGTCTTGCCTCTAAGTTATCATTAGTAGGTGTGACTTCCTGTATGTTGTTGGGATAGAATAGTCTCCCTGACTCCAGGGTATTCACGCAAAGACTCGTAACAATACTGGTGAATTTGATAGCAGCATAGGGTCCATATTCTGTGAGCAAGAATACAAGAAAAAGAGGAACAAAGAAACACAATCCCTGTTGTGTATAGCTTACAGTAACACCAGATTGTGTTTTCCCAGCTTTTGAAATTTTGGGAACGAAAAGTTATCACAACCTCCAAAATACCAAATATTGCTAATCATGAAACTAAAATGAAACAAACAAACAAGCTGCTTTAGAATGCTGTTTTTAGGAGGAATTGCTGAAATCATGCCATGTACTACTATGTAGTAAAGGTCACTGTGGTAAGTGCTAAGGAGACATGAAAAACTTTAAGACAGCACTGACCCTCTATTAATTTACAGTGTAGGAGAAAAAAGATGAATGCAAAGATAAAGATAAATGAGAAGTATTTGGTTAAGAAATGATAGCTGATCTCTCATCTGACATGGTACAGTGGCAAGAAATAGATTTGAATTTCAGCAAAATGTATTCTGAATATCAGTTCCACAACTGTATGACCAGAGAAAAGTTATTCAAACTCATCTATAAAACAGGATAACACTCAACTTGCAATACACTGCGTGTATGTTGCCTTAATAATACCTCACATGAAAAGAGACTTCCGTACTGTCTGGCCTATAATGCGCATTCAGTATGTAGTGGCAGGGATCAGTCGTGATTGAAGTGTTGAACTATTAGAAACTTTTAATGACAAAAATTAAAATATACAATAAAAATCCATATAATTAACATTTATAGATGCTATTATCACTTTGAATCTTAAAAACTTTTAACATTGGGGCGGCCAGGTGGCTCAGTTGGTTAGAGTGTGAGCTCTGAACAAGTTTACCGGTTCTATTCCCATATGGGCCAGTGAGCTGCGCCCTCCACAACTAGATTGAAGACAACGAGCTGCCAATGGGCTTCTGGAGGGGCTGCTGGATGGCTCAGTTGGTTAGAATGTGAGCTCTGAACAACAAGGTTGCTGGCTCAACTACTACATGGGATGGTAGGCTGTACCCCCATGTGCAACTAAAGATGTGCAACTAAAGATTGAAAATGGCGACTGGACTTGGAGCTGAGCTGAGCTGAGCCCTCCACAACTAGATTGAAGGACAATGCCTTGGAGCTGATGGGCCCTGGAGAAACACACTGTTCCCTAATATCCCAAAAAAAATTTTTTTAAAAAGAATATTTATGTTTAAGTTCAGATAACTTACTTATATAACAATATAGATCTTGAGAGTTTGGTATTCAAATTTGAAAATTTTGCATTTTGGGATACATCTGCTGACAACCACCCAACTTCTAAGATAGCACTACCAAAACTGTCATCATATATCTTCTCAACTGCATCACACTAGTTGAGTAACTCATTTGGTAGGAAATACTTCAATTGCAGACTTTCCATCTATAACATGGAGAATCATCCCTAGATCATTCTGTTATGAGAGTCACTGGTGCATGCCATAAACTTCCAGGATGGGGCCTACCAACATTATTGTGAAGAACAATAAAAGAAAAGCTGTGATTTTTTTTTTTTAAACACAACATTTTATATGTGTTAGCAAAGGTTCATGTGAATTAACCCATAAATTTAAAAATGTTACTTGCACTAAATGGTAATATTCACTAATATATATATATATATATATATATATATATATATATATATATATATATAAATTAGTGAATATATAAAAGTGAATATATAAATATATAAAAGTGAATATATACTTTATGTATATAAAAGTTCACACATAATATACCAATGCATTATGTCTCTCTCATAAATTCTGTCACTGTATACAATATAAATAGTAATAAATATTTCATGGGTGGTATAGACAATAAGTGGTATACATGATTTCAGATAAAGAAGACAGTTATCAAAAGGTAGAAAATGCTAATGATTGGAAACATTATTTTAGGTCTAATTTTAATCAGCAAATTGTATTTCTTAGCCTTACATCTGCTCTTCTATATTATGCTTTCTAATGCTTTTTTTTTTTTTTAATCCTGAAAATTTCTCCAACTCCTTTAACAGTTGTTTTTCTCCAGCTTTCTTGGAGTAGGAGACACTAGAAGGAGATAGAAAGGCAGGAGATATAAAGAAGGGAGAATTATGAGTCAAGCTTCAACAGTGGCTAGTTACTCAAAAAGCAGTGATGGCAGGGCAAAAGGCTGATTGCCTCCTGACCAAAGGAATTACCAGCTTCTTAATGTTAGGATAACGCATATTCTACTCTTTTTTTTTTTTCTGCTCTAGTTCTTATAACCCCTTTCCAACAAATTATTTGTATTTGTTCCCTTCTATTTAAAATATCAATTCCTGATTTTGTTAATTGAAGTCTAATCAATACAACTGATGAACTTGTACACCTGTATCTATGTCAACTTAGAGGATATTGAGAAGACAGGAGGATAACTAGGAAAGAGAAGTCTTGGAAAGTCAGATCCAAATGTCACACTTAAATTGTAGAAGATATATTCCAAAGAGTTAAAAAAAAATAAAAACTAAGCTCAATCTCTTCAAATGATTATAGAACCAGACCACTGGGGTTTTCTCAAGAAGGAAAAACTATAATGATGCTGTTCTTTAAGGGTCCATCTCCATCACTCACTTCCTGGATGATTAAAAACTCACTCCGTTCATAGGGTTATCTTAGAGTTGCTAAGTTTGGCATCAAACTTCGAATTTACTATGTACGTATCACTTATCTAAGGAAGAAGATAAGCAAGGTGAAAGAAAACGCCTACAATTAAGACTTGTTCCTGACACCACTTCTCAGCACACCCTCCTGCATGTTCCATATAGGAGACTACTGTTCACTTAAAGGTCATGGAGGGCCAAAACCTCCAACAGCACTCACGCTGAGGATTCATAGGGGAAAAAAATGTGTTTGCATTGGAAATTATTTAAAACATTTATATATTAAAAATATAGAGTTACAATCAAATGCACAACTTGAATGAATTTTTTAAATAAAAGAGATAATCTCACTACATTTTGCTCATTTATTTTTGTTTACTTATTTATTTCAGTTAAGTAGACTATTTCGGGCTATGTGCCTAGTCTGGCAGAAATTGTCTTTACACAATCATCCTGTTAGGATAATTTTATGAAAAAAATTACAAAGTTCTGATACTTGCATTGATTATAAATTATTGAAAACTGCAGATGATTAAAAAATTAGCTTATCGTGTCTAGTTCTAATATATAAATTTTCAGTTTATTTTTTCAGTTGTGATTCTATTTGAACTCTTGAGAAACAGGAAATGAATTTGTCTTGTACATATAAGAAGGCAACTAGAGAAAAAGAAAGTCAGAAGTGGACATTTGCTTTTTGCAAACAGACAGATTCTACTGAATATTTCAATTTGACTTGAACTAATTTGGTCATGAACAATACGTATGTTCTTTTTTATAATGATAGTTACCTCCATAAGACTTTTGGAGGGGGGCAGGATTAGATACTGCCCTACAGTTTTACTATCAGGATATAATGAAAGCAAGGCTCACAGCATATATTTACAAAGCATTCATTATCAAGCAAGCCCCAAACAGCTTATACAGCCTGATCTGTAAACTCCATGAAGCCTATCTTGAGACAGACATAACCATCTTCCTGAGGCAGATTCAATGACCTTTGGCTTGTATTAGACAGCCTGAAACCCTCCAGAAACCAAGTTCTTGTTATAAAATCCTTAAGGTATCCTTAGAATGCCTGGTACTGGCTTTGACAGATTTTTGTGTTTTAGTCAATCCACGTATTTAAAATGCCTTTAATTCTACCAACAAAAACCATCGTGTTAATAAACAATGTTCCATGTGTTAACTCATTGTGCTATTCAGCAAAAGCCTTAAATGTTGTCCAAGCCCAGAAAGCTGAAGTGTTTCAACTAAATACGTCAGGAGGGCAGCCATCCTGAAATAATGCTAACTAACAAAATGGAGAGTGAATTTGCTGTTAAAACAGCCCCTAGCAGTGAAGCTTGAGCTAACTTATATGTTAAATCCACAACATTTTTGCTAAACTATCTTGAAGTAAGAAACAGATACTATAGCAACATACTTCTTTTTTCTTTTAACTTCTTTCTACTCTAAGTATGATCTTTATTTTGCATAATTTTTCAACAGTCGTATCCCAAAATATTGGCTGTTATGGAAGATAAAGAAAAAACAAATGTGGATGGGTTAACATAAACGCAAACTCCATTTTCTAAGGAATACTTGTTGTCATCATCCAAAGGGCTTTACTTAGTAGTTTGAAGGAAGACTTACCATAGTAACAGGAGAGTAACTTTGACTTTGCTATAAAAATGGATTTGTTGTTGTTTAGAATAGGGTAGAAGTATTTCTGGACTCTGCCTGCTTGTAAATCAGACAAAAACCTTAAAATACTGAGATAAGCCTTGCTTCAAACACATGTCAAAGGTTTCATTCACTTACTGAAATTTTTTAACATTTCCAAAGTTTGTGTGAGGTGAAAATAGAGTTGATATGGGTTTGATAATATCTATAAAAATTTGGCAGTTACTATTTATCTTGCACATTTCATTTCTTTTTATTTGCTTGTGTCTTTACTTTTATAGAAGAACAAACACAATTTAACTATCATTCGAAAATTGCTACTCAGAGTGTGGTCTGCTGGCCATTCTCTGGGAACTTGTTAGAAAAGCAAATTTGGGGGCTTACCTTAGTCTTAGGGAACCAAAATGCCATGGGGAGGGCCAGCATGTGAGCTTTAGCAAGCCCTCTGGATGACTGATGGCCATGAAAGTGTGAGAAAGTCTGATCTAAAGGTTATTGAGTTCTCCAGAGTCATTCCTTAGTATTCAAATAAATCCATTAAAGTGAAAGCTAGTAGGCATTTAAAATATTTTATAAATCTTCTCACATTTGTTGTTTGTTAAAATACAAAATTTACAATGGTGACACCTTTCAAAAAAGGCAGTACTCACAAGGTTTATGTTATCTGTAATATGTATATGAAAATACCAGGGACGTTCACTAGAGGCAAAGAGATGGGCATTGCTGCTGGTCTGAGATGTTACCCTGGGAGGGCTTATAATTGATTTCATCTCAAATGCTTGTTTGTATGTGTTTGTGTGCTCTCCATCCTTGAACATCAGATCTTAAGCTCTGTAAAATCTTATCTGGGGAACAGTAGTTTCAATAATAATTTTAAATTATTGAATTTTTCCAAAAAACTAAATCAATTTTTAAAGACTCAAATAGATCCACGATTTACATGATCCTATAAGTATGTGAGATATTTAAATTGGTGACATGATCTAAAATAAACAAACAAATCCATATTTAATTATACTTTCTGGAACTTAAGTTGATTCAGAAAATTAGATTAGGTTGTTTAATGTGCATTACGCCTTATGAATGGTCTTTTAAGTGGTTTGAATATTACCATCAGGACAGGCGAGGAAGCTCTAGATTTCTAGAGAAAAGACAAGCTTTGTAAAAAATTAAGTTATAGCTGTTTCACTTCTTTCTATTGATTCCAGTTATCATACTGAATATTTTATGTTGTGATCGCTTCGGCAGCACATATACTGAATATTTTATGATGAATAACCAGTTAGTTTAATTTGAGATCCTCATAAAGCATACCTGCAATAATTTAAATTTGAATAAAGTATTCATTAATATAGTATATTGTATTATAGCAAAAGTAATGACTATATTATATTGAAATAATGCATTTAATCAATAATGAAATCAACTGGTAGTTAAATATAATACAATCATGTGATTTTCTAGGTAGTTAAGGATATAAAATATCATCAATAGTAACTTCCCTTAACTATATTTTCTGAGTGTCTATGTTCATGTTCTATTAAAACTATACTATACACTTATATACTAGAAGGTTATTCTGGAGTTTGAATTTCAAAGGCCAGGAAGCTTTGTTTCAAGGATCAATATTCACCATTATTTTTTCAGAGTAAAGTTGAGTGACAAATTTTTTATAAAAATTCACTCGTCTATTTGACCAGCACTTATTGATAATTACAATGTGTCAATTGCTCACAAGGCTCTGGATATGCAAATATTGAGGATCCTTCAGATGAAGTCCCTGTCACATGCCTATGTATCCAATGAAAACTTTTATTCTTAATAGTCCCATACCACCTCTCTGGAGCAATATACCTGAATTATACCAACAAAGGGGTAGGTAGATGACTCTATATCTCATTGAAAGTATGGTCTTACAAAAGTTGATATTGTCTTCTAATGTTTATTATTCAGTTGATCAAATCAGGTAGGCCATAGGAAAACCAATTAGTAAATAACTATTATTCATATATAGGCCTTATTATTTTTCTCATGAGTTATCAGTCAAGAAATCAAATTTATTTGTTAAGTAAAATATCAGTCAAAAAACATGCAAAGGAATCTATAAACATTTGCAATTCAGTGTAGAAGAATTGCTAATTCTCAAAATGGTGTTCATCATAAGCATTTCAAGAAGAGAAGTTCTTTGGACAAACAGTAATGTCTGATTGAAAAAATGTGAACACTAAAATATTTATTTTTATTTGCTTTAATAATGGTTTTGATAAAATATACTGTCAAGTAAAAATTGGCAGTGTGTTCTTTATTTTCAAAAAGGGGAAACTTCACCCAAAAAGAAAGCTTCTATTTAGTGATTTTTGAGTGATTATACTGCATGAATGTACAAAATATCTCTGAAGCCATAGATGTTTACAGGGTTGGGCTTTTGGGCACAAATGTTGTTGAAATATGCCAAATAGGTGTTTTGAAAATGTGTTCTCTTCTGTATCCAGCCAGGAACCATATTTGGTATGGTTATCTTTTAAAGCAAATGTTATAATATGCTAGAACATTGTGTATATTTTTATCTATGTTGTAACTCTTCAGTAATCAACATGTTAGGAATTTTCCCTTTTCTGACCTAGCAATTGGGAGTAATATGTACAACCTAATGATCAAGAACATTGTGTCACTTACATATAAGATTTGTCATTAGGACACCAGCATCCTTTGGGGAAAAGGCCTTATGCTTCTGGGGACAGAGGGGAGGGAGGGAGAGGGTGTTTGAAAACATGGGCCAGAATGGAGAGAAAATAGAATAATCACCGCTAACACTCACCAACTCTTAAAGTATGTCACTCTCTTCTGTTAAATAAATAAATGTAATTTATGATTATTTGATCTACTCATTTGCTTATTATTCTTCATGCCGTTCCTGCTACAATAGTTATTAAAAAGTTTATGCCAGAAAACTCAGGAACAGGAAAGACCATATCACATTGTAAAAGGATTACACTAGATTTTAAAATATATTAAAACTTCTTATGGAATTATTTGGACATGGTACGTAATGCTTACTTACAGAACACGCTAAAAACTTGTTTAAGACCAGACAAACTTTATCTGCTGTCACATCTTTCCTAACCCTGTACAAATTCCAAAGTTAATTTCTTGCAATTAAAACTTTCTTGAGTATAAACCTTAAAGGAGAAAAAAATTTAAATGATTTATATTAAAACATATTAATGTTTTATAGGGGTTTGTGAAAATCATTTAATTTTCCAAAAATATTAATAAGAATGGATGTATTTTATGTCGATGAGAATATATTTTAATTATTGCTAGAGACCTAAACTAACTCCACCATGGTAAAGAAAAGGCTCTTTTTCTAACTCTTTTACTGGGAACTACAAAAATTTTTTGAAGAAAATCTAACTGGAAGTTATTAATTCTTAATGCTAGAAATTGTGTGTGTGTGTGTTTATATAAAGATGCTACTTAACACATTTCTAGGAAGCTGGTCTTCTAATTTTATATAACAATGGACAAGGAATCTTGAATCTTTTGGCCTATTTTGCTGTCTCCTCAGGAAAATTAGGGAGAAATTAGCAAATTAGATTGCCAAGAACAAAGTGTAGCTTTCTTCTTCATAAGTTAACATAATTTTATTTTTAAATGTAATAATCAAATAGTCTCTTACGTATGAAAAATGTTACTGACTTTGGCTGTTATCCAGAGTTCTTACTCCCCCTTTGCCTGTCCCTCCACAGCCTGTGTATAAACACATACTTAGTATATACACACTTAGCATATACACACTTACTACAGGCTCTGCCCTGTCATGGGTTTCTACCACCAACTGTACATCGGTGATCCCGTGATCAATTCCGTCAGTCCCCTACTCTCTCCTGCACGTCTCTGCTTGCTGATATGGCGTCCTTGTCTCTAGTTCCTATGTTAGGTCACCACCAGTTCAATCTTCCAAAACCACAAATCTGCTCTTTTCACTTTCCTCTTTAAATTCTTAAATGATGCTGAGTGTTGAAAGGACATGTTACTGAAAATTCCTGCTGACTACCACCAAACAAGATAGACTTTCACATGTGGCTGGGACCTTGGAAACAAGGGCAAATATGATTTGAGTTCCTAGTCCACCTTCAATTCCATATCCTGTGAAAGGTCATAATCTTCTGTCTGAGGCTCTTGCATCCATAAATGCTTTCTCAGACTATAAATGCTTATCCCATCTATTCTAATACTCAGTCCCTTCGTTGTTTTACACACTCGCACATAAATACTCACATGCACTCATAATATTGAGGACACATCCTCTCTGTGACCCACTTCTCCCTCCAATTCCCTCCTCCCTCCCTCTCCTCCCCTGGCTAAACTTCTTAGGAACAAATTCTACTCTGAATTCTCTCTGGGATTCTTTTATAGTTTATTTTAACTCTTGAGCATGACTTTTCACTCTTATTCCCCATTCCAAATACATTGCAAAATATATCTTCTAAACAAACAGCAATTCCGTTGAATAATACCCAGTTTTAAATGCAACACATCACTCTAAACTTTGGGAAGAAGGTGAAAATCAGAAAAGATTAGGATGTAAATGTATATAAAGAGAAGGAAAGAAGGAGACAGTTGTAATAAGGGGTGGGGGGGAAGCTCTGAAAATTCTAAAAGAACATGTGTGAAATAGTTCCACGAAGATTTTCCACCAAGAGGCAAATTTACTTTATGTCCTTTTGCTGGGAACAAAAATTTTAAACTACCCACTGTGATCCAAGGCAAAGTCATCCCCCCATCAGGAATAATACTGCTTTTCTACTGTACTAACAAACAGACACTGGGAGCTCGGTAAATATTTACTGAATTATATTGAATTAAGATAAGCAAGATCATAAGATATAGAAAATTTGAGCCTCAACCTATTAAGTTGGTGCAAAAGTAATTGCGGTTTAAAAACTCAAAAACAATTGCGAAAACTGCAATTACGTTTGCACCAACCTAATATTTGTTCCTGGAAAGGAGTTTTGCCTTAAATCCCAATACACTCGTCTTTGCTCCTGTGTTAGGATGGAGTTTATAGTCACCTTGGTTCCCCACTCTTACCATTCTCTCTGAAAATCCAGAAAAGAGAAAACCCTAAATAGCCTGTACTTCACCTTCTTTTCCCATGAGCCCCTTCTCAATCCTGGTCAGTGTCTAATAGTGGATAGCAATCGCATTCCAAAAGGAAAAAAAACAAAACAAAAACACCCAAGCTCCACTGTATAGGTCTAAAGGGACCTCAGAGAAAACATAAACATAAAGAGAAATAGAAACATGTTTTTCTGTCCTCACCCAAAGCTTCACCTATCCTCACGTGGCCCTATTCTGTCTATAAAGTCCTAGAGGCTTGTTATGGTCCATAAGTATAATTAGAGAAAAAAAAAGTGGGGGGGGGGGGCATAAAATTATTTGTCTTCATCTATTGTTAACAAGAATGGGGGGAACTTATCAAGTGTTGATGAATTTCATTATCTGACCATCACACATATGCTAGGGGAGCAAGAACTTAGGGGAGCTTTCCGGTTAATTTGAAAAGAGAAACTCCCTTCAATTTCCTTTGAACTGTTTCTAGGATCAGTTGATCAATATATGCCAATAAAAATATAATTTGCCTTTTTTGACACTCTACCACATCTAATGCAAAAGCCTCTCTTGATGGTAACAACGTAGAATTAAGAGTACAGTAGTTCTCCCCTTATTCCTGGGGAATACATGTCAAGACCTCCTAGTAGATGCCTGAGATTACAGGTAGTATAAACAATATGTTTTTCCTATGCATGTGTACCTATGATAAAGTTCAGTTTATAAATGAGGCACACTAAGAGATTGGCAACAATAATGATAAAATAGAACATTTATAATAATACACTGAAACAAAAGTTATGTGATTTTGGTCTTTCTCTCTCTCTCAAAATATCTTATTGCACTGTACCCACCCTTGTTTTTCTGGTGGTGATGTGACATGGTAAAAGGCCTATGTGATGAGATAAAGTGAGGTGAATGAGACTGTAAGCAAAATAAGGGTTCCTTGAACACAAGCATGGCAATACCGTGACAGTCCGTCTGACAACTGAGACAGCTACTAAGCGACTAACGGGTAGATAGCATATAATCAGCATGGATACCCTGAACAAAGGGATAATTTACATCCTGGGCAGGACGGAGCTGATGGCACGAGATTTCATAAAGCTACTCAGAATGGCATGCAATTTAAAATTTGTGAATTGTTTATTTCTGGAATTTTCCATTTAATATATTCAGCTGGCGGTTGATCACAGGTAACTGAAAGCAAAACTGCAGATAAGGGGGGGCTACTGAATAATATTAACTAAGAGGGATTTTCATCTTTGTTTTTCTAAAGCTTTATGTACATAATTGAGAAACTACGGTTCCCTTTTATTTTACTGTGATGATTTATTTTAAAAAATAATTAAAATGAATCAGGTTAAAAAAAAAAAGTGGGGGAGGCATTTCCTGGAAATAATTCAATTTTGCTGAATGGCTAGACTCATTATTATCATTTTTGATAAGTATATCATTATGATGACTGTGCTTTCTAAACGCGTAAGAAAAACCTCACATTTTTATAAGAGTAGCAAGTATTTCTTGAGTATTTGCCGTATACTCGGCACTGAACTTAAAGCTTCACCTGTGCTGCATCACTGTTTAAGAGCCTGAAAAGATAGGCACCACTAACACACTCATTTTAAAGTTAAGGAAACCATAGCAACCGAGGATAGAGCAAATGGTCCCATGGCTTACGACAAAGCTGAGCTTTGAACTTCTTCTCTATGTCTCTCACTAGAACCAAGACAAATAGCCACTGTGTTAAGATGCCTCCAAGGATTCTGTACTATTTTACATTCCTGAGAAAATGTTTCCATGCATTAATTATTTCCTTGCTCATACAAGATGCCTAAAATACACAAAGGAAATTAAGAAACTGAGTTTCAGGAGGTTGAGAGTTTGACTCAGATTGTAGGGATTTTAAAGTAGGAACACTCATACACACAGCCAGATTTTGTCTCTCTGTTCCCTAGTGTTTTAACATGCATACTTCCTTCTCAGATGACAGTAATCAAATGTTTATATTTTATTACTCGTCCCAGACTATTGCTTTGATTTAGCTGTTGAAATCTGGCCACACAAAGCACAGCTGTTCCTTCTCAGAGACCTCAGCTCATTTTTGACCTTGACAATGTAATTCAAGTAGAGGGAAACTCAACCATGAATATTTTATCCATCTGCCATGTCCCTTATCCATTCCTTCTGTGCTATCACTCCCTGAACACCCAGGGTTTCTCTGTGGACATCATAGTATCCTGCCCCAGTGCCAGGTGTGTATTCAGAATTTAAATTAGGGTCTGTTTAGTTTTCTCTGTGTTTCTTTGTGTTAAATCATGAAAAACAAACAATTCTTGTCATTCAAATAAAACACAATTTTATGGTCTCTTCCACTCTATTAAGGTTACTATTTATATTCATTTGTACATTTTCCTGTTCCTTGCCAATTTTTCTCCATGCTATTAGCACTTTGAAGTTATTTACAGGATACTTTTTTTTTTATCCTAAAATCCCTCAACATAACAATTTTTAAAACATTCCTTTTCCCCCCATTATTCATCATAATCAGCATGGCCCTCTTGTGTTTTAAAAATCACTCCAAATTACCTCAAAGTCAGCTTTTCCATTCCTAGTTAATCTGTTCTAATTTATAATAGTCATATGTCATGACAAAATACACAGCTTCTTCAAAAAGATCACACCTAAGTTGGTGGAAGCACACGTGTAGTATTTGGTCTATATTCAGTGGGTAATTCATTGTTACTGATAAAGTCACAATGGTATGAAAATGTGCAAACATTTAATACATTTTAAAAATATATTTTATATCTCTGTTTATCAAGATTCTGTATACATATAAATTCCATAACTACAGGTATTGCCTTTTATATTCTACACAAACTTCTGTTCCATTTTGCCAACTTGGTGCTTCAGAAACAATAAATAATGTTACTTTTTCCCATAATATTATAATGAACTCTTCAGCTAACAGAATAGTGACTTCAAACAGTGAAAATGTCAGATGTGGCATTTCATTATATTGATTGAATTATACATATATTCCAACGAAGGACTGTTTATAAATATGGAGAGGCTGGGAGGGTGTCTCTCTTTAAAGCACTGCTGAAAATATTTAGTAGAAAGGCAGCAGTGAGTATGGACAGGTTATTTGTATTCTAAATCTAAATATGAAAGGGAGCTATGCATTGTCGTTACTCACTATGGAGGCAAACAGAAAAGGACAGGCACCTGTGGCCAAAAGGCTGTGGTACAGGAATGGTCAGGACCTCTTGCAGAGTCCACACCTGGGGTGTTGCCTGTCCACACCCAGTGCATTCCAGGGCTCCTAAACCCAAGGAACTCCTCTGCCTCTCAAGCCCTGGACATAGTGGGTTTACAGTACAGAAAGGATTAAAAAAAAGAGAGAAGATGTAAATTTTCTGTGATCCGCACAGAAATGATCACTAGTGTCAATATTTTATTGTGTTTTTTAAATTATATCTATAAATTGATATGTCAATTGATAAAATCTTCTGAAAGGTAATTTTACAATGAACACCAGTATCTTTTAAAAATGTATCTATGTCCTGATGCAAAATGTATACCTCTAGATATTTATATTTAGGAAATAACTAGAAAGCCCCAGAAAAACAGTGTGTGTGTGTGTGTGTGTGTGTGTGTGTGTGTGTAGTGATGCACATATGTATTTTTGTGTGTGTGTATTCACAAATATGTTTTTGTATAGCATTTTCATTTAAATTACCATAAGAACCTTTATCTAAATTATTGATAATCCTTTACCATTTAAATGGTTACATAGTATTTTATTAGGCAAAAGACTCAAGTGGACATGTCACAAAAGATGAGGTCCAAATGATCAGTAAGGTAGGAAAAAATGCTCAACTTTATTACAAAATACAGATTAAAACCATAATGAGATATTATTATACACATACGAGAATGGCTCGAATGAAAGACTAAGAACACCAAATGTTAGCAAGAACAACCAAGACTCATCCACTGCTTATGCAAATATAAAACTGTACAGCCACTTTGGAAAATGCTCTGGAAGTATTTTTTGTAGGCTTAATATATGCATATGCTGTAATCCAGCAATTCCACTCCTTGGTATTCTTCCAACTGAAATATATATGCATCATTGCCAAAAAACTCTTTACTGGAAAGTTTGTAGCTACATGATTCATAATAATAATAAAAAAAAAAACAACAACTGGAAACTAACAAAATACTCGTCAGTAGGAGAACTCACTATAAATTGTGATATACTCATGCAACAGAATGCTAATAGAACAATGAGAACAAAGGATTTACCACCACAGATAATGATAGGAATGAGTTTCATAAACATAATGTTGAAGTGAATGTAACCAGACATAAGGAAAGTAAACACTATATGTGTACAGGAAAGGATTCTCAGTAGACCTAGGTTGCTCAAACTGCACATTCCAACAAGGCTTTTTTTCATGATTAGCCCTTGGAAACAAGCTCTGAACCCCTGAAATATCCTGGCTGATAAGAGTGCTTTGTAAATCTGAAGAACAGAGACTACCTAATTCAAAATGTCTGAGTACCTTAATTAAGAGTCTGGAAAATGTGTATATGCTTGCCTGTGTGCCACTGAAGACATTTCCAATTATATTCCTAAAATAAAGTAGTTCCAGCCACATGAAACACAGTGTGAGTAGTTTTGAAGTTCTAAAACATCAAAACAATTGTACATGAATTAAAGATTGTTTTGAAAAGTAAATTAAATTAGTTGAGTAATCCCCAAACTAGACATTTAAGAATGGAATATGGAAATACAAGACCATAAACTGCATTCTCTATGAGCCCAGAGCTCCCTCAGACTGGAGTTCAACGGAAAGAAAATTGCTTTATGTCATTTCAAAAATTCTATTTGTTTGAGAAATCATTTTGAACCAAATCAGAGGTAGTTATTCAAATACTATTATTCTTGACCCAGGTCACAGCATGCTGATGCTGTCCCATGCTGTGAGTTGAGCGCATTCTAATGGCTTCAGATCTTTAAAGAAGAACAAACCTACAGGTTATCCTTAAGCTATTGAAAAGTACTTTACCTTTAACAAAATAACATGAGTGTCTTTTTAGAAAGGAAGATGTATAGGAAATATTTTGAAAATAAAAATAATATATTCTGACTTTCTATGTTTAAATCTCCTTGGGTAATTTTACAATGTACTAAAGATTATAAATCATTAAATACACAGGAGTTACTGCTGTTTTCATAAGAAAATAATTATATAACTTTAATATTGAATATAAAACAATGTAGAACATTGATTTCATATAGAATGGACTCTATAAAACATAAACATTTTAGCACTAAATAAAGGCAGAACATGTATATTGCAATCTTTACTTCGTTTTAACTCTATGCTTACTACTAATGAGTGGCCTGTGAGGTTTACTTTAGTCCTGATCTTTACGGTCAAACAAAAATAGACATGTGTGCGAACATGCACACACACACACACACACACACACACACACACACACACTGAGCCTAAGCTCATTTTAGGATTTAAAAATACAATAACTTATAATTTGGATATTTGTATTTTAAAATTAATGTTTTTCCAGATATTTTAACTCTCTAATTTTATAGATGAAGAAGAAATTAAAGAGAAATTTCTAATAGCGTCTTCAAAATTACATAGTTTGTACTGTCAGGTCCTAATTCACAACTTTTCCATTATACTACACCTTTTTTCATCATTCTCAAAATGTATGGTTTTTGTAAATGATTGAGGAATATAGTATAGAAAGTAAGGAGAATAAGATAATTTCTAAGAATTATAGTATATACCTGGGAAGGCTTCCTTTTAATTATTATTACAATTCTGGTATCTTCTTTTATTTTAATTTTAATCTTTTAGCTAATATTGACTTTTTTTTTAAATCAGGGAACTGGGGGTCCTAATATCTCAGTTGTTTTAACATATCTTCTAGCACCTGATGTGATGATTTAATGATACTTTATTTGAAGAATCAGGCCATGTATTTCATTATTCTAAGCATAGGTTATAATACTTCTTCAGAGATAATCACATATGCCTCTAATAATAAAATACATCCTAGAAAAATTTGTGAAATTGATACATCAATTTCTGACATTGTCTTTGGCACAGGATGGAGACTAGAATATGTAAATTCAGCACTTTTTTCTCAAAAATTGTTCAATTTATTCAGGGGACATCAATAAACCTGAAGAATTTCCCAATGTGCTTTTGTGAGGTAATTTTTAAGAGCTCTATTAAAGTATAATTGACATAAAATAAATGTGTGTTAAAGATATACATTTTAATAATTCTAACATATATAATACACTCATCTAATCATTGCCATAATTAAGATACTGAAAATATCCACCACTTTAAAAATACGTTCATGCTCCTATATAATCTATTTCTATCCTCCTCCCCAACACCCAAACCTATTTCCAGATATCACTAATCTATTTGTCATTACAAATTAGTTTGTATTTTCAAGTATTTTACATAAACTCACATGAATACAGCATTAGTCATTTTTGTTGGTTTCTTTTTTTTTCAGTTTAATTATTCTGAGATCCATCCATGTTGTAACATGAAAAAAAAACTCATTCCTATAACTGCTGAGTAGAATTCCATTATATGGATATTACAGTTTGTTTACCCAGTGATGGACATTTGGGTTGTTTTCAGTTCTTGGCTACTATAAATAAAGTTGTTATGAACACCCATGTGTAAGTTTTGAATAGACATAAGCTTTGTTTCTCTTGTATAACTAAGGGACAGATGAGTCATATATTATGTGTATATGTGTATAAATAACTTTCTTAGAAAGTGCCAAACTGTTTTCCAACGTGGTCAGAAAATTTTACACTTCCATCAGGAGCATGTGAAACGTATATCTCCTCCTTGCCAACACTTGTTATGGTTGGTCTTTCTAATTTTAGCTTTTCTAATAAATGCTTAGTACCATCTCAATGTGGTCTTAATTTCCATTTCCCTAATGATTAGAAATACTGAGGATTTTTTAATATCATTGTATACTCACCACTGGCCCTGCAGTTTATTTGTGTGAATGTTTAAACTTCAAATACAATTTATTTTCTAGATAAAGAACTAGTTATGTTATCTATTGCTTTTTTTAATTCAAAAGCTTTATTAAAGGCTGACTTTTTCCCACTTTTTAGCATTTACTTTTCAATTATAGTTGACATACAAGATTATATTTGTGTATGGTGTACAACATAGAGATTAGACACCTCTATGTTTATTGCAGCATTATTTATAATAACCAAGATATGGTAGCAACCTAAATGTCCATAGATAGACAAATGGATAAAGAAGATGTAGTACATATACATACAGCCATAAAAAAGAATAAAATCTTGCCATTTGCAACAACATGGATGAACTTAGAGGGTATTATACTAAGCGAAATAAGTCAGAGAGAGAAAGATAAATATCATATCATTTCACTTATATGTTGAATCTAAAAAAACAAAGTAAATAAACAAACAAAATAGAAATTAACTCATAAAGAGAACAAACCAGTGATTGCCAGATGTGAGGGCTTTGGAGGGGTGGGCAAAAAAGTTGAAAGGAATTAAGAAGTATAAACCTCCAGTTGTAAAAATAGTCTTGGGGCAGAGGGAGGTGGGTGTGGTTGAACAAGGTTAACATGAGATATCTTTTTAGTGATGGAACTGTTCTATATTGTGACCATGCTGATGGACAAATCTTTATATGTGATTAAAAAAATACATAAAAATAAAGTCTTTGGGGAGGTGGGCATGGACTTCTTAGTGGAACTAATAAATACAAGGGAGACCCTAAGAGAAAATGTGAAGCAGGCCAAGCCGGTCTTGCTCAACCCTGATTTATTTATGGATCAGTAAAAATGGAAGGAAAGAAGAAAGGGAGAGAGAGAGAGAGAGAGAGAAGACTGAATTAAGGCAGAGTCAATCCTAGTAGAGTTCATGGACAAAAATAAAAAGTAAACAGTTATGAAGTCAAATGAATAAACATTATGGGTGAATGAGGGTAACTAAGAAGTCTAGCATAATTTGCACATGTCTTTGCTTAGATTACACATATATTTGTGATAGTGCTGGGGGAGTAGAAAGTTGTAAGGAAGTGAAGATAGAGGCTTTTAAATCATGACATCCACGAAAGAGCTCATCCAGAAGATGGATGTACTAATCTGAATGAAGCTCAGCAAAGAGGCCTAGGCTGGAAATATTCTAACCTTAAGCCTTAGGAAAGCTAAGTATATACATTAAGTATATTGAGCAATGCACATCTTAGTTAAAATACATTACTTATAAAGTGTTTGAAAGATATACTATCTTATACCTGTTGATAGTAATATTATTGATAATAATAATGCCATCCAAATTGTATTGACATTAAACATGTCCAAGGAACTTCTCTAAATATTTAATATAATTTATCCAATTTAAGTCACATAAAATCCTGTGAAATGAATGTCATTGCCCTTATTTTACAGTAGAGGAAACTTATGTTGAAAGTAGTTAGCTATTTATCCCTATTCCCAGGCTCTTAAAAGGTGGGTTCAGGATTCATACTCAGGACTCTAGGCTCAGCGGTCTGCCCCTTTATCACTGGTTATCTTGCCTCTGATATTGGTAAATCCATCATGCCAAGGTTTTTTTAGTGTCCAGAATTTCTTAATTTTTGTCCACATTCTTATTTCCTTTACTTAGTTAATATTTCATATATCATGTTTTTTTGCATAACACCTACACACTGGACCTGATTTTTTCCATCTCTCATTCCAGTGTTTAAGATGTGTAATAGTTAAAATGAACTAAAAGAGAAAGACAATGCTTTGTACTTCTGAATAAAGGTGTACAAGACAACATGGATTTAATAAAAGAGGTTATTTCAGAAATATCAGACTGAATGAGAGAATGTTTGAGGCTTCTTGATCTACGAATGCTGATTTCAGCTGAGGAAAAAAGAGACATAGTCATTTCATTACGTTTCTATTAGAAATAAAATCATTGATAAAAATAAATATGTTGGAAGTACATGTTTGCATATAAAATTGTATGAAAACTAGTGTTTTTCATATCATCATCATGGATAATTTTTTTTTTGTCACTGTAGTGAAAGCAGTGCCTCTACAGTAATTTTGCAAAATGCACTGATAATCTATTTCAATAAATAATTCAAGGAAAGAATCTCACAAACCTATCAATCCTGCTTGCTATGTATTAAGCAACTAAAAGTTCTGCTTATTCAATGACCTCTTTCAGAATGACGCTCAGAAAAAAAGTTAGACAGCTGGTTTCCTCCCACCTGTTCCTCCTGTCATGACCTGCATGCACAATTCTTCTCCAAGGCCCTGCAGCTAATCATAAGGGAACTAGACAACCTCTAAATATGATGAAAAGTATTTGAGGTACCTGGAGAATCAGTGTGGTCAATTGCACAGGATAATATAAAACAACCTCTAAATCTATCATCACACCTGCTCTATAATTCTAGAATGACCCTTTATGATGAACTGTGAAGAATAGTTAGACATGACTACATATTATAAGTCATAAGGAATCAATGGCCCCAACAAACACCATAAATTGGAAGCTCTCATAATAAAAATGTGCTTCACATAAAGTGTTGTTTGGCTGAACTGAGTGGAGCACAGAATTATGCAGCCTGCATTGACTGGATAAATTAAAATAAAAACCATAGAGTATCCTGAGCAAGTTCAATTCTTTTTACATAACAACAGAAATTTACAAATATATGCAGCAGTTATGGGAGTGGTAGCACTTTAATAAAATTTATATTCTCAGAGACAACAATCCCGCTCTAAATGTATTCTTTACTCAGTACTCCACAAGGAAAACTTCAGATTCATTTATTTATTTATTTATTTATTTATTTATTTATTTATTTATTTACAGGTGAATGAAAATACACGTCAACATGTCCCTGTCCAACAGCTTATAGTACTTGATGTAAAAATTTACTAAATTGTATCTTATACACACAATAATAAAATTTGACTGTAAATTTAAATTTAACAACTGCGACTGAAAAGAAGGCTTGAGTGAATTTAAATTTATGGCTTTTATTCCTGAGGTTATAAAGTCCTCAGTAACATGCCATTAGAAAATAGCTGCTCCCTTTAAAATCACATCTTAATTGCTTACTGAAGTGTCAAATATGCTCAAAATTAGCCTAATGTCATAGATACTATGCTACTGTAGTACATATATACTGTATATAATTTAGTAGAACATATACTCCCTATATAATATATACATGTATATGTATATATACACATATATGTGTATATATATATATATACATATATATAGTTGGTATGTATGTATATATATATACGTATACGTATATATACATGCATACCAACTATGACTATGCATTTAGCGATATATGTATCCCTACCTCTTTACCTATCATTCACTGTTCAACCCTCTATAATATCACTTCTTTCTCCACATTTACAAAAACAAATTTCCTTTAATTTACAAAGACTCCTCATTTTCAGATTTAATGGTGACTTCACCATAGACATGACCACTCTTGTCTCCTCTCCCAGTCTTCAAATCCCCCTTTTTCTTGACTTCAAGGTATTAATCCTCTTGAATTTTTATGGCCGCATGGCTACTCTTTAGTCGTTTTCATGGATTTCATAAGGTAGTTTTTTTTTGTTTTTTTTCATTTGTCCTTTATGCATTGATATTTCACAGGACTCTGTTTTGGTATTTTTAACTTCCTGATCCATGTGCTGTCTCCTAGGAAATCTCATTTTCATCTACATCTTCAACTACCATTTATATGTATATGCTGTTCATTTCATAGTTTATTTCCCTCTTTTGCTTTACAATCATATATTCAATTGACCACCAGACATTTCTATTTGGCTATCCTATAGACTAAAAAATTCAGCACATGTAAAACCAAAATCTTCAACTCTGCCTCTACACCGTATTTCTTTTTCATATCCTTTCTTAGTCAATTCCCCATGCATCTATACAGACAAGAAAACTGAGAATTGTTAGTCCTGTTTATGATTTTATGGAATCTTGCTAATTCGACCTCCTGTAGAGCTCCTAAATCTACTCACATCTTTATATTTTCATTATCATTATTATATTCGAAACTTCATAACCTGTAGTATGATTTTTAATGATCTGCTAAACTGGTTTCTCTGCCTCTAGTTTTCTCCTTATAATCTACTTTCATTCTGAACCAGGGTAATATAACATATACATATTGTGTTATTTTACTATTGACGCTATCAATATAACAAAATATAGTGTATACTACTGTTGTGGAGAAGGGGGGAAATTCCCCTCTCCATCCTCTGGTTCGTTTCTGCTGGCCAAATAATCAAATCAACAGGAGGCAGATTGACAAGAGAAAACCAAATTTAATCTCATGTGTACGGGAACCCCAAACATGAGAGAGTCAGAGACCCCGCATACATGAGAGATTAGGGGATATAAAGGAGGATTGAGGTCTATAAAACACCTTGAGCTAGGGATGAGGTGAGGTGACTTGGAGCCTTCAAAATCAGTGCAGGATGATAAGAAGGGCAGAGCTTTAGTAAATAGAAGTTTACCTTGTTCTATAGATAGGTCAAAAGAAGTCATCTCTGATAAGCTCTTGTGAGCAAGGCCCCTAATTCAAATTCTTCTAGGTAGTTTAAAGGAAGAAACAGAAGTTTCTCTTGAGCCTAAACTGAAATTGCCTTTAGCTCAAAGTAATCTGCATACCACAAATATACATCTTGGGGTGGCTTGTTCTAGACCTTTATACTATATCTATCTATCTATCTATCTATCTATCTATCTATCTATCTATCTATCTATCTATCTATCTATCTATCCATCCATCCATCCATCCATCCATCCATCCATCCATCCATCCATCCATCCATCCATCCATCCATCTATCTATCTATCTATCTATCTATCTATCTATCTATCATCATATCTCTATCATCTGTCTGTATACTTTTCATTCTGTTTAAATACTTTCAGTATTTCCTTATCAATATTTCATTTATGGGAAAGAAAGGGGAAATATTCATATCTAAATTATGCAATGGACATTTTACATTCCAATGTGTGGCCTCTCTACTCAAAAATCATTTTCAGAGACAGCTGCTGTCTCTAATGGAAAAGATTAACCTCTTTTAAAATGTTGTGGGAGGGGAGCAAAAAAGGAAGAGAATCACTGAGTTACTGAATAAAATATACATCTTCAGCGTGGCAAATGAGACCCTCCACAGTCTGGTTATTCTCCATCTCTTTAAACTTATCTTTTCCAACTAAACTTAAACACCTTGGTTTCAGGAAATTTTCCTGAATCTGCCACCCCCATGGAGACCAGGGTAAATTGGGTAACTCTCTTTTATTTACCCATAGCATTTATATTGGTTAAATAGTGTCTCTCCCAAATTCATGTCCACCGGAGAATCTCAGAATGTGATCTTATTTGGAAATAGGGTCTTTGCAGTTGTAACTAGTTAAAAATCTTGAGATGAAATCATACCGGGTTTAGGTAGACTATACACAACCCAGTTTGTGGTAATTTGTTATGGCAACCATAACATCTAATACAACACCTAATATTTACCTCTAATATAGAACTTACTTATCAGATTGTATTTTAATTATTTTATTTGTTTAGCCAAGTCCCACACCCAACTATTTTGCAAAGTTTTAAAGACAGAGGTATATTTACTTACATCATCTGTGTCTATAGAATTTAGATAAATGCCCACTATATTGATATATAAAAATGAATATATAAATATATAACACATGTTAAAAAGATAAAATTTTAAAAGGTACATTTTGCAAGAAAAAGTGTATAATCTGGTTTTATTTACAAGTTCCTTCTAGTTAAGGAGCTGCAAGAATTTTGAAAGTGCAAAGACTTTTAAACTTAAAAATCCTCTCTATTAGTACATCACATTAACTGTCAGTTCTTGGCACCAACTTTTTCTTCCTTTTCAAGGGAATCTATTTGGCAAAATATGTCTTGGGAATGGTAATGGACTCAAAGGTGAAAGATTAAGTGGAACATCAGATACAAGAAACAGATGTTTGGAAAGAACTCTTGGTGAATCAGGTCATGCTGGCTAAGGAATGGGGCCTGGATGTGTGAAGCCAATAAAACAAATCTTTATAAGTCTCTGAAATCATACTATCTATAAAAAGGGAAAGTTGATTCTACTTGTGATATTTTTTTGTTTTGTTTTGTTTCAGGCTACAACAAAGATAAAGTAGAAAGTACTGTAATATAACATTCTATGCAGATACAATATTTATATAAACAGATAGCATGCCACACCAGAAAAACCTATTTAAATACTGGAGGCTCAGTGTTGCTGATCTATAATGACAAATGTGACCCATCCCATTAGTAATAAAGTAGTTTCTTTCCTTTTCGAATATTTTTTCTTTTGTTAAAGATTATCATTTAGAAAATACTAACAGCATTGCAGATTGAACAGTTATATTCTCCTGATTTTCCATCAACTGTCTTCCCTGCTTCAGAGGACCTCAGCATGCAGTACAAAGATTAAATAGCTCATTTTTCTTTCTTCTCAGTCTTCATAGAATCAGTTGGTTTCCACTTTATGTTCAAGTTTATGCAAAGTAGATTTAATTGCCTGTCACTCACATTGGGAAATGTTTCAAATATGGGTTGCTATTTAAAACAGTTTAAAGTTCATATTTTTCACATTTCCATATCCTATTGAATATAAATGCAGTGAAAAGAATAAATTCTTGAATTCAGAAAACACGATGGCTAGCCAAGATTTAGGAAACTGAACTTCCAATAAGCCAAGTTTTCTTTTGTTTTTATTAAGGGTTATCTCCTCCATTGGTCAAAATAATCCCAAGTGATGCTGAGAAAATACATAGCAGATTAAGGACAAATACATATCGTATTCTATTTATTTTTGAGACCTATGGAGATATTTTTTGTCGTTGTTATGAAATAACCGAGAACAATTAAAAAGAAGGTTGTTTTTGCTTCCCCGGCCCCCCAAATTCTTCTGATATACCCTGGGCATACCTCAGTGTGCCACTAGAGGGTGGTATTGTAGCTACGGAGCTGTAAACCATAGTTGACACCAAAAGGATACCACACCCCCATCTCCCGTAGTCACCCTTCCTAGATAGTTTCAGAAGATGAACACTCTAGCAGACATTACCGCTGATTACATTGATACAAAGACAGCAATACGTATGTGTCCACTAACAACCTCTAAATGAATTGACAGCTCATGTGGAATGATGATAACTATGACAAGAAATAATAAATTAAAAACTGTGGTGCAGGGGAAAGAAGATACACCATTTCACCACACACGATTAAAGATCCTGGGAAAATAGAGAAGGAGGAAAAACACAAAACAATTTAGTCTTACAGGGTTGATGAACCTAAATCAAGTTTTTATCATTCTAGGGCCATCTTGAACCAATGAGGAGAGAATGAGTGACACAGATTACCAGAAAAGCAAAATATTATTGTGTGGTTTTAGGAATTATATATTATAATGAAACATATGGATACATATAACAGGGAAAACATTCTTCATCCTCACTAGTCTCAGACTTTATTTTTCTCATCTTGTAAACTTGCCTTTGAAAACTACCAAAGAAAAAATATATGAGATTTCCCTTAAAGAGTGAGATGGAAATTGGCGGCTTATAATTTTCCTGTTTCCACAGCTATCTATGATCTTATTTCTTATGGAATAAGCAGTGTTGTGTCAAGTGAAGATCATCTGTCACTTATCAGCTATAAGACTGGTTTCTCAAAGCCTTGATTTCCTCAATTGTGAAATGAAGATTATAAAATTCACCTCACACAATAATATGAGAATTAAATTAGGTTATAATTATAGAAATGAACAAATACAAAGAATGGCATAAAGTAGAAATTCCACAAATGTTAGTTTTCTTGCATCATTCCTTCTGATACTGTATTCAGGCTTTAGTATCGTCAAAGGGTCACAGTCTCAGATCAGAATTGCAAAAATCAAGGGAAACAGAAGCAAAATACAGATTTTTCTGTCTACTGCTAATGCCATCTTTAAAAATGACTATATTTATATGACTTGTGAAAAAAAGAATAAAGATCTGACAAGTAGAAAGTATACAAATGGATATCGAGTATTTGAGTATTTCACCAAGTCCGCTGCACTCCACTCCACCCATGGTCTATATTTTTACCATCTTATTATTTCTTTATCTCATTTGGTATATGGAAGCCCAGCAGAATTAGATCTCATCCCAGATACCCTTCCACTCCACTCCAGCATAAGGATAAATCTGAGATAACGAAGCAAAGAGGCATGATGGAGTATTTAAAGGATTTATAATTCCACAGAGAGAAATATTTGTCACAGGATTATAACCATAGCAATATGAAAACCTTTAATTCCCAAAGTGTCTTACATCTACAGAGTTTATGCATCCAAATGTTCAGGACAAGTTGTTTTTCCTTTTTTCTTTTTCAATTTTCATTAAAATAAATAAATAATTGGGTCACTAAGAAGTAAGAAAACTAAACAAAACAAAAACAAATGCAAAGACTCCTATTTTCCCACTTTATCTTTTAATGGTTAGACATTTTCAGAGCTGCTACAAACATCTTTAGTGTTAAATTTTCTGTGCTTGTTAGAGAGTAAAGGTGATTGAGAGGAGGGGATTTTAATGCCCGACTCAGCCAGCTGAGTTCCCCAAATGCTTCCTCTGCCTGGAATCGTCTCTTACTGTGCATGAATGGCAGAGCAGAGGACTTCCTCCATTCCTACTTTAGTCTTTGTTTTCCTAAGTTTTGCTCCCCAAGAGAGTTTAGTCAAATGAATTCTTGGGAACACAAAGTCCTGAGCAATCCATTCTGTGTTCTGATTTCTGACCCTACTTATATACAGCATCCATGGATTTAACATAGTGATTTTCTCTCTTAAAAAAATTGATATTGCAGTTCCTTTGGACTCTCTAAGAAGTCTTTGATTAAAGACATAAGCATATATCACGGAGTGAGAATGTGTTTTAAGACTTTTTCTGTGCCCTCTATCTTTCCAGGACAGTCCAATGTATTGAGTCCAGATGATTCTTTGCCTTATCTTTCCTTGTTGTTTAAAATGGACCCTAGATTAAAAAGCCAGGACATATGGATTAAAGTACAAACTCTGCCTCATTGCATTAATCCTCTAGGGAAGATAAATTTGGCCTAGTGATGGAAATAAAAGGAAGTCATCAGAACCTGGGATACATTCTGACATTAGAGCTGATAGGAATTGCTGACTGGAATTAGTTTGTGAGATAAATAACTAGTCAAGGATTATTCCATTTCCCCCCATCCCCTCCCCCCAGGGCAAGTGGAAGAACAGAGTTTTGATTTACTGACACAAGAATGGGAAGACTCTGGCAGGATCAAATCTTGTAGTTAAAATCAGGAATTTGCTTTTGATCCTGTTAAGTTTAAGATGCCTATTAGATATTCCCATGACAGTGTTGAGCTGGATATATAAGCCTGAAGCTCAGGAGAGAGGTCAGGACTTGGTGCTGCCAATATATAGATGACATTTAAAGACTTTAGAAAAGAGCAATAAGTCAGGAAATTCATGACAGGAGGAAAGAAGAAGAAGAAGAAAAAAATAGCCTGAGTGTTGAGGATACTCCAATATTTAAAGATTAGATGCACGAGGAACCAGCAAAGGAAATAGAGAAGGGAAGAGAAATAAGATAAACTGGGATCTAGGAGACTGCTCAATAAAAGCTTCAAGTAGGATGGAGAAATTGCTGCATGACTTACTGGTGTCAGGGTAGCAAGGGGTCTGTTTTGTTAACTCTTCTATTCCCTGCTTGGAACAGTTTGTCCCAAATAAAAACACAAAAATGTAACTTTGTCTTTTATTGTGTTACCTTAAAAGGAGTCACTTAAACTCTGTTAATTATTTTCCTCCTATTAGAGGAAAATAGGATAACATCTTTTATTTACCACCCATTGAGTGTACGAAAATGGTCTTACAAAAGATAAAATTGAGTTTTGTAAAATCAAGAACAAAGGAAATGTTTTAAAAGATTTCCTGCAGTCTTGAACAGAGTTAACATTAAGCTCCCCGATTTCCTACTTTCACTGAGATACACAGCAGCCAGGTGCTTCCTGCCCAGGCTCCAGTAATGTCCATGCAAACTTTTCCCTACTATATCGAGCAAATTCACTGAGGTCAGTAATGGGAAAAGTTGAATATTTCCCCAAAATCTTTTTTTATTTAATTCAATTGTTGATGACCCAAAATACTTTTAAGGCACAAAAGGATTGACAAAAGAAAAAATATGATAATGGTTCTAGGAGCTGTGGTATTGATATGTGCATTATGATTGACCCTAATTGAACTTTTGTAATAAGGATGTAAGATTAAAGAATATTTTTATGGGCGAAATGGATGAAGGGGTCAAAAAGTATAAACTTCCAGTTATAGTATAATAAATAAGTTATAGGCATGTAATGTACAGTTTGGTGACTAGAGTTTATATTGTATTGAACATTTGAAAGTTGCAAAGAGAGTACATCTTAAAAGTTCTCATCACAAGAAAAAATTTGTAATTATGTATGGTGATGATGTTAACTAGACTTAGAGCAGTGATCATTTTGCAGTATATACAAATATTAACTCATTCCAGTGTACATTATTATTAGTTTCAAATTGAAACTAATCTTTTATTTATTTAATCAGAGGAGGGAAAATTAAATAGTGAGAGTTACATTTTACATAGAATAGTTATATTAGTTTGAAACTAATATAATGTCAGATGCCAAATATAGCTCGCTAAAAAAAAAAATAGTGTAAACAGATAAATATTTTCCATTCTATATACTTTACTTTAAAATCATAGACTCCTAGATTTTTTTTTTTTAATTGATTGCAAGAGTCAACTAACCCAGCCTCCTTAAGTGACTTGTCAGCATTTTCATAGCACACCTGGTTAGAGGTGGAGCTGATCCTCATAAGCAAGGCCAGTAACTCCAAGTTCAGCATTTGTTTTTGTTAATTTTTGCTTCCCTCCCTCACTAAAATATTCTGACTTTGGTTTGGGAGCATAGTCTCCAGTTAAACCAGTTAAACCCTTATTCAATTAATTCTAATTTTAGTTTTATCTTTCATTACACTTCTTAGGCAATTACCAAAGTTAAGCAGGACTATTACTTACAAGTTGTTCAAATCAATCATGGGATCTGAAAGATGAGACATTTCTAATGTACAGTCACACGTCGTCGCTTAATCACAGGGATACATTCTGAGAAATGTGTCATTATGCAATTTTGTTGTTGTGAAAACTTCATAAAGTGCACTTACACAAACCTAGATGGTCTAGCCTACTACACTCCTAGGCTGTGTGGTAGAGCCTATTGCTTCTAGGCTACAAGCCTGTACAGCATGTGGCTGTACTAAATACTGCACACAATTGTAACAAAATGTTAAGTATTTGTGTATTTAAACATATTTAAACACAGCAATGGTACAGTAAAAATACAGTATAAAAGATTTAAAAATGATATACCTATATAGGGCGCTTACCAAGTATAAAGCTTGCAGGACTGAAAGGTGCTCTGGGTGAGTCAGTAAGTGAGTGAGTGGTGAGTGAATATGAAGGCCTCAGACATGACTGTACAATGCTGTCGGCCCTATAAACACTGCATACCGAAGCTATATTAAATCTATAAAACAGCATGTGATTAAATCAAGCACAAAACAAAATGATACCATCAAGAGACTTGATAAAGACGACGCGTATGAGACTGCTGCCAGTGTAA
The DNA here is from genome assembly GCF_057876585.1 of Rhinolophus sinicus. Classification (NCBI taxonomy): domain Eukaryota; kingdom Metazoa; phylum Chordata; class Mammalia; order Chiroptera; family Rhinolophidae; genus Rhinolophus; species Rhinolophus sinicus. The sequence goes on from NC_142504.1 coordinate 25,253,546, forward strand.
CATGGCATACTGTTTTAGAGCAACTATTTTTTTTTTAACTAGAAAAAGTACACTCTAAAATAATGATAAACAGTATAGTATAGTAAATGCATGAACCAGTAACAGAATCATTTATTATCACTATCAAATATTGCGTGTTTCCCCGAAAATAAGACCTAGCATGATTTTTCAGGATGACATCCACTAAACATAAGCCCTAATGTGTCTTTCAGAGCAAAAATTAATATAAGACCCAGTGTTATTTTCAGGGAAACACGGTATACATAATTGTACATGTTATACTTTTATATGAAGGGCAGCTCAGGTATATTTATACAAACATGTGAGTAATGCATTCACGATGACATTATGACAGTATGATGCCACTAGGTGACAGATGTTTTTCAGCTCCATTATAATCTCATGGAACCATGGTAGCATATCTGGTTTACCATTGAGCACAACATAGTTAAGCAGCATATACTGTATTAAAATCAAAATTTCAAGCTCAAGGAGGACAGAATTGAGTCTAGGTAGTTTGCCGTGATATTTCTCACACATAGTGGGCATTTAATTAACATTTGTGGAATACATAGGTTTTTGAATAATTTACCTTCCAGTTGTACTGTGGCTTACGCTCATATTTCTTTTGTGTCTTGACTTACATTTCACATTTTTAGTGAGACCTTCTCAGGCTATCCTATGTAAAACGTAACTCTCACTATTTAACTTTCCCTCCTCTGATTAATTTGTATCCTTAGTACTGATTTAATTTCTTACATATTTTACCAAATGTTCTTATTTCTGTCCCAAAATATGAAGCTCAGTAGGATAGATATTACAGCTCAATCCCAGTGAGGAGAAAATTGCCTGAGCTGGTATTGTTCAGTAAATATTTGTCACATTGAATGAAAGAGTGAATAAAATGACAAATCCTTCCTGTTGAAGATGTTTAGAACATCCCTCTCCCTGAATGGGAGAGTACACGTGAGGGTGCAGAAAGACGTTTTAATAAAAAGTCAAAGAAAGAAAACACCTTCAAAGAGAGAAAACGTCTTAGCATGAAGAAGAAACTAGAATGCAAGTCAGACCCTTTCCTTTTTATAACATCAGAAAGCTATATATATAAGCTTAGGTGTATGTTTGTTAGGTTTTTGTTTATTTACGGATTTTCTGATAATAAGGTAGAACATAAAAGAGAAATGAATAGCTAGAGTTAGGCACACTGGGAATGACTAAGGAGATACAGAAATGTAAGAGTTTACTATTTTTAAATTCTGTACTTGTTAAAATTGTCTTTCATGACATTGGGCAAAAAAATATATATACATGTATATATTCTCAGAACCTATTTACATTTTCCTTTTTAGTAGTTTAAAGGCATTTTTCATTTATACCTGGAGTGGAAATATTAGCAATTTCAAAAATCAGTGCCTAGTAAGAGAATGCTTTTTCTCACCATTACAGTGGATATATTACCAGAGAACTTAAATTATAATTTCCTACTTATAGAAATAAGTGTCGCACTTGTGGAAAGTCCTGTGCTCTCTCTTTCTCTGAAGAGGTGTGTCAGATTGACATTCTCTGTGTTGATTATGTTACCATAGTCAGGGCCAATCTCTCCAACTTTCAAAGATACCACAATTTATATAGTGGAATTTCTTACACAGTCATTGTTTCCAGGGCTAAGTTTTCAAACTAAATCTTTTCAGGAATAGCAAAATCCCCTTCAGTCCTAACACATGAAAGTCACATGTAATAACCCAGAATCCATTTAATAAATAGGAATCAACATAATGATAATAGCCATACTGAGGGAGTTCTTACTCTCTTCTTGGCATTTTGCAACCTATGAAATTATTACTGATGTACCATGTTACCGTTGTAGGCCAGAATAAGAAAAATGTATAACTTGTTCAAGATCTGACAGAACATGCGTAGAAGAACAATTTATTCCCTCATTTGCTGAAGAGATAAAATAATTATAGAGACTTTTCATAGCAGTTCAAAATGTGCTCTCTCTTCCCACCATGGGATGACACAGCGAGGAGGCAGGAAAAGAACTACAAGCCAGGAAAAGAGTTCTCACCAGCACTCAACCATGGTGGCAACCTGATCCCAGACTTCCAGGCTCCAGAGCTTTGAGAAATAAATGTCTGTTGTTTAAAAACAAACAAACAAAAATATAGAAAGTAGAAAGAATTTTTTTCTACATGACAAGTCATTCAAGAGGACATGATTAACTTAGTGTCATTGCTGTTGATATGTAATTAAAGATAAAAAAGCTATAGAAGAATGGGATGCCATTCCCTTGAGTTTTGCACTACATACTGTAAATAGGAGTCTCAGACAGTGCAATGGGCATAGCGGTAGAAGGTCATTTACGGTTCACCTTTGATATCTGGGTTAATGACTCTGACCATATCATTCATTTAATCCCTTAGGCTCTCTTTGCTCATTTATAAACAAAGGAATATTATATTTTCCAAGAACTTATATTGTAAAGAATAAATAAAATGATCACTCTGAAAGTCTCTTTCAACCTGTTAATCACTATACAGATATAAGGTGTCATTATGATATGGAAATAGCATATTCATTTTAAATTTTAATATATCTAGAGTCCATGTGAATGAAGTTTTCTCTCACAACTTTACCTTTCTAGTGTAGCACAGACTGCTTGTCTTTAGTTGCTTTTCTAAAAAGTGGCAGCCATAAAAATATAACTATAGTAATACAAATATTTTTTCTTTCTTTAAAAATGTTAGACATTTTCATTATAAAAATCTTAGGAAATCAAGGCAGCTAACAAAAATGAAAATAAAAGCCACCCCAAATCTTACCATTAATAGATAATGACTGTCAACATTTTTGTCTATATTCTTCCATTGTTTTCTATGCAGATATAATACTTTTTATTTTTATGTTCTTTTTAACACAAGATTGGAATCACTTGCTTCAAATGTTTGTAGCTTTTCTTCAGTTACAAAATATTATGATTATTTAATCCATAAAAATATTCTACAACATAAAAATGGTCGCACATATACAATTATATAAATAACTATACTTAGATAATTTCTACATTTTTCCAATTATTCATATTACAAACAATATTGCAGTAAACATCCTTTAAGGTAAATGTTTTCCTATTCTATGACTAATGTGTTAAGATAAAGTTTTAGAAGGAGAATCACTGGGTCAAAGTACAAAGACATGTTTAAGGTCTTTGATATTTATTGTTAATTTTTCCCTGAAAGATTAAAACAAATAATAACTTCAGCAATATCTTAATATGTCTATTTCCCTTTTATTACTGCCAACCCTGTAATCCTTAAAAAACATAGTCGCCAATTTAATAGGGGTAAAATTATTATATACACACACATACACACAAATATATATATGTGTATGTACATATACACAAATATATATAAAGTATATGAATATTTTATTAGTACAAATACTACTACTAGCATTGTTTTTCTACTACATTAAACTGACATAGTGGGGTTTTTTTTCCTCCAACAAAGTCCTTCTTTTTTTTTCAAATCACATTTTCTAAAATATTTTATTAACATTATAATACAAATCTTTTCCTACATTCATTCCAGTCTCATCCGTGTATCAAGTGACATGATATATATCGTATTGATAAGGTAATATATATTTCTGTTTCTTTACAAAAGGTTGTAAAGACAGAAAAATTAATTACTTTTAAAGGGTAGAATCCCAAATTCAGAATAGATATCAATATAACTATATAGGTGTGTGGTTATAGATGTATTTGTGTTCATGTATGTGGATATAGATATAAAAATTGGTACTACCCTGATGTATTCTTTTTTCTTTTAATCCTACTTGACTTTTAGAAACAGTTATTGCTATTGCTAGATATTTCTTTATTCAGCCTGATTTGCTTTAGTACCTGGTTTACCCTTATGTGTATATTAGTCATCTTTCAGTGCTGTTAATGGTACTGAAAGTGACTATTTACTTAATTGTCTGTGTATCTTGAAGGGATTGATGAAATTTGGCCTGGAAGAAATTTAGATCCAAGTTTAGCCAAATCAATAGGATGAAGTCCAGCTATGAACAGATCTAAAGAAGAACTCCCTCATGCGACTATTGAGAGGCAGACTTTAATAAAACCTACCCTCATTCTCCATATTCTGTTTGGAAAGTTATTAGAATCATAAATTTGAATCATAGAATTATGGCTTTATAAGATCATCTTAAGATCTCCTTTTCTAGGGAAAATAGGAGTTAAATTGACTTACTCACAATTCCTAAGCTATTCGTCTTTCCACTGAAGTTCTTTTCATTTTCTGCTGTCCTAAAAATGTCTTTTCTGATCTTGTTCATTTACTGAGTTTTCTAAGAGCATCTGACTTCTTGTCAGATGGATGTGGTTTCCTCAGAGAGGAATATCTGTTGTAGTGCTAGAGATGTGTCTTCTGTGTGAAAGTCCTTAAATAGGTCTTTCCTCAAATCATACTAAGTTTGTTTTAGTGTTAAATTTGGTAACAGGGAGTTGAATGGAACATTTCCTGTTATCCTGGAATTGTGGCTAAGGCTCAAAGCTTAGGATAAAGAAACATACATTTTAAAGCACATACCCTACATTCTAAAGAAAGTAACCAACAGTGGGGCCAGACATCTCCCATTGTTGTTTTGAGAGGTAGCAGAACTGGCACTACTGACATCAACCACCCCCTTCCTTTTAGTACTTAAGACAGAAACAAGGGAGCCACATGGATTTAGGGTGAGATGAAGGAACTGAGACCTGAACAAAGTGCCACATTATGTAAAGTACAACTTTTATGCTAGGGCTTCTTTTTCAAATTGAGAGTGAGTTCTGAGAGAAGTATTTGAAAAGATGAAAGAGCCTACAAAAAGACGAATGTATTATTTCTCTCCAACTCTTTGCTCCATGAGCTGCAAAACTATATGTTCATCACGGTGCTGTATTGGGAGCAAAGCAAATAACCTGGGAGAATCATCGGGGTCCTTGACACGTGTCCCTTGTAGTTTGGGTATATATGTGAACTCAAGACTGGTCCCAACACATATCTGTAAATTCCTGGAGAGAGAAGGCCCACTGAGCATCTAATGCCAGCGAGTAAAGAAGAAATCATTGTGAAATCAACCTGGGAATAAATGGGGGCAATGCACAACTTCTGTTTCTGATTGCACAAAAGAACAACTCAGTTAACATGGGTCCATGGGAGTAATCATGAAAGTTAGAGGACGGGGAAGAAGTTGCATTCTCAGGAAGGACAGAAAAGGCCAAGTGAGATAATCCCACCTAATTATATGGAGACCGAAGGCAGACATCACTGCTCCATGGAGTGTGCTAAGGTAAAGCTAAATCCTATTTCAAGAGAACCATGTATGCCGCTTTAGGACCACATCTACAAAATATAACAGAAGCAGATGGAGACAGAGCAAAGCACAGCAAGACCAAAGCAGACAAGATCAAGAGCAAGAATAGAAAATCAGTTATGTAGGATAACCCCAGCCTCCCCAATCCTTCCTTCTCATCCTAAACACCAGGAAGATAGATCCAGAAAAAGGAGAAAAGAAAAAGGAGAAATAGTAGACCCTGCTCCCTTCACTTTCCAAGTTTCTTACAAGCCCAGCCAGTAATGGGGCTGCTAAAACTTCTGAGGTTAACCAGATTGACTTTTTCATAAAAGTGGCCAGAAAGTTGGAAGGGAAAGAAGTTTAACATAGCTAAAGGTAATAATTAAAATATGTTTCCTATAAAAGTATGAAATGTTTTTATTTTGTTTTTATACCATTGTTTTCAGTGACTGGTAGAGTGTGTTTACCTCATAAAATTCTGTTGGGTTTAACTAAATGTGTAACTTCTTTAAAAAGGATATTTAGATTAAATTATTTGGGTCCTCCACCTAACAAGATAAAAATGAGAATCTGTAATCAAAACTAAGAGTAACTAGGAGAATCTTCACATAAAATGAGTAGATATGGTAGATACATCTCAGTAGATAAAACAGTAAATGTATAAAACTAACAGGATTAGTAGAGGTTGAGCATAAACAAATCATCGCTAAATAACAGTTCTCTTTACTGTGAAACTCAAACCTTTGAACTGCTTTGAATTTTAAACACTGTATAGATTCAAGAATGACTTCTTCTTGGAGAAGACTTCTTCTACTACTCTCATCTTCAGATCCTTATATCCTCCTGGAAGTCTCATAAGAAAAGGTGCCGAAGTCACCCACCTCCTCTCAGTCTGCTCCTGTACTACCTGCCTAAGTAAACAGCAGCAGCATTCACCCTGTTAATCAACCCAGAAAAGGAGATTCATCCTAAATCTTTTCGTCCCTCACTCCCACGTCCCAGCCAATCACCAAGTACTTCCTGCTTTACCTCCTAAACATTTTTCTCACCCACCACCCCCTCTCCACCTCTCCTGTGACTGCCTCAGTGCAAATGGTTGTTATCTCTTCTAATGAGTATGTCTCTGTCTCAGTTTGGGCTCCCTTAAGTCCATTCTCTACACATCACCCAGAGAGCTTATGGCACAACCCTGCTTAAGGGCTTCACTTAGTCTACCTCTCAAAGCTCAAAGGTCAAGCTCTTGAGAATGGCATCACTAGTAGGGTACCCCTCTCAATCCATTTCCTATTTTTTTTAATCTTGTATCTCACTCTCTGGAATTTAGCAATTTTTGGTTACTTGTATATAGCATGGTGCTATCTGGCTGCTTGCCTTTGCTCAAGCTCTTTCCTTCTAACCCCTGACTATATTTTCCTTAGCTTTCACAATTACCAAGGATAAACCTTCACTGACTCTCCATGTTGGAGTGAGTACCCCACTTCTGTACTGATAGTATCCCCACTGCATGCCTCTGTCTTAGTACGGTGAACATGTCTTACGTGTTTTCTTCCTAACTAGATTGTGAGAACCTCTATTGAAGGGCCATTAGTTGACATCTTTTTAATTCAAGTGCCTCATGCAAAAAGAGAAATAAATACAATGTTAAACTGAACTAAATATTAGAAAGCAAAAGTTAACAACAGGTAGCGGGTATAAGCCCTTTCAACATGGCAGACGTTGTGCTAAGAATTTTCTATGTGTTATCTCATTTAATCTCTACAGCATCCCTGAAAAGGGGGTGCTCTTATGACCCTCATAGCATGAATGGGGAATGTGGGGCCTATGGGTTTAAGTAATTGGCCGAAATTCACACAAGTGCTATGGCTAAAGCCAGAATTTCAAACAGAATCTGACTCTTGGGCTTAAGGACTCAACCAGCACGCTACTAGCTGATTTACAAAATAATTTTTTGTAAATAACTAAACTACAAATTCCTAAATAGAAATATCCTGTATCCAATGCAAAGACTATTTCAGGAAGTGAATCATTAGTCCGTGCTTTTCAAGGCCTTGTCTCTACTCGAGAAGAGTATACTTCATCCTACACCGCTTAGTCATGCTCAGTTTCATCAGGAATCAGGCTGCTCGCTTCCATTATTGCTTACTGAAATAGCATGCTTGAATGGTAAATTCCGACTTATAGAAAGAAATTAGCAGTGGAAAGGTAAATTGCTAGGATCGAACCCATGAATTAATTTGACCACTGCCTCAAGAGAATTCCAATTATAAATAGTAAGCAAATTGCCAAATGATACCCCATCTTAACTTCTGGGAGCAGTTATATATGAAAGAGCAGAAGCAAACACAGACCTGAAAACCCCTAGAGGGGATTTGTAGGTATAATAAACAACTAGTCTACAAACGTAGAAATTCAGCCATGTCAGTCAAGCCTTGGAAATCAATTCAATCAGGAGTACCTCTCATAATAGCACTTAATGTACAAAGTTACATAAGCAAATGCAGAACAGTCCTCACAAAACTTATTTCTAAGAACTTTTCAGGTTCTTTGTAATTGTATTTTAAAATCTTTTAAATGTTTTAGTAAGCATAAAAATCTAAAGTGAACTTAAAACGGTAAACAGATTTTTATCATCATATAAGATCGTTTGGGAAAAAACAGACTTTACATTAACAAAGCAACGCTTTCAGACACACTTAATATATTTCCTAAAAAAAAAAAAACAAATACAACCCAGGAATAACAATGAGAACTAAGCATAGGAGGGACGATGGAAACACTGATTATGCAATCAGTAAAATCAAAATTTGCCTAAAGCAGGTGATGCTCACATTTCCAAAGTAAACAAACTCCTCTAGAACCCATCTTCACTTACACCAAAACCTGACGAGCACACAGAACCTGCAGTCCTCTAAAAGATCCACTCACTACTGTGAGGCGTACAAAACAATGGATTTTTACATTCTAAAGGACTTGTCAATCTGGGAAATTATGTTGACATGAGGGGAAGGCTTCGGGTACACTACTAGGCAATCTAATCCAGATATCATGGAGCAAAAAGGCTTGCACACCAAATTAAAATATTTGAATCACACAGCTTTTTTAATCAACCTTAAACACACAGCAAGAAGCAAGGGAAGAAAGAGAGGGTAAGTTAACACTTTTAGGATTGGCAGCAAGAACTTCCTGAATCATCCTCCATGTTTCTTTGTACTGAACGCCTCATGGTGTTTGGTGGCCAAGCCCTTCTGTGGTAGTGTTAGAGGTGCAGTTACAAGGCAGCACAAATTCTGTGGCTTGAGCAACAGAAATTTTATTGTCTCACAGTTCTGGAGGCTAGAGGATCATGGCGGCAGGGTTGGTTCCTTTCAAGAACTATGAGGGAAAATGTCTTCCATGTCTCCGTCCCAGCCCCTAGTGATGTTCTGGCAATCTCTGGCATTCCTTGGCTTCTGCATCATCCTGATCTCTGCTTTCATCTTCACATGGTGCCTGCCCCATGTGTGTGTCTGTGTCCAAATTTCCCCTTTTTATAAGGACACCAGTCATACTAGATTAGAGAGCCACTCTAGTCCAGTATCCCTCATCTTAACTACTTACAACTGTAATGGTCCTGTTTCTAAATAAGGGCACATTCTTAGGTACTGGGGGTTAGAACTCTGACATAAGAAATTAGGGGAGTGTGATGGTTAATTTTACGTGTCAATTTGTCTAGGCCATAGGGTTCCTGGATAGCTGGTTAAACATTCTTTCTGAGTGTGTCTGTGAGGGTGTTTCCAGGAGAGATGAGCATTTGAATTGGTGAATTGAGTAAAGCAGATGTCTCTCCCCAATATAAGTGGCCACCAACCAACACACTAAGGGCCCAAATAGAATAAAAAGGTGGAAGATGGTTGAATTGTCTCTCTCTGCCAACTGCTTGAGCTGAGATATCGGTCTTTTCCTGCCCTTGGACCTGGACTACATCATCAGCTCTCCTGATTCCCAGGGCTTCAGACTGAGACTGGAACTTACACACCAGCTTTCCTGGGTCTCCAGTTTGCAGACAGCAAATCATGGGACTTCTCGGCCTCCATAATTGTCAAAGCCAATTCCTTATAATAGATGATAATAGATAGATAGATAGATAGATAGATAGATAGATAGATAGATAGATGATAGATAGATAGATAGATAGATAGATAGATAGATAGATAGATGATAGATAGATAGATAGATAGATAGATGGATGATAGATAGATCTCAAGACTGATACAGTTTCTCTGCAGAACTCTGACAAATACAGAGGATGAATGTCACAATTCAACCCATCACATCTTTCACCCTTCTTATCCTATACATGTTCTATTCATTTTATCTCTGTCAATACTTCTTACAAGATACTTGCTTCTGTAATCTTTCATCTATCTTCCTTATTTATTTACTTTATTGCAACAAACAAAATATAATATTCTTAAATAGTGCAATAAACATACATCATAAGGCCAAATGTTTTCATTTATAAAATAACACAAATACATTAGGAACTCACTGACCTACAGATTTTTAGCAGCTCTGCCAGATATATGAAAATCCTGCCACTGAATTGCAATTACCCAGAAAGTCTCTTTATATCCATTATTATAAAATGTCCTCTCATATCAAAGGTGACACTGCTCAGCTATACCCAGAGGCAGGAAGCTAAATGGCAGCAGGTTTCAAATCCATAAAATCATGTAAGCCTTGTGAGGCTCAAAAGAAGATTTGGTATCTATTTTATAAATGAGAAGAGGGAAGAGAGATTGAGAGAAGAAGGACAGCTTTTCAAGAGAAGTTTTTGATCAGTTCTTTCCAAATACTGAAGAATAACATGTTTCCTGTGGGTTTCCAGGCTTAGCAGTCTATTTTCTTTTTGTTAAACTTTGATCCTTATACCATAGGAACTGCAACACACAGTAACATCTGTGCAGTACTTAGAATTTAGTTCTTCTTAGTAAAGATAAAACATTACAAAAAATAATGACAGATCCACTATAACTCATAGCACTTTCTAATTCTTCAATATTTGGAGATCCATAGCCTACATGCAAAAATGACACACTAATTTTTCACTGCAAAGAGGTATAAATTATATATAAAGAGAAATGCCTAGATTATGATTTGTCCTAGAAAAACCCTTGAACAAGTGTAAAATTGTCTTTCCACTTTTCTATCTTCCTTTCTTTCCTCTGCCATGGAAATCTCCCTATATATCCAGGCCTATATGTGCTAAATTTGTAGAGACATTTATTAATAGCTAGCTTATTAACTGCTAAGCTTTTAAGTTAGTTCTCAGCATGTTTGCCTATGATAATCATCCATGGATGCTGTGTTCCAGCCCTGGAGATTCTGATTCAGCAAATCTGGGTCTGTATTTAGCTAAATTTTAAAAGACTTTTTCAAATGATCTTGATAATCAGCCAGACTGAGAACCTTTAGTTTAATCTCTTAGCAGTTGATATAATCATTTATAGTCATATACAGAAAAAAAAATTGCCCCTCCAGCCACAAGGCCCATACTGTTCTCCTGAGCTCTGTTTTCCAGAATATAGGTCTCCAAATTTTCTTGCTCATGCTCTATTGTTAAAACATTTCTGAGCATACACTGACTATATAATTTGTCTTATTTATGAATTACATATTTATAAGATTGTATTACTATATATTTAGTATTACAAAACACACTAAGGGGAAATTTAAGAGGATGAGTTAAAATGAATATACTTAGTAGTGAATGGATCATTTTGAGCACATTGAGAAGTGGGTACATTCCACTTTGGGGTTCTCTACACTAATGTGTAATGAAGAAGAATATAAGTCACCTTTTCTGCTATTCTCTAGTTTTTTAAATGATTCTACCTTATTTTTCAACAGACCTCTACAGTCTACAAAGCATTTTCATGTCCATAATCATATTTGAGTTTCAAATACTGCATGAGAATAGGCTTAGTTAATACTAATCATCTCTCATAGACAAGTTCACAAAGGCCCAGCCAGGACCTTTTCAAGATCACATAGCTAAAAATGGCAGGACTAAGGCAGAAATCCAGGTCTTTTGTTTCAAAATCGGGTGCTTCACAATCCAGGGCTGAGTCAGTAGGCCACAATGATTATGTTTGCTTTCTCTTCTACTGTAAGACAGAAAACAATAAAAGATTGCCTTTGTACTATTCTTACTTTAGAGATAAATAAAGCTGCCTGCTGTAATTACATGTTATTAGATGTGATAGGAATTGAATAAAATCTGAACCTGGGATGATTCTGTCCCCGGTGTGGGGGTAGGGGGTGCATTTGGCCATGTCTGGAGACTTGTTTGGTTGCAACCGGTGAGTAGAAGGAAAGTTGCTACTAATATCTAATGGTTAGAGTCCAGCAGTGCTGCTAAATATCCTACCATCTTACAATGCACAGAACAGCACCCACCACAAAAAAGTTATTTGGCTCAAAATCTCAATAGTACTAAGATTGAGAAACCCTGTTGCAGTACTGCTAAAAGCTTCAGTTCTGAATCATTGTAAGTGGTTGATGAAATCTACCCAGGCTCCTGAAGCATATGAATATACACACAAACTATTGCATCCTTTCAGGGTGTTACTAGCTTGCTGAAGCATATTCAGAGTCCACATGGAGAGAGCCCCCGATCTGCAGAGTGAAGCAAATAATAGGTCCCAAAGACTTGCGTTGAGTTGACTTTGTTATTTGCAACTCCTCAGAGACATGAATCACTGTAAGACATGTTCTGGGACTCCTGTTATTAAACCAGAAGGTAAGAAGTTCATAAACAGCCTATGGATCTGAATGTGTGAGTGATTTGGGGGATATTAAAGTCACTCATTACCTAATAAAGTAATGCTTGTACTTTAATTGAGAAGGAGGTTCATGTAATCTCACTCCACAAGACATTTTTAATTAAAAACTAAAAGGCCACTAATCTCAAAGTGGACTGGGTGGGTTATTTTATTTCTTCCTGTCCTTTCGAGAGAGATTAGAGGATTTGCTTCATAAAGTATATTGGGTAGTGATTAAGAAGACTCCTGGTGGGTGATAATATTTTGTCTCAGAAGAATAAGCACGAACACGCCATCAAAGACTTGTCACTTGACTTTCTGCATTTTGAAGCCGGGGAGGAAAATTATGAAGTAGGGAGCTTGTCTTCAGTCACCTTTACTGTCTCTTTTGTATCCTTTCTTTCCTTTTGGTCAAAATTCTGTCTTTTCAGTTCTCTCATGTTTCCCCTGTCAAAAATCTGTGAGTTGTATACTTAGAACATGAATTCAAGCAATGTGTACTTTTTTCTGTACACCTTGTTCAAGTTTAAAAAAAGACCATGGAATGAAAACTGTTTTTATTTTCCCACTGTTAAGTATTTTAAGCTTAAAAAGAGGGTGAAGAAGTATCTAGGAACTTGGGATACTTTCTTGGGCTACCTAAACTAACAGCATCCAATACTGGTCCTACCACAGACATACACTGATTTTAAAAAAGTTATAATGATGTAGCTTTCCATGTAGGCTAAACCTTACAGTTTCATCTATATAGAGTGATCACATTTTATCTTAGCTAAAATATAAGGCAGCTAAACAATTTTTTTTATTCATTAACACCTAGTAAATGACTTATGTACAGAATGTACATTTTTTGGGGAAAAAATTTGTCCTCTGTTTATCAGTAATAAAAAAATCTAACTTGATAACTCCTGTGCCACTTGGAGTTAACGGCATAACATTTTTCTGCTTACTTATTTAAATTCAACAAACGTGTGAAGGTTGATTTTCTGTAGGATGTTAAAATCTTACAATTTTTCAAATTCCAATTAAGTACACAAACATAAATCATTCAAAAATAAACACAAAGCATTTTTAAGATGCAGAATTTGATTCAAAATGTGAGCAAAAGTATTCAAATATTGCCTAAAGTACACTTACTCAAGTCTCTCATATGACAGAGAAATTGAGAAACGTATGTTAAATGTGCAAGCAGGCCAAGGAGGAAAAGAAGAAGCCCAAGGGTCTCCTAACACAGACAAGCGCCTGAGGTCCATAAAGCTTTTACGGGATTTCAAAACCAATTTCCTGCATTTGTGTTGGGCAACACTGTAATGAATCTAATATAATTCTTTTCCTTTCAAGGTACCTATTCCAACCACTATTATCAAAAAAAAAAAAAAAGGTTTTAAGAAAGATATTTTATAGTGCTGCAGTTTGCAAGACTAATCAATGTAACAGTTTGCAAGACTAATCAATGTAACCCAGTCCACAACTGGTTTCTCATTTCCACAATTCTTTCTTTGCCACACCATAGGTGAGGTTCACCCCAAATGATGATCTGACAAAATTTAAAAATATCATAGCCAAAAGAAATCATTATTCCTTTTTTCAATCCCAGACTTTTCACTATATGATGATTTATTCTTACCTAATTACTACCATATTTACTCAAATTACTCTTTTGATGTCAGGTAGCTCCACTCACACAACCTTCACTCTCTTTTATCTATGGTGGGCAATTATCCAAGGAATATTCACATAAAGAGGGCAACCTGCCCTAGGACAATCAAAAGCTATCCATGACATGAAACTGTAAATCTGCCTAGAGTCTTGGCCATTGGTTTTCCACCCTTACTTATCAATCGCCTTCAAATATTAGCCAAATAATAAACTCCATTGTGGGTCAGTTAGAGAGATCTCCTTGCTTTGTATCATACCACTGTTTATTAGTTCTTTCTTCATTTTGATGACATCTTCCCCCTCCACGCACCATAGTTCTTGTTTATATTCTGGATTGAGTGAGATAGAGAAGAAAGTGTAAAGGGTTTGAGTAAATCTGGACAGTTACTATAATTACCTAATATACAACAGAAGATATTAAATGTAAAACCATGCTTGAAATGGTTACATAATTTGTGGCTTTCAATAAAATATGAAAATGTGGGGTGTATTACTCAAAAAGAAAAAGTGCCAAAGGCACTGTAATATAACTTCTTTCTTGTGTTGCAGTTTCTCTCATACTATCATTGTATTTTCTATTTGTTTGCTAGGAGACTATAGACCCTCAAAGGTACACTGGGAACCCTGTACTACAGCTCATTGCCTGTGTGTACATGGACTACCAGCTGCAGGGGACCCTTTCTTACCAGGCATCAAACCAACATGCTATGCCCTGGCAGGGGCAGAGAAATGAATCCCCTTTTCCCATTAGCTCACCAACCAAACCGCAGCAGACAGATGACCCCCAAAGAATTGGAAACTCCACACCAAGTTGTACTCAATACCTCGGTAGGTAGGTGAGAGCTAGCACCATATTCCCAACCTCAGAAGTCATTGGCTCTGACCATGTCCACACCCACTTCCTCTTAAGTGTTCAATGCAAAGTCTACTAAATATAAGACTAACTCAGCAACACAGGGCTAGTTGTTCTGTAAGAGAAAATGAGATCAGGAGGAATAGCCTTCAGATTGCAGAACTCCCTACTTGAGTTTAGCTTCACTGTGTTTTTTCTTGACAGTCTAACTGACCTATGTACCAGTGGGGTCCATTCTAGGTGGTATTTGGAAGATCCTACAGAAAAGTGGAAAGAAAAAAAGTTCACTACAAAAGTGTCACAAAGATCACAGTGATGCATAATGCATTATTACCATAAAACATTAAAAGGTGATAAAATTTACCCAGTATGCATTTTTTTTAATGTTGAATTTAAATAATTCACAGGTTCACTTGCTATGTGTCTACTTTTGGATCTCCCAGAATTAGGTATGCTTCATCCTCTGAGATAGACCGTACATTGATATTTAATTGCTTTGCAATGGAAATTTCTGGACAACAGGAGAGAAAAAGAGTATGTGAAAGAAAGACACAAAGAGAAAGGGTTTCACCAGACAATTTCTTATATAATCCAATGTCCGAATTATATTTGGCTATAATGCTCTCTGCTTTAAATCTTCCAGGTGAGAGGCTTTATTCTTCCAAATATTCTGGTCCTCAGAACTAGAAAGGTGCCTCTCCAGGCTTGAGCAGACAATAATAATAATACGGTGTTTTTCAGGCTTATCGTGGAGGACACACAGGACTAATTCAGACTCCCCTTCAACCAAACAGATGGGTGTTGTGACCCTTTCACAACAAGCTTCTCATGGATTGGATTGGATTAAGGTAACACAAGAAGCAAAGCCCCTAGACCTCACTCTCATAAAGCCTTTTCTTTTACCTTATTAGGGAAACAAAGAGAAAGTTATTTCCCGAAATAGATCATGATGACATACATATAAAAAGTGCTTCAAACAGAGCATTTTCATATGGTCCTAATTCTCCTCAGTGTATAAATGAAGCTCGTCTTCCAGGCAAGAGCACATTGCTGGAGGTTGGTACCTTAAGAAACAACAGCCTCGGTTTATTATGAGCCCCCTGAACATTTAGAAAAGTGCATATTTTATGACAAATGTAAAGACGTTTTGAACCCGTGTTGGAATTTTCTTAAGTATCATTCAAAATATCCACTAAGGAAAGAAAATAGGCAATTTGACACACTATCAAAATGTATAAAAAATTATACATATCAGATTTTTACTGAGTATTCCCAGAATTTTTTACTGTAATTATTTAATGAGCTTTTCTGTGTTACAAAGTTCTAAAGAGACAACTACGTTTTCTGTTACGGCGTTCTAAAGAGATGTTAATATTAGTGGAACCAGATAAAGGATTTCATACACACATTTGATGAAAAATATTCTTTTTTTCCCTCTACTTCCCAGTTTGTGAGATAGTTCTTTATGTATCATCCAGTCAGTAAGCAAATGAGAATTGAAAAAGATGTAAATTTGATATACATTTTTATTTATATTAATTAAATTATCAATATAAAAATGTCCTTAGATATTAAAAATAGTTTGCTCTAGCTTGTATGTATTGAGGATATACAAGTAAACTTTTCCTCACTATTACACCTCCCAAAGGATCCGATATTTAACAAAAAATATGAACTTTGCAAAAATAATACATATTTTTAATGACAGTACATGTACAAATTCAAGTAGTACAGATAAAATCAGGTTTAAATATATAAATTTAATTAATTAAATTAATTAAACCTGAAAGCAAGTTTTCTAAATAAATAAACTATTTCACAATAATATTTAGGATTTCAGGAAAATGCATTGTGTATATATCTATTTGAGTTTTTGTCAAAATTTAGGGATAACATTTTTGAAATGCCATCTATTGAAAGAACAGATTTTGTATACAATGAAAATTACAACAGAGCATATCAATTAACTTCTCAGAACCCTTAACAGACATATATATTCATTATAAATAACTTTAAGGTGTAGCAGAAAATACAGCATTTCTGTGATGGTAATACTTTTCCTTATGAGAAATTCTCTCTATTAACAAATGCATTTTAGGGAATACAAAGTCAATGGCTTAATTCTTTAAATTTCTACCCTTCCTCCCTCCCTCTTCCATCTCTCTTTCTCTTCTCTCTTTTCTCTTCCCTCTCTTTCTCTTCTCTCTTTTCTCCTCTCCTCTCCTCTCCTCTCCTCTCCTCTCCTCTCCTCTCCTCTCCTCTCCTCTCCTCTCCTCTCCTCTCCTCTCCTCTCCTCTCCTCTCCTCTCTTTCTCTCTCTTTCTTTATTCAAAATAAAGGCAATACTTCATATACATGTCCTTCCTATTATAATTAATATTCAATAGAAGTACACTTCTTCTAAATAAAATAATATATAACAGGTGGACCTGTACCTATTTAACTCATGAGAGTTGCTTCCTTCCCTGACTTCATTCTGACAATTTACTTTCTACACACATCTTTTCAAATTGCTGTTGAAATTACTGTATCTCCAATCTCCAAGAATTCCCAATCAATAATTCAGCTTAACAATGTATCAGGAAGAGATATAATTTAGTTTAGTATAATATAGTATAATATACTACAGTATTTTTATGTTTCTGTAAATTTTAATATCCATGAGTATTCTCTGAAGCCAAAATCAAACCTTATCAATCAAAATCCAATCAATCTTAGACCTGGAAAATAAGATCTAACAATGGGTTATTATGAATGATAGATGCTATATTTATTGGACCACCATGACTTGCAGAGCTCTGGTTCAATAAAAAATAGAGAAATGAAAAGAAAAAAATACGCTTCTAATTCACTACAGAGCTAAATTTGAATTCTGAATGATAATGCCTAAAGAAGCATGCTGTATAAATAACATACTGGTGGAAAGGATGGAGAAAGAAAAACAGAAATAGGAGGTAACTTTAATTTTTAGGACTAGTAAATGGATTGTAACAGAACAATAAGAAGCAATAAGTGGGAGGAAATTATGATTTTAGTACCAACATGCTAATTTAGACAGAAAAGGGACTAACAAATAAAGTTTATTTGGAAGTGATTGAAAAAAGAAATTTGAAGATTAGATATTGTAACAGGGATGCTGATTTAGGCATACTGTAAGCATGAGAAGATAGCTGAAACCATGGAAGTCATTTCTTTCCCAAAGACTCATTGTGGAGGGAGGGGCAAATTAAAGCCCAAGTTAAAACAGGGTGACCCCAAGCTCCGTAGTGGAAGGAATGAAGGAGAGTCCAGAAAATTAAAGAAAAATAAATAGAGCAAAAGTTATCATCATTGGAGAGGGTTTAATCAATAGCTTGGAAACATTTTGAATAGAATTGATAGAGACCTGAGAAAAGATAAGTAACAGGTTTAGAGCTAAGCCTTCATCTTTCAATTGATTTTAACTCCTATTTTAGGAATACAATCTGGTTCAATTGAGCTAAATATGTGAAATAATAATGACAAAACCAAAAGCTTGAGATCAAATATAGAACACTACTGTCGATAATTTTCCTAGTACTGAATAGTCCATTGATGTTTACTCTTGGAGATATATTAAGCATCTATTTCAAATGGGAGTAAAAGCGGGGGAGTCATAAATAATATTTTGCAGTTTTAAAATTTGATAATGTTTGCAAACCTGAGTTTACATAGCAAAAAGATCTTTGATTTTGGACATTTGTTAGATTTCTTAGTCTAATAATTCTCAGATTATCTTTTTTGTTTGTTTGTTTGCTTATTCTTATGTTAACCACAGGAAAGGCTGAGAAAGATACAGATCCCTTCCACCCAAGGAAATAATGGGCTTTTTATCAATATTTTAGCTTTTTAGTTTTCAAATATAATTAATAATTCATCAGACCAATACTTTACTGCTCTTTTAGAAATTGCTCCAAGAGAACCTATCCCCTCTAACCCGCTATTTCAAGCACAATGATTCCTTTAAATTAATTTCCTTTTCAGGTCTCCATTTGTTCTCACTTCTCTCAGTTCTTGGCATTCACACCTACAATTAAATTCTGCACGCTGCTTGTAATTATCTTGCCCCTCTCAAGATTGCCCCAAGTCTGAATGGTTTCCCACAATTCAGATTTCAATAAGCATACTTGAGATTATAATTACAGTCTTGTATTTTTGTTCAGCAATTTAAAAAAAAATGTCTAAAAGCAATAAATCTTTTGCAAACAAAGGTTCTGGAACATACTCTGTATAAATGTCTATTTATCTTTTAAATTTTTTAGATCTCTTTTAAAATCGGATGTCTTTTCCCCAGTAAAATACAAGCACTCACAGATACACACTCTTTTCATATTAATTTAAGGGGTGTATTTACTCCCTTATTTAATCTAATGTCCATAAACTATTACAAAACTACTACTCTACATGTCTTCTCAGTTAGAAAGAAACAAACTGTTCTCTCCAGACCCCATATTATCAGAAGTTTCATAACAGTGCAAAGTGTCTTTTTAGACAAAACATATGCCCTGAGTAGCATCCTTCATTCTTTCTTATTTCTATTGTTTAACAACACCAAACTACAGGAGGTTTGCAGAATGTGCCATGCTTTTATTTTCCTCTGTGCCATTTCCTAATGCTTAACATGTCTTGTGCCCTCTACTCTTTCTTCATGAAAATGGCTTCCCCACTGCTCTTTTCCCAGTATCACTAATAATCTTCATTATTATGTATCTAATAGATGTTTTTTGGTCTTTATTTTACTTGACTCTGTAGTAGCATTCAATGTTTTCATCAATCACCTCAAATTTGAACACTCTCTTTTCTTGGCTTCTATAAACCGTCACTTTATATGTTTGTGTTTTTTTGTTGTTGTTGTTGCTGTTCCACTTCATTAGCTGCTTTTCTGTTTCTACACAATTTCTTTTTTTTTTTTCCATTTCAAAAATGCATGTAACATCTCCCATGGTTGTTCATATATCTGTTAATCTTATTATTTCATATTCTCTCCCTAGACAATCCATCCAAATCATATCTTCAGTTACAATCTTTGTACTGATGACTCCCATCTTATTTTATATCCAGTCCTGATCTTTCCTGAGCTGGATGGACATATATCAAAATTCCATTTGACGATCCTCTGGTTCTAATGCTAATCTTGTTCAATTTTTCCAGTTGAATAATTCAGTGAATTGTACTCAACAACCTAGCAGCCTAGGACTTATTCAGGGTACTCTGATTCCCAAGTCTGGTTTCTACAGAATGCAGAGCTTAAATCAAAGAGGTCAGTGCTACTGCTTTATGAGGGAGGAAAATCACACAGAGCTGCAATGAAAGACAAGGGAATGAGGCCGAAAGGATAGAGAACCAATATGAAGATATATACTAAGTGCCAGTAAGTGCTCCATCTCCTAGACAACTCCTTCTAGTAGACAAGTAAACTGCATTTTAAGACCATTTATCTAGAAGGAAAAAGGGAGGAGAACGTATTTACTAAATCCAGTTTTCCATGGGTCAAAGAAACCAAACCTCTGACCTAGCTGAGATTAATTTTGCAAGGATGGGAAACACAAATGTTGCTTTTTGGTCACTGGAAGGATGGCAAGAAGAGCCAATAGTATCTACTCTTTAGTTCCTGGACCTGAGTATTTTAGCTGTTGTGGACAGACTATTGCATATCACCTGTTGGTTTATTACATAATACCACTGAGTATCATTCCAGTCTAGCACTTTGAGCTTTTAACAGGCTACTCTGATGGCTGCCTTTGAATGGTGAGGTTTATGGCAAGACATTGGATCCTGGAGACACAGATTCATTGTCACATTTCTATTGCCATATGTGTCCCTAGTTCTGACACACTACTGTGTGAGCTAAAAATATCAATTCTTTAAATTTAACTGTGAGATTGAATATACAAATGAACAATGGAAGGCCATATAGAAAAACTCTGACTCACAATCTGAGGTAACCAGTCTAGTTAAATGAAACCACACCTCTGTAGCAATTACCTCAAAGTGGTTATGATTTTATCAATAACTGCCAGCTTCCCTAATGTTTACCCCTACTTCCACTTTAGGATGAACTAGAGAAAGCCAGACATGGCTACCCTAACTAATTACACAGAATGACCTCTTTTATAATATTAGCCTGCTTCCAAATTACCCACATCAAAAACCTCCAATCAGGGTATACTTGAGGCCTTTCCCTTTTATGTTATAAATCTTTAATACTCCCTTCTCTTCCTTTGCGTGTTCACTAAAGGTGAGCGGAGTTAACTGACGTCATTGCTGTAGCACGCTCTGAATAAATAGCCTTTGCTAATCATTGATCAGAGAGTGGTTTTAAGGAGCCTTCCCACAACAAATTATGTACATTTTTGCTAGCTTGACCAAAACCACTTCAAGGATAGAAGTCAGTTGTTTTTATCTGTAATCCTTAGTTTTGTGGTTAGTAAAAAATTTTACTTGTAATTAATATCAGTTGAGTGGTACGAGGGAAACAAAACACATAAAAAGAATAGCTATTCACATATCAGAGCAAAAACATGAGAGTGAACAGAAATGGAAGTCGGAGATGTAAGATAGCTTTATGATTATAAAAAATGCAGGTATTAAAGTTAATTCTCTAAAATAAACTGAAACTTATACTAGTGGAATAAACATAACTCCAAAGTAGAAAATAAGAAGATGAAAAGGAATTTTGAGAACACTGATGACAAAGGAAACATAGAGCTTATTTACCAATGGAAACTTGTAAGCACTTCCATATTTACTTCTCAGCTTACCTTAGAGACAGAAAGTAAAATTTTGTCAAAAGAATATGGATTTTGGCATCAGGTGAAATTGGTTTGAATCTTGACTCTGACACCACCATTTATAAAACCATTTTCATCTCTGTTAAGGAAATACTTGGCTGGTTGTTAAACATGGTTCTTTATTTAACTGGTGAAATAGATTAGTCATACATACTTCAATTAATAGACAAAGGGTATACCTCAACATCTTGCTTAATATTTTTAAAAAATACTGATAAGAAAAATATTTTCTCAGACCTTTAATATTCCTACCTAAGAAGTAGATGTTTACCTCATGAAGTTATTATAAAGATGAACATTTTATAATGAATGTAAAACACCTACAATCAACTTTACCTGGCATGGATTTAACACTGTTAGTTTCTACCTCTCCAAAGATACCATTTAGAGAGAGAATTTAACATACCTACCGAGGGTTATTTTTGAGGTAAGTTCTATAAACCCTAAGTGACTCTCAGTTAACACTATTGTAAACTCATTATCACCAAACTAAGTTCTTTTTTGCCATAAAGCATTTTAAAATAACATAGATGAGGGAGTAGTTGATTTTTAACTTCAGAAATTGGCCAAGGTTTCACAAAGCATTTTAACCGGATCTTGAAAAATGAGGATGATGTTACTAGATAAAACTTTTAAGAAAGAATATTTCTTTCAGAGGAAATAGAAATTGCTAAGGAACTGAGACTTGAAAATGCATAGCACAGTCTAAAAAATGGCTCTTAATTTTAGTAGGCTTAGATTATAGGATATATCCATTTCCTACGATGGAGGTAGGTATGAATGGTTTGGGGAAAAACCATTTAATTAGGGTGTAGAGCAGGAAGAGCAATGAAGACTTTAGGAGAGTTTTCTAAAGGCAATAAAGAGACTTTATGGGTTTCTGAACAAATTCACATAAGTCTTCACATGTTTTTGAAAGACAATCCCTGCAGTCCTATGTTAAACATATTAAAAAGAAAAGAATTGGGAATTTGGCATTCTTAGGGTGTAAAGAAACAAACTCAGTCTTAAATAACCACACAGTAAAAATGTTAATAATGGAGAAGTTTAAACAATAGTGTGTATAAACCCACTTTCAAGACTGGAACTACAGTTTTAATATGTGAGTTAATTTAATAAAACCACATATTGGTTTTGTTCCTTCATGTAGGTCTCAAAAGAATTTCTTGACATGTTATTCAACCAGAAATATATGGATCCAAATAATGACACCTGATGATTAATCTCATTCATTCCATAGATCCAGGTAACTTTCACAAGTTATTACTTTAGTGTCCAGGGAGGAATTAGTACTTAATGAATACCCAGGACAAGAGAGACTTTTTCCAGCACAGTGTCTATGGGAAATCATTCTGCCTCATTAATTGTCTTTCAAACACTCCTGCTTATCTTGGATTTCACACACCGATATAAAAATTATTTAAGATAAATCTTAAGATAAAGATAAATTTAAGATAAAATTTAAGATAAGCTTCAGTTTCTCCACCTGGATGAATGGCCATTGTTCTTAAGGTACTCAGGGATTTATTCTACTAACTGCTGCACAGGATGAATGGGTTCATGCTGCATCAGGCTTTGCCTGTTACTGTGCTCTTCTGTTATGGCAGTTGCCACAAACTATAAACAGAGCTTCATCTCAACTAAATCCTACAGAAGGTCTGGTCCTATGCTGGGCTTTGTTTTGGTAGCTCATTTTGCAAGATTAAAATCTTAAGGAAAAGAAACAGTGTCTCCTGAACCATTTGTTTTGCTTTGATTGTATCCCAATTCCAACTTTATGTTCTGCATCTTCAAAATAAAGAGACTCACAAATTTTTAAACATATTGAAAGAATGATCCTTGCTACCAAGAGAAGAGTGTTACCACTGTGTAACTGATGATGAGTCAGATGTAAAAGGAACTTAAATAGGAAGTCTTTTCAATTTGATTCAGGACTGAGTTTAGATATGGACAAGATTAGGATTTAATGCAGAGATGTATACCCTTAACAATCGTTTTCATGGTTTCTCTTTTCCCAGGCTATCATTTCATGCCAATATAGTGATTATTGTCAAGGATAACATAACCATTGTGATAGAATGAAGTATTATTAAAATAAACTATCAATCTCAGAATAGGAAAGTCTATTCATTGACAGAGACTGTGGGAGAATAGTTGCAGCTGGACCATTGTGTTGAGCTACATGAATTCAATAGGCTCTAACCCTGAAATGATTGATGTCCATTTTATGTTTTGTTTTTTAATGTCTTAAAGCTGTCTTTCTTTATTGTTTTTCATGTCTAAAATATCAAGAACCCAAAGGCACTGGCACCACCAATATATACAAATGTGATTATCAAAATGTATTTGAAGAACTCTTAGTAATATTTATGGTTTTTTCTCTGGAGTCACATACAAGTATCATAAAACCTATTAAGTGTCATGTCCAATAAACTGACTTAATGGATAAAACACAACATGTGGAATAAAAATCAAATTTTGTTCTTCACTTTTGTAGGAACACAATGGGTGTCTGGAGAGGGATTTGTAAAATTATATAGTGACCTAATATTCCCCACCTCTCCAATAATGATATAGATAACTACATTCACATGACTGCTAAGTCCCACAGTCAATGAGATATGAGTAAAAATATTTAGGGTACCTTATATTCCAGAGCACTAAAAATAAAATATTGTTCTTTGCCACACCAAGGAGAAGAACAATCTGTTTAAGAAAACAGTCCTTCTTATCTTTTAGAACTAGGTTTCAATCATTTACTCCTCCACCCCCCATAAATGAGCAGGGACATTCTTACCTAAGGGGGGAATACAATGAAATTTAATTTCATCAGAACTTTGCAAACCTGCATACAGATAGTATTTTTCATTCTGTTTTAATAATGACACTTAGTATTTCCATATTCTTTTTAAAACAAATTTTAATGAATACCAGGGGTTGCCAAAAAAATTCATACACATTTTAATAGATGCTATCGCTGCTCAAACATTAGTTCACCGTAATCAGAAGTGCCTGGACGTTGATAGTAACCACTTTGAGCACCTCTTGTAATTGCAGAAGTCAAACGTGACTTCTATTCATCTTCTGTTATCAGTATATATTGAGTATCACAGTTTTAATTTTTTTTTTCCTTTCTTAAAATGTATACACATTTTTTTGACAGTCCCTGTGTTAAAGTCTGATTTCTACAGTGTTCTACTTAATGGGTCAAAATGCTTCTAGCAGGAGAAAGACATGTTTGAGACCCACTGGGAAAGAACTGTGTTTTATTATAGTTTACTTTCACAATAAGTATAAACACATTTTATTTCAGTCTTCTCACCTGAATAGTAGTCATGAGAAGTCTCATGAAAACAGAACTTCCATAGTGTAAAAAAGACCAAAAAAAAATTGAGAAGTGCTCTGTATCCTACCCAACCTTTACTAGAATCTTCAGAAATCACAGTGACATAAAAAAAATTAAAAAAAAATAAAAATAAATTCTAAAATGTTCTAAATTCTGTGTTTCCTGGCTTACCCAACCATAAAATCTTTTTTGGGGGAACAGCTATTAACATTCTTCATAACAATCCTATAGAACCCATTTTGAGATTTGCTGGTATGACATTGTACCATTTACACAATACTCACATTCAACTTCACATTTGAGCCTCAAAAAATTCACTACATCTTGGTACAGCAGCCTTCAGAGGGGATTTTTCTGGCTTTAGTAATAAGGCTGGAGTGACTTGGGCTGCAACATGATACGTTAAGTTTATAGATGCTATGTGAAATAAAGACAACTAGCACTTACTGAGAACTTTACGTACTACGTAATCTCCTAGATATTTCAATTATTTCAAAATCCCAAATACACTTCATGATATGAGTATGTTCACCCGAAGAAGCTGAGCCTCTGAAAATGTAAGCAATTGGTTTATACTGAATAGACACAGAAGCAGTATGTAAACTTTAGTTTGTTTGCCTCCAACATCCAGACATTTTCCTCTTACATTACTAACCACTATCTCTATACCTGGCATAATGGAGTGACAACTCAGTTGCAGATAAGTTAGGGAATATGAGGATGAGGAGTTTTTTGAACTGGGTTTAACGAGGTATTCTGGGAAAGCACTTCCCTACTCCTGGTTTATGATTAGGAGGGCAGCTATTTAACGAAATAAACTAATTTGCCCCCTTTTACTCATAAAGAAATGACAGAAGCAGCATCAAACTTGTCTCCCCTTCTACAGTTCTGTGGCCTCACTCCAATGTCTCAAATCTGTTGCCACCACCCGAGATGTCCAGCTGCTTACAGCACTGCCCTCCAGGGCTCTACCTGTCACCCAATGCTCCCCCTCTCCATCGCAAAGTGATCTCAATCACCTTGCCCATTAAATAACCATTCCCTTGTTGGAGATCAGTGAGGGCTAAACAAATTCAATACCTTTTTTCTTAAGCATAGCTAATATTTACTTTTGTGGCCCTATGAAGATTGATAAGAGTGAAACACTCTCAAAATGAAGAAGAAAGAACAAAAAGTAGTATTCCTAATCAAACTTTTAAATTTTTTCTTTGATCCTCTATTACAATTTCTTTTTTTCCCTTCACAATTTTCTTTTAAAGTCCTGTTTCTCAAAGGGAAATTGCTGCCATGATTCTAATAGGTAAAATATGAGAACCATTAATAATCGTAAGTGACAATAAAATTAATAAAATTCTTAATCTTCAACTCTAATTTGAATAGATATTTCTTTACACAAATATGTATTGTACTTACTGCAGCACTTTTCCCATGTTGTTAAAGTATGGAAATTATAGTTTCTTAATTTTAATAGTTATTTATCATAGTGTTGTTAAGACATCTTCCAAAGAACCTCATTTATTCCTAAGAAAAACGTTATTTATGGAAATATCTGAATGAACAAAATAATGATACTTGTTATTCAAGGATACATTAGTTTGTTCTCTCAAAAAGATTAAATTACTAATCATAGGCCATCGTTTCTATTTAAGCAATTCTCAGCATAATGCTACACTACACACTACAGAGTTGAGATGCTAATGCACGTAGAAACCTGGCATGCATTAAAAAGGCAAGAACCATGTAGAGCCTTACTTTTGATTCAAAGCTGCATTGTAAATACTGCATTATATACTTCAAAATTTCTAAGAGACCGGATCCTAAATGTTCTCACAACAAAAATGCAATAATTACATGACATGATAGAGGTAGTGATCATAGTACAATATATACATGTAATCACATCAACACAATGTTACTTGTCAATTATATCTCAATTTTAAAAAAGGAAAGCTAATTTAAGCAATAGTGGTATCAAAAATCTCAAAAACTATCATGGAATTCTTCAAAATAAACTCAAAGTTTCTCTTTTTAAAGAAGCTATATTACATAAAAGATGATTTCAGGGTAATTTTCCAAATTTAAGAAAACAATGTTAGAATTGGTTTTTTGTTCATTTGTTTTTTTCAAGTTTGGATAATACTGAACTAAAGAGGTATCTATTTAATATCACATAAATGTATGAATGAATTTGCCTTTAATCTTCAGTGTTCACTTGATTTTCTACATTTGGGGTATATTAGTTATTCTAATTATTATACAGTTACTCAATTTAGTTTTATGTGAGGATTAGAATATATATATATGTAATTCTTTCCACAAAATATTTGAATTATTCTTTCCACAAACTTAGTTGTTATTTTTTCCACAAAATATTTGTATAATTCAGGGTTCATGAAGGTAGAGGGACCATAGGCCAGCCAGGTTATTTCATAACAAGAATTTGATATGGAAAATTAGACTAGAGTTGCTAGAAGACCTGAAAAGAAAACTTCAGTCAGATGAGGCAGCCCCAAGAACAGAAAATACGTAAAGCTACTAACACCCTTAGGGACAAGGGTAGGAATCAGTTTTACTGGCATCCAGGATGGGGAGCCATCAGCAGTCCTGCCAGACAACTGCTAGGAACAGTGAGAGAGAGCCTTTCTCAGTGGAGTGGAAACCCTGGAAGAGATGCATCCTTAAGAAGAGAAAGGAGAGAACAGCCTGGTCTTCACCGTCCTCGTGTCTTGTCGTCTCTCACTGAGCCAGCCAGAAACCAGTTAACAATGGAGCCTGGAAACCGTAATTTTCAAAGATCATTTCCTGAGACACAGGCAGGAATAAATCTGAGAACAACAGACTAAAGGACAATGTTAATCATATAAATGAGACATTTCTGTTTAGCCTAAAAGATAAACATACAGAGAATATTAGAAGGAGTGTAAGCATAAATGGATCTATTTTAACATTCTCCAATGATAAAGTGTCAATTATCTAATGTTTTGAACTTTCCTTCATTCAAGACAGCTCTTTGGGTACTGAGCCACAATAACATCCACGTAAAAATGAAATTAACTAAATGTCATATTTCAGAACCTGCTCCAGTATGAAGTGAAAAAAATTGAATTCTCCCTTTAAATCAAGAGAACTAAGTCAAATGAAATATAATAAAATAACTAAGTTATAAAGCACCATATATTTCTTACCAAGGACACAATACTAACATGTGTTTACATGAGTCACGCGTGTGCCTTGCTTATTTTAAAACTGTGTTTGTAGAGTCTTTGACATAGCATCCATTGGTGACAGAAAATTAGCTAGTTGTTTCTGCAAAATATGACTCCAAGAAAAATGTAAGACTAGATGTTGAAACATTTTTAGTAAGTTAAACACCCAGAAAATAAAACAATTTCTTCATCAAGGAAAAAAAAAGAAGTAGGAAAACTCCATAAAAAACATGAAAATTATTTTCATTGCAGTAATAAAACTGCAATCTCAGAGGTAACATTGGTTAATTTGAACTGTTAGTAATATGGTAGAAAGATAAGTCCTTGCATTACCCTAGGCCCAAAAAAAGGGGGTGGGGGAGGTCACAGGAAGAGAGGGGGTAGAAAGGAAGGAGGAAGTAAGGGGAGACAAAAGAAAGAAGAGAGAAGATCATTCTTAAGAAAAGGTGCAGCTACACCCTATTGTAATGGATTATCAATACTATTAGCATTGTGGGCAGGGACAAATCTCTATCCCCTGTATGCCACAACAGTTCCAACAAGGGCCAAGTAAGGACTAGAGAATCCCACCTCTAGAGGGGAAGGAGTAGTCAGTGAGGACCTGCCTTGGAAACACCTATAATGCCACCCCTAAAACTTGAATATTTTGTGCCCTCATTCTAATAAAATTCTAAGCCTCTTTGTTCTTTGGGGTGGTTGCTCTTTTTCTGGGCCTGCCCATTGTCACATGCCATTTTGAATGTATACTATTTCCTTTCTTTTAATAATTTCACGTTTTGCATGACTTGTTTGGTGCTTCCTTGAATTCTTTCTTGTGTTGATACCAAGAACTCGTTCTCTGATAACTCTGCGGGCTAAACTAGCATTAATATTAAAATGGAACATATGTTGGGGAGGCCTGTTAGCTCAGTTGGTTAGAGTGCGGTGCTTTTTAACAAGGTTGCGGGTTCAATCCCCACTGGGCCACTGTGAGCTGCACCCTCCACAACTAGATTAAAACAATTACTTGACTTGTTGCTGATGGGTCCTGGAAAAAACACGCATAAATAAATAAGAAGTTTAAAAAATAAAATAAAATAAAATAATAAAATTAAATTAAATGTAACATATCAAAGTATTCCCATGACTATAAGGCAAACTGAAGCATATTTTGAGACATTGTTATATTAGTATTTAAACTAAATTGTTTGGGTAAATAGTACATTACAGATAAACTCAAAGTGTAATCAAGATGTCCCAGACTACACCAACCTGTGACTCCAAAATAAAGTCAGATTTGTCATGGTTTTTGTTGTTGTTGTTGTTTTTGTGCCTTTTTTTTTTTTTTTTTTTTTTTTAATATCCAAATACAATAACTGTTGAGGTCTCATCACCCAAAGTTGCAGGAAATACATTTTTCTACTATGTTACTATGTTCCCTCCCCAAATATTTTTTGGAAATTCTTGAAAAATGAATTACATTAGTCCACTTGGAAGTTGTTTTTCACACTCAAGAAAACTTGGTCAAAATGAACACTTCTGTAGAGCTATGTATGGTTTTTCTCTCTTTGTGCTACAGTGAACATTAGTGATGGCAAAATAGAATCATTTATCCCCTCATAACTGGCTTCATCAGAATGTTTGCTGTTCTTTTCACATTGCTTCTCCATCATTAATTCCTTCAAAGGCCAGTTAAATCTGGGCAATACTTAAAGATTTACTGAAGGCTTAGGGACATGAATGCAAAAGAAGACAACTTTCAAAGTGCATAGTTGATAGCACTGCTCCCAGAGTCAGCTGAGCAAACCACTCCAAATAGTGTTCTTTCCAGGTAAACCCTTCCCTTTGGAGTGATCAGCCATGCTGTTCAAGAACTGGTATATGTCCCACCAATATCACCCCCACCCAGAGTATAAGCCCCAAACCAGATGGGACTTGCAAGTCAAGTCCGTGCTGAAGACAGTCTACATTGCTGTGCAAAGTAATGTGATTCCTTATTGCTCTGAACATACTGATTTCAAAGTGAGATTTAAGCTTTCTCTCTCTGCTTTTCAAATTTATTTTTTAAATTACAGTTGGCATACAATATTATATTAGTTTCAAGTGTACAACATAGTGATTAGACATTTACATACCCTATAAAGTGGTAAATCCCATTAGAATTTTTTCTCCCCTGTCCCCATAAAGACCAGTGTTCTTCTAAGTAATGGTAATAGTGGTAACATATTGCTGACATCTTTAATTCCACATTTCTCACCTATAGAGTTTTAGGAATATTAACCAGACTTAGACCACTCCTTCACACAGAAAATCACATTGTTAAGTTTTTCATGTACACTCTCTTTAGTCCTGCCCTAAGCTTTCTCTCTCTGTTTTTCAATTTTTTTTAAATTAAGCATCATTCCTTCCTATAGAGGCATTTCCACATAATCATGATATTCAACATTAATCTTAGAAGAATTAATTTTTATAATAATGTTAGGAAACAAAATGTTTCTTAGGAACAACACACACAAAAATATTAATCTCATGGAGTGATATAATTTAATACCCACGATATCTTCTTTTTGAAAGCAAATTTTGTTTTAATGGAATTCATTTTGTTGACCAAATATTTATCCTCTATCTTTATGTCTTCCTCCTTGCTTAGCCAAGCTCTGAGCATATGAAGGCCACTATTGTACTAGAGTCACTTGCCTAATTCCCATTTATCTGACCTCTACCTTAACCATTCTACTTAAATTGTCATTAACATCATCCAAAGACCGTCTAGTTTCCAAATCAAATGGATGATTTGCAGACTTCATTTTTCTCCAAGTTTTGGGGGAATTTGCTCTTTTCATATATGCTTTGAACCTCTATCTCCATCTGGGGTTTCTGTGACACCCTTCTGCTATCTCACTGATGTCAATTTACTTGATATAGGGTGCATCAGAGGGATGAAAACCTGGGCCTTTTCTCTCCTTTGTGACCAACTATCTTGTACCTGTTCATGCCTTTATCTTCAATCTTTATCTACTTACTAATAATTCTCAAATCTATAATTCTAACTCAAATCTCTAGAGAAACTTAGGATTTGTTTCCACGTTAATCATGCACAGGTCACTGAAATTTAGCTCTCCTGCTGTAACGACCATTGTATATTGCCTTCCTACCCCAGAATGCTACCTCCAAACCACTCTATTGACTAAATCAAACTGTTACCCTAGATTTTTCCCAAAAAGATACCAAATCTTGTAGATTGGACTTCTTGAATACATCATGTATACTTTCCTTTTTCTTCATCCAATGTTATTGTTTTTGCTAACATCAGTTTTGACAAGAATTTTACAATGACCTCTTAAATGACCTTTCTATATCTTTTCTTTTTTTTTTCTTTCAAATTATTCCCTATATTGCCTTCACAGAGAATTTTCTAATCCATGAGTCTTTCACCTCACTCACCTTTAATGGTACTCCATCTACCATCTATTGGATACATTTCAACTCCTTAGCTTAGATTCCCAGACCTCTCACATGTTGGTTTCTGCCTACCTTACTGGCATTATCTATTGATATCATTTCCCCTTTTAAAATTCCAAAATACACTAAACTACGTATAATTCATTAATCACCTTGTGCTAATATATTTGATGTGCTTTCAGTTGTATACCCTACCTAAAAGGGTGCCTTTTCCAAATATGCTTGCCTGGCAAACTTCATGGCTGTTCATTTGCAGTCAAAATGTTTACTTGATGCCTTTGTGCCTACCACAGTTGGACAGATGTGGGTATACATCATATGTTTATGCCAATTTATAGCTTATCCCATCATAGTGATTGTAAGATTATTTTTAATTGTTGGTTTACTTGTGTCTTCATTAAGGACCAATCCACCTAAGAGCAGAGATGGTAGCCTCTCCTGTTGATAGACCTTGCACCTAACATGGTGCTGGACATTTAGACATTCGATAAATATTTTTGAATAAATGAATAATGCATGAATGTCATATGGATGCTTAATATTTACACATATTTGATACTCAAATAAATTCTCATTACGTTTTCATTATGTACCAAATAATGATTCATTTATGCATTTGACTAATATTTATGAAATGATTACCATATACCAGGTAGTGCATGGGATACTGGGAATAGAGAATAAAGTGAAAATGGTAAATTGAACTTGGGCTATTGTGAAGCTTAGATTCCAGTGGAAAAGATAGACAATAAATAAGTAAACCAATAAATGAACAAGAGCATTTAGATACTGTGAAGACAGTGAAACAGATAAGAGAGTTCAAGGTGTGACTAATTTTATTGAGTTTTCTGAGAAGTTTTCTCAAGATATGACCCGTTAGTTGGATCTGATTAGACAGAGGAGCTAATTTTTTGAAGATATGAGGAAAAGTCTAATAGTTCAGACAATGCAAAGCCTTATGAGTCAGGAATAAAAACAGAAATGGGAAGCAAAGGAAGTAAAAATGTGGTAGAATAAATATGAAGTAAGAGACGTAGGCAGAAGAGAAATAATATAGGGCCTTGTAAAACATGTTAAGGAGTCTGGATTTGTTTTCCCTCTTTTTCCTAAGTATATGGGAAAGACATTGGAGGATTTTATGCAAGGGTGTGATATGGTTTGTTTCTCATTTTTTAAATTATTACTCTAGCTGTAGGGTATGGATTGTGGAGAAAAGAATGATCAGTTAAAAATATATTACATAAAGTGAAGTGAATAATGATGGTTTCTTGGGCTAAGGGGCAGCTTTGGAGATTGAGAGAACACAATTATTTTGGAGGCACAGCTGATTGTCCTTGTTGATGGATTGCATATGGAATGTGAGAGAATCAAGACAGTTTTTGCTTTTAAATTTTTTTTGTAATTTTATTATTTATTTATTTAATTTATTTGCTTATTATAGGCTTGGTTATCTGGGTAGAACAGAGAATCAAGCAGGAGCAGGTTTGAGAGTCATATCAAGAATACAGCTTTGCTTTATTTAGTTTGAGATGGCTTACTAGAATTCAAGTGAATGTGTTAAATAGTAGTTTGATACTGATGGAAGATTTAGAGCTAAAGGTAAACAGAGTTTACCTTTATAGAGTATAGTCAATAGAATATAAATGTTGTTTGAAGCCAGAGAATTATAAAAGACTTTTTAGAGAGAGCATAGTTAGAAAAGAATGTAGTGTTTAAGACTAAATCTAGGGTCTTAGAATCAGATGCTAAGCACAGGAAGAGTACCTAGTAAAGGAGACTGAGCTACAGTAGTTATTTGGTAGAAAGAAAACTGGGAGATTGTGGAGTTCTGAAAAGTAGAAGGAAAAAGAAAAAAAAACAAGAATAAAATGGTCAACTAATTTTTCCTGAAAGAGCAAATAATATGAAGAATGACAAAAAGTGATAGTTTTCTTTGACAAAGTGGATATCATAGATAACCTTGGGAAGAGTAGTTTCAACAAAGTGTATGGGGAGGAAACACAAATGGACTGGGTGAGGGAGATGCTGGAATCATCATTATGATCCTGCATATCTGGAGCTCTTTCTAAGGGACACTGCTTCACATCGTCTTTGCAAACAAGGAAGCTTAAGGCAACTCTGATGTGTAACCTCCAAACATGCTCTTCTCCTCCATGACCAGAGGTGATTAGGTAAAGCCTTTGAAGTAGTTTGGTCTACCTTATGTAAAGCCCAGTGATAAGAAGCAAGATCAATCAAGTTCTCTCTCTCTGGTCTGACTTTGAAGAGAAAGATGTCAACAGTCAATGGAAGTTGAAGATGTGGAGATACACAGAACAAGGCTTGAGACAGGAGCTTTGAAGGGTTCTGAAACAACTGAAGTCACAAATAAGTATACACTATGATTCATAAAAAAGCTATTCAAGACAGAGGATAAGACCTCTACTTCTTAGGTACAAGATCCATGGGAGAACAGAAATGAGATTAACCATAGCTAAAATCTACAACCTCCTGAAGGCTCATCGCTAAGATACCTCACATTCACAACTAACTTCATTTCCAGTTTTGGTACCTTGGTTCCTGCTCTCTCATGAGGTCTTATCCCTTGGCTCCTGTAAGGTCTAGCTTATCTTTGTTTACCACTGTAGCACTTACATGCTTATAATAAACTGTTAACACTGGAGATTCCTGAGCATGTTTCTGTTGTATGCAACCAACAGATTATCACTAATACAAGATACTATACACAAGGAATGCTTATCAGATGCTTAAAATAAACAAGCCAGATAATAACCACTGACAGGGCATTCGTAAAATTGGTAGATTCAGGAAGTGATGTAGAAAATAAAAAGAGGAACTATTAATGTACTTCTTAGAGTTGATGAATATGTGATGATTCATTGAGTTACTTGCATTGTACTCACTCACTTTACACTGGAAAATAATGAAGTGTGGAAAAATATTAAGTTGGTGCAAAAGTAATTGCAGTTTTTGCAATTATTTTTAGCCTTTTAAACCATAATTACTAATAGAAGGCAGGTCATTTGATTCTTTATAGCGGGAAGGGACAGGGATATATTTAATTTTTGCTACTGAGTTTTGCTGTTACTGATCATTGTAAGAAGTGATAAGTTTAATTTATCATCCAATTATGTGCGTGTGTGTGGAGTGAAGGAGAGTTTTTTCATCCAGGAAAATCTCATAATCTAAAACCTTTTTGAAAAATGAGATTGTAGTTGTTCACCTTATCTTTTCTTGTTTTAGTTTCCCAAACATTGGTGGCATTTTTGCCAACAGAATTTTTTCTTCATCTAAGTATACTTGATACAGGAATACAGAAAAGTTGCTGTTTCCTCTATCAAAAGAAAAAAGAAAGAAAAAGAAACTATGCACTTTGGTTGAAGATGAGAATGGTTCTTAATTAGACTTACAGAGAAGTCTCCTAACAAAACAATGAAGCTTTAGAAAGTTATATTCTAAACCCTGGTAACTTGCATGGTCAAAAAATAAAAAGATTATAACACAAAACATAACAAAGATATTTTGTAAGAGATTTTTCTCTAAAGTGCCGAAAGATTGTCAAATTAAGTCTCCCAAAGTTGTATTGTGGAAAATGTGACGATTAGGATCATGAAACAAGGTTTCTCGACCTTAAACATATCACAACTCTTCTCTTAAAAATGCTAAATATACTCTGGCAGGATGGGAAGGGGCTTTTCCACTACTCAGATAACGTGACCTTGAGCCCCTCCAGCTAAGCTCACCATTAAGGTTCCAAACAGCTGCAATGCAAAAATCAGAGATGCCTCTGTGCCTGTTTTTGTCACAATCTGTTCACTAAAGCATCAAAGAATTCCACAGGAAGTGTAAGTTTGCTTAGGGAAGATGGGGACTACCAATATTTGATATTTTCTTCCTGCTCTATAAATAACCCCCAGAGAAATTATGAAATTGCTTTTCATTTCAACTAACAGAATAACTTAGAGTGAATTGCTCCACACTAAAAGAGAATATGCAATGAATGACAGATTGCTCCATATTTACTAAATGTTTCTTGATTCTTTTGCATGTCTCTTCCTTTCAAAACTTCCACATTTCTGAAAATAGATAAGACTATTTTGCCTAAATACCATATGCCTTGGATATAAATAATAGAATAACAAACCTTAAAGTTAAAAGTGTTTTTTAAAGTAATTTACTTCAAGAACTTACTGATGCTTCAATCCCCATGAGCTGATTCAGTTGTTCAAATCCATATTTGAATGCGCTTAATGGAGAAACTATTTCTATTTTTTTAAACTTCTC
Organism: Rhinolophus sinicus; assembly: GCF_057876585.1. Lineage (NCBI taxonomy): Eukaryota > Metazoa > Chordata > Mammalia > Chiroptera > Rhinolophidae > Rhinolophus > Rhinolophus sinicus. The sequence continues at coordinate 25,289,292 of NC_142504.1, forward strand.
TCAAGAGACATCTGAATTTTTTTTGTAAGTCCTACTCAGACTAAAACAAAAATGTTAATACTACCATACTTTCACTGGTGATGTTCAAGTCCGCTAAGGCTAAGGCATCCACACGTCTAACATATGGGTCTGCGACGTTAAGGAAGGGCTCAGACTTGCACATATCTGGTTTTATTTTTACTTCCACAGTCATAAGAAAAGTATAATATCCTATGAGTAGGGTGACCATATATCTTGGTTTGCCCCAGACAGGAATAAAGGATGCCTTTCCCTTTTTAATCGAAGTAATTATTACTCATCCTTTCACTTTCAAAATGGTCGCATTTCAACAACACATTGTAAAAGCTCACCCTTACTATAAGGAGTGTTTATCCTCTTCCAGCTTGGTCTGAGCACTCTTTCCAGAGTTTCATCAACTTCTTAGCTATCTCTAATTACAGAGAAAATGGATAAGTAATTAAGTATAAAATAGTATTTGGAATGGATGAACGATCCAAAGACAATAGGGTGAAATACTCCATTTTACACAATATGTAATTTGCTTTTCCTCATTCTTTCTGATGTCCATACCCTTTCTCCTCAGTTACTCTCTTTTTGCTCCTCTTTTTGGATTGCCCCTACACACACACACACACACACACACACACACAAACACACTTGTGTGTGTATATATATATATATATATATATATATGAACAAGTGTGTATATATATATGTCAGCAAACATTTAGGTTGTTCTCATATCTTGGCTATTGTGAATAATGCTGCAATAAACATGAAAGTTCACATATCTCTTTGAGATCCTGATTTCATTTCCTTTGGATAAATACCCAGCAATGGGATGGCTGGATCTTATGGTAGTTCTATTTTTAATTTTTTTAGTAACATCCATGCAGTTTTCCATAGTGGCTGCACGAATTTTCCATCCCACCAACAGCACACCAGTGTTCTCTTTTCTCCATATCCTACCTGTCAACACTTGTTATCTTTTGTCTTTTTGATGATAGCCATTCTAACAAATGTGATGTGATATTTCATTGTAGTATGGGACAAGGGTGGGGGATACAGAGATGTTGGTCAAAGAGTCCACAATTTCAATTATGAAGGATGAATAAGTTCTGGAGATCTAACAAACAGCACGGTGACTGTAGGGAACAATACTGTGATGCATACTTTAAATTCAGGGAAAGGGTTGATCATAAACACGGAAGGAAGGAAGGAAAGAACGAAGGAAGGGAGGAGAAAATATTTAAAATAGGGGAAAGAAAGGAAATGAAATAAAAAAGTAACTATGTACAGTAATGGATGTATTAATTAGTTTGATTGTGGTCAGGCTTTGACAGTTTATATCAAAATACCAAGTTTTATACCTTAAATATACATAATTTATATTTGTCAATTATACCTCAAAAAAACTAGAAATAAAAAAGAGGAAGCCTAAAATATATAAATAACAGTGAGATCATACATAGAAAGAAAGCTTTACTTTCTGACATAGGCTGTGTTGATTGTATTTCACTCAGAGATCCGGCTGAAGTAACATAGTGTGAATTTTTGCCACTTATTTGCCTGCTATCTCTGCACAAGACCTTTGGGGTATAAACCTAGGACCTACACTTAAGGGTTCTGGTTATATTCTATATACCCTCTAATTGTTTGTACTCCATAGAGAACAGAACCTCAGCAGGGCCAGCTGCTTGAAATTTGTTTGCTTTGTTTGTTTTTTTCTTTTCAGAAACACCTTGACTTGCTTCCTGATATATATAACACTAAGAGGCTAAAAAATGTAGGCTTATATTTTATAAATAAATGCAAAGCTCAAAGAGTGGCATGTGTTTCCTTTTGTAGTATAAAAAAATACACATCAATTATAGAACTATTATCTTCAAGCATCTTCCTAAAACTATAACATAGTTATATATATATATATATATATATATATATATATATATACATATATAGGTATTACAGGTATATATATGTATATATATACACAGACATATCTGTATGTAACTACATTATATGTATGTATATATGAAACTGTATAATACATATAAAATATATGTTGTATTGTTTAATAACAAGTAAGGAAATTTTGGTTCAAATGCATTCAGTGAAAGAATATAATAGCTATCCAGTGTGGTGAATTAAATAACAGTGATATATTACCAGTATTATCTGATTAATTTGTATAATAACACAAAATATAAACTTAATATTACATTAAATACATGATAAACAAGAACTTGAAGAGTTTTATCTATTTTTTTAATGTCAGAGATATTCACATTCATTATGATTTCTATTCATACATGTTTCTCTCATTTCTTGAAAATCAATGCCTATTCAATTACATCTAAAATGTATCATTCAGCAGACTTGTGCTTCAACAATATGGCTGATTAGATACACTGTACAACATTCCAATGAAACAACTGACATAATATAAAATAGATATTTTTAAAATATCATTGTAAATGCATTGCTGAACTGGCACAAAAGTAAGAAAGACGTAAAGCTCCAAATTGAAGTACTATAGAGAATCTTCGGATGTAACCTAGTACCAAAGACTGCTTTCACCCTGATGATTTCTCCTAAACCCTGGAGGGGATGAGTTTTAATGACTGTGGAAGTCATGAATAATAGGAGATAAAGCCAAGGACCCGCAAAATGCTGGCAATCTGTGAATTTAGGAAAAGGATACATGGATGTTCAGGTTGTCATTATTTCAACTTTTCTATGTTCAAGTAAGAACATTTTTAAAATGAAAAGTTCATAAACCGGCAGGTTGGATATTAGGATAATGGTTGTCTTTGGGCAGAAATGAGGAAATAGGCACCAGCAGGCCTCTGATAATGTCTTGTTATTTAACCTAGGTGATTGGTGTGTTCATCTTTTGATAAATCATAGTCCAGTTTCTACATACACACTTCATTATAGGTAACTGACATTTCCATAAACATTTTTTTTTAAAGTAAAATACAAAAAAGAAAGAAAGGAAGGAAGGAAGGAAGGAAGGAAGGAAGGAAGGAAGGAAGGAAGGAAGGAAGGGAGGAAAGAAGGAAAGAAGGAAGGAAGGAAGAAAATGGACTTTAGTGAAATTCTCCCAAGATTCTGAAAGAAACAAATCTATTTCCTGGAGAAACCAATCTAGAAATCTGGCCTCAAAGATCTGTATAAATAAATTTTCAAGAAAAATGAGAAACTCATAGTTTGGAAATTTCACAAACACACAAGGAAATGAGGTACCATGAACAAAAAGCAACCAACACAAAGAGCAACTGAAACATACCCTCGTAAATTACAGATACTGAAATTATCAGATTCTAAAATAAAAATGATGTATATGTTTGAAGAAATAAAAGATAAGCTTGAAAATATAATCAGTTACGAGATTTAAAAAGAAATATATTTTAAATACATTAATAATATTATATATTACATTTATACACAGCATAAATGTAAAAATACAAATTTTAAAATATTTTTAAGCTGGAATGACATCATTACTAGAGAAAACTGGAGTTACTGAAATTACTGGAGTTCACATCAAAATGGTAGTAAAATATTATTTCTCGGTGGTTAGTTTGAAAGATGAGGGGAAAAAGATTTTCATCTATTTCTATATTACAAACAAAAAACATAATGAATGAGTTTAACTTCCTTTTGTGTGACTTTTAATTTCTTAAATATTAATTATTATTTAAAGCATTAAGATCTAGTCAAAATTATCAAATTTTATAAAGTCCAGAAGAAAACACCACTGGAATCGGTAATTAGGAGGTTGTTGACTCTCAAGATTGGTGTTTCAGTGAACACATGGAAGAAACCACATTGCAAAGTTTGAGAAAGACTATTCTGTCAGGAAGTGGAAGTATTGTGTATGGGTCACTCATGTATGCACGTTATCCATGAAAGGCTAACTTGGTGATTGATAAAGAAGATAAGACTAAGTGATCTTTTCATGTATTTGAAAATTAGGGAGGGAGCCTCTAAAGCAGAAATTTTTGAGGACTATGAACAGAAAATAAATGAAAGTAATAGAGGAGGAGAATATAAAAATATATGTGGAGAGAAATCTTGGAAATAAGGAGGAAGCTTTTTCTGAAATGGAAGGAAAGAAGATGAGCCAGAATGATAGAGCAACAAGTAGAAATGAAAGGAATTAAATAGGAGTAGTTTAAGGTTTGTAACCTCAATCATGTCAATAAATAAATAAGAATCATTCCCTGAGAAAGGTGAAATTAAGGCTTAATGGAGCCGTTTTTCTTGTTTTGTAGAGGATGATGACGATCTGACGATCTGGGACATTGACATAAATGAATACTGCCCTGTGAAGCTATTGATTGGAATCACTAGAAATGTTTTTTTTGTTGTTGTTTTTTTGTGTTTTTTTTAATGATCAGTTCCATAAAATCATTAGACTGAGCATCTACAACTTCTTTATTGACAAATCTGGTTTTCCTTACTACCAGGCAAAGAAACACATCAGCTGTTTTACAAAAGTAAATTAACGTGATAATGAATAAGATGGACAAATACTGTTTTCAGTTTCTTTTAAAGATACAATAAGTACTGCCATGGAGAATATGACTAGTGATTGTGTAAGTGTAGAGTAGAGAGTACAGTGAGAAAGAAGGAAAAGAAGAAAGACGGGATGAGAATAAGAGAGGAGAGAAGGCCAGAGAAAGAGGCATGGAGAGAAACAAGAGGAAAGGGAATAGAAGTGTGGGAAGTGCTGACCATATCAAAAATAAATATGATTGAGAAGACTCATATGAGAAGAAGAGGAAAGAAGGAGAAGGAACAACAGAGAAAAGAATGGAAGAAAACTTAACAGCAATATCTTAAACTGGAAGCCCAAATTGATAGTGAAACAAATAACAGATGAACAAAGTGAAAGGAAGCAAAAGCACATAGACAGGAAATGTGTTATTATTTATATAATGCTTATATTTCACATTTGTCACTATTCTAAATACTTAGCAAGTATTAATTCACTTAACTTTTACAAATATCTATGAGGTAGGTGCTATAATTGTCTGTATTTTACAGATAAAATACTCATGGCACAGAAGGTCTTGACTTTTCAAAATTACATACCCTTATATACAGAAAATTCAAATTCAGCTTTGTGTTATTAACAAATCATCTCATATTACAAGAAGCAAGTTGATGGAGGGAGAAAAAAAAGAAAAACATGAAGTTGCCAGATAGAGGAACCAGTTTCCCTCCATTTAAACTCCTGCACTTTATGCATCTGATAAACCTGTCCATGATTTTATGTTCTTCAGTTCTTCCCATTAAACGAATGGCAAGCTTTCAACTATAGACAGAAGACTAAATCCTGTCCAAAACCCAGACAAGAAAATTCCCTGGAAATGAAGAAGGAAACCAAGTTGGTTTCCTGGAGCTAATAACAAAAGTCTTTCTTGATTTTCAATGAGCCTCACTTTATTTGATTAGGCCTTGGACAGGTGTAATTAGAGATAGCTTTCATAACTGTTAAGGCCACTGCAAATTTTGATGGATAGTTTCCATAATATATTTATATATACTAAACAAACAACAGAAGAGTTCAACAGGTTTAATGTCTTATGAATAATAAGGGATGCATTATAATCTTAGATATTATTTCAGAAGAAACCGATGCACTATTGGAGCAATATCTATATTAATACAAACACAATAGTAATGAAATTAAGAAGTATATAAAATAGCTTTTTCTTTCCTCAGATGAAAGAATGATTTAGAAAAGACTGAGAACAGCCTGCAATAAAATTATCTGGACCAATCGCAGCAAGGCACATATTTGGAATGGAAATGAGATAAGACTGTTTGACCACATTCTCTGCTACTTTTGAGTACCACAAAATGGTACTGGAGATCATGGATATGAATCATGAAAGGGAGAAAGAGATACCCTTAGTAAGCAAACAAGCAAAAAATAAGGAAGAATAGAGAGTAACCCGAAGCAACAGCAAAGACGAGGAAAAAAACAGCTAATTGGGAGTTAAGCATAGTAAATTGGAGATTGCCTGTTACATTATTTTTGTATATAAATCAAGCATTTTTTCACACCAGAAAATGCCAGTTCCATTGTATTCTTTATAACATTGACATGTACTTATATTTATAGTCTGAGGGTTTTTCTTGTTTGTTTTTCAAAATAGGCAGAAATAATAGTATTTAGCTGGCAGTGTGACTTTCCAAATTACTAACATCAAAAGGATAAAAGACAGTTAAACACAGATATAGGGTACTAGATCTTGGGTAATGCGCTCAACACATGGTCATAGACTCAGTTTTGCCACACACCGAAACAGAGTAGCACTATTTCCTAATATTGGATTCTTGTCCTGAAATTAGAGTTGTATAAAAGAGCTACAGAAGAGTAACTTCTATAAAATCTTTTTTTTTCTTTTTCTTATTTATTTGTAGGGGCTCCTTAAAGTTTAAATATGAATGCTTTGCAAGGCATAAGCATTGTAGACATCTCCCATCAGTGGCTATGTTTAATTTGTTTTTGGTGAATTTTGTCATGCTGAACTTATAAATGCTAATACTGGCAATTTAAAAGCTTTTTTTAATTATTCGATTTTGTCAGTATCTTATTTTTAAATTTAATGTTTTATTTTTCACATTCTGATTTTTATTTATTTGTTTGTTTTTGCCAGTCATTTTTTTTTTTTCCTAACCTACACTAATTAGCTTCACATATACAGGTAAGATTTCATTATCACTTAAAGGAAAATCTCAGTGAAAAAAGGTAAACCACATGTTATTATAACTAACAAAATTGTTTCATGGTTTGAAGGATTCTTCATAAAAAAATCATGTTGCTGTTATTTTCTGTTATTTGTCCCTCATTTACTAAAATAATAATAATAATAATAATAATAATAATAATAATAATATTTACAACATTTTCTTTCCTATAACAAAATGGCACCTCACTCCTTTAGATCATTACTAGTCCTAGGACCTGAATCACATAGTCAATAAAATGTAAAGTGGGAGAACTAACTTTGTTATTGCTTGTTTTTGCCCAGAATAAGAGCCAGAAATTAACATGCTGAGCATCCTGGAATGGAGACTAGCCACAGAGAAGGTGATTATGGCATTTTAGCCATACAGTGTATAAAGACTGATGATATTTTCAATTAAAAATAGTACAATACATTGGAATAATCGTTACTGTTCAAAAGTTCCATTCCAGCCTATGTCCTAGTTGATCTCTAGGCCATAAAACTACAGTTTAGTCATCTGTTTTACTTTAGGATTGATTAAATTCATGTTTTATGGTTTTCTTTCCTCCAGAGGTTTTGAGAAAGTTTGTAAAATAACCATACACATTATTCTTAAAAATAAGACACTTTGAAAGTGGAAGGAGATGGAGGCATAAACCTGGATCATACTAAGTAAACTAAGACATGTGGTCAACATAAATATATATTTTAGGATTAAACTCTTCTTTCTGATTTTTAAGCTCTAAATGTTAACACAGATCACATTCCACACTGTTCTTCAAGTTCCTCTACAAAAGGAAGCATCAGTTCTGAATGACATATTTTCTAAAAGCCTTCAATGCAATATCAACCCATTAAATCAAAGTTGAAATAGATGTTTAAAACAAAACAAAACACGTGTTTGTCTAAATAAAAACATACATATAATTTCAGAAGAATAATTTTATGTGTTTATACCAGGATTAGTGGGAAGTTCAGAAAAAATTTTATTTAATTCTATGTACTTGTATTATTAATATTTTTCTCCCTTTCTCTAATGATTTTTAGTTTCTACTTTTTCCTTTAATTAATTAACTGAATTCTCTAAAAATCCTTTTTTTTTTTTTAAAGCTGCTACCTGTAATTTTGGAAAGAGAAAGGTGAAAAAATAGTCAATGAGTTAAAGCCCAAAAAGTTCAGCAACAAAATATTGTTATTCCAGATGTAACAATGTTATACTTATCAAGCATTTTAATAAATAAGATTTATCCCAAATTCCTTTTTGAATGTTATTTTAAAGTGCTCTTTTGGTCTGCTATCACTATGGTTACAAAAATAATAAAAACCACAATTTCAATTTGATGCTCATCTTCCCTTCTCATTATTGTGTCTCTCTCTTGGCACAGGACTTCCACTGATTACATAAGAAGCTTTATGCATGGGAGAAACATGTGACTATTAAAGAGAGGACAAACATTCTATTTAACCCATGTTCTTACAGTTTCTTTGCAAGATATTACCTTTCTAAAAAGTAATAGAAGCTCCTAAACAGGCCAAAAAAAAAAAAAAAAAGGTAAAGCAAAACATAACATAATTTGTAGAGATTTCACAGTCCCCTTTCTCTATTGGTCTCCAGAATAAGCTATTCAGATACTGTTACCATCCATTGAAATTTCTTTTATAAAACCTCAGACTAAAAACTACTTTTGAAATTCAAATAAGAATCAAGTCAATCAACAGAGGGCAATGTGTGTGTGTGTGTGTGTGTGTGTGTGTGTGTGTGTTTTGTGTGTGTGTGTGTGTGTGTGTGTGTGTATCTCCAGAGAGAAATGTATATATGTGGATCAATGTAAAACTATTTTCCTTCACCTAATCCAAAGACCTATGCATTGAATAAGTTGCCATCAGCCTGAGATATATGTTAAGGTGTTGATTATTTTTAATAACCAAATATCTTCTTTTAATAACTCATCAAGAACTCCTAAGCAAAAGCTATGAAACAGATGATGCCTGGATATGAAATTGGAAAAGTTAAAACAACTGTTTAGAAAGCTGATTTTAGGAACTTTGTGCTATGTTTCTCTTTAAATTATTTTACTGATAAGATATATCTATTTTTAGAACAATTGTTGTCAACTCAGGACAATGTTGTCTGGAGACATTTTAATTGTCATAATGTGGGGAGTGGGAGAAGTGTGCTATTTCTCCCATAGATGCTACCGGCATCTAGCCGATAGAGGCCAAGGATGCTGTTAAACACGCTACAATACAACCATAGCAGCCTCCCCACAGCAAAGAAGTATCTGGTTCATAATGCCAACAGTGTGGATGTTGAGAAACTCTGCTCTAGGTCAAGAACAGCAAAAGGTTTTAATCGTAAGAGTCCACTTAATCAGCCGTGGCTGCTAGAAGTGTTTTCTCTTCCTTTCTTCCTTCCTTTCTTCCCTCCCTCCCTCCCTCCCTCCTTCCTTCCTCCTTTTTCCTTTCTTTTTTTTTAATGAAAGATTTTGAGGCTATTTTCAATCATGAAGGAAATGACATTGGTACTTTAATGATGCCTGTCATGAATGAAGGATGAGGACAGGAGGTACATTTTCTATTGGCATCCTAGACCCCATATATCTTAGAGTTCTAATTATTTAACCTAGATGCACCAATGGCTAAGAATTTGATTCTTGTTATTTGCTAAGTAATTCCTCATGTTCTGGTTACCTTTCCTTCCCTATGTGTTTTGGTAAAGAAAAGTTAACTCCAGACTGGGGCAAAAAAAAAAAAAAGTGTGGAAGCCTTTTGAGTTTGGAGGTGCTTTGTCTCTGAGTCTGCAGGAGCAACTTATTTGCATTCCGAATTCCATTAGCCATCATTTACATTCACTCATACATACCTAAAAGTATACCACTCTTCACTGTACAATGTGACACAACAATGAAAACTACGTATTTGAAAATTTATCAGAAGATCACTAGGCCAAATGCTGTATTTTACATCTAGATCATTATTGGTTACTTAGATTTTCCATTTACAATAGAAAAACAAGGCAGAAATTAACACGGTGACATTTAGCAGGGTTTATGGAAAGAAACCGTGGAAGTTAAGGCATGGTTTCCTTACTAATCACAGAGTATAAAATATTCAAAACTATCCAAAATAACGTCTCGATCATGTCCAAAATCCAACAAATTTGGTTTCCTAAAGCAGCAAGCAATAGAACATGTATTGCAGAAAATGATACAGTACATATGAAGATGGGGTGGTAATTATCATCAGCTTTTATGTCTAATGGTGATAGGATGTTATTACAGCCGTCATATCTAGTAGCTGTCTTATAATCAAGTTTAAACATAGTTTTGAGGTAGCAGAGCCCAGCTCTGTGATTTAGTGACAAAAAAACAAAAAACAAACAAACAAAAAAACAAACGTATTTCCGGAAAAGTTCTAAACATACCGAAAGAGGAAAATAAAGTCACTTACACAGAGGTACAATTAACACTCAGTTCTCCCTCTTAGGTTTCTCTACCTGAGTTTAATACCTGGAGAAAGAAAGCAGACTATTTCTAGTATTACATGTATTATCATTTCTACGACTATCACTTCATTTTTCTCCTCAAATTTTCCAGTGGTTTCCTGTCTCTGAGTAAAACAGAAGTCCTTAGGACAGTCAATAACGTCCTAACGTAATCCAGTTACTCTTCACCAGCTCCCTGACTTCACCTCTTTCTTTCACTATTAATCGGTTAGCTCCACTGGCCTCCTTGAAATTCCTCTAAAATGGTTGAAATTCCTCTAAAACAAGGCTCTTGCCTCAGGGACTTGAATTTACTAGCAGATCTGATTGGAAAGTTCTTCCTAGATTTCTGCATAATTCACTCTCAGTTTTTACTGGCAATTATTCAAAGACTGTTGACTTGCCCATTTAGAAGTGTGACTCCCCACCACCACCACCCCAGTTTCATCAAACCCTCTCTTCTTTCCCTGCCTCACATTTCTCCAAAAGGGTGTATTCTCTTTCCTGTTGTGTTTCTTCCTATGTAGTCTGAATAAGTTGTACATTAATTTGAACCTTTTTTACTATTTTCACACCATTGCAATGTTGTACTTTAATACCATATTATCAGGATCTGAAATAGATCTAATCCCATTATTTAATTACAAATTATTGTGTGTGTTTTTTCCTCATATGCAGCATGCAACTTTGGTGAATTCCCCTAAAATGCAGAACTTTTTTGTTAGCTGAAATGAAGGATGCAATTCAACCATTCACAAATTCACAGGATGGCAAACATTAGTGACTTTGCTGTTATTCTTAGCTATTTTATTTCCACTATTTTAAGTTGTTTTTTAAATATTAAATGAAGAATATGAGACCACTTAATTGATACGTATATTTCCAGCTCCTTGCACTGTGCCTGGCATATACTGGATAATCAGTAAGTGTTGGTTACATTAAAAAGTGGATTGATTTAGTGATAGAATTACTTAGCAACTGGTCATTAGAATTATAATACATTTCTAAATCCTTCATTTAAAACAAGCACTCTTGTTCACTCTTTATGAGTTTCACTCATTTCAATAATATGTATAACTATACAGAAACAAGCCACTTTCAATGAATGACTGTCTGTTTTGAAAGGCATGCAGATAATTTTTTTCACTTTCTAGTTAAATTGTTCCTTAACAGTGAAATCAACAGGAAGCTACCTTTCACCTTAACCGTAATTGAAGGCCATGTTAGGAAACATCTTTACGATAGGTCTAAAGTCTATACATCTCTTAAAATGACACTTGTTCTCACTGGCAGGTCACATAAATATACCACAGATCATCTGAATGTAATAACTGATCTTTAAAACAAAACTATATGCCAAAATACAAAAAAGCCTTTCTCTAAGTTCTTAAAATTAAAAGATTCTGTGACAAATTTAACTTAATATTTCACATTTTAGTCTAAACTCTCTTGCAAGCTACATTAGTTTTCTAGGACTGCCATGGAAATTACCACAAACTGGATAGCTGAAAATAACAGAAATTTATTGTCTCATAGTTCTGCAGCCTAGAAGTTCAAAATCAAGATGTCAGCGTGGTCATGTTTCCTTTGAAGCTTGTAGGGGAAAATCTTTCCTGGCCTACCTTCTGATGATTTACTGCCAACACTTGGCATTCTTTGGCTTGCTGCTATGTTACTTCAGCCTCTGACTCTGATGTCACATGGCATTCTCCCCTGTGTGTTTTTGTGTCCTCTTCTTATGAAAACACCAGTCATATTGGATATAAAGGATCCACTCTACTCTAGTATAAACTCATCTTAACTACTTACATGCTTAGTAACCCTGCACTAAGGTCATATTCTAAAGTTTTGGGGATTAGGACTTCAATACATCCTTTTCGGGGACACAATTCAACCCATAGCATAAGCATTTTCCTAAGGAAGGAAAAAAACTATAATACTCTCATGTTCAGGATAAATCAAATGAGGTTGTATACTAGATATAATATGATGTAGTGGTTAAGAGCATAGGTCCCAGTAGGAGCATTTCACTGATTCTTTAAGGAGAAGCTATTTGCTAACAAAGGAAGAGAAAGATGTTCTAGACAGTTGTAAAATTCATGGAGAATCTGGGGAATGGTATTCTAAAGTCGATAAGGCAAAAAAAAAAAAAAAAAAAAGGTTTCAAAAATTAATGGAAACTTTTCCTTAAAGAAGAATTTAAAATAATAAATGTAAAAGGAATGAGAAAATGTTTTAAATAACACCACTGAACACCACAGAAATGGCTACTGAAGGCAAGATCCACTGATACATGTTTAGTGAGCAAAACTTTGAGAAGAGGGTTATTTGCACAGCCTCAAAGAACCTCCTTAAAATCATTTATTAATTACTGTGTAGTTTTAACATATCTCCAAATTTTTATATTCCTCCCTCCAGGAGGTGTAGCTTAATTTCCTTACCCTTAAGGATTAGCTGAGCTTAGTGACTCATTTCTAATAAATCTAGTGTGGAAAGGGAAAATATGATAAGTCAACAGAAGGGAAAACTGGCAGACACGACCTTATAACCAAGTGATCAAGGTTAATATCACCAGTAACAACTCATGTACCCCAGTATAATATAATGAGAAGGGCACTTCACCTCTATGATATTCCTTCCAAAATTCCATAACCCTAGTCTAATCATGAGAAAACATTGGATAAACCCAAATCATGAGACTGTCTACAAAACACCTGAGCAGTCATTTTTAAAAGTGCCAAATTCTTTCATAAAAAAGACTGAGGTACTATCATATATTGGAAGATAAAGAGCGATGGCAACAGAATCCCACAAGGTACCCTGAATTCATCTTGAAACAGGAAAAGGACATCAATGGGGGGATAAAAATCAGTTGAAATCCAAATAAAGTCTAAAGATTGTATAAATGTTAATTTCTTAACTCCATGGTTATATGCATGAGATATTAACTTTAGGGGAAGGAAGGTGTAACTTATACAGGAATGCTTCTTTGCAATCTTTGCAACTCTTCTGTAAATATAAAATTAGATAAAATTTAAAAAAGAGAAAAGAATGGACCAAGATTTCCTGCAAAAGTAAGTATGAGAAGTTAGGGAATCCATTTGCACCAAAAGTGGAAAACTAGAAAAACTATCAAAAAATAAAAAATAAAAAATACTCATTTCTGGCCTCTGGGGTTTGACCAAATGCAAAGCATGTATTGAGAAGTATTTACATAAGGAATGCTGATAGATCTCTGGGTAACAACAGTGGCCATTCTCCCTCCTCTTTTCAACCACTCCCATGTCCATCAGTTCAGTAGTTTCAATTGGGCAGCACTGGCTGGAAAATGCAGCAGTTTTGTTGGCGGAGGTAGGATCTGATTTTGAGCACAGGGTAAAACCAAATGCCCAGCAGTGTTGTCAGTGAAAACAGCAAATTTTGTTGGAAACAACTGAGAAATCCTGCAGCTCTGCTACCATGAGATCGCTGTCCTAGTTGGAGTAAGCAATTAATGGCCCATAAATTAGACAGGAAGACCCTGTAAATAAGACAACCATACAAGTAGCAGCTAAGCTCTGTCCATACCCATGACAGACTCAGATGTGATGCACATGCACGTGGAAACTCAAGAGCCTGGAAGAAAGAAAGAGCTGAGATAGACTTGAAAATTGCTTGAACTTTGAATGTGTTCCTTTACCTACACAACATTATTTTGTCAAAGGGCGGAAGTCTTACAGGTTCTGTGTTTGAGCACAACCTCCGCCCAAATCATCAATTCATAACTGATACACAGACAAAGGAAGGGTCCCTCGAAACTAGGATTAAAAAAAAAAAATACTATAAGAAAATCAGCAGCTACATACAATAAGCAAGATAGATTTCACAGTTTAAATACAGGCAGGATACAAAAACAAATACAAAAAAGCATTAGAAAAAAATAAATCAAAACCCAGAGTTACTACAATATATTAGAATGTCTGGTTTTCAACAGACTTGTTAAGTGAATATATATATATATATATATATATATATATATATATATATATATTTTAATATGTGGGAAAGGAAATCAAGCTAATAGAAACTGGTTGGATGTATGAAAGATGACTACAAATAGTTACAAAGCAGCTATTACAAATACGTTTTAAAAAATTAAAGAAAACTATGTTAAAATAATTGAAGGATAATATGACAATAATTCAAGACATAGGGAAACTCAATGGACAAATAGAAACCATAAACAATAATCCAACGTAAAATAGAAGATTAAAAAGTAGGACATCCAAAATAATTCACAAGTTTGCTCTACTGTAGATATGAGATGGAAAAAGAAATGGATCCCCTTTGTTTTATGACACATACGGTAGTTCCTTGAAAGCAGCTGCGCCAAGAACTTTGTCCCATACTGTGCTTAATTTTTAACCCTCACCCCATTTCAGGAGAACGTGAAAGAGAACATAACAGTAAAATAAGAACATACACACACACACACACACACACACACACACACACACACACAGACAACCACCATCAACTAACAAACAAATAAAAAACTCTCACTTAAATGTGGAATCTAAAGAAAAGAATAAGTGAATGAACTAATCAGAAACAGTTTTGGAGACATAGAGGAAAAACTGAGGGTTGCTAGTTGGGGGCAGGGATAAGGGGGAAGGTGAGGGGATTAGAAAATAGTCAATAACCACAAGATGGCCACGGGGTTTTGAAAATTAATTTGGGGAATGTAATCAATAATGTTGTAAAGATTTTGTAGGGTATCCGATGGACACTTGTCCCATTTGGGAGACCACCTCAGGGATGATGTAGATGCCTGATCACTGCACTGTACACCTGAAGCTGAAGCTGAACAATAATGAATGCCAACTACGATTATATATATATATATATATATATATATATGTGTATATATATATGTGTGTATATATATGTATATATGTGTGTGTATATATGTATATATATATGTGTGTGTGTATATATATGTATATATGTGTGTGTGTGTGTATGTATACATGTATGTATATACTTATAAGAAGCGGAGTACAGCATTAGGAATAGAGACAGTGGAAATGTAATGGCTGTGTGTGATGTCAGAGGGATAGCGGATGAGGGAGGGGGGATCACACAGTGTGAGGGATATAAATGATAAATGTCTAAGTATTACTTTGTCTTGTGCACCTGAAACTAATTAAAAACAAACAAACCTGTAGGATTCAAATAAGCTGAAAAGTGTGGATAATGAGAAAGAGTTTAAAGAAAGAAAGGCAGTGACAGAGATAGACAATGGTGGTTCACATTAATTACATAATTAATTTTTAAAATGTTTTATATAGTAAAATACTGAATATAAAAGCTTTTCATGACCACTTCATAAATACTTTTTTTTTAAATTAGGATAATTAAAGAATATCAAGGTGAGAATTTCAGGCCATGTAAGGCAGAAAAGTGACATAATAATAGATTTGCCTTTAGTAAATCTTCTCATAGTTTATTATTTTGAAAAATCTCAAGATAACACCTCAAATTCCTTTTAAAGGGCCAGAATTATCTTGATACTAAAGCCAGAAAAGGACACTACAAGAAAACTACCGATCAGCATCCCTGTTGAACAAAGATAAACATTTTCTCAATAAAACATTAGCAAATTGAATTTAGAAGCACATTTTAAAAAAATATTCATCATGACCAAGTGGGATTTATCCTTGAGATGCAAGGATGGATTAACACATGCAATAAACCCATACATACATAGTAAACTAATATTTGACAAGGGGGACAAGAATACTTAATGGAGAAAATACATTCTCTTCAATAAGTGGTACTGGAAAAATTGCGTATCCACATGTTAAAGAATAAAATTAGTCTTCTATTTTACGTTATTCACAAAAGTAACTCAAAATGAATTAAAGACTTAAATGTAAGACCAGAACGCCTTGAAGAAAACATAGTAAAAAAGCTCCTTGTCATGAGTCTTGGCAATAATTTTTGGATAAGACACCTAAAGAACAATCAAAAAAATAAAAAATAAACAAGGAGGATTATATCAAATTGAAAGCTTTTGTACAGCAAAAGAAACAACCAACAAAATGAAACAACTTACAGAACAGAAAAAAAATATTTGCAAACAATGTATCCAATAAGGGGTTAATATCCAAAATATAAAAGAACTCATACATCTCAACAGCAAAAATTCCCCAAAATAATCCAATTAAACGATGATCAAAGAACCTGAACAGACATTTTTCCAAAGATGTCCAAAGGGTCAACGGGTACATGAAAAGGTGTTCAACCTCACTAATCATTAGGGAAATGCAAATCAAAACCATAATGAAATGTCACCTCATACTGGTTAGAATGGCTAGTATGAACAATATAAAAGATGAATGCTGGCAGGAATGTGGAGAAAGAGAACCCTTGTACACTATTGGTAGGATTGTAAATTGGTGCAGCCACTGTCGAAAACATTATAAACGTTTCTCAAAAAATTGCAACGGGAACTACCATATGATGGAACAATTCCATTTCTGGGAATATGTTTAAAGGAAATTAAAACATTATGTTGAAACAAATATCTGCACCTTTATGTTCATAGCTACATTACTTGAAATTTTATATATGTATATATCTATATCTATATCTATATCTATATCTATATCTATGAGGTTGGTGCAAAAGTAATTGCGGTTTTGGCAATTATTTTTAACCTTTTAAGCTTCAATTACTTTTGTACCAACCTAACACATACGGTACAGGTACACAAACAAAAAAACTGCAAACTCAAAGAAAAAGATCAGATTTATTGTTGGTTACCAGAGGCAGGGATGTAGGAGCTGGGAGAATCTGATGGAGGTGGTCAAAAGGTACAAACTTCCAGTTATAAGATAAATAAGTAAGTACATGCGACTCTTGAGCAACATGTATTTGAAGTGCACGGGTTTATTTATCCATGGATTTTTTTTTTTTTTCAGTAAATGTACTGTTGGTCCTCTTATCCCTGGGATTTGCATCTGCAGAGTCAACCAACCGTGGATTGAAAATAGTATTTTCATAGTATGGATGCTGAGAGACAACTGTATGCATTGTTGTATGCCAATTTATGTAAGGGACTTGAACATCCATGGATTTTGGTATCCTTGGATTTTGGATCCTGAAACAAATCGGGGATGGCTAGTTAAGTTTTGGGGAAATCAAAAGTTATATACAGAAATGACTGTACGAGGGCAGGAGAGTCAGCACCCCTAAACTTCACATCGAATAGATAACTTGTTCTTTATGCAATTTAAGTGCTAAACAAACATGAGATATAAATTTTAACTTTATTGAAAAGGAAATGGGTTTTTGTTTCTAATTATGGTAAAACAAATAGAATTCACCATTCAATCATTCTTAAGTGTACCATTTAATGACATTAAGTACATTCACAATGTTTTGCAACCATCACCACCATCCATCTCCAGAAATTTTCCCAAAAAAGAAAGTTTGTGCTCATTAAACAACAACTTCACTTGTCTCCCTTATCCGAGACACTGGTAACTTCTATTCTACTTTTTGTATCTATAAATTTACCTATTCTTGGTGACCAATGTAACCGCAATAATATGGTATTTTCCCTTTTGTGTCTGGCTTATTTCACTTAGCAGGGTTTTCAAGTTTAATTCATTTTGCAGCATATATCAGAATTTCATTCTTTTTAAGGCTAAATAATATTCCATTGTGTATACATACCACACTTTGTTTGCTCATTCACCTGTAGATGAAGAGTTGAGTTGTTTCTACCTTTTGGCTAGCTTGAATAATGCTATGAACATTGATGTACACGTATCTATTTGAGACCCTGCTTTATATGGAACTGGTGAATCATACAATAATTCTGTATTTAACTTTTTGAGTTCATCTATTTTCTACGCTTGCTGTACTACTTTACAATCCCAATAGCAGTGCACAAGTGTTCTAATTTCTTTACATCCTCACTCCCCTTATTCTCCTTTTTTGTTTGTTTTTTAATACTAGTCATCTTAATGGATGTGTTAAACAAGAGACAACGTGCCCAAAATGGAGTTACTTACGCTAAGCCCATCAGCAAACTACAGCTTAATATCTAACCTAATTGCAGTTTTAGCCTCCACCTGGTCAGCCTGGAATTTCCTGGTCAGCTCTAGTGAGGTAATCTGCATGACAGACCCCTTATGTCCCCTTGCCTGAAATTGTCGAGTCCAGCACAACTAGAGTTGTGGGGAGGGAGAAGGGCAGCACAGAGCTAAGAAAAACAGTAGCCAAAATTATAATACACGCGGGGCCAAGGGGCTGCAGCTTCAAGGACTGGCTCCGAATCGGGTCAACGAGTAGTTTTTATTGGTAAACTTCTAAAGAGGTTAATCTTAAGATCTCTGTGTTAGTAGCCTGCTGGCTGTCTTTCCGAAAGTTCCCATTGTGTTCCAGCCTGAACTTTGCCTACACACACATGCACATCTCCAAGGAATCCATTGAAGGGGAGGGACCAATATAATTCCATTGGGCCTCAGTTTTGCTGAGGCACTCCCTTGTGAAATCCTGGGAAGAGCGCGGGGGTGGGGGGGGGGAACAAATGGTTTGGCAGCTGTAAGGCAACAGGAAATCATATACTTCTTTCCCTTATCTGCCTATAAAAGCCTTCTATTTTGTACAACTACTTAGAACTCCTTTTTATTTGCTATGTGGGATGCTGCCCAATTCCTGAAATGTTGAAGGAAGCCAATTGGATTTTAAAATTTACACAGTTGAATTTTTTTAAACAGGTGTGAAGTAATATCTCATTGTGATTTTGATTTGCATTTCTCTCATGACTAGGGATGTCAGACATCTTTTCATGTGCTTTTTGGATGTTTGCATATCTTAAGAGAAGTGTCTATTCAAATCCTTAACCCATTTTTGAATTAGGTTGTTTTTTGAGGCATTTATAATTTGCCCCAAATTGTCCAACATGTAAGTGGCAGAAATCGCATTCAAAATCCTCGGGGTGGGTTCCTAACCCCTTGCTGTCTACAGTTCCAAAAGGCCTCCTTGTAAGCCAATGCAGTTTAGCCAACAAACATTCTCCTTAATACTGTGGACTCAATCCATGAGGTAAAACACATCATAAATGTAACAGCTGCTGCTCCCACTCTGACTCCTTCTCAAACTCTGTTACATGGACAACACCTCTATAAAAGTGATAAGCACCCCTCCAGGTACCGAATCAATTTTATGATTTTTGTCAACAAATAAAAGCTGTTCAAAGGTTATTACTTAATTTAGGTAACGTTTGCTTGTCACATAAAATTCCCACTAGCCCAAACATCATTGCAGGTGACTTCTGTAAACACAAATGAGTACTAAACTCCTAAGTGCAGTGTGCAGAAAGTATGCTACTGAAAAGCAAGTAATAGAGAAAACCCTTCAATGAAGCAAATAATAATAAGCATAGGCTCAGGTTTTTTTTGTTTGTTTGTTTGTGTGGTTTTTTTCTTTGCTTCTATTAGGTTTTCTATATGGAAGAAAATATGTATGTGTAATGAGCATTATATCTAAGATAGCTGTTTGAAGCCAAGATTCTTTATTTCTTATCAAGGCGAGCAGCAGCTGATGTAATAGATATGTAAATGATTGATAGATTAGTTCGAAATCAGCTGTAGGGAACTGAGATTGACATCACCTTCTTACATGGAAATAAACATATTTTCTAGGGAGAGAAAGGCAGTTTGATTCTGGCTATGGAAATACTAGTTTAGAAGGAGACTTTGATTTCCGTGTCCAGGAAAAAAGAATTGTGGTGCATCACATAAAGACTTGATCAGCCCATAAAGGAGGAGTCTCATTTATAATTGCTGCCTGAGAGCCTGCAGACAACAGTAGCCCTCGGGGTGACTAAAGAAGGTGGCCTCAACTGCTCCTCAGCAGGTGGCAAAAAGACATCACTTCATCCATTTGCAAATTAATAATGTTGGAGAAGTGCTCCACTTACCGCACAGTCTGACTTTTTTACCCAGTTCCCAGGAAAACAGTGACTATTATTGGAGTAACAAAGAAGAAGTTCACTAAAAGGGTAATTACAAACAGCCACAAGGCAAAGCAGTACAATAAAAATAAAGCTATAAAATAAAATATTGCTTGCTAATTCCAAGTGTCTTTCTTAACAGTCTGGGCTATTTTTAGCCTATGTTTTTGTTTTTTAACTGTAGTTGTGTCTTTTAAGAATTAAACTGGAGTACATTCATTGGGGAAACTGGCATAAAGAAGCAGCCAGGCCTTTATTGTCTAGAGACTGCTGAAAGAGTTCAAGTCAAGCATGAAGATGGCCAGGAGACAATGTATCCTTAAGGAGAGGGTCACACAGCTAAGGGAGGCCAAATCTGAAAAACCTTCCAGCAATGTGTGCCTCAAAGCTCCCTTACAATTGTTCTATCCTGAGACCAGGGAAACTGGTCTTTATCATGCAAAATCCTTCCTAGCCTCTCTAGAATGATGCATGCCTTTCTTTTCATACCATTCCCTCCCAACATTGTCCCTTTGGCAAGGCAGTTCCAAATATGTGGATAAATGAAAGGTCTCTGAGCCTCCTCATCAGCAGACATCTGTATTTGCAGAAAGCATCCCTCAGCTCCAGCCCCTTTCTGGTATACAATTAAAATCTGATGATCAAAGATAACAACATATGACTATAAGTTAGTAGACACTGATTTTCCACCAATTATTCGAAGTCATCAATGCCAAAACAGTGTTTTCACCCCCCATATTGCCCTCGGCATACGTGAGAGTAAGTATGTAAAGTCCCTGGCAAAGTTCTTGGCAGCTGAATTTCTACCATCATCCCAAATATGGGAACTGTTCTCGAAACCATGAGTCATTCACAAAAATTAACCTCATCACTTTAATTAAACCCAGTTTTGATCAACCACTTTCTTCATCAAGCTTGGTTCCAAATGCCTCTCTTCTCACGTTGAATTCTTTTTCAAAAGTATGAAGCTCTTCAATTATTGACTCATTGTGGATATATTTGTAAATGCTACTGGCAAAGTCCATAAGAATAGCTCAAAAATAATTGCCAACAAAGGCAATCTCTTTTGGTCAGTAAATATCTATAAGGAGTGATCAAAAGATAGGAGTGAATGTTTAATTTTAAAAAAATATTACAGTAAAAGACACATTGCCATTAATCCCCCTCAGAATTCTCCTCCTCGCTTCCAACACACTTATTCCATCGTTCTTGCCACTTTCTAAAGAAGTTTTGGAAGTCCTCATTCATGAGTGTCTTTACTCCATCCTCCATCATGACAATGCTCATTGTCACATATTGCTTCTGGTAATTTCTGTCAAATAAAAACATTATGGTGTGCCCTCATCCACTTTATTCCCTGGATCTGGCACCATGTGACTTCCGGCTGTTCCCCAAAGTCAAAATGACCATTAAAGGTAAACGTTTTCAATTGAGTCAGGACATTGAGGCAGCCATGACAGCACAACTAAAGACACTTTGATAAATTATTTGACTCAACTTTCCCATCTTAATATGACCCTAATATCACCTCCTCTTAATGTTATTGTGAAGAGTAAATTGAATTTATATAAATTGCCAGACCTATATTTTTCAATTGGAATTACTAGTCCTCTATGCTGTGCTGGCTGGGGGTGGGGGAGTGTTGGGAGACAGTGTCTGTCTCTTTTCCAGTAAAAAAATTGGGCTGGCAATTACAGTCCAACGAAAATACAATTTCCTTCCTGTAATCCTGTTTGTACTGTGTTTTTCATATGCCTTTGTAGTCTACAGTATTTCCCATGAGATTAATTTAATAGACTTTTAAGCAGCTCTTCCATATCAATAACAAAAACATTAAACACAACCAGATGTAATAGTATCTCTCCCAAGATGTCCCAGCAGTCATAGCAAACAACTCTCTTGTTCCATTTCCAGTTTCCTAACCCAGGATAACATTTGATAAGATCCCACTTGTAGGGATCAAAACGCAAAGGTCATTCGGTGAATTTAAATGTTAAAAAGGAAAGAGTTATTCGAAGAAATCCTAAGACTGGCCTTAGGAGATTCTGATTTAGAACACATCTCAGGTTGTAACTGTTTCACAAAGCCTTCAAGAAGCCATGCTTAACATTAGATAGTATTTGAGAACCACCAATGGTCTTATCGTATAACAGTCTAAACAGGCAATAATGTTAGAAGAACTTAAAGCTGAATTCTCATTAGTTATACAATATATTTCAGCTTCACAATGGATTTCCTCCCATTATTTATAATTATTTATAATTATTAGGTGTATAATAATATCTCCAATATACAGCCATATCTCAGTGCTAAACTCATTACAGAAATATATATTAATGATAATAATGCTGTGTTAAATATCATTTGATACCCAAGACCTAAAATTATTATTTATAATTAATATCACATAATTAATATATTAAAACATTTTCCTTTATAGAATTTAGTTAGACATTAGTTGAATTATATTTTTGGTTTAGGACATAAAGAAAGAAAAAGAAGCTTAGTTTGTTCCTTAACATTCTTAAAAAATTCCAGGAAACGTAAACAAGTAAAGAGCAGAAAACATCCAAATCATAACTTACATTGGCTCAGCTTCACGGGGGTGGTATTTCCACATTATTTTTTATTTTCAGGTTGTGCCACAATGTCCCTTATGCTAAATTTAGAACAATGGTCAATTTTGAAATCAAAATAAAGAATTCTTAGTATTAATAAAGATGTAGACACTATAATAACATGTTAGCTAAATTTAAAATATCTATATAATTTTATTTCATAAATTTTGATTTAGCATATCTCTTATATGAATTCTTCTCAAAATGCTTCTAAGAATTTCAGTTTATTCCTATTCCAATTTATTAGATCGCAATGTGAATATTCATTAGGCCCAAATGTACTATGTCAATAGAGAATCCACTGGGGAGATTATTAATACAAGGGACAGTATTTTCAATTTTTTTTTTCTGGTACAAGTGTGAGGGTATATAATTTTGGATATCCATGAGAAGATAAACTCTTGACAATAGCTTTGTTTAGAAAGGATATAAGAGATAAGCACTAGAAGTAGTACAAAGAAATACATTTTAGTAACTGTGGTATTTGAGTAATAATTAAAATGAATATTGACCTTATATCTCACAGAACTAGATTTGGGGACAACTACAATTAAGTCCACAGTTATATTTTGGAAGGTAGCAAATGACCAAAGTCATTTGTACATAATATTCTATGAATCAAAACAGACCAAAAATAAAATTTATACTTGCGTCTCTCGAATGAAAAGCAAGAGAAAATAATGATTCTTCATTAGAGTTTTGGAGAAGCTCATAAAGAAATTATCTATTTGTTTCTGCCAGCATTACATTATTGGGGATATGAAGTCCATACACCTATATGAAAGTTCAATGTTTATCCTATATTCTTATTTTTCTTTATGTCGGTGTTATATCAAGTTATGTTATAAGCTAATTGATAAGGGGAAACCATGTTCTTTAACCTGATGTAAACAAAAGTAGTACACAGCATTTCAAATATGTTATCTCTGAAATAGATGTATTTTCAATATATTTAGTTCCATTTAAAGGCAGAACCAGCAAAGGTCAAAATATGACAGTTTCAAAGTATTTCCCCCAAAAAACTCTCATTGAATTTACAATATTAGGCAAATGCCTACATGAATTTGATGACGAGAGTCATGGGAGTGGGTGGTTGGGTGTGGGTAAGCAAAAATCCATATACTTTGAGTACACTCTACTTATTTGATGCACTTTTTTTCAATAAACAGGAAATCTATCATTTTCCAGGACAGATCAAAAGTTAGGCCACAAAACAATCTTAAATAAGAGGACTAAAATCATATCAAGTAGGTTTTTCTGAAAACAATGGCATAAAACTAGACGTTAACTACACGAAGAAAACAGGAAAATTCACAAATATGTGAAGATTACACAGCATATGATTGAACAACCCATGGGTCAAAGAAATAGCGCATGACTTAATTCTATTCACATTGAACCACACAGACAAAGATGAATGTACAGTTCTTCACTACAATTAATGTTTTCAGGGTCGATTACAGAAAAAGAAACTTAACTCTTAATACCATGGCCTATTGCGTATTTTTCTCATATACAGCCCTATTTATGAGCTAAATTGATTAGAGAGATATATAGTAATGATGATAATACTATGTTGAGTGTCATCTGATACCCAAGACCTAATATTGCTATCAATGTTCTTTATATTGATGACCGTAATGTTGAAGCCTTAATCTCTGATTTGTTGTTGTGTTTAAATAAGAATGTAACCTACAATTCCTGTCAATATTGACCATCCATAACAATTTTCAGTTGCAGTAAAAGTTAATATGACCATAAATATCCTCATTAAAATAATAATCACCAATGACTAATAGACATGATCTATTTTATCAAAATATGAATAACTATTGGAAAATATTTTATGGAACTTTCACCTTATCTATGGACAATAACCCAATCCAGTTGGGTTTTTGTTCTCAGTCTAGTGTGTTAAATGACCACTTTCAGAGGTTAACTGAATGCACTTTGTGATATTGTGACTGTCTCACATTGAGATTTCAATCATATTCATAAACGAGGATATGCACATAGATGAGAAAATACAATGATTGCTTTGGTTCATTTCCCAAAACCATCTTGGCAAAGAGAGTTTCACACCCCAAAGCTCCACATCTGCAATTGCAAAATAATTAATTTGTTGCCAAGCCATTGTGCATATTCCAGGACACCAGCCAAGATCTAATACTGGCATCATTAAGTGAAAAATATTGTAATGTTAAATACTATATTTCCCTGCTTCGTTTTGCCAATCAGTGATGTCAGTAGTATCCTGTTCTTTAGGAAACTTAATTAAATTCTTTCATTCAGATAATCAACATTTGTGTTTCCAACCACTCTTTAAATAGAGT
The DNA here is from genome assembly GCF_057876585.1 of Rhinolophus sinicus. Taxonomy (NCBI): domain Eukaryota; kingdom Metazoa; phylum Chordata; class Mammalia; order Chiroptera; family Rhinolophidae; genus Rhinolophus; species Rhinolophus sinicus. The sequence goes on from NC_142504.1 coordinate 25,314,485, forward strand.
CATTCTTTGTATGGCAGCTGTGAGAACTTTTTACCCCATCTCCTCACAGAAACAAATGGAGAAAAAAAAGTTCATTTAACACTCAGATAATGAAATCCTGTTTGGGATACCATTCACTAGCATGTTGCAGTTTTAACAGTAAAGCTTAATCCTGAGATTTATTCAAAGCTAAGTGGGAATCTGAGTCAATGAAGTTTGGTAAAAATATATTAATTGCCTCGACTGATTACATCTAAATGCTATTCTCTCTTCCAAGCCATATCAGAGAACATATATATTGTGAATGATTTTGCTTTAAAACTTGAAGATGTATGAAGCCAAAACCATACATTTTAGATTATGACCAATTTAAAAAAGGAAGAATTTAACTACGAACAGACCTTCACACAAATCAGAACTAAGCATTCATTAATTTTACAGTATCTTGGTAAAGAGAAATGCGTAAAAGTATGTGGGACTCAAGGTAGGATCTTTTTTTTTTTTTTTTTAAGTTTTGGCCAGCAAACCCTACTGTTCAGTGTGCTAGCTAATTAACTTACCAATAAATAGTTGTTTCTCTCTTTCTCACATCCACACTTTTGCAAATGCACACACACACACACACACACACACACATACACACACACACACACACACTCCTTGTAGGCCATTCAAATACCCAGATATATATACTTGGGTCATTACGTGTATTTTTTAACCTTCCCATTCTGTATATATACCTAATATAAATTGTGCATTTGGAAACATTGGATGAAATTGTTACTTAGACTTTAAAAAAATTACAGATATTTAAAATGGTTATGGAAATATTGATCTTTGACCTTGAGGACCTTTAGGAATTAGTAATAATTTCAAATCACACATTTATTGTTGTTATACTGTTTCCTCTAAGCTCTAAAAATAAGAACCATGTGCTAGTAAAATGCATTTATAAAATTTATCCTCACCATTACTTACCCTACAACCAAACGACAAAAGAAAGTTGTGGACCATTTGCCTTATATATGCTTCACATTTTACAGAGTATAACCGTCTTAGATAGTTTGTGTAATAAAAACACTGTAGATTTGACATACAGGTGTGTTTAGTTGATTAGACAAGATATAAACACAGTGATGTTAGAAAATTCATGTCCTTTATTTGGTTTGAATTGTTTTATTTTATATTAACTGCAACTCTCATTTTTGTTTGTTTGTTTGCTTGTTTGTTTCACATGCCCAGCAAGTCTTTGCACTTGCACATGGTTGGAGGAAGTTTCTCCCAAGAGAGATCTGGACCTCTTTTGAATTCAGCTGTTTGACTTTCCCTGTTTACCTTTCCAAGACAAATAATGGCTTAGTACCTGCTTAATTATCTTTAAAAACATACTTTTAGGACTCAGCATTTTAGACATTTAGTATGAAAAAGGGAAGCTACGCATCTGAATATAAAAAGACAACAAATAGTCATATATGGCATGTATATTTTGATCAAGTCTTCTTGATATAAAAACAGGGCATATGAAGCCATGAAATCATAAATCTAGTGCTTATTGAATGCAAAGTTCTACTCACTATGATTTAGTTAATTAGAGTTCAGCACATATATTTCTTGGATCTAATTCAAGGTAATGCAAAAAGTCTTATTCTGAGAGAACAAACCGACTGGGAATGAATAGAGGAATAGTTTTCTCAAGCAATGGAATCAACAGTGCTGTTAGTTCTTAATGGATTTTCTATTTTTACGCTAAAAGTAGGCAGTATTGTGCTCTTTATCACGTGTAAGAGGAAAACATAGTTTTCCTATATGCAATTACTGAAAATGAACCATTTCCATCCTCTTTGGAGCTATACCCTTATTCCCCAGCCATGTGCTTATTTCCAAAATCACTGCTAAATTCATATACAACTTGCATGTGGACAATGTTTGAGATCCTAATATTACAATTCCTTTTCTAAAATAATCCCAGTCACTAAAACTATGGAATTTTACCATACCTCAGAAATCTTAAGGATGTTTGCAACTCACTGAAAATATATGCAGCCCACACGTAGTGAATTTCAAAAGACTGGAACAGATTGTGTACATTATAAATAGGGCATAATGCCCTTTACTGAGAATGAATAGGCATATGTGAGCCTTCAGCCACAGACAGGCACACAGGTCACTTTCTCACAATAATGACTTTAAAATAAGAAAGCCTCCCCATCTACAGAGGAACGTGATAAGTTTTTTCTGGGCAGCTTTACCATTTATCCTATTGTCAACATGCATGTGTGAGTCAAAAATTCAATAAAGTGTCCTTAAAAAAAAAAAAAATATATATATATATATATATATATATATATATATATATATATATATATATATAATATATATATAATTGTTTCCCTTGGTTCTCACAAGCAAGTGAAATCTTCTGATAAATAGCGATTAAGGGAGAGGCAGCCGGATGGCTCAGTTGGTTAGAGAGCCGGCTCTCAACAACAAGGTTGCCAGTTCAATTCCCACATGGGTGGGGGCTGCACCCACATCAACTAAAATTGAAAATGGCAACTAGACTTGGAGCTGAGCTGTGCCCTCCATCAACTAGATTGAAATCCAACGACTTGGAGCTGATGGGCCCTGGAGAAGCGCACTGTTCCCCAATATTCCCCAATTGAAAAAATAAAAATAAATATTAAAAAAAAAAAGTGATTAAAGGAGGGTAAATTGTAGGTGTTAAATTAGACATAAGAAATTCTTATTGGAAATACTTATTTGAAATATATTCTCATCCTTTTTAATAATTATAAAGGGATAAAGATATATCTGAGTCCATGAAGTTTGGTAAAAATGAACTAATTGCCTCAACTGATAACATCAAAATGCCGTTCTCTCCCCCAAGCCATATCAGAGTACTTATATATAGTGAATAGTTTTGCTTTAAAACTTGAAGATATATTAAACAAAAAGGTATATACAAAAGGAAAAAAAAAATCTCCTGGGAAGCTTTTCTTCCCGATCATTAGACCAAGGCATAATGAGTCATTGAAAGAAAATTCTACTGGAAAATCAAAATCACGCACTGACTCCAAGCATTTCTATGTTTTAAGTTTGGTTTAGAAGGACAACTATTATAGTTAAAACAAGAAAGGATTATTTGTCATTGCTCACATTGGCAAATCAGTTTTAAAACAATAATACAAAACTGCCCCGAGCAAAGGAAACAAATTCATACATGCCTGGTGAGAGAGAAAATGGTCCCATCATTTTGGATCTCATCTGGGTTCATGGCTTTAAATATGATGTATATATTTATGGGAGAATGAATTATTGTCCTCAGTCTTTACTTCTCTCTGTATCCACAGCCTTTGCTGTGTAACTTTGCCTTTTCTGCCATAAGAAGTACAATGAAACTTCCCACTTTCTGACTTAGGGGTTGGCCTTGTCATTTTGTTTAGCCAATGGGATGATAGACATGTTCTTGACTAATGGGGCTTACCCTATTATGCTTCTGCTATCCCCATAAGAGGGTAGCTGTTACCTTTTAAGCCTGAGCCCCAGAATGAATACTGATAAAGAAGACCATAACCTAACCCATAGTGAGAAGCAAAGTCCAGCCTGACCTTTTGCTGAAGCAGAACTGCCAGAGAATCCCAACCGAGAGCGAGCCAACCCCTAGTCAACTTGCAGACATGCGAGAATTAAAAACCTTAGTGTTGTATTCTACTCAGATTCTGTGGTTTTTTTCTTGCATGGCAATAACTGACCAATGCAGTGGTGATGACTCTCAGAAGTATTTCTCTATGCCTGACTTTTCACTTATGTCCAACCCCTACTGCTTATTCAACATCAAAAGACATAAAAATCATCGTACATCCATGTAATAAAATAATATACCTGAAAAAAATCCACACAAATGAGTCATCTGAATTAATACTTAATCACCTGTGGGAATAAATCACATTATCATACCATATTTATATTAAAATCCAAGTTTAAAAAATATCAGTAGATAATAGATGATTAATTGATGCATGCATAGATACATAGACATCAAATCAAAACAGTGATTTTGTCTGAGTAATAAGAATTGGCAAAATTGTGGTTACTGTTTGTTGTGTTTTTTGTGATTTTTCAAATTGTCCACAATAAAAGAGTTTACTTACATAATCAGAAAAACAAAATCTCTGTAACATGCATGCATTTCTAGAAAGAAGTCTCTGCTCACTTTATCCAAACCACAGCTTTTAAGTAGCAAGACAAAATTTGGGTGACATATTTACTCATACATGTAACATAACTCCGATCTTCACTCTTCCTGAGTAAGAAAGATGATCCAGAAATTTAGGACTAAGACTATACAGGGAGAATTCACATCTGTTGGAGTTTCCATTGAAAGAAAGAAAGAGAAAGAAAGAAGGAAGGAGGGAGGGAGGGAGGGAGGGAGGGAGGGAGGGAGGGAGGGAGGGAGGGAGGGAAGAAAGGAAGGAAAGGAAGGAAGGAAGGAAGGAAGGAAGGAAGGAAGGAAGGAAGGAAGGAAGGAAGGAAGGAAGGAAGGAAGGAATTATTCAATTATGTCCTCCCTTTAAAATAGCTCAGTTTGAGGCCTCTGAGTGGCTCCAGAGTAAGAATGCATAAGGGCTAGAGGCCAGATGTGTTTGCTTATATAGTTATTTCTTGTACTATGGAAACAACTGAAAGAGAGGAGAATAAATAATATGAAATGAATTTTAGATTTTCATTCATTGAAAAATATTTTATCTTCACTCAGAATGTGTTATTCGTGAGCACTTGCAAAGCAGCCTGAAATTTTCTTTTTTATTTTTATTTAGAGATGAAATCAATAAATTGTATAAATAAACCAATTTATTAAGTACAAAATGCAAGAATTAGAAACATGAGCTGATTCAATCATGTTTTTAAAATTTTTATATATTAACACATATTTAAATTCAATCTACATTTTAATAACAGAAGATCCTTAAAAATAACATAGCATTTGATCTTTAAATTAATTTGCTAATAAATTATGGTAAATAAGAAAATGATTAAATTTACATAAAGATGGGAAAATGAACTTTAAACATGCTATTTGATATGTAAATATTTTTTAATGTTAGTAGATATCTTTTTATTATATAAAAGTTAAAATAATGAAATGATTTTTTGAAATTCCTAAAAAGGGGAAAAATATAATTGTAAAACCTTCCCCTTACAGGAAGAAAGCTCATTTTCTGAAGGTAAGAGAAGTGAAACCCTGGCAAAGTGCTGCAAGTGAACTCCTCACATAGCAAGGAGGCATGGCCCCCTTGTGAGCTCACAAAAAGATTCCATTTCTTAAGCATCTTTACAGCTTTACAATCTACTGGAGCTACACAAAGAGGGGAGGGAGAATGATATGAAAAAGGACAAAAAAGAAGAAGAAGGAGGAGAGAGAGAGAGAGAGAGAGAGAGAGAGAGAGAGAGAGAGAGAGAGAGAAAGATTATGTATTTCCAGTAACTTATCCCAATGGCGGGGAAGGGAGAGCATGAAGTGGAGACACTGATTTTATTTTGGATGATAAATATTATCTTGTGCAATTGCCCAAATAGGTGGGTTCCTTTGCCTGCCAACTAATTCAAAGCATGTGGGTGTCTGAGCATTTGGCTTAGAACTGAAAATGCCATTCCATGGTTGTGGTTTGCCTTTGCTTTACAGGAATCTCTCAAATTAACAGAAGAAAATAAACACAGTATCAAACTTGGAGTCGCTGCTCCTCCTATAAAACTTAAAGCAAACAGGCTGGAACCCTACAGCTGCGGGTGACTCAGACCCACAAAGGAGAAAACTTCAAAAGCAGCCTCTCTCTGTTCTCTTTTTCACTCTATCAGTAGCATAGTGATTAGACTGCTTTCCCATTGTCCAACACATTCCACACTCTACTGGGCTTGACCTAGCTTTTGTGCGCTGGAGAGGGCTTAGGCTCCCATACAAAGAGAAAAAGAGAAAGGTCACCCTGGACTGGTGGCCATGACTCTCATTGAAAACAAGCACAAAAATCACAGGGGGAAAAAAAATCTATGTAAATTTAACTATAATAGGTATCAGTACAACTATCATTAATTGATTTCATTGTCATTATTCCAGACCATTAATACTGTTTCACATATATATATGCATACATATACCAGGGGTGACAAAAAAAAAGCATACACATTTTAAAAGATGTCATCTATGTATTACTTTTCGAAGTTGAATTGAATTATAGTAGCAGTGTGTAGCTGAAAAGAAGGCATTAATCAAATGAATGCTAGCGTCGATGTTGATGAAAACCATCCAGCCTAAGAGAAAACTTATACGAGTTTATTTGAGTCAAACTGACGACATTGCCAGGAAGCAAAATCTCAACAGATTGAGAAAATGTCCCGCAAAATGGCGGTTTGCAGCTTATTTTATTCATAGAATCAAAGGAGGAGGGTTACATGAAATTCATTGGTGATGGATTAAGGGGATGGGAGAAAGCAAAGCCAGGAAATCTCTGGGATTGGATAAAAGTAAATTGGAGAAGACAGGTTATTTCTTTCACATAGGAGGGTACAGGATAGTTAACAGTTCACACAGAGATGTTAATCAAGGGACAAGAATAATAATGAGAGATTCTGTACTTTCTTGCTCTGGTTCAGAAAAAGGGATTACAAACATTCCAAGGATGTCATTTAAGGTGCAAAAAGACAATAGACAGGCCCACTTACAGGCACAGATTAACTTTATGAAGGAAGCTTTTGGCTAAAGATATGACTTCCGGCCATGGTCCACTTAGTTATGAATTTTTTTATGCTCACGCCATCTTACATAGTTATTTTCAGTCTCCTGAGCTTGTCAGGTTTAATACGTGTCCCCATTTCCATCCCCACTAGTGTCACCATGCAACAGGCAGGACAATACAGTTTTTTTTTTTTTTCCTTTCTTAAAATGTGTATACATTTTTTTGGTACCCTCTGTGTGTGCATATATATACATACACACACACACACACACACACACACATATACACTCTTTCTCTGTCTCTCTTTGTATCTGTCTCTGTCTCTGTCTTTATGTATATGAATATATATATATATACACACACACACACACACACAGAGGGTGATAAAAACATGTATACACATTTTAAGAAAGAAAAAAACTGTATTAAAATGATAATACTCAGTATATACTGATAACAAAAGATGAATACAAGTTATGTGTATACATTTTTTTGGCATTCCCGTGCCATATATATATATATATATATATATATATATATATATACAGACACACATATAAACACCCAATCCGTAGTGGTGGAGTAGCTAAAAAAAAAAAAAAAAAAAAATTAAAATGCATAAAAGTAAAGGAAAACAGGGCCCCAAGTATAGGTAACTAGAGAGAAAACCAATTATCAAAGAAGATTCTAAGATATTTGAGTCATGTGAAGTTACAAAGTTTAATGAGAATGGAAGTGCACATTTTGTTTACTAGTGCTTTCAAATTAAACAATGATTAAAGTATAATCATTTATCTCCTTTAATTTTATTTTAAAATATCTTGCAACTTTCCTAATACAATGGGGATGTTAAAATTTAGCTGAATTGGATATTTTTCTAATTCTATAGGTGAATGTTAATATGGTGACCACTATCAAATTTTTACAGTTATTATGTAATATTTTCTGCACCAACAGATACAATTATTATATCATATGTGAATTATGCAACTTTCGTCTTTCTTCTTTCAGAGCGCAAAAATTCCATCATCATAACAATCCCCATGCAGTTGGGAACTTTCTCTGTTCTGTAGTTGTTTTTTTTAAATTGTCATCTACCTTCTGGAGAATGAATGAAGTTCAGGTTTCTTGAAGCTGGACTATAAAATCTCAAGAAAAATCATCATTCTCAATATTGCCTATTTGTGGCTGCCTGGTGAGTCTGCGCAGTAACTAGATTTCTCAAATATTCCACAGATTGCATTTTAAAGAAAAGGATAAAAGACGACAACTTTCCAGATAGCTTAAAGCTAGTTATTTCTCACATATTTAAAAAAACAAAAAACGTTTCAAACACAGGATAAAAAGGGTGTCCATCACAAGTTTGATAAAGCCATAGATGTACAACGGATGTGACTCTGGAGTCTAAATCCCATGGTGGAACAGGGCTACCTTTGTACTAAGCATGAAATGTAGATTGTCTTCTGGTTCTACCACTATTTTCTTTCCTCTATTCATAAGTTTTCTATCACCTGCTAGACTATTTTGTTGCTATTTGTAACACACAGTTTTTTGTATGGAAGAACCATCCACAAAATAAGCAGCTTTTATCCAGTCATTACAAAAATTGTTTTTATAAATAAATATATTGCTTCCCAAAATGTGAGGGTTTAACAGGCTGGTAATAGGAGAAATGAAATATAAATTAAAAAAAGAACATCTATGTTCTTTTGAGCTTTTGCATTCTTTAAATGTCAACAGTTCATGGTTCTCCCAGTGCCATGTAGGCATATCTTTCCTTTCATCATTTTAAATTCTGAAAATTGTGAGCAACAAACTTGGGGGAAATTGGGAAGCAAAAGACATGGAATTTATCATCAGATTACTACATTTCAGGAAAAAAAGAAATGAATGAAGTGATCCATTATGCCTCTATATAAGGGCTTTGGTTATTCTATAATTCATAAAAATAATCATGATTAAAATTATTTTATAGTATTAGTATATTATACTGGTATATAACAGAAATAAACTCAGTCTTTACCTATTAATAACACTGTTAAAGCATAATGGACCTTTATGTGGTGAAGCAAAATTACATTTTTTATTATTATATTTTTTTCTTTTGAATAACTCTTTCAAACTATTTGATTTCTATTTGGTCAACTATTCTTGTGGCAACATAAACCATTCTGTCTTCTGGGTTCTTCTCTTCTAAAGTGGCGTTTGACTCCACATGGTGAGTGGTTCTGATGATTAGTGCTACTGAATTGAAAGGATAACTTGTCCAGATAGTTAATATTTAAAACTGATATGTACAATGAAATGGTGTAATAAACAACTTGCTTAATGAGAATGGTGTTATAAACAAGTTAATTAACTAGCATTGCTACTTTCGAAGTTGAAACAGAAGTGTACAGGAAAACATAAAATTTAGAATACAAATGAGTGACTTTTCATGACAGAGTCCGAAAATTTAAATAGACAACAACAAAAGCATCTGTGTGGTCATAAAGACCTTCCTACATATAACAACATGAAATGTACTTAAATCAAAATAATCCTTTAAATTGTATTCATTTTGCTAATACTGGGTCAATACTTTAATATAGATTTTAAAGAACAGACCTCAACAACAAGGATAGAGTTCAGCATAAGTACCATCTCACTCAAATGCATCTATTTCTCAGCTTATAGTGATGGATAATACTGAGTTACCAATTCCAGTCTAAGAACAGGCATTCTCAAAGTGTGGTCCAGGGACTTCTGGGGGTCCCTGAAACATTTTCAAGGCATATATGAGATCAAAACGATTTCACAATAACAACATATTATTGTCTCCTTACACATTTTCTCATGAGTGTTCAGTGAAATACTCCAGAGGATACATGACCTGATATAACAGAAACAGATATGAGAATCCAGCTGTCTTTTCTAAACCAGACATGAATGAGAGTTGCAAAATGTAAAACAACGTCACTCTTCCTATTAATGTTGTTGAAAGTATATTTTTAAGCAAAAACATGTTGTTTATGTTAACATAATAGGTTTATGATTGCTATATCAAACAAATAAATACTTTAAATGTCTAGAGATTTTAATTTCTAATATGGTAAATACTGATAAACATAAACTACATTTGGGAAAAAAAAATTTGGGGGGGGGGCCCGCTATCATTTTTATGAGTGTTCGAGAAACTCTGCCTCAGAATATACTTGGCCTTTATAATACTCTTATTTCATAAACGTTATAAATTAAAAGGAATACTGAACGCAGATACCACTCCTTTTTTTTTTTTTTTTTTAATCTGCATTTTTCACCTGGAGCAATGTGGCCATTGAGTAGGAGGAGCTCAATAAAATTTATTGATTGAGACGCAATGTCATTATTGGGGGAAAAAAGACAACATAAGTTTCTAGGATTTGACAGCTACAAATATATCTCTTGCTGACAATTTCATTAAATCTATATCATATTTTTCCAATTACATTTTCTCCTGTTAGTATGACAAACTCTTTAGAAAAATAATACTCTAAGCACTGCTAAAGATAATGAATCTGTTGGGCCTAACAGTAGTGACAGATAATGGCTAGGTGTGAACTTGCATCTTTATTTATTTAATGAGTTCTCAGTGATGTCACAGTATAGCTAGTATAAAGTTGCCTTGGTAATGTTTCATATAATTCCACCCAGTATATGAAGATCAGGGCTGCTCCCACAATAGGCACTAAAATTAAAAGTATTTTATAGCTCTTATGTATAATTGAGTCATTCTTGTTCCTATGGTGGATCTGGCACATTCTCATTTGAATTAAAAACTAAGACATGTAAATTGAGATTGTTCAGTAGATCTAACTTTTTCTCAGCCAGATTCTCTCAGGATCCGAAATACTAAACACTGAATTTCTTCTTCCAGACTTGGGTGTAGGTTTCTTTCTTTCCATTGCTAATAGATGTTAACACTTTGACTACCAAGATAGTCTTAAATATTGTTTTGATCTCATAAAAGAAGTTTAAACCAGGAATCCTTTCCTTACATGCTGAGAGTCACTAAAAGCAAAGCTTTATTTCCCATTTTTGGACTAGTTAATAATTGTGTCATTCTGTCCACTATTGCTCTAGACGGAAAGGACTTTCTAATTAGCTGGTACCACCAAGTCCAATATGTTGGAGTAGAATCCCATTAGATAAATTCAGTCATTAAGTGATGTAAGCATAGGATGATATTCCCTCTACACAACACAACTCTATTTATAATCTTCCAGTTGATCTTTTCAACAAGTACCGGGTACTGTGACAAGTAGAAACAACTCAAGCTAGAAAGCTAGAAAGGCCTGTGTTTCCGTCCCAGCTTTGATACATCACTAGCTATGTGATATTCACAAACTAATTTTAACCATACTGAGCCTGTTTCCCTTCTGTAAAATGGAATACCAATGTTTATATGGAAGGGCAGTTAGGTGACTATATGAGAAAACCTAACACATTAACCGTCATATGGCAAACAGTCAATTTATAGTAATTATTATGTAGCTAATAAGGTAGGTTTTTTTTGTTTTGTTTTTTTTTTTTGTCATTTTACATAAGAGTACATAGAGAGTTTAAAGAAAGCTAGAGGTGATAAACTAAATTTGCCTTAGAAGTCCAAAAACCTGATGGGATTAATGGGATAAAGAACTCGATCTTCCTTCTCAAGAGGAAAGGTTTTGAATTTATTCTGATAGGCTATGAAGGTGGAATCATGCATTTTAAATAATGCTAAATCTTTGGACCATCCAGATTTGGGGGATTATAACAGTAAAAATATCTTGGGGAAACCAATATCCAATAGCAGTCATGGAATCATGCAGAATGTAAGGGAAATTTCTGAGTTTATCTCAAGCTACTGAGCAAAATCAAAGACAAAACCAATTAACTACTACCTTCAGAGATTTCTTGGCCTGAGGGCAAGGGTGGGGCAGGCAAAGGAAACACTGGACTTCATGTTAATTTGGATTGATGAGTTCCTGAGTGTTGTAATTTAGAACCCTACTGAATACCTCAGTTAAAAAGGAATATCTAAAGCAAGTAAGGAAGCAAACACAGGATATTCTAACGTTTGCTCTGTGGCACAGCCAGTTTCACCAAGGGTAATTTTAGTAGTCTTAAATTAGAACTAGTGTTATCTGATCATTTTCCTTGTGCATAATTTCAGATGAATATGTAGCGATGCAGTAAGGAAATAGAAATACATTTATTTGCCCAAGTTTCTTGGTGCTTTCCTAGCACCAAGATAAGCTAGTTATTGCATTGTGACCCAAAACAAATTGTAGATACCCTAATTAATGAAGCAGTACTTATGTGATTCTCTGTGATGTTTACATACCCAGTCGATTGAGGTTTTATTGAAACTTACTGAAAACATGAAAATTATTCTGCGAACATATATCTAATAATGTGGTATTTTTTAAAATCAAATTTCTTAAGAGGCATATCAAGATCAGTTTATTGAATAGTTCTTCTAGACTAGCTCTTTGTCTAGAGCGAGTTCCATAAATTAACCCTCAAAACCAGAATTTATTCATCCTTTTATGGGTGACTATTATTATCAAACATTGAAATAGTTCTCAAGATGTTCTTCTTTATCTCAGGGTATCTCAGAGTATTCAAACTTCGATTAGCACATTATATTAGCCCAGATTCCTTGGATCCAGGTTGTATTGCAAAAATATTGAATTTTCTCTACCCTTATGAAAATAAATTCTTCTGCATGGAGTCTTATATACTCACCCAGGTTAACACCATCAAAATCCATTTCTACTTATATATCCCCCTGGATCCTATCAGTACATATTAAATGGGTACTACATTTCCTTTGGAGTGTAAGCTATTTCCTACTTGCAGCATGTTTATAATTATCTGCTCAGGCAGTTCTAGGACTTGATTTTTTGTTGTAGGCCTAGAAGAAATGACTAGTGGTGGTGATGTATCTTGTGGAAAATAAAAAATCCTCTTTGAAGGCATCTCTTTAAGAAAAGTTGTTACAGGGTTCTCCTCTGGCAATGAGGAACGGACGTCTGCCAGCCAGGAGGTTCGGGGAAATTGAGCCAAGGTTCAAGATTTTCAAACACACTGAAATGTCAGTGTCCAGGTTTCAGAGTTCTACCCCTTTTCCCTTAGAACCCTGCTTTGGACAGAAGATGTATTGAGGCTGGAAACTTAGGCTCCTTTTCAGTATATAATCAAACCCTAGGCCGGATGTTCAGCAAATCTGCCCTGTGGCTGCAGGAAATATATATTTTTTCACAGCTGCCATACAGGCCGTCTGCCTTTAGAACATGACCTTTAAGTTTGCAATTAACTGCTGTATACCTATTATTTTCCTTTTAAAGTTTCCTGTGCCATTAAAAGCAGTTAATCTCCTTTATTATCCTTAAAATTATCATTGTCCCATAATGATCAAGTGCCGCAGGTACTTGGTGCCTAACTGCTTCCCCTCTAACTGCACTTATTTCCAATTAACCACAAGTTAAGGTTTGATATAATTATTACTCTGCATGCCAGAAGTTAATATCACACCACTGATAGCACACCAGCAAAGGGATTCTTATGTATTTTACACAAGTGAATAATCCACCTCCAAATATTTTCCTAAGTGTTTGCTTTCTAGAGTCATTCTGGTTTCCTAGAAAACAGACCCGAGGTGAGGATTAACTACTAGTAATTTATTTGAAGGTGGAATTCCAAGAAAACAAAGCAGAGAAAAAGGAAATGAAACAATGTGATCTGTGAGTGTGCAGTTTTCTGCTTCATGAGAAGTTTATCAGATGCACATGTCTATTGATGTGAGAAATCTACACCAAAAAATGAATGGAAATATTGTATATTGGAAAGTTCCATCAAAGGGAGAAAGCTAAAGATAACTTATCTGCCCAGTTTCCTTTCATCTCCTTTCTTCCATTGGGCAAAGTTCTCCCCAATTATGTTTAACTACCTTGCAGTTTTGGGGGGCATTATCCAGTCCCTTTGGCATCTATTTGAAAAACAAATCTATGCCCTTTCATGTTTTCCAAATCCAGAAATGATAAGAGATACCGAAGAATCCAGATGCTATTGGTTTCTGAGGGCAAAAACTCTTTGGCGAGTAAGGAGATGGTCATTCAGAGTAATTGCTGAGGTATGCAGTATTATAACAGAGGCACCAGGAGACAGTTGAGCCAAGAAAGTATAAAAAAGTACATAGTACCTACACATGCTGTTGAAATTTGCGCAAACAGTAGAAGAAAATAACACATACTGAAGAAAAATCTTCCTTACCTAGTATTTGAGACTATCCCTAATCTCAAGGTCAATAACGCCTGATGACAATCATCAAACACTCCAGCAAACATTTAGGAAAGTTGAAAAGCAGACAGCTGTGGAGTTAAGCTTCCTGACCAATCTGCAGATTGTTGGAAATATATGTTTGCTCATATATCAAGGCTAAAGACCATATTATAGAGCAATGAAGAAAACAAAATCAGGCCTCTTAGTTTGAGTAAAACCATTCAAGATTGAATTGTTTAACCACAGACATAGACCCCTAACATCTTCTAGTTATGAAAAGGTGGGTAAGATAAATAAGAACTTGCTTGGAACAATAAGAGAGGAGAAAACAGAGCAGAAAAGTGATAAAAGCTACTAGCAGAGGCTGTGCTCACACACCATAATTGTGCTTTTCAAATTTTAATGTGCATACAAATAATTTCAGGATCTTATTAAAATACAGATTCTAATTCAGTGGTCTTGAGGTGGGACCCAAGATTCTATAGCTTTAAAAAGTTTCCAGGTGGTACTGGTGCTAATGGTCTGAAGATCACATTTTGTCATAATACAAGATAGCATGCAGTATTACTGGCTTTTACAGAGGATACCTAACACTACAGGGGAAATCCCGAGTCTTCTTTCTTTTTTTATAATGGACAAACCCAGTCTGTTATCAGAGCGTGAATGAGAGGCATAGGCAGATGGATTGTAATAAAACAAACAAACAAACAAACAAACAAAACATACTGTTACAAAAGCACGGTAAAGGAAATCTAGGGAAAGGGAAATCACAGAGATGCTGGAGGAATTAGTTGCTCTTGGCACTAACATTGTGAGTTCATGCCAAATGGGATTGGAAGGCAGAGGTGGCGATGGAGATGGAAGGAATTTGCGTCTCAGTATATTTGGATTATTAGTCACAAATGGCTGTGGTTTTAAAATCACTTAAATAGAGAAATCCAGTTCATACGACGACATCATGGAAATTAAAAAGATTAGGATTATGTAGTTTGAATACAATAACCAGAGGTCTCTCAGCTGTTTGATTGTCTTACTAGAATTCCTTGACAGCCTAGAGATCTTCAGAGAAGATCTGGGTTCAAATTTGTGAACCTCGTTCCAAGAAACTGAGTGCGAGTATGTGTTTGTGTGCATATGTGCGTGCATGTGTGTTTGTCAGGGCTGGAGATTTTTTGATCAAGATCAACTTGGACTCCCTTAAAACACGTGCCTAGTGCTATGGGTTGCAGTCTTGTACAAAAATTCATATGAAAATAGGAGGAGGAAAGATACCATTCTTGTCTTCTCCATTTTCTCTTTGGAGACAAATCCAACTTCATCCTTGAAATCAAATTCAGAAAATTGTATTCCTAGGAAATTTTCAATATTTAAAGAGTGAAAAAAAAAGAATGAAGGGAAAAAGAAAGAGAGAAAGAAAAGAAGGAAGGGAGGGAGGGACGGAGGGAGGGAGGGAGGGAGGGAGGAAGAAAAGAAAGCAAATGAGGGAAATCTATTAATTGAGAAAAAGCAGATTTTTCTCCCTGCATAGACAGGTAATGGTCTTAAAATGAACCATTAGACTACTGCAAAGCTTCCTAACTAGTTTTCCCACTTCTAGCCTCACCTCCTTTCTCAAAGATATCAAAACTACTACCAATCTATATTATAAGTCTGATATATCTCCTACCTGGCAATAAGATTTTTATTGGCTCCTTATTTTGTATGAAGTGCAAACTCTTTAAGATGGAACATTGGGTCTATGTGATTTGTTTACCTAACTAGAACTCCCGTTCTGTATTACCTGTATATTTTAAACATAATTCTGTCATTGAATTTAGCACATTCTCTGGTCATTTGTTTACATACCCACTATGGTCATTACTTGACTATGACATTCAAGGCAAGTACATTGATTATTCTTATTCACTCATGTCAAGCACTGTAAACTTAGATATTTAAATCTGCATTGCATAAATGTTTGTAAGGATGAGTAAATGAATGAATGAATACTAAGTCCGTTAGAGTTTTCAGCTCTCCAACTTCCTTGGGTTCCTCTCTGTACATGGCAATTGTCTTAATCCCCCTTTGGTGTATTCTTACTCTCCGTATAGTAACCAATTCAATTTTTACATGTAGTAACAATAGTAACACAAGTTAGAAACATTAATAGGCTTAAGAAATTGAATTTTTTATGTTGTTTTTCCTTATCCATAAGTAAAATGTAAGTGAGGTTAAGTCAATTATAACTCCTTATGTGACTCCTTTCTTAGGCCCATGGAAATTTTTATATCTCGCTTTTGCTTTCAACTTTGAATGAGAGTTAGTAAGTTATCTTTCCTTACTA
Source organism: Rhinolophus sinicus (assembly GCF_057876585.1). NCBI lineage: Eukaryota > Metazoa > Chordata > Mammalia > Chiroptera > Rhinolophidae > Rhinolophus > Rhinolophus sinicus. The sequence goes on from NC_142504.1 coordinate 25,330,802, forward strand.
GTTTCCACTCCTCTTCTCTGTTTGGGTTTTTCAAGAACCCTAAAGGTTCTATTAGAACAGAACAATAGTGAGGAACTTAGAGGTTACTGAAGTGACCAAAGTAAAATGGATCATATACAGCCGAAGAACACATGAGACAGCAAATTTTTTACTTTACATAGGAAAAGTTAGCTTAGATTTCTTCCCATATGGTTAACAGCAGGACTCAATACTAACCACATGATAGAATTTCTTAGGGAGCTTTTCAAAGAACATCCCAATATTCAGATTTTCACCCTAGAGCTATAATTTATCTTATTGGGGCTCCGACATACCATTTTAAACTGCGATTGTAAGGTACTGTCTAGGAAGAGCACCACCATTAATAGATTTGGGAGACACTACTAGAAATGTATAGAACAAAGCATTAGAAACATAACTTACATACAATACACACACATAAGCCTCATCTGTGTGCTAAGAGTGCAATGCCGTTTTACAGATGTTATCTCTTTTATCCTCTAATTACTTCTGTATGTTCTTCATTACATATTCCTGTACTGATCCAGTGGGTAAGCCAGTCAGGTGGATAAATGGAAAACCTATCTTTTCCGGTGCACTTTCTCCTGACAGCCTGGTCCTGAACTGGAAGAATTCAAGTGGTAAACTAACCACTGATATGCAGTACTTTCCAGCCACTGTTTAAATAGAGTTCCCTTGGGATTGACAATCTATACAATTAATCTAAATTATCCATTATCTATGAGCATGACAATCTACGGGCATAAGAATAAAACAGATCATTGCAATGCATACATATCTTCTCAAACCCCTTTAAATTTTCTTCCACCTACAACTGTGAGGGAAAAGCCGCTATATACACTGCAAACTAATTGGTCTGTAATTCTATCTTCCTTCTCTGCTCTTATGCTCAGCAGCAAGAAAAAAAAAATTGCAAAAGTAAAAAGACGTGTAATTTACAGTCTTAAAAAAGTTTAATCTCTGGGGTAGCCAGTTAGCTCAGTTGGTTAGAACGGGGTGCTGATAACACGAAGGTTGCTGGTTCTATCTCCGTATGGGCCACTGTGAGCTGTGCCCTCCTTAAAATAAATAAATAAATAAATAAATAAATAAATAAATAAATAAGTCATTAAAGAAAAATTCTTATCTCCAAAATGATGGATACATATCACTGAATATTTGTCTAAAGCCATAGAGTATACAGCACCACATGAACCCTAATAGTAATTATGAACTCTGGGTGATTACAAAGCACTAATTAGGCTCATCACTTGTAACAGTCTTTAAAAAAATCCCCCTCCCAAAGTCTAACGTGACCATGATGGAGGGAGAGAGGGGCAGGAGAGAAAAGAGAAAGACAGAAACGGGGGTGGCAAAGGTGCAAGAGGATGAGAACGTAATGTCAGAGAAAAGCCTATTTAGAAATACATGTAAGGGTCTTTATAATTAAGCAGTTTAATCCATTTTAAATAAAATAACTGTTATGGCATCTCAGATAGAACTTTCACAAAGGGGAAGATGATGAAAGTTCTGAAAATATACTCTCGAAGTTTTGTGCTTTAGTATCGGCGATTCTTTTACCAAAATCACATTTTTGGAGTGAGTGAGTGTGTGTGAGTGTGTGTGTGTGTGTGTGTGTGAGTGAGTGTGGGTGTGTGTATTCCAAAAAGTCTTAAATCTGAGAAGAATTTACAGATTTTGTGATAATTTTCAAGTTAAGAGTAATTAAGGTTACAAATATTCTGAAAGAAAAAATAATTGGGGAAAGGAATTTCCAGGGAAAAGTAGTTATTAATGATGAAGCATTGTAATTTAATATGTGAGCTAGTCTACATAAATTAGATCTTCAAATGAATATAATATTAAGTCTAGTTTCACTATTTTGTCTCTAGTTTCACACATATTTGTTAATCATCTACAATATGACAAGTACTATTCAGGTGTTGGGGATACAGTGGTGGACATAATTGAGAAATTCCTTTGTCTCATGGAGTTTGAATTCTAGCGGGGGCAAAAAATGAGAATCAATAAATAATTTCATACAGTGATAACTGTTATGGAAAATTCTGAATAAATAATAAATATGACCTGATAATTTTATGTGATAGACAAAATGTTTGGTATTTCCTAGACAGAACATTATAGGAATATGGATACATCATAATAGTTTCCAGCCATCAAGATACTGAGTGCTGAATCAGTAATGGTTTATAGGCTTATTTTACACGTCTTGCAAGCATATACGTTTCAATTCTGAGTTCCTGATCTACGTTGATTTTTATTCTTCCAAGCAAATACTTACTCAAACACATACAGTCACAGAATGCTGTGGCTTCCCTTATACAGAAAGCACAGCTTTACAGCCACAGTTTATTACCCAGAACCCACATATACACTCACACAGCACACACACACACAAAACACTCAGAGATATCTCTAGGGAAAGGTTGATTTGCATGGTGTTCAGAGAAATCTTCCCAAAGAGCTTCCTTAAAATAACCTATCGATGCATTGGAAATTTGGATTGTTGGTATAGTAATATGGTTGATCTAATTTGAATCATGAATAGGAAAGGTTCCTACTTGTCATCTTCAAAATGCAACATCCATGTGATTGTTAATGAAAAGCAAGGTTAGAATTTATTTTTTTAAATGTACTTATTCATAGTGTTTTTAAACACCTAAGCAGTTTTGCATCTTATATGAAGCTTTGTGTCGTGTGTACATGTTGGAAGGAGGGACAAGGAGGAAGTATTAATAGAATAAGTGGCACTGTAAATATTTGGTCTTTTTTTTTTTTTTTTTTTTAATTTTCTCAAAGTGAGCTTTGGAAATGCATGTGCTTTTTCAGAGGAATAAGGAAACAATTTGATTAATATAAAGGATTTTATTTCTATCTCTTTTCTTAGAATCATTTAAAATAAAGACAAGAGAAAAATCTTCAGTGCTCGCAAAAGCTCCACACCTGCCCTTCTCTTCAGTCTCTAAAGAAAAGAAAAAAAATGAGACATTTCGAAAGACCCATGATTTACAGAAATGGGAAATGTCCTAAGAGCAGCTGTTTCAGAACTGGTTCATCATTAAATCACTTTGTAAAAGTCAGGTTTGCACAGTAAATCATAAGCTCTGATATTTACAGTCAAAAAAAGAAAAATCAAAATAATGTTTACGTGTTTTGCTCAAGTGACAATTAGTAGAGCCCACCAAGCAAAGAATGAAAGAGGGGGAAATTAGTAGAATGGCATGGAAGAAACTCATTGCTTAATGGAACTAGAGTTCCAGATGGCAAAGTGCTTAAAATGTAAGCCTAGGGGATGGCACGGCTTTAACTATAGAACTGTGCCCCTTAAAATTTGTTAGAACATACAGACTGCAGCAAACACATGAGGAATAAGAGATGTGGTGAAATGCTTTCTCCTTATCATTTTCTATAGGGAAACTGCAGGAAAGTGAATCACCGAGCAGTTGAAATGAGAAACCTGTGAGTAGAATCCCAGGATTGCCACTAGATTGTTTTGTGACCTTGGCATGCTGAACAAATGTCTGTAAAACTTCCTTGTTTCTTCCTCTTAACAGGCTCAACCCTTGAGCCCTCAAGCAAGGGGAATGCCCGGAGGCATTTCATAAACACTGGTCCTGATAACGGTTGTTATGGGAAAGAACTAATGATTTTGAAAGGAAGGCAATTTAAATGCCAAGTGACATGTCCATTTCTGGAATGGAAAACACTGTATTTAAAGTCTACTAAAGAGCAGTAAACAGCCATACATGCTGGAACAGAGCTTCTGCAACACGGGGCTGGGATGAGAGTGAGAAATGGAAATGGAACTCTAGCCCGACTGGGAGCTCAGGGAAGGGTGAGCCCCCTCTTAGCTGCATTTCCCCAGGGACAAACACTGGCTTAGAGCTTCTGTAACTTGGAGCTAGGGGTTGGGATTAAAGGAACAGGTCATGGCTCAACCGCCACGGATTCTTGTTGTTCTTACGCAGACTTAGCACATTTTTGTGAATGAATGTTTCTCCGTTCTCTATGCCCTTGGGGAAATTTCCAGATACATTAAATGATTATTTTATTTATAGTTTTTACCAGATATATTAGTGTTTTGCTGGGGAGAGGGTTCATCAAGTACCTAACTCTGCCAGTCTGGCACAGCTCCTTTACATTCCAACAGCTTGATATTTAACCAAGTAGCCCAAATATATATTCTGAAGGACGTACTCTTTTCAAATTTCTTCTCCTACCATACAAGATCAGAAGTATGAGATGAGAAGACTGGCAGAAAAATTGTCCCTGTGGAATATATTTTAATATGCTAATAACTCCCATGATCAATTGCCATCCTCCACACAAACTCCACAAATAGGATGGATATATCCCAAGTCAGACACAGGATTCAGAACTATTGCTGAATCAGGCTTTGTCCGTGGAGGCCTCACCCAACTTCAGGCTCCCCAAACTAGTTTAGGCAGCAGTGGCATTTATTTTTTATCCTAAGAGTTTGTTTTTGTTTTTTTTTTCAAACCTAAGGTTGTTGTTTTTTAAGTTGATAAATATTTTTAAAGAATGCTAAAGCAAGTTTGCCATTTTTATTTTCTTTTATTTCCCTTTTCAAGAGAATTCTTTCAAAAGATATTAAATGTCAATCCAGGTGATAGGCATCTCCAGCTGGAATCAATATCTACGTGTATTAAGGCCACTTGCTGACTATTCATTAAAACAGCAGGTCACATCTCTGGCAGAATTAAAGTACTTAAAATTGCCTGAAGGAGCTGAACAGGTCTACATTTCTACAGAGTGTTTCTTTAGTCATTAAATGATGTTGGCTGCCAAGCCTTGTAATGCAACCTTTAAATTGGACGAGCACTATATAATTTGCCTAGGAACACTGCCTACATGGTATTTGTGGAAGAAATTCATTCCAGAAATGACACAATATGGTTATAAATGACACCAGTGAAATCACACAACAGAAGAAAATTCCCAGATTGGTTTTCGAATGGGTAAGGAGTTCATTAAACTCAAAATTCATAGTTCAAATACAGCGATGTTTTACTAAATGTTATACCAAATATTGTCCTGAATATATAAAAATAATTAAATATAAGCATATGTTTATCTAGAACCACTTCCAAACATTAAAGGCATACTGATATTTGCTTTAATATATTCTACCAAGTATTTATTCCTAGATGCCTGTGAAAATTGATATTCACTGGCAGTACTTTGTTTCCCAATTTTTAAAAATTACATGATGTCATGAGAGCTATGGTTGATATCTTTATTTCCAATAGTGCAATGTGTCTTTGTCATGTATTCATGTTTTTTTCTTGCTTTTAAAGAAATGTGTTATAAAAGAAAAGCTATCAATATGCTAACAATGACTGTATAGAGTAGTAAAATGTTTTTTTTTAATTTTTAAAGTTTATGTAGAAATATTATTTAATGTATGAAAACCTACTGGTGTACATGGGCACAAGTAGCCAGTAATATTAACAGCAAAATAGTAAATATTTATGAACTGCATAGTAAAAACTAAAACATATTTTACCATTATCTCCTAGAAATGAAAAGATCTGGAATGCTGATGCTGAAATGAAGCCTTTTTGAGTCTCTCAGATTTGTTTCAATAAAATTTTAACCTAAGTCTTCATATACTTTTTATATCAGCACTGTCCATGAGATATATAATGTAAGCCATATTATGTATTTTTTTATCATTACATTAAAAGAAGGTAAAAATTAAAAGATGAAATTCATAATCATTGTTTGCCCTCTCTCCATCTAAAGTTTTCTTTTATATACAAAAATTTAAGTAATTTACAAGGTCAGGTCTTGTTAAAAATCATTTTAAAAACCTTTGTAATACATTTATTTCTTTCTTCACCTGATTCATTTTTTTTTCTATTCTTTTTAAATTTTGTTTTCAAGTGTCTCATTTGATTGATTATTTTTGTAGCAAGGAAATATTTTATCCATGAATTTACTATGAATTTGTTGAAAATGTCTCTATGTTGTCCACTTTGTTTTAAATATTTTTACACAAAAATAAAAGTTTTTTTGTTTTGTTTTGTTTTGCTCTGTCCTAGTGACCTGCAATTACCATTCATCATAAAATTTGTGACATATCTTTTTTAATTCCTTTTTTTCCCCTTTTACTATTCTGGTAGCGGTATCTCCACTCAATGCTGAATCAGCAGTAAGCCATCAATTCAAATTTTAAAATGTGTTTGTTCTTACTTTTTAACTAAAATAATGACTTAATTATAATTAAAATAATAATTATTTCATTTTAAATACCAATTACGAATTTATATAGGTATGAAACATCAAGTAATCATGCCACAATTTTACATTAGTTCATTTAAAAAAATGCATTCAAACTGAGTTAATCCATTACAGTGACTAGATGCACACACCTGATCTGCACACAATAATAAAATAGCAACTTATACAATTCAATGGTTAAAGTGAAATGCGGTTGTATTAAAACAATATAGTTGTGTTTAATAGAAAAATATTTTACAATACTTCTGTTTTGAAATATAAACTTTAGTAAATTAAAATTATGTAAAATTGAAATTCAGTTCATCATCACACTAGTTAGTGGTTGCTACAGTTCTAGATAAATGTTCAGTAGATCTTACTAAATAAAATCAGTTGAATGCTACATTGAGATACTCCTAATATTCTTTGATAATCCCTCTATGCTAGTTCTCAAGGATTTTATCTATCCACAAACATCATTGCTATCAGCTGGCAACTGCCAAAGTGCTGGAGCAGGTGGTCAAGTTGGAACTTGCAGGAGAATCTGGGAAGTAAGGCGTATCAAGCTGTTGATGTGGGATCATGATATGTTGCTGGTGGAAAAGTCTGTGGAAAGCTGTTGCCTTTGTGTAGCTACTGCTTCTGTTGATCAGCAGCCAAAGTGGTAATGGGGCTTGGACGACCCTGCTGGTCTGCTGTGCCAGAGGTCAGGATCATAAACAGGGGACAGTGAGCACAGGCTGGAACCTGCCATCACATCTGTGTTTCTAACCATATGTCACCACACTCGCTGTCAGAGAGCAATGGCTACAGCTTAATTTTCACCTTCCATACAACCTTCTCTTTTGGTTATTTCTAATCTAGGACTACAGAAGGAAGGGGGTTTGAAGAAACATAATCCCAACTTAACCGAGTTAATACAGCACAAACTACCACAGACACTGTGTTCAAAAATCCCCTCTAAAATATAGAAAACATTATATATTTATTTTCCACATCACTGTTGGAAAAAAACAAAATTTCAGTTGCAACTGTGAATGGGAATAGAGTAAATAATAACTTTGTGACAGGAACTCTACATAGAAGTCTAGCTAAGTGTTTAACTTGTAGTCCCCTTACTTGAAAAAAAACAAACTTCAATGTATGCTTTCTCTCAGGGAATATATAATTTTAGTTCTAATTTGCCAATCTTCGAGAAGATCCTACCTAAAGGACAGGTAAATCGGGGATGAGATATTTTTAAATAATGTAACACTCCCTAGGTCAGGACACTATTGTTGAAAGAAGAGCAAGATTGCCTCTTATCCACAATCACTGCTATTTATTACAACACAAATATTATCTTCTCAAGGACAAATATGAGTCATTGTATTTGTACGAGTAGTACACAAATGCTTAAGTAGATCTAGGAAAGCGATGGAAACACAGGCTGTAAAAAAAAGATTATATGTAAGAAGTGGTTCATACTTCTCCAAAGAAGCACCTGATCTATAATTGACACACTTCTCCAAACAAGATGAGTGAATTATTAAACACCAGACTTCTTGGTAATTATCTATTAGCATGCGTTCTTTCGTAGGAATGCTATTTCAGGGAAATGAATCTGAAGGTTACTTTTCACTCTAAAAATTAATGTTATTCCAGCCCATTTTAGTTTCAACCTTTAGAAATTTTCTGTTAACCCTAAGGCTAAAGATTTGAAATCTTCTGTGGACCTTTTACACTTTTAAACGGTTAGGGGATTACAAAAGCTCACTCATGGCTTCAGGGGAGGTAAGAATTTTATGTCTATTCTATCCTTTGGCTGGAGGAACAGTCAATGCATGAAAGATTCTTTAGATTAACTCTTTGTCAAGTGGGGTAAAAATAATACCTTTGTTTTCAATAAGAATTATTCTGACCAAATTTTACTCCTATTGATGAACTAATTTATAGTTGGCTGAAAGGGAAAGAAGGCCTTTTTCTGTTTTTGTTGTTGTTCTGTTTTAATATTATTAATGTGAGAGGTTTGTATGAGGAAAACAATGACTGCCACCAGAAAGACTTATCCCGAAAGCCAATGCCAAGGAAGGGGAAAGGAAAATTTGCACGGGTCAAAGGGCGTATACATCATCTGACATCAAATAGTTCTGTTCACCTCTACCTGTGGCTAATCTCTCCATGCCCTCTACCATGCTGGCCACCAGAATGCACTTCCTGGTATACCAAGAACAACTCGTAGCACATCATAAAGAATGATTCCAGTTGTGAGCAGAAGGTACCAGGGCTTTTCACTGTTGAAATACTGAAGGTTGTTATTCTTTGACACAGAAAGCCTCAGTGGAGAGACAGACAGTATTCTCCACTTTTCAGGGAAGGAAGAAGAATGAGAAATTACTCATCAGCAGGCACGAGCCATTTCTTATGGAAAAGGAAGAATGGCTCAGAACATGAAACTAAGAGTACAGAGGAAGAAGCCAAAAGCCACACAAACCCACTTTTGGGGAGCAAAATTGGACCCTAGCTAGAACTGTCAATATGCACCTGGCTAGGTTTCAGAATTTCCTGAAACTAGTGACTGCTATGTGTCTCCTTTAATGCCACCTCGCCACCATTATCCCCAAACCATATTGGACAGCGGAGTCTGTTGTGATTATCTTATCCCTGTCCCATCACTGATGTTAGGTGTATGGAGGGCAATTAACTTGTCTTCTTTAGTTCACAGGTCTTCATATTGAAAGGAAATGTGCTTGCCTCTTCCTTACCTGTAAGTGATTTATATATCAAGACTCTGGATGTCAAGCCTGATCTTTTATCTCATAATGGTCTAAGAACTTGGGAGAAAGAAAGTATATTTTCTGCTCAGTCTTAATTAAACAAGGAGGACATTACTGTGGTGGTTCTATGAGGAGTGATCAAACAATACAGTGAATGCTTAAATTAAAAATAAAAAAATATATTACAGTAAAAGACACATTGCCATTAATCCCCCCTCAAAATACCCTCCCTTGCTTCAATCACACTTATCCCATCGGTCTTGCCACTTTCTGAAGCACTTCTGGAAGTCCTCTTTTGTGAGTGTCTTTAGTTGCACTGTCATGGCTGCCTCTATGTCCTGAACTGATTCAAAACATTTACCTTTCATGGTCATTTTGACTATGGGGAAGAGACAGAAGTCTCTTGGTACCAGTTCCAGTGAATAAGGTAGAAGAGGACACACCGTAATGTATTTATTTGAGAAAAATTGCCGTACCAGAAGCAATGTGTGACAGGGAGCATTGTCATGATGAAGGATAAAGACACTCACAAAAGAGGACTTCAAAAACTGCTTCAGAAAGTGGAATGATGGGATAAGCATGTTCGAAGTGAGGGGGGAGTATTTTGAGGGGGATTAATGACAATGTGTCTTTTACTGTAATACATTTTTTTAATTTAAACATTCACCTTATATTTGATCACACCTCATAACATCTTTGCAACCTGTATAAGCAAATTGAAATATAAGCCCATGAATCCCATAAGGTAAAGAAATGGAAACCCAAAGACAACCAATCACAAACAGCCAACCAGACTTTTCCAAATAAGGTATACGCTTAAGCTATAGCCAATCAAATAACTTCTTTCCTTTGCTTCTTCATCTTCTCTGGAAAAGTTTTTCCCCTAGAACCTGTCAGTGGAGCACTTATAACCACTTCCTGTTTGACACTGCCCAATTCAAGTAGATTTTTGCTCAGATAAACTCTTAAAAATGTTAATATGCCTCAGTTGATATTTTAACATTGGTAAAATTATAATTATCATAGGTATAATATGGGTACATTGGATGAAGAGGGGACAATTAGGAGGCTGTTCCAATGCTCTGGTACAAATATATATATAATCATTCTTTGAATTAGGAACATGTCAGTTAACTTAGCAAGATGTAGATAAATTCAAGAGATATATATAGGTAGTAGAATTAACAAATTTTAGAGTTGAAGGTAAGGTTGAGAGAAAGGCAACATTTTAGGATGACTATTTTAAAATGAACAACTTGCAAAACTAAGCAGATAGTGATCCCATTCACTGAGATATTGAAGGAAGAAGAGAACCATGGGGGGAAAGTAAGCGTTCAATTTTAGATATTGAGTTTAAGGTACTTATGGAACATTCAAGCAAAAATATCCAGAACATGATTACAATAATGTCAAAAAACAAGACAACAAACTCAAAGTTGAGTTTCTTATACTAGGCCCACATTACCAAACTGAGAGTTAATTACAATTTTGACTCTCCCAAAAATGGTATCTTAAACCAGTCAATCAGCAATCGCCTGATCAGTACCAGCTAGATAGTTAGATATTTTGCCTGACAGACCTTGCCATTTTCTAAAGAAAAGTAACCTTATAATAACCAACCTTTTTTTTTTTTTTTTTGGCTTAGTATAACTTCCTTTTTCCTGCTCCTTTCTACTTACAAAAATTTTAAATTTTGTACAGCATCTCGGAGATTTTTTTTCTATCTGCTAAATTGGATGCTACCCAATTCAAATCAATTTTTGCTCAAATTCTGAAAAATTTTAATATGCCTCAGTTTGTTTTTCAATATACTTGTTTAAAGTTTAGGAGAGATACGGACTACAGATACATATTATTAAGCAAAGCGTGATGTATAATAACCGAAACTATGGGAATGGATGATAGGGACTAAGGATAGTGCATAGCATAAACGAATCAAGCCTAGAACTGAAACATGATAAACACCAGGACTCAAGAATAAGGCACAGAAAGAGAAGAAAACCACACTAACCAAAGGAGCAGCCAGAAAATTAAGGGGAAAGTCATAAGACAGTGACAACATGGAAGGCAAGAGTGCTTTATTAAAGAGAAAAGGGTAGGTCTCCTTACTCACTGAGTAAGAGGGAGACAATAAGAATCAAAGCAAGGATAGAGGGAACAACATTAAAAAGGAGGGGGGGAAATGTTCATGGTAATAAGAGAATAGAATGGGAGAGGTGCATGAAAATTGATCTGATAGTTTCTACTTTCTGCATGAAACAAGTCACTGTTATATTTTGACAATAAAGGGGGAATGGAGTGGGGGTGGTAAAGTTGAGGAAAGAAGAGATAATTTCAGTTATAGCAAGAACTAGAAAGAGAGCCAACCAATCAGGAAATTAAAAAGGGGCGTTGAGAGCATGTAAAAGTCTAGTTATGTTTGGAGACCAAAAATGTTTAATTTCACCTATATTCCATGAAGAGTAAGAGCTGTTAATTACATTTAATAATAGACAGGTCACTATAAACTTTTGAGGGTAGTTTCAATGGAAGGAAAGGGAGATACCGTGCTTAGATGTGTAGGCTCTGGAACCTGAATTTCGGGTTTCATGACCTAGTTCTAAACTGTCCAGTCGTGTGATCTTAAGCAAGAATTTCAACCTTGTTTCCTTCATTTGTTCTTCATATGTGTAATAAAGATAAAACAATACCAAGTATGGAATTATGAGGATTAAACTAGAAAGTACATGTAAAGAGATCAGAATAATGTTGGGCACATAGCAAGGGCTCAAAAATGTGGGCTATTTATATTAGCCTTATTATTAAATTTAGTATTAGCTTAGTATGGAATTACTATTATTAATACTATCTGTGAAAAAACAGTGGTTGAAGTGATAAACCATGAAATCCAACCTTGGAAAGATGGCAGTTCTACAAAAAGTGGCTGATGCTTTGAGGCAAAGGGAAAGGTTCAGTGGACATGGGATTCAATACTAAGGCTCAAGATTTGGTGAAGTTTGAATAATTGGCAGAATAACTGAGCTTGATGGAAAGAAAGGAAGCTATGGTCACAGAGCTAGTTATCCAAATTGATTATATAAAAAATAAAGAATTTCCAAGTGCTGGCAATGTCCAAGGTATAGCCCTGTAGTGAGTAGCTGAATAGGAGAGAAAGGGGAAGAGAATAGAAGTGTAAATGTCTGACTATTCCATTGTTTTGTACACCTGAAATGAAACAAAAAGAAATGTAAAGATGTGAAAAGTACTATGTGGGCAGTATCTACACAAGTCTCTGCAGTCACCAAAGACTTTATGTATATTATTGCAAGATAGCTGCGCTTTTCATGTTCATAAAGCACTCTAGGAAAGCAAACTGGGTGTTCCTTTTTTAAAAACGTATAATATCAATGCTAAAATTTATTATGATTTTAATAATTAATACAAGCACACACTTGGGTTAATATGTTTTATCAGAGAGGTGCTTCATAAATATTTTATAGATTCTGAATGTTTAATTAATTTATACCTCTACTCAGCCTATTAAAAATGCTTTTAAATCCTTTAGATTTGAATGTCAAGCCTTGCCTAGTAATTCATTGCCATGTTTTGCCTCTATGGTCAGGAATTTCTTCTGTATATTTTCATTTATTCCGCACATATTTATTACATGCTTATGTGTCAGCATGATTCCAGGTGCTAGGTCTACAACAGAGAACAAACAGGGGTCTGTCCTTTTGGAATTCAGGTTTCAGCAGGGGAAATAGATGAAATCATAAACAGAATAAATAAGTGTATGACCTTTTACAAGGTGCTAAATGCTATGAAAAAGGAACATGAAACAGAGTAGGGATCCAGATGCTAGAGTGAGTGGGTGAGTCTGGTTTTAAATTGCGTTGGTCCAGGTGGGTTTCTGTGAGAAGATGCCATTTGAACAGACACTTAAAGGAGGTCTTGAAGCTTTCTAAAGAAGACCCAACTAATTAGATAGTCCTGTACTGTGCTGATGTAATTTTTGTTCCTTACTTTCTTTGTTTCACTTTGGATAATCTTGATAGAATCAGCATGTGAAAATAAACAATGCTGAGTAAATGTCTCTTTATCTGTATTAGCTAGAAATATCTTATACAGACAAATTCATATGTGCAATAACTCAAACCCCATTTTTTCCCCATTTGCTCTTCAATTGAAGACCAGAAAAAAATGATTATTTAACTTGCAAGGTAAATAGCATTCTCAATCTTTTGACATATACTTTAAATAAGACCATATTACCTTAAAGATGAATTTCATATAAATCAAAATTTAGACTCTTTCTTTGCTGACAAGATAATTGCTAATTTCATAACATTTTGAGCCATTTATTTATAAAATATTATATCTGGAATATGCAGCAAAATTCAAACACTTTTGTTCCTTGTTCAATTTTGTTTGAATTTTTCTCAATTACATGTTTACCAGATACTATTTAGAAACTGAAAACCATATAATGCACACTAAAAGGGTTGTGGAATTTCTAAAAAGGAAAGAATGAAATTTTAAAAATAAATATTTTTAACAAGAAACACATATACTCTTATTAGCTTAAGCAATGTTGTCATGAAATATTAATTGCATACTTCCTGGTTCTGAATCTAATTTTTACCAATTTAGAAAGATCATTAGAAACAGCTATAGATATTTTTTATGTCTTCCCAATTGCATTATTTTATTTTTATTTTTTTTATTTTTAGCTCTTCTTCCTTTTATTCCAGTCCCTCATGAGTTCATATTATACATGAATGAATACCCCATTTTTCTATAACTATTTATCGAATACATGAATCAATTACTAATAACATGCAAAGATAAAAAAAGTTCACACTGCATCATTTAATGTATTTTAAAATTATGTGTCTCCCATTTCACAGAACCAATTTCCATTCAAGGCACAAGAAAAACTGTTATTTTTTTTATTAACATGTTAAATTGACATGTTAAATATCCAGAAGATACATGTGACTATATCATTTTTCAAAAAGTGTGAGCATATCATACTCGTTTATACTTTAATCAACAGATTTTGCTAATTCTTTGTGAAAGTTTGTTCATTTTATCATTGCTTGTAATATGGAAACAACTTAATGCCTAACCATAAAATCCAATTTAAATAAATTACGACACAGTCATACAATAGAAAAATACAGAGTTATTAAAATAAAGCAGATATTTGTGTGCGAGATCTCAAAAGTTTCTGTGGTACATTGTTAAGTAAAATCTGTTTACCAATGTTCATTATTACCTAGGTTTATTATGACTTGTTTTCTTTCTAACTTTGAAAATCAGTAGGAATGTAACTTTTCTCCCTCAAAGAAGTAACATTTGGCCCAATACCACATATTGATAGTTATTTAAAATCTAACTTTATTATGTGTTAATTGAGTCTCTTTCTTACTATTATATTTCTTACCATTATATTTCGTACTATTATATTATATTCTGTTCCATTTTTTTAATATCTACACCAAAAAAACATAGAAAATTAATTTAAGGACTATAACTTTTTCAAATGAACTTTAAAATCAATTTGTCAAATTCTGATAAAAATTTCATTTTGGAGTTTGGAGCACCTTTAATTTATAAATTAATTTGGAGAGATTTGGCATATTTACAGGGAGTTCTTCAATCCAAGAATAAACAATGTGTTTCTATTTAGTCGAGCTTTTAAAAATAAAAGTCCATACATAGAGTTAAGATTTTTCAAATTTATATTTCTTATAGTTTGTCTTAAATATATCCTAATTTATTTTATATTTTGATTTATTATTTGTAATGAGATATCTTCTCATGTTTTCTAATGCATTGGTTTGTTTTAGAGATGAAAATCGTTTTCCCCTCTTAACATGTTAATGGTAAGTTACAGATTTATTAATATTGAACTGTTATTATTTTCCTCATATGAATTTTAATTGGACTAATACCTTATTACTTTAATGTCATTATTTCATGTACTGATATGTTATTTAAGATTCCGCAATTATATTTGTAAGTGAGTCTGTTTTCTAATTTTCTTTTATTGTATTATGTTTCTGGTATTTTTATATTAATGTTATGCTGCCTATAAACAAAGGAAGCATGTTCTTCTTCTGTGCTTTCTCTGTGCTTTGAAACATTCTCTGTGCTTTGAAACAGCTTAAAAACATCAAACATATCTGTTCAAAAATGATAAAATTCACCAAGTCATCTGGGACTGGAAACTTAAAGGAAGTAACTATGACAATTTTATTTGATGTCCCCTATGTTAATTTGTTAAACTTTTATATCTCTTCTTTCGTAAGTTTCAGTAACATAACTTTCTATGGATTCATTTATTTATTACATTTTTTTTTTAAATCAGTTTGCCTGGAGTTGAGCCAAGTCACCCCTTTGATTTGGCAAATATATTTTGTAACTATAGTGAGTCCTTGCTTGGCGCAGTACTATGTTAATGGAAACTCGTGTATGGAAATTGTGCGAAGCAAGAACAGAGTTTCAATATGCACACTTTTCATTTAAAACGGTGCTGTACAAAGAAAGGACTAACTATACGGAGAAATTATCCCTATTCTCATTTCTCATTTTGTACAATTTTTTTTTTCGTTTTCATGATTAGGTTGCCTCTTTCCCAAAGAATAAGCTCCTAAATTATGCATAAATTAAACTATCTTCACTTTTTGTTACAGATATACTTTTATTTACATCTTTCTTATTTCTTCCTACTCTTTACCTTTTTTCTACCTTATTAATTTTAATGCTTAATTAATTTTGCATCATTCTGTCTTATTTAATAAGATATAAAGCTAGAAGTTTTCCCCATGTGTTACATCATATTAATTTTTCATACGTAGGGTTTTTATTATTATTTATTAGCTATTTTGCAGATTCAGATTGGATTCCTTTTTGATCCAAAGTTGTTTATTTTTCCATATAGGTCTACTCTTGCTAACTTTTTCAAACTCATACATATCTAGTGGGCTCTGCAAATACATCTATAAATCTCTTTTTATAATAATAATAATTATTATTATTATTATTTATTATTGTAGTAGTAGTTATTATTATTATTATTATTATTATTTGAAGTTAGCATACAACTAAGAAGTGTGGAATATCATTACCTGAAAAATCTCAGTTCAACTAAGGCAGTGTTTGGTCCTACCCATGTGTATCAATTACTTTCAGAGAATCCACTTTACTCTGTAACCTCTAGTAGCTTTTGAATATGTGTGCCTTCTTTTCTTGACTTCGTTCAAATCAAGAGAGGTATGATAGGTATTTTGATAAAAGTTGTGAATGTCTCCTATATTTATGGATGATGCTATTTTCTTTTCCCATTTACATTACTTTGCAGTTTTTCATTATCTGTATGGAGACCAATGATGTATGGATGCCATTATTCTATTAATATCATCTTCGAAAAACATTTTGTAGTTTAATATTGTTGGGTAATATTGATCTTAAAGATCTTATCTGTTTATAGGTGAAGAATTCATTCAAAATTTCTGAATAAAATACTTTTCACTCTTTTCTGAACAATCTTTAAGGAAAAATATATGTTATTGTATGCATTCAAATTCAAAGTCTATATACATATATATATATATATATATATATATATATATATATATATATATATATATATATTTTAAATAATACATTTTGGGTAGAAACTCTCATCTCTGAGATAAGGGAAATAATAAGGTGAATCTAACAATTGCCCAAGGCATCTATGTGGAGGCAGATTCTGGACCATAATATAGGGAGGAAGAACCCAAACAGAGCACAGTGGTCTCTTTGGTTAGGAAAACAGATTGGAGTTCAGACAGCTGGAGGAAGATGGAATCAGTAGGACAGGGTACCAGAAAAGAGGAAGAGCCATGGATTACTGGTTTCACCTCAAAAAAATTCAGGAGCCAACCTGAAGAGATTCTCAATGGCCAAAGATATGGCAATTTGAGTTTCAATAAAAATAAGAATTGCAATGGATTGAATATAAAAAATATTTATATCCATGAGTTCATAATGATATATAATTTTAAAAAAATTTTTTGCTCTCTAAGAATGATGATGAGGAACCCAATTTATAATATTGAAAATGGGCTAATAAGAGGAATAGATAAAAGTCTTGTTCTGCCCTTCCTAAGTAAAATGGTACCATTATAGTTGATTAGAGGAAGCATTTCCTTATAAAAATGTTTGAGCTGAAAAAATGTAAATGAAATGATAAAAATGAGAATATTACCATTCTGCCCTCCCCAATTAGTTAATAGATCCAGGTATGGAGAATTGATGGCTACCAACTCAAAAAACAAAAAACAAAAACCAACCAACCAACAAACAAACAAACAAACAAAAACGAGGTATCATAGAACTTGTGATGAAATAACATGACATTATGTACAGTTTTTGCAAAAGACTCAAATCTGAGTCTGCACAAGCCACTGAATATGGCTGACAATTTCAAGGAAAAGCAGAGAACAGAGGAACATGTTGGCACCAGGAATACGCCAATAACAAAATTCAGACTGTGGAACACTACAAGTAGAATGGCCCAGGTTCTTCAACAGGTAAATTGTAATAAAAGAAAGGATAGTAGAAGAATATGTAAATTTAAAAGAGGCAAAGATATAGAAGGTTAAAAAATGGCCAAGACTAAAGTACAGATTTGTGTTAATTCATGTTCTGATGATAAATACATAAATAAATGTAAGGAAGTGGTTACTATAAAATTCAGGATAGTAGTTACTCTTCAGAAAAGTGGAGGATGTGAATCACATGAGGAACATGGAGGACATAGTGAGATAGGTGGCAATTTTCTATTTCTTGACCTGAGTGGTAGTTGTGAGGAGAGTCTCCTTATAATTAACTCACAAACTTCACATTTGTTTTGTATGATTTTCTGTACCTGTGTTTTACTTACTTATAAAAATATTATCCCTCATTCTGTAAATTGACAGAATAATTAAAAGTGCATTAGTGATCACCTAGTCTCTCTCTGTCCCCTAATGCAGGAATTTCTTTTGTAGCAGCTACTCAAAGTGTGGTATGAAGACCACCAGTTATGACATTCCCTGGATGCTAACTAGAAATGCAACTGGCTCATTTCCTACCCCAGACCTACTGAATCAGAATCTGCATTTTAACAAGATTCCCAAGTTGTCCATATTTATAATAAAATTTGAGGAGCAATATTCTATCACATCCTCAACAGATTATTACTTGCATACTTTTAGTTACATTAAATTCAGTATTTCTTTAATTTTTCCCCAAGTCTTCCAGTTGTTACTTTTCTTTCTTTTAATGAACTGAACAATTCCTTCCTGTAATTTCTAGACTTTGATTCTCTACAGTAATGTAGCATAAGTCTAGCCTTTCCCCACATTGTATGCTTCTATATTTGAAAATAGTCTTCTACTTTGCAAGATAGACAACCCAACTTGCTTTATTTTTTTCCTTGTATGGCCTGATTTCCATACTTTTATATAATGTGAATGGACAATATCCTTCCTAAACTGTAGCTATCCGAATTGTGTATCATGTCTTAGAATTTATGTGACTAGTGTGCAATACTGTGATGTAGAAAGAAGTCAAATATTCATGAGTATACTATTATATAAGAACTAATCTTTATCATCCCTATTTAAAAACAGAAAAAAATAAAATCTGAGATGATGAAACCAGTAAAAGGCAAAACCAGATTTCTATATTAATCGTGATCTTCACATTCTTCATCCCTTAATCATCTTTCCCCTCCACCTTTGGATCATGACAAGCTTGGAGATAATTAAAATTCCAGAAAATTCTGCATATGAAATTTTGCAAAGGTTGGATTCTCCCCATTTTGATATACGTGACTGATTTTTCATTGTGTAAATGTAACCAAGTACAATTACTCATGCTATCTTGTTGTGTATATAAGTTTTCATCTTTATCAAGATATATTTAAGCATCCATCAGTGATGTTGTCCATGGGAATTCTCCCTTTATCCTTTTGAAATTGTGTGGTGGGATTTCTGAATGTAAAATCATGGCAACATTAAGAACCCAAGTCTGAGCAGAGCTGAGTAGAAATGCATATGCAATATATGGGTTTTTTTTCTAATTAATTCTAATGACTAATTAGAATTAACATTATAGTATACATTTTACATTATAGTAAATGTCTTCGGCCCTTTTATTGAATAGCTGGTTTATCAGTTTATATCTTGTTTCTAATGAATAAAGCATGTATTAACAGCTTTTATCTAAAATTCAACACAGGAAGATGAGGGGGTTAATGGCAAGAGTATCAAAAGTAAACTTACTAACCCATTGAACGGTATCCAATTCATTGAGTAATTAGTCAGTTAGATACTAGAGATAACAAGATTAATGAATTTTGGTCCTTATGGTTAAAAAGCTTATAACCAAACTAGTGGTTAAGTATTATTCAATACTAAATTTTTTGTGGGTAGAGCATTAGTCAATATTCAAAATTCAAGAGGGGGTTGCTCATTTAGCCTGAGGACTATGGTAGAACAATCAGGAATCAGCAGCGGGAGTATAGGTTTTCCTTAAGACTATAAACTATTTTGCAGTGGAAGTGGAATTTGACTACAACCAAAAGAAGAGTGAAAAGAACTGATGGAGAATTGAATTTGAATCTTGAGTCTGCCACTAGCTTTGGGATTTGGGCTGTAGGCTTTTATTTCTTCTTCCACAGAAAAGAGATATTAACACTTAAAATGTGTGATTGTGTGAAATTAGATGTAATGAACCTAGCATGGTATTTGACATCTGGCATGTACTTAAAACAATGGTAGATACTGTTACTAATGATAATAAACAGGTAAATAGGCAAAAAAAAGTAGAAGAAATGAGGAAACTGACCTGAATCAAGTAATGATTTTATAATAAAGGACTTGATAAAAGTCTTAAAGACTAGCTTATTTTCATAGATGACTGATGTTAAGAATTATAATTTAAATGACCCTCTTTGTGATACAGACATGTTCTTAACTAGTCATTCAGACTTATGAGAGAAAGACAAGAAAGTGAGAAGATGTAGGACATAGCTGGGCTGAGACGCAATTGGGCTCCCTCAGGTGAACAACAGACATTTAGGGAGGTCATAGGAGATTGTTTGTTTCAATTCAAGCCCATCTGTGACCACAAATTGTTCCTCTTCAAGTAAACACTTTGACGAGGGCCATCACACAATGGAAATGAGATTAATAAGAATATAGGCTACTCAAATAACAAGAAGAGGCAGCATTCTAAAACAACTTAATATTCAGCTCAATTGAAGAAAAGCCAAGCATTTGTGTCACCCACAGGTTTGGTCTAGAAATACTGCTGCAATTTTCTGTGTTGCTGGTCCAATGTGAGCATTACAATGTGTTAATAAACTTGCAGCTTGACAAACTGATAGTTTCTCCTGTAAATGTGATTTAAAATGTTTATACAAGAGGGTTATAGAGAAGTCTTTTTCAGGCTGTTTTTGCTTAGCTCAAGCATTAATGAAAATAATGGCAATTCCAGCTAAAAAGATCAAACATGAATTTCCTAGCAGTTGTCAGCATAAGGAGAATGCTGAAAATGTGCAAAATTCAGACTTTGCTGAAAACAGAAGCAGTTGTTTAGATTGGTTCCAAACTGTGCTAATAAGCCAAATAAAAGAAAAATTCCTCTCACTCTTATTAATTTCCATACTCATCCATTTAAACATGCATACCCTTTTGCTTAGATTTTTTTCATATTGCTTCTTCTTGCAAATAGATCAGACCTTGTGAAAGAGATAGAAATGTATAAGAGAAACAGACTTCACAATACACAGTATTTAAAAAAAAAGCTGCATAATTAACTCAGTTTCAGGAATGGAATAAACATCAAGAGATTCATAAGGTTAAAATCAGTTTAAGTATTAATCTGAAAGAAGAGAAGATACGTAAAATTTTCCTTGGTTAACAGAGAATAATATATATCATTGTCTAAGTTTCCGTTAAAAAGCGTTTTAAAAACTAAAAGGAATAGCAAACATTCACTAATTCCTAACACCTAGTATTTCTTAAAGTAATACCTAGAAAATTTCTTTAAATATTCTAGGGATGTTTTACTGCTTTTATGCTATTTTTTTTATTATTAATTATGAAGTTCAGAAACTACAGCTATACAAAAACTGGCAAGCAAACAAACAAACAAAAATACTTAACTTTGATCTTGCGCCACGTAGTAATTAACCATTCAACGATGATTTTGGATTCGCACTTCCAAACTTTACATATTTTTTGTTTATCATTGTCAGCACAATTACACATGCATTTTATTTTCAGAAATGGCTCATACAACAGAGGAACATGTTTAAAAAAAACCAAAAAAACACACAGGGGATACAAGCCTTAATATTTAGACCATAGGAAATGCTATAGGAAAGACAATCTGGTTTCCCTTGACAATAAACATCATAAAACTGCAAAGGATAGAGTAAGAAAGGTGAGAGAGAGAGGGAGGGAGACGGAAGGAGGGAGGGAGGGAGAGAGATGGAGAGAGGGAGAGGGAGGGAGAGAGAGAGAGAGAGAGAGAGGAGGAGGAAGGAGGGAGGGGGGAGGGAGGAAGGAAGAGATCAATTATTTTTTGCTAATAAGTTACCCAAAGCTTATGGTCTAAAACAATGATGAATAATCATTTATTATTATTATCTCTTATAGTTTGGGGTTGATGAGTTGAACTAGGTGGTCCTTACTTGGAGTCTCTTATACTGTTGCAGTAGGGGCTAGGGCTAAATAAATAAGACAGCAGTATTACTTAGGCTAATAAATTATCATTGTTAAAAAAAGTAAAGAGAAACTATGATTCTCTCCTCATGCCTCCCAAAACAAAAACAAAGAACTTGTGGTTCTTTCTTGATAAAGAAGTTTACTTAATGTACTTCATCTTTATATAACAGGGAGAATGTACGGGTTCTGACAATTAAGTTCATGAACTCATCCTAGAAAAAGTGCTGTATACCGCATTGCTGAATATCACTATAGTCACCTTCGGAGTACTCTCCTTGGGAAGCTATGCACCAATGCCAGTGCCTAGTCCACCCTTCAAAGCAATTTTGGAACTCTTTTTCTGGAATGGCCTTCAGAGCTGTCGTCATATTACCTTTGAAGTCCTGAATGTCATCATAATGTCTTCCTTTCAGTATTTCCTTTATCTTTGGGTAAAGAAAGAAGTCATTGGGGGCCAGATCAAGTGAGTAGGGAGGGTGTTCCAATTTGCTCACGGGCTAAAAACTCCCTCACAGACAGTGCCATGTGAGCTGGTGCATTGCTGTGATGCAAGAGCCATGATTGTTGGCAAAAAGTTCAGGTTGTCTAACTTTTTCACACAGCCTTTTCAGCACTTGCAAATAGTAAACTTGGTTAACTGTTTGTCTAGTTGGTACAAATTCATAATGAATAATCCCTCTGAAATAAAAAAAAGATTAGCAACATCTTTGTAACAAGTTTGTGAACTTAATCATCAGAACTCATATGTATTCAGATACCACTTATTCAGGAGAAGTTATTTGTTCAAACATCATCCCTACTTCAATCTCTTTAAAGAATTTTGAATTCTCTGCATCGAGTACTAAATGCAATGTGCACTTTGCAGTTCTGAGACAATGACGCATAACATATCTCTGATTACAGAAAGGATGGGATGAGGCATCACTTGCCCCATCCTCAGAGGAAACCATGTTGGGTCAGTATTCTTTTCCCTTCTTCAGAATCATAGCCAGGGATACTTGTTACTAGTTAGAATAGTTTGCAGTTTCTCAAAGGTCATGGGTACCAAAGTAACTAGTTCCTACATAGCAATGCAGGCGTTTGGTAAAGTCTGGGTAAGTTCTCACCCAATCCTGACCCTTTGGCCGAGCTCATGGGCAGAATCTAGTAATACTGCTTTTAAAGTGGACAGACACACAGGAAGGAAAGTTATGAAAGTTCACAGAGGTGGTTTTTTGAGAGCTAAATACCAGGAGACTGAAGGGATGAGACCATTAGAACTGAGAGTTATGAGAAACTTTGAATACATGATCTTGAGTCTAAAATTCCTGCATGAAAAATAAATTAAAAAATGGATTTTTTGTTAGGTACATGAGTAAGTATTGTTGTTACACAGGTGAGGATTAAACAATTAGAGCAGAGATGCATAGAAGAGGCAACCTTCTTTTGATGACAGGGAAAGTTATTGGAGCCAGTGAAATAAACCCTCCAAGCATCCATGGAGAATGTGTGCTGTGAGTTGATTTTGACTATAGGAAAATGAGTGATGAAAAGGAAATGTGAAGAGGTACACTACGAGAGAATGGTTACCAGTACTGAAAGGCTCTGGGGAGTAAAACCACATAATGATAGCAAGATTCTGGGAGAGAGATTACAATATAAGGGGCGATGAGGTAGGGCTAATGGCTTAGGTTATTCTGAACGATCATCTCTTTATATAAAATAATCTGACATTGAAAGATAGTTAAAATTGACTTTGGAGCTGGCATGAACATAAACCTTTACTTTATACTAATAGTAATTTCAAACTTCTCTCTGTCCCTGAATAGTAATTCTTGAATACCAGTTTAACTGTATCAGTCGGATCTACAGAGTTTCTTAAAAATGCAGACTTCTAGACCCCAACTCTAGTAATTCTGATTTAATAGGACTGGTTAGGTCCTAAGAATCCGTTTGAGAAGTGTCCTTGATACTACTGATGTATAACTGAACTTCAGAACTGATATCATGCCTATCAAGGCACTAATCAACAGGAAAGCATCTATCCAATACTAAATTAGTCACAATAATTTTAAATAAAACTTCAGAATACATGCCTGTATTCTATTTGTTCCATGCTAATTGCAAGACTCATTAGATTATAAACACCATGAGATCAGGGATGATGTCCATTTTTTTTTTTTAATTTATTGGGATGATGTCCATTTGATTCACTTTTTTCCCTACAACCTGGCGCTGATACATCACAGACAGTATATATTTGATGGGTGAACAAATCACCAAATTGTTGAATAAATTAATATTTGATTTCCAAATGACTTTCTCATGCTGTCAAAAAGGACAAATAAAAAAATGGAATTTGTTCATTCTTTCCTTCATTCATTCTTTCATCAACCCACAAAGCAACAGATATTGAGAGTTTATTATACGGTAGGCATTATATGATACACAAACAATGCAACAGTGAGTGAAAGTTTCTACATTCCCTATGAGTATACTTGTAAACAGTGCTTACATCTAATGAAAAAATAAAATCTTTTGAATCTCCAAAATGAAAGGCATTCTTTGAGTACCCAAGTATCTGTGTTTTCTGCAAAGGTGATTGTTATGCAGCTATGAGTCATTGCAGTAAATTCCCAGGAAACATTTCATGTTCTATGTGAATTTTATAGCTGAGATTTGGGATCTGGTTCATTTACCTTATGATCTGTGTGGGCCTGAATGCTCATTTTCTCATAAGAGAAAATTTCAGTGAATTATCTCAGAGGCAAAGCTTTCAAATCCATGATCTCGTCACCAAAATACATTTTCTACCAGCTTTTTATTAAGCGATAGATTAAGAACAAAATAAATACTTAACACACAAATACGCACATGCACAGGAACGCACACACACGTGCACTAATGTTTTCCTAGCCATGCGTACTGAAGGTAATACACCAAGACTGAAAAGGATACCCAGGGAAAATTGGCTTAGGTAAACAGAGTGGCTATGGAATTGTAAACGACAGAAAACAGTCAAATCAGATCAGAAACTAATTTCAATGTATTTCCTATCTCTGGAGTATTATCATGGGAGATCGTTAGATAAAGACCTGTCATCTTATTTCCTTAAGAGGAAGATGAACAATTTCCTCATTGCTTTCTTAGAAAATCTTATTAGAAAAACATCTGCCCTTAAGATTTCAGTTTTTCTGCAGATTTTTAAGTCACTTTCCTACCAAGCGATATTCTATGAAACTGTCCTGTTTATCATGTTAGGAATTTTGTGAGTTCCACACCCCTGGCCAGAGCAAGGGTTCTTAACTGGATTTGAATCGTTAAACATGCAAAGGAATTCTAAACAATGGGCATGAACATATGATGACACTGTGAGTAAACAAAACAAAATCAGTATGCCTTTTATGTGTGCATGTTTTTGCGAGAATCTGAACATTTTCATGGAAATGAGAAATATGGAAATAGTGAAAAGAATAGATTCTACCTCATTCACAGCCTTGGTTATAAAGCTTGTTTTACTTTGGAGGGTATGGTGTCTTAGAGAGCTGTTTGGCGAAAATGAAATTTATTTTGATTATAATTTAAGAAAAAGAAAATTTTATATAAAGAGACCTCAGGAAACTAAGGTAAATACTCTTTAGATCTTAGTTTGTTTACAATAGGGAATAACAGTGAAAATTATCCCTCAATAACTTAAATAAACCATTAATTTCCTTCAGGGTTTTTATAACTCAATTAGAAATTTTCACTAATGATTTCAAGAATATACAGAGGGGTTGCCTCATTTCAATTTGGTTAATTATATTAAAAATTATGCATTATGTGATAATTTGACATAACCTGACCAAAGAAACTGACACACTAGATTGCAGATTTTATTTATTTATTAAGTTATTTGAATTTGAATTTTTAAATTCCTACAAAGACCAAAGAAAATTATGACTCATTCCAGGTGTGCTGGATTCATTTTGTCTTCAATGGGGCATTGTGCAGTGTTGTGGTGGTTTTTTTTTTTTGGTTTTTTTTGGGGGGTGGGTTTCCCAGTGATCTATAAACATGGCCTCTCTTAAATGGCACAGCAAAGTGCTCTGAAAAACAGTAACCTTATTAAAAAGTGATGAGCACATATGTCGTTTTATAAATGTCATACTCATTCCATTTTCCCATACTTAATAGATGTTAAGCAGGGAAACCTACAACCTGAATTCTAAAGTACCTATTTCTTCATAATTATTTGCAATATCTGAGTTAAATTTAGGTCAGAACTCTAGACATTTATAAGACTAATGTAAATATGAAAAAAGAATATCTCAAAAAGTTTCAGAACCACCAGGGTAGGTTGAAGTCCTGGTTGGAATTTCCTAGATTTTGTTATTGTTTTAATGACACAGCAGTAAAATGTGACTTTGAATAATATAAAGCACATATTTGCATGATATACTTGGTGCTAGATCTCAAGAGACAGATAATTCAAAGTGACTGGAACCAATAAAAAGTGTAGGAAACTTATCACAGATTTCTCCTCCAAATTGTCATACATTTACCTTAGCCTTAGAAAGAACATGTAGAAAACTAGTTAAAATCCAATAAAATCAATGTTGTCTGCATTTGAGAATAACCGAGTCAATGAAAAAAAAGATGATTAATTTGCCATTTAACTTCTATCTAACTCAGGAAGCTTCCAGAAGGAGCATTTCTCACGGCAGCAGTAAGGATGCAAGACATGCTGAAGATGATGTTGGAAATGTGCTTGAATGGAAATGAGGGAAGTTTAACTGAAATCTACAAAGGTGGCTTTCGGGAATTCAAAATAAAGTTGTAAATTATTTTGTCTAAACAAAAATGCCTTTGACTGGAAGCAGGAAGCCCATCTCTACTCCAGGTGATTCACTGCTCTGCAATCGATGGAGGAATGAGAAGAAACCACTTAAAATACAAGTCACAGCATGTGCTCTGTGCTCCAAACTACTCACCAACTTCCTTCTCATTCAGAGTCAACCCCAAATGGACTGTGGCCCCTATGGCATGACAAGGCCTTTACCTCAGCCTTTACTGCCATGCCCTGATCTCTTGCTCTGGGCCCCCTCCCTTTCTGCTGCCACCAGTAATGGCCTCCTCACTCTTCTTTGAAGATGAAAATTGGGATCAGGGCCTTTGCTGTCCTGCTTCCTCTAAGCTGCTCCCTCAGATTTCAGTGTGGTTCATGTCCACACCTCTTTTAGATTTTGCACACCTTCTCAATAAGACCTGCCTTGACCTCTTTTTAAAAATAGAAATCCTCCTGTCTTCAACATACACAATCCCTACCCTCCTGCCCTGATTTATTTTTTTCCCACATCTCTATCATTCATAGATATGATATGCTACCTATATGACTTTCTCTAACTAGAACATAAAGTACATAAGAGAAGGGATTTTTCTGTTTGGTCTGTGCTACATTCCTAGTTCCTAGAAGAATTCTAACAAATAAGGGTCCAATCAACACTTTCTGTATAAATAATTTAATGAGAACCACAAATCCCAAAAGTTCTGGGAACACCAGCACAGTTATCAACTGTGTTTTGCTAATTCCATAAAGTCTATTTCCAACTTCGGTGTCTCCCTACACTTCCTAGCCACATTGTCACTATCCTGTTGTCATTTCACCTTAGTGTTCTCCTCTCTATCTTAAACTTCAGGTTCCCAATAAAACCATTTTCCCAACCAAATGTTACCAGTTCTATCCATGACCTTTCTTTGAAACTCTTGCATATGAAAATACCATTCGTTATCTCTTCATATTACTACTCACATAGTTTCTTTTTTTCTCTTAACACTCCAGTACACGTGACCATCACACCCATCCAGCCTATTTCTACAGACTTAACAATCTGATCATTCTACCTAATTTCTCCCTGAACCAGTTTAGTAAAATTGATGATATGCTTTCCGAAAACGTAGCTCTTCTGATCCTAGGTATGTACTGAACAAAAATGCGTGCAAATGAATACAACAGTAAAATGTGCCTTCCAAAAATACCACTCTTACTTTGTCACATGCTCAAAAGTATATGACTCACTTGAAATTTTGTTTAACACCTGTATATCTTTAAACACAAGCCTTCTATAATTTATCCCTAACCCTATCACTGTCTATGTTTTGTTGTTTTTTTTTACCGTAAGCCTCTGTTCTTGCTAACATATCCTGACACTGTATGTCAAAGGAAACTGTGTTTATCTCCATCTGTATGTTATTTACAAGATTAATGTCATCTCTTCTACTTGCCCCCTGCTAAATCCATCTAATTTTCAAGGCCCTGATAAAGATACATTTCCTCTTGGAAATACAACATTTCCACAAATTATATATAAAATAAATGCAATATGTTATGTATTCTGCCAGGCACATCACTGGACACAGATACGTAAAAGACAGAATCTCCCTCTTGAGTAGTTTCACACTGTAAAATTCAGGTAAAGGTGCATACCCAAACATTTACTATGAGTGTCTATAGTGATTATCACTTGTATTAACAATTTGGCCTTCATACAGTTTTATGTCTCTTCCGTAATCAGTTCATTTTTCATTCATTTGATATATGTGTATATTTATATGGTCTCTACTACATGCAAGGTACCATTCTAGGTGCTGAAGATATAGCCATGAAAAAAAATGTGTTCTTCCTCTCAAAGAACTCACAGTCTAGTGAGTGGAAAGAGCTAGCAAACAATAAATAAATGCATTCATTTGTGTAAGTTGTATAAGCCGGTGTAAGTCGATGATAAGTGCCACAGGGAAAAAGAAAGTAGGGAAAGGAAACAAAGTAAATGTGGATATTTTATGTTAGGAGGTCAGAGGAGTCCCTGTTAATTGCCTCATATTTCAGCAGAACCGGGGCAAAAGTGAGAGAGTGAGTTTTGGTTACATCTTGAGAGGTATAACCCAGGCTGTGGAAGAGCAAATGCTGGAAAAAAAGGCCAAGGCAAGAGTGCACACGGTGTTTTCAACATGCTAGTGTGGATGGGCAAGGTGAGGGAAGTGGAGAAGGAACGGAGACAGCATGGTGCAGGGTCATGGAGGGTCTTGGAGGATTAATGATGTTTTCAGCCTGCCTCCCCAGCTCCCATGGAAAGCTCTATGAGTACAGAACTGTGTTATACATGCACTTTAAATCTTCCACAGAATGTGTAATGAGAACTTGCACAGAGTAAATGTTTAATGACATTAGCTAGGACAAGAAATTGCCATCTCTAAGAAAATGCTGCAAGTATCTTGATATTCCTCAGATGAGAAAAGTTTACCCCTGAAAACGTGAAATGAGTTGTAGACCAATTGAATTACCCTAAATTCATAAAACTTAGGCCAGAGCAGAAATTTACCTAAAATGTATGATCTCTCTTTTTTTGCCATATTTCTCCCCCAACTAATTATGTCATTCTAAATCTTTTACTATTATTATAATTATTATTATAGTTAGTTGGGTTTTTTCACTTCTTAATTAATCCTCACAATTTTATTTTTACAATCAACCAAAGATTATACCTTTGGCCCCCTAGTTTTTTTTGTTTGTTTGTTTGTTTTTTTGTTTGTTTGTTTGTTTTTGTCTTAGACACTGTTTGCAGCTTCAGACTGTCCTGTGGCACAAATATGAGTGTGCAGTCAGTCACCAATTAATAGATTGAGTGTCAAGTATATACAGCTACTAATCTAGGCATCGAGATATAAAGGTAGGATTGAAATTCAAGGACAGACATTAAAATTAGAGAGTCCAGTGTGATTTGAAATCTTTTTATTAATTGGGAGACGACATTTATGATAGAGGGATAAGGTAGTAACAAACTCACAGAATTCTTAAAGGGCTTAAGTAATAAAACTTATATAAAATACTTATAGACTTAGAACGTAGTAAAGGCTCAATAAAAATTAATTACTAAAATAAAATTTAATTTAAAAGTATAAATATATATGTCATATATAATACTATAATTTTACTCATATAGAAAGTAAATAAAATGCACAACTTAAACTTTATTCTTTCTCCATCCTACTCTGTTTCCTGAGCTTTCTTCCCGGGACATTTATACCTGAACATTGACCCAGGGCTCATAATCCAGCAAAGAACTTTTAACATCGCTTTGATACAGTCTCTGCCTTATACAGTATTTTTATCATTACCTATATATCTGTAAAGCACTTACAATAGAAACAAGGTACGGAAATAGCTTCTAGATGCTCTTTCTGCCTCTGGCCTTCCTCCCCTCCAATATGTACAGTAGTATGTCACCAGATATTAGTAGTCTTTATTATTTGTTGCATGAATTAATTAATAAAAAAAGCAAGGGAAATGATGTTAGAAATACAAGGATGGCATAAAAAAAAGAAGGAAATCCTGCCATTTGTGACAAAATGAATGAACTTGGAGGACATTTTGTGAAATGAAATAGGCAGCTGCAGAAAGACAAATATTCACTTACATATAGAATCTGAAATAAAGTTGAATCCACAGAACCAAAGAGTACAGCAGTGGTTGCTGGGATGGGGGACGGGTGGGGGCAGGAGAGATGTTGGTCAAAGGGTACGAACTTTCAGCTTATAAAATGAACAAATTTTGGAGGAATCTAACGTATAACATGGTGACTATAGTGAATAATATTGTATTATGTACTTAAAATTTACTAAGAAGTAGATCTAAGTGTCCTCACCATAAAAAAAAAAAAAAAGGTATGTATATGAGGTGATGGATGTGTTAACTTGATTATGGTAATCATTTCACTGTGTATGTATGTATGTGTATTGAATCATTGTTTGTACTCTATATACCGGGGATGCCAAAACAACGTATACAAATGGACACTTTGGTCAATGTTGCTCAAGCAGGTGTTTGCCATAATCTGGTGTCTGGACGCTGATGGTAATGACTTTAAGCATCTCTTGTAATTACAGATCAAACGTGACTTGTATTCATCTTTTGTTATCGGTATATATTGAGTATTACAATTTTAATACAGTTTTCCTTTCTTAAAATGTGTATACATTTTTTGGCACTATATATATGTGTGTGTGTGTGTGTATATATACACAGTACAAATCAAATATATATATGTATATACACACACTATATATATATATATATATATATATATATATATATATATATATATACATATATATATATACACACATATACACACAATTTTTGTTTGCCAAAAAGAAAGGAAAATATCAGGTTGGCAACTCACTGGTTCCTTAATTATTAAGTGACATGCTTTTCTTTAACTTGGTTTCTCTGAGTGGAAACTTTTGGAACAAGCTCCTCTTCAGCCTGTCACCAGCTTACCTAGAGTGAAAATGATTATCTGCCTCAGGCAAATCACATGGTTACAGAAACATAGGTGAGAAGACGGTAAGCCAATCTTCCTCCCCAGGGCTATAAAGGGAAGACTTTAGGTTTTCTCTACCTTCTCCTTTAGGGACTTTTCCTTTCTTACTTCCATCTAAAACTATGGTTAAATTTTTTGTTTTGCCGTCTGGCCATTTATTTAGAAATTTTATAAACGGTACGCTTTGCAAGTCTGATTTAAAAAGTGAAATGCTCATATTTAGTATCCAATTGTTTAAAAAATTTCAAGTAAGGAGCATAATCAGGTATAATTTCAAAACATTTTAAGATCATAAGCTGCTAAAATGTCCATCATAACTACAGAATTAAAATATGCCATTGTTAGCTTAAATGTTCTGGTATTTTTGTTTCTTTTACCTAATAATAAATTAATATAAACTAATTAGGACATATATCTCAGTGTGACAATGATGCATATTAATTTTTCATTTATTTTATTTGACTTATTTTTTCAGTTTGGCAAAAGCAAAAACTAATAACAGAAATAACTTGAGAAAGTCTTGAGAACTATGCAGTTTTAAAATATTTTTAACCATTCAAATAGAGTGCGGAGTTATTTAATAAAATTGTAAATTAGCTAATTATCCTATTGTGGTTTTTAATATAGTAAGCCATATGGAAATGAGTTTTCATAATTTCTTCATTCTGTATAGGATAAAAGCAAGTTTTCAAGCTAGATAATTGAAGAAACTCTTTATTTTAGCTGCTGATATTATCAACATGTCAAAATTATATTAACAGACTCTCTTGCACTTTTCTCTGAAGTAAAAATTTATAAAAGTCTAATGTCAGGAATTAATTGCTTTTTGTTTACAGTGCCTGCCTAATTTCCCATTATCCCCCCAAGCACAGTATATGGCACTTGAAGTCCAGAAACTTTTTTTGAATTAGAAAAGCTCTCCCTTGGGGTGGCCGGTTGGCTCAGTTGGTTAGAGTGAAGTGCTCATACTAACACCAAGGTCGCTGGTTCAAGTCCCACATGGGCCAGTGAGTTGCGCCCTCCACAACTAGATTGAAAACAACGACTTGACTTAGAGCTGATGGGTCCTGGGAAAACACACTGTTCCCCAATAAAAAAAATTAAAAATAAACAAAAAAACAAAAAAAAAAATAAGCTCTCATTTTTGCCAAGTAGCTTTAAAAGAAAATATTAGTCATAAGGAAATGCTCTAGAATGGGGCAGGGTAATTCCCCAGTTTTCACATTTTTCTTACATACAAAATATTTCTTGCCAATTCTATGAGAATGGAAGATTTTTTTTTTTTTAATTTGGAAAAGCACTAGTTTTCTTTGTAATAGTATAGTATAACAGAGGGTTTTCTTGTTGAATATTTGTTAACTGATTTTGTTTTACTTTCTATTTAAGCATGTTTTTAATGTTTTAATTGGGTGAAAGATGTTCAAAATATAAGACAGGACCCCACGCTCAGGTAACAGAAGCAAAATTAGACAAAAACGACTGCAAAAACTAAAAAGCTTCTGCACAGCAGAGAAAATAATCCCCAGAGTGAAAAGGCAGAGTGCAGAATGGGAAAAAATATTTGCAAACCATATATCTGATAAAGGACTAATATCTAAAATGTTAAGGAACTCCTTACATTTTAAGGAACTCCTACAATTCAGTAGCAAACAAGATAAACAAATAACCTGATTAAAAATATGGGCTAAAGATTTGAATAGATATTTCTCCAAAGAGAACAAGTATATGAAGAGATGTTCAATATTACTAACCATCAGGGAAATGCAAATCAAAACTGCCATGAGATTTTACCTCACATCTGTTAGAATGGCTATTATTAAAAAAAAAAAAAAAAAAAAAACTTGGTGAGGAAGTAGAGAAACTGAAACCTTTGCACACTGTTGGTGGGAATGCAAAATGGTGCGGCTACTATGGAAAACAGTATGAAGCTTCCTCAAAAAAAAAAAAATAATTGAACAGCCTTATTATTTAGCAATTCCACTTCCAGGTATTTATCCAAAAAAAGGGAAAAAAAAGAAAAAGAAAAGAAAGAAAGAAATCAGATTCTCGAAGAGATATTAGCACTCCCATGTTCCTTGCAGCATTATTACAATAACCAAGATATGGACACAACCTAAATGTCCATTGACAGCCGAATGGATTAAGAAAATGTGGTATGTGTATACAATAGAATGCCATTCCGTCTTTAAAAAGAAAAAAAAAATCCTGCCATACAAGACAACGTGGATGAACCTTGAGGACATCATATAAGTGAAATAAGTGAGTCAGAAAAGGGCAGATACTCCCTGATTCAACTTATATGAGGTATCTAAAATAGTCAGGATCATAGAAGCAAAAAAGAAAATGGGTTGTATCAATTTTTCTCAAAACTTTCAACCAAAGCAGAGTATTCTTAGAAGCAAAAAAAGAGAATGGTGGTTACCAGGGACTGGGGTTGAGAAGTTGGTAATCAGCATGTATAAAATTTGTTATATAAGATGAATAAGTTCTAGAGATCTGATGTACAACATTGCTCCTCTAGAAACAACGCTATAATGTAGAATTCAAATCGTTATGAGATTAGATCTCATGTTAATTGTTCTTACCAAAATAATAATAAATAATAATAATAAGAGGCTGAATACTAAAATAAAATAAATTAAAAGACAGGGCCCCAGAACATGACTGCAGTCTTCTGTCTCCCCATTTCTTTCCCTACATCCCTCCTCCCTTTTCTAATCACAGAAAATGTAAGAAAAGCTTAAAAAATATAAAGTGTGGAGCTATAGCTCTCTTTAAGGTGGCAGGAACAAGCAATGTGTTGTATCAGTTTTTCTCACTATTTCCCACTAAAGTATTCTAAAGGCCCACAAAAGACATTAAATATACCACAGCATGTTGAATAGTCCAGGCTGAAGCAGACTGTTATAAAACTCAAAAATGTGTTATTTTGTAGCTTTCAAGTGAATGTGGATTTTGCCGTCTATATTCAGTGCACCGTTTATATAAATGTAGGTATGTGCATTGGTATATAAAAGACTTGTCTCACAGAACAACTGTTCAAATTACAAATTTACAATCCTTGAAAAGTTGTACCATGATTTATATAATGACTTTTATGTTGTTCCCTATATAATGATTTTTCACCCAAATCACACAAAATAAATACACTGAAAGAGTACTATTTCTAGAATATGGATTGAGATAGACATGCTCAATTTACTTGTCACTGCAAGTTACGGTCACAGAATATTATATGAAAGAAACATGAAATGTGCCCCTCATTTGAATAAACCCCAAAAGCTTTTCTTTGGACCCATATACCAAACAAAAGGAACGAAAGGGTAGCACATGAGCTTATATGTGTAAATGTCATTTTCACATGTTTTGAAGCTCTCATCTTTTTAGCCTTATTTTGCCCTAAAGGTATTTTTAGGGCAAAAATCCAGAAAATGAAATCCAGTGCAAATACCTCAAGAAGGCTGGCTGAATACTTAGACTTCATTGTGCCTTAAACACGTCATCTTTGCAAGTGTTTCTTAATGGATAAAGGCTAAAACACAGAGGTGCGGAACTTCTACATAAACCACAATCTTTAGAATCAGAGTACCTCTATTTTGGCAAAAAATGACATCCATTCTGAACCAGAGCTAAACTCTCCCAGCTCATGTTCTGTGAAATTCTATTCTGGGAGAGAAATGAGTTTGGGTGTATTTTTAAAAGGAGCCTTTTCTGAAAACCCTGTAGGCAATCAATTACACTTGTCCCATTCTGTGCTTTCATTTCTCTAGTGAGTGCTACTGTGATAGCTCTTGTACTTGGCCCAGCCATGGAATCAGTTGTGTACATCCCTGGTGGTCCAGTGAGACACTTAGGCTCCTCCAGATTAGACAGAGTGTGTCAATTTTCTATTTTATTTCTTACCAGTCAAAGTGAGACTGTCTTGAACAGTGTTTAGTGTATAACTACAAGAAATGATTATTGAATTAAAATGTGCAACTGCTAACTAACTGATACAGGGAGAGATTTGTCCCTTTCTCAGGTAAAGTGTGAAAACAACCAATGTTCTTGCATGGAGATGGTAGGTTATATTTAGGGACCCTTACGCTGCACAGGTCATTTTGAGTTCTGAGAAGCCAGTGGGATACTGGGATTGCTTCTATAAAAATTTGTACCAGTCACCTTGTATTGCATTTCATAACCTCTCACTCTACCTTCCAGACTGCTACTTTAGCTTCTCAAAGTTATTTACTTAACATTGCCAGAAGTTTTATTTCTCTCTTTTTTTCATCCATCTTTCCCCTTCGTTTTTTTCTTTTTGTGTTTTTTCTGATTCTTTCTTCTCTCATAGTCATCCAAAGGACAGCAACTTTGTCTTTTACATCACTTGTCTTTCTGTTTCCATTTCCATCTCCTTACATAGTGTTAACACATGGCAGCTGATCAAAAATACTTGTTGAACGAAAGTACATCTCCTTATTTTTCTAAAATAATAACAGTTTGGAACATGCATTTTCTCAGAATTCTAAGCTTCCTCTTCTTCTTCTTTCTTTCCTTCTTTTTTTTTTTTTTTTTCCTCCTCTCACTTTTCAATACTATTTTACTATTTGGAATTTTTTTTTTTTCTTTTTACAGAGACTATTCAATAGCATTGTATGAATGAGCAAATACATTGATAACAATGCAATCACTGCTTTTCTTTTCATATTTTTTGTGTGTCTGATAATATTAAACACTCACTATTTTTCTGAAACTTTCCTCACTTGGGTTCAGCCTTTATGTTGCCCCTGATATTCTTACCCCTTGTCCATTTCTTTTCATTTTTTTCATGGACTTCTAGAGGAATAGTGATGGCAGATATGAGAATAAAAACAACCCAATGAATATTTATATATCATTCTGTATTTTACAAAGTATTTACAAAACAGATTCCCACTTTTTAAACTATTTATTTTTCAAACTATCATTACAGATATCATATGGATACACATATATTGGAGTTTATGCCACAGTTTCTTTGTTTCAAAATTTTTCTTTTAACAAAAGTGGCTCTTGTTTATGTCATCACTTTTCATCATTCCTCTAACCTGTTGACATTTACTTACTTATACTTATGAGTAGTATAAAATTTAAAAGGATTATTCACTGATCTGAAGTCACATGGATAATAGTGAGCATATGCTAAGCACTTCATATATATTATTTTTATTTACCTTCACAATTTTCCTCTTAAGAAAGCATCATTACTGTTCCCATTTTATAGACTGGTAAAGAAGTTAGAGGTGTGCACATGCCTGAGTTCACTAAAATTCCAGCCTATGACATTAATAAACTTGTATTCTTAACAATTACATGCTCAGACTCTTCTAGATCTGCCAAAAACAGCCCACTGCATGCCACTCTGCTCTAAGCTTGGGTCATAAAGTGAATTGAAAGCCAGGTTATCCCTGGGGTTTCAGGTCAAGATGGAAAAGTAGGTAAATGCTGTGATCACCTCCTCTCAGGACCACATCAATAACAACTAAACCACCATCATTGAGAATCACCTGAAGTCTAACTGAACTGAAGCTTTACAACTATGGGTATACAGAAGAAGCCACTTTGAGACTGGTAGGAGGGACAAAGACAGGGAACAGTCTGGTCCCTCACATGTGTGTAACCATTAAAAACTAGAAGGGATCGCTCAGCTGTGGAGGTACTACCAAGAGGAGAGAGAGGTACAAGTCCCGTACCAGGCTCCCTAGCCTGATGCCAGGAAGAAAAGTCTCGATAATTTCTGGTTGTGAAAACCAGTGGAGATTGTGGTTGAGTGAGATGGAAGGCAGCTAGAATCCCAGGTGCTCCTCTCAAAGTAACTGCACATGGACTTACACGCTGACAGACTCATTCACTCTGAGCTCCAGCAATGGGACAACAGATCAAAAGGTGCCAGGGACATATGGGGAGGAAATGCACTGTCTTATGACAGGGCAAGGGCTGGAAGGGCAACTTTCTCCCAGACAGAGGAGCCAATGGAAGCCGTTGTTTCTTTGTTGAGTCCTCCCTTCTCCCTGGACACAGACACAGGTAGACACCATATCTGAGTCTCTATTAATCTGGCTATCATTTTCATCTGCCCCACCTAGTGATTCCTGGAGACCCCACTCTACCCAACTTTCAGTCCCACCCAAACTGCTTCCAGTGGCTCTTCTGTACAAACAATCTGTCTTAGCTCATCCTGTGAAATTTCATAAAATCAATCAAAGGTTCACAAAACCCAAACAAGCAGCATTTGTCTTTGGAATGACTCATACCTCTGTCTGAGCAACCCTGAGCCTGGCACTAGCAAAAGCCTGACTTGATTTGCAGATTGACCTGTTGAGGCATCTCTAAGCTTAGTGTGGGTGGTGACCATCTGTAGATTGTCCATGGGTAACACCAGGTGGCCCAGGGTAGAGCATAACCTACAGCTAAACTTGACTTGCAGCAGGTTCTCTCCCAGGAGTCCATAAGGCTGGCACACCTGGTGGCCAGCTTTGGACCAAGCTAGGGCATCACCTAGCTGCTTCCAAGGATGATACACCTAAAGAACAGACTGGGCAGGCACCAGAGCCCTGCTAAAGCAAACCCTGGTCCATAGGGTCAGGCCCTGAACCACAGCTCTTCCACTGTAGTCATGGCCAGTCCTTGTAACTAATCAGCCTGAGAGTCAATCCCTTCCACTGTTGAGCCAAAAGCAACCAAGGCTCAACTATAAAAGGACGGAACACGCAACCCACACAAGAGACACACGTTGAGCACCTGGCTCAAGTGATTAGAGAGACTGCACCACTGGGTCCCACAGGACACCTACTACATAAGGCCACTCTCCTAAGACTGGAAGGCATAGCAGCTCTACCTAATACATAGAAACAATCACGGGGGGGGGGGGGGGCAGCCAAAATGGGGAGAAAAGGAACATGGCCCAAATAAAAGAACAGAACAAAGCTCCAGAAAATGAACTAAACAAAATGGAGACAAGCAATCTGCCAGACTCAGAGTTTCAAACACTGGTTATAAGGATGCCCAATGATCTCAGGGAGAATTTCAACAAAGAGATAGGAAACATAAAAATAGACACATAAAACATAAAAAAGAACCAGTCAGAAATAAAGACAGCAATCACAGAAATGAAGAATAGCTTACAGTGAATCAATAGTAGATTAAATGAAGCAGAGGCCTTAATTGGCGATTTAGAAGATGAGGTTGCAGAAAATACCCTATCAGAACAGGAAAAAGGAAAAAGAATCCAAAAAAATGAAGATAGTTTAAGGGGCTTCCGTGATAACATCAAGCATGCCAATATTTGCATCATAGGGGTACCAGAAGGAGAAGAGAGAAAGCAAAGAATTGAAAATCTATTTGAAGAAATAATGTCTGAAAATTTTCCTTAAATGATGAAGGAAATAGATATACAAGCTTAGGAAGCACAAAGAGTTCCAAACAAGAAGAACACAAAGAGGCCCACACCAGAACATATCATAATTAAAATGCCAAAGGTTAAAGGCAAAGAGAGAATCTTAAAAGCAGCAAGAAAAAAGCAGTTAGTTACCTACAAAGGAGCTCCCATAAGATTACCAGCTGATTTCTCAACAGAAACTTTGCAGGCCAGAAAGGATTGGCAGGAAATATTCAAAGTGATAAAAAGCAAGGACCTACAATCAAGATTACTCTACCCAGTAAAGCTATTTAGAATCAAGGGACAGATAAACAGCTTCCCAGACAAGAAAAAACTAAAGGAATTCCTCACCATCAAACCAGTGTTACAAGGAATGTTAGAGAAACTTCTTTAAGACCAAAAAAAAAATAATAATAATAAAGAAGAAAAATTTAATAATAAAGTGGCAATAACTATGTATCTATAAACAATTACTTTAAATGCTCCAATCAAAAGACAGGGTGGCTGAATGGACAAGAAAGCAAGACCTTACATACCCTCATATAATGCCCACGAGAGACTCACTTCAGATAAAAAGACAGACACAGACTGAAAGTAAAGGGACGGGGAAAAGGTATTTAATGAAAATGGAAACAAACAAAAAAAGTAGCTGAGGTAACAATATGTACACCAGACAAAATAGACTTTAAAAAAAGGCTATATAACAAGAGACAAAGAAGCACCCAGTAATCCCACTTCTGTGTATTTATCTGAAGAAACCCAAAATGCTACTTCAAGGGGACATGTGCATCCATATGCTTTTGCAGCATTGCTTACAATGGCCAAGATGTGGAGGCAGCCTGGGTGTCCACCGATGGGTGAATGGATAAAGAGGAGGTGGTACATATATACAATGGAACATTGCTCAGCCATGGAAGGGAATCTGTTCTTGCCATCTGTGGCAGCATGGATGGACCTGGAGGTTATTGTGCTGAGTGGAGTAGGTCAAACACAGAAAGGCAGATGCAAAGTGATTTCACTTATATGTGCAATCTAAAGAACAAAATAAACAAACAAATAAAACAGAAGCAAACTCATAGAGACAAATAACATTTTGATAGTTGCCAGATGGGACGGGGTTGGGGGTGAATGAGAAAGAGAAATGGAATAAGAAGTACAAATTGGTTGTTACAAAGTAGTCATGGGGATCTAGGGTGTAACATAAGGACTATAGTCAATAATATTGTAATAACCATGTATGATGTCAGATGGGTACTAGATTTATCAGGGTGATTGATGGGAGGGTATTGGGGGGCAAGGTGAAGGAATTAAAACATACCAATTTGTAGTTACACAATAATCATGGGGAAGTAAAGCGTGGGGAATATAGTCAATGATATGGTAATAACAATAGTGCCATGTGGTTTCTAGACTAGTCAGGTGGATCACTTCTTAAATTATTTACATGTCTAACTACTATAATGTACAGCTGAAATTAATATGGAATAATATTGAATATCACAATAATAAATAAAGTGTAAAAAGGGAAAAATATAAATACATTTACTTAAGAAAAAGCAAACAAACAAAAAAAGCCAGGTTATCCTCTTGCCTCTATCCCATGGCATCCTATTGCACTGTGTTATTTTTAATTCAGAAAACACAGAGGAAGTCCAGATATACGCAGTGTATGTGCTCAACATTTCAAACAGACATACAAACTAAGCCTATTATGTGAAAACAAAATAAGAAGTACATTTAGGAAGTCTGGGTCTCTGAATATGTGGGAAAACATCCTATACTTAGTTAGCCATTCTTAATCAGCAAAGCCTTTCTCCAGGAATGAAGATTCCCAAGCTATTTCAGTAATGGGACAGAAAGATAACACATTTGGAGAAGCTGCACATGTGTTGTCCAAGGTTTAGCTTGGGGGAAATGGTCTAAGGTGTCACATGATGGAATAGAGTCCACATTCCTTCTAGGAAACCTCCCATAAGTCACTTCATAGGAAAGCATATGTAACCTTCCATAAGCCTGGAGCATGTTTTCCTTGTGAACTTTATGGCATCTGGCGTAATGAATGGATGTTTCCTTACCCAGCTATGCTTAAAACATTCTTGCTACTGGGGAATACCCCAGATATTAAAGGCTCAGTGGAATGGTCTCTGCCTCATTTAGTCATTCCAAACAGTCTCCTGACATCTGAAATTAGAAATAAAAGGGCTGAAGCACTTCAAAGAAAACAAATTCCACTGATATCCTTATTTCCCTATGAAAAAGAAATAGTATTTCAGCATGGCAGCTGTTTCAAATTCCAAAACAGGCCACATGTTTTGTGACAGCTGCTGATACAAGCAATTTCCACAGAATAAATCTTTCAGTATATATCATACAGAAGTAGCCAAGTCTTTCCCTGCAGACTGAACTTTAACTTGAAAAACGGTCCCACTTTTTTCTCTCAATGTGTATATAAAATAACAAAAACAACAAGCCCTATTAATGTGTTGAAACGATTTACAAAATGTGAATAAAGTACACAAGGCAAAGAAGTGTTGAGAAATTATCTAAAATATTTCTCCGGTTGTCATAACAATTAAATAATTTACACTCTTGAAAAATATATAAAACTCTACCTCTGAGAATCCAGGCTTGGCAACTATGGCACTAGAAAGCTTATTAATTTACCTCGCGCCATATCCAGCCTTTATTGCTCATGACTCATACTGATCAAGCATAAAAATGAAACAACATACTCAATTTGATCTAATTTTTAAAAGATGTTAAAATCTTTTTTAAAGCACTGAATTGCTTGCTGCAACACATGTAAATACTGGAGATTCTTTCTGCTGTGGAAGATTGAAAACAAACTTATATAATTAATGGGAAAGAAATGGTACTCTTTAGAGAAGAAAAACACAGAT
Organism: Rhinolophus sinicus; assembly: GCF_057876585.1. Classification (NCBI taxonomy): domain Eukaryota; kingdom Metazoa; phylum Chordata; class Mammalia; order Chiroptera; family Rhinolophidae; genus Rhinolophus; species Rhinolophus sinicus. Next base: position 25,372,205 of record NC_142504.1, read on the forward strand.
GCCCAAAGGGAACGGAGGCATGTGTGCCAAAAATGTGAACCTCTGAAGCACATGTTCCAGGAAGAAGACAACAGAACTTCTTTGTAGCACAGGCATCCTGCTGTGGAAATGGTCCAAACAAGCTCAGGTGGTGACTTCCTTGAAATTAGCCTTCTCCTTATGCCAGGGATGAACCAAACTTTTATTGGATGGCAACAGGCTGAGAAAGCACCATTATCCTCTCTGCGCTGGGTATACCCCATGCTCTCACTGAATCCCTGTTTTAGAAAGAAAGTAGTCAGTCTTGGTCAGTGATGCCCTAGAGATGTGATTTCAGTCAATGCTGGAGGTTGTCTTAATAAACCACTTTATTCTGTAGGGTTCCCAGATGCATCCAGACTTCTCACATTTTATATAAATTTCAATGTAGAATACTCTTCCCAGATGGTTGGATTATACAATGACTTGCAACCCAAAATTTTATCCCAGAAAGAAAGATGTGTTCCTGTTTAGCAGAGATATTTAGTACTTAATGAGATCCAAAATAATATACCTAGGCTTTTTTTTTTTTTTTTCCTTTAGTAGATAAGAAGAAACAATATTATCAAAGACAAAGATTTGGCTAGAACTTATGTTGCTTTCATCTTATGTTAGATCTCTTTCACACTTTGCTTTTTTATTCTGAGTACTGACTTATTAAAAATAAATCATACCCAGAAGTTATTATCCTAATTGGAATTAATTAGAAATAAGTGTACTGATTAGAATTAATCATGGGCCATCTTGGATGATAGGGAACAATAAAATGTGATCATTTGGCAACAAACAAACTGAGCTGAGAAAAATGTATAGTCCTAGTTTGGTTACAAAACGTATATTATGGATGGCATACAGACAGCTTGAAGGGAACCTGGGTAACATTTTTAGACTCATATATTGGTGATAGATTACAGAAACCTAGGTTCAATCCCATATTAGAATTCCAGGGTTGAAAGCCTTCTTAAAGACCATCCAGTTCAACTACCAGTCTAGAGTCTGAACCCCTTTCTAACATCTCTTCCATGGTGTTACCCAGCATATATTCAAATACATTCATTAGAATTCTTTTTCAGTTGTAAGTAATAGAAATGCAACTAATTAGCTTAAATAATAAAGAACCTTTATTGGTTCATACAACTAAATTTCAGAAATAGGTTGAATTTCAAGGAAGTCTTAATTCAGTGGCAAAACGTCATGGTCCCACCTTCTATCCATGGCTCTATTTGGTATTCCATGGTGTCATGTCCTCCTAAAGGTAACTCCTTTTATGGTTAGCAAAGAGCCCACATTCCCCAGAACAACATGCTACCTTCTTACATCCAGGACGAACATTGTCCTACCACTCAATGCAAAGTCTCAGGCTTTCTATGATAGGCTGCCTTGAGTCACATGTTCATTCAATAGCCAATTACTGTGGCCCAAGGGCTGAATTACCTGTTTGGCTTAGCCTTGATCGTGTGCTCCAGTCTCAGAGCCAGGATTTAAGTTCGCTTTTCAAGAACTACACGGATCCTCAATGATAAATCAGGAACTCAGAGGGAAAGTGAGGGAGAGAGAACACAGGATCACAAACATAAAATGTGTCCAATGATAGGGATCACACTATTTCCCCAAATTGTTCCTCCTGTCTTTGGATATAACCGAGAGAAAGTGTAGCAATGATTCAAACACCATAAGTAAAGTTCTGCATTTTTGCTCGCCTCAACTTGCATGAACAAGGCATTAAAATAATCACACCTGTAATATATTTTCAATGCCGCAGAGAAGGAGTTCTCTTAAATGAGAACTTTGGCACATCACCTGTAAATACTACTATTTTTGTCAGAGAGGTCACTAAAAAGATGAGGAGGCTGATGGATGGATTATGGCTGAGTTAGTACATTCTGTATAGCTTACTTTATCTGAGCTGCTGGTGAAGCTGCAGCTGACACTTGTAATTTGGAGGCTAACAGCCAAATTTTAGGGATGGGGTAAGAGATATGTCTTTTAAAAATGTACATGCCCTCATAATATTCAAAGAATGTCACATTTGTGCATGCGTATGGTTATTCCCACATACCAACTAAGATAATTTGGACTATTTAGTTGTTAATTACACATTCTTGTTTTACTTATGACTCTAACATTACCAAAAAAAAAAAAAAAAAAAAATTAAAGTGCTTTTGTTTGTTGCTGTTCCAATCAAGGATTTATTTTCATGTTTTTCATGACATGCTAAGCTATGACATATCCCAGATAATTTGAAAAGCAGGAAAACTGAATCTTCCACTTCATCTTTAGCTTTTAGATCTTCTCAAACAAAATTGCCTGCCTGACTTTACACATTTGTGATTTTAACTAGAAGCTCTGTTTGCTCACATGACTCACTTTCTTACTTAGATATACTGTATGAATAAGTGCCAGGAGAAATATGATTGTTTAGGAAAAGGAAAACAGAAAGAAGCTGGGGAAAAAAACAAATAAACAAACAAAAAAAAACACCTTAAAATAAAATTTAAAAGAAAAAAAAAACCTTATTATTTGAAAATACTTATTAAACTCTTTATGTGAGATATTGTTTAATGTAGAATTATAATTGATAGAGCCACATTAGCTTGTATGTTTCTAAAAACAGAAAACATCTTTTATCTTTATTGTACTCCCAGGGCTTAACCCAGTGCCAAGCACAAGGTAAGTCTTAATGCATGTTAGAATAATACATAAATTCACAATCTTTTGACATATTTTGACAGTATATTTTAACAGAGTTCCTCTACTAAATTTAAAAGATGAAAATAATGATTTAATCATTTTTTTTAATAAGTACAAATGCCAACAGGATAAAATGAAAGAATATCTGGTCAATTATTTCCAGCTACCAGAAATCTCTTAAAAACAAGTACTGGATAGCGGAGCTGGAGGAGATGACAATTCTTTGGGGCTTGGTATGGGAGATTTGAGGACATATTCAAATAGTTTTTTAGAAATATCATCTGAGCTCTGCCAGGCATTGTCTCTAAGCACTTGATGGCATCACTTTTGCATAGCAGCATCTGACTTTTTTTCAATCATCCATTTCAGTTTCCTCCATATTCTACAGTATGGAAAACAAATGGGCCTATATTTGGGACAGAGATTGACTTCTCAAGAAACTCCAATGTACAGAATGAGAAGACCTCTCTCAACCCAGAAAAATCTTTGATTTTAACAAGTCTATAGATGAACATGACTACTCTAAGGCTTATTAAATTAGATGCTTTCAAAGCCCCTTCTAGTTGTAAAGTTACATAATTTAATAATGGTCAATATTGAAAGAAGGGCTCTCTTGCTTTGACATATAAAACAACTTGCAACCATCTTGGGTAAACCCACCACTTCACTGTTAACGGGGAACCTGTAAAACGGTAACAAACTACAGTGCAAAAACATTTTTTCTTTAGTATCTTACACCATTCAACGGACCATTTTATAAATTATAGTAGCTATCTCATACTAATAACAAATCTTTGACAACAATGATGAACATTTAGTTTTATTTTTAAAAGTGAAATAAATTTGACTTTTGCTGCCAATCACACCTCTACCTTTAATACATGTATATCAATCCCCTCACTTAATATCGGGTAATGAATTACATGAAAAACTGTTACCTGTATACCATCCCATCTTCCACTCCCCTTTGTGAAATCACAGAATGCATCATTATTAGAGTGTAAGGCCTCATTGTGTGAATAAATAATATGTTTAGCTAGTGCCAACTGAACAGTCACCCATTGCAGATGGTTTACAACAGTGACCTGTACTTATTAGGTAGGAGGGAGGTAAGAGAGTCTGAACTAGAAGATGAACAAAAGCAAGTCTATCCAGGCTGACTAAAGACAAATATTTCTCACAGCTGGTATTTGTTATAACACCGTATCTTGTGTAGAAATAAGGAAGTTTGGAGTTTGGGGGCTTGAGGACTCACCATGTGAGTGATACCATCTGTCATTTAACTGCTGGGTTCTAAACATCAGCAGCAAGCTCATGCTCATGTTTCTGCACCTTCACGAGCTCATAACTTGTTTGGGCCAACAAACTGGGTTTGTACTTGTAGTCCTACCATTAATCCTGTTATATAAAAACAAGTTTGTCTGGCTGCGAAACAGTGTAATGACAAGACAGAATCTCTTTGTAGTCAGTGCACAATTATGGAGCTGTGCTGCTCAGAAAGAACACTTGAACATCGGTATTTCAGGCTCAATTTTGTTCATGGTACTTTATATTCAGTCGGCTGGTTACTGCCACATTCTTGATGAGGCTTGCAGATAAATGCATAGAGAATAGGAGCTGATTAAGATAGATAGCTATAGAAGGAGATAAAATTGAGTTAATGTGGACTAAATCAAGCCCTTGGGAATTTTCACATGCTCCTCCTAAATGAAATAAGCAACTCAGAGAAAGTGACTTAGAATACTGTACTTTTTTTTCTTAGATTCAAAGAACATGTCATATTAAGTCAGTAGGCTGTCCTCCATAAATCCCCATCAATGCTTATTCATAATCACTGTATCAGCAGGACACTAAAGATGTTCTTTTGTAGTCCATGTTTACATACTTTTCATAAATATATACACACACATATATATACAAAAATGTTCTTATCTGATTTGTTTCATTTCTCTTGTAAGCATTTTAATGTCTTATCATCATCTTCATAATTGTCACTGTTAATGGGTTGAAAAATATTGTATCTGGTTAAATGGATTTACTATGGGCTCTTTCCAGTTATTTCTGGTTAGATAATACATTTGCATGCAATTTTTTTTTCAATTTTAAGTTTCTCCCCTTAAAATAAGTATCTAGATATGTTATTATTTAGAAAAGAGGCTACTTAATTTTAACTCCTGAAAGTGATTGTCATGTTTTTGTTTTGTTTTTTTCCAAAAGGAATGGATTTTTACTGATATAGTAATATAGGAGTATTCTGTTTTCACTATACTTTACCTGCGGATGACATTTTCAACTAGAATTGATCCTAATACATGCTAACATGTATTTAGAGATATCAGATAGTATCAGGTTGGTGCAAAAGTTATTGCGGTTTAAGAGGCTAAAAATAATTGCAAAAACCGCAGTTACTTTTGCACCAAGCTAATACAATGAGCATGTGGGTGTATAATCTTACTGAATTCCAGAACAACTATATGAAGTAGGTGTTATTTTTATCCCATTTTACAGCTGAAGCTACTCAATCCAGATAAGTTTATAATTTTCTCAACTTCACACAGCCTTTAAGCAGAGGGTCAAGCTTATCTTAGGTACGACCAGCCAAAATCCAAGCTATTAACCTATAGAGTGTGCTTCCTATACTTCCTATATATAAGTTGTTTGTTCAAACATTTGTCTATATTTTACTGGACATGTTTAATCTATATTTCTACTGGGCATACAACAATATGTCAACCTGCTTTTCTCTTCACATACTTAAAATCTACTAAGAATATAGACATTATTCTTAAATATATGACAGAATTACTATCTAGTGATAGAAAAATCACTGCTTCATTTTCACCATAAATGCAAAGTAAGCTACTGGTATTCCTAATAGAAGGAACCATTAAAGTACCATGATATCCAAAGAGGAAAATGTTTTTAAAGAGTTATATCTTATTACTAAGAACTTAATTTGGGGGAAGTAGATTTCCAAAGCTATTTATAGATTCTAAAAAGAAAAAAAAGAAAAAATAATAAAGGAATAGAAACAGGTAATCAAAACTTGAAGTTAATTAGCATTCAACTTATTTTTGAAACCCAGCAAAAAAGTCAGAAAAAATAAATCAAATCATTTTTTTAAATATGCAAAATGGCTTCAGGTTTTTCATTACATATTTTATAGGGTTTTAAATTCTACCTACAATTTATTTTCTCTCAGTGGCTAAAGGCTTTTTATATTTGTTAGCCAGATACAATTCATTTTGATAGAATTTAAAATTATGATTATATAGTTTATAATAACTTGTATTGAACTCTTCTAGTTAGTTCCAAAATACCTGTTGGTATTCAATATGAGTCCCATTGAAATATGGATACTTGAACAAATAAAAAGCCAAGAAAGTGCTCCATATATGTCTAAAAATTTTATTGGAAAGACAATGTTCATAGCAGCATTATATAAATGCAAAATCCTAAAAACAAAATAAATGTCCCTAGATAGGGGAATGGATAAGTAGATATTGGCAGCATTTATATAAAATTTTCTGGGGCAGTGAAAGTGAGTGAACTATAGCTTTTCATATCACATAGAATAATCTTTAACAGGTTTTTTAAAAGCAGTGACAAAAGAACACATATTAGTACTCTATAAATTTCAAAAATTGTAAAACTGAAAAATATTGACATAAAATTATAAATAAAAATAAAACGATGAGTAACTTTTGGAGAATGGTGGCAGGGTGAAGAGACAAAAGACAGACACATTGGAGACTTCAAAATTCCCCTAAACATGTTTTTGGTATTATTCTGCAAGCTCGCATGTTCATCATTTTTTGTTTTACATGAATACCATGTTTAATTTTAAAAAATGCAAACCCTAATAAGATCACTTATATTTTCAAAACAAAGGGATTAGAAGTGTTATTTTTAAAATAACAACTAAGTAGAAACTTGGAGTAACTAAATAAAAATGTAGAAAGAAACCTTTCCAGTAAAGACGTTGGAGTAGGTAAATGCTGTGCTTACCTCCTCCCATGTCCATATCAAAATTAAACTAAATCATAAAACAACTATCATCGAGAATCACCTGAAATCTAGTTGAACAGAAGTTCTATAACTAAAGATATACAGAAGAAGCCACATCGAGACTGGTAGGAGAGGTAGAGGTACAAAACAGGCTGGTCCCACACCCACATGTGACCATTAAAAATTGGAGGGATATCTCAGTTGAAAGGTCCCCCCCTTGAGGAGTGAGGGGTCCCAGCCCCACACCAGGCTCCCAGCCCAAGGTTCCAGTGCCAGGGAGAAAAGTCACCATAACTGCTGTCTGTGAAAAACAGTGGAGATTATAACTGAGTGAGACAAAGGCAGCTGCATTCCCAGGTGCTCCTCTTAAAGGGCCCATGCACGGACTTACTCACTGATGGAATCACTTGCTCTGAGCTCTGGTGCTGGGCTAGCAGCTCGAATGGCACCAGGGACATATGAGGAGGAGCTAAATGGTCTGATTACAGAGTGAGGGATGGAGGGGCAGCTTTCTCCCAAACAGAAGTGTTGGCAAAAGCCATTGTTCCTTTGTTGAGCCCTCCACCCAACAAGAATGCATGCTCAGGCAGGTGCCATATCTGAGTCCCGATCAAACTGGTTAACACCATTAGTCTTGCCCTAGTTATTCTCTAAGACCCTGACCTACCCAACTTCCAGTGGCTTTTCCATACAAACAATCTGTCTTGGCTGATGCTTTGGACTTTCCTAAAATCTTTCAAAGATTCAGATACCACAAACAAGCAGCATCTGAGCTTGTTTTGCCCAATACTTCTTGTAAGAAGCCTCAAGCCAGACACAAACAGCAGCTCCAAGCCCAACATAAATAACAACCATCTGCAGATCAATATGTAACTCATATCAAGTGGCCCCCAGCAGGGCACAGGCAGCAGCTTACCTTGACATGCACCAGAGTCCCTCCCAAGAGACCCCAGAGCCAATATACCTGATGGTCAGATTCAGACCACACCAGAGCACCACCCAACCACATCCACAAATGACACACACAAAGGGCTGACTCATCAGGCACCAGAGCCCCAATAAAGCAAGTGCTGCTATGTAGGATCATTTCCTGCACAACAGTTCCTCCATTGTAGTCATGACCAGTTCTCACAACCAACCAGCCTGAGGGTCAATTTCTCCCACTGACATGCAAACAGAAACCAATCCTCAACAACAATAGGAGGGCACACAAAAGACAAACCTGGAGAACTCAGCTCAAGTGACCAGGGAGATTGTGCCACTGGGCCTCACAGGACACCTACTACATCAGGCCACTCTACCAAGATCAGGAAACATAACAGTTACACCCAATGCAGGAAAACAAAAACAGGGAGGCAGACAAAATGAGGAGACAAATAATATGTCCCAAATGAAAGAACAGAACATAACTCCAGAAAAAGAACTAAACAAAATGGAGACAAGCCATCTGCCAGATGCAGAATTCAAAACATTGGTTTAAGGATGCTCAACAATCTCAGTGAGAACTTCAACAAAGAGATAGAAAACATAAAAATGGAGATAGAATACATAAAAACAGAACTGATCAAAATGAAGACTACAATAACTGAAATGAATATATTAAAGGGAATCAACAGTAGATTAGATGAAGCAGAGGATCGAATCAGCAATTTGGAAGACAGGGTGGCAGAAAACACTCAACTGGAACAGCAGAAAGAAAAAAGAATCCAAAAAATTGAGGATAATTTAAGGGGCCTCTGGAACAACATAAAGCGCACCAACATTCACATCATAGGGATACCAGAAGAAGAGAGAGAGCAAGGAATTGAAAAATCTATTTGAAGAAACAACGACTGAAAACTTCCCTAACCTGGTGAAGGAAATAGACATACACAACAATAAAGCCTAGAGAGTTCCAAAAAAAGGTGAATCCAAAGACAGAACCTCAAAAGCAGCAAAAGAAAAGTTACCGGAGCTCCCATAGACCATCAACTAATTTATCAATAGAAAGTTTCCAGGCCAGAAGGGATTAGCACAAAATATTCAAAGTGATAAAAAGCAATGACCTATAGCGAAGATTACTCTATCCAGCAAAGCTATCATTTAGAATTGAAGGACAGATTAAGAGCTTTCCAGAAAAGAAAAAGCTAAAGGAGTTCACCACTACCAAACTAGTATTACAAGAAATGTTAAAGGTACTTCTTGAAGGAGGAGGAGGAGGAGGAGGAGGAGGAGGAGGAGGAGGAGGAGGAGGAGGAGGAGGAGAAGAAGAAGAAGAAGAAGAAGAAGAAGAAGAAGAAGAAGAAGAAGAAGAAGAAGAAGAAGAAGAAGAAGAAGAAGAAGTAGAAGGAAAAGGAGAAAGAAAAGGAGAAGGAGAAGGGGAAGAAAAAATATGAATAATAAAGTAATCACTATATAACTATCAACATTTACTTTAAATGTAAACAGATTAAATGTTTCAATCACACAATATAGGGTAGCTGAATAGATAAGAAAACAAGACCCTTACATATGCTGCCTACAAGAGGCTGATTTCAGATGGAAAGACACACAATGACTGACAGTAAAGAGATGGAAAACCATTTTTCATGAAAATGGAAACAAACAAAAAAACTGGGATAGCTATACTTATATCAGACAAGACAGACTTTAAAACAGAAGCTATAACAAGAGGCAAAGAAGGATCCAATAATTCCACTTCTGGTATTTATTAAAAGAAACCTCGAACACTAACTTGAAGAGACATATGCATCTGTATGTTCATTCTAGTATTATTTACAATAGCCAAGATATGAAAGCAAATAAGTGTCCATCAATAGATGAAGGGATAAAGAAGAAGCACATATATACAATTGAACGGATAAATAAGAAGTACACATATACAATGGTGTATTACTCACCCATAAAAAAGAATGAAATTTTGCCATCTGCGACAACATGGATGGACTTAAATAGTATTATGCTAAGTGAAATAAGTCAGACAGAGATCAAGCTTAAAGGCACATTAAGAGTTCTTAAATTTAAAATAATTCTTAAACATTCTATTAAATAAGTGGACAATATCACAGAAACATATATAATTACTTCTTAGGGAAAGCCTACAAAATTGCTTCTTTTTAGAATATACTACACTTCTGAATTTTAATTTTTCCAAGACTATTGGTCTCCAATGGAATTTAAAAACTAAATCACACTGGAGTAAAGACTTACTCGCAAAACTTCTGCATTGTCTTATTTACACAGCTTCAAATTTCATCCACCCATAGAGGAGAAACATCAGTAAATACCAACTGGTTCTTGCCACTAATCCAGAGAGAAAGCAGACCTATGATTTTGCATGTTATGTTTACTCCTATTCCGTTTCTTTTGGTAAGGGAAAATACTCTTGTGAAGGGTGATGACCACAAAGACCACCTAAAATTATATATATATATAATTTTATATATATCATATATGTATAATTATATATATAATTATAAACATATATATTATATATAAAATATATAATTTATATATAATATATATATAAAAATAGAGAGAGAGAGATGTAGATATATATCTACATATATAGATACATAGATTGATAAATAGATAGATAATCTTTCCATAGTTACATCATTAAATTTGATTACACACACACACACACACACACACACACACACACAAATCACAGTGGTGTTTTCTTTATTATCTCGTGGAGTATTTTAGCAGAAACCATCACTGTGCCCTAGGGAGGCAAAATTAAATTACGGTAATTATGCAAAATGAATACCCAATTTGTATCTCAGAATTCTGAACTCCCAGAAAAGAAAAAAATTAGCCTTAGATTAAAAGTCAAAAAATGTTGGAATGCTTATTGAATTAAATTTTTAAGTTGAAATGTAAATTAAGGTTAATCACAAATAAACACATTTTGTTTTCTAAGGTTACTCAATAGGAGTATTTACATATATAGAAATGCATCTTTGTGATTGATAAATTATATATTAACTATTTGTCTCATTGATATAGGTATGGAACACATTTAAATACTAAATAATTGTTTTATAGATTAGTTTTATTTTAATGCCATATCAACAATATTATTTCTTCAAATCAAGTAAAACAATCTTTTTTTTTTTTTTTAAGGAGGGCGCAGCTCAGAGTGGCCCACGCGGGGATCGAGACAGCAACCTTGGTGTTATTAGCACCACGCTCTAACCAACTGGGCTAATCAGCCACTCCTAAACCAATCTATTAAATTATTCCCTGGTAATACTTTCATCTGCATTTACCCTATTTAAGTAATAGGAAGAGACGTATTCACATGTGATTGACTTAAGTCCTCCTGGAAAGTATTATCAATTTTGATTTTTTATTAGACTAATTAGGTGATCTCACATTTTCCTATAAATGAAGGAGACTCTACCGGAATGAACTTTCCCTACCTTTTTATAGTTTCTCTCATTTCCATACACAGGTTATAGTTCTTCTACATTCTCTATAAGTGGATGTATTGCTGTACATGAATGTATTATGGTTGGGGTGGAAAGAATGTAGAGAAAGTAGGCTGAAGGATCTGGGTCGAATAACAAAGTTCGTGAGGACAAAAGTAAGTTGGGGAATATTCCAGGGAAGATGAAGCTTGAGTTTTGACCTTAAAGATCGGTATAATTGTTTTCATACACTGACCAAAGATAGTCCAGGCAAGAAGTTAGCATGAGGAATGGGACAGAAGAGATGCTAAAAGTTCAACACATATTAGCAAGTATATGTGAACAGGTAAGTGAAAGTTGTTGACAGAGAATCCACGTATAGATTAGATTTCAAAACACCTACTAGAAGAAAAGCAATCAGCATTAAGAAAACCTCTTTTTAAAAGCCAAAGCCCATGACCACCAGGTTTGAGTAAAAGGGAAAAAAATATTGTACAAAAGTGGAGACATACTTGCAAGGATTTTAGAATACTGAAAAAAGTTTACAACATTGAACAGAAGTTTACCTGGGACAGTACAGTGAGAGGAGATTGGCATACTGAGACCAAGATCCTGACACATGGATACAAACAAAAGTTAGGAGCTGGGTGCAAGTATTGAAGTTGTAAGTCGAACGTCAGAAAAACAAACAAACATCCTACTGAAACATAAATTGAAAACCAGTCTAAATAGCAAGCGTAAAGGTAAAATACAGCTAGTCAGGCTAAAACTCCTTAAAAACACCGCCTGCCTTTGTTAAAATTATTACTGGAGACAAGCGTGAATACATAGGAATCTGGGAGTATGTATCCCCAGATGTTGGGAAAAAGATGCGGACTCTGAACTCTGCAAAGCCAACCAGGCGTAATTTAGTACAAGCTATAGGTATGTCTTGAGAATCAGGTAGATCTATACCATTTCTCATAACATGAAAAGCTTATTGATTTATCCACTATGCATTTTGTTCTGCAAGTGATCAAGCCTTTCACAGACCAGTGGGTGAGGCAGAAGAAAACCAACAAACAGTGGAATGTGATCAGTGCTTTGTTAGACGAATGAACACAGTAGGAGGGGCACCTGAGCACATAAAAGAATGCTTTTCTGAGGAGGTAATGTGGGTGCTTCTAGTAAATACGCCTTAGATAAGCAAGGGAGTTAGATAAGTCAGGTAGATGGCACAACCACAGTGAAAACATGAATGTAGAGCAAAATTATGGAGACACAGTGTAGAATAAGGAACATTAATTTAGAAGTTTGAATTCTAATCTTCCCTCAATATTACCCAACATCATACACAATAACAAACAACTGATTCTGTGATCTTAGAGAAGTCATTTTGCTAATCTGTGTGTAGGTTTTCTTATGGGTAAAATGGGCGTAAGATCTGCCATACATATCTAATAGGATTGTTTAAGGCTCAAGACCTCTCTCTCTCTCTCTCTCTCTCCCTCCCTCCCTCCCTCCCTCCCTCCCTCCCTCCCTCCCTCCCAAAAACATGAAAAACACCATAAACATGCAAGCTACCTTTAGAAGGCTGCTTGATATCCTGATATAGATACACATAGAATTCCAAAATAAAATAGTTAAATATGCCATTCATTCTATCCCCCTCCCCACCCATCCCCCCAAAAAAAATAGTGGGTGAAGGGAAAATCTAAGGCAATTTGTTTCTGGGAAATGTCCAAAATGAGAGCATAAATGTGTTGGAACTATGCAGATGGCAGCTATTTCTGCCATCTAAGGACATGGAATACATCTGCAATCAGATGTTTTATGATTCTTATTCCAAGTGCAATTCTCTTTTCAAGGTCTAGGTTAATTATTTCTTGGACCAGATCAACATGACAAAACAAACCAATCCAGATGAATAAACCAAAACAAGCCGTTGTTTACATAAGTAACATCATGTCTGACTTGAAATTTATGTAAGGCTTAATTACTTGCCAAACACTTTCTCCTACATTAATTCACATCCTTATATCCATTGTTTAAGGTAGGGAGGACAGGTGTCATTATTCCGATTTAAAGGTGAATACAACAGAATCTGTATGAAGTGATTTACCCAAAGTCAAAGTGTGGTGAGGACTAAAACTAAATTACATTTTTAATTAAAACTCCAGTGGTTGTTTCTTCTATTATGACCAGTATTCTATCTATACACTGCCTAAATTGTGAAAGAAGTAACATACCTGTTTAAAATGGCATGTTCCTTTCTAAACTCACTTAAATTTCTGCATTCCTTTATTGGATAAGTAATTCATTCAAAAATATGTAAAGTGGTTAAAAATGTCTCTTTTTTTTTCTTCGCAAATACCACTTAGTGTTTAAAAATAAACAGTGATTACTACGTTCGTTATTCTAAAAGCTAACTTTGAAAAGAGTAGAATATTTCATTTGTTTTGTGCTTAACCAACCAAATCTAATCCAAGACATAGGCGTAGAAAAAGACAGATTTGGATGCCGGTCAATCATTTGTACTGTATTATAAAGGTCCAAGAGAACAAGGAACAGAACATTGCGTTAAATCTGTCCATCTTGGATCCAAAGTAGATTAAGAACTTACATCCTAGGTGATGTATTCATAACCATATTTTCTAAGTATGTAAGTGTCCTGGGAAGTGGACACACTATAATAATATCCTGGAAAACTTGTATCTGGATCTTGGTGTCTCACTGACCTTAGCCATGTTCCTGAGCAGGTAAAGTCACTTGGTTTCTGGACTGCCCCTACAGGGATAAAAGAGGGCAACATAGTAGCTCCTGGGATGTCAAGACTTTGCTTGTTTGTACGTGAGTCCCTGACCCTCATTTTCAGGTTGTTCTTAAAAGAACCCACAGACAAACAGCTCCCAGAGTTATGCAAAGATATTTTAAGTCAGGTTCATGTAGGATGAACTGCACAGACTTGTTCAGCTCCTGGTTGAGTTTGCACGTGTCCTTCATTAAGTATATGCATCAGCCTGAAGGGGAGTCAGTTCTGCTTGTGCAACTTAGTGTGTTTATACATTTCTGTTTGACAAAGGGGTTGTTTGTTGTCTAACTCTGCTTGTTCATACTAGTGAAGGACAGATATAATCTTCTCAAACTCATGCACCTAGCAGAAAAAGAAAATGAAATGATAACATCCAAAAGTAGACTATGACTCCCAATCTTATATTTTCATACAACTCCAGGATATTCTCGCATTTAGCAAGAATTGCACAGATGATTATAAATGCAAGCATTCATAGACAGCATAAAAAACTATTGGTGCAAAACCCAGTCATATTTATGTTGTATTTTTCTTCAAGTTTTCAAAATATTTTGAAATATTAATAATGTCCATTAAAAAACGTTAGAAATACAAGTAGAATACATATATGTATATATGTGTGTGTGTATATATGCATATGTGTACATTTATATTATACAGTCATATATCTATATTACGTACCTGTCATTCCTTAATGATGATATTAATCCTGGACAAAGAAACTGTGATGGAATTAGTATAATGCAGACATAGCTATATCAGGTTTTATTTTGTTTCTCTCTACAGGTGCAACATAGCATGGTAAAGCGAGTTTTACCCAGGGAATCTTAAGAATACGCCTACTGAGATATCTTTCTGCAGAGGATTTTGCTTCAGCTATACACCATTCCCCCTCCACCCCCCCTCCTTTTAATTCAGTCCAGGATGATTGCCACTGAAGCTTTTTCTCCTATTCTAATTTAAGATTGGCCTTCCCTGTATTTGTGGTTTAGTCATAATAAAAATAAGAGTAGTTATGAATTTTTAAAGTTAAAATTCCCTTATTTTGTACACAAGGAAAGCAAGCTGTAAAAAGTTTGGGGAACTTCATCAAAATGACATGATCTGACCACAGCTCACTTATTTTCTCTGCGCATCCAATCCTTGCTTCATGATGCCGTGCTGTTTATCTTTAAATACGGCACACCTTCCAAACCACACCTTCCATCTAAAGTTTAATAAAAGCCCACTAGGTCAATATACCTAGAAATCTTTGTTTTCTTTCTTATACCCACAATCATATACAATTGTAAGCAAATCATCAACTAATTTTCTAATCAGCAAAATTGGAATATTGAGTCCTGTTCCATTTCCTCATTGCATGGGACAGATTACCTACAAAGTTCATCATCAAAATCATGACTATTTCACAAATAGTACAAGGAAAAACAAAGTCATATGTTAAATTCCTGAGCCCATCTATAAAAACTATTTAAATTCAAGAGTTAGGATGTTGGCTTAGAGCACATGAACAAGGATACATTATCCATGAACATGTTTCTATTCAGGAAATTTTGCACATGGAAAATGAAAATATTTTATAGATCCTTTCAAGAAGTCTTCAATAAACTATATTTATCACATCTACCTCAGATATATTTGTTTGATACCAGCAAGCAGCTGAGTCACATCTTTTTATTTTTTTGATGTGAGTTATGAAGTCTTTGTTGCTGGTCTACAGCACAGTCTTATGAGGCAAACCCACTGTCCTCACGTCTGGGAGAATTTCTGTCAAATAAACTACAAAGCACCATTATATTATTCAGTCTATGTTGTACTACTTTTCCCCTTCCCTTTCTAACAAAGAAAGAAAAAAGGGTAAGACATCAAATAGAAATGGGGATCAAGTAAGACTATACATGAAAGTGATTTAAAACTGTAGAGTTCTATATAAATATCCAGGATTACAAACTTGATCATAACCATGTGAATAAAAAAGATTATGTCTTTATTCTTCAACACTCACAACCTTCCTACTATGTCCATAACCAACAAAACATAAATGGTTCATTTAAATCTTTTTCAACAGATCAAGTTTCCTGAGAAAAAGAATGATATTTCTATGCTACATTCCTAAATGGATATCTTATGGTATCTACTTAGGCAAACTTAGAAATTAACACAGATCTTTTGGGTAGATACCCAGGAGAGGGATTGCTGGGTCATATGGCAATTCTATTCGTAATTCTTTGAGGAACCTCCACACTGCCTTCCATAACGGCTGCACCAGTCTGCATTCCCACCAACAGTGTATGAGGGTTCCTTTTTCTCCAGAGCCTCTCCAACATTTGTTATTATTTGTCTTGTTGATGATAGCCATTCTGACTGGGGTGAGGTGATATCTCATTGTGGTTTTGATTTGCATTTCTCTGATGATTAGTGATGTTGAGCATTTTTTATATGTCTATTTGCCATTTGTATGTCCTCTTTGGAGAAATGTCTCTTCAAGTCCTCTGCCCATTTTTCAATTGGGTTGTTTGTTTTTTTGTTGTTGAGTTGTATGAGTTCCTTGTATATTCTGGATACTAGCCCCTTATCGGAGGCACTGTTTGCAAAACAGTGCCTCCCTACCCAAAAAATCTGAAAACATTTAGAGATAAAGACACGTGTGCTCCAATGTTCATTGCAGCTTTGTTTACGGTGGCCAAGACATGGAAACAACCAAAATGTCCTTCGATAGATGAATGGATAAAGAAGTTGTGGTATATATACACAATGGAATACTATTTGGCAGTAAGAAAAGATGATATAGGAACATTTGTGACAACATGGATGGATCTTGAGAGTGTAATGCTGAGCGAAATAAGTCAGACAGAAAAAGCAGAGAACCATGTGATTTCACTGATATGTGGTATATAAACCAAAAACAACAAAAGAACAAGACAAACAAATGAGAAACAGAAACTCATAGACACAGACAATAGTTTAGTGGTTGCCAGAGGGTAAGGGGGGCGGGGGGTGGGGGGTGGGAGATGAGGGTAAGGGGGATCGAATATATGGTGATGGAAGGAGAACTGACTCTGGGTGATGAACACACAATGGGATTTATAGATGATGTAATACTGAATTGTACACCTGAAATCTATGTAATTTTACTAACAATTGTCACCCCAATAAATTTAATAAAATAAAAATTTAAAAAAAAAAGAAAAGAAATTAACACAGATCAAAGAAAACAACCACAAGAGTACAATTCAAAAACAACAAAATAATGAGGGATAAATGGGAAAATATATTTGCCAAAGATAAATCCGATAAGGGACTAAAATCCAAAATTTATAAAGAACTCACGCAACTTAACACCAAAAGAACTAACAATACAATAAAAAAAAAAATTTAAAAAATGGGCAGAGGACCTGACTAGACATTTCTCCAAAGAGGACATACAGATGGCTAATAGACATATGAAAAAATGCTCAATGTCACTAATTATCAAAGAAATGCAAATTAAAACCACAATGAGATATCACCTCACTCCTGTCAGAATGGCCATCATCAATAAATCAAAAAATAAGTGTTTGCAAGGATGTGGAGAAAAGGGAACCCTTGTATACTGTTGGTAGGATTGCAAAGTCATACAGCCACTATGGAAACAGTTTAGAGGTTCCTCACAAATTAAAAATAGAACTACCTTATGACCTAGCAATTCTACTTCAGAGCATTTATCTGAAGAAATCCAAAACACTAATTTGAAAAGACATATGCACCCCTATGTTCACTGTAGCATTATTTACAATTGCCAAGATATGGAAGCAACCTAACTGTGCATCAATAGATGAATGGATAAAGAAGTACATATATACAAAGGTATATTACTCAGCCATAAAAAAATAATGAAATCTTATCATTTGCAACAACATGGATGGACCTGGAAGGTATTATGCTAAGTGAAGTAAGTCAGAGAAAGACAAATACCATATGGTCTCACTTATATGTGGAATCTAAAGAACATAATAAATGAACAAACAAAACAGAAACAGACTCATAGAGGCAGGGAAAAAGCTGATGGTTGCGGCGGAGGGAGGAACAGGGTGAAAAAGGTGGAAGGAATAAGGGGTATAAATTGGTAGTTACAAAATAGTCAAGTGGATGTAACATATACCATAGGTGGTGTAGTCAATAATATTGTGATAGCATTGTACGGTGTCAGATGGTTGCGGGACTTATCATGGTGATCACTTCTTTAGGCATATAAATGCTGAATAACTATGGTGTACACCTGACACTAATAAAATATGGTATGTTAGCTATATTTTAATGAAAATCTTTAAAAAATAAATGAGGGCTAGGTGAATTAAATTTTGTAGCAAAGGACCTGGTCAAGCACACCCGACATGGAAAAATTCATGGAGATGAGGCTTGGCTGCCTTTGTCCTCTGGGGCCTCAAACCTTCCTTTGTCAGGCTGATCCTCTGGAGACATAACACAGTAGTGATTTCATTAAAAATAGCATTTGATAAATATTCATCTTCAAGTCAGAGACAATTATCTTGCTGGTCCTCTTGCAGGTCCTATTTCTATCCAAACCAAGACATAGGTGCCTAGAGGTTAGAGGTCTCTCAAGAATGTAATCCTCAATGAAGGACTAATAGAAGTTTAAAATAACTTTTGAACTAAAAGCAGGTTTTGCTAGTTCTGCAAGCTATATTTATAGGGTTATCAGAAACCTCTAGGAATCTACGAGATAGTACATTTGAATGAGTATCTCACATCAGCTAATGTTCCTTGGTTTTATTAGATATCTCCTTGCTGGGGGGAATAAGTGACTCAGCTTATTGAAAGTTAATAAGTTATTAGTCAGCATGGACATTTTAAAAAGTAGTGGAAAAATACTGAAAAGTAGTCTGAGAAAGGACAATACTTCCCAGCAATTTCTACATGCAAAAATTCTACCTAGTATAGAAATCTAATCTTCATTTGTTGAATTATCAATACACAAAAAAGGAGAAGGGGACTTTTATAGATTTTTGTTAACTATAGCAAAATCCCCAGTGTTCACCAATGGTTCATAACTGACATAGTTCTTTAACAAAGCCTTCCCTCAGTATATTCTCCCTTCTCTTCCAGTCTTCTCTAGCTTTACGTATGTAGTAGTTTCATCTTCCCCTCTCAAAGTTATCATCTCCCTGGGGATGGACCCATAGCTATGAACTCTTTGTAGCCCCTGAAATGCAATACTGTCTACAACAGGGTATGCAAACATCTATGGAGAAAGGAATGGTTTGCTTTCGTCTCCTTTTCCCCCCAGTATGAGGCTTGGAAATTCACCTCCGTCATCACACAGGCAGTTTGAACTTAATATATATTATTCATTTTGGTATGACTTGTTTGTCTTTCAAGAGCCTTTCTAGGGCTCCTGAAAACATGTATTTCCTACATCAGCATGTACTTATCTTTCAGAAAACAAGTGCTTAAGTTACTGATCCTGTGAGGCTGTAGTAGAAGGAGAACTGGGAAAGGAAAGGCAAAATGTGGAGTGGGGAGGAGGCAGTGGCCATGGCAGGCAAAAGACATGGACAGTCACCGTGCCCACTACTGACCTTTCAAATTCAGACACATACCCTTAGTCACAGATTCATCAGGATCTGTAAACTTCTCTTTTGAATAGAAAGCAACCTTATTGAGGACTAGTGGGATCAATTAGATTTAAATGTGAGTGGTTTTATCAACTACGATGGTGTGGGAAATAATTTTGCAGTCTGAGATATTTAAAGGCAGGCAAGCCTGGGTAAGTGACCCCTGACAGAGAGAGAACAAAGAGAAATTGGAGAAGACAGTTTTACTGGCTTATTGCCTGTTGTTGGCAGTCATCTTTCCTTGGATCAGAAGGCTATGGTGGGGCGAGCACAAGGCTCATAATACCAGCATGGGCCAGGGAGCTGTGTCTACACAACTAGACTGAGAAACAATGGATTGGACCGGAGGGGTGGAGGGAGGTAGAAGAAGGGGGAAAAAAAAAAGGCTATGGTAGAAAGAATACTGAATACATTTCAGAAAGGACACAGAAGACAATTCTATTACAAACAAAAATAATAACAACCAAGTCACAAAAATAGTCCATCATGTATGGAGTGTTTCCCATAGGCCAAGCACTAGCCCTTCACTTACTGTACTGCTTTCTACCGATTCATTTCCATCAAACTTTAGGCCAACCTCTCCCCACATTCTTTCGAAAATATTTTTTCTAATTGTGTGTCTGCTGTAGGTGTTGCCAGTCTTAGAACTCAGGGACCCTAAAGAAAGGCCACAGAGCTGTGCTGGGGCCAAGCTTTGTAGTGTGCCTCACTACACACAAAAAGAAAATGGTTCAGAAATTGATGAAGAACCCAAGTAATTGAAACATTCTCTAATGTTTTCCAATCTGGACATAGAAGAAAGCTGGCTTTATTTTTTCTAATAGCAAAACTGTAAAAATGTGAGCCTTGAGGCTGCAAATGACTGTAACCTTCACCTCATGGAGATCATACACAAAGAGAGAAGCAGGTAAAAGAGATGGAGACAGGGAGTCTGGCAGGATTTGAGCATCTAAGTGGTCTTTAGTTCTAGTGCTCCATAAGACCAGCTCAACACTCCTTTTTACACTCTGTTATTTGACGCCTGACAATTATGTTCGTGAACTTGTTGCAACGATGTTGCTAACTTTTTTTTTATATATATCAGAGGGATGATTCATTATGAATTTGTACCAACTGGACAAACAGATAACTAAGTTTACTATTTGGAGGTGCTGAAAAGGCTGCGTGAAAAAGTTAGATGACCAGAACTTTTCACCAACAATTCATGGCTCTTGCATCACGACAATGCACCAGCTCACACAGCACTGTCTGTGAGGGAGTTTTTAGCCAGTAAACAAATCACTGTATTGGAACATCCTCCCTACTCACCTGATCTGGCCCCAATGACTTCTTTCTTTACCTGAAGATAAAGGAAATATTGAAAGGAAGACATTTTGATGGCATGCAGGACATCAAGGGTAATACGACGACAGCTCTGATGGCCATTCCAGAAAAAGAGTTCCAAAATTGCTTTGAAGGGTGGACTAGGTGCTGGCATCAGTGCATAGCTTCCCAAGGAGAGTACTTTGACGGTGACCATAGTGATATTCAGCAATGAGGTAAGCAGCACGTTTTCTAGGATGAGTTTGCGAACTTAATTATCTGACCTCTTATGAGCCAATAATTCCATTTTTTCCCTCACTTTCAATCTAAGTCCTTTCTTCATTTACAAAAGTACATGGAACATGTCATTTACTCCTTACAATGTTAAGTCCCAATTTTATCAAGGAAGAGATGACAACTTAAGAACAGTAAATAGCTAACTTTCTTCAAGGTCATGCAGCTAGTAAGTTGCAACCCACATCCAATTTGCAGGCCCTGAGCTCTTAACTGCTAGTTGTTCTACCAGGATCCTTAGTCATCCTCAGCTTTGTTCCTTAAGGGCAATTTGACTGGTCTTTTTTTAAGCCTCGAGAGTATCCAATGAAATAACCTAAGGAATGTCACTTTGACTAAGTCAAACGCCATAAGCAAAAGCATTTTCTCACTGGCACAAGTGCCTGATCCCTACTGGAGTATATCTGGCTTGAAACACAATCTATTCTATACTAAATTGGGGCCATTACATTGTTTACTGATTCTACCATTTATAACTTGCTTAATCAGAGACTTAATTTCTTTATGCTTGACAAAACCTTATCATAAATGATAAATGATTACAAAATTAATTTAAACTTTAAAACAAACACAGCGTAGCCTTAAATCAGGGCACATGCATTGTAAACCTCTGTGCCAGCATAAAAAGGTGTGAGAAACAGAGAGGGCGTTAGAAGTAATACCCTAGAAAATAAATGATAGCTCACATAATTCTAAAACAAGAAAGAAAAAGAAATAGTGCATGATTCCAAGAAGAATATAAAAATACCGTAGATGCAATTTCTACTGACAGGTGAAGATAAGAGAGATCACCTATCTGACAAATACGTACTGTATGAAACAAAAATACTATTTCCTCATATTTATTTAGCGTGATACTACTCATACCAAAAGGGTTAATTGTTCACTGGAGCTTCATCAATTATTTTAAACCACTAAAATGTTACTTTTGTGTTACACCTAGGGAAACAGAATGTACTTATCTTACAGGCAAGTCTTTGATGGAGTCAGAAATTGTATTTGAATTGAGTGAGCCCTGTGCTCATTTAATTATCGTGTGTGACCAGTTTAATCACTTTCTCTTGCAAGGAAACAGAAGAGTATCTTCGTATCCATAATCACTAAACAGATCAAATCAGAGTTAAATTTTATAAAAAATTTTAGAATATTTCTATCCAAACAATAAATAGTGATTATTAGCAATGTCTGGATATATGAGAAATCAACTGACAAAAATAAAATAAGTAAATCTAAATATCACTCCCAGTTGTAAAGAAAACACCAGTCTTTTTGTATCTACATATCTCCTGTCTGTAAAACCCAGGATGGTGTAATGAAATCCTCTTGTTCTTTCTCAGCCAGGAACAAATTAAAGCTGACCTCAGATACTGTAACATGGCTTCCAGAGGGAGGAATTCAATGCTCTTAACTCTTCTGGAAAGCTGATAACTTTTGAATGCAGACAGCAAGGAATCTGGCCCAGACTGCTTTCTCTTTGGGTTTTACACAAAGATGCTACCAGGTTGGATAGTGCTACCATGGTAGGAAAGTAGGGCAGTATTCTCTAATGAGAGGCTGGAATTAAAGGAAAACCCTTCTGTATGCAAATTTCATTGGCTCCTTTACTTAGCTACACATATTTTAAAATACACACATATTTTAATGTGTGTATCAGTTTGCCTGTGTTATCAACTGCTGTTGCTTATTACACTTATTTATTTTTTTCTGAAACATTTATTTTTTTATTTATTATTTTTCTGAAACACTTTTTTTCCCCATAATTTAGGTTAAGTTTTCTTCCTTCTTCACTTTGGTACCTTTAGTTATTAATGAAAATTTGGAAGTCTATGAGGTAACACTATTCTTGTTTATTTCTATGTGATCCCTAGCTGAGGAGAAGTCTAAGATGGGTATAAACACCAGTTGTCACCAGTGGTTGTAGAAAGATGGTATCCACCTGGGTAAGCATACAAGACAAGTTCTTCAAAACACAAAATCAGCTTTGCCGTCCAAAGCATATAGATCTCCTCTTGGTCAAAAATAGAATTTTAGAAATATGTTAGCTTGTGATAAAGGCATTGATTTAAATTTCTGTCAAAATTTTAATTAAGAAAATACACACTGAAGAAAGATTGAGAAGCTATTCAATTGTTTCTCAAATTTTGAAGAGCAACACACACACACACATTATCACTGGGAGTTATATTAAAAATGTGTATTTCTGAGTTTCCAGAGATGCTTATTTGGTAGGACTGAAGTCCTTATTTTCAACAGGCATCATAAGTGATGGTGTGGACCACATTTTGAGCACACCATCCTTAAGCTTCATTAATTTACCAAATCTTATCATCAGAGAATCCACATGTGGACTGACTAGTATAATTTACCACAGAATAGCCTTCACGGAATTGTAGAATTGTAATTGACTTTTCTTTCCTGGTTTTTGTTAAAGGTTATTATGTGAGGTGACTACATAAAGAACCATTTTACCTCTGTGAAACTCAGATTGACAAACAATACTATGCTTTTATTTCAATGCCCTTTTTATAATATGTCTCACAGTACTCAGCATCAGAAAAAAGAAATCCAAACAATTTGCTACTGAGGGTTGTAATTTTTCATAACAATATTTGTCTTGGCTACCTGAAATCCCAGGAAAAAATATTGCTCTGAATCATAGTAACTTTCACTGACACTTTACTCTGATTTTAATAAAGTTTTTGTTTGTCTTTAATCATAAGTATCATAAGAAATCCAATCTTTTTTTTTTTTTTTTTTTTTTTTTTGAGGCACTTAGACTAGTAATAATAAGTAAAATGACAAAGGCAGGTGTCATTTTGCAACGGCGATATTTTCATTAGGCCTGATAGAGATTGCAAACAAATTTGTGACCCACTTATTTATATAAATATTTAAAACCACAAACTCAAGTGGTACAAACACAAAGTCAAGACAGCTTACCAAGGTACAGTGATATGTTTAATACATTATATTTATACATTTTGTTACCTTGGCTCTGATAATGGCCATTGGTATGTTGTCCTACTCGGCCCTAGTAATGTGATGTCTTACTCATTATGTCAAACAATGCCTCTCACAGCTCTCCATGTAGGTTGGATTTTATTCCTCACGATATTTGTACTTTATTCAAACCACGGGGCATGACAAGTTAGTACCTATCACCTAGATTCTCTCAGCCTTGTAAGATGTTTCCCTATGCCAAAACCTTTAGATACAACTGCCAGATTAATCTTCCTGGGGACTAATTCCAATAAAATTTAAGTGATTTAGCCAGGCATCCAAGGCCTTCTGTGATCGTGATACAACTTGTCTTTCAAAGTCAATTTCGCTCTATGCCTCCCATAAGCATTCCACTCCAGCCAAACTCATTTTCCACTTTATTCCCCTTTGCTTTCCCACTTCCAGGAAGAATGCTATTTTGTTGGTTTTTAAACACTTAGATTATACTTATCTTTAAAGCCATCAAAAAGCCTTGCAAGAAACTGCCAATAAAAGCAATTTATTTTCCCTCTATAACTCTCATAACACCTTTTATGTTTTTCCTTACCACATATATCTTTCACTACCATTATTAGGGAATAGGTCTTATTACCCTTCAAGACTGAAAGCAGAGTCCATTATTAACGTAAGACAATTCCAGTACATTCTCTATCACACAGTGGGCAGACACTCAAGCATTTGTAGAATGAACTGAACAAACTGCCTCATTTTCAAGACAGTATTCAGTATTGTATTTTTCTCAGCAACACTGGAGCTATCAAAGACATAAAGCAATCTGAATAACGTTGTGCAAACAAGGAAATCAGCCAAGCAGGGCATATAACTGACCTGCCAGAGGTGTGTTCGCTGGGGAATGATCATGGATTCAGGGTCAGTAGCAGGTATACCAGTGTCCCCTGCACCATCACTCTCTGGGGTGATGCACAACCATCTCACAGGACCAGACATCTGACTCTGGAAAACAGACTCCTCCCAAATGTGTTATGCTGAGGGGCTTTTAAGAATTATATGCCATAATAGAATCTTGTCTCCAGCCCTAACCTGCCAGCTCAGCGTATGGGGGGCTAGCCTAGTCCTTCATATGGTCAGGCACCCAACCCCTAACATTGCAGCTGCTGGATGGATATAGAACGCTTGCAGCTGGGTTCACTTCATCAGGAATCCTGCTCAGGAAAGCACTAGACTCTACCTGTGTGATGGGGGAGCTGTGGTCCAAGCCTAGTAGCTAACCAGTGCTATCAGCAGGAGACTATGATTGGTCTCTATGGTGTTTTGCAGGAGTCAACTTTTTTTCTAAGATACCAACTTGCAGGAGATCTGTTACAGACACATTAATTCTTACCTTTCGTATATTCATAGTTCTAAAACAACCTGAATTGTATTAGTTATGTAAAATGTATGTATTAAGGACAGGCCCAAGTGTCTACCATGCAAGCCACTCTCAGAACCTGTTATGTGTGTATGAAACATTAGTTGGCAGGACTGAATCCCTTCCCTAAAGTAAAACTAATGAACAAGCCAAATCAGCAGGAAACCCAGCTTGGGTTGGCGACCTGGACACTTCCACTTCCAAGGATAGAGAGTGACTTTCTCAAGGTATTTCTTAGGAATCAACTGAATGGGGTGGGATATCTTCTATGTATCCTCACAGTACAGGGAAATATTAACAGTAATCTCCAGTGAGACAGAGGACTTGTGAGTCCAAGGAATTCCATTTTACCATTGCTTTGAAGTGTAGAGAAGCATGATTCTAGTCCTCATCAATTTTAATGGGCTAAAGATCAAAGGAAGAACCGTCTGAGTCAACCGCATATGTAAATATTGGCCCCATAAAAACATAGAGGATGTGAATTACTCACCAAAGTGTTCTAGAAGGAGGGCTGTGGTGCTTAGACACAATGTCCAAATTCATAACACACCCCCTCCTCAAAAAGCAGGAATGAAAACAAGAAAGAAAAAGAGATTTGTTCTGATCAGTAAATAGTTAGGCATAGTCAGAGCAGCTACCCTCTCCTCACCACCCAGAGGCAAAATTAAAAAGGGAAAGGAACAACTCTGACTAATTTTTGCCGGCTTGGGGTTGGATGGGGGACAGCTGTCAGAAATCTAAGCCCAGAAGTGCAGAGACACAGAGAGGCATTGCCCAGCTCCCCAAGATCTACATTGTTCAGCATGATAAAGCAGAGACTCCAGCAAGGAATAAGAAGGGGAACAGAACTTGAGCATAATTCCTTCAGCAATTGCAAGAGGGAGAAAAGAGAGGTAAAGTATCGGGGCAGGGACAGAGGTCTGAGTCCAGACCCATCTCAGCTTCCTGCATGATGGTCTGAAGGGTGTGATCACTAGATACAAAGACATCCTAGAGAGTAATGGAGCCTGGCACTCCCTGGCAGGGCCAGCATCCCCTAGTCCTAGTGACTGCTGATCCCACACAAAAGCTTTGTTATGCTTAGTGAACTTGGAAATGGAGTATCATTTTCCTAACACATTTGCTAGTTTTGGAATGTCCCTGCAACTGAAGAAAAAACAAACAAACAACAAACAACAACAACAACAAACATGAGTAATTACTTAAGATACATAGTTTCAAATAAATATTCAAGAGAACCATGTTCACAATGTTCACTGGCCATGGAGCTAGTTGTTAGAGGAAGAATGGCAAGTGAAATTGTTCTAAATGAAAAATACTTATTGAAGGGAACAATTTTGTTTTCTTTTACAAAACTGTTGACTCTTGCCTCATTATTCATAATTTAGATAGTCCCAAATATTGCTATGTACAGTCCTGAGAAATTTGATTTTGTATACTGACAGCATTGGATTTCTAGTGAACATTGTACATTTTATTCCTGATAGGTAGTTTCTGATAAATTGCACGGCTTGACCACAGCAGGCTACAAATTCATAATTAAGATGGCCCATGTCCCCAGGTTGATCATAATATATATATTGCTTTTGAGCAAAAAATGTAAGTTCTCGTATTTTCATGGTTTACCAAGATTTTCTTTCGAAATTCAGAACCCAGTATATAGAAAAATAAATTGGCAATATTCTATTTAAAAAGGCGAGGCTGCATTTCCCTTTAACTGACTTACCAGATGCTGGGACTTTCAAAAAAATCGATTATCTAACAACTCTGTGAGTCATTCAAAGTAGCCTGGCATTTCATTTATACATGTTTTAAAATACGGAAAATATTACTTACTGAAGTGTTTTTGAATGGATGTAATGCAGAAGGTGAACTACTGCTTTCTACTGTGTCCAAACTGCTAGGCTAACACTTTCTCTGATCTTTAACAAATGGGGTATTTGCAATTATACAAAACACAAATTCTCCATGCAGTTTTCTAAAGAACTGGAATAATTTATTTGCTTGCACCAAGATAATTCTTACTTTATGAAAAATAAGCTTTTAACCACTGGAAGAATAGTCAGACTTAATTTGATATTTGCTCTGTGAAGTTTAAATCCATCTATGTGTGTCTCAATTTCTAAAATACTTGAATTTAATATTATGTTATCTTATGCCACCTTACCATGTATTTCCTGTTGTGCAGCATGTTAATATGGTTTCACAACGGCACCAAATAATATGACTAAGCACAAGATAGAAAAAGAAAAGAAGGAATGAAACAGAGAAATAGGAAGGACAGGCTGCAGGCCCAGAGATATTTGCATGCCTAGCTCCTGACTACTTTTCTCCAAGCTGGGCAGTATCCCACCCTGGTTCCCTTTGCAAAAAGAAAGCCCCTGAGTGTCACACATGGTTTATTTGTGGTTCTCCCATGTGTTTTCTTTTATTTAATATTTCTCTGTGCCATTTTAATGAGGTTAAAAGAGGTCTTAGCACATGGAATTATGTCTTATGCAGCATTGAATTGCTTGAGAAATATCACACTCTTAATGCATGGTCTCCCAGCTATTGCAAAATTTAATATAATATGTCAGTCTTTTTTATAGTACCTCATGCTGGAATGAGCACACAATGAAGGAATGAATGTGATGTCAAATGGACTTTTGATCAATAGCTATAAATAATTAAAATCTACTCTTCGCAGGGCATGTGATGGGGTATTACACAGTTTGCAATCATTGTCCCATCCTTGTATTCCATCCTCTTCCTCTCTATCTAGTGCCCCAAAAACAGTGAAGTAAAAACATGCAGTAGACATACCTCACATGACTATATAGACACATATTAAACATCACATATTACATTACCAGCATTATTCTGAGCAGACATTTGAGCAGTTTAAATGACTCGAGAAAATTCAGTCATCAAAGTGAAGAGGAGTCTCTTTTACTGTTATGATCCCTAATTAGGTGGATCAATAGAATAGCTGTTACATTATAGAAGGCCATTCAAATCTGCTAGTTAATCAAAAGTCAAGTTCATCAAAGCTTGGAGTATATGTATGGTACTTCATTTTCTACCATTAGCAGTTCAGAAACTGAAGAGCTTTCATTTCTAATTGTACTCTTCTCTAATTAATTCAATGATGCCACAGTCTTTTTTTTAATCAGACAGCAGTTACACACAAGACCCAGAACCACTAACATGGAGAAGGCACCAGGGTCAGGTACTACACACCAAATTAGCACCCATCTCGTTGGAACTGGGCCCACTATTCATCCCTGACCTCATTTTTCCTACACTGTGGAGAGTGGAAGTCAGTTAGTTTACAAAGGACTCTGAAAAAAAAGAACCCTGCTAAGCGGTATCATAAGATCGTGGATTTAAATATCCCAGAATCACTCAGCTAGAAAGATGTCTTAAAAGGCCAAAGGCATTGTAGTAATACTGCACTGAAGCATATTACTAATCCTTATTTTTTGTTTTTATTAAGTTAAAAGTTATAGTTCCTGTCACTTAAATTATCTTTATCTCCTACCTAAAGACAATAAAATCTATATAACATTTTTAAATGTTTGAAAGAAAAAAATATATATGTGAAACATTCATGTAGATAGTTTTTGTATCAAATAATACTATGGATTCTAATTCAGAAATAGCTTTTGTGCGTCGCCTCTCTTCTGCATGCCTCCCACCATAGTACACACCTCATCATCCATTTAGTCAACAAGAATTTTTAAACACAAGTTAAGTGCATGGACACATGGTGATTAAAGGGCATGGTCCCTGTCCTCAAGTAACTCATAGGAGGTGGTGAGAAAACAATAAGTGCGTGTGGCATGAAAGTTTGCAAAACGTGGTATGACAGCAGGATCAGATAGACTCGTAGGGGTTCTTCACCCAGATTGAGGGAGAAATGTCAGGGAAGGCATCTTTGAGGAGATGCCTTTGATGTAGCTCTTGAACAGTAAGAAAGAATTAACCAAGTAACCCCCCCTCCATAGGGGTATGGGGGAGGGCAGTTACCACAAAGGTAAGTGATGGTCATTCCAGGAGGAAGGAACACCATATGTAACAGTTCAGAGAGGATAAAAAGCCTGTTTTGTTCTGAAACAATTTTTTAATGAAGCAATCAAGTTTTATCTTTTGTGTTTTTTTTTTTTTCTTTCGTTCTTAATCTTAGGAATAAGATTGCTAAATTCAAACACTAAGGGCATGCCAAACAAAAGAGCTCAAACTGTATCCTGGAAGTGGTGAAAAGCCATTGACAAGATTTTAAAGCAGCGGGTAGCACGATAGAGTTGTTTTTTGTTTGTTTGTTTGTTTGTTTGTTTTTTCTCTCATGATTCAGGCACTAATGTGGCCAAAATACTTTATTTCCTCAAGTGTTAATTTCAAGATATCATTACACATGTGGATCTATTTCTGACTTACAGCTAGGAAAGTTGAAGGAGGGGGAAAAACAGAAAAAGAAAGAATTACCATTTTACTGAGTGTTTACTGTGCTCCAGGCACTATGTAGGATACATTTCACATACAATGAATATCTTTACGTATAGCAATGCTATGGACACTGTGTGGTTCTTGGTAGCTGACCTCATGAAAAATTCATCCTTATCACATCACAGGAATTTGCATAGAAACTTTCACTCAGAATTTTCTTAAATTTTTTTTAATTTTTTCCTAATAGAATACAGGATTCTACGTAAAACAACTTTACGTAGTGAAAGTGTGACATTTTAAAATTTGGAGTGAGTTAGGGACTTTTGAATATATTCCGTCTGTATCCTTAAAGCTATACAATGTGTTTTAAATGTACTAAATCCTATCATAAATCTTTTGGAAAAAAGTAATTAATGAGGAAGGGAGGTGGTGAGGTTGAACAGAGGGTACTTGCAGGGAGTGGTAAATGTGAGCACAATTGTCCTATTTATCATCACAGATTACTGAAATGACAAAAATAGAACAACAAAGTACTCGTCAAGGAAAATAAAGTGTATTGTATGTCTCTTCACTGTCATCATGTGGTAGACTTTTTCAGTGTAGGCTTCTTTCCAAATCCCACATCTAAATACCATTAACTATTTGCTCCAGGAAGACTGTGATCTCACCCTGGGAATGAGGCAAGAGAAGGCAAAAGCAAGGAAAAAAGATTGCCCAGAAGCCAGGCCAAGGACAAAAATATGTAAAAAGAAGGAGGTGGAGGAAAGAAGAAATAATAAACTTCAGGGAGAAAATGCCAAGGAAAGATATTTTTAATTTTTTTCTGGTTCTGAAATCAGCAGGCTGAATACATAATCAGAATATGGGGATGCTATTTAGTACTGTTCATGGTCGGAAGGAAAATTTGATTTAATGAAAAATAAAATATTTCTGGACACTTAATACTAATTCAGAATATCAAATAAATGTTTCAGGGAATTTTGGCAAATTAGATGCTTCCTATGATCATTTTTTTTTTTCCTTTTGATAACTTTTTTTATTCTAAATATATCACTTGTGGATTACTATTTTAAAGCACAATATACAATTAAACTGATTTTACTATTGCTCTGAATCATATTTTTTTCCTGACGTAAATGGTGCTTACCTTGTTCTTTACCTTCGCGGTTTAGTATTTTTGATTTAGTGAAAGTTTTCCTAAACTTTACGGCTATCACTCCTGGTCGCAATTTGTCCAGATATATCAATGTAGTCAGAATAGTAATATTTAAAGAGCCAAAACTGAGGTTAATGAATACATATGCTAGTGTTATCTCAGCAGAGTTTTCCTATTTCCAATTCAGAAATGTTATTAATATATATATTTAGCTAGTGTTCTATTAATCAACAAGTGTTTTATAACTTGCACTTTCATGTGGTTCTACTAGATAACTTTTTAAAACTAATTCTGAATAACTCTACAACCCAACAAGCTGTGAATTAAAAGTTAAATCATGCTCCTCATGGGTTTGGTGGGCAGCATATTTTTTAAAATATCAGTTTTAATATGTTACTTTATTTCAATAAGTAAACTAATCAAAGGATAGGAAAAAGAAACTATAAAAGAAAACTAACACAAGGGAACACTTTTTAATCCAAATAATTAAAGAGTACCAGATGTCATTCTCCATGTGTTAAATTAGTTGACGTATATGTGTGTATTTATGTATGTGTGTGTGTGTGTCTGTGTGTGCATTAATAAAAATGTTAACATTGGTAAGGATACCATTTATTCAAGAAAGATGGGAGTGTGAATTATCCCAAATTGACTACGGGCAATCAGACAATATTATGAAATACCTCAAATGTGTACATACACTTTGAATTAACAATTTTAATAAAGTTTTTAAATTGATAATGAACTATACACCATTTAGAAATCACAAATATTGTCAGTCCTGTCTTACAAAATAGGTAAGTACTTCTTGAAAAATGCCATAATTTCTTGAATAATGCCAAAATATAGATCGTGCTGGATTTCTTTTTTATTATCATGATTCAATGTTTATATACCGATTCTTGTTTAAAAACAAAACAACAACAAAAGAACACCTGGATCTCTGAGTAAGAAAGTTTAGCAAGTATAGACAAAGAGACGATTAATTAGAGAAGAGTGTATATTTTTTATTATTTCAGAAACTATTTTGAGGAATTTCATTTTCTTTTCCCCAACAATACTTTATAGTCTTTCATCTTGACTGATAAGCATATGTATGTCTTCTAGGTTGCTTAGTATAAACAGAGGCTCCTTGGAAATACCTTAAATCCAGAAGATTAAACCAAAGTATGTACAAAGAATAATCAAAATATAATCTGGATAGGTAGCTCAGGGGTCAGATAAGACAGAAGTGCAATGAAAGGTATTTGGAAAGTAAATATTATTCAGCCAACAAGTGAGTCTAGAGATTAGAATAGGCAGGCCAAGAGAAAAAGAAAGAAAAAAAAATGGAAAAGGAATGTCAGTGTCATAGCCTGAGTCTCTCCCAAAGATAATACTTGAGATAAATGCTTCTTATGAATAGATTATTTGGGAATGCCATCCCGGTGAACAGAGGTGAGGGGAAGGGACAGTCAAACAAGGAAAAAAGGAAAGCACTTAAAATGATGTGTTACCTAGTTAACCACAGCTATGGGCAACTGATGATTAATTCTGGGGACATTTTGAGGATCATTATAAAAGTTATCTCAGGAAGTGTCTGCCAGGGACAGAAAGAGGACCCATTTATTCATTGGGTCCCTTTCCCATCATTAGTCAGAGACAGCTGCATGGGTATTAACCACACCCCCGAACAGACTTCTGCATGCCCATGCAAGGGTGCCAAGAAGATTGATATGGCTGTCACATTGTACTGAGTCAGAGAAGTCCCTGGGGCAGGTAGAGAGAGAACAGCATGCAGCAGAATCTGAAGTAAGGTGCTCTTCTGTTGCATCTGCCCAAACCTGGGTGTAACTGGCTGGAATAAGAAGTGGTGCGAACAGATTTAAATGAGACACAAGAGGTGTTTGATACAACCAGAAACCCCTCTCAATAGCCGATACAAGTTGGGAGAATCATCCAAGGATCCGATGACTAAGCCTAGATGAGACAACCCATCCAACCCATTGGTTTGGACCAAACAGATGGCTAGGAGAATGGGTGCTTTTCACACCAGGAAGGTTTATGACATGGGTGCAAACAGAGTTATGTCCTCTGGGAAGTCCGCAGTAAAGTGTACACTAGAAGGGAACCTAAGAGTGTGCCTGCCTTTACATATTTCGAGTCTGAAAAAAATAAATCAAGTGCAAACAGGTGTACAAAGTATATTCAAACAGAGAAATTCATGCATTAAGCCAGATCAAGAATAGCCAAATGTTTGCATTATTATACAAATCTGTGTGGTAACCTCAGAGAGAGCAGAGAGCAGAGGACATTGTAGAAAGAAAACAGGTGGACAGATGGTTGAAGTTCCGTGGTAAGGAGAAGACAGGCGGGGATATTTGGATTTTTTTTGGCGGAGGGTTGGGGGGCTTCAGATTGATGCATAAGCCCTAGATCTAGGTAACAGCTGATGTAACTGAACCTTGAGACTATAATGAAATTGACATCAGTGGTTTACCAATTTATTTCAGGAATTTAAAAAAAAAACTTGAATATTTGAAAACATTTAATGTTCAAGTTTTATAGGTGAGTATCAGATATTAGACAATTCCACAGGTAGCATGATTTTTTTTTTCCTTGTTCTTTCCATCAAAATATCAGCCATTAGCAGATGCCTAACCTTAGGAAGTAATGGCAAAGGTGGGGCATTAAGGGAAACTTGGGGAAATCTGGGGACTCTTCAGAGCATTTGACCTCAAACTACACTTCTTTGCACCTGCAGAACTTACTTAGGCTTGACCCTGCTAACCCAGGGAAGAAAGGCTTCTTTAACCAGAAGAAAGGACTGGCAGGATTTCCCATGGATCAGCCTTCATATACCAGTTTTGCTCCCAGGCTAACTTGCCTGCTTGCTCCCAGTCTGCTTGTATGAATTCCATGCCATAACTGTTCCTTCATGCTAGGTTTGAGTGCCAAACCCTGCCTCTTCCCCATGTTCTTGGAATTTGTTACTGCCTGAGCTGGCTTTCCAACTTGCCACTGCCAAGCCAAGTTTAGTCCCTGGCCTGTACAACCTGACTACACCTTTGTTTGTGCTATGTACCTGGGTTTAACTTCTGGAAAATTATGATAATGGATGGGCATGATAGTAATTAATAGTAACTATCATCTGTAACTGCTTTAAGTTTTACTGAAGCATTTGTTTTTTTAAAGACTGAAGGAGCAGCATATTTGTTTATATGATGAGAAGAAAAATAGCAGAATCAGACACTCTTTTAGTGCAGGAGCACTTACATAAGAATGAAAAGAATCCAGAGTACCTTTAAGAATGGGTTGAAATTTATTTGCATTTGAGACATATTAATGGTCTGAGAGTTAGATGGTCAATTCCACTTATTTGTCAACATTGTCTTTGAATTATTTTCTTAGCTTCCACCTATAGGTAATTCTCCTGTTTCAAATATTGTGAGGTATAAGGCACCTACTTGCAAACTGGGACTCTGGACCTCTTTTCCTTATATATTTTGTCCATTTGTCCCATAACTACTGTGGATAATCTGTCAGGGATTCCAAACTCTATTGCACTTTGGCTTGAGTCATCTAGAAAGTTTTAGAAATTACTGAGGCCTCATTCACAGAGATGATGATTTCATCCTGATTTTTTTCAGGTTCCCCAGTCTTCATAAAAAGCCAAGGTTCTATGTCTCTACTGCAGTGGTTCTCGAAGTGTAGTTTCAAAATGTAGGGCCACACCTGGAAATTCACTACAAATTTAATTGCTCAGATGACCCTCCCACATACCAATGCAGGGAGTATGAACGTGAAGTCAAGCAATCTGTGTTTGTTTTAACCACTTTGAGATGTAATTCGTATGCCACACAGAGTGCCCATTTAAAGTGTACTGCTCAATGGCTTTTAGTATAGCCACAAAGTCATACAATTATCACAAGTAATTTTAGAACATTTCCATTACCGGATAAAGAAACCCTGCAGGTCTTACATTACCACTCCTCAGTCCCTTCGCCATTGTGACACCATTGTGAATGGTGTCACCAATCCCCTAGGAAACCACAAATCTATGTTTCTGATCCTACAGATTTACCTGTTCTGGACATTTATTGTAAATGAAATCAGACAATATGTGACTGACTTCTTTCGTTAAGCATAATGTTATCAAGGGTCGTCCATGTTGCAGCATGCATCAGTGCTTCCTTTCTTTTTATTGCCAAATACTATTTCATTGTATGAATAGACTACATTTTATGTATCAATTCATCAGCTGATGGATAATTGGATTGTTTCCACTTTGGGGCTATTATGGGTAATGCTGCTATGAACATTCATGGGCAACTTTTTGCGTGGACACACATTTTCATTTTTCTTTGGTATGTCTATCTAGGAGTAGAATTGCCAGATCATATGGTAAGTATGTTTAATATTTTGAGGAACTGCCAGACTGTTTTCCAAAGGAGCTGCCCATTTTACATTTCCACCAGCAGTGTAAGAGGGTTCATTTTCTCCATATATTTGCCGATACTTATCCGACTTTGATTCTAGGCATCTGAAGTGGTAGCCCATTGTGATTTTGATTAGTGTTACTCTGATGAATAATGATGTCGAACATTTTCTTATGTGCTTATGGATTATTTGTATTTCCTCTTTGGAGAAATGTCTATTCAAGTCCTTTGCCTGTATTTTCATTGGGTTGTCTTTTTCTTGTTGAGTTGTAACAGTTATGTCTGCAATCTAGCTGTAAGTCCCTTATTAGATACAAATTTATTAGATTTAATTAGATCTGCAAAAATGTTTCCCATTCTACGTGTTGTCTTTTCACTTTACAGTGTTCCTTGACACAGATACATAGATATGTCTTTAATTTTAATATTATTCAGCTTATTTTTTTCTTTTACTACTTATGCTTTTATTGTCCTATCTAAAAAATCTATTGCTTATAATGAATGTCAACTATAATTATATATATAATTATATATATAATTATATATATATATATATATATATATATATATATATATATATTCACAAGAAGCAGAGTACAGCATTAAGAATAGAGATAGTGGAAATGTAATGCCTGTATGCGATGTCAGAGGGGTAGTAGATTGGGGGACGGGGGTTATCACTTTGTGAGGGATATAAATGATAAAAGTCTAACTATTACATTGTTTTCTACACCTGAAACTAACATAAATAAATGAATAACTAAATAAATAAATAAATAAAAATCTATTGCTTAAGCCAAGATCACAAAGATTTATGCCTATAGTTTATTCTAAGTGTTTTTATAGTTTTAGCTCATATATTTAAGTCTTTGATTCATTTTGAGTTAATTTTTGTATAAAATGTGGCATCAAATGGTCAACTTTATTATTTTACATGTGGATATCCAGTTGTCCTAGTAAAATTTGTTCAACAAATTGTGGTTCAATAAGCCCTATAGGTAATGCTGACACATGCTAATGTTTGAAGACCACTGCTCTATATATACTAAATCTTCTCTGTAATCACTATGAGACCCTTCTACACATAATACATAGGATGCTCTGTAAAATTATAAATTCTCCCTTGGAATCATACAGATAAGTGTAATACTGTAACTATAGATTCATAGGCAGTATAAGAATCAAAATAATTTTTGATGAATTAGTTCAAAATCACTTTTTTTGCAAAGCGAGAAAAAAAATTACACTTTATTGTATTCTGAATCTCATGTGTTTTCCAGCTTTGAGTATTTATTAATGTGCAGATGAATTCCCTACCCAGTTTAGCTAAGAAATATGTTTAATACTCTGCATCAGCCAAAATGTCTTGAGACCCCTGCCAGACTGTTCATGCGTAAATAAAGGTTGGGCATTGCAAAAATCCAATTAATTATCCTCTACCCTACTTCTTTTTGTCACTTTTCAAGGAAAATTGTAAGCATCTATTTTAAAATAAAAGGGGTTATTTTTGATGATGTGATGAGGATGATATATTTTCTCAAGCCAGCTCTATTAATATAGTTTCAATTCTGCCAGATTGAAAATGGATTGTTTACACTTAAACAAGGCCAATGCCAAAGCCATCTGTCAGTCAAGTGTGAATTTCTAGAAAACACTGTTTCACATTTGTTACATTTGGTTTATACATCTTTGAAGAATGTAGCTTATCTCATGCCCTTCAATACCAGCACCAGCAAAGTGAAGTTAATATATTTACACCTAATTTTCTTTTAATCTAATAAAATTTTAGGCAAATTCCTTAAGCAAAGCTATTAAATATGTATATCAACTATAATAATGCTTACTATGGAGGGCTGTATATTTCTGGCATTGAATTCATCTTCATGATGCAGTAGGTATTTTTACATCACTTTACAAGTAAAGCACTGTAATTTTTCCATAATCACTCAGCTAGAGTGATAGAGATTTTGCACAAAGATTCTTCAGACTCCAAAGGCCTAGTTCTTTCCACTGAACTGCATAACTTCACAAGTAAGTCCATATAAATGCAATAAAATAAAACTACAGAAACGTTGGATCAAAAATAAATAAATAAGTAGTTTAGGAATACAGAGTCTTTTAAGAGACTTACAAATTATATGATACAGTATGCTATACAAATCTGGCTTCCATTTTAGAGACACAGTTAATAAGTACATATAGCAGTAAACCTTTTATTCCTTGAGTTCAAAAATTGTAATGGTAGGAAAGGAATTTGTAATAACAGAAAAAGAGAAATGCTTAGTTTCCATCTGTACAGAAAGTGAACATATATCTCATTTCCTTGCCTATGACAGCCCTAGGTTTACTTCTTTTGTCCAGCATAATTATTAATAGCTTTGCCTTTCTCTCAAAACGTCCTGTTTTATACAACACATTATATGGTCACCTCATATCATGGCTGGCACAAGCTACCCATCAAGGCACAACTTCTCTCCTAGATAACCTGACGACTACTTAGAACTATAACTTAAAGTATTATTAAGTGTATGCCTGCTTAAGCCTTTTCCTTCTACCAGCTTACGACAAAATGAAATACATAGCATTGGAATTACTTCTCTGGGTTAAGACATTGTATCTCCTGATGAACTGCATTGCTAACAACATGGAATAGATTCTGTTGCCAGGCCCCGCTCTTGGTATGGATTTTTTATCTCAATACCAAACAACTATGTGAAAATGGAGGAATAGGGTTAGTGACTAAAATGGCACAAACTATGGGTATTTACTTGAGGGGAACAAATGTTTTTCAGTGAAGCTCCCAGCTACTGTGCAGTTAGTTAAAGGGAACATTAGTTTCTGCAACAAAGCATGAGGAATTAGAGGGGCAGGAAAAAGAAAGACCTGAATCCAGCTTAGTAAATTTCAAAGACTAAAGTAATTTTTGCAGTGTGACTCTGGAACCCAATACCAGCCTCTGCAATTCTGTAGTTTAGTTGATAAGCTAATCAACTGGCAAGGCCTTTCTTTAAAAATGTTAAATGAATTGGAATATAAATGAATTTCCTTTTAGAAAACTAGTGACTTCTATTTGGATTTACTAATTAATCTGACTTTAACCACCGCCACCAAGCTGACTTGGACAACCATTCCTATATTTAGAAAACTAGTTTCCTTTTATGTTCCTATAGAAATATTGCATATTGCTCCCCACATGGTTAAGGGCTGTCAGCGCTGAGCCCACTCAGAGGAGGGTTGCATATAATTATGCACAAAGTACAAGAAAGTTAGTCGATAAATATGTTTGTGCTTCCTGGTAGCCAAGAGAAATAAAGATGATCCATCTCAACAGAGCTTCAACGAAACAGTACAACTAATTTATTATTCATTCACCTTATAAAATTAGGTCAAGTTATCTGATTTGCTGCTTTCAAAATGTCAAAGTTTTTTTCTAAAATGCAGCCAATTTACAATTACCTAGAAGAGGTTGTCGCATTGGGCTTAGCTTTCTGCACGGCAAGTTAGGGCAGACTCACAAGATTCCAGGAAACTGTCCTTTGCCACTCCTAGGCTTCCCCTCCCTGTTGACAATCGGTAGAAATTCCCCAGCAGAAGACTGAATGCTTTGCCTCCATTCCTCCCAATGAAGTGGTGCCCCTCTCTGTATGCTCCTGCCTGTTCAGAAGTGACCCTTTGACTTACAATCAGAAAAGGATGTGCATGATCCATGTTTATAGATCCCCTCTCCATGCATAAGTCCTTCTCATGAAGGAGGAAAAAATGTTTAAACTCAGCTCTATTATGTCCTACTTTTTAAATCTCCACCACTCTGTTAAATTCACTTAATGAGTCTAACTCTCTTCCAAGAATCCCATGAAGTTTTTCCTTTATACTCTCTTTGTTTTATTTCTCTTCATTTCTCTTCTCACAGCCTATACCTTCTCCTTGTTGAGGAAGTATACCTCTTCTTATGCCCCAGTATTCAGTCTACACTAGTGATGTAATCCTTTATGGCACCCCTTAGAAACTCTGTAACCATGGTTCACTGTTAACATAAGATATTACGATGTGTTTTTCCACCCAAAGTTGTCTGAAGTTACTAGATAATCTTTGCACAGTTAAAGTCAGTTCTAAGATTTACTCATAAAAATAATTAATAATAAAGAGCTTACTATTAAGAATATTATATTTTGGCTGCCTTGCATACATTAACATATATAGTCTCATAACAGCCCTATGAATTGGGAATTACTAATACCATCCCCATGTTACAGACATAGTTCCTCTTTATGAGACTCAGAAAGACCAAATGTATTGTCCCAGGTCTTAGAGGCAATAACAAATAGCACTGGGCATTCACTCTATAGTGAGCTCTGAACTTCTGCCTGTTCCATACTAAGGGTGTGAGATGTCTTAACTTGCCAAGTTCAAAGTCATACTACTGTGACACCATTTTAATAATGCATGTACTCAAATACAGGTGTCTCACAATTTGAACTTTTTCTCCATCTCATAACTAGCTAGTAAAAAAAGTAATAAATTTCATAAAATTATCCTATGAGTCATGGTAGAAATAACAGAGAAGAGATGTAATCTGTCTGGGTGCCAAGAATATGTCACTTTAATTTTTAAGTACAAACATTTGTGAACTATTTTACATAAATGTGAGTATTTTATGTGACAACCCTAGAAAGTAATACATTCCTCAGAAACGAAAATCTCTTGCAGTTTAAGTTTTACACCATGTCTTTCTTCTAGTCAACTCTGTCTGCCATGTTCCTTTTCCCAAGTAGTATTACTTTTAATATTCTCTCCTCTCCATTCCTGCCATTAGCATTTTCTTTGTATGAGACACGGGTAGACTGGCTATCACTGAAGAAGCATACTTATATAGGAAAAAAAATATCAAAATTCCTTTATGTCACTTTAACAAGCTTGATAAAGATTTGTTGTTCTTTTTTAACTTCAAGAACTTGTTTTGCCACAGTCATAATCAATATACAGAAACTTACTAATACGATTTCAAATATAAAAGTAATTTAGTCCTAATGTCTTCTAGTTGGTCAAATTATAGAAGTAAAGAATACAAATTATGGAGACAATTTTTAAAAGACATATTTATTTCAGTGAAACTCAGTTTTATTATTTAATGTCTGATTCCCCCCATTAAATTGTTTTATCTTCTAGTGCCATATTATTTTCCAAGAAACTTTATTACATGGTGACATATTTGTGATAAATAGGAAGGACTACATACAATATATTTAAAATATATTTGCATATATGTGTACCATGTAACTAATATAGTTTTTTTCATTAAGCAAAAAATATTAGGGTAAAAATACATTTTCTCAATTTTTTTACCCACATAGTCACTTACATTTGTATTTTAGATATTTCTTAAATTAGATAACTAATAACATAGATATTGAGTCACATGGACTTTTGTTTCTAAAATGTTATTTCTTACATAAACTCCAACTGCATTATCATTTTTGCAAACCATATTTTTAAGATCTGAGTAGAATCAATGTGAAATTTAATGAATGGAGTTTAAGTAATGGCACAGTGCAAGTTCACGATTGCTCTAGCTTTTCCAAAGGATGCCAAAATTGAACTAATATAGAAATTATATTTCAGTGTTATGCACTCATCTCAAAAAGGCTCTTCCTTTCATGGCAAGCTACATTTTTTTCTAGAGTCAAATATCTTTCAGTTTTTCATTCCCGAATGGACAAAAAAAGCAGGAGAGCAAGATTTTAGAAGCACTGGATCAAAATAAAAAGTATTATGAATTGTTTTCACACTCCAGCATTGGGCTCATAGATATGTTTACTAATGTCACATATCAGTGCTGCTGAGAGTAAGCCATTCTGCAGGAGTAAGGATAAAGATCCTTTGTGCCTGGGGTGCTCATAAACCTTTCATTTTCCAGACTATAATAACCTCTGGAGCCTCAACCAAACACTTTCAAGCAGTTTAGGAAATCCACTGCCCTTGCCTGCTCAAAAATCAGCTCTCTGTTCTGCTATAAAGATAGACTAGAAATTTCTACTCTCATATCAAATATGAAATACGAAACCTCAGACTTACATGTGTAACATCCTTTTTTGATTCAATCGACAACCTCCATTCCTTCAACAGTGTTTCATTTTTCAGCATGTATTATGTAACAGAAACTCTCCTACCCCTATTAGGAATTCAAAGCTAATCAATATCAGCTCAGTTCTCAAACACGTAATGAGCATACACTATGCCAGGTGCCGGTTGGGTACAGCCTAGACAGATAAATTCCCAGCCCTGGGAACTTATATTCCAGCTTGGGATGTTGATTAGTAAAGCAATGTTTCAAACAGTGCTATGACCGTAAGTAGACACAAAGTATTAGAGGTTTGCATTTCCTCTATCAGAGGAATAGAGGCGCTCTAACACATCTTCTTGAATGTTGTGTTATCCTTTGAAGGGATAAAGAAGAAGGCTTTCCAGGGAAGTCAGTGAGACAAGGAATGTCCAGGCAGAAGCATAACATGGATGCCAGGAGTAGCATGCATCTCTCTAGGAAGTACAAAGTGATTCACTGCAGCTGGAGCAGTTAGTTCAGGGAGATGGGGAGGGAAGGAGTGGTGAGAGGCAGCCCTGGATAGAAGGCAGAAGCCATGAAGTGCTTCTCTTAACATGCAGGCTAAGGGAGACTGTTAAAGAATTTTAAACAGGGCACTGATATCATCTAATTTGAATTTGAGATGCTTGTTGTCACGTGGGAAATGGATTGGAGCAGATGAGAGGGAACATAAGGAAGCCAGTCAGGGTCACTGCAGTGGTCCCTTAGGAAGCAGGGGATGAGGGAAGGGCTCCTCCCAGCACCACTGACAGCACAAGTTGTCACTTCAGAGCATGGCCTCGCATTGTTTCCTCTCTGGCTCTTGTCACAAGACCAACAGAGAAATTACATTTACACACAATTGTCTAATAGGATATCGAGCTATGTGCTTCTCTAGGTTTTCTGAGTACTGTCCTTGAATTAGTTACATTAGAAAGCCATTAGATGAACCATTCGTTTTTGCGAAAAACAAATAATCTCTGGAGTTTGATTATAACAACAACAACAAAAAACTGTACATTTGCTACACATGTCCTAGTTAATAGGCTACACATGGCCTATATAAGATCCCATGTGATATATATATTTTTTTAGGATTTAAAATGAAGGGAAACATTTTCAAAAGGTTGAGTTTCTGTTATTATTTGAAAATTAAATTAGAAAACGTAACTCTGTTCTGGTTCTCATACAACAGACCTATTTTTCTCCCTAATTATCAGAAGTACTAATTTCACCCTCAATGTACAAGCACAGCTTCCTCCTCTTATATATTTTAACTACCTTGTTAAATATAAGCACCTTTTATTTAAATGAATTTGTTCACTTTAAAAGTAGCTAGTATATAAATACAAAATAAATATTACCTTCACATTGCTAACTCCCGCAGAACTTTAAGATTTTAAGTATAATGCCCTAAGTAATACAGCAAAACAATCCAAAGGGGTAACTAGCTTCAATATCAACTGCACTACTATTTAAAACAGTTTTCCTTAATGTACTCCCATAGATGAAAATTTGTTTCTGAAGCCTCAGTGTGAATGTTAGGCTAGGGTAACATTTCTAATTCACTTGAGAGAACTATTTTTTTATGACAAATCTATTTTCATGATAATGTTTTGAAATGTTTAGCTACTTAAATATACATAAATTCATTTTTATCCACCTTCAGAGTATCTTAAAAGCTAGTTATTCTATAGATGTGCTTTTCTATAAAAACAAATGCACTATGCACCTATGACAGGGGACAATAACGTGCTTACCACATCTAATCTAAGTCAGAAAGCTATTACAGTGCACTGTGAGTCATTTTTAACCTAACCATGTAAAGCTTCTACAGACATGACACTTATTTATCCCAAATTCTCAAAAACAATTCTGGAAAGCATTTTAATAATTTTTAAGTGTCATTTATCTAACTGTGTTTAAGGGAATTCAGCATAAACAGCTTATGAGTAGGTGTGCAGTATGTTTCTCTTTTATTATACAGCTCAGATGACTACATGGAATGCTGTGCAGCCAGTCATCGCGACAGGGGCATCACCTCTCACATGTGTAGACCACCTTCCACTTCCACACAGGCTGACATCCACCCTGAATTTAGGCTGCAAATATTAGTTGAGTATCTCATACAGCCACGTCTTAGTAACAACATATAAAGAGTTTTGCTCATCCTGTCTATAATTTTATCGTGAACTAAATGATACCTATGGTACACTGTAGATTTTAAGTTAAAACAGTTTGAGAAGAACTGAACAATGTATTTCTTTATTCTTTATTATTAATCATTATGATTAATCATTATTTCTTTCCAGAAATGGTTTTATTGCCCCAGCTTGGTGTTAGGTATGACTGAGAGGGTGCTAACGGCCTGATGGCCTCAGACTGACGGAGCTGCTTGTGCTTATACTGAGCCTATACAATTACCCCTTCAAGGAGCCTGGTTTTCCCACTGCCCTTGCCTTTCCTGAACAAGTTATTATAAAGAAGGGTAGGAAGCGATGGAAGATTAAAAATGAAGAAGAAAAAAAAAAGGAAGTAGCCTTCCTGAACCCAATCGTAGGTTCCCTGAGAAAGTAAACTTCTCAGCCTCCTCCTCTCAGTGTTAGAAGTCATTCCTGCTTTTGTGTCACCTACACACATAGCCCCCTTTCCTGTCACTGGCCCACAGAAGATCAGGGAGATCCTAGGTGCCATCTGAGGCTCCATCTGGAACCTGTGTGCATTAGGAGCTTCTTCGTTTCTGAGCCTCAGCGCTCATTATCCTCTAGTCTAGCAAAGGTTTCCTGGGTCATCTGTTCACCTAGAATGAATTACAGTCAGCTCTGCTCCTTGGACCATGCGCTGAGGAATGCTGGTCCTTTTTATCACCACAGCTACAATCGTTTTGCTCCACTGACCAAGTTCGCCAGCCAGGACTAATTTTGTTTAACAATACATATTGAAAAATATACTATCATATATATATATAA
This sequence comes from Rhinolophus sinicus, assembly GCF_057876585.1. NCBI lineage: Eukaryota > Metazoa > Chordata > Mammalia > Chiroptera > Rhinolophidae > Rhinolophus > Rhinolophus sinicus. The sequence continues at coordinate 25,416,737 of NC_142504.1, forward strand.
ATGTGTATATATATATATATATACACATTTAACCCCACCATCATCATCACCAATGTAAAATTAAAATACACACTGTGGTGTATGTGGTCGGATCCTAACCCCCAGTCCCTCCTACACTCAAATAATGATGTAGCTAAGTGACCCCTCAGCCCTTGTCCTGAATAGCTCTTCTTCCTCTTTAGTTACCATTTCTGAGACTCCTGCCGAGCCTCTTCAACATGTTATTTTGATCCGCATTTCATGCAAATCCACACTGAAAAGACCATTTGTTTTTGTCATAGAAAAACTAGCCAATTTGTAATCACTCGGTATTCTAATTTATTCTTCACAGATTGAATTAACAGTGGTTCTATCGCTCCAACATTTTCAGCTCTTGGGTTACCAAACACACCATCTAAATTTTGAAAACATTGGTATTATGATTTTCCAAATATATAAAATAGTTCTCCTTCAACTCTCTTGGGTAGAGGTGAAAGAGTTTTATGAATGCTAAATTTCATAATGGGAAAGGGGGAGGAAATGATATGCTTTTCTGATGCTACCTGTATTGAGTTTTATCTAATCCCCAGAGATTATTTAGACTAGGAAAATAATTCTGATGATCAATAGTAGAAATAACAGTTAAAACTTTTTTTTATGCTCCCACGGCATCTTGCCTCTTTACTGTTACATAGACGTTGCTTAAGCATTTAAAATGTAATTAATTATATCATTCAAAAGAGGAGAGAAACTGCAAGTATGAGAAAGGAGAAAACACTGCTCCTAACAGGACAAAAGAATACAGAACATAATTACTACTCTTAGAAGGAATTGTTGATAGAGGCAAGAAAAACATTCAAAACTATCCAGAGGTGAGTGAGTCTCTCAGTGGGAAACGGGGTAAGGAGCAGTCAGTAAGGAATTGCTACCAAGGTACAGAAATACTTTCCTTGGAACTTAAATGGTAAGGAAGCATAAAAACATAAGAGTATCTGAAATTGCTTTAAAAAAAAGTAAAATTCATGAGAGTTAAATTAATTGAAGGACTAGGAAATAAACTAAATGAAACATGTAATAATAGCATGTTTACCTTAATTCAGTGTTCTTTTAATAAGGGCATTAGAGATTATATTAAACTGAATATATATTAGATTGGTGCTAAAGTAATTGCAGCTTAGAAGGTAAAAAAAAAAAAAAAAAAAAAGACTCCAAAAACCGCACTTACTTTTGCACCAATCTACTAATATAACTGAAGGAATAAATTAAATTAAGCCACAGAACAAGAATGATAAATGGGTGCAAAGTGCAGCCATTTGTGAAGTACTAAAAGGACATAGCTGGTATTGGAATCTTGCTTTTTATTTTTTTTAACTATTTTAGGGGACACATTTAATGTTCCTGTGATTGTGAGAGCCAATTATGAAACAAAGAAACACTTAGAGTCAGATGCAACATTCCTTCTAATTGCCGATTTCATTGTTCTGGAAAATATACATTGGTTCAACAAAAAGTTTTTCTTGCACAAGATACCTAGGTAATGGTCAGCTAAAAGATGTTTGGCATTTTTGAACAATTTGTTATACCTGAGAAGTAACAGCATGCTAGATGATAATCAAATTGCAAGAAAATTCAGCAGAGCAATGAAACTCTCCAGGTAATTAATGCTCAAGTCCATTAGAATTCAGCCCTTTCCCAGATAAGGGTCCAAAAGGATAACCTCTTCCCACAGTAACTCGAAGACAAACCAGCCTTCAGTCTGCCTAAGGAAAACCAGGCTGTGAAGGTCCCTGATGGGTTCACAAGTATTTTATTACTTAATCCACAAAACACCCCTTTGAGGAAAGATTTACAATTGCCCCAGATTTATAGCTGAGAAAATGGAGCCTTGGATAAGTTAAGTTCACACAGCATGAAATTGGAAAATATGAAATATAAGCAAGAGGTCTCCAAATGAAAATCTTGTGTACTTTCCAGTGTGCTATCTAGAATTTATCTCAGTACTCTACATCCCCTAACATAGAGATAAGCTAAAATTGGCGGAACTTTGGGAAGGCTCTTTATGAGATTACTCATTAGGGTGAATCTGAAATAATTCAACATGTACAGGTAAAAAATGGAAAAAGTTACATGCTGTTGAGTTATATCATTTGTCACAGGGCCAGACATGTTTTAAATGTATAAATTTCAATGCTTCGTCTGTATTTTTTCTTCTTAATTTTTCTCACATATTTATTAAACTGATCAATCGCAGGTATACATAGCAACATAAACCTGCTATTTTAAGTTTAGTATCTATAAACGGTAACAAAATGTCATTCATTGGAAATTTGGGGATTTCTCGGTATATTTTATAATGTCTTGAAAGATGGCCAATGTGTTTTGCCTCACCTGGCTTTCCTTAAACTGACAACATGTTCCAAGCACAGGCCTTAATTTTCTACAAGCAGAGACCTGAAATAAAAACATGAGTAACAGAAAGTGTGTAAGAAGTTACTTTCCTTTTATGTATTCTATACAGAACCCTAAGATGGGGCAAAAGAATTTTCCATTAGTCAAGGAAAATAATTAACTAAGTCATTAGTGAGAGAGTGAAGAAATCGTTTTAAAATGACATCTCATCTCTGGGATATAGTCTTCTGAATGAAGCAAGGACAGTTTAATTTAGATGCACACGTGGAATGAGTTATTCATGCCATGCAATGTGCTGCTCACCATAAGGCATACAAAAAGGAATGAGATCCAGCTTATGTCCTGGGGAAACTCTTTAAGGAGAGAAAGAAATTTGAACGATTTTCATAAGTAGAGTAAAATTTTATAAGTGTCATTATGAACTTACAGTAATAGTGGCCAAGTACAATAGCAAAAAAAAAAAAAAAATGCTTTGCCTACAGATATTGGAAAAATTTTCACAATTGAAACAACGTTATGCAGGGTGTGATGGAATATGCCCTATCAAGAAGAGGAGTAAGAGAGTAAATATAAAGGTACAAGGTTGAAAGGCCAGAATGCCATCAGGCAACAATAGTTCAAATGAGCAGGAGAAGAACAGGAGATGAAGGTGATGAAAATTTAAAACAGTTCATTCCTGTGCAGTCATTATCCAAATCCCAGGACTGGTCTTAAAGATGTCTTGGCAGCCGTGAAAACACATACCAGGGTAGTGGATCTCATATATTAAAGATACATGAAATTCATGAAGATTAAATTAATCGAAAGATTTAAAAATATAGACTGACTAACAGGGAAACATTTGTGGTCTCAAATATGTGCATAAAAGTAACATTCAGAGTTTATTTTTTTTTTAAATGGCTCTGATTTTATCAAACATCCTAATCCTAATCTAGAAGGTCTGAGGTAGGTTTCCAGACCTGCTTTCACCTGGCCCATAGAGTGAATTTTGATGCTGGGAGACTGCAGGACACACTCTAAGAAATATTACCATCCTACAATTTCAAGGGGGGAGGTACCAGCCCAGAGCTCCCATGGCTTGTGTGGATTGGCTGCAAGAATCCAGAGAATAAGTCTAGTTCACAACACTAGTGGAAAACAGATTTCCATTTCATTGCTATCTACAGGGAAAAAGCTCAAGGGCTTTGTAGAGTATGTCTTACTTTAAACTGCAGGTAGGAAAACGTCGCCTAGATTTAGAACTGAAATCCTCAAATTTTAGTTTACATAAGAATGGCTCAGAAGATGTGTTTTAAAATGCAGATGACAGATGACTCACTTTCCAGAGTTCCTGATTCAAAAGGATAGTGTTAGGCCAAGCGCTCTACATTTTTAATAAAAATAAAATAAAATAAATCACACACCAGTGATTCTGATGTGACTGATCCTCAGAAAATACCTGGAAACATTGTCCTAATGGGAAAGTTATAAGCATTTTATAACATTGATTCTTGTTAGACATCTTTATCTGATTCATAGCAGGTCAACACTGATTTATCTTAGTAACTACTGACATTTAAAATTCATAGATATTGATAACTTAATATACAAATGCTTTGTTTCTTCACCATTATAATTATCTGTCTAAAGAGCCATTTTCTTGATCACTGCCCTGTAAGATTTTCAGGAAATTCGTGTGGGAAACCTATTTTTATTTATCACAGTTGCTTCTGAGTGACACATGATCTCTAGCCAATTAGAGAATCATTTCATTTAGGTGAATAAGTGTCAATTAAGCAACACAGGTCAATATTTAGCTCATAACTCCCCATTACAAACTATAAAATAAAAAACTCAATGCACTCTTCAGTAAGTCAATTATACACAAGTTTACAGCATAATTAAAGTATTGTCTGCTCTACGAGGAGAGATTTTAAGGTTAGATTTCCCATTAGCAAAACTTGGGTTTGCCCTAACAATGTTAGATCAGCAGCCATTTTCGAAGTATATGTTATTGAAAATGGATAATTTATTGGCTCAACAAATTATGAAATAAGAGACCAGAGAGAGAACCTAAGCTGTGTACCCACTGTAAATGTGGGTGTATTTGGCCAGGCATGATGGCAGTCGGGCAATAGGGACAACAGTTCTTTCACACACCACAAGGCTCCAGTTATCTCAAATGAGTATAGCTGATGACTAAAACCCCAGTAAGCCCCATGAAGGCAATGATTATGTCTTCCTTGTTCACTCTTCTATCCCCAGCATCTAACATGGAGCCTGACACATAGGAAGTATTAAATATTATATTTGTTGGATCAAACCCGCCTCCCAAATAACTGAGAAAAAGTACACACCATTTGATCTCCCTAACTGCATGCCTCAGAAGAAGGAGCTCAGTCTCCTCTATGACGAAGTCTGGACACACCAGAGCAATCAAAAGACACTGCTCAGAGAACAAAACGAGGCCAGAAATTAGTGATCATGGGGATTTCTCCCCTGATCTGACACTTCAAGAAACAGGAGTTCTACTTATGCTAGAAATCATGTGTATCGATTATGACTCTCAAACCTTATTTTTTAAACTTTACTGATAAATGTGATTTTTACCCATGCCATATCATTCCCCCCCACCCACCTTAAAAATAATACATTTTAGACTTAATCACTTAAAAATGGTTCTTACTTTAAAACAGAAAGTGGTAGCAATAACTTTTGCAGTTAATCTTCCAAAGAAAGCTACAAGTGGCTCTTTCAATGCCATAGAAGTATGATTTTACTACTCCACGTAAAACAGTTGCAGTCATTTGTAGAGCTTAATGAAGTAAAATGATCTGTGTCATTATTATATAAGGGCTCCAGAAACTTAATAAATATAAGCATTTATCATCAACTAAAAAACAAAACAAAACAAAAAAAACATTTAGGAAGTAAAAAAAAAAATTAAAAGAAAGGCAAATAAAATTATCTGTCCTTACAAAAAGTTAATTCGGTAAAATAACAGGGAATTTCAGACATTTGTATAGTGATTTTCAGTGTCTGAAATGAAAACTATCTATCATCCCTACTTAACCATCTCATTGTTCTAAACTTATTCTCTTCCCTAAAATTTTGACAGGATATAAAAACTTATCTGGTTTTATTCAGAACATCAGACTATACCGGATTCTTCAACAGCCTTTATATTTTTCACTTAATTTTATTTTTTCTTAGTGTCGTCCATCTTTTTATTTTATTGTTCTCTTGGGATATTATGTTTTTTTAATTTTTTTAATTTTTCAATTACCGTTGACATACAATATTATAGTAGTATAGTATACGACATAGTGATTAGACATTTATATTACCTACAAAGTGATCACTCCAATGAAACTAGTACCCATCTGACACCATATACGATTATTACAATATTATGATTATGTTCCTTATGCTGTACTTTACATCCCTGTGAATATTTTTATAACTGCCAATTTGTACTTCTTAATCTCTTCAATCAAAACAGCATGGTACTGGGCAGCCGAATGGCTCAGTTGGTTAGAGCACAAGCTCTGGACAGCAGGGTTGCCAATTCGATTCTCACATGGGCCAGTGAGCTGCACCCTCCACAACTACATTGAAGACAATGAGCTGCCGCTGAGCTTCTGGAGGAACGGCCAGATGGCTCAGTTGGTTAGAGCGTGAGCTCTCAACAACAAGGTTGCTCTTAACAACAAGGTTGCCGGTTCAATTCCCACATGTGATGGCAGCCCCTGCAACTAAAGATTGGAAACGGCGACTGGACTTGGAGCTGAGTTGCGCCCTCCACAACTAGATTGAAGGACAACTACTTGGAGCTGATGGACCCTAGAGAAACACACTATCCCCCAATATTCCCCAATTTAAAAAAAATATATATATAATTATTTAAAAACAAAAAACAGCATGGTACTGGCATAAAAGCAGAAACATGGGTCAATGAAACAGAATAGAGGGCCCAGAAATAAATCCATGCCTAAATGTTCATTTAATTTATGACAAAGGAGGCAAGAATATACAGTGGGATAAAGACAGTCTCTTCAATAAATGGTGTTGGGAGAGCTGAACAGATACATGAAAAAAATGACACTTGACCACTTTCTTATACCATATAGAAGAATAAACTCAAAATGGATTAAGGACTTAAATGTGAAACCTGAAACCATAAAACTCCCAGGAAAAAACACAGGCAGGAAACTCTTTCACATTGCTCTTGGTAATATTTTTTAGATATGTCTCCTCAGGCAAGGGAAACAAAAGAAAAAATAAATGAATGGGACTACATCAAACTAAAAAGTTTTTGCACAGCAAAGGAAATCATCAACAAAACGAAAAAAGCAACCTACTGAATGGGAGAAGATACTCACTAATAATACATCCAATAAGGGTTTAATAGCCCAAATATATACAGAACTCATACAACTCAACACCAAAAAAAAAAAAAAAAAAAAAAAGAAACCCTAAATGATCTGATTAAAAATGGGCAGAGGACCTGAATAAACATTTCTCCAAAGAAGACATACAGATGGCCAACGGCCATATGAAAAGATGCTCAACATCATTAATCATAACCAAAATTAAAACCACAATGTGATATCACTTTTCACCTGTAAGAGTTAGGAAAAGGTGACGACAGTTGCCCATAGCCTAATATCTTAAAGGTTAGACATTCCAAAGCAGACTATTCTCCCCTCCCTATCAGGTGTCTTTTTCACGCTCACCCCTGCTCCTCATAATATACCAGGAAAAGCAATTTTCAAAATTTTCCTAAAGTAAAAGAGAGGACTATAAAAAAAGGATAATAATGGAATAAAATGGTGACAAGCAGAAAAAAACATTGTCTCTATTACTCTTGCTTTCGCTCCTCTCTTCCTTCCCACTTAGGAAACAAAAATAGGTTTAGGTGATACAAATTGAATTTTAATTTGGATCTGCTTTAAGAACAGCAAAGGTTGTACAACGCTGACTGGGATCAGGATCATAAGGAAACTGTCAAGAGTTTTATAAGGGAGCTGATTCACCAAGACTTCATTCTGTCCTTTCATGGCTTTCATAATTTAGACCAACATGTAATTTGATTTTCAAGTATTAATTGAAGTAAGTTTTCCTTTAATTAAAAGAAAAAAAGAAAGAATGGCTTCGGGAAACACTGTATAAAATTAAAAATTGATGCTTTGTTTTGAATATTTCAGACTAGAAAATGGAAAACGACACAATTCAAAAGTATTGTTTGAAAACAAAAATTATATATTGACAACCAAATTAACAAAATATCCAACTAAATATTACATGGATTTTTGCACACACAAAAATATACATGAAACAATAAGTAGTTCAATAACAGCCCCTATGTTCTTAAAAATACATTTATTTTTGAATCTTTTGAAAGTGATACTGAAATAAAATGAATAACTAAAGTTTTGGGTTTTGCTCTTTCAGTCAAATCTATTATGACTCATCTAAAGAGATGTAATAAAAATGGCACCTGATTTCTATTTGTCTAGTATAAGTGGCTTATTATATTCTTAAAGATTTTTACATATTGTCCCCATTCGGAGTTCAAAAAAACCTAGTGAGCTAGAACAGTATATTATGATGTCCATTTGGGACATGCAATAAGTGAAGATAAGAAAGTAACAGCTTCTTAGAAGCAGGTCTCTATTACTATCATTGGGTTAGGCTCTCTGTGAGAATCAAAGAAATAAGCAGTCTTGGCCTTCAGTTAACCCTCAGTAACTTCCAGTTCCCTTTCTTCTTTCCTCTAATCTATGTACCTTCCCCCACCCCAGAAGTGAAATATCAATAGTTACAACTGGGAAGGGCCCAAATAATGGTCAAAACTTGTTAAGTCATTCCATTTTTTAAAAAGTAATAATAATTTAAATTCCATTTGGATATAACTATTTCTTAAGTCAAAAGAATCTGAACTATGAAAAATAATAATGGAATTCTTACACATCTTTTATATGCAAAACAAAATGGGGGAAATATTCACTAAGATAATTATGGAGAATGGACCTTAAGAAATGTGAACCATATAATTAAGTGTCCTATCAAATAGACTAGCCAGCAATTTGCCACAGGCCATTTACATTTGATGCAAAGACTAGAGTTAGTAAATCACTAAGTAGTATCATTTGGAAAATTGAAATTGTCCTTTGGTTCAATTTAATGTACTAGGAAATGGCCCTGCATGACATTTCATTCCTGTAAACAATATTATTTATAAGTCCTTATAATCTCCTTCAGAAATTTCTACAAATGAAATCATAGTTTGTTAAAAAGTCATTTGAGTAAACATGTAACATTCAAGCTTTTGACAAAATTACAGCATGTTTCTCCTTAAAAGATCTACATTGAGTTTCCAAATTTTATCATGATTAAAAGACTCCAAGTAGATAAGCTTTAAAGGTAAGATAAGATATTCTGTCCTGAAAGTAAATTAACTATTTCCACTGTAATGTTCATTAAGTAAATTGTATCTCACTGCCAATTCCCATGTTCTTCAAACAGGGAAAGCAAGTCCATTTTATTCACAGACAGCACAGAATTGTCTTCCACATTCCAAGAGATTTAAGAATATACAGAAGTGGAAACACAATACCACAGCAAAGGAGAGGAACAGAAGCTAAATTGTGTTTCAAAATAACACAAGTTTAAAAAACAACAACTCCTGAAAGTTGTTAATAATCATCGTGGCACTTAAATGGTGTATGTGGGGGGGGGGGGTGCGGGGGGCAATGGTTGTGCACTCTTGTTTATGTCATATCACAAAACTACCCAATCACCCAGGAAAGTGAAGCAATATATTTGTTCTAAGGGAAGACTGAAAAGCAAATCCTTATCCATGTCTGATTGGCCACTGTGCTCCGAAGAACAGACTTTCCTTCATAGATTATGTTCGTTTATTTATAGTAAACGACCTGATAATTAGGTACAGGAGAGGAGTCATGACTTAGTTCTGTTCATCTGAAACTTCTAGTCCAAATGTATATATGGAAGATTACTGTCCTCTTGATAATTAGTGCAGTAATACACTATTCACAAATTCCTGGAGGTCACTGAAATGTGGGTGGATTCTTCAGTTCTATTTATGAGCAAGTAAAGTAGTTACCGAATTTGTGTGTTCATATGGATAACTCATCCTTATCATTGAAGTGGGAGAAAAAAAAAGAAATTATAATTCCAAGACTTATGCTCATCTGACATCCAAAGGATGGTATATGGGCTTCCCCTCACTTGCCTACTCCACTTGATGGGTAATGGCTGCCCAGAGAACCATGTTTGAGAAGAAACTGGGGCTGCACACAGGCTCAGCCACAGTGGGTACCCCAGATGCTTAGCAATTTCGTCTGTCAAGGTGAGAAGTAACGGCTTTTATGTCAATTACGTGAAGAACCTGTCTTAAATGATGTAGATTTATTGCTTGCATTGATCAAACTCACTGAAAAATACAAAATCTTTATTGTCATATTTTGTTGTGTATTTTGGAAGTTAGCACCACTGAAATAAATACTTTTCTGTAACCTTTCAACCTATTATTTGAATAAGAAAAAAAATTAAAAAAACAAAGCTATAGTTGATAATATAGAAAATTATAAAAACAACAAAATAGAAATATACCATATATTTAACATTTAAGCATAGAAAAAAAGTTCAGAATAATTGATATAGAACTATAGGAAAATTACTTTTTCTCCAAATATTTAATAAGGTTTGATTGTCAACAAAAATTAAAATATCCATTCTGGAATTTACTTTTACTAACTGGTAGTTATTGAACATGCTTTATTAAAAATAATTTTTAAAATCTTTGAATATGTGAAATTATGTAAATTCCTACATATTTATTAATTTAAATAAGAAATAAGTATGACACACACAAATATGTCTGAGTTTATTAATTTTATTAGCCTTTAAACTCTTCCAGATAAAATATGGCTATAGTATTATAATTGCAACGTTTATAGCCTATTGTATCAAAATTAACTATGTAAATATCATTTAAGGGAAAATAAAACAATTAAAAATTTGCACATATAATTTTGGGTTATTTTTCTTGGTAAAAGCTATGGTGAAAAATGTAAGTTTACCTGAATAAAATATAAACCCAAAAAACTTCTCTTCATCTTATTTAAAGCAGAGACATAGGAAAACTACCCTTTTTTAATAATCAATGAAAGCTATGCATGGCTAATTATTAGTTTTATTATAATTTAAACAAACAAATCCGCGGTCAAGATAAAGGGTCACGAGCCCTCATTTTTTTTTACTGAGAAGTTTCAGTAAAGGCAGATCATGGCTTCAAGTGTCCCTAGATAAGACACAGTGGAGTAAGATACAGTAATAGAGGAGATAAAAGAAAGAACATAGGAAGAGGAGAGATAAAAGAGAGAAACCAGAAATAGAATAAACAGTTTACAATGCCTATACAGCTTAGTTAAGAGGTAGTAACAACGGTGTTTATTATGTTCATGTTGTGTTTGAGGCATAGTGCTAAGAATTTCCATACATTATTTCACTTATATCTCAGACAACAAGCTAAGGATTAACTTTATTTTTTGAACATTTTTGAGATATAATTCACATATGATACAATCAACTCAAAATGCAATTCAATGTTTCTTGGTTTTTTGTTTTATATTCACAGGTATGAACAACCATCACCACAGTCATTTTAGAATATTCTCATCACCTCAAAAAACGATGGGCATGCTAATATTAGGATCAAAGCTTTGTCAAAAAATTCATTGTATATATTTTCGCTAAAGCATAGCCATCATCACACATTTGTGCTATTGGTGGTCTTTAGAATTCACTAGGGCGAATTACTTCAAAAACTTTTAATCAAAAATTCTCTTGTTAGCAGGGGAGAAAAGAGTAAAATAGACTATCCACAATGTACAAAATGGAAGTACTGAGGCACCTTCAAACTCCTCCTGAGTAGAAATGCTATGTTTTGTTTTTCTTGAAGGTACATGACTCCCATAGTCAGGACCAAAATAAAGAATGAAAATATAGTTAGAAGGGGAATGAAGATGTTTCACTACAGAAATGCTGAGGCAATTCACTTATCCAATGGAATCAACAAAGACGAACAAACTGAGCAAACATTTGTTGAGTGTATTCTGTGTACTGTATCATCCTTGTTACTAAGTTACTAAGGAAGAAACAGAAGTATTAACTGCAATGTACTGGAGCATACACTATAACTGAGACTTTGCAATGGAATAAGTACAATTAATCCAAAGTAATCATAAAAGTTCCCCTTAAAGAAGTTGTAAATTGACAAACCTTTAGTTAGACTAACAGAGAGAGACAGAGACAGAGACAGAGAGATTCAAAATCAGAAATGAAAGAGGAGACATTAAAACTGATACTACAGAAATATATAGGATTATTAGAGACTACTATGAACTATTATATGCAAACAAATCAGGTGACTTAGACAATAAGTTCTTAGAAACATACAGCCTATCCAAACAGAATCAGGAAGAAATAGAAAATCTGAGTAGGCCAATAATGAGTAAGCAGATTGAATTAGTAATCAAAAACCCCCTAATCAAGGAAAACCCAGGACCAGATGGCTGCATCGACAAATTCTACCAAATAAAGAAAAATCAGTTCCAATCCTTCTCAATCTCTTCCAAAAAATGAAGAAGAGAGAATACTCCCAAACTCATACCAAATCAGACAAGGACACTACAAGAAAAGAAAACTATGGACCAATATCTCTGATGAATATAGATGCAAAAATACTAGTAAACATAACGTAGCAACACATTAAAAGGACTATACATCATGATTAAGTGGAATTTATTCCTGGCATGCAAGAATGGTTCAACATTTGCAAATCAACAAATTGATATGTGATATTAATAGAATGATAAAAATTATAATTATGTCAGTAGATGCAGAAAAAGCATTTGGCTAATATAACATCTTTTTTGTGGTTAAAACTCTCAACATATGGAGTATAGAAGGAATGAACCTCAACATAATAAAGGCTGTATATGATAAGCCTACAGCCAACATCATAATCAACAGCGAAATATTGGAAGCTTCTCTAAGATCAGGAACAAGACAAGGGTGCCTATCTTCACCCTCTTTTCAATACTAGGAGTAGAAATTAGGTAAGACAAAGAATAAAAGGCCACCAAATCGAAATGAAAGAAATACATTTATCATTATTTATGATGTGATTTTATATATAGAAAATCCTAAAGACTCAACAACAACAACAAAATTGTGCGCTGGGGGTCAGGCTGCATGCAGCGCCAGAGCACACGCTTGTGCATAACTGGGGCTGTCTGCTCTCCATCGGTGGCCCTTTTAACCGCAAGCGACATGGCAGAAAAAAAAAAAAAAAGAAAAAAAATTGTTGCAATTAATTAATGAAGTCAATAGAATTGTAGGATGTAAAATTAACATACAGAAAACAGGTGTATTTCTATACACTAGCAATTAAACAAAATTTCATTTCTTTCTGAAAAAGAAATAAAGAAAACTATCCTACTCACAAGAGCATGAAAAACAATGAAATACTTGGGAATAAAACTAAGCAAAAAATTGAAAGATCTGTACAATGAAAACTATAAGACCTTGATTTAAAAAAAAAAAAATGAAGAAGACACAAGCAAATGGAAAGATAACCTGTGTTCATGGATAAGAATTAATATTGTTAGAATGTTTATACTACTGAGAGAAATCTAAATTCAATTTCAAAATTCCAATGGCATTTTTCACAGAAATAGAACAAAAAAACCCCTGAAATATCTATAGAACCAGAAAAGACCCTGAATAGCCAAAACAATCTTGAGAAAGAACAACAAAGCTGAAAGCATCACACTCCTAATTTCAAGCTGTGCTACAAAGTTAGTAATTCAAACAGTATGGTACTGGCATAGAAATAGACATAAATCAATGAAACAAAATGGACAACCCAGAAATAAACCCCTGCATATAAGGTCAACTAATATTTGACAAGGGAGCCAAGAACACTAAATAAGAAAAAGATAATCTCTTCAACTAGTGGTGCTGTAAAAACTGGATAACCTCATGCAGAAAATGAAATCAGACTACTCACTCCACTCACAAAGATTAACTCAAAATGGATTGAAGACTAAGATAAGAAATGATACCATAAAACTCCTAGAAGGAAAGAGATAAGAAACTCCTTGACATTGGACTGGACAATGATTTTTTTTGTTTGTTTTTTGTTGTTTGTTTTTTTGTGGTTAAGACAACTAAAAAACAGACAGCAAAATCAAAAATCAAAAAGTGGAATGATATGCACAGCAAAGGAAACCATCAACAAAATGAAAGGCAACCACCAAATGGTAGAAAATATTTGCAAATTATGGGTCTGATAAGGGGTTAATATAAAAAATATTTTAAAAATCATACAACTCAACAAAAAACAATCTGATAAAATTGGTGGAGAAACTGAACGTTTTCCCAAAGAAGACATCAAATGGCCAACAGCTAGATGAAAAGATGCTCAACATTACTAATCAGAAATGCAAATCAAAACCACCATGAGCTATCACCTCACACCCGTTAGAATGGACATCATTAATAAATCAACAAACAACAAGTGGTGGCAAGGATGTGGAGATAAGGGAATTCTTGTACACTGTAGGTAGGAATGTAATTGATTCAGCTACTGTAGAAAACAGTTTGGAGTTTCCTCAAAATTAAAAATAGAACTATCGTATGATTCAGCAACCCTACGCTCTATATATATCCAAAGGAAATGAAATCATTATCTCAAAGAGATATCTTCACTCCCAAGTTTATTGCAGCATTAGTCACAATAGCCAAGATATGGAAACAACCTAAGTGTCCATCAGTGGATGAATGGATGAAGTTTATATATGCATAAAGAAGTTATTGTATATAGATAGAGTGAAATACTACTCAGCCATGAGGAAGAAGGAATTCATGCCATTTTGACAACATGGATGGACCTTAAGGGAATTATTTTGCTAAGTGAGACAAATATTGTATGATACCACTTACATGTGAAATTTTAAAAAGCCAACATTGTAAAAACAGAGTAAAATGGTAATCATCATGGACTAGGGAGCTAAGGGATTTGGGGAAATGTTGTTTAAGGGTACAAACTAACAACCAATAGGTAAGTCCTAGAGATCAAATGCACAGCACGATGATAATAGACAACTATAATGTATTATAAACTTCAAAGTTGTTAAGAGACTAGATCCTAATTGTTCCCAAGGGGGGAAAAATAATTGTATGATGTGATAAAGGTATTAGCTAAAGCTATGGTAATAATTATATTGCAATATAGCAATGAATCAAATCAACATGTTGTACAACATACACTTACATAATGTTATATTCAATTATAGTTCAATGAAAGAAAAATTGTAATTTGATAACAATTACCTACATTAACATGAATATCAGACGTGAGTATAAAGAAATGAAGTAGTAAGCCCAAATTTTTTACATTGCTGTAAATCTTAAGTCCAGCATACATTCTAGCATGATCTAAGATCCTAACCACTCATGTATATTAATAACCATATTCCTTCCCCCGTCTTGGATTCCATATTTATGATGCATGATATTAGCCATACAATAACATACGGGTAAACATCTAATGCCAAAGCACCTCTTGTACTAAAGAACATCTTTTATTTAGTAACATTTGTCTCATGCATACAAACCTATGATTCTAGAAATAATAGGTAAAGCGTACTTTTTTCTAATGGTTTCCCATCATGCTGTTTCTTTCTTAGTAGATTCATCATCTGAATTAATGGCTCCCAAAGTTAAGGTCAGGACTAATTTTCTTTTCTAAGGCTGTAGAAGCTGTACTTTATTTTATTCTAGAGGAAGAACTTAATGTCAATATCATTAATACCTCATCACCTTTAAGAAATGTCAGAGAGAGGCTGGGGCGAGGGGGGGGGGGGCGGGGGGGGGGGACAGGGACACTGACACTATTTACCAAGAAGGGGAAACAAGTGGCCTTGGCTCAATAGTGCTAGCCACACAGAATGTCATCCTCTAGGTCCCCCTTTCTTCTCTTCACCTATCCATTTTTTTCAATCGATTAACTTTCTTTTGCTTTTGCTTCCTACAGTTCCCTGATTGCTAGCACTTTAAAAATAAGAATGGGCTGTTTTGTGACAACTTTATAATAGAGTTGTGATATTTAGAATTTCCAGCTTGATTTTCATTCATCATTTGCATATACTAATCGTGAGTTAATGCATGTCATTGGTTGGGTTGCTTTTGAGAATACAGCGTTATTTCTAGGGTCTTAAAAATATATCAGGATTCCAAAGAATCTAAAATTGCCCCTCCTCACCTATTGACCAGTCATATTCCTTGGGGGTGGCAATTTATAGTCTTCATTTTACATCCTTGTGTAAAAGAAAGGATAGGAATAAACATTCGATGTGAGCCAGGAGATGGTACACTAAATGCTGAGAGGAAGCAGTTAGTGACTTACTCTTATACGAAGTTTACAGTTACAGAGAGATCTCAGGAAACATTCCTTAGCATTGGGCAAGTCAGTAATCACATCATTAAAAGACTGAAGGACATGCCCTAAGTTCCAGGTGGTGGTGGGCAATGAAGGCTCCAGGTGGGGTTGGAGCAGCAGTTAGCAACAGAAAAACAAGCTGCAACACAGGCTGCCTCTAGAGACGATGTTAAAAGGAAAACAAACAAACAAACAACAAATAAAATACCCCAAACCAAAAACAAACCCTCTGTTCTGTAAATATACTATAAGGGCTGGGGGTGCTTGAAAAGATTGCACATACTTTCTGTTACAGGAATATGAGAGGGACAAAAGTTTTACCACCCTGAAGCTGCCTTTTTGGGATGTTGATTTTAAGATGTTTAATAAGTAACAAAAGACTCAGAAGGAACATTTGACCCTCCCCCCTTCCTACCAAAGAGATTCAAATGGAAAGGCCTACCCCAGGAAAGGAATTTTAGGATGCTGGCTTAGCTTAATTTGAATTAAGTATGGTGAAGAAAAGGGGGCCTGTTAGCTAGACCATTATTTCTGAGTTGTCTAGAAAGAATTTCCCTGCTGTGTGTCCCGCTCTTCCTCAACTACTTGTAAATTGTCCATCTCATTTCTGAAATCAAAGATCCTTCTTCCCCCACTTTTCTCCTTTGTCCAAAATACCATGTACACCGAATGTTGCCTCACTGTCTTAATATTTTCATGCATTTGTGAATTCTCCATGTGCATATATTAAAATCTGATTTTCTCCTTTTTTTCTGTCTTTGTTAATTTGATTATTAGCCCAGCTAGAAGAACTGAGAAGGCAAGAGAAAAAATATTAATTTTTTCAGCCTCCACAAATACCATTAAAGAAATAGTCAGACACAAATATATAATATTCTTTCCACAGTTCTCCACTTATTACTAAGACAAGCTTAATTAAGAACTTCTTACTGTATGGAATTTTCCATTAACCATGGGAAATTTAGCTACCAACATTACAAAGGATCATAATTCACCTTCAAATAAAGTCTATAGACTTAAAATTATGTTCTCCAAATTCCAAGAGGTGTTTGTCAGAATTTTTACTAATGTTTGATTTCAACTTCTCTTTTTAAACATATACATATATATTTAAATTTTTACATATATTTAAATTTTTACATTTATATATTGAAACGTGTGTGTGTGTGTGTGTGTGTGTGTGTGTGTTTTACTCTGTAATTAAAAGCCATTTATCGCTAATATATACTAGAAAGCTTTAACACTGGTGACTCCTATTCACTAACTTTTACTATCAGACTAGTTATTTTGGAATAGAACTTGTAATAAATCATTTGCCATTTCTGTACATGTATGTGAAAGTTGCGTAAATACATCCTTTATTGCAATTGCTGTCCATCTGCAACAGCTTTTTCTAATTCAAGTATGAGCTTGCATGCTGACATAATATCAAACATGCTAGAACTTTTACAAAGTTTACTTACATGTTAAGCATGGCTCAGGTAAAATTGTTCTTCATACGTTCAACCCATGAAACAATAGCATAAAACATACGTTATGGCTTACTCTTCTGAGACACTATGTTATGAATAGTTTTAGTACTTAATAAATTAAGGTACTTCTTGAATGACTTTTTATTTATAACTTTTTAAATATTTTCCTCAGTGATATGAAATAGTACTCCTTAAAAGTAATTACTGTTTTATTTATTACTGTGGTCACATAGAAATTTTTATATAGAAAAGTATTAATTCTAAAGACAACATTTTTAAAAAATGTTGATAATAGTAGATAATTTATCTATTTTATTAAAGTTCAGTCTTTAAAATGTAGACTTTTCTGAGGCAGTTATGGGCAATGAAGTCCAGAATTTACTTTGCCAAGCTAAAAGTCATTGGTTTCCTGAGGGCAAGATGCCAGTTCATGTATATCAAATGAAATGAGATTACATTTTTCTGATAAAGAAGCATACCAATACCTTACCGAAATATCTTTCATTATAATGCAGCTGTATTAGCTTCATTACCTTGCTAATAATTTTACTGACATGTACATGACTTTGTCTTACAAAAATAAACTCAACTGTACAATGACTTTGACTTTGGATTAAAAAAAAAAAATTAACAAAAACCTTTTGAACTGCAAACCAAACCAAATTTCATTGACACTTTTTGAATGTCTGTTAGATGTAGTGCTCATTCCAGGCCTTAACTACTCTCTGTATAAGGACACGGTCTCTGTGTTCCTTACCCAAGATCTTGTTCACAAGCATATGTTGAGGTTTTCCATTCTGACAGGTGGAGGCAAGAAACATTTTTGTCCCTGTCTGAATACCAGGTACTGTTACCCCTAATTATTTTGAGTGATGCGCCCTGCCCCCACACACATTGGTATCCAGTAGTTTTCTGACATTTGCTGCTCACAGATTCATCCCTTTTTAAAATTTGAAGATTTTAAGCTTATATTTTATAGCAGTATGCAGATCCCAAAGTCACCACTGAAGATTATTGTTCATCCTTGTGTCAATTTTTCATCTAAGTGTTCCTTACACAATCTTAACACTCATCTTTAACTCCTCTAAAGTAGTTATGTCATTCTATCTGAATGTGTAAAATCATTTATTTCAAGTAATGTTGGCAGTGATCGGTTCAGTATATAAGAGCAGTACATTATCTATCAGATTAGATTTATAAATTCAAGCCATTTTTTGTGTAACCATTGATTCTAAATATGTCATTCCCTATTTTCTCAAGGGAGTTATGTTGATTGCTCATGAATCTTGTCACAATATCTCTTTCTACATGAGACATAGTTAATTCAGCTTATAATTCACCACAAAGATGCAAAGTCATTTTTATCACTTGTTAGCTCATGTAAATGCATTAATTGTCTGATATTAGAAAGATGATAAAAAGGCTTAAGCCTGATATGAAAACAAAATATAACTTGGTTAGCTTGAAAACTGGTGTCATCATGATTAATTATAGTCTATAGATTATCTCACTTGACATGCCCAATTTGTGCAGCAAAGTTTTTGTAAGTAAGAGTCAAGACGACTCCTTTTAAAGATTGGGTACCTGTTGACCTAAGCTTATTATATTCAGAAGGCTCATACATTCATAAAAAATGTTTATTTTGTTTTTTATATGTCATCACAGTGCTTTTTGTTGTTTGGTTTTATTGTTTTGGTATTTTTGAACAAACTGTTATTTTAGAACACCCTCAGATTTACAGAAAAATTACAACTGTAGTGTAAAGCATGTCAAATTCTTTCTTCAAGGGCTGTTCTGTCTCCCTCTTATACCTACCTCCTACAGACACACTACCTAGAGAAGAGAGGTGGGGGTGGGAGAGAATGGAACTAATATTTGTTGAAGAAGAAATATTTGAAGGCATGATGCTGAGTTCAGTGATTTACACATATTAATTCAGATAATATAATTTTATCCTTCTATAGTTTTTATTCTATTTAAACCTTCCATTTTAGTGTTTATATCAGCCTGCCGGATTGCTCCTTATGAGCCGATTTCTGGTGTTTCAAGAGTAAATTTAGTTATCCTATTCTTTTAAATCGTTGCCAAATTTCTAAGCAGGTTTTCATTCCCCCTAATTGAAACCCCATACCTTTCCATACCTCTACTAGAGTTTGCAGTCATAACATAGCATAATAGCTTCTATTTATTGAATGCTCTAAGTAAGAGCTGTAAGTGCTAAGTTAGCATTAGCCTAACTAAGATTCTATAATGTATGAGTAAATATTACCATTACTCTCATTCTATACTTGAAATAACTGAGGACCAGATAGAAAACTACTTGTCTAAGGTCACTTAGTTAGTTAACCCTGGTCTGTCTGGCCCCCAATCCTGTGCTGTGGGTAAGAGCATTTGTAACCAGAGCCCTAGATTTGCAAGAGTCCAGAGCATCACTGTGGTTGTTCAGGAAGCAGTGGGCTCAGGTGCTCATCAGTGACATGATATGACTTTTACCAGCCTCTGTAATCCCTGATGGACTGAGCAGACAGTATCCAGCTAATGCTGGTGCTGGATACAAATGAGTCAACCATTCCTCTTGTATCCAAATCTCATCTTTTGCTTTGTCAAAAGAAATTGAATTGTGTTAACAAGTATACTTTTCTTCACTTTTTATTATATTTATTTAATCCAAGTACAAATCAGTGAGTCTAAAAAAAAAAAAAAACCTGTCTGAAAAGAAATGAAGATTTTTCTTATTTAATATTGATCTGTTCTTTTAAAAATGTTAAATGTATAAAGATGAATGAGGTTTCTTTTTATGAAGTACTTCAGTATCTCTAGAAAAATCTTAAACTACAATTTTCCTAACATCAGAACAATATTTCCCTCATATTTTAACATTTACAGAAAGCCTGTTGGATGAAGAGAATTAGAATATATCAAAGAGATCCTTATTCCTGATTTTGTCAGATTCTTTCATGTATACCACAGGAAGTTATGGGAGTAGTTGACTAACATATTTTAAAGTCATTCAAAAACAGTGGGAATTTGAGGAGTAGCCTCCTCCAAATAAGGCAAGTTTAAAATATGGGGTCACAAAAGTTTAGTGTTTTAAAAAAGAAGTGCTAAATCCACTAAGTGTGTTTAGAAGTCTACTTTCTATATCCTGACCGTAAGAATACACCTGTGTTGTTTATTGCTTTGTTTCCCTCAAGTGTATCTCAGGTTTTGTTTTATCATGTCCTTTAAGTAAATCCATCCCAGGAATAACGTGTTGCACCACAGAAAAAAAAGGGCATTTAATTCTTGCTACCCAGAGGGCAATGGGGCTCAGTTAGCTCTTGAAGTACCTGTAGGGGTTGGAGAGGTGGAAGTCTCAGACATTTCAATCTGCCATATTTGCAAGGAGAGCTGAGCAGCTGGGGCAGGAACCACAGAGAGCACCAGGACTGTGCATACATTTCATCACAGGTTCAAAGTTCGTCACTGCAGTTTACGTTAGTACATAAAGTTTTATTACTGTAAACAACTTGTCCTCATGCATCTAATTGAATTTAATTATTGGAAAGCCAGAGAAACTTAAATGGATATATTATGAGTAAATATCTACTGAAGATTTTAGTTTTCATTACAAAAATAACTATATATCTATGTAACTCTCACGTATTTACATAGGCGCTCCGCAGGTAGAAGGCATAAGTTCAAAGTTAAAACAGAGGACCTTAAGAAAAAAGTTAAATTGTCAAGAAAGATGGAGTATATTCATAGAGGTTCCTGTTTAGCACAATTGATAGTTGTAATATTGCCAGTTTATCTACCATAACTGGCTTTCTACTCCATGTTAACTGTTCTAATAAGCTACTATTGAAAAAATAAAATGGTATGCCTAAAATAGAATTATTTCAAAACTTGCTTCCTGAATTAATTCTATTAAAACAGAGCTGTGTTGGACAGTAAGCCCTTCACGTGCAGAAACTATGTTGTTTTTAGTTCTCTTACTTATCACAGCACCTAACATGTAATGCACTTAAATATTTGCTGGAAAAACAAATCACAGAAATGTAAGGGAAACAGAAAGGTAATTTGTTGTGATCTTACATGAAAGAGAATGGTTGAAAAAGCAATGAGCACAGGTGTCTGAAAGTGACCTGGGAGCCCATTCTGAGTTGCCTGTACAAGGAACATTTTTGGAGGCTAAAGAAGAAAAAGAGGTGCTTCTCTCCATACTCAAGTTGGTAGGCGGCACCTATACTCAGCTTTCACAGGGAACAGTGTCTCCCTACCCCAAGCATAAGGGGCCATAATATTCCATTTGTCTAAAGTCTCTTGGTGCTGGGCAGCTGGCATTCCGAGGTAACTCATTAAACAGTTGGTACCCCAACTGACTTCCTGGTGCCTGATGTGCGTTGGCCCACAGACAAGGTGGTTCTCAGGACTGCACCATAAAAAAGTAATTGAAGTGGGGGTGAGTTCTGTCCACAGAATACATACCCACACAGCTGTGGACCAGTTCTGCCTCATGCTTGCCTGGCTCTCAAAGGCATGATGGGAAGGTCAGGGACACTCCTACTTTCCCTTTTCTTTGTGAAATTTTACCTTTCCCAGTAAAGCTTATTCCTTAACCTACACTGTATTACAATATGGAATTAGTTCCCAAGTCCTGCAGCATGACAGATGGAAACCTAAAGGGATGGATTTTATAAGGCAGATACTATTATTATCTCCTCACTATATGTCAGTTCAATTCAATTCAATTAACATTAAATATTTGCTACATACAAAACTTTGGACTAGACAGGGTTGTGAATACAACCGATTAATACTTTATTTGCTAAATTATAATCTAGCTATGGAAAACTTTGAAAACCAGTATTTAATTAGGTAGAAGAAAGATATTATCAGATGTAAAATAGAGAAATTAGCAGCTAGTTCTAAATAGCTGAAGGGGGAGCTACGTGTATTGGAAGGCTTTGCCAAAGAAATGGATGTGAATTAAGCACTGAATAGTAAAGCTGGGTACCAGCATTCCAGGAGTTATAAACTACCTGAGCAGAAACACAGAAGTGAATTGTTCCCAGAATAGTCAGAAATTCTGTGTGATTATAGATGAAAATTTCTGGAATAATGTCAGGAGGCTAAAAGTATGGATTGGGGCTATAAATGTGTATATGCATATATGAGTCATATATGTTTCATTTAAACCACAATAGTTTTGTATTTTCTTAGGAAATACAGACACAAAAAACTAGTATGTCTCTTTCTCTGTTTTTCTCTCCTTGCATAATGTATAGCCCTCCCCCAACAGGATGTCAGGTCTAGATTAATGTAACATGATAATTAATGTCATATGAATTATTATAAATTATTCCACCGAATCCTAATAAATGCATCTCTTCCTTTGGAAGAGAGAATGAAAACCTGCAGGATTATTTAATGCAACTCTTAAAGTAACTATAGCCTATGGAAGTTTCAACCAGTATAAAATTTCTGGAGAGCAACTTAACATGTATTCTTTAGAATAAAAAATGCTCATAACTCAGACCCAGGAGTTCCAGATCCAGAAATTTACTTCAAAAAAACTAATTAGAAGAAAACACAAATAATTATAAGAGGGTTTTTATAGTGCTATTTATAATAGGTTAAAAACAACCTAAATATCATACATTAGAAAATGGTTTAAAAATAACACAATACATCCATATAACTGAGTATCATACATCCTTTTTTTCAAAAAATCACACTTTTGAAGAATACTTAATGATGTAAGTGTTCATAACACAGATGGATACAAAGCTGAGTTATGAGCAATTATGAAATAAAAAGAGAAAAGGAAATAAAAAGAAAAGAAAAAGAGAAGTGAAGACAAGAAACGCAAAAAAGAATATAGTACAAAAAGTTTAGAACTATTTCTGGGCAATTTGATTGCATGCGATTTTTAATGTTTGCCTATGCTGAATGAAGAACTGCCTGTTCATGTTTCTTTTGACAGAAATGATGTAAATCTATAAAAGGAAGAGTCTCTCAATAACGTTGGATATTTAGGATATTAATGGGCTTTTGGGCTAGGGAACATGACACTTCCAGGGTTTGTTCTAAATAGGAGTTGGAACTGTGCTTGGCATATTTTAAAAGAAGAAATGAGACCATGTAAAGATGGTTGAGCACTTTGGACATCTTTGTTGTCTTCTTCCTGTCATAAAATGTGGTTCACTACGATGCAAAGAAATACCTTAGTTTCTGAGGAAAAAAATATTAACAATTTATTTTAATCTACCTGCTTACTGTTCCCGACAATGTAATCATTGTGGAAATCTCAAAACCTTAACAAAAAAATCCAATGGTGAGCAGACATATGACACGATAGGGGAAAAATGCCTTTCTAAAAGAAATTGAAAGCAAAGATTGATTTTTCTTTACTAGCTTTGTCAAACAGTTTATCATTTAGCCTTAAATAATGTACCTATTGCTTTACATAACAGATGCCACCAAACAAAAGAATACCAACCTTGTCTTTACAATCTCTTGACGAAATTCAATGATGTATGTATGCCTCATAGACTCACAAATTTTCTATGTGAAAATGTGCCAGATAATTGTATTACTTTGGGATTTGACTTTTATTATGTACACAACATTGAGAAGAGATCAATTGTGGTGTGATTTACACTTTCCTTTTCAGTACTTCTGTTTCAGAACCATTTTCTCTGGACCTCACGTTTAGGATATGGTTTAAATTTAGACTTTGGTGTTATCCCCAAATGAATTTATGCCTAATTACTTTATGATTATATAAATATTACAAATGCTTGTTTACACTAAATATATTTAATTGTAAATAAAAATGTAGTGAGGATAATATTTTCATATTATTCATATATTTATTATACCTCAGTAATTCCCTTGGATCATAACTGTACCCCTATTTTAGGTAACAGCTAAGGTAACGTTGGTTTCTCACCCCAGAAAGGGGAGGTCATAGCTTATAAAGACAGGGAGTAAAAGAGTTGGTCTTCAACAGTTCCACCTCAAAATAAAATTTGTGAAAGTCCTGGCAGAGATGGAAGATGAAAGGAAGTAAATATCTGCACATATAACATTTTTGAGAAGGATGAATGATGATGTTAAATGGGGATAGAGGAGGAAAAAAAAGCAGGATATTAAGAGCAGTACTTGTGTTTCTGAAGCAAACCTGCACACTGCCCCACTCCCCAGGATCATGCCCAGAGGGAAAGGAGGTGGACAATGAAACACCAGCAGCTGCATACTGCATTCCTTACACATTTGAATTAGTCAAAGAAAAGAACAGTGTCCACTATCTTTCTGGAAACCTAGGAAGTGACAGCTTGGAAGATGTTTCATATGTCACACTAGAATAAAAGCAATGAAGTAGAGATTTCTAAAAAGGTTCTCCATGGTCTTTGATCATTGATGGCCCAACACAGCCCAGAATTTTCTGTGGGCTTGAAGATGAGGAGGGGAACAAGCTGCACCGTCAAAGGAGAGGACAAGGTCACTGCATTCTAAGGCATATCAAAGATACAACTCAGAAAAAAAAGTCTGAGATGAGCAGGTGTTGCAATCTGAAGCCCAGGTAAGAAATAAGTGTACCTCACCATACGCCAACTTAAAGGAGGCTGACACCAACGAACAGAATGGAACATCTCACTTATATCAATTTAGACAGAAGCTGAGAACTGAGAAGCATATGCCTTCCCCAAAGTATACCTCCATAACATGTGAATTGACTACATTTTCTGCCTAAATGTAGAATAGAAACCTGAAATAGGAATTAAGTGAGCATGAAAAATAAAGTTGTTTTTTGCACATCCAAATTCATAAACTGACTGAGACAAATAAGAAATTAACCAAGACCATGTTTTCTGTCATCAGAAATAAATAAGGACTCAACTATATATTAACTTTAAAGAAAAAGTTATTTTTTTCTTTACCCAAGTTTATAGTTTGACAAATTTATACTCCAATATATATATTACATTATCCACAATTTTAATAACCCTTTTTTGGCATTGTTGATAGTCTCAGAATGTGGAAGAGGCCCTGATATCAAGGTAGCATAATCTTTTTCTACTCTTTCATTGAAAATTTGTTTAATTTGGTTAATTGCTAGTATCTTGTGGAATCTGCTGTTATTAATACAGTATCACCTAGCAACTAGAATGGAATCTTGATAGAAAAAAACTTAACAGTGTTTGGGTAAAAGGACATAATATAAGTTACATATATATTTTCAGCACCGGATTTTTTAAGCAACAGACTAAATGCTCCATTCAAAAAATGATATATCAGAAATGGACTTAAATCCATTATAAACTGGATGAGTATTAAAGAATTAGATTTCAGAAGAGTATCTTCATAAAATGAATTCTATGTAGAAGAAAATATGGCCAGTTGCATATTATGCTTTTTACATTTTGGGGAACTCAAATATGTCATCGTGATATTTACTGCCATAACTTTTTAACCGATCAGAATTTTGCACTGAATCGCATACGTAATCAGTTTCAAATCCAAGTTTAGAATGCTGATTTTAGATACAGAGATGCTCTACAAAGTTGCTTGTAGGAACTTATCAATTACTGAGTTACTTAGCATCAGAAGCATTAGTCACTATTGTGGTTAAATTCTGTAAGTGGAATCACAATCTACTGAAAATTTTGTTCCATCATCTACTTCAAAAATATATACTTTTGGGGCTAGCTTACCTAACCTGTCTGTCTGTATACCTTTCCACAAGTTCTCCAGTGAAGTGAATTGATTTCATGGACTATTGCTATATTGGTTCATATGCTTCCAGCTTTCTTGTCTGCACACTTAAGAATATCAAATGGAAGATAAATAGACTACAAACCCTCTTACTACCATTAAATGGCATATGGTTCTGAAATTTTCATTTTCATTATTTGCATTGACTTTTCTTCATTGATTGTTGCTTGAAGCGGTGGAACCTCATTCCCTACTGGTCTCTATATACTAGGTAACCATCCCAATCATTTACCTTCCGTGAAGCAGTAAAAGAGGATCTGGAATTAGCTGTCTTTTCAGACTCCCCTCAACTTCCCTTCTAGTAATTTTACTCCAAAATATTTTATTACTGAAAGTTTTATATTAAAAACAAGATAGAAGAAAGTTATCTGTCACACTGAATAACATAGTGAAAGCGTATGTATGGTGTGGTTTGTAATTTCTCTACAAAACTAACCAGCCATGATGGAATAAAGAGAGTTAGAAAGAGTAAATATATTTATATCATTTTTTGAAACACTTCAAAGCACAAAAATCATCATACTAATTTTTGAGTGCAAAGAAAACTCATAATGAAATAGACTTTGAAAACTACAAATAAAAATCTGTACATCAAGTACAATTTTAAGGTGATAGCACTACGTAGAACGAGAAGAGGGACTGCAGAAAGGAACCATCACACCAGGTGTTACAGGTCTGGGCCATTTCAGCTTGCAGGACCATCTCCTCTTTCCTCAAGGAGAAAGTGTCAACTGGATTGAAGAGGGTCACAGGTGTCATCATGGAAACACAGCACTCCTTGTCCACACCTTGCTTATCTACTAGCACCACACTGAAGGAATAGAGTGGGATTCGCAGCAACCTGAGCTGCAGAGCTACGGCTGGAGGCATAATCTTTGCTTCTAACCTTCCGATGAATATGGGGAACATGCCTACCAGCTCTATCACAGAGATGGGTCGGAGATCCAGGCTACACTACGATTGCTGCAGCCTGTAGAGGAGGGTTTCGGCTGTGGGTGTGGACACAATGAGAAGTTTCTTTTTCTCATAAAACTGACCCAAAAGTACAGCTGCTGTTCTAATGCCCACATTGACGTTCATGGCTTTTGCAGCATCTAGAGGCTGCCTGCATTCCTTAGCTCGTGGCCCTTCCTTCATCTTTAAAGCCAGCGGGATAGGTCCTTCAAATCCTCACCTCGCTGACCTCTGCTTCCATCATTTTTTCTCTCTGGCTCTCCCTCTAGTAATTTTAATATCATGCTTGATTCTCTCCATCCTTGAGCCACTGCCCATACAGATGCTAGTTTTTACTGTACCATTACAGCGGAAATATTGTTTGAACAGATTCTTCACTACTCATTTCAGCTGATGATACTACAAAATAAAAATGTAGGATTCACATGGATCACAGTCTTAACATATTTGTAGATTGTGTAGACAACAGATATTTGACCAAATGAGATGTTATTCATGTGGCCCAAAATGGATAATGTTCACAGAACATTCTTTTTTTTTTCCAAGACATTACTCTTACTATTATTTTGGACATTCTTATCAATATATTAGACAATTCCTTACAATACATCATGACTCATTATTATTATAGTAAAGCTGTTATAATGGAGTGTAGCATCTGTTAGGTAAAAGGATTACAGTAAAACAATCCATACGGATTTTGTATAACTCAAAAGAAAATACTTCTCAATCATGCTAAGTCCGTTTCAAAATGGCTTCCATGAACTTTATTTCATCTCAGACCACTACTGTGTAACAAAGCTCTATAACAGGTATTTGAACATCCATATCTCCAAGCATTTATCTTTCAGATAATGGTTGACATTCATCTCCACTGAATTAATGAGTGGAGAGCTATCTCGTCCAGGATGTCACTATCAAATCTGAAGGAAATGAGTAGGTAGAGAAGATCGTACTCAAGACTAGGATTCCTTAAACTAAACTTGTTGCTAACAAGCCAGTAAGACCTGCCAGATCACATTATTATACTACTTTTTAAATGAGATTGCCCCATACCTCAACTAGCTCTCTGAAGAGTTTCATAAAGCATTTTTAAAATAAACAAAAACATTTTAATTACTGTTCTTTCTACTTAGGAGTCTTCACTCATTTTTACCATAAGAAGTTTGTGCAGTGTAGCTCTGGCCAGCAGAATTTTAGACGCAAGATCTGTGTCAATGAAGGTGCAAGAGCTTAATTAACTCTTGTGATATAACTAAGTTGATCAATTTGGAAACATTTTATGAAAGGATTTGAAAGAGTAAACCCTGGAAGATCTTTCTGGATTGAGAAGTGGACATTGTTTCTAAAAGAAGTCATAATGCTATAATGCTATTACAACAGTTGAATTTTTCAACAGCCATCTTTATATACTTTAATACAATCAACAGCCCTCTAAAGTTTAAAACGGTACATTCTCTTAACAGTATCTATGAAATAGGAAATAATCATATACGTATTTACATAAAAATTATCAATTTCCTATTAACATGTCCATACTGTAAATTTATAAAGAGTAAAACTTTAACAAGCTAAGCCATAGGCTGTCATGAATTGAAAAAAAAAACAACAACATTTTTTTCTATGTATATGTTTGTTATTACACAATAAAAAATCTTTGCTAATAAGACACACACACACACACACACACACACACACACACACACATATCCCTCACACTGGCTACAGAAATATCACTTTATCCTAATAGCAGTCTCCATCATTATATATTCACATAATGTATAAACTTAAAACATTCTGTTTTATATATTTTTAAAAATTTTTGAAAGTTTTATTCACATGTTTCCTATTACAAAGTAAGTTTATTTCCTACTGGCAATATTATCAATTGGGAACATAACAAAAAGAACAGATATATGTCCTTTTTAAAGTCCCATTTGGGAATTAAATAAAATTGAACCTCTTTTAATGGATATAACAATATTGAAATGTGTATTATTTTGAACAGAAAATTATTTTATTCAAAAAGACTCTATATTTGTCTCATTCATAAAATGAAAGAATGGCATTTTATAATATATTACTTCCT
Organism: Rhinolophus sinicus; assembly: GCF_057876585.1. NCBI lineage: Eukaryota > Metazoa > Chordata > Mammalia > Chiroptera > Rhinolophidae > Rhinolophus > Rhinolophus sinicus. Next base: position 25,445,916 of record NC_142504.1, read on the forward strand.
GACATTAAAGGTTTTATGTAATGGAATCATCCAGTTATCATTTTTCAACACATTGTACTGGCTGACATTTAAAGTCTCTAGAAGCTCATGTGGCATTTTAGGTCCAACTGTCATTACTCTGTTGCCTTACAACAGATTATCCTCAGGAATAAAACCCAGTGACCCAACTAATACCACCAAGAGAGTAGAACTCATTAAATCCAAGTAGATCTAATAAACCAAATCAGTAATCCCTTAAAATATGTTGCTTCCCAGAAATCTTTTGTTCCTAATGATTTAGCTTTAATGGGAGATTATCCAGAATCATTTTCAACAGGGCTGTTCCAAAGAAACCTAGTCTAATTAAAGTTGTCTAAAACAATTTTCTATCCCTCCCCTCTTGGGAAAGTTTCTTAAAAATTTTAAGTTTTTTTTGTTTGGTTTGGTTTGGTTTTCTCCTTGTGATTAATAAAGAAATTTTAAGGATAACCTTATTTTATTATACAATATCACCTTTCTAAATTCCCTTTTTTTCCAATTCTATTTTTTATTCTACTCTATTACTATTTACCCATTTCCATGTTTTTTCTGGAGCTCCTATACTTGACTCTTTTCACTATCTCCATTTCAAATGATCAGATGTGTCCCAGTTACTGCATTCAGTTCTGCTTTTTTTCCTCTACCTTTCGCCATGCACTTTCGTTTTATTTTCTTTATCCTTAAACATGTCTTTTAAAATCTTACTACCTTTTAGATCCTCAAATACATTCTTGTTGGTAATTGTTAGATTCCAGTTATCCACATTCAGGTTTTGATCACCCAGCGTCTTCAACTTAACCATCTAAGAACCTTTATTTTAATCAGTCAGGAAGTGGTAGATAGATAATGAAAATAATAACTAATACATACCGAGCTCTTAATGTTCGCTAGCATATCTAATAAGTGCTTTGTATTCTTCATGAAAGATAAATGATTGACATAGGTACCTTAAACTTGAATAAACAGATAAATCTAAAGATATAGAGATATATAGACTTTTCTGTATCTTTCTATTAACATGTTCTTGAGTTAATTAGTTCTCACCTGTTTGTCTTTCTTTGGTACTCCAAAACCCAACTTTCCTGAAATGAAAGTTCTCTTTGCATACCAGCTCTTAGGTTATAGTTATAATATGCCTATGATTATTATAAGACACAACTTCTTGGTGAAACACGCGACTTGATTCATTGAAAGGGAGCAAGAAATGCTTTTTGACAGGTTTTAAAAAAAAAAAGACGAATCCAACCTTCTATGCATGTGTATATACAAACATATTCTCAAATCCCACATTCCAAGCCAGGAAGAAGTACTCTGAGACCCTATGCATCTCCAAGTTTCTGTGACCTAGGCACTGTGGTGAAAGGAGGGTAACTATAACAATTAGGGGTGGAGGGGCAAGACATACACAAACATTTTTTTTCTCGTGAAAATAGCAACAGATTCTCTAATATGAGCCATTCTCTGCTATATCCAAATCCTTACTTTCTTAACTCTTTGGCTATCCACTATGTAAAAGTATATCACTGATACATCCCTCATTTAATTGAAACAGTATGAGGTAGCTGACTGAGTTACTAACTCCTAATGCCCACGTCACTTTGTTGATCACAGTCTAAGAGCAAATAGAAAAAATGAGCTGCTAACCTAATAATTTAAAGAAATGTTTTTGATTAGTCTATTTCTCCAATTCCTTCTCCTATATTGACGGGAGAATGTTACTTCTTTTTCTCCAGATCTTTCCTCCCCAAAGTAGTGAAAGATAAGAAATTAATATGTAAAGACTATGCAAGAATAAAATTTTACAGAGTTAGTATACTAAAAACTAATATTTAAATCCAACTTGCATCTAACAACTAGCATTCATATAATCAATAATCTGCAATATACTCAATAATCAATAATATACTCAATAATCTACACAAGGATACAGTGAATTTTTCTTGCTTTAGAGCAGTGATTCTTAACTGCGGTAAATTTTGCTCCCCAGGGGACATTTGGCAATGTCTGGAGACGTTTTTTTGGTTGTCCCCACATGGAGGGGCTCTAGTAGGAAGGGACAAGAAGCCAGGGATGCTGCTGATCATCCTACAATGTGCAGCATAGTCGCCCATGACAAAGAATTATCGGGTCCAGATGTCAATAGTGCCAAAGTTAGAAAGCCTGCTGTAAGAGGAAGTTGTGATAAATGTTTAATTTCACTTTAATATTAGAACATGTGAAGAGAAATATGTGAATCCAGTGAATAATTCAATACAAGGAGATGGTAAAATTTCCCCTTTTGTCTTTAAAAGCCATTTGAAAAAGATGGGGAAGACAGAGAGGAGGATGAAAGGGAGGAGACTTTGTTACATGCACGTCACACATATCTAATTAAATCTCCATGACAGTCCCATGAGAAAGGGGGAAGAGAAAGTGGTGGTTAAGAGCCGAGTTTTGCAAGGCAGCATTCTGGATTCACAGTCCAGCTTTCACACCTTCTAGATGTATAATATTTGGCAACTTGCTTAACCTTTGTGAACCTCTGTCCCTCACATGTAATAAAGGGATAATAAAGGGATTTCATAACATTGTTGTGAGGATAAAATTAATTAATGTAATACATGTGTGGGGTATAAAAATCACCTTACAGGTATTTGATTTTTATTGGTATGATTTTTCTCATTATGATTGCTATTATTGCCAACATCATTTCACAGATGGAGGTCTTGTCATGTAAAATTATTAGTCTGATTGTAAAGTTGTTTTTTTCCCCCCTAAGTAATTCAGACTTTATTTAGAACTTGAATATTTTGTCTTCAAAACTCATGTTTGTTTTGGATGCACTTGAGGGTTTTACCAAATAATTCAACATCTAAACAAAGTTTAATACAATGCCTGTGGTAAACAAATGTGGGATATCGCTCATTATACCTAGTGCACTACCCTCAAAGTGGTCTGACAAGAGGAAGAGTCACTAAGTTTATCATTAGCTTCTTTTCCCTCCTTCTCAACCTCCACCTCCCCTCTCCTTCTCCCAACTATCACCCTTATCCCTCACTCCTTCCCAATTTCTTCAACCATTCTGGGAGGAGAAAAAAAAAGAAAGAAAAGCACTACTAAATAATTGGTCTCAAATTACTAGCAATTAATTAGTTCAGCAATTAACAGAGCAATTCAGGCCACTCACATATATCTTTGTCACTATGCGAATGGTTTTTCTGTGTTTGCCAGTCTCACAGTCTTCTGCCTCAGAAACAACCATAAGATAAGGATTTAACTAATACTCAGCTTTTATTTTCTGATCCAAACAAATCACCGTCTTCTTTTCCAGATACTGAGTTTTCCATCCAGATAGTCCTTAGAGGTTGCAATCCAATTCCCATGGTTTGGGTTACAACTCCTCAATTTAGTTCAAGTTTATAATTTTAGTATTTCCTTATTATGACCATATTGTCAATTTAGCTCTCCTGATCATCCAGCCATATGGTTCAAGCAAATGAACCATAACAAAGCCAAATCCCCAGGTCTTCATATAATCATGTAGGTATTTTCTTGTCCTTAAGCCATAATGAAGATAATTTCCTTAGCCTAGATTACTTCAAATTTTCACTCTTATATTAATATTTACAATTTTCCCCTTTCCTTGCTTTCATTTTAACAAATAATGGAAGAACTCCATCTCGGCTACTACCAAAAATGTTTTACTTCTTTTTTTAAAAAATTAAATCCTTTACATCATTTTCTCCTTCCCAACTCAGCACTTCATAATATTCATTCCACTCTTTCACACCTCTCCCAGGGTTATAGGAAAACCAAATTCTGCTACACCACTGCCCCCACATCACTGTTATTAGCAACAAACATAACAACAAACAGTGAGAACTTTCATCTCATGGCGGGGATACAGCAAAGTAGAAAAAGGGTTGAGAAAGGAGTTTACTCACAACCCAAGTAGGAGCATTTCAGTGAGGTTTTTTTTTCACACTATATATCACTAAGCACTTGTATTAGTTTCCTATTGCTGCTGTGACAAATTATCACAAACTTAATGAGCAAAAACAACACAAATGTGTTAACTTACAGTTCTGGAGGTCAGAAGTCCAAAATGGGTCTCGCTGAGCTCGAATCATGTGTGGTCAGGGGGTGCTCCTCTCTGGAGCTGTTAGGGGAGCATCCATTTTCTTGCCCTTTCCAGCTTCTAGAGGCTGCCTACATTCTTTGGCTCGTAGTCCTTTTATCCATTTTCAAAGCCAGTACCTGCCAGTCAAGTCTTTCTCACACTGCCTCACTCTAACTCTCCTCCCGCCCGTTTCCATCCCTTTTCACTTATACTCTTGTGATTACATTGGGCCCACCTGGAAAATCCAGGCTATGCTCTGCATCTCACAGTCAGCTGATCGGCAACACTGATTCCATCTGCAGCCTTAATTCCCCTTTGCCTTGTAACACAACAGAGGCGCAGGTTCTGGAAACTGGGATGTGGATATCTTTGAAGGCAGGGATTATTCTGCCTACTGTTGTGCTTGCTTGTCTTGAGGGTTTTTTTTTTTGTCACTTTTAAATCATATATAGTAGACAATAGACCCATGACATCTTCTTCTCTCAATACCTCTTAAAATCCCAGCCAGCTCACTATTTTTCTAGGTTCTCCCAAGAAACTCACACCTGTCCCTGTGTACGTGTGTGTGTGTGTGTGTGTGTGTGTGTGTATGTCCCTCTTTCTCAGCACAAAAATTACAAGAAACTTTGTGGAATAATTAGTTGGCTTTTTATACATGGGTAAAAATTAATTAATTAAAATAAATAAGTAAATGCTTAATAAAATCAAACTGGCCTTAGCATTTAAGTGACTTTTGTTCTCATAAGTTTTTTTTTTTAAAGTAATACATAGTAGAATAATTTAATTGCAAATAAGTAAAAGAAAAATTAAAAAGTTTGAAGTATTCCTAACCCCATTACAATGGAAAACAGTTATCTCTTTTACACGCATATACATTCATGCAGACCACATTATCATGGAAATATTTCTGTCATCAATTATATCTTTAAAATTATGATGATTAAATAATACTCCATCATGTAGCTGTACTATAATTTATGGTGCATGTTCTGTGGGGTTTTGACCTACTTTCACAAGATGTGATAAATATCCCTGTATGAATATCTCTGTGTATTTTATCCTTAAGATAAATTGCTAGGAGTAGAATTGCTAAGTCAAAGATTATGCTCATTTTTTTAGTTGTCATTATTTATGCATATTACATGTTAGTTTTTAAATGAGGTATATTCATGAACTTCTTTGTCTGCAAGTGAAGTTTAATTTTGCCCCAGAGTATAAAATATTGCATTTTTCCTAATTTTGTGATTTCAAAAAACCTTTTTAATGCAAGTGGCAGCATTATAAACATGATTATAAGTACTTAGTAAAGAACACAACATATAGTGAATAGTCATGAGCAATCTTACATGCACACAGTGTGCAGTACCAACATATTCACATATCTCCTTAATTTCTTTCTTTCCCAAATGACAGGTTATATTGTTTTGGAGTAGTGACTCTCAGTCTGAGCATCACATTATCGTCACGTGGGAAATTTAGGAACTACTGCAGACAAGGCATTGATTTTTAAAAGCTCCCTGGGTGATTCTACTGCACAGCCAAAGTTTTATATTCTATTGGTCTATTTTTCCAACCCATTTGTTTTATAGATGAGTATAATTGAGACCTGAGCACTCAATAATCTTCCCCAAAATTTAAATGTCTAATTAGATGTCATGTTAGAGGTCAGGCCACAGTTAGCAGAGGGATTCAAAGTACAAAATAAGCCATTTCAAAAGCAAATACAAATCAAATCCATGAGACACCACCTCACACCTGTTAGACTGGCTATCATCAAGAAGACAAGAAATAAGAATTGTTAGAGAGGATGTGGCAAAAAGGGAACCCTCATACACTGCTGGTGGGAATGTATATTGGTATAGCCACTGCAGAAAATAATATGGAGTTTCCTCAAAAAATTAAGAATAAAACTATCAAAGGACTCAGCAATCCCTCCTCTGGGTATCTACCCCCCAAAATTTGAAAACACTTATTCATAAATATATATGTACCCCTATGTTCATTGAAGCACTATTTATGGTGGGCAAGATATGGAAACAACCTAAGTGTCCTTTGATAGATGATCGGATAAAGAAGATGTGGTACACATATACAATGGAAGACTACCCAGCCATAAAAAAGATGAAATAGTGCCATTGCTAAAAACATGAATGGATCTTGAGAGTATCATGCTAAGTGAAATAAATAAGACAGAAAAGGACAAGAACTGTATGATTTCACTCACCTGTGGTATATAAAATAAAAACCAACAAATGAAACAAACAAAAACAAAAACCTTATAGATACAGATAACAGAATGGGGTTTTACAGAGGAAAAGGGGAAAGGGAGAATGAAGAGAGTAAAGGGGGTCAAATATGTGGAGACAGGAGACTAGACTTCGGGTGTTGAGTGCACAATACCGATGTCATATTATAAAGTTGTACACCTGAGATTTATATAATATTAACCGATGTTATCCTAATAAATTTAATTTTAAAACTCTCTGGGGAAAAATAAGAGAAAGACATTTTTCAGACTACAAAAAATAGATGAAAATATGGCATTATTTAGAATTTCCTAGAAAACTAGCCACTGATGTATCTTACCTATTTATTGCTTATACACCCTTTAGTCAGATTATTTACTGAGTCATCCAGGTCCATCTTGCACTTTAAGTGATTCTAAAAGGCCTTTAAATTGGGGGGAGAATCTTGGGGTTGTAAGTGTTACACCCCTGAGAGATCCAATGTCCCAGCAATTGGTCCATTAATGTGTTAATGGCTGAAGTTTAACAGAATGAAAACAATAGGAAAAGAGAAGATATATCTTTAGAGGACTGACTGTTCTGTGCTGGGTTTCCTGTGTGGAAAATCAAACGACTTGCTACTAATTGTTTGTGTGCAAAAGTCTTTGGCAGCGATGCCAACAAAAGCACTGGATAGTGTGTCTGCTCAAAGCAAAACACGTCAAATTATGTATTCAGCAAATCCTTATTATCAGAACCTTGGTCATGTGAATTATTTGCTTTTTAGTTAGGCTTCAGGAGGCCTTTCCTGTGAACAGAACGTCTGGCCTATTAAACAGAGCTGCCAAGAGAAAGCCACAGGTGGCCATGACTTGGCAAGTGATAAAACACCAGCCATACTGAGGACAATAAAAAATGAACAGGATTTTCCATCTGGTTTTCAGTATGTATATGCAACACAAAAGAGTTTCTTGGGGGAAACTAAGTTTTATTATTGAACATAACGCCCGATATATTCCCCTATGTTACCAAGCCCAAACTTAATTTTGGGAATTTTTTTATTCAAAGTAACTGATTTAAATGTCTATATAAAGACAGTATTTTATCTGAAAAATAAATAGCTATATTCTTTACTTTTTCCCCATTTCTTCTTATGTTTTCCAGAATTCATCATTAATATGTACATTCTCTGTAACCTTACAGAAAAAGCATGTAGAACGTGTGTTCTGAGAATTTTACAAGTCCGCAGTCAAACTTCACCTTCTGTCTCACTCGCAGCCATAATACTCAGCCAATGGGATGCTCACAAGATGTCATTCACCTAACGATACAGACCTTTGCACTCTTTCTCTGTTGAAAGTATGTTCATTATATTTCTTATCTGCCTGATCCTTCCCAAGCTCCTGAGATACTCATATTAACCCAAACCTTACTGCAGCTACTTTTCAATTTCACGCTACATTAATGTTCTATATATGATCCCTTCTCAACACTGTGTATTTCCTCTCCTGTCAATGCTCCAAATGAACGTACATATAATGAAGAGCATGTGAGCGAACCCTTGCACCTGTGTCTGAATATCTATTTTCTCCTGTTATAAAGTTCAGCCCCAGAGGTGTGGTGACCGAAAACCAAGACTAGTGCCAGGGAAACTGCGACCTATTCCAGGATCCGCTGCTTTATAAACTAACCAGATGGACACTTTCAGAGCCTTGTTTTCTTCATCCATACAATAAAACTAAATTTTTACAGTTTATTGTTCACAGAGGTTAAGATCAAGTAAGCTAATGAAAAGTAAGCATCTTAAAAAGGCATGTGATTGAAAGGTTTGCGTCAAAAACAATTTTCTGAATGTCAACTATGATTTAAAAAATAGTCGTGGCGATGTACATAGTACAGCATAGGGAATATAGTCAATAATAGTCTAATACTTATGTACAGTATCAGATGGGTAATAGACTTATTGGGGTTATCACTTTGTGAGTTATATAAATGTCTAATCACTATATTGTTCCGTACACCTGAAAGTAATTTTTTAAAAAGACGGATTTTCATATTTTAGAATTAAAGTACTTTATCATTTGAAGGCAATTTAAAATACAACTAGTCTAACTTAGAATTAAGTGCAAAAATTCATTCTTATTCTCTGAAGATGGTCATCAGTTTCTGCTTGAATACATTCAGTGATGGGAACTATGTCTGAAAGCAACTCATTACAATCTTATGTGTACTTAACCATGATAAGTACAGGGGGAAAAAAAGCACAATCTCTAAGAAGGCTTATAAATTGACAAACTTTTACCACAGGACATTAGGAAAGCAAAACAAAGCCATTTATTCCCTTGTTTCTTTTTGTTTGTTATCATGATTACCAAAAGACGGACAATTTATAATCATGTCCAAGCCTCCAGACATGGAGGTGCAAGTCAGACCACAAACATAAAAACAATCATTTTCTGTTCTGAAACTTTGACTCCTACACTCTAAGATACTAGAGGGCCCACCTTGCAGTGATTTTTAAATTTAGCAAATCTAGGTTTCACTTCAAATAGTTAACAAATAGGAAACAAGAATATTAAAAAGTAATAAAAGAAGAAAGGCCAAAAGGAATTTTTGAGTAGTTAAGGCTATCAAAGGAACTAGTATGGCCAACAGCATATAAAAAGGTGTACAACACATGAATTGCCAGAGAAATGCAAATTAAAACTACAATAATATATCAATAGATAAAACAGACTGATTAACAAGAAAATAACTGAAAATACTAAGTGATAGTGAAAATTTGGAGTGACTGGAACTCTAATACATTGTTGGTAGGAGTGTCAATTGGGACAACCACTTTGAAAAATTATTTGGCTATACGTATAGTAAAACTAAATATACCTACAACCCAACAAGTCTGAACCGGGAGTGTACTCAACAACAATGCGTTCTTATATCCACCAAAAGACGTACACAAATATAGATAGAAACTTTATTCATAACTGTCCAAAACTGACTTCAATTCAAATGTTCATCTACAGTAGAATGGATAAATTGTACACTATTCATGCTTCTCAGTAAAGAAAAAGTAACAAACCACTGCTATATGCAATAACTTATATGATCAACAAAATAAGACCGACTTAAAAGAAATAGCGTATGATTCCATTTACATGCAGTTTTAAAATAACAAGAATTAACTTGTGATGATAAGGGTTATAATAATAATTACCTTTGTGGCTTGACATGGGGAGGGGCATGAACGAGGCTCCTGAGGTGCTGGAGATTTCCTCTATCTTGATCTATGTGCTGGTTACACAGGCATCCACATTTATAAAATCTAATTTAGTTGTATATTTGAGAACAGTGCACAGAAAAACTACTACCAGTAGAGGCTTCTAGCTTCACAATATTATATTCTAAAATAAAATTCATCTTTCTTTTTCCATCTCAGCCTCTTTAGAATACATCAAAATAATATTGCGTATAATAGAGTCGAGTTGGAAAAGTTGCCAGGAATTTAATCTAAAGTAATTATGGTGTTTGCAGAAGAAAAGCTGCTCTATAATTTTATATCTTGACTGTAAGAAAGTATATTTAGCACTGCTGAATGTCCTTCTGCTGACTTAATATAAGAGCTTACTAATATGAGTTGCAGAGTTTCTCGCTGATAAAGCATTCTTGAAAAAAAAATATTTTAAGTAGGAGTACTTTATTCACTAAGGCAAATTAGGTATGACCTGAGTCAACAAATGGATTTAATTGAGAAAGGATTACAATGAAACACTTAGAATTTTATAGCAAATTGAATTCAAATGACTTGTACCACTCTCTTGAAAACGGAATTTTTTAAAGAAAGTAGTCACTTAGAAAAGCATTCTAATAGTATATACATGACTGTCATGAACTCCAGGACCTAAATATTTTGGTCACCAATTCCCTGAAGCAAACATTTTGGGAGGAGAAGAATGGCTCATCTTGCCCATGACCTTCCTTCTCTGAAAACTGTACAGCTGCCTATGCACCCATGTGCACTCAATACTTTCAATTATTCAAAACCATTATAATAGCATCTACTTCCTTTAGTAAGGAATATGAAATTAAAAGTAACCTTACTCTTCTGCTGTCAATAAGATAAGAATGAAAGAAAACTAGAGAAGACCAACTACCTAAAACATCAAGTACTTTAAAAAATATATCACCAAACGGGGAAAAAAAAAAAAAAAAAAAAGCAGAGGAGAGAGAGACAGAAAAAAAAAACCTCTAATCAATTCCAGGAAAATTTTTTTCTTCAATTGAATGGAAAGACAAATTAGTCAGACAAAAGAAGAAGAAAGGATCTGTTAGAGGATTGAATACTTACACCTTATATTATGGAATTAAGACATTACTTGAGTAAGGCATATGAGATAAAAGGGGGCATTTCTGAGAAAGGCACAGAATCCCTGCTCCATGAGAGGGCAGATAACTTAAGTCATATCTTTTAATGAGGCCCCAGCTCCAACAGAGAGCAAGACTAAGGAACCTCCCGGAACACAGAGGAGCTGCTCACTTTCCGTGTCACCACTCACCTCTGCCCTCCTCTTAAATCCCTCATCTCCACATCTCCACCCTACTTCCACTGTGTTGGTTTTGTTTTTGATATTGAAAAAGTGGAGGGCATGCTGTAAGATACAAGGAAAATGTTCTAGTTTCAGACAAGTAATCCAACTCTTTCGTTTTTATTCAATAAACATTCAATAAACTTGTATATACAAAGCACTATGTTAGGTCCATGAGGAAAAAAAAGACTACAAAAAGGAAATAAAACAATTTTTTTGACAGGTTGACTTAAAATTGCTTAAAAGCCTGTGGAGGGAATGGGTGTGGTGGGGAGTTTGGGGATTAACAAACAAACAAAAACATAAAACAAAACAAAACATAAATACGACAAAGGCAGTAAAAGAGGGGAAGGATATCCAAAATGCATCATATCTGAAACAATTCAACTCTACCTTTCCATATGAAATATGGGTATTTTAAGACAGTGAAGGCCATTTAAAAATCTGGTCCTGAATCATGGTGAAGACAGAAATGGGAGTGTAGGACATGGCCAAACTCAAAATGTTCTGTGGAAAGATAGGTATAGAATAAAAAAATAATTCTGTTTTTAGGAGGCTAAGTACATTTAATTATTGCTAGAATTACCTATTTATTATGTATAGCCAAAAGAACTAGAAATCTATACCCAAGAAAAATAAAATTAATTTCAAGATATTAAATTATTTTTAACAATGATTCTAATTTCTCCTAAAAATATCTCTTTAATATAATCCCATGGACTAAAGTTTAAAAAGAAACAAAGCAGGTTATTAGTAGTATTTAATGACGTTACTCCATATTTCTTCTGAGATTTAACAGCTAAAAGTAATGAAGAAGTGGATAATAGACATTAGAGTTTAAGTTCTTCCATTAAGCTGGTTAAGTAAATGGATACATAATATGTCACAAAAATGGTCACTTGGGTACTATAATAAAAGGCAAAATTAATGAAGGAATTATTGAATTTTTTAATTAAATTAACCTTAGAAATTATTTAATAAATTCTTGTTTTGAAAGGGAGAGAGAGTGGAGTTGTTCATACTAAGGATATATTTACAAAAACAAAAACAAGCATGCTTGGAATCAAATTATTTTGTTGTAGAATTCAACCCTGTAACTTAATAGTTTGTGTCCTTGGACAAGCCATTTAACCTAAGCTTAAGGTTATCAGTCAAAAGAGACTTAATAACCTTAGAGGATGGTCAGGATAGGAGCTTAAATAAGATAATCTATAAGAAGATGCTTTATGATATGTATTGCTTTTCTCAAATATTGGTTACAATTTTGAAACCCCGGTCATGAAGATATTGAAGAGGCAGAACCAGGATTCGAAACATAGGTTTATTTACTCTCAGTTCTATAGGTTTGGGTTGAGCATGACACTGCTTAGATCCCCCAGATTTCTCGTGGGTCCAGGCAGGCCTAGAGTACTCACAGCTCATGGGCTTGTCTGCTGCGATTGTAATGGGCCTTTCCTAACAATGCACTGTACAAACAAAAACACTTTCTATTTATCAGTTCCAGAGCAAAGTTAGAGAGCAATACATTTTAAACATGGATCCCTCTTGCAGCCCCACTAATGGTCTATCCTGGTTATCAGTACCTTATGATTCGAGGTAGAACACCCAAGCATTCTGGGAAGGCAGTTATAGCCCATAAGCTACTAGTCAGAGCCAGAGTTGTGATACCCAGTGGAGCCAGGGAGGGCTTCCTGGTGGCCACAAAAATGGCTTTCGTCTAAGTACTCTGGCAGGTGTTCAGTGATGTTGTCTAAATTATGGACACAAGGCTCAAGTCTGTTTCAATTTCCCTCAGAATTTTGATATTCACTGCTTTGATTGTACAATAAAATATCAGTATACTTTGAGGGAAAAGAAGCCAGCCCAAAATTGTCTGCCCAAGTTGAAAAGTATCATAAAATCAGTGAGAATATTATGGGGGGGGGGGGGGTGTCAGACAATTAAGTTCATGAACTCTTCCTAGAAAAAGTGCTACATACCTCATTGCTGAATATCACTATGGTCACCTTCGAAGTACTCCCCTTGGGAAGCTATGAACCAACACTAGTGCCTAGTCCACCCTTCAAAGTAATTTTGGAACTCTTACCCTGAAATGGCCATAAGAGCTGTCATCATATTACTCTTGATGTCCTGAATGTCATCAAAATATCTTCCTTTCAATATTTCCTTTATCTTTGAGTAAAGAAAGAAGTCATTGATGCTAGATCAGGTGAGTAGGGAGGGTGCTGCAATACAGTTATTTATTTACTGGCTAAAAACCCTCTCACAGACAGTGCATTGTGAGCGGGAGCATCGTGATGCAAGAGCCCTGAATTGTTGGCAAAAAGTTCAGGTCATCTAACTTTTTCATGCAGCCTTTTCAGCACTTCCAAATAGTAAACTTGGTTAAGTGTTTGTCCACTTGGTACAAATTCATAATGAATAATCCCTCTGATATCAAAAAAAAGGTTAGCAATAAAGTTGCAACAAGTTCACAGTCTTAACTGTCTGAGCTCATAGACTCATTACAGAAGCCCTCCTGTCAACTGCAGTGGAGGCAAGTTCTCTGAAGTTATGAACTCTGTTTGGCAGTGCTTAGTAAAGAGGTGACAGGTCTACCTGTTCCCTGGGGGAACACAGTAGACCTTCTCAACTAATAACAGTAAGTCCCCTAAAATGTCACTTCATGGAGTTAAGATAGCTCGTTGAAGGACAGACATAGTCACTCAAAAAGACACCAAAACTCTCCAGCCCCAAGTGATTAAGGCCAAAAATATCTCCAGGATTTTTGGAACAATGTAGGCTAACGTCAGAGGGCAATATGAGTTAATGGTTTTGAAGAAAATCTTCAGCCTCAGGAAAACATAAAGCTGCTTGCCTAGGACGATACTAAATGGTAGGAAAGAGTGCAAGCTCTGAAGGAACCAAAAGAAACGCTTGAAAACTTCAATTTTAACTTTAATATTACCTTTTAAAAAGTCGAAGAAGAAAAACAAGAAATATTTTTAACATGACGTGAAGAAATTCAAATGCAAGAATTACTTATACTTCAAATTACAAGTATCCAACCAGAACAGTGTGAAAATTCACAATTTTAAAGTGAGGTTCAAAGACTTCAGCTAAACTCCGGACACTTCCTGAACTACCGTGTTTCCCCAAAAATAAGATCTAGCTGGACAATCAGCTCTAATGCATCTTTTGGAGCAAAATTAATATAAGACCTGGTCTTATTTTACTATAATATAAGACCCGGTATAATATAATACATAATATATAATATATAATATAATATAATAATAATAATATAATACCGGGTCTTATATAATATAACATAATGTAAGACCGAGTCTAATATAATATAATATAATATAATATAATATAATATAATATAATATAATATAATATAATATAATAATATAATATAATATAAAATAATACAATACCGGGTCTTATATTAATTTTTGCTCCAAAAGACGCATTAGATTTGATTGTCCAGGTAGGTCTTATTTTCAGGGAAACGGTATATCCAGAACATGAAGTGCAACTTTACAGAAAACCAATGAAGGAACTTACCGCTTACAAACAGAAGAGAAACTTCCCAACGTGTATAAAAACAATAGCTTTATACTCGTATACCAAAACTTTGACTCATCAAATACTGGGAGGAAAAAAATTGGAAAGCACCATTTCCTTCAAAGCAGGATCACTTCACATGAAAAAAGTAGCTCAAGAAAGTCAGTTGGCAGTTCTGTTGACCAAGAAAAAGCTCAAGAATCTAAAGAAAGAAAATCACAACAGACAAAAATTGGTTGTTAGAATTTCAAATTCACCTTTCTCCAAGGGGCCCCATAGCATCCACTTTTCCACATGAGGCCCAGGGGAGTGGCCCCACAGGGTCAGGGAATTTCAGGTCCCTAGGGGAGCATGAGGGGTGTGCTGTGAGGGATCTGGATGGAGGGGGACCTACAAATTTGCTTCATGTTTACTATAGGCAACCCCCTCCCCCCAAAAAATTCACAGGCACTGGGGGATATTGGATGTGTTTTCTCTGTTTAAATTAATTTTGAGTGATGCCCTTGTAGTTTAGTTTGTTACCTAATTGATGCTCCATTTCTTCTCATTGAAGTTTTATATAATTATTCTAAGATAGTGTTTCCAGAATACAAATGGCTTTAATATAATTCTTAACAATATATCATTCCCAATTCATTGGACCCTCTGGAATTAGATCTTATAAGTACGTATTGTATTTTAATTAATCGATTCACTGTTACTTAAAACCTAATTGAAGTTTGGCATAACCTGGTAGAGACAACTAAAACATGAAATATTTTTATATTTTTATATGTGCTGAGGTGTGACAAGAAATCTATACGACTAAGCTCATGTTGACTGGTTTCAAAACAAAATGAAAAAAATCAACAAGTACCAAACTTACTGATGTTTTTATCTGGTTAGCCCTAAATTCATTGGTTAATTTTAGGGAGTTGACATTTTACAAACATTTGTTTCTTTTTTTAAAAATATTTGTTATGTTGTTTATAATATTCATATTCCATTTGAGAATAGATGCCTTAATTGTCATTGTTTACTTTGGAAGCAAAATTTCAGAGAACACATTTTTCTATATGTTGTGATTAAAATACCAGCAGCGACAACCACAACAAAAAAACACTGCATTGCTTTTTTCAAAGGTCAAAATCACATCAACATTTTATGTTTTGAATAAAATGGCTTATTGTAGGATAGAGAGTACACATTTATGTTTAAAGATACAGGCCTTCCATCATGATCCTGGTAAATCAAGGTTTTGTTTTTCTTTTCTTCACTCATTTAAAATATAATGAAAGATCTTGCTGCTTCTACAGAACACATTAATGTTTATGGAATTATTTGTAAATAGGTTTCATATAATTAATATATGCAGATTATATATAATGCATTTTGCATATATAATTTCATACTATGCAATAATAGGCAACACAATTAGAAAACAAGATAGTAACAGCAAAACTAAATAATTGTCCTACAATTACTTCAAGAGATATATAATTTTTCACTTTCCATTTTATTTCAATCAAACATAAAAGACCCCATAGTTGCTAATTTATAAGCTATTATATTAATCAGGATTGCATTAGTTGTAAGAAACAGAAACTCAGCTAAAATTAGCTTAGTCAATACACAGACTATTGGCGTATTAATCAAACTATAGGCCTTGGGGCAACCAAAACCAAGACATTGAAATCCACTGCATTCTCTCTCTCTCTCTCTCTCTCTCTCTCTCTCTCTCTCTCTCTCTCTCCCTCTTCTCTTTCTTTTCCCTCTCCCCATCTCCCTACATTTCTATTTCCTTCTTTTGCCCTGCTTGTTTCATTCTCTCAAATAAACCGTCTTAATAAGACTAGAATCATTGCCTCCAGCAGATGCCAGGCTCTGTCTCCTCTCTTATGTTCACACCTGAAGATAAAAGGAGCTATTCCTCATACATCTAACTTAAAAAATTTCAGAAGTCCTTTGATTATTTTGCTTGTTAGATGCCCCCTCCTGCAGCATACATTTATGTGATTTCCATATTGCTAGGTTAGGAAAATTTCCCTTGTGCCCTTCTGTTCTTCAGAGGTTATTTATCATTGTCATGGGTATTGAGTCTATGGCTCTTTCATAAATTCATATTTTTACTTATGTGTATATTGAAAACTTAAAAATCATGCTGCTTAGCACATGGATCAAAAACTTGTCAAAATTACAATTATCTTGTCATTCATGACCTCCTTTTATTCTAAGTTTCTTCTTATTCCCTTGAGATCTTTATTCTCCTTAACAGTCCTGTCTATACTAATATATTAACCCTCAGAGGTGTTGCCGTGATACAATAGAAACTTCTAGAGGCTTAAAGGATGCACTCCACTGCTGAGCATTTCAAACAACATCAATTTTGCAATGGATGGTTCCTTGCAATAGCAACAACTCAATTTGTATTCTGGATTCTAAAAAAGAGAGAAAAAAAATCGAAAAGCAGAATAATGAGAATAAGAAAAATGTTGAGTGCTATTGTTAAAAAATCATCAACTCACTGTTTCCCCATGAATACATTCAACAATATTAACTAGGCACCTTTTAAGAACTTTTCTTCCTACTAGAGATGCAAATAAAAAGAGGACTAAAATACAGTCTAGCCCCCAGGAAAGCTCTAGAAGAAACCACAAAATAATCATTACAGTGGTGCTAGGAGTTCATGTTAGGAGTACGCACACGGGACAGCAGAGGCACAGGATAGTAGAGGCCAAAATCTTCCAATGAGGGCAGAATGAGAACAACATGAATGCCTTTAAAAAGGGGTGAAACAAATCTATTAAAAATGAGGTTTAAAGAGTAAAGAGAAATGATAAGGTGACAGAGACTTTGGTGTGGAGGATGCATGAGGTGTCATAGTTCCGAGAGGTAACGATGCATGGCTCATGAGAGGCATTGTTCGTATTTTAGAATGGCCAGAGTACAGTTAAACACTTAGAGACAAAATCATGAAAGACTGTGCATTCCAGGCCAAGGGTTTGACATTATACTCTGAGCAATTATATTATGGTTAATTTTGTGTCAAGATTTCTCTGGAAAATCCCGACTAATACAAATGGGAGACCTCCAAAAAGTTACAGCCAGGGAATAAGGTGATTAATTTTACATTTTGAAGAGTAATTTTAGTGATGGTGAGTGGAATTCCACCATTTTGTTAATTTAGAAAAACAAGGGGTGTGTGTGTGTGTGTGTGTGTGTGTGTGTGTGTGTGCGCGCGCGCGCATTTAGTATTTACTGTGTGTTAGGCAATGAGATGGCATTAAGGTTACAAACATAAAAAAGATAAACAAACACAACCCTTGCACCCATAAGTAGTTAAAGTACTTACAATATATACTTATTGGAAGGGAGATCAAGTAAGAGATTATTGGAAAATTCCATCAAGAAAAAAATGGAAGCAGCAACAACAGGCTAGTTATAAGATGGATTACGGAGATATCACTGGCAAGACCCCAGCAAAACAACTGAGTGGAGTAGGAGTGATTTAAGAGAGCAAAATAAATAGACATGATCCCCAAATTTCTGTCTTGGGAACAGCAGAAAAATAGCATCAAGAGTGGGAGATTAAACAAGTCATTTATAAGAGCTAAACTATATGCAAAGCTAACACTTTCATATAGAGTCTTCTTCATCCAATTAGTAAAACAATCTTATGGGGTAGGTATTATCATTCTCACGATTGTTTTTATTCTTTCCTTTTTTTTTTTTTTTTTTCACAGATAAGGAAACTGAGTGTAGGGAAGTTTAAAATACCTAAAGTGACACATTTGCATGTAATGGAGCTGCATTCAAGCAGACAGGACTCAGGCCAACCCATGCCGTTTCACGGGCAGCATTGTGAACATAGCAAGCTGTCTCTCACTTGGCTTTCAGATGACTGAATAAACAGAAATATGTAGACTTAGAAGTTCCTTCCAAAAATGGATTTATTTACAGCATCATCCCTTCATTTAGACTTTTAAGTAAGAAGTTGGTAGATCACCAAAAGCATCGTTTCCCTGTTTGATTCTTCTGGCATGTGATTTTAGCATGATAAATTAACAGTCTTTTGAAAGTCTTCAACCAGTATATACACTTGCTGGTTGACTGATACTGAACTAGAGAAATTTTTGTTTTTTGTTTTCTGTGCTTTTAACAAGCTATTTGTAAATCATTCACCCAACACTTCCATTGCACTATTTCAGTCACTGTAAATGATACCCCTTGGATATAAGTCCCTGATCATCTACAAGTACTTGGTTCTGATCTACACATGATAATCCAATTCCAGTGTGCAATAATCTGGGTATATTTCACATAAGTGTTCTCTCACCATACTTTTGAACATTATCTTTAGGCATCATAAAGATATGCTGTGCCACTGTTTTTCCAAGTGCACAAAAATGTCTCCAATGTCAAATGATATCCAACATTTATACAGCACATGTGTGTCAGGCACCATTACAGGCCCTTCATAGAAATTAACTCATCTGGTCTTGGCAATGGCTTTCTAGGTATTACTTTTTTTTTTATCGTGTTCCCATTGTACAGATGGGGGAACTGAAATACTACACACCTTCAAGGTCACAGGGCTAGAAAGCAGCAGAGCCAGAAGTAGAACCTAGAGTTCAGAGTCAGCTCCTAATTGCTGCACTACACTTCCTCTCACAGAAAGGGTTTTCATCTTTCAACCCTCAGCCTTCCTGTTTCGGAACCAGTTATATGCTTTCAAGGGAATATTAAAAAGCAATGGTGATAGAATTCTTCCAAGTCACAGAACAGGGCTGAGATAAGGCTAGAATTCTGAGTCACTTTATAGAAGTCACATGTCGCACAGATCATTTTCTTTTCCCTCCATATAAATCCAGGAACTGAAACCTTGAGTGGACTTCATGGCCCATATTCCATTCAGGTTACCCAATAAAGCCATGACTAAATTCCCGACTGCTACATATGGGGTAGTGCAAGAGCAGACAAACCTAAGCATGACTGGCTGAGAAGAGAAAGATAACAGACCTAAAAATGCACATCTCAGGAATTAGAGTCCTTGCCAATAATTTAATTGTCAAATCATTAACAATGACTCAGGACTTTTCATTGCACCATTGAGACAGTATGAGTTAGAAGAAAAGACAAAATTTTGAATTTAGACAAGCCTGGGGTTCAGGTATGGCCCTGCTATTTGCTTGGTGAGTAACCGCACAGAACACATGTAATCACCCAGAGTCTCTGTTTTCTCATTTGCAAAAGGAGAACAAAATTATTTTAAATATTATTTGAAATATGGAAGAACTACGTAAGCTATAAAAGTACTACTCAATGATGAGATATTATCATTGTGGCTAAGCAACCAGAGTTTATTATCCTCAGTAGCTATGTGCGTTACAGCAACTAGATGGCTATGCCATTCTGAGTATTAACTACTAGGTCAAAATATTTCCCCTATGGGATAGGCCATATTTTATTAGTATTGATATGCATAGCAGTATGTTTTAAACATACATGTATATATATTTTAATAAAATGTTTATTTGTATGTATTCTGCTTTCTAAATACCACATTTGGATGATTTGGTTTCTCTATTCTATATCTTTCCTTAGTATCTTGATCATATTGACACTATATAATGTTATCTTTTTCTGGAAGATGTGAAAAATAGATCCTGGAAAAAATGGGATACGGGAAGAGAGGAAATGTTTATTTGATGGGAAATTCCTCACAGATAGCTTGTTTATAACAAAAGGGCTTAAATCATTTTTTATTCCCTACACATTCATTTTTGGGGAATGTGTGTGTGTGTGTGTGTGTGTGTGTGTGTGTGTGTGTGTGTGTTCTGGGAAAAGTTATGACTTGAAAACCTCCTTCCTGAACTAATTTATAAAAAATCATACTTAATAATTAAATATTACATAAGCAAATAACAATGAGAAAAAGAATTAATGTACAATCTTTTGTCAAATACGGAGATCATTCAAATTTTTAAAAAGAGAGTTATACAGGTTTTATATTACAAAGTGAGTCTACAATACAGCCAGTAACTATTCTTTTTGTGTTGTTTAGGAAGAAAGAAATTGTTGCAATTATTACTTTCAAGCTTTTATTTCTTCTAAAGAAAAAATTTTTATAATGGCCAAGGCCCAGTATACTGAAAAAGATTTTATTTTATTGTTTCAGAGAAAAATAATTTCCAGGTAAAGTCTAAATATAGTAACAACCTTAGTGAAAAACTACCACAAGTTAACCTCTTTTTAATGACTTTTGGGACTCTAAATATGAGTTCTGAATAGGGAATAAAAAGGTCTGGAATAAAACGCAATATGTTCAAGATAACAGCTGCCTTGAGAAGTAGGCAGGAAAGACAGTAAGTCCAGATATGGTGGTTGAATTTTATCTACAATGAAGAAATTGCATTTATATTCATTTGGGCCATTTTAAGTATGACTATAAGGTTTTTTACTGCATTAATTAGATAACCCATAACTTCAATTTGAACTCTGTTTTGTCCCTGATATGTTTGAAAAACCACTCAGATATAAAGACCATGTGAAGAAAGATAATGATTGTGCATATGAATAACCATATTTTTAACATCAACACCAATATAAATATATAATTTTTACTACACTTTCAAATATGAGGCTTTATGTTTCTGCATTACTTTTAAATGTGACCTATTTTCATGTATTTTTTTAAGTGAAGAAATATACAGGAAAATATTTTGAATATGGAATGACTTCTGAAATGTAAAAAAAGAATAAACATGAAAAAACACTTTTACAGAACTGGTCATGTCCCTTGATTAAAAAGCAGCTTGTTTTCCCTTAAAGTTTTGAATAGATTGGCATCACAAAATGACATGCCATTACATTTAATACTGTGACAGTATCCCAAAGACAAATTCAGAGACATAGCATTTTCCTTCACTGAAGATGTAGCTGCAAAAAACAAAACAAAAAAGCATTCCATGGAGAACACATTACGCTACTGGTGTAGTCATGTGAATACCAAGATGAGAACAGTAATGCAGGCTTTTCTGGTGATTAAAGACCAACACAACATCTGCAGGTGACTCTTTGGGTCTTGATGTCTACCCAGTGATTACACTGACCCTGTAGGGAAGTGTTTTCCATTAATGCTATTAATCGTCTGCTCTGGAGGTTTTATTAATGAATGCGAACTTAGATCCAACACTGATGGTTTTCTAAATTTGGAGATTAAATATGGGGAATAACTTTGTAATAGTAATTGAAAATTCATGTGCATTGTTAAAAATCCAATTGAACTGCAAATTCTTTTGGAATTATTCCTTGCATATCAAAAGGATTTTTTTTAAAACTAGGTTCATTTTTTAAATTTTTCTAGCTATTGCATTTATATTTACATATTTATTTATCAATGTAATCAGTCTAGGCACATTGACCAACTCCTTCAAATACTATTAAATGAGTTCTTTATGCTGTACTTTGGTTAAAATCTGATCTCCAGATCTAGGAGAAAACTATGATGAAGTACAAAAGGGTAAAAATTCCTTAGGGTGTAAGGGTTTGTTTACTAGAGAGCCACAGTAGGCTCTACTCAAGATTCTGTTGACCTTTGAAAGTAGCCCCTAATAGAGGATATTAAATCACCTATTTGTGACATAATTTTGATTATTCTCTAGGGCAGTAAATGGTAGCACAATATGCCACCTCAAAATATGGTACTTTGGCATACTGATTATTTTGAGCTATATAGCACTTGAAAAACAACAAACGCAGGGTGAGGCTTTCTCTAAATTCCCATTAACTTCCTAAAGACAGACTCTCCAAAAGGAACTCAATTGTCATAAGTTGCCTCCCCAACAGTTTCATCAACCAGGGAAGATTGACTCTCATCACAGGAGAGGAAACTGGAAGTCCACAGCACACCCAGACAAACTTTGCCACAAATATCATGCTGCCTATCTGTTCTAAGGGCCCATTCATCTTTCCTAAAAATCATTTATTCTCCCTTAAGAGGTCTATACTCCCTCACCCTTTTACTTATGAAGATAGTATTTAAGCCTGAATTCTAAGCCACCTGTTTGAGTTACTCATTTTTTCTGGATAGCGCCCATGTCTATGTGATTTGTACATGTTAATAACTTCTGTTCGTTTTTCTCTTGTTAATATGTCTATTACAGAGGTCTCAGCCGAGAACTTAGAAGGGTAGTGGGAAAATTATTTTTTCCTCCCTACAGCAGGACACCAAAAAAGTTATAAATATTGAACAATAACATCATTTAGATCAAGTGAGGTATAGGCTATATCTATGTGGCACAGCCTCTGAAAATTTCATTACCAGTTTTATTTGACAATGGGAATGCGACAGAAGTCATTTGATAGGAAATTCACATAGGAATATGTCTTCAGGAAGAAACTCTCCCCTATACACAATCAGATTTCTGCAAACTTGCCCCAAATGACAATTACTAAGATTCAAATATAATTATGCTTGGATTCTTGCAGGCCAATAAAGGGTAACTGCATATGATGTTTTCTCTTCTCTGGAATAATTCCAATAGCACACCAGGATCACTTTTTAACTTATTTCATTATAACAGTAAAATATGTGATAGTAAAAATGTCAAACTGTTCAGAGAGTAAAAAGCAAGTATCAAAATCTCTTTTACCCAAACAACCTTGAAGTTTCACTCCACAGAAGTAAATACTGTTTAAAGTTTCTTGTGCATCTTTCCAAAATTCTTATAACTTGAATTAATTTTTAAGTCTCCTCAAAGCGTATAATTATCTAGTCTTGGAATAAAATGAAAAGAAATCAGTAATGAGTATGATGCAATTAAAGCATCAATTGACAATTTTCTCATGTAGAAACTGTTTGCTTTTTTGTGCTTACATATGGGCTATCTGTGCAAATAATCATTTGGAATGATGTAACTATCACAAATGATCCAAATTTACTCAGTAGGAAACCTTGCAAGTTTCTAGAAAATTGCCGTTTATCCCTTGGAGAATATCTCTTTTATATTGGAAAAGCTTTTAAAATTATTTTAAATATTAAGTTTGAATATTTTACATAAATATCTTTATTTTAAACTCTATCGGGAGAAAACTACAATTATTTAGGGACTGGATAAAATCCTGGTGCCTTTTAATGCAATTTGTTGAAACCCCAGGTGTTTGATGGATGTTTGCCCACTCAAACCATCTGCATCACAGTAAAATTTAAAACAGTAAGTTGCAAAGTTGCATTATTGCAATATAAATAAATTTGCAGTATTAATTT
Source organism: Rhinolophus sinicus (assembly GCF_057876585.1). Taxonomy (NCBI): domain Eukaryota; kingdom Metazoa; phylum Chordata; class Mammalia; order Chiroptera; family Rhinolophidae; genus Rhinolophus; species Rhinolophus sinicus. Next base: position 25,469,640 of record NC_142504.1, read on the forward strand.
CAAAACACAGTCTCCAAATAGGCCAATGATATCTGGATAGCAGTACAACTGGCCCAGACATTAGGAAATCTCTTTAATGACATAAACAAAAATGTTCAAAAAAAATATAATTTTTTATCCTAATGTAGGAAGAGTGAGAAAAAATTATTTAGGACAGATGGGTAGGATTCCAAGTCACTCAATGATATTCAAGTCATCTCTCTTTGCCATGTATATTAATTTCAAATACTTCTTCATATTGAAATTAAGGATTTCCCAAAGTTGCTAATTACTATTATTGACAAATGCACAAATAATAAAAAAAAGTTGTTCTTAGGTATTTATTGACTTTCTACAGATTAAAATCATATTTCCTGAGAATAAAGACAACTTGATAAATGATCAATAGATTAAATTATTTAAAAATGAACCTGCCCTTCAGCTAAGGAAAAATAAAAAAAGAGTTTTCATTTTAGTCAGGGTGAGGAATCTTAAAGAATGCATGGCTCTGGGGGTCTTTCCATATCTTGGCCTAAAGTTTTTCTGTAGCAAACGCATTTATTATAGCTTTTCCTCTATTAATTTTACAGAGAACATATTTGGAATCTGTGCCATATATATATGAACACATCATGTCTATACCTCCTCCCTATTCTTTCATCACAGAAAATCATTAGGAAACACCTAATGATGTAGCTGTTTGCTGGGGTTCATATCTACCTGAGTCTAGAGAATCCATCTAATGTCTACCAAAATTCATCTGGACAGAGAAAAAAGTAGTCTTAAAAACAAAACTCAGAAGTGGAAAAATCAAGTTATCCAAATCTTGTTGTGCCTTTGACTTCAAAGGACTCCTGTATGGAATAAGCTTTGTGGGATACAAAAGGAAGGGAAGGATTTGGCCAAGAGAACAGAAGGGTAAGATCAAAGTACAAAGTTGCGAGAAAGCCTGAAGAACACTTCATTGCACTCAAAGCCGCTGGCTCTGCACTTTGAACAAAACCAAATTCACCCACATTTGTCAACTAAGTGAAGAAGGAAATAATGCTAAAGATGACATTTTAAATGTTTTAATGGAATGACTTAACTTATTTAAGCATGAGGATATTTTTTCTTTTCATTCAAAGCCAAAGTAAACTGATGTCTATTTTTGAATCCTGCAAATTTCTATTTGTCATTAATTATGAATGTAGAGATTAATTAACAATTCAAGTACGCTTGGGGCAAAAATATCAATACAGAGCTTGTTTAGATTTCTATATTGATTGAAAGATGTCATGTACTTATTATTTCAGTAAAGCTACTGTCATCCAAAATATTTTTTTAATTCTCTGTAATGAAATTTGGGGCCTCTGAAGAAAATTACTCCCAAAAGTTCACAGTTTTTTTAATGGAAAATTTTGTTCCAGCTACAAACTAATACCTTTCCAGTGTAATATTTAAAAAAGAAATTTAAAAATAGACATAAAAAAATTGAAATAAAACCACCCATCATTCCTTTACTGCATTACCCTTTTAATACATATCCTTCCAGAATATACCTATGAATTTGTCATATAGAGATAATATTTTATAAAATAGTATCAGTCTATATATGTTTTATTTTACTCAATATATAGTTATATATAATACCTATTACACATATACATATGATACACAGAAATATACAATCCATACATATTATATATATAGTTAGTAACACGATTATATGTATTACTAAGACTTTCCATGTTAATAAATATGCCTTGTTAAATTCTTTGTTAGTTTGTTACTAGTGTTTCATTGACTGGATCTCACATAATTTTCTTTTTCTTTTTAATTTTATTGGGGAATATTGGGGAACAGTGTGTTTCTCCAGGGCCCATCAGTTCCAAGCCATTGTCCTTCAATCTAGTTGTGGAGGTCGCAGTTTAGCTCCAAGTCCAGTACCGTTTTCAATCATTAGTAGCAGGGGGGCTCAGCCCACCATCTCATGTGGGAATTGAACCACAACCTTGTTGTTGAGAGGTCACACTCTAACCAACTGAGCCATCTGGCCGCCCTCACACAAAATTTTTAACAGTTTTCTAAACTACTTTCCAAAACTCTTCTAGATGTTTTAAATTATGAGGAGGGGAGGAGAGGAGTGATCTGTATCAAACAAAGTTAAAAACAGTTGTTAAAGTATCTTAATTGCAGGACTTCTCAGAGTCCTGGTGAACTTTCAGAAGTGAAACCTTTTATGATGTATTTATATAACAAAATAAGCCACTGGATATTTTTATTTTATAAAATCCTATTAATGTTCTGAATTACTCAAATTTCAGGGTATGTACCTGGAAAAACTGATTTGATAATCTCCCTGCTATTGGATTTTCAGTTTGCCTTAATTTTATTAACTATCATTAATAATTATTTGACAAACATTTTCAGATATTCATCTCTGAGTATTTTTCTGATTATGTCCTTTACGCTTTGAGACATAGGATTGCTGGCCTATTTACATATTTAAGGATTTAATACATATCACCAAGTTGCCCCTAAAGATTTTATCAGTTTACATACAGCACTTTCTGAGACTATTTTCGAACAAATTAAACTAATACCTGTTATTATCATTCATTACATTAACTTTTTTTCTCACCCTAATTGATTTACCACCTTAGTCAAAAGTCTTACCTCTAAATGACTTTTGGTAATCCCTTTTCTAATAGAACACCTCAGATAGGGTGTAAGAAAAAAAATTAATGTATATAGTGTTACAAACTACCATTTCCTCTTCCTGTCTTATCCCCCATCACCACCATTAGTATTCTCTGTTTCATAAATTTAATTTCTAAGTCACAGCAGGAAAGCCACACATGAAGTCACAGTTGTCTGATTTATCTAAGTAAATGGCACCATTGCAAAAATTAAAATGCATGTATTGAAGGTTTTCAGATCCCCTAATCTCTACCTAGTAATTATACATGCTCTACAAATAGTGCTGGAACTAATAGATAGTCCAACAGTGAATCTCAAGGAAAAAGATAATTCCTCAGCCAAAATTTTCCAAACCTTCAAGGAATGTCAATACTATGAAGGAGAGATTTTTGAATTTTGAAATTGTTATTAAACATAAAAAGAAAATACAATAGAAAGAATAAGCAAAAATAAAATCTGATATTTTCAAAAGGGAAGAATAAAATAGACAGATCTGATAAGATTAATAAAGAGAGAGGGCCCAAAATAATTCAATATAATATTTGAAGATACAGCAGTCCCTTCTTATCCAAAGGTGATACGTTCCAAGACCCCCAGTGCCTGAAACTACGGATGGTACTGAACTCTATACTGTACACATTATGATTTTTTTCTATATCTACATACTGACTCATATATACAGTTTAATTTTAATTAGGCATAGTAGGAGACTAACAACAATAACTCATAATAAAATCAATGTACTGTAATAAAAGTTAAGTAAATGTGTTCTCTCTCAAAATATTTTATTGTACTCCCGTGTTTCCCCGAAAATAAGACCTAGCCAGACAATCAGCTCTAATGCATCTTTTGGAGCAAAAATTAATATAAGACCTAGTCTTATTTTACTATAAGATATAATATCATATAATGTAACGTAATGTAATACATATAATACCTTATTTTACTATAATATAAGACCCAGTCTAATATAATTAATATAATATAATATAATAAATATAATACAATATAATAATATAATATAATATAATATAATATAATATAATATAATATAATATAATATAATATAATACCGGGTCTCATATTAATTTTTGCTCCAAAAGACGCATTAGAGCTGATTGTCCGGCTAGGTCTTATTTTCAGGGAAACAGGGTATACTCACCTTTTAACCTAAAGAAAGCATTTTCCGGCTTCTCTTTGTAATATCCAAATAGCCAGCATCACTATTCTTGGCACTTTAAGGCTCTTATTAAGTAGAATAAGGTTACAGAACCCAAGCACTGTGATACAGTGACAGTCGATCTGATAACCTAGCTGGCTACTAAGTGACTAAAAGGCTGGTAGCATGTACAGTGTGGATACCAGGACAAAGGGACAATTCATATGGGGGAAGGTGGAATGGAGCAGGATGAAGTGAGATTTCATCACACTACCCAGAACAGCATGCAATTTAAAGTTTATAAATTATTTCTGGAATTTTTCATTTAATATTTTCAGACTGTGGTAGACTAAGTAACTGGAACCATGGAAAGCAAAATTGAGGATAAGGGGAGACTATTGCATAGGAAAACAGTAAAACTGGGAACTCATAAGAGAGTAATATAAACAACTCCACACTAATGAAATTAGATAAAATAAATAATTAGCTAGGAAAATATAAAATTAACAGAATTAACTCAAGAAATAAAAGAAAATGACTGGACTCGTACCATTTCAGAAATTGAACTCATAGGTAAATATCTACTCATCATAATAAGCACCACGCCCACAATTTTACTCAAGTTTTACTAAACCTCCAAGGAAAAAAGTTAATCCTTACTTTATAAAATCAATCCAAATTATTAAAAAAGAGGAAAATCTATCCAAAATTTTATTTTATAAGGCTTTCCTAATGTTGGAATAAAAATTCAGACAAAAACTGTGTAAAAGAAGAATATGAACATAAATTCAAAATCCTGAATATTAGCAAACTCATTACAACATATAAACAAATTAATATATCATGACTATTCATAGTTTATTCAAAGAATGGAAAGATAGTTTAGCATGACAAAATTTATTACTGTAATTGCGACATTAAAAATTTAGAAGAGCAACTATTTTTGTCATAAAAATTGATGCAGAAAAAAATTTAAAAAGTTTCAATGTCTATTCATAGACACCAAGAAAAACTCTTACTAAATGAGAAATAATAGGGAAAATGATATTCCATTAAAAACCTGCAGCAAACATTATAGATAATAGCAGGATAGTAAAAACATTTTGTTTAATGTCACGAGCAACACAAATTTGTCACCACTTCCAAATTTTTAAAACACTAAGAATAGCTAAGAGTGAAGGGGAAGTGGTGCTCTCATACACATTCTCTGTGATACAGTCACTGGGGAGTAGAAATCTGCAATGTCTGTGAAAATAAGAAAATGTGCTCACCGTATGACATGGCAACCGTCCGTATATACCCTTACTAACACTTGCATATAAGAATAAAAAGGTTTGTATATGGATGTAAGACTCCAACACTGTTTATAATTGTTAAGAGTTGGAAATAACCTCAATGCCCATAAATAGAGGAATTGTTAAATAAATGACAGATTACTATTATATATTGCTAACATAGAAAAATCTCCAAAACTTATGGTTGGGGAAAAAAAGAAAAAGCAAATAGCAGAAAATTATGTACCCTATGCTATAATCTAAAAGTCTAGTCACTATGTTGTACACCTGAAACTAATATAACATTGTACTTGTAAGTCAACTGTAATTGAAAAAAAAAAATTTATTTTTTTAATTAATTAATTAAAAAAATTTAAAAGAAGAGCAAACAATATCATGTAGTTTGCAGGCATGTATATATGTGTATATATATATATATATATATATATATATATCTACAGACGGTTCTGGAAGAATCCCCACCAAACTGATAACAGCTATCATTTCTGAGAAGTGATTATGGATGTAATAATGGAGGATTTTAGCTTCATCTGCAATGACTGAATGAGCTTATATTACATATGTAGTTAAACATAAATACATTTTTTAATTATTAGAGGCCAATAAGGGATATTTTCCCAAATTAATAAAATATTATATTTGTTACTTGGATTTTTAAGAAAATGTTTCTACTATGACTGTAATCCCAAATTTCTTAGAAAGATACTAGACTTGTAATAAGACCAGAATTGGCCTTAGGACAGAAGGATAATCACTAGAAAGATACTAGATATACTAGACGAGACCACTATTAGTCTTTAAACAAAACAAACCAAAACAAACAACAATTACAAAAAAACTCAGGAAAGCAATTATGTCCCAGATTTTTCCTTCACAGTTTTTTTTTTTAATATTAAAGAATGGTAACTATGAATTCTAGATTCTTCTGTACTGCCAAATCCTCTCCACATGTGCAGCTACTTATGGGTTCCCAAATCTTCCTGTAAAAAACCCTTAAGAATCAGTGTGCTCTAGCGAGCTCTCTCGATCACCACATCTTCTCCTTAGCCCAGAGGGAGGAGCAGGGTTCTCTATGGCAATGTGGGTGAGCAGCTCAGCACTGAGGGCCTATGGAAGAAAAGGGGAGAGCCAGAATCCTACCATTCCATTACCAGTGCTTGAGCTGCAAGTCAGGAAGCCTAGGTTCTAGTCCCTGCTTGGTTGTGAAACTTGGTCAAAGCTTGAAGTTTATTTTTCTCATTTGAAAAATAAGGAAGCTAGATCTGTCAGCTCCTTTCCATTTCTATAATTTGGTGACTCTAATTCTAACTGGTCAGCATGCACCTAGAAGCACCATTATCCCTTAAAACATCTTGGGCCAACATCTGTAATGGTAACGTCTATGCCTGCCCTCAAAAACTCTATCCTCTGAGATATTAACCACTAACACAAATGTTATTACAGAAAACTCTATTATTGAAAAGTCACCTGGAATTAGAAAGGAACATGGGAATAAGGGACAGCATAGGCATTATCTGTCGTAATTACTCAACCAGAAGCAGCAGGGGTATTGTACTTGTATGAACCCAAAACTTCTTTCTTTATAAAGGCTTACTTGTATGAAAGCAAAAGTTTATCAGCAGTCTTGTTAAAAATCCCTTTATAGATTTCTCAGAAATGATTTTTGAACAAGAGTGTGGGCTACTTAATTCTAAGTATAGCTGGCCTTACTCATTGGCAAAGAGAACGATTGGCTTCATGGAGGGCAAGAACTTACCTGTCGTCAGATAATGCTTCCAAGGGCTTGTCATGGTGCCACCTCCCCTCTTCCCTGTCTCCAAGTTGCATTTCCCAGATTCAGATCAAGGCTGTGAAAATCAGAGTGTGAGCAACTGGAGAACAAGGATAGTAGGATGAATTAACACATGAAGCACCATTAAATGATGCTTAGGGTGCTATAGAACAGCATGGAAGGCTGAACAGGAAGCGGAAGGTTGCCCAGGAACAAGGAATCAGGCAGCCAACTTGGGGAAAACAGGGAAGTACTGGGGAAAGGGAGGTAGGATAGAATGGGTGTTCAAGGGTAAACACGTGGTAAGCTGGGGTGTACAGGAGAGGAGATGCAAGTCACCTTGGCTCAGGGCTAAACTCTTGCCAGAAACTGTAATTAATTTTAATCATTTCAAAAGCCATTTTGCTAAATTACTTTTTGGTGTTTGCTTCACTACTTGTCATAAGTAATGCTGATTCATCAAGATTAATTCCACCCCTGGAGTTTTCTGATTTTTTTTCTCGTAAATGAACAAGTTAACATCATTGCAAAAGAGCTTAATATCTAAAGATAATCCCCTATTGAAAGGAAGTAGAACAAGCTTGCTGAAGTCCACCCTAACTGGGATAATTGCACTTTATCCCCTAGTATTTTGAGCGCAATCACCAGCTTCACTTCACCCTGCCACCATGACAGCCAGAGGGAAACAAATTACAGCAAAATCACTCCCAGTGGTTACAATGGACGTAAAAGCGGGATGAAAACTTCATAACTAATTACAAAAAAAAAACTAGATGATTAAATAGATTAGAGAGAGAGAGAGACAGATGTTTATCCAAGCTTACTGAAGTACTGGACCAAAACTTTCTAGGGTGAGTTCTCATCAATAACTGAGAGAATGAGAGAATGTCTATTTAAGATTGAATGCTAAGCAAGTGAAGGCTAAATTGATTCATGACGGATTGCTGTTGTTGGTACAGTGTCTATGTGTTCCCTGGATAGACATCTGGAATCCATGCAGACAACTGGACTTGGATGACTTACATAATGCTCAATTAATTCTATTGGCTCTGGGGGTAAATTTTGATGCATTCAAACATAAAGTCATTTTTGTGGAATTCCTTCATCAAAAATGTTCTATTGAAGTTATTTTAAATGGTCTGGCCACTGATGATTTTTATTGACCACCTTTAACTTCATTTAATATGTTTTTTTCCCCAGTAGCTACTTTTGCATCATTCAAATGTCAGTAGCCTCTTTCTTCAAAATTTGTCACCTTAAGTTCCACTAATTCCCAATTTCAGTGCTGTTCCCAACTGAAAGGACAACAATACTAAAATTCTCTTAATAGATATGAACTTCCTATAAAAAGATCCATTGTCCATTCTATAAGCACAAACTTGGATTTTTTTAAAATCTCCATGTCAAAAAGGTTTCATTCTGTGTATCTGAATTTAAGAGTTTGAATCATAAACCCAGGAGAAAAACAAAGATAAGAACAACTAAGTAAACGTACCTTCCCAAAGCTGTTTAAATGACACTTATTTTCACTTTTATTCTTGCCTGCTATCAAATTTTCTTATTACCAGTTGAGCTGGGAAAATATTCTGAATTCTGGCCTCAATATAGAAACAGCCACATGAGTTATTCCAAGCACTAAAACACATAAGTGACTTAGAAAGAAAGAGGTTCCATTCCTGCTGTACTCTAAGTCCTTCCGTGGCCTTAGATTTTCCAAACTTTACAAAATAAACATGCTATAACATGTTTTCAAAACTATAGTATAATAAAATACAATAAATAAATTTGATACGGGATATGGGATATAACATAATACGTAAAGCCTAAATGTTATCTCTGTAGACCTTTTATTGATCCACCCTATGTCAAGTCTAACTACAGTCCTATAAAGAGAATTAAAGATCCCAGGTGATTCCAAGAGAAGGCTACTTTCACGTTGAGTACAATTTACATGTGCTAAAATTATACAGACACTCACATGCATAAGAAAGAAATTAGACACTGACATCACACCATTCTGAAAAATTAACTCAAAGTGGATCATAGGCTTAACTATAAGAACTAAAACTATATATGGTATCAAAAACACAAATGACAAAAAGCAAAATATGAGGTGTGATCAAAAAATACAGTGAATATTTAAATTTAAAAAATGTATTGTAGTATAAGACACATTGCCATTAATGCCCCTCAGAATACTCCCCCTTGCTTCAAACATGCTTATCCCATTGCTCTTGCCACTTTCTGAAGCAGTTCTGTAAACCTTCTTTCATGAGTGTCTTTACTTGTGCTGTTGTGGGTGTCAAAACGTTTACCTTTCATGGTCATTTTGACTTTGGGGAAGAGCCAGAAGTCACACAGTGCCAGATCCAGTGAATAAGGTAGATGAGGACACACTGTAATGTTTTTATTTGACAGAAATTGTCGTACCAGAAGCAATGTGTCACATGTAGCATTGTCGTAATAGAGGATGAAGTAAAGACACTCATGAAAGAGAACTTCCAGAACAGCTTCAGAAAGTGGCAAGAACGATGGGATAAGTGTGTTTGAATAGAGGGGGAATATTTTGAGGGGGATTAATGGCAATGCATCTTTTACTATAATAATTTTTTTAATTAAACATTCTCCATATTGTTTGATCACATATCATAGACAAATCGAACTTCGTCAAATTTAAAAACCATTTTGCTGCATACACTAGTATGAAGAAAGAGAAAAACAACACACAGAAACTATTTGTAAATCAATCTGATAAGCGTCTAGTATCCAGAAAATATAAAGAATTCTTACAACTTAATAAAAAAGACAAACGTCACAAGTAGGGAATTCATTTTAATGGACATTTCTCCTAAAAACATATACAAATGGCTAAGAACATGAAAAATGTTCAACATCATTTATCACTAGGAAAGTGAAATCAAAATCACAATGAGATACCATTTCACAACCACTGTGATGGCTATCATAAAAAATACAGACAACAAATTTTTCATGAGGCTGTAGAGAAGTTGGAACTGTCATTCATTGCTGGTGAGAATGTAAAATGGTACAGCCAGTTCAAAAAATATTGCAGCAGTCCCTCCAAATATTAAACATAGAGTTACCACATGACCCAACAATTCAACTCCTAGATAATAAACCCAAGGAAATAAAAAACACATGTTCACACAAAGACTTGTATATGAGAGTTCATCATTGCATTATTCATAATTGCCAAAAAGCTGAAACAACCCAAATGTCCAGAAATATGAAAGCGAATAAACAAAAGATGACATATTTATATGCATACAATGAAATACTATTTGTCAACAAAAAGAAATGAAGAATTAATAAATGTTACAACATGAATCAAACTCAAAAAGATTATGCAAATGTAAGAGGCCTGTCACAAATGTCCATATATTATGATTGCATTCATATGAAACGTACAAAAATGTCAAACCTATAAACACAGAAAGTAGATTAGTGGTTGTCTAGTGCTAGGTAGTAAGAGGAGAGGGGCACAAAAGGTGGCTAGTGGGAAGTGACTGCTAAAGTGTATAAGCTTTTGTGGGGGGCAGGGGATGATGAAAGTGTTCTAAAATTTTATTTGGTGATAGAGGCATAATTATGTAAACATAATTTACATTAAAAAAACCCATTGAATTGTGCATGTTAATGAAGTCTATACATATAAATTATATCTCAGTGAAGCTTAAAAAAAGGCATGCAGAAAAAAACTATGCAGAAAAAAATTACACCATAATGCCCTGCCTCTAAAGCTTACATTCTGATACTGTATTCTCAATCATGTAACATTACATACATGGAATTCAATTCAATTATATATCTGATGTCCCTAAAACTTTTGTATTTCATCATACACAAATAATGCTATTCAACTACGAAGCAGAACTAAACTCCTTTGCTATGGGAGGCAAAAAAGTCACATTTATTCCTAAATTATGTGCCAAGAATCATGTTGGAGGGGAAATCAAAGACTAATGATGCTATAGGCCAGGGGGTATTTTGGTTTAAGTAAGTATGATGGTCTTTTTGAATCACTGTAGTTGCATCCTACAGAGACTTGGGGCTGAGTTAGCAGAGAACACGTTCCGAACATACTAATCCAGTCCTCCGTAAATGTGTACTGATCACTTTGCTTGTGACAGTTGTCACACTTACATGGCTAAGCCCACAACTGGATATGTATGGCATGGCAGAGAAAGGTTGCTTTGGCCCCACAGGGAAGTGAGGAACTTTATGGAAGAAACCCAAAGGGAAGAAGGCATTAGGCTGACCCGATTGGCCCAATAACCAAGTGCACATAGGTTAGGAGAGTGGAACAAAGTACTCTGTCATCTCTGTCACTTTAATTTGCATACCAGTCCCAGCTTGCAAGGATTTATGCCTGATATCTATGACAGAGAGTAGACTACAAGTAAAAACTGAAGAAAACAAATCTCTTCACCAAGAGATCTGGTCTCACCAAAGAGTCTGGTCTTATATATTTACTTTCCTCATCTGTGCATTTCTAACTTCAAAATAAAGTGTAACATAGTGTGTACAGCACACCATCAATTGTGTGAAAAGTAAATGCATTTATTTTGTATTTGCCTATATATACATAGAATAACTCTAAGAGGATTAACAGGAATGAATAACATATGTTAACTCATATGAGGTGACTTTACGATCTGGGGATGGGGGGAGGGTTTTTTTTGTACTTTTCTTTAATGTATCTTTCGTACTCTAAGTTTTTTTTAACCATATGGATATATCATCGTTCAAAAATAAAATTAAAACTAAAAAGTGCCATATATACACACACATATATACATACATATAGGGAATATATATATATATATATATATATAACATATATATATATATACACACACATATATATGTATATATATATATATACACACACACACACAAATATACATAAATATATGTATGCATTTTTGTATATTTGCATGGGAGCATGTGGGTATATCCTGGGATAACTCTATTTACTGAAAAAAAGAAAATAATCAAGAGAAAAATTATCAAACACCATAAGAGAACTTACTAATGTGGCTACATAGAAAAACTAGTTCACAAAATCAATAGCTTCCCTATGTTAAAACTTCTATATGTAATACAAAAGAAGAAATGTTACCATTTGAAAAAGAAACACAACTATAAAAGTAATAGAAATAAACAGAGAAAATATTCTGAAACAGAACCTAGGTAATCTTCTCATCTGCTGATATAACAATAAACTTAAATCAGTACATATTTCACAGATGACTGGCAATGTCTTAGATTTTTGCCTTTTGACTAGTGCTAAATTAAACTAGTGTTAAGCAGTCTAGTGATGGATGTTTAAGTGTTTCCATTCATCCTACTAGGCTTCTGATTGCTTAAAAAATTGTTGCAGAGAACAAATTGATTATTACTAGATGAGACAGGGGTTGGGAGGTGGGGTGAGAAAGGTGAAAGAATTAATAAGTACAAATTGGTTGTTACACAAAAGTCAAGTGGATGTAAAGTACAGTACGGGGAATATAGTCAATAATATTGTAATAACTGTGTATTGTTTCAGGTGGTTACTAGACTTATCAGGGGGATCACTTCATAAATTATATAAATGTCTAACTGTTATGCTGTACACCTGAAACTAATATAAAATAATGTTGAATGTCAACTATAATTAAAAAAAAAGTCACTAAGATGTAAAGTACAGCATAGGGAATATAGTCAATAATATTGTAATAACTATGTAGTGTCAGATGAGTAATAGACTTATTGGGGCGATCCCTTTGTGATGTAATAAATGTCTAATCACTATGTTGTTTCATACACCTGAAACTAATATAATATTGTATATTGGCAGTAATTGAAAAATTATTTTTTTAGAATTAAAAAAATAAATAAATACAAGTTTTTTAAAAGTCGCTAACCAAGAAAAACCCATTCTGCAAAATAACTAATGTGGAACAATTCAAGATTTGTATTTGCTGTTGTTATTCATACTTAGCTGGGAAATAACAGGACATACAAAAACATAATGCTCTTGTGTCTGTACCTCTGAATATAGCATGTATCAACCACAAGTAAGTCTACAGGAAGAAGATTGATTTTAAAAAAGAATCAAGCAAGGGAAACAATTAGCTCTGCCCAATAAATATAAAATGGAGACTTTTTTTTTTTTTTTTTATGGGTAGATAACCAAATCGTTTTGGGAAATATTCAGGAGAAGAAACAGTGACTGAGATCATCTTATTTTAACAAGCATTACGTTGTCTTATAAAACAAACATATCCGAAGAGCCACATAAAACTAATCTTTTCTCTTTGTATTATCTTCTATTATTTGTTATACAGTAAGATTGCTAATGTTATCCTTCTGTGTTCACATATGTGCCATAACTGCACTTATTTGCTCTGCAAATGCAAGCTTTAGTGAATGGAAACACTTGCACATCTATCACTATACTTTTTATACTCTAGTTTAAGGCAGCACCAGTCAAAAGGTAAAAATATAAGACATTACCAGTTCTCTGTGAAATATGTACTGATTTACATTTATTATTATATTAGCAGATGAGAAGATTGCCAGGGAACAGCAATCCATCTCTTAAAACAATTGCTGTCAAATGAATAATATGAAGTAAAAAGTTATTTAAAGTTCAAATACGAATAAAGTTTTCAAGACCTGGGAAGAGAATAAATTGGTATTTTCAATGTGGTCTTGCCATATTCATCAGTCTATTGATAAAGGAAAAAATATCCAGAAAGTTAAAATACCAGAATCCTCCCTTGGCTCAAGGAGTTTGTTTGTTTGGTTGGTTGGTTGGTTGGTTTTGGACCCTATTTTTATGTTAAATATACATTTTGCTGAAAGCTAGGTTTTTAAGTTTGGGTCTAATAAGAGACTCCACCCCTGGCTATCATTGAACAACCCCATACCTCAGCCAGGTGTGGCCTTACATCAATGCCACCATCTTCTTGGGCTCCAAAACACTCATGATGTTTCTTCTTCTATGTAGGGCAACCTCATCAACTCTCCCCAAAACTAAATATAAAGGAACCAGATGCAACAGGAAGAGAGGACTCACAGAATTAGCAAATGATATCTTAATAATGTTTGTTTAGTTCCAATAGTCTGAGTGGAATCGTCACTACCCAGTGTTAAGGAGCTTAAGGGAACTCTATACCTCAGATACAATACTGAGTTCAGAGACATTGAAGGGAAATTCATTACAATTAAGGGCACAATTGCAACAACAACAACAACAAAAAATCTAAATTTATTTCAGCACATTTCTTTGAATATTTGCATGAAAGTATACTTCACACATCTGTATTCATCCTGTGGCCTTTCCTCATCTTTCTCTTCTGGTTTCAGATTCTGCTTTCCAAGCAACACTGATTCAGCATTAAGCAAGATCACAGAGGAGGTTTAAACAATAATAATTGTTATTCAGAGGCACTTCAAGTCAAAACATGCCCTAGAGAACACAGTATAAGTTTTGGAATTCTGATATATAAACCTTGTTAACTTGGATTACACGAATTAGTCCTCTTTTCCAATTCTACTCTGTTTACAAGTGTACAAATCAGGATTCCAACAGGAAACAGATGGTGAACTCAAATTAGGATAATTTGAGGAGGGTTTATTTACAAAGGGGCTATTTACAGAAGTGTGGGTGTAGGAGAATTGTCAGGGGTAGTACAAGAATGCTGAGCTGGTTACAAGTTACCCCTAGGATCCTAAGAACATGAGAGAGAGCAGTCATTGGAATGGGAAAGAAAGAGTCATGCAGAGATATCCACCTTGAAAGGATGAGTGACCTTGTAAGGAGAATACAGCCAGCCTTAGGGCACCGGGCAGGGAGTTTTTTGCTGTTCTACAATCCAACAGGAAACGTTGAGGGAATGGAAGCTTTAATGCCCTCAGTCACCAGTGCCACTTAGGAAACCTCTCCACAAATATCAAGGAGAATGAATACATCTGGATCTCCTGCAGGGGTTCCCCAATGACCAAAACTAACTAAGAGCCAGAAGGCACAAGAGCCAGTTGTTAAAGTATAGATGAGTCAACTTCCTGGGGCAAAGATCAAGATAGAAGAAGGGAGGCCTATAAAGATACCCGACACACATGATTAAATTCCTGTGCCTACACAGGCTCCTTAACGTACAAATATACTACACGGTTAACTTTAAAACCTTTCAGAAAAAAATTTCCCCTAGACATTTGCACTTTGTTGATGATTTTCATGCTCAAAATGTCCACCATCAGGTACTTCAGAGATTTAATACCGCTGATAATCTGTAAATGTTGAGTAGCACTGGCACTGAGTTGGAAAGAAAAGAGGGAACTAACATTTTTGAATACTAGCCCCTTTACATATTTTATTTCATTTAATCTTAAAAATGACTTTATGGGTTATAAATTTTCATCCACATTTTACAGATAAATTGAGACCCATATGGTTTAAATAATTAGTCCAAAGCCACACAGAAAATACAAAGTGAATCATTGATCCCAGGCCTATTGGATTCTAAAGCCCACTCAGTTCATCCCACACCACATTACTATTGCTAACCGACTGCACTTGAGAACTTGAATCCAAAATAGTTTAATGTTTTCCTAGCAGAAAGTAAGAAAAGCGAAAACCACCTAAAGATTTAAAAGGGAAGATTAGTTGCACAGGGTCCAATGTCTATCTGGTAGAATATTAAAGGGAGAATCGTGGAGATAAAAAGAGTAGAGCAGCCAGGAAGGGGCTGAATGTCTAAGGAGAAAGGGAAATAATCAGTCTTTGAGCTCTTCCCATTCCCCTATCTTGCTGAGACCATCCTGCCACTTTTCAATTCCTGTGGACTTTGTTCCTGAAGTTTACACCCTCCTACAAAGGGAGCATTTTATTATGTCTACAACGATGCAGTGCCTCACCCATAATAATAATTTCGCCAGCCTCACATCAGTGTGCAACAGTCCATTGATTGTAGGCTCACTGCAATTACCCTGAGGGCCAATGACTATCTCAGTTGCACCTGCCTTTGTACACGTGTGCTGTCACAATAAAATTAAAATAACGCCTACTCAGGTAGAAGGATGTTGTTCCCAATGAGTTTACATCTTGATAGGACTAAATGAGTCAGTGACTCTAGGCAGACATAATGATGTCATAGGAAATCATAAGGGATATGTGCTATCAGACTCAGGATTCGTTTGCCTAGAGACTCAAACAACATTGAGTCCAAATATCTCTGTTGCTTTAAGGAGTCTGAAAGCATGGATTCAGATCCCAAATAAGAAAATCTACACATCTGTACTTTTCCCACATGGGCAAAAATGGCAAATGGGAAGTGACTAGTTAGAAAAATTATGGAGTTATGTTCTTTTCGTTTTTTGGTTTTTTTTAAAGATGGACTCAGTGCCTTGCTATAGGCATTCAATATTTCTTTTTTAGAATAGAGCTAGAAACCTCTAAAAACAGAACACAAAGAAATAACTTCCAGGGCTGGGCAGCCACTCCTCAAGTCAATAGGGAATCACCAGCAGTACTTTTATTTTTGACTCAAATTCCACAGTTGTCATAAGGCCTAACATTCTCCTGGCTTCTTCAATTTCCACACTGGTTCTGCAGAACTTATTTGTGAATGTTCTGTTTACCCAGCTAGCCTTCCGGCCTGAGTTGTGAAATCATTTCAGACAGCTAACTGGATAAAGAGCTTAAAATAGGGTGCCTTTATTCTTTATCGGCTTAAAATTGCCAACCAGCAAGCAGCCAACTTGGGTTTCGGATAAATTCAGAAATGCTTTTGTGCTATTAATATTTTCTTTGCCATCCATGGAATAATTAAATTCTGAACTAACTTAAATAAGTAGACTTTATTTAACTCATGGAATATATATATATATATATATATATATATATATATATATATAAAATAAAATATCTGATTTGGCCTCTTTAAATTACTCAAATGATTCAAAATTGAGAATAGATAAATTGTATGAAAATTAAGGGACAGTTTGCAAAAACTTTCTCCCCATAAAATTCATATACAATCATAATATAAATATTGTGCAATATTCCTATTATGATGCATATGTGGATATAGAAGAGTCTGTGTGTCTGTGTGATGAAAGAGCACCTAGTCTATGAGTCAGAGACACAGGATTTAAACCATGTCTCTGCCACATGTCACCTGGGAGTCTCTGGAAGTGTCACTTAAAATCCTATGCCTCAGAATGAAAAAGATAGACCATTATATAGTTTTCAAATCATGATCTGAAGAGCATCTGGCACTCTGTAGCCATTATTGGAAGTGGCAATTGGGCGTCCAGTCAACCCTACCACCACCATCATCACCATGAGACCAACTTCACATTTTCCATTTGTGTGTGAGATTTTGGTTGAAGATCACTTTCAAAATGTTGAAAAGCTTTGTCTGCAGTGTATCTTTGATCAAATTCTATGACTGGATCTTTATTTCCATTGACATATAACTGTGCCTCTTTGCAAAGCAAATATCATTTCCCCTGATGTATTAAGTAAACATATATATATATATGATGTAGATATATTAAAAATCAGTGCAGACCACAAGATATAAAAGAATGTCAATCTCATTTTATTCCTCTGAAAATGGGCAAACTCATCTGTTTGGATAGATTTCTGTAATTTTTCTTATATGAATACTTTACTATTTATATTTGAACCGTTTGAGAACTAAATGTATTTTCAAAGTTGGGTAGGAACTAACTGGTAGGTGGCAGAATAATACCTCTCTTTGAAATGGCCGAATTATGTAATCAGTCCTCCAAAACACATAAACACAAAATACAACACACTCACACACACACACACACACACACACACACACACACACACCGCCTTAGAAACATGTGTGCATTTAGACAACTAAAATCCCTCAATGATCAACAAAAACAAAGCAGGGGTGGTAGAAGGAGAGCCAGAATTAGGAAAGGGTGTGATTTTTCTGGTTCAACTCTCTTAGTTTAGAATAAAAATGAAAACGGTCTAGACCTTACTCAGTTAAAGCTGCCTTGCAGTCTCTTACACAGATGTGTGTACAAGTGTGTGTGGGGAAGTGGAACAGGGAGAGGGAACAGAAGGCTAAATCCCTGGGGCAGAACCCAAAGAAGGCATGCTTATGCTGTCAGTCCAAGGACTGCTGCAATGAGAAGGAGCCAAAGCCAAAGGAACCTAGGAGGCCAATTCTCATATTGGAAATAAAGCAATGAGTAAACTGAAGACAAAGATGTGAGGAGCAGGGTGGGGTAGGAATCAAAGCATCAGAGGTGAAGGTTACTAGAGAATGAATTTTCTATACAAAGCTCATCTCATATGATGTAATTTTCAGGGTTTGCTATATTTTTGATAAACGGGAACTTATCCTTAAACTGTAACTCACATCATAGCAGATATATAAGGACATATAATCTTATATGAGACAGGGGAGCCAGGGCTTGGACAACGAGGACAACATGGACAGACTTTTCCTTGCAATATAAGAATCTTTTTTTTTTTTTTTTTTTACTTAGAGACTTAGAGCACTATATGGTTTCAATTACTTTCACATGTTAGTGCTTTGGCTACAATAATAACTGTATATTTTAATAATTTCATAACATTTCTTTGGATAATAGATGTCCTCATGTCACATAAAACTAGAGAAAATTGAATTTTTAAAGTACCTTGTAGGCTCCAAGTCCAATTATAATTCCTTCCCCCAACAGTGTATACTATTTTTATACAATAAATATATTTTACATTGTTTGAACTTTTTCTTGTCTATTTGAATATTCCACAAAAATTGTACCAATATACTGTTGATAAAATAATTATGCAATTATGTTTCCACAAAACAATCCTGGAACAAAAAGTCTACTACTACATTCTTAAAAATCTACTTTTGAAATAAGGAAAATTTGGTTTCAGTCAAAATTTGTAAGTGACTAGCCTTTAAATTTAAATAAATATGAACTTCTGTCCCTCTCAGAAAGCATTAGAGAGGAATATTGCCCTCAGAATTGCGTTCCATAGGCCTTTATTTCTGGCCTCTAAATAGTCTCTTAAGCACAAAGGTCAGATTTACCATATTTCTCAACTGTCATATATACAAAGGACAGTTACGCTTTTCACAAATTAAAATAAGCAATAGCAGGTTATAACAATTCCCACAATTTACCTAAAGTGAAATGTCATCATTCTCACTTTTATTAACAACCATCTTTGGGAAAAAGCTACATATCACTTTGACATAAGAAAGGTAACAGGAAGTTAGCTAGCAACTGAGTGATCTATGCCATGAGTGGAAATAGCTTAATGGTTTTTCTCTTAGCCTATAAAGCAGAAACAACCGGGATTTTTATCTACAAAACCATAGAAATGTTATTTCTCTCATGATTTCTTCATTCAAATGTAGGGAGAAACGAGAGAGAGAGAGAGAGAGAGAGAGAGAGAGAGAGAGAGAGAGAGAGAGAGAGAGAGGAGAGAGGAGAGAGGAGAGAGGTTTGTGGTTTTAAAATCATGTAATTTTTCACATAGATATGGCACATCTGACAACCCCAAAGCCATCACCATGTAGATCATCACTATGTGTTCACAGTGGAAGATGGGAGCACTGAATATCTCTTGAATTAAATTTCTCCTAGTACAGCAAGGTCTAAACTAGAATTACTAAATGGACTATAAAAGAAACTAAACAGACCATCAAGAACCTCGGTGATATGTCACTTGTAGCATTTTAATAGTCATTGATGATCCTACTAGTCATGAATGCATTTGTGCCTTTAAGTATATATTTTAAGCCTAAAGGATTATGTAAATAGATTTTAGATTAGCAGTTTTATGACTGCTGATGGTGAATGGAACATACTTTTTTTTTTAATTTTATTGGGGAATATTGGGGGACAGTGTTTTTCTCCAGGGTCCATCAGCTCCGAGTCATTGTCCTTCAATCTAGTTGTGGAGGGCACAGCTCAGCTCCAAGTCCAGTGGCCGATTTCAATTTTATTTGCAGGGGGCAGAGACCACCATCCCATGTGCGAATTGAACCGGCAACCTTGTTGTTGAGAGATCATGCTCTAACAAACTGAGCCATCTGGCCACTCCAGAACATACTATTTTGTTGGCACTACTACTAAAGACAAGATGAAAATCATAAGCTGATATCTATTTGTTAAATTTATAATTCATATTCCAAAGTAAAAAAATAATGGGGTTATATGACTGTTTCAGGTGAGAGTCCCCAAGAAGAAGACTAAGGAACAGAAATCTTTGTGCATTAATCTTATTGAGAAATGTTCTGGGGATGAATTCCCTTTAAGGGAGTGAGAGAAGCAGGACTGGGCAGAAGTGAACCAGAATGTAACAGAAGTTTCAGCAGATTT
Source organism: Rhinolophus sinicus (assembly GCF_057876585.1). NCBI lineage: Eukaryota > Metazoa > Chordata > Mammalia > Chiroptera > Rhinolophidae > Rhinolophus > Rhinolophus sinicus. The sequence goes on from NC_142504.1 coordinate 25,489,924, forward strand.
CATGGTACTATGGAAATGTAACAGCCTTTCAAAGCTGCCCTGGATAAGATAACAAGGCCCAGCCTCCACTTCCCCACACCGCTGCCTCCACCAGTCACTGGACATGGTCTACCTCTGGTGAGAGTTTGTAGCTTGGATGAAGTAGCTCCCTTCAGCAGAGGCCAATGTTCTGAGAGGTGCTCAGATGCAAGCCTTCAGCAGTTGGTACAATGAGTGCTTTCACCATAAGAGGGGCATCTGGGTAACATACCACAGCATCCACTATAGTGATGAAATTTTTACAAAGCCTAGGATTTTCAGAATTATTCCAAATGAAGTAGAAATTATATTTAGTTTGGTAAATTAAATGGTTTAAAGTTTAGCATGTCTAGAATAACAATCATCAATATACCACTCATAAACTAACATGAAATAAAATTCAGAGAGAGAATTGACAGAAAAAATCATTATCTTAAAAAAATAATTTCTAGGGCGGCCAGATGTCTCAGTTGGTTAGAGCATGAGCCCTTAACAACAAGGTTGCCAGTTCAATTCTCGCATGGGATGGTAGGCTGCGTGCCCAGCAATTAAAGATTGAGAACGGCGACTGGACTTGGAGCTGAGCTTCACCCTCCACAACTAGATTGAAGGACAACGACTTGGAGCTGATGGGCCCTGGAGAAACACACTATTCCCCAATAATAATAATAATTATAATGATAACAATTTCTAAGAAACTAATCATGTTTGGTGCTATGATAAGTTCCATGCAGCCAATTCTCTGGAACTTTGAACTGTAAAAACTATTCTTAGGGACTTATTTCTGAGTCACCTCATGAGAAGAACAATGAAAAAGTAACCCTTGCATTCTAAGAGTTTTTCATTTTAACCTAATGTCCCAATGTTCCAATTTTGGAGTGTGGTTTGGTTCTTAAGATGTAAGAGGCTGCCCAAAGTAAATGGGTGGCATAGGATGGGAAGAATTATGTACACATTACAGTTTGGCAGGAAACACATAAAGATTCTTAGGATACTGAACAGTCTTTCTCCAACTTTTTTTTTTTTTTTCCTGGACAACTATGAAATGGAATACCACTTGTATTGGCTTACAAGCGCCTATGAGTTTATTCTCTCCTAATGGTGTATGTTGCTCCAGTTAGTTCATTCAGGAGATGCCTTTTGTCTTGTAGGCCCAAGAACAACTGAAGTCAACAAATGAATTTTGAGAATAGGTAAGAACAAATACAGGCCACTTTCTAAAAACCATAGTAGTAGTTATGGATTATTTTTGAAAAAGAACTGTGCTTATTTTAAGACTACATGTCTTCAAACATTTTCTTAATCTAAGAAAAAATATATATTATTTGGCTGTGACATGTGCTAAAACAACATATGTCAATGGTACAGTCTCTACATACCATACCAAAACTTTAAAAATGGTACCTCCTAAAGTTTTGGAAAAGAACAAAAGAAAAAAGAATAAATGACTCTCATTTTAAAGTTACAAAATGAGTCAGGAAATAATTTTCTTGACAAAGGGCGCTCGACTTTTATAAAGTATTAGGATTTAGAGGAAAATGAGTGTATTGTATAAAGAAAAGTAAAACTGTATGGTCACAGTTTTTACTGGAATGGCACATTCTGCCAGGGGCAAACAGGTTCTCCATAAGGTGATGATTATCCTGGCACAAACACCGCAGTGTGAGATCTGCTCCTCAGTAGTCTTTCCAGCTTAGAAATTGATTTTTTTCCCAGAATGGTTTACTTTCAGGAATACAGATTCACACTAACAAATGTCCCAAAGGACTCATAAAAAATAAAGTTATTAATATAGCAAGTGTCAACCAATGAGATTAGCGACCCCACTGAACTGACCAGCAGATCCTCTTGTCTTAGGAAAATGAGGTAGAAAGCCAAATCCTCAGACAGTGGTTGGAAGAAGGTGGAATATGACTTGGTTATTTAGTGGAATCTCATTCTGTTTGACAGACACAGACTTCATTCTACACAACTGGTATTTCTGAAAAGTGACTAGGAAACTTACATAAGCAGGGCAAGACAACATCTCTCCTGGATAAAGAGTTCTTTGATGGAATCTGGCATTGATTGTGTGAATATGCTTTTTCTGTAATTGCATGAATAGACCAAAGTTTGGAGTTTATATAATTTGGTGATTCCTTCGAGAGAGTAAATAATATAAAATTAGGTATAAAAGTGATTATTTAGAAAGAAAAAAGAAATCACAAATATTTACAAATTTAGAAGGCTGGTAAAATCAAAAGCATCCCAAACTCTACAAAAATTGTATATTTGTATTAATATTACTAACTGCCTAATAATTCACCACGTAATATGTTTCTTACATTTTGATCCCTTCTTCATATGATTACAATTTTGCAATATTATTTTCTATAGAGAGAATAGAAAGATATTTCAGTCTTTCCTCTAGCACACCAATTTTTGTTGTTGTTTTTTTATAGAGGTTCAGAAAAGTTTGTTTTCCTTTCTCATTCTTAAAACACGTGTCTTTTAAATTGATATTGCTTTTCCTCCTCATCTGGATTTTAACGTATTGCCAGGTTTCTGTGATTAGCTATTATTAAGTTGGGCCTTCCCCAATACAAGTCTCATAGTTAAGTCAAAAGGCAATATTGTTGTCAAATATATGGTGATAGAAGGAGAAATGACTCTGGGTTTTGAACATATAATGCAATATATAGATGATGTATTATAGAATTGTGCACTTGAAACCTGTGTAGTTTTGTTGACCATTTTCACCCCAATAAATTTTGATTAAAAAAAGACATTGTTGATAAAAAGAAAATTGTATACTGTAAACAGAATAAAATTGGAATGACATTGCCCATAAACACCCATGATTTTTGTAGGTAGACATTGATCTGATGAACCACTGATTTAATTAAAATTTAAATAAATATATATGTATATTATATACATATACACACACACACATATATATATATATGTATACACACACACACACACACACATATATATATATATATATATATATATATATATATATGTATGTATATGGTAATCAGCCTTTATCTTTCACTTGAAAAGCTCTCTTCATAGTAAAGGTATTAGCTTGTGGCACTTGCAAAACACACTATGAGTGGTCAGTCTTTGTGTTCATTAAAGATGAAAAATAAGAGGCAACAATTTATTAATAGCCCATTCAGTCAGTGGCAGACCCAGAAATCCAACACAGCTGCCTACATGCCTTATGCTCTATTTTCTCTTATCTTAAGGAGTAAAGATTATGGGCTTCAGAAGCAAGGGGACCTATGTTTGAATTCTTGCTCCACACCTGAGATTTTTTCACCTACAAATTATGGAAAACAATACTTACCTCATAGGTTTGAAGAAGTTTAAATGGGAAAACAATCCGTAAACAGCTGCCTATAATAATAAATGTTAGTAAATTTCCTGTTTTCTTCGACCCCCTTTGAATGTTCTACTACTACTAACACTGTTCTTCGTACCTTAAACACCATCTCACAAAATTCATTCACTTGAAAAAAAAAATTTCTTATTAAGGTTTAAGCTAGAACTTGTTTTATAAGTCTAAGACGTGTGGATATATGTCTACATATTGCTTAGAGTATTAACATGAGAGATAAATTTAGTAATTTTGGTACATTATACAAATAATTCTTACTCTATGTGTTCAAGATGACTAAGGCATGTTTTAAATACACTGGCTGAGTTACAACATGGTACACAGTTTAGCACAGACAGAACATTCGGAGGAGGAAATCCTTTATACATAAGAGGGACAAATGAATACATGGGTTTATCAGTGGGTGTGTGAGCCTTTTCTATTCAGCATTCTCTGAGAAGAACCAGAAGCCATGTCCCAGCCTCTGGTGAGTGGATTATGGGGAAAGCTTTAAGCTAGATTCTATCATTAAGCTGTGATTACTGATGCTTTCAGGTAGGAGGTGAAAGGACTATGATCAGTTCAAATAAAGTCTGCAAAACACTGAGACCATAAAATTCCTTTGGAAAATAAGTTAATAGTTCTAAATAAATGTATGATACCCCAATATTTTCAGAATTAGAAAATTTTTCATAAATAGGAAACGTAATTTCATATTGAGACATAAAATCGAACTAATTTTGGAAAAAACAAAACATGAAAACTAGGCTCAAGGAATTCCCTGGGACATGCCTGTGTTAATCAATTTCTGAACTGTGACATTTTTATTATGGAATGGAAATCAATCTCATGTGCCACACTGAAACTTAAGACAGTGCTGGAAAATCTGCCAGCATGGACATTTTCAAGCCAATTCCAATTTGGACCAAGAAAAGCCAAGCATTTAGAAATTCTAACCGAAAACATGAGGGAAAAATAGGAAAACATGTGCCATTTCAACACACTCTCTGTGTGACAGAAATCAACATTATTATCCTTCCTTTCAACAGAATTCCATGTGCATTAAAATAAATTCTAAACACAGTTGTACCCTGTTCATTATAACAGATGTATTTCTGAGAGAACATTAATCGAATATTTTAGTACAGAATTATATTTTACATGCACTAAGGTAGTGGTTGCCTGCTTTTTAGATTTCAATAACTATATTTTTTAAAACTGAAAAAAATTTGAAATAAAAATAAAATACATAAATTTTAATACTTGCAAATACAGAATCTCATAATAAAGAATATTATTTCCCAACAAGATATTTGGTAACCAATGTCTAAATCAAAAGGTTTTATTTTGATGTTTTGAATAGACAAAAAGAAAAAAATCTTATATTATTCCACCGAATTCTGTATTTTAAAAATTAATTTTCTAAAACATTTTACCTGTATTATAAGATCTCTACCTGTTGATATCTCTCTTATACTTCTTTTGGGATTGTATTATTTGACAGAAGTAAGGAATTATGTTTTTAAACAAATGAATCATGAAACTTCCCAAAGCAAACACATTTAAACATGGTTTAATTAACTTCCAAGATTTCTAAATGACTTTGAAACAAACTACATGACTAATAGTTTTTAATTTCTTATTTTAAAATAATTATAGAATCACACAAAGTTGCAAAAACAAAAAGGTACAAGAAGATTCCGTGCACCCTTCAGCCAGCATAACGTCTTACATCATTTCGGTACAATACTAAGACTAGGTAATTGACATTTGAACAAACAATGGAGCTTATTCAGATTTTTACCAGTTATGCATGTACTCCTTTGTGTGTGTGTGTGTGTTTAGTTCTATGCAATTTTATCATATGTGTAGGTTCATGTATCCACTAGTGTAGTCAAGATATAAAACAGTTTCATCATCACAAAACTCCCCGTGCTACCCCTTTATAGCCACCCCCACCCCCATCCCCAACCCCTGGCAACTATTAATTTGTTCTCCTTCTCTATGATTGTGTTATTTAACAAATGTAATGTAAGTAGAACCATGTAGGTTGTAACCTTCTGATATTGGCTTATTTATTTATTTACTTATTTATTTATTACTTTTTAAGGAGGGCGCAGCTCACAGTGGCCCATGAGGGGATCAAACCGGCAACCTTGGTGCTAATAGCACCACATTCCAACCAACTGAGCTAACCAGCCACCCCTAAGATTGGCTTTTTTCATTTATTATAATTTCCTCAATGTTCATACAAGCTAGTGTGTCTATCAAGTTTTTCTTTTTATTGCTGATTAGTAGTCCATGATATGGATGTTTAACCATTTACCCATTGAAGGACATTTGGGTAGTTTCCAGTGTTTGGCTATTACAGTTGTTATGAATATGCATGTACAAACTTATGTGCGAAATGAGTGTTCATTTCTCTGAGATATATACCCCAAGTCCAATGGCTGGGTTATACTGGAAGTCCATTTTTAGTCTAAGGAATTACCAGACTATTTTCCAAAGTGTCTATGTCACTGATACACTCCCACCAGCAAAGCATGAATGATTCCCTTACTCTGCATTCTCACCAGCATTGGGTGTTATTGCTACTGGTTATTCTGATCTGCTCAGGGTGTGGTGATACCCCATTATGGTTCAATACACAGGTCTCTAAGGGCTGATGAGAAACATCTTTTCATGTGCTTATTTGCCTCTTTCTATCCTCTCTGGGAAAACATCTGTTCCTGTTTTTTGTCCATTTTCTAAATGGATTACTGTTTGTTGTTTTGTTTTTTCTTTATATTGAATTTGGAAAGTAATTTACAAATTCTAGTTACAAGTCCTTTGTCAGGTATGTATTTCCTCCCTCTCTGTGGCTTGTCTTTTCATTCTCTTAACAAGAGGTCTTCACAGAGCAAAGCAAAACGTTCAATCTTAGTGAAGTTCAATTTCTCGAATATGCTTTTAAGGATACTTTTTTCCCTATTTACTACACAATGTACACTTATCAGTTATGCTTTAAGTATAGAACATTTTCTTTCAATAAATCTTTTGAATTTTGTATTGTAATGCTTAATTTTAAATACCTTATAAATGAGATGGTTTCATACAATTGTTCCAGAGGATTACCTATATACTACACACACGAGGGATCATTTTTATTTACTTCAGTAAACCTGAGCTGATTTATGAATATTGTCCTTGATTCTCTCATTTTTCCAAGGACCAATAAAAGTTCTGTGGTGTAAAGAGGCAGGTGCTGAGACCTGCCCTGGGCAGTCGCCACATTGGAGTATAAAGTCCACTGAATTACAATCAGGAAAGGAAGACTGGCTTGGCTCAGATTACTGTTTTGCCAAGGTGATTCTAAGCACTATTTTCATCTCTAGAAAAAAAAGGAAAAAATATGACTTTATATAAATAAAACTAGTGTCAAGAGAAGAGACTACCTCTCTACTATATCTAACGCAAAGTTGAATTTCTTACTTGCTAAGGGGTAACTGCTGGTAGAAAACAATCTCTCTGAATGAAGCAAAGAGCCCAATTTATGTCACATTTAGAGGAAGCAAGGAGTTTAGGGATTGGCTGATTTTCCAAAGTAAGGGAACTGAAGAAGCATTGTTGCATGGAGTTGCAGGACTGGTAAACCAGGGCTGAATTAAAATCTGGGCAGTGGTTACTTGTGTATGGTTTAGGACTAGAGCCAAAGAATCAGCCTGTCCATTTTAGGAACTTAAAGATAGGCATTTAAAAAAAAATAAGGAATCTCAGTCCCCATTCCACACCTGTTGAATCAGAAACTCTAGTAGTGCCCAGGTAGATATAAAGGTACAGATAGATAGATAAATAGATAGATAGATAGACAGACAGACATATCTCTCTCCATATATATATATATATATATATATAGAGAGAGAGAGAGAGAGAGATATAGATGATATAGATATAGATATAGATATAGATATAGATATAGATATAGATATAGATATAGATATAGATATAGATATAGATATATTTATATATATCTATATATCTCATGTATTTCCTGTTTTACGTAAAACAATGTGAAACTGATTTGGGTTTGTGATAATTCTGACACCATTGGAAATATCCTGAGGCAGAGCAAACCAAGGTGAGAAACATATAGACAAGAGGTTATAATCTGTACAGGGTTTTTTGGAGCCAGCAAAGGCACGAAGAGCATTAACTGGGATGATTCCCCGTGTGTGTCCTCAAACACAAGGCACCCTGCTCTTGTCTCCAATTCTTTTTCTCCACAAAGGGTCACAGTCATGGAGAAGGAAAATCCTCTCAGAACCTTTGGCCTTTCTTTCATTGATCCCTCTGAGAGAGACAACATTAGCACATCATACACTTAGTCGCTGGATTTCGAGGTCAAAGTTCTTTTTTATGATTGCAAAATGAGAAAGTCTTTAGATAAATTAGAGCAATTCAACTTAGTCATTGAATCACTTATGAAACCAATCAACTCATACCACCATGCCCTTTGGGATACTCAGTCCTGTTAGAAGTTCAAATCTTTATGTTCAGATCAAATCGGCCCCATTTTCAGCCATCTAAACTCCCTACCTAATTATCTGCTCACTTATATTTGACCCTGGAAACTTTTTTAACTTAGTTACTCTTTTAAAAATTTCTAACTCAATAACACATATAAGTTTTAAATCAAATATAGATGGTTTTATAAGAAATAAAAGCAGGAAAAATCTCTAATCTCTACCTTCTCACATCTCTCCCTAAAGGCAACAACTTTTAACTGGTTTTGGTTCATCTTGCGGATATATATATATATATATATATATATATAATATTATATATTAAATTTATTATATATATATTATATATATATAATATTATATATTAAATTTATATATAATATTTTATATATATATAATATTATATATAATATATAATTATATATATATATAATTTATATATAATATTATATATATATTATATATTATATATATATATAATATTATATATTAAATTTATATATAAAATTATATATAAATATGTATGTATATACATATATGTGTATATATATAATATACATATATAATATATATTTACTATATATATATTTACTACATGTATATGTATTTCTTTTAATTTTTTTTTATTGTATTCGATTTCTAGGGCGTCTGTGAGAAATTACGACAAACTAGGTGGCTTAAAATAACAGAAATTCATTCCCTCACAGTTCTGGAGGCCAGAAGTCTGAAATCAAGATGTTGGCAGGGCCATGTTCCCACTGAAAGCTCTAAGGAAAATAATCTTTCTTTTCCTCTTCCTAACTTCCAATTACATCATTGCGATTTCTGCAGATATATACAGCTGGAAAATACATACCACCACCAATATTAAGATTTCTGTCACCCAGAAAAATTTCTTTATGCATATCTGCATTCAATCTCTCCCACTGCCAGCCAGAGAAAAGTTCTGTTACTACAGATTAGAGCTTCCTTTTCCATAATTTAATTTATACGTATTATTTTATGTCTAGCTTCTTTCCCTTACTATGTTTTTGAGATTCACCATGTTGTTACTGTACCAGTTTGCTCCATTATATGGCTATAGCACAATTTGTTTATTTATTTCACCTATTAATGTTTATACTTTGGGACTATTATGAATAATGCTGCAATGAACATCCATGGACAAATCTTTTCATGGGCATGGGTTTTCATTTATCTTTGTTAAAAACCTAGAACTGAACTTGTTGGATTGTATGCTATTTTGTACAAAGTTGACCAACTATTCTCCAAAATAATTGTATCATTTTGTTATCCTATTAGAGAAAACGTAACTACTCCATCATTTAGCCAAAACGGTATTATCACCCTTTAATTTTAGCCATTTAATACGGTAAGTGTGTAGTGATAAATCATTGTGATTTTATTTTGCATTTCCAGGATGACTAGTGATATTTGAAATCCTTCCACATGTTTACTGATCATTTAAAGATCTCTTTTCGTAAAGTACCTGTTTAAATATATTTTTTGCTTATTTTTAATTAGGTTGATTGTCTTATTATTGACTTGTAAAAATTCTTCATTTTTTTTTTAATATAGTCCTCTGCCAGCTATATCATATCGTAATATTGTTGGAATACTTGTAATGATACTTCCTAATAAAGGTTAAACTTCATGGTTCTTAGATGCCTAAAATATGTTTATTTTCCTTTAGTTATATTTAAAATTCTGACTGAGGATAGAACTCTAATTTGAGCACTGTTGTTTTACTCTGAACTTTGAACATTGTCTTCTAACATTAGAGTTACTGTTGAAAAGTATTCCTGTCTGATTATTTCTCCCCTTTTAGACAACCAGCTTTGGTTGATTTTCTTTTCCCTCTTCAAAAATTTTTAAGTTTTTTATTTTTCTGTCATGGTAAGAAGTTGTACTAATTTTCTGTCCTCTTGGACTTTTTTCAATAACTGACTTTGGCACTTAAGGCGGCCTACCGACATGAAGACTGATGTTCTTCACTAAGAGAAAGTCGCCTCTGATGGCAGGCTCCTCTCATACTAGCCTCAGGCCACTGGGAATGGTTTGTAACTTATCAAATATGAGGATTAAATTAATTAATACAGTTAAGTAAAATAGCAGGGAATTATTACCATTATCATTAGTTGTAATATTAATATTATCAGTAGCATAATTACTATTAGTAGTAATATCAGTATCACGTTGATAGTATTCTCCTGTTTTCTCTTTCTAGGATACCAGTTATTGACATGCTGAATCCTTTAGGTTGACTTTGCTGTTTACTTAATCTTGTTTCTCTTATGTGTTCCTGTTACACTTTCTGGATAATTTAATTGAGCTTATCTTTCAACACTAATGTTAATATATTTGGTAATTATATTTTTAATTTTTAAGCTCTTGCTCTACTGACTGTTCCTTTTCATTGCATTCCATTGTTTTATGGATGCAATTCTCCTTGATGTTCTCTAAGAATATGCATTAGAGTTTGAGGATTTGTCCACCATTTTTCATTGTTTATTTGTTTTTAATTTTCTTTTGTTTGATGAATTTTCTTGTACTCCAAAGTAACCTTTTAAATTTGTTTAAGTTGGACTTTCTCTTTAATTTTTCAAGCACTTGCCAAATATGTGGTGATTCATGATTTTCTGTTTATACTTAATTAAGGCAACACTAGAATTATTGATGGAGAACTTTGGGTATATAATACAACTTGCTCCTTGGTGACCTCTCCTAATCTATACACCTTCATACATATTCTAGGTGTGACTTACTTCTCTATAAAACTTCATTGAGGGTATATACTTTCTGATTCCAGAAATATGTGGAAATAAGTACTAAGCAGATGTATTCCTTACATTCACTTCATTTTTACGAGTTTACACACTTTTGTGTTTCTTCAGTCTCATTATAATGTGGTCACAAGAGGAAGTGATTATAAATATATGAGCTCATTATACTGTCTTCCCTGGCACCTGTTCTTTGTTGTTTGCTTGTTTGTGGAGGGTGATATTATTTATTTATGTAGGATTTTTTATTTTAATTTTTAAAATGTTCAAACCCAGTAAAATTTGAAAGAAGAGTATAACGAACAACATAAACCCTTCACTTCCATTTAAGGATGTGCAAATAGTCACAACTGCTCCATCTCTCTCTAAACATGATACAAACTTCTCTTTTTTTTTTTTTAATTTATGGGGTGACAATTGTTAGTAAAATTACATAGATTTCAGGTGTACAATTCTGTATTACATCATCTATAAATCCCATTGTGTGTTCACCACCCAGAGTCAGTTCTCCTTCCATCACCATATATTTGATTCCCCTTATCCTCATCTCCCACCCCCCACCCCCCACCCCCCTTACCCTCTGGTAACCACTAAACTACTGTCTGTGTTTATGAGTTTCTGTTTCTCATTTGTTTGTCTTGTTCTTTTGTTGTTTTTGGTTTATATACCACATATCAGTGAAATCACATGGTTCTCTGCTTTTTCTGTCTCACTTATTTCGCTCAGCATTACACTCTCAAGATCCATCCATGTTGTCACAAACGTTCCTATATCATCTTTTCTTACTGCCGAATAGTATTCCATTGTGTATATATACCACAACTTCTTTATCCATTCATCTATCGAAGGACATTTTGGTTGTTTCCATGTCTTCGACACCGTAAACAAAGCTGCAGTGAACATTGGAGCACACGTGTCTTTATGTATAAATGTTTTCAGATTTTTTGGGTAGATACCCAGGAGAGGGATTGCTGGGTCATATGGTAATTCTATTCATAATTTTTTGAGGAACCTCCACACTGCCTTCCATAACGACTGTACCAGTCTGCATTCCCACCAACAGTGTATGAGCGTTCCTTTTTCTCCACAGCCTCTCCAACACTTGTTACTATTTGTCTTGTTGATGATAGCCATTCTGATTGGGGTGAGGTGATATCTCATGGTGGTTTTTATTTGCATTTCTCTGATGATTAGTGATGTTGAGCATTTTTTCATATGTCTATTTGCCATTTGACATACTTCTCTTTTGCCAAACCATTTGAAAATAGGTCACCAAGATCTTTACGCTTTACTTCTAAATACATCAGAATGTTTCTTCCCAAAATGAAAATGTTTTCCCACATAACCACGATAACATCAGCACTCCTAAGAAATCATTGTTAATCCAAATACATTATCCAACCTTCCAGATCATTATCACATTTTCCCAATGATCACATAAAAAAATCTTCAATAAAGTTTTATGCAATTTAAATGACTATTATGACTCTTTTGAACCCCCAGTGTGGAATATTCCACATTTATAAAATGTAATCCTTTGAAGAGCATAGTCTCTTCTTTAATAATGTCTTCCTCTATGCGTTTGCTTCTCAACTGAACGAGTGACAATTTACTGCTCTCCATCCTGAAACTTCCAATTGTCTTTTCCCCTCTTCTTTCTTTTGCTTTTCTTTAAACTCTTTCAGACTTCACCTAGCATTACATTCCTCCTAGAAGCTCAAAGTAAGTAACTCCTTTGCCCTATGAAATCACACTATCTTAGGATCCTCATTTTCTCTATGCCATTGTTTTAAAAATCAGCAGCCATCCTTCACACGACATTAATTGCAAATATCCCAAACCAAAGTCTTATCATTCCTCCTCCTACAGCAATACCACCATCGTGCACACCTATGTAAAGTATTTTCTGGGTATGAAAAAAATAGAGACACGCTTAGAGTTCAGAATCACAGAAGCAAATGTATACACGCTCACACTCTAAACTATTTATGGATAAAACTCATTTACCACATTATGCTTTAAAGAAATGTTCCCTTTTGGTATCTAATGTGTATTTGATTCCCATATTTCAAACAAGTTAATGTTTCTAAAAATTTCAATGATTAAATGATTTAAACAGAACCCAATGTAATTGTTTTGTTTAGTATCCTCAACTCAAAAGCAGATAAGAAAAAGAAACCAGAAATTGTATGCAGCATTAGCAAACAGGAACCATTTATGAAATACAGCATAATAACATGCAGTAATATTATTTCCAACTTTGGGCATAGGAAAATTAAACTCCCTATCTTGTAAATAAAATACACACCACAGATGACATAATGATTTACGTAGCTGCTTAACTATTTAAATAAAATAGATGATAAGAGATGATGTTTTCCTCCTTTCCTTCGCCCATTAAAAATAAAGCTCAGTGTTGACATGACTCTCAGCAGATTTTTAGAAAATTCATTTACTAGGACAAAAAAATATTTTTCTTGAAGCATAAAAAATTGTTGTCTTGAATATACTTCTGAGAGACTAGTGGCCTGATGCACCTATAAACTGTGATGTTCTTTGGTTCATACATGCATTTTTAATTAGGTAAATGAAATAACTTAGGGCCTAACAGGAACAATTTTAAGACTATTAAGGCAGTTTTCCAGCGAAATTTCCAGAAGATGGTCAGAGAATTTGGCATCCAGCTCTCATTAACTATAGTGAGAGTTTTGCATCCTCATAAAGCTAATCTTCTATCTGTACTTTGAAACTCAAATATTTAGTGGTTATAAGGATTTGGTGGGGAAAATAGCTGATTAGTATCTAAAAAAATAATTTGTAATATTTGCTTTCTTTCCTTGAGAACAAAGTTGATAGACACACAACATAGAATGTAATGACAGTCTAGGGATGCACTGACATTCGGATTTATCATGTGTTCTCTTGATTTAAAATTATTTTCTTAAATACTAAAGAAGTGTACATGCTAATGGCACCCAAGCATATTTATTTTGTCTATTCACAAGTAAACAATAAACTGACGATCAAAATAAATGTAATTACTGCAATAAGAAAAACAGCTTTTTACAAACAAATGTGACCTAGAGTAAATATGTGATATCACCCTGATTGTTATTCAAGGCTGCGTTCTACAGAACCATGCCTTACTCAGACCCACACCTTTGTCCAGCCTTATTTATCCACAGGTTCCCTCTTGCCTACTTACTGAGCGAACTATGCCCAAGGTAAGCAGTATATACCAACCCGAGCCTATAATGCGTCCGTGGCAGTTACTCCCACAGTTTGCCCAGTCTACCTTATTGGCAGTGGTTTCCTCATGACAGCCAGGCCCTCTCTGGTGCTGGAGCCCTGGCTGTACCTCCCATCCACTTGTTTGATACCCTAACACAATGCCTAGAAAAGCCAACAGTTCCTGCCTTGAGGGCTTTACACTGTTCTTACTGCAAGCTCCCTGCTCTGACCAGAACACCAGAAATACTCACCTCTCTTCAACAGTCACCATTGCCTACAACTTTCTGTTATTACCTGTCAGTGCCTCCCACCAACATAAATTTTAATATCTTTGTGGATTAAGGTCTTTGAATGTTTATTTGGACTCTTCCCATTGGATGGAGATACAATCTATAGCCACACTGGATTTCAGAGTCCCAAGTACATTTTGTCCTCACTTTGTTTTTTCCCTCTCTTCAAGAGAAACCAGAATATCTAGGGGCTACATCTCTCAACTTGAGGTGCTTGGGAGCACTGGTTCTTAACTACGGGCTGAGATACTTTTGAAAAAGAGCTATGCAGTGTCCTCACCCCGCAGAAATACACACATGCACAGACACTCAAAATTTGTTTCACAAGTTAACAGGGGATTAATAAACTAACTAATATCATCCCAGGCTTAAGAACTCCTGATTTAGACTTCAAACCCTGTAAGATTCAGGTACATTTATATTTTCAGGTGCACATGAACCCCTAATTACCATTACTCTACGTGCTTGAATACAAGAACTCCCTGCCACCTGAAAAATCTTATTTATCTCAGGGATAAGTTTAAAAATAGATAAACTTTTAGAAAACAATCAAAGTCATAGTTATACTATTTAGTACTTTAACTTAATTACACATCTATGTTTAAGATTATATTTATAAAAGAATAGATTTATTTGAAAATGTTGCTTTTTTTTTGCTCTTAGATTTTCATGAAGCAATTATGCTCAATTTCCCACGTTTCTCATCCATATCATTTACACGCATCTTCCATCATTACTAGAGTTTCTTGCTGGGTCATCTACAAGTTTTCAACAACATCTATTTTTCACTTCTGTTCAAATTTTCAAAATACAGTACTTTTAATCTACGTATGATGGAAACTATAACTCAAACTACAAACCAAAACATTGAGCTTCATATGCACACTGTAAATACAGCCTCCATGACAGAATTACTTGCTTTTTTATGTCAGCTGAATGTTTGTCTGCAGGCATCAGCACCTCCAATAGTGAGGTAATACTAATAATAAAAATTATACAAATGCATCAAATTCTTCAGTAGGGAAATGAATTATTTTTCAGCCAATATGCTTACTCTAAACTGTCTCTTGATGTGCAAATTAAAGTAATTCTTTAAAAGCTCTAGAAGATGAGAGAATTTAAAATTAATTAAAAATTGAGCAATTTTCTTTTTTCTAAGGTATACTTTTTAGGAGAAAAACAAATTAGACTAAGGTAGATAAGATAAAACCTTATGTTGCTCTGTAAATTGAGTTAAAATTTCCCCACTCCAAACATGTCGACACACATATTCCCAAAAAGAAACTAAAGCCTTCTTAGGTATATTTTGTGCAAAGTCAATTTCTAGAAACCCTCTTCCCAATCTCCACTTTTTATAACTTTATTGGGAAAACTGCACAAATATAAAATATAAGAAGATAGATAGATAGATAGATAGATAATAGATATATAGGTATAAATATTATCTCTAGTATTTTCTATAATGACATATACTTTTCCCCCTCGCTGCTTCTTCCCCACCCCCATTATTGCTTCTTTTCTGTATGTTCTTAGATATTTCTGGGGTTTTCTTACTTAGATGCTTCAAAATGTTTTATGAGCCAGTATACTTTATCAAGTAATTAATCTTTGCTCTTTTTTTATTGTCGTAGAAGAATAAGGAAAAAAAATAGAATTATTTGTGTTTTGCTCAAGATATATTTCCTTCACCTGGTCCAATAAGATAACCCGGCAAGCAGAGAACTTCAGTGGATGAAGACAGCCTCTCTTTCTTTAACTAAGCCTGAACTCATTAATACTGTACTGTATTGTGCCAGGAGAGAGGAACTTCAGAAGGCCTCCCAGTCCTGGAGCAACATTGAATTCCAAGAATGGACCACAAAGCCATGGAGGTGGCCAATTTCAAGGGCTTATGAGGGGTTGGAACCAAAGTGTCTTACAGGAACCAGCAGTGTTGAAGACGAGAAGAACCTTTTTGAGGACCTCACTCTATATTAGACCCCTTAGATCTTCACAGAACCCCAGGGGAGGGACAGCCCCAGTGACTTCCTGAAAGTCCCAATGAATAAGAGCTTGGCATCACATTAAATTTGACTTGAAGAAAATAAAGAAATTTTTAATTTTTTTTATATATCCAATATTGTTTAATTATTTACTATAATGATTATATCTCTAGAATATCTCTAGAATATATCTCTAGAAGAACTCATGCCTTTATTTTCCACATCCAGAGAAGAAGGAGGAGGAGGAGGAAAAGGAGGAGGGGGGGAGGGGGAGGGGAAAAGGAAAGAGAAGGGGAAGGGGAAGGGGAAGAGAAAGGGAAGGGGAAGGGGAAGGAGAAGGAGAAGAAGAAACACAATCTTTATACTCTTAAGTTCCTTGAATTTTCATGTTCCATAATTCTATATTACCTCTCCCTCAAACTCTGCTTAGAACTATTCTTTCACCCTTAGAACTTTCCTTGCAATCACTAACAAAGCAGTATATTTGTTGGATTCCAGTTCTAGATTTTATTGTGATCGCACTACTGAATATATTGTTGCATTAAGAGTTAATCTTTAATTCTAATTATTGTTAGTATTGTAAAATGCAAAGCAGGTTATATAGAGGCATAAACTTAAAATAGCCAACATAAGGAGAAAAATACATTTTGGTCAATCATTTCATGGTATATGGCAGTTGCTGCAAATTGGATAGCAAGGACAAATAAGAAAATAGCACAGTTCATGAAGGCAACAAAATTGATCTCTCCAGACCAGCCTAACATTCTTCTACTCTAAATGATGAAAGATATATTCTCTGATGACAGTTGGGTTGAGAGGATTTTATAGACATTCAAAACATATTGACTTGTTCCATTGGATCGTCATTATTTTTATTAATTTGGGATTTGGGTGTTTTTTCCACTTATGCATCAATTTGAAATACATTTGATTGTAAATGCATTAAAGGGAGAAG
This sequence comes from Rhinolophus sinicus, assembly GCF_057876585.1. Classification (NCBI taxonomy): domain Eukaryota; kingdom Metazoa; phylum Chordata; class Mammalia; order Chiroptera; family Rhinolophidae; genus Rhinolophus; species Rhinolophus sinicus. The sequence goes on from NC_142504.1 coordinate 25,507,049, forward strand.
CATATTTTAATGTCTTACTCTGTTATAAGATTTTTGGTACAATGTAAAGTCAGCTTGCAGGTCCAGCCCTGTCCAAAATGGAATCATTTTTGTTTTATTGTTTTTAATTTAACTACTTACAGTTGTTATTTAAAAATAAGAGGTGTCTGGTAAAAATACAGATATGTGACTTACTTTGATAACAAAAGACCCAGCGTGGCGAAACCCACTTTCCCTCATTTCTTCGTTTCCTCTACATGTCAACAATCTCTTACTTTTTTGTACATAGTTTATCAGAATTGTGTGCACTTGGTGCACTTCACTCAAAGTTACCTACATGGCTCAGGAAGACATGAGAGTTTGAAAATCTGGCTTAAATTTTCTTTGAGCAATTTCACAAATGAACTAGAATTCTGATAATTTCTGAGATTCTTTCCTAATTCATACCAAACGACAAAGCTATCCGGTGTTTTCTGTTTTTAAGGTAGGTTTGCAAAGAGTGAATCAAGTAACTAAATACATCCATCTAAAATTATATTGAATATGTCTTTGTACCAGTAATTGTAACGTGCCCTCTTGCTCAATAATAAATCTCAGCCTTGGACATGGATAATTACCTAACATTTTTTGCCTAGTATACTTCACATGCTTTCCCTGGGAGTACTGTGAAACTATATAGAGATAAATAATACAATAAATAACAAATATCTATATTATGACAAAACGGCAGTCACTAACGCCAATAGGATTACAGCTCAAAACATAAGAAAGAGAGAGTGATCTAGACCCTGGAGTCAAGACTTAAAGGTATTCGTTTTCCTATCACCACTGACAATACTTTCTATCATAGAATGAGAGGCACTAAATAAATTGGCAAAATGAAACCTCTCTGCATATGGTATTCACTCAGAAGGGTAAAGTGCCAAAGAGACCGTCAGCCATGGCAAGTTGGACCTCCTCTGGCATGGTATCATTTCAAGAACTGCCTTTGACAAAAGCTCAGGCTCTTGTGCCCATTAGACTCAGTGTGAAAGGTCTCCATTCACTTGCCAGCTGGCATAGTAGACCGCTATCTAAAGATGTGAACAGCTAGAGCACTGGCCTCACTGCAACTGGAAACCAAAGCCACAATTAATTATGGATGGAATGTGGCCAGGCCAGGCTGCAATTGTAATCAAATGAGACCACACTGAGGAAAAATAACATTTTATCCTGTACCGGGTACCTCACAGATAGATTTATGACTACACTGCCAGTTGGAGATAAAGTAAAAATCAATCATATTATTCATATGAGTAACATAAGCAACTACTGGTGAAACAAAAAATATGCTTCCTATGATTGTGTTGCAAATACTTCATTTATATACAGCTTTATTCAGCAGAATTGCCGATCCACAACTTTTTTTTTTTTAATGCAAGCTGAGAAATACACTATCAGCTGGCACTGTAATGAAGAGATCTGGGAACTTTTCACATTCAAAGCCTTGATTGCAAAAATATATTACAATATTTCCTGCTTTACTGCCTCGCTCATATTTTATTCTGATAACTCTGTTGCATTTTGACATGTGGAGTGTGGAAGCTACAGAATATCTGCAAGCAACAAATAGAACAGCTTGGTAATTATGCCCATGAAAAATCAAAAAGAGAAAAAATAAGGCTAATTCTGTGCATTAAAAAAGAACTTACGTTTCTTTAGAAGCACTATTTAAATCTCAATCTCGTTCTGCAAAGGAAGAAACCTCATGAGCACTCCCTAAAAAGACGGGCTTGGGAGGGTTAACTCACCAAGCTAAACAGAGAAACTGACACAGTAAAACCACAGGTTAATGGGAAGGATGTCTCATGGACTAGAATTAGTTACAGCCTAGCAAGCTCTAGTTCACTTAAAACAAGATATTATACATGTATATATGTATGTGTGTGTGTGTATATATATGTATATGTATATTTATATATATATATATAAATATCTGTTGGTGATAGAGTGATGATGGTACACACCATTAGTAGCAGAAGTGACATAGTCTTTTTTAAATTCCTTAGACCGTGACTATTTTACTTTAGAAGTTTAAGTAACTTTGGCAATGAAAATTAAAATGTACACCTATTTCACCCCCAAACCTGTAAAGTATGGGGAACTGAGATCTTTAAGTCCATAACCTAGGCAAGTTCACATAGAAATTGGGATCTCCCTGCCCAAATCTTTAATTCCATCTCACCTTTGACCCCTTTCTATCACTCGCCAAGCTACCTGTGCAGTGAGTGGGGTGACTGTAGGGGAGCCAGGGGATTCCAGCAAAAGAAGAGGATAGAAAGGAAAGGAGGCAGAATGCCACACTGTTCACTCACCACCCTCCCAACCCCCAGCAGCAAAAGCCAGAATATCCAGGTGACTGCAGCTCCCATGCAGTCACATCTAATAACCGCTGAGCCAAGAAGAAGTCTTTTTCTTAAGAAGCAAAGCATTAGGCATGATCATGGGAAAGGGCATGGATAGATGGTAAAATTAATAATAATAATAATAATAATAATAATAATAACCTATAAGCCAAAAATGGGGCGATTGCTTTGGTGGATATCTTTATATTCCTCACTCTGGAGAGGGCTGCAGCTTTGGGTGCAGCTTCTAATTAAAAGTAAACAATAACTATTGCTATCATGACAATGTTTTTTTTCCAGAGGCGTCTTTGTTGATTTGGTGTGGCACACTGATTTTGCCTTTCTTGGTTACCTTGTTTCTCAAAATTAAGTAATTAAACACATTTGGTCACTTTAAAGGTAATTTTTTGCTTTAGTCCATTTGATTTCAGGCTCAATTAACAAGTACACTGTAAAGAACCATAAAGAATTCTTGGAAGCAGATGCTTCAAAGGCGGATGGGGAGAAGCACCATCTGTAGAACACTTTTGAAATATGAAGATTTTGGGTGCGGGTTAGTAACGGTCTCCTGGGACCCCTTGGCCTGTGTGAGTGAGGTGAGTAAAGCTTCAGTTTGTCTTCATGCAGACTGAATTCCTTCTTTCTCTGTAACAGAATGACAGAATATTGGGATTTGATCACTCTTCATTTCTTTTTCCTGAGGTAAAAAGCAAGACTGAGAAACAGAAATTTTCAAAGTGCTGAGGAATATGAGAATGTCAGCGTGTGAGTGTGTATGAGAGAGAGAGAGAGAGAGAGAGAGAGAGAGAGAGAGAGAGAGAGAGAGAGAGGGAGAGAGAGAGAGAGAGGGAGAGAGAGAGAGAGAAAGTATGCAGGGAGAAAAAAATAAGACCATTATGCTAGAATGTAGTCCTCTATTTTTTGTCATAACTCAGCATTCTATCTTGGTTTTTAAAGGAAATCTCTTCATCTCTCTCTTCACACTGGGTTTTGTCCTCAGCCCCACACTAGGGTATTTGTTTCTCACCTGGGTCTATAAAATTATTTTTATAGCCCAGAACCTGTCACCTTCCTAGAGGCTTCTCCTCCTGCCCCAGGCAGAATTAAACAGCTCACTTATTTGTGTCCCTATACTGGAACTACATTTACATTCATGTCATTGAATTTTTAGCTATGTCTGCGCCTTTTGGCTTCCCGACCTCCCACCCTCTATTTTGCTACCCATCGCCCGCCACACCTGCACCCCAATGATCAATTCCAGTGTGACTTATTTGAGTCTAGGAAGCACATTTTATCTGCTTTGGGATCTGAAGTACTGAGTACAGAGCCTGACACCCAACAGGTCCCAAACATAGTTTGTGAAATTGGATGAAGCTTAAGAAATCAAAATGTATTTGAAGGACAATTGCTATGAATTAATACATAACCTTGTTTTGGCTTATGTTGTTCTGTTTCAGAAAATATATTTCAGAACGCATTTTAATCTATCTAATCTTACCATCCCTTCAGTAGAGTCTTATAAAAACAACCATCTTGGGCAGACAGGTGGCTCAGTTCGTTAGAGCGCGAGCTTCGGGCAACAAGGCTGCTGGTTTGATTCCCACATGGGCCAGCAAGCTGCACCCTCCACAACTAGAGTGAAGTCAATGAGCTGCCGCTGAGCTCCCGGATGGCTCAGTTGGTTGGAGCAGTCCTCTCAACCACAAAGGTTGCTGGTTTTACTCCCGCAAGGGATGGTGGGCTAACAACTAACAATGGCAACTGGACCTGGAGCTGAGCTGCACCCTCCACAACTAAGATTTACAGGGCAACAACTTGACTTGGAAAAGTCCGGGAAGTACACACTGTTCCCCAATAAAGTCCTGTTCCCTTTCCCCAATAAAAAAAATCTTAAAAAAACAAAAACAAAACAAACAACCATCTCATACGGGATCCCTAAATGATTAAATTTACTACATATTTAACTCAAAAATCTGTAAAGTACCTAGGGAACTACAATCTTCAAATCAACAGTCTGGGAAAATGCTACATAGAACTCTAGTCTCTATTCTCCGCTCCAACCTTCTGTTCTCCCTAACCCTCCACACATTTCTATAAATTACTGAGTTCTCTGTGCAAGTAGGTGGGGTGAGTGGAAGAAAGTCAGGAAATTTCATGCAAAAGAAGAGGAAGCTATGTTGCACAAAGCACCTTGCATTAAGTGCTCTATACATATTATTTTATTTAATACCAAAGTGTAAGTATTAATATCCTTGTTTTACCATTAAAAAAAAAAATGAGTCTTAAGGATTTTCAGCCACATAAGTGAGTAAAAAACAAGGTCACAATTCAAACTCTTTTTTGTTTTTATGATTTTAGAGATTAAGTGGCTCTTTCTATGACTAAACTGTTACATATTTATTGCATTACCTTTTTTGTACTAGTTGATGAAAAGCATTTCTTGTTCCATCAACAGGTACTTATTGAGTGCCCAAGTAATAGATACACGACATCTGATATACATAATACATTTTTTTAAATCTGCAGAGTGCCCTAATTTTCAGAAAGATACTAGGAAGGAAAAAACAAAAAAGCAGAAGACTGCTACTCTGTGCTTTGCTTTTCTACAGAAGGTGTTTCAGAGTGGAAATTCCTGGGTCAGGGGAGAGAATCTCTTATAAATATACATTTAGGCTCCCAGCGGCGGCTTGATTCTCTGTATAGTAATTTACATAAAGAGTGATTCAGATCCGTATATTTCATCTATTTAAATCATTTTCATTTTGAAAGTTGGCATAGTAATATTTGTAGCTTAACATATCAAAATAATTTACATGTTTTTCTCACTAGTACATAACCATAGAGAACATTTTGTAGAAAAGATTTGTATGTATTCTGTTTACATAACAAAGCTAATAGAAATCATACCTGTGCCTAAATTGTAGCTGCACAGACTAATTTAAAACAACAAATCCCTTTGCTTTTCGCTGGACCTGTACCAGTCTCAACTTTTGAGTTCAAAAAGCAAACCCTGTGCTCTGTCCTCCTACTATGGGCTCTTTCCACATAATGTTTCTCTTGCTTAGGATGCACATTTCTGCCTCCCTGCCATCGTTTGGCTACTTCTTCCTGATGTTTTCCCTCAGCTTAGGACAAACTACCCTGAGACCGTGGCCTGCATGGGTAGACTTTTATTTCATTCTAATCAGTTTCTTCGGTAATGCTGTATACAGTTTCTTTCATGTATTTAAGTTTTTATTTTCCCTTAGAAGGGGCTCGTGTCACAACGGAGGTAAAGGCCGTACCTCATTTAAGGCCTCGCAGTGCCCTCATCTTATTCTTAGTAGATCAAAACACTCCGCTGTTGTTTTATGCCTCCCCTAAAGAGAAGATGCCTCAAGGCAGGGAGCAGCAGGGATCACACTGTAACCCTCTGCCCACGTGGGACTTGTACACAGAAAGGGAGGAAGAGATAGGAAAGGGTGGATGTACGAAAGGGTGGATACATTCTATCTGCTCAAAGTGGCAACCCTGGATATTTTATGTTGCTCAGCAGCTCATAGATGAATGAAAATGGATGATAAATTATGATTAAATGCCATTTAACAGAAAAAAAAATCTTTCAAATACTGCAGTTCATGAAAAGAGTAGAATATGATGTGACTAATAGACTATAAAGGCTCTGAAAGTGGTCTGCCTGATTCTGTATTGTTGCATTTCTCTACCTCTGGTTCCAAACTACAGGTTCTCTCCTACTTCATGTCAATGCAGGCCCTGGAGATGATGGATGTAAGAGGCTGCCCTTGTAGAGTCCAATTCTTTGTGACCACGGCTTCCCAGAGACTAGATGAGTATGTCCTTGTGGCCCAGGGCCTGGCCCCTAAACTTGACCACTGCTCCCCAAATCCCTGTTGGCTTTTTTGTTGTTATTGTTGTTGTTGTTTTCCTGAACTCAGTTGCTTCATTGTCATTTAAGAAAACATATTTTACACTAAAAAGATGTGAGTACAGGGAAAGAGAGGTGAACTAATATCTCTCATTCATGTTATATGTGCAAATATTATACTATAGGCTGTCAGGGATAGGTATAATTATTTTAGAATTACGTTAAATAGTAAGTCATTTGTTCATCATCATGCAGTGACTAAACAAAGAGCCTGGGCTTGACCCAATCTCCGCGCTCTGAAAGCTAGTGTCTTTCCTACCTAGAATAGGACTCTAGCTGCTAGGAGAAATGAGGTCCTCAAAAGCAGATGGTTGTAAAACCATCCTGATGCCAGTGTATGCCATGATTCCCAAGTATGCGCTTGGGCCAGGACTGCTGTCTTATGTGGTAAATTTCTTTCTCATAATGTTATCTTATGGCCCAAGAGATACTATGGGAATGAAAGAGTTTCTTCAGGCTAGACACATAGTAGGAACCCAATTAAAAGTAGCTGCCTCCCTTTAACTTCTTACCTAAACTATGATTGGCCTTAACCTCCACATAGTGTGTCTTCAAAACAATAGGACACTCTGCCTGGCACTTTCACTCACGGCCACTTTAGATGCTAGTTCTTCCCTAAATCCTTTCCTGATTGTTTTCAAACAGGAGGTTTTTTTCACTCATTTCCAGCCCTTAATTTCATTAACTCTAATTCACCATCAACCATTTGATACATCCTTATTGTATGTACTAAAAAACAAAAGGTAATTGTATATGGTGTCAGACAGGTACTGGGTTTATAGGGATGACCACTTCATAAGTTATATAAATGACTAACCACTGTGTTGTACACCTGAAACTAATACAATATTGTGTGTCAACTGTCACTAATTTTTTTTTGATATTTAAAAAAGAAAGAAAAAACATTGCCAATTAAAATATGACACATCAACTATAAACTGAATCCACTTCAAATATGTAAAAAATGTGAAAAGTGTGCTTCTTAAAATCATTTCAAGGTGTGTCTATGATAGTAGTCATCAGTGTGTCCCGCCTTGGAACTGGACTTGTGTGCTCAAGCACAGTCAGTCCTTGGCCTGGCTCACCCCAGGAAGTGGAAACTTCCAGACACTTCCAGCAATCCGTTCTCCCACCTGCTTGCAAAACAGCTTAGGAGCCCAAAGATAGTCCTTGCAAGAGGGCTGCAGGTGACAGCTGTTAGTGGCAAGACTCTTAGCAAAGAAGCTTGGGAATGGGTGTTCAGACTTAGTAAAGGGGCTCCAGGGTGATTCCAAAAGGCAGTTAACAGCATTCACTACTAGACATATTTAATATATGACTAAGACAGGGAGGCTGGTTTAATGTATGGGCTATGGACTCAGATGTCTCCCATCATAATCACATTTCATAGATCTAAGATAACCACAACTATATTTTGATCTAAAACAATAATAATTTCATGAATTATTAGAGAACTTTTAAATAACTTATGTTTTAGTGGTTTCTATTAACATATCAACTATATGTAATTTATGGTGATGTTTACAATTAATTATACTTTTGTTTTCTTGTACTTAAACTAATGGACATACTAAACGAACATTATAAAACTATTCATATGATATGCAGGACAATCTATTTGGTTGCCTGGCTATAGTCCCAGGTTTAATAAGGAGATCTTGCTTCCTACAGGTTAGATAGTTTATGTCACTGAATTCAATTCGGAGTAGGCATTAAGATTCTGAGAATCTGTTATGAACATTTATGAACTTGAAGATGTAGAAATTATTTCTGCTCATCACTAAAAGATGTGTGGGAGTGGGCATTAAAATCTCTATTATTTAAATTTCTCTTCCTAGAATGGTATTGCTGGGTATGCCTAGAATACTCTAGCCTCAGGGCAGGGTGTAGCAAGACTAAATCCCGGAGAATGTGGAATGTGTGGAGTTAGTTCCAAAAACAAAGATTTCAATTACATCCAAGAAGAAAAGACAGAATCAAAGGGCAAAACCAAGGTCAATTACGGTGTCAGGCTAGAAGACTCTGACTAATGAATGAATAAGTGCATGAGTTTATAGCAATGGATGAAAGCCAGAGGTAAACGAGGAAGCAGGAAATGGGTACAAGGAGACTATCCAACTGAATTCTGGCAAAGAGCACCTTTAAAAATGTGAGGACACCCTTGCTCTGTTGTACAGAGGCAGGAAGGGCATTTAGAAGGCACTGTCTATGTGAGTATCTGGCCGTGTTTGTACTTGACTGAAGCACCACATTGTCTCATGAAGTTTGTATTTCTTATCCCTATACAAGATGGTGACTCAGAATCCTCTCAGTTTTATTTCATAGAAACACACTCCACGCAACAGCCACAGCCAACTTCTCTGGGAACCTCCAATTACTGAGCCGAGACCTATTCAAACTTTGACTTCTGGTAGTTTTTCTTTAGCTTAATACTACTATTAAGCATCGTCTATTTAATAGTCCAAGAAAGCACTTTTTTAAAAATGTGTTAATGAGAATGTAGCCCCTTGTCATCTCAGTTTCTCAATGACTCAATTATGTGACATTTACTTATGTCCTTTGAATGACAACAGTCGTGCCAGCTGCTGGCTGAAGGGGAATTTTCCAGCAGCACTTAAATAGACTGTTTATCTTCATTAGCTCTTTGTTAGAATTCACTTTGAACAGACCTGGAGGCTGTCATTCATTGAATTTGAGAGCGATTCTATCAATGTTTTATGTGATTTTGGTGTCTACCGGGCTATTTCTTTATTCATTTGATGTATAATATTTTAATTATATTATCATGTTTTAATACATGTCATGCATTAATCTTTATCTAAATTTAGTTTCTACATTTTAAATTTTAAATTTGTATCTACCGCATGTTTGCAACTCATTTTCACTATACATTCTAGTTTAAGAAATAAGTAGAATAAATGGTAAAAAATAAAATCTCTTAACTAGGATTGATATCAATTTTAAATATCTTTGGTGGTGTGTTACACAAGTTGTTTATATATAATCTTTCCTTGGCATGTAATACAGTAAATTATCAGATATGCTTGAACAACAGGATAGTGTAGTTACTCAAAATTTTCTTATATGACATTCTCCTTTGCAATTTTTTTAAATGTATAACACTACATATATAATGAATAATCATTTTAGATCATTTAAATGATACATCTTCTATCGCTGCACAGAAAAATATGCAGAAGTGACTAGTAATAAAAAGTCCTACTGAACGCATGAAGGTTAATAGAATTTTCCATATATGGGTGTATGGATTTTAGACTGCAAAAAGGTAGTTAACAGTCTCCCATCTTTGAAGGATCAACTTGTGTGTAAGGTTGAGTCTGGTTCAAACAAACAAACAAATAATAATAATAATTGGGAAAATTAAAAGAAAAATATATTTCTAGAGCTGTTGAGAAAAATATTAATTACAAGGTGCCCAGTGGGATTTCCTGGCCAATAAACCAACACTGCTTCCAAGAGTTCCTCACCCACTTTTCACTAAATTTTATTTACATTCATAATATGAAAATACATTTGTAAAGATGGCAGTTTTAAACATTGTTCTGACTACTATATGTAATAAATGAATGAGATATTTTGTTACGCTTGTTTTCCATAGTATATAATCAAACAGATGCCTTCTTGTTTCTAAATTTATGTTATTTACCATACGCTTACTAATTTGAGGAACTGCTAAGTGTGTACTGTCCTTCAAAATTCTTTCCCACTTCAAACTCTTTGAATTGGTTGTTCTGTGAGCCTGGAATGTTCTTCAACTTAGTAGCTGTCTCTGGATCCCTTTTTAGTTTTAGCCTTCCCTAACAACATATCAAAAGTAGAGCTCTCGACCCTATCTCTATCCCATCAACCTGTTTGTTTCTTTTAAAGCACTCTTCCAAATCTATCATTCATTTACTCATTTATTTAGTAACTCATTTATGTCTACATTCCCACTAATCCAGTAGAATTTCCAAGAGGGAAAAACCTTTGTCTTCTACACCTCTAAATCCCTTGCCCTGGTATACAATAAATGCTAAAAAATTATATAGATTGAGTGAATATGTGAATGTTTTATAAGTATTCTGTTATTTAACCCTCCAAATAATCCCATGTGATCATTTCAAGGGAATTGAGGCTCAAATAGTTTCAGAATCTTGCCCCAGTTCACTTGAGCCGTCAGGCAACACAAGGGTTAAAGCACTACTCTGAATCTTTATGGACTTTGTGGGGGTTTTTTTTTTTGCCTTTCATACTAGTTTCATTTAACAGTATTACCTTCCCAGCACCTGCACCAGAAACCCAGTCTTCCCTTCCTTTAGACCCCACCCGAACAATTGGTTACCAAGTCCAGCCATCCTGCCGACCTAGTTCTCCTCTCCATCCCTCTCTACACAGCCCTAGTTTTGACCCTCATCATTTCTCATCAGCACTGCCCTTGGCATCTTAACGGGTCTCCCCGCTATAAGTGACTTCCTCCACCTTCAACACTTCCACCAGGGCAACTGTATAGATTTAACACTTCAATTAAATTCACTCAGTGGCTTCGCCATCATTAGGGTGAAACTCACACCCCTTAGCTCTGCAAAGCCCTGGAAGATCTGGCTCTTGCCTCCTTTTCCACGCTCACTTCCTTACTCCCTACATCAGGGAGTGCTTGAAACAATGGCATTCTTCCTTTTTCCTGTGTTTTTATATTTGTTTCCATTGAATGTGTTTCCCCAACTTGTCTGCTTGATTCGCATCTGATCATCCTTCAGGACTCAAAGCGAACATCATTTTTTTTGAAGGCCTTACCCAATTCAACCCCGTATGGTCACCACCACGAAGCAGAGACATGTACCTGCTGTGGAGCGCCATAAAACCCAGAACAAGCCTCCATGGCTTTTTATAGCGTGTAGTAATGGTTACATTGTGTTGTTTGTGCTTCTTTTGTGTTCTTTCGTTGGTTTTCTTGTTTTTGTTTTTAATCTGGCAGTCCTTGATGGACTCCCTGAGGGCACATTCCTAGCCTAGTACCTGGTGTGCAATAATTTTGCAGAGTTATTTGTTGAAAGAGTGAATCAAACAGTGAATATACTTTTGAACATGATTGTAATTTAGTTCAATACAGAAAAGAAAGTGAAGTATGAATTGTGCCATGAATTTATTAACCAGTGGCAATAGCCTCAGAAGCACAGACGATTATGCTTCTGTGACACTAAAAACCCTCTGTGGGAGAACATGGTGGGTGCTCTTCACCACATCAATCCAGTCCCCAAAATAGCTTCAAAGTACTGTGCTCAGTACAATGGGAGATACATAAATAAGACAGTTGGGCCGCTTTGGAACACTGCAAACCAATGCAAGAGACGTCAGTCTCCAAAGAAATTCATATGAACCCCATGACTTCTTTTTACATAAAATATATGACCCAAAAATTCATCAGAAAGCATTTGATCTGGTCTTTATTTTCAATGGAAAAATTGTCTTGAAATACCAAATTACCTCTAATCATTAATTCCATTTATTTGCTCTAACACTCTCTTCAAGACCTATTTCAAACATTTTATAATTTGAAAAGCAACTCCATGGTCATAAGTTCAGTGGCTGCTTAAATGTATGCTGTGTTGTTTTGGGTTTTCTTAATCTTATTGCAAGAAACCTCTGGGTTTAAGCCCTCTTGAGAGATAACTTTCTAGTCATTCTCACCAAATCCTATTTTGCAGATTTCAGAGATGCATAATGCTATATATAAATTTCAAACAGGACTTCCTAGAGAGCAAGGACTAGTGCCAGCCAGAAGAACTGCTCAGGGGGCACAGAACTGCAAACAAAAACCAAGGTGGAATTTTTTATTTTTTTTCTTGTGGGCCTCAAAGAATGATTCTGCTTTGCCTTTGTCCAGGTTTCCATGGAAACTCTGGTCCTGGAATGTGCAATTCTTCAGAGCCCTCATCGTGAATGCAAGCTAGACAAACCTAAGCTGTAATCTATTTCAGTTCTGCCATGAGTTGGTGAAATCAAGGAATAATTGTTGTATTCATAAAGAGGTCAGTCACCATGAAAATGAGTAAAATGAGCAAACAATGGGTCAGGTGATACCTTTAATTTTCCTCTGTGTTTGGGTAAATATAATGTAGGAGTCTATAGGATTTAGATTTCTTACTTAATACATGAAATAATTAACTGTACAATAGCAGTGAGATCCAAAGGTACCAGTAATCAGCCTAATCTTAACTTTATCCAATAAATTTAAGTAAAATGAAAGAAAAAATTTCAAAATAGTATAAGTAGACCCAAAAATCACTTTTAAAAAATCTATCTACAAGAAGCAACTCAGGAAAAATCCCATTTTAAGGACAGGTAAAAGTAGGAGAGCTTATGTTTTTAGTTCAGACGAAATGATCTTGATTAAGAAGGACGATGAGGAACACCTCAGAAGTGTTATAAGCAAGCAAATGCTAAAAATACCATGAGAGAGGCACAGAAATTCCCAAAACTCACAGAGGAACAGAGCAAGAACACACTGTCAGGTTCCTGGGTATGCGACACGAGGGAAGCTAGGCTTGATAATAGGGTAGGATATGATACATACTGCTCTGGTTTCCTCCAGTTGGCATTTACCCAAGAATGGAGTAGGCAACATGGTAAATAGGAAAGATGTGGTTCTTTCCCTCAGGAAGTGTATCTCCCAGCAGAAGTCAGAGGAGACAGACATGAAAGAGCTGATTTTACAATTACTGAATTACAAATTGTAAAATGTGCTATGGAAGAAAAGTGTAGGGTTCCATGAGAGGATGGAAGGAAGGAAGCCAGCCTTACATGTGTTGCCTCCCTCACAATAACCACTTGAGTTAGATGCTGCGATTCTGTTTCACAGGTGCTAACAGACACATAGAGCAAGTAAGAAATTTCCCCCAAGGTCGATCAGAAACTAGACGTTGGAGCCAGGATTTAAGCCAGTGGTAGTCTCTCAGGGTTCGTGGTCTTTTTCCTACATCACATGATTTTGTGAAGTGGCCATCCCAGTTTTATTCTAAATGCTAAAGTTAAGAATTAGAGAAAGATAAAATACATTTCTCAGAGGATGCTAGAATTTGTGTGATGTCTAGATCTCTCTGAATTCTTAATAAGCACGGAGGGATTCTCTTATAAGGAATCCTTTTGGAACTAGCCATTTTATCATAATGATTTTCATTTAACTATTTTTGAGTTTGCCTACCTAAGACATAGACACATCCTCTGTTAGGATTCTCAAAGCCAACCAAGGGGCTGGCCTGGGAAGTCAGCACATTTCCCTCACTACGCAAGCGTGTGAGTTTGGAATCTAGAGCTCCTCACTCAGCCCTCATTCAGATCTTCTCCGTGATCTGCCTGCACTGACTCCTGTCACTCACTTTATTATCCTGGTACATGCCTGTCACTATAACTCAACTATAAACAGCTTAAAAGATATAAGACATATTTTACCTATCTTTGTACCATAGTGACAAGCATAGTACTTCGTCACTGTAGGTATTCAATTGCTAAAAAAAAAAATTTGAGTTACAAAATACTTCTAATTTTTGATAATAATACTTTAATTAGATACTACTGCTTCAACCAGATACAAAGTTCACATAAAAGATACACTATCAACTAATTCTGAATTCTTTATCCAGGAGTCTTATTTCTGTAAGAGCTTATTAGCCACTGTTGTGATGACATTATTCTGAGATCTGTTTTGGAATGAGTCAAACTACCTTCTGCATAGAAAGCTGGAGGAAGGGATAGAATATAAATCCCTCTGATAATATCCCTAAACCACCTAACTCCTGGAAGTAAAGGCTTTTAAATTCTGCCAGTATTCTCCCCCTTTCCCGGAACTGTAAGCTTTGTAAACTTAGAGGATGCTTCCCCCTACGGCCCTCTGTAAACAATAAAACGCAGCCTAGGGGCTTCTGTTTTTAAAATACATTTCAGTATCCACTTAGGTGAAACACAGTGCAAAACACCATGTGGCCGTGTCAGCAAAACATCATCCTCAAGAAAGGAGTGTTCCCGTTATCCTAGCTCACCCACACAAGGGGGACGAGAGGGCTATCTGTGACCCTGCCATTTTGGTAAAAACAAGCACCATAAAAATACAAGCCCTGATTCATTTCTTCAGATCCTCTTAGTTCAATTCAGTTCAAATATTTACTAAGCACCTACTGTATGCCACAAGAAGTGAGAGATGCTGCCGATGCAACAATGAATCAAGGTGCATACTCTACCCTTAAATGAGGGGACACAGACAGAGCAACGGAAAACATCTTCTAGTATGAGGAACAGGCTCTCTTCTACCATGCCTCCCACCCCCCACTACCCTCTCTCTATACTCAGACAACTCTTTTTCCCCCATGGAGATTCAAATAGAAAAAAATTACATAAAGCTTTAATGTTGTATAAACAATACAATGACTGACTCATAATCTGCTACTTCTGACTCATGATCTTCCTCATCCCATAGCTTTTCTGAAAACGTCTCCTGTTCTCCAAATTTTTCCAGCCCAGCATCCAAGTGTGGACCAGAAGTTAACAAAGATTCTTGGAGGCTCTCATCCCTGGAGATGAGCATTAGGTGTACGTACAATGAGGACTCTCTAATTCTTTCAATGTTTGCTTTTGAAATCCTTGAAACTCCTAAAAGGAATACCCTTTTTTCTCCAATATCACCAAAATTCATTTATCTTTTTATCGTCTGTCTATTGGTTTTTATGTGACGCCAGATCCCAACCCTTGCTAATACATGTTCTTCATAACACTAGCCCAGGGGATACTTACAGAAAGATAGGTAATTTTCGAAGAGAAAGTTCTGTGGTCATACAAACTTGGAAAGCTCTGCTTACTACCTATCTTCCAGAGATTCATAAGACACATTAAGATAAAATCTCTGAGACGTCTTACAGTATAGAAATGCAATTTATTGTATTTAACCTGGCACTTCCCTAACTGACTTGGTCAAAACATTCTTTGACCTTAAAACTTATAGCCTGAGAAATTCATTTTAAATGGAACACATTTAGGAAACACTATTGTAAACTGATACCTTTGGAATTATGTGGCTGAGAATGGAAGACTTCCATTCTCTAGAGCTACCTTATAATTCATTCATTTATGCAATATTGATTGAGCATCTGCTAAGCACTTAATTACCACTTGTTCATTTAAGTCTGATCCAAACTTCAATCAGATCCCTAAACTTTTGAAATGTAAAGAACGTCTGTAGAGCTCTGGACATGAGCGCCCAATCCATTTTGCTATTAGCACTGTTATGATGATCGTTCCTCTTTCCAGTAATGGACATTTGGCCGTATTCCTTTTGCTTAGCCCCAACCTCAACGCTGCATCCATTTGCTGATTTCCCATACCATCCCAGAAATGTCTTAGTCTCTCTTCTGGCTTCCTGTCCTGTTCATTTTTTTTTTTCCAGACCTGTTCCATTATTCACACTGTGGCTTTATATGTCTGATTCCTGAATCCCAGCCATTTCCAATCCCCTATGTCTTACACCAACAAAGCCCGAGTTGTGAAAATTCTCTCTTCCCTTAGTTTCTAGAACTGTTCAGGGTTGTTTTGTTTTCCATCCTTCCTTTCTGAATACTTCTTTGCCACTTCTTTCATGGGTTTTATTGTGAGCTAGTTTCCTAAACATAGTCTATTCTCAGGCAGACAGTCCCGAGCCCTATGTTTTCTTTCTTTGCACTCTCTTATTGGAAGTTCATTGACCCTCAACACTTCAACTATAATAGAAAATATGATCAAATGTTAAAATTTGACTTATCTTTCATCTTTACTGAAACTTACAAATGTGTGAACACCAACTGTGAATATTCTGAGGGAAGCATTCATGAAGAGCATGTTAGATACTTAAAAAGTTCTGTGTATCAATATATACCCAGATAATAGAGAACAATAATCATAAATACCATTGTTAAGTTGGTATCAAAATGTAAATGTCTTTGTTTCCCATAATCATTTTGGAATACACACAAAATACCTAATACATCTTTTCTCCAGAAGATGTAAGAAGTTTAGATTTCTATTCTGTCTAGCATCATTAAACACTCATCTCAAAAGACAAATACTTCATGTATCATTATTTAACAAATGTCTTAGGTAAATCAAGAGTTGAAATTGTGTTCATATATGAAAGTGGTAATTCACTGACTCACTAATAGGACAACTGATTTTCTTTAGTAGTAGTCATCATAGATTGTTTCAGTAATAATACCTTATATATTTGTCATATATTAGACCCTTCGAATACTTCCAGGTTGTCTATCCTCAGTAGATTCCAGTGAGAAATGGGGAGTACAAATTAGAATTTCCAGTTTTGGATATTGGGTCACACAGAGTTTAAGTGACGTGTTCAAGATCAAACAGAAGAGCTCCACCAGAACATAAATAAGAAAACTGCTCTCTCCTGTTCTTCAAGTACAAGACCTTAAAAATCTTCACATAGTCTCTTGTAATCACTCCTATGATGAAGTAAATAGAGATGAAAAAGGCAATAGTGTATCACATTACATAAATTCCAAAATACTGTCCCATCTTACAAGTAAGGAAAGGTTAGATCCAGAAATGTTATGACTTGACCAAGTTCAGAGAGATATAAAAATAATTGCACAACAAATTTAAACTCTGAAATTTCATTTATATGGACAATGGAAATATAGATAATGTGATTACATTTTGCTCTTTTTAGTTGTCTTCATCAGCTTCTGAATATATTTTCTGGTTTATTTTTCAACTCTAATGTTGAAGTTGAATTTGTCCTGTAACACTTCTCAGAACTAATTTCCGGAGAATAAAATGATGTGAGGAGAGAGATCTAATGAGGTCAATCACTTAATTTCTTGTGCTATTTTGATTTAACTGGGCTAATAATGACTTTTTTTAAGTCTGTCCTTTATGAGTGTCTTTTCCCCTTTTGTAGAACTATTGTCGGTAATGCACCAATAACACCTGAAGGGAACATAAGTTCACTAGTGGATATATCCTGCCAAGTCAAAGACAGTCTGATATTCTCTTTACAACACAATATTACATTTTTTTGATGTGATAACGCTTGAAAAGAGTCACACATTGAAGAGATATAGATTAGATAGAGCTAGGGAGAGAGAGAGGGGGATAGGGATAGAGATAGAAACACAGAGAGAGAGAGAGAGAGAGAGCTAGAGATTCCCTACTATTACATATAATTGATGTGAAATACATCAATAAAATATTTTATTTCCACTGGTTTTCATATCTTTGCTTGATTTCAATCTCAACTTTTCTTCAGTGTATATGCATACTTACTACTTCAAGTTGATAAAACTCGGATTCTGGATTTCTAACAGGTAACTGAACAGATACAACCATGTGAGAAAAAATTTCCAAAGACTTGCAACAGGAATAAATATATTTTTTTAAGTGTATAATGCACTCATCTCACAAACAGCAATAATGCCAAATATGGAAATACGGTAGAGAAATAGTTAACCAGTTTTCAACTTATATTTTGACATGTAAATAAATAAATACATATCTGGTTTTCATGTATAGTTATTCTGCAGAATTTTAAAAGTTAGAAATTTAAACATTTTGGGACTTTGAAGTACTAAAAAGGATGGTACCAGATCTAAATTCCAATCCTGCTTCCACCAACCTGGCTAACTCACTCACAGCTTAGCGTCAGTTTCTTCATTTATAAAAATGGTAGGGCCAGCCCGGTGGCTCAGGCGGTTAGAGCTCCGTGCTCCTAACTCCGAAGGCTGCCGGTTCGATTCCCACATAGGCCAGTGGGCTCTCAACCACAAGGTTGCCAGTTCAATTCCTCGAGTCCCGCAAGGGATGGTGGGCTCTGCCCCCTGCAACTAAGATTGAACACGGCACCTTGAGCTGAGCTGCCGCTGAGCTCCCGGATGGCTCAGTTGGTTGGAGCATGTCCTCTCAACCACAGGGTTGCCGGTTCGACTCCCGAAAGGAATGGTGGGCTGTGCCCCCTGCAACTAGCAATGGCAATTGGACCTGGAGCTGAGCTGCGCCCCCCACAACTAAGACTGAAAGGACAACAACTTGAAGCTGAACAGAACCCTCCACAACAAAGATTGAAAGGACAACAACTTGACTTGGAGAAAAGTCCTGGAAGTGCACACTGTTCCCCAATAAAGTTCTGTTCCCCTTCTCCAATAAAATCTTTAAAAAAAGAAAAAAAAAAAGGTAGCAAGCAAGTCCACCTGGAAGGTCGCTGCAAGTATTAAATATGATAACAGATTGCAGATTTCCTAACATTAAAACATGGAAAATAGTAGCTATCTTTCATTTTCGTTCTTACTACATTTTTTGCTTATATACTTCTCCAGTAAGACCATATTTATTCTGCTTATAGATCTGAAATTGTATATGCATGAAATAAAATTTCCACATTGTTCCAGGGTAAATGTTATGCAAGTAAGTACGCTGAACTCATTTCTCTAGTTTCAAGCACATGTATTATCTTTTAGTTTGATATTGTTGTTGTTGGTGAGAAATAACATTTATTGATTTGTCATCTTCCTGAATTTCATCTCACTGTATTCATGATCTTTTTCATGTCTTTGTCTAAAAATGGAGTCTTTCTTCTTAACTTTAATTTTCAGCCACATTACCCCACTCAGGCATTACCCTATATATTTCAAATCTGTTTTATAGCATGATATCAAATGCATCTTTCAGTAACTCCTCTCATGTGAAAATTGCAATACAAAACAGATAACCAACATCCACTGTCTGGAAAACTAAGGTGTTTATACCTGACCTCATTCAAAACCTCTACAAGTAAATGGAAATCATGGTTCTCCCTGACAGTTACTGTATGATCCTCTCATAATTAAGATTCCTCTTTGACAATCTTGCCTGGAGCTCACACTGTTAGACCAAGTAATCACAAATGACATGCTACCTGGAACAAGGTATTCAAGGACTTAGAGATTTAGGGTGAACCATACACTCTCTGGTGCCCACAGATCTACAAATGCCTACTATGGCAAAATTCCAGTTTCCTGGAAATGAAAGCAATCCAACCACATCATGGAATACTAGCCCATTCTACTTATACTGTAGTCCTTGCTCAATATTATTTGGTTAATTTCCACAATCTATTTTCATATTTTTCAAATTCCATGTTGAAATCAAATTAGTGTGTTATAACCACCATTTTCAAAATTAAAGGAGACTAGAACACTATGGAATGAAATGGAACGAAACAAAAATTTAAATAAAAAATATCAGAGGGTATCCCATGCAACAGGGACAAATACTAAAATATTATTTTGTGAAATGTTTGTTTATATGTGTGTGTGCATGCACATGTGCATATGCCTGGGTAGTGATATAGGACGTATTTTTTTATTGTGGACCATAGTAAAAAACTTTGAAAGTCACTGAACGGTGTAATGGACACACATCTCAGCAGCCCAGATGTCACTTCAAGGAAGGGCTTGTTGCCCAGCTGCTAAAAGCACTGTCATCAAACACCATCCTCTATCAGCCCCTTCAGGGCTGGCCTGTGCTGCAGAGCCACCTTGCATCTCAGTTAAGCTCTCACCCTTCCAACAGTTGACATGTACAAAAAGACCAAGCTGTTTTGTTCCAAACCAAGAAAACTCGGACAAGACATTTTAATTTCATAGTCCCCCCAAAGAGTCAACCGAGACGTGTTCAGATCTGCATAGCAGGTCAATCTCTCCCTCTATCCAGTCCTGTTTCCTTCCTCTCTCTTCTACAGATGTTAATCCCAAGGCATTTCCTAATAAACATCCTACACACTGAACTTCACTTCAGCAGCTGCTGCCCAGAAAACCCAATTTGTGATATCTACTTGATGGAGTATGAAGGGAACCAAAACTTTGCCACTGAAGCTTCTTTTTGGGATATTGATTTTAAGATGTTTTTTTTAAGACATAAAACTCAGAAAGAAATTTTGCCCCAACCCATTTCCTCCTCACAGATTCAGATTTTAAAAACCTGCCTTACAAGGAAACCTTGGCTTAATCTCTGTAAGTATCTTCACCCCAGCATTAGTCAGGAAGACTCCAAGCCTATTAGCTAGATACCCATTGTGTCCCATTGTTTCTAGTTGCTAAGCAAGAATTTTCTTTCCAGTATCTGTATCTGCGTATATTTGCTCTTCCTCAACTACCTGTGATTTTACCCATTCTCACTTCTGAAATCTAATACCCCATCCTTTCTTTCTCCTTTGTCCAAAATGTCTTACATACCCAGTGTTGCCTCACTGTCTTTGGGATTTTCATGCTTATGTAAATTTCCCATGTGCATATAATACACATTTGATTTTCTCCTTTGAATCTCTGTTAATTTGATTGTTAACCCAGCTAGAAGAATTTAGAAGGGATGAGGAAATGTATTAATTTCTTTTTCAGCCCTCACACTTTCAATAAAACGAGGTGTATTTTCTTCCATTCTTAGAGTACATTCAGAGACAAGATGGAACGTCAGGTAGGTTTGAACAGGGGGAATGAAGTAATGAGATTTGACCTAAGCCCCCAGCCACAATATGAATGAATTAGAGGAAACAGCTGCAGCCTGAAGTCTCTCAATAAAGTGATGCAGGGATTCCGTGTGACATGCTCTCCGTGGTCAGCCAGAGTTCTTTGTTTCTCAGGCATTTTCTATGCTGGGAATGTTCCCCTAGCTTTTCAGCCTCCTCCCAGATCTGTCACTCCACTTGGGGAGTGCAGCAACTGTGGCTGCCTGAAGTGGTGACACCAACACAGGGCCCCCATCTGCCTATCCTTTCACACTATAAATAAAGCTCTTATCTATAATAAAATAACTGAAGAAGCCCAGAGACAGATTGGGGGTTAAGGGAAGGTCCTGCAAAGGTTCACTTGCAAATGAAACAGTAGACTAACTTAAAAGGGCTAGACAGCCCCTCGGAGGTGAGTTCTCACTGGAAACCCAGGTTTGGTGTGCCTGAACTCATTGAGGATGAGAAAGAAGTGGATGTTTTTAGCACAGTTTACTGAAGCCATATTCATATGTACCCATCACCTGTCCCTATCACAGCCAGAAGAATCACATTTTTGCCGATAAAGGACAATGAATGACCTCCAGTCTGTTTAAGATTTGACTTCTAGGCCAGACACACAATTTCAGGCTTTTATAGAAGAGACTTTTTTTTTAATCATAAGACCTTTCTGTTGACTTGAAGACTTGGATTCAACAAAGCAACCAAGAAGACTAAACATAATCTAGTTCTGAAGCTAGATACCTGCACTGGATGAGATACAGTGTTTTCACTCTAATGGGAGTTTCAAGGGGTGGTAGGCCATTGTTGCTACTTTCTTCAAAGTACAAATTTCAGTCACTGTACATGCCAAGAGGGAAATGTCTAGCACCCACTTAGTTGACATACTTGCAGGTACTCAAAATAAATATAAAAATAATGAGAAGTTCGAAGCAAAAAAACAACTTAAATAATTCAGTCATGTTAACTCTAATCACACTATCTGAAATAAATTATGATATCTTGTCAATAAGTGTTTAGACAGTCACACACTGGCAGTTAGGAAAGGCAGCATTATAGACTCAGGCAAACTCATAAATAACAAATATTTTCTGCCATGATTTAACCTTGAGATCATTTGGCACCGATACTGGTGGGGAGTTATCATGCTGGCTTTGGTCACATATACACTCATTTTACATGATATCTAGATTCCATCCCTCAGAGTCTTTTACTGATTTTCTTTAAGTGGTTTCCAAGCAGTTTAAATTAACCATTCTCTCCAAGAGAGAAGAGCTTAATCCTTCTCTAATTATATGACCTGATTGCGAACCATGAAAGTAAATGATGTTAATTAGTAGGACAGACAGAATAAAGGAGGCAGAAGAAAAGCCTTTTTTGCTTTTACCCTTTCATCCCCCATTAGTCACTTTCCTGTGAATACTTTTAATTTGTCTCTCAAAAGGAATTTTCAAAGTAAGTGATTTCTCACTTTTCCACTTCTCTAAATAGGAAGCTGGACCATTCCTATTCTTTCTATGTTAAAAACAAAAAACAAAAAAAACAAAACACAAAACCATCTCAATAATGAAGAAAAGTTATTTTGCATGGTATAATAAATAATATTACTTAGCTCAGGAAAAATACCATGAAAGAGTGCATTTGTTTTCTATTACTACATAACAAATTCCTCCAAATCTCAACAACTCAAAACAATAAACATTTATTACCCCATACATTTTCTGCAAGTCAGGATGGAAGTGCCATACCTGAATAATTCTGCCTCAGGGTCCCTTATGAAGTGCAGTCAAGGCCTCGAATGGGGTTTCAGTCAGCTCAAGGTTCCACTAGGGCTGAAGGACGCATTTCCCAAATGGCTCATTCATATGGCCGTTGGCAGGTGGTCTCAGCTCCTCACCACATGGACCTCTCCATGGTGCTGTTTGGTTGTCCTCAGATATGGAAGCTTATTTCCCCTAGAGTGAGAGAGTACAGGAATGGGCAATATCTTTATGACCTCGTCCTGAAAGTTATATACCATCATTTGTACAATATTCCCTTTGTTAGAAGCAAGTTAGTTAGCCCAACTCACACGGGGGAGGACTCGTAGTTTCAGCCTTTCAAATTTGTGGATATATTTTAAAATTACCACAGAGGGGAAGTCTATCTGAAGGTCACCTATCTCAGCAATTTCATATACAATGTCTGGAATCTCCATCTGAAAAATAATCACTCCTCAGAAAAGTAGATCAATTATTGTTCATAAAAAATGAAGTCTATCAAATGCAACAATGTGGATGAACCTTGAGGACATTATGCTAAGTGAAATAAGCTAGCCACAGAAGGACAATTACTGCATGATCCCACTTATATTAGTAGGATAAGTAGAATAGCCAAAATTATAGTAGCAGGAAGTAGAACGGTGGTTGCCAAGGGCAGGGGGCAGAGGGAAATAGGGACTTGCTGTTCAAAGGGCATAAAGTTTCAGTTATGCAAGATGATGAAGTTCTAAAATCTTCTGTATAACACTGTTAGTTAACAATACTCCACATTTAAAGTTTTGTTAAGAGTGTAGATCTCATGGTATATGGTCTTACCACAATATAATTAATTGAAAAAGTATATGATTCTCAATAAAAAGTTATTCTAGGTGGTTTCCCTGTGGTTAAATATAACTATAGGTAACTTGTTACAGACACTAGCACTTCCAGATAATTACTTTTTTATTTTATTTTACTTATTTATTTATTTTAAGGAGGGCGCAGCTCACAGTGGCCCATGCAGGAATCAAACCGGCAACCTTGGTGTTATCAGCACCACACTCGAACCAAATGAGCTAACCGGCCACCCCCAGATGATTAAATGTTTGAAAAATGTTAAGTAAAGTTACCAACTTGACCTCCTAATTATAAACTTAGTAGAAAGATCTTCTAATGAAAATTACATCATACAATCATTTTTATGACACAAACATTAGTTTCCTATTGCTGCCATAATGAATGACCCCAAATGTAATGGCTAAAGAAACAATCTTCATTATTGGACAGTCCTAAAAGACAGAAGTATCAAACAGGTCTGCGGAGCTATGCTCCTTCTGGAGGCTCCAGGACATAACCTGTTTCCTTGCCTTTTCTGGCTTCTACGCGCCACATATATTCCTTGGCTTGTGGTCACTTCTTCCATCTTCCAAGTACCTTGTCTCCTCTCTGATCTCCCTCCCTCTTATTGGGATCCTATGATTACATCAGGCCCACCCAGTTAATCCAGGAAAACATCCCTATTTCAAGACCCTTAACTTCATCACATCCGAAAGGTTCCTTTGGCCCTGCATTCACAGATTCCAAAGATTAGACATGGACAACTTTGTGGGGCTGTTATTGTGTGCATCACAACTGATTTTAGGAGGATGTCAGAGTTCAATTAAACAGTGGAAAATACCCTGACAGACTTAGCTAATACCATATGAAGAAGGCTTAAATTAATTCGACCCGTCTGTTAACACATAATTGGTGACCAAAACGATTGATTTTATGTACCGCTATCACATGTGGCCTTCTTTTCCAAAATCAAGGCTTACAAGGCTGGCAAGTCACATTTGCTTTCAATACTTGTTATAGTTAACATCCTGGATAAGTTAGAATTAAAGCCTGAAATATGTCCATGCAATACTCTCAAAACATCACTTTCTGTCACCAGTGGTTCCAATCCCATGTCCTCAACCACCCCACAAAAGATGAAGAAATACGAACCGCCTTGAGAAATGTTCATTTTGAAATATATGAAGTTTGCCAAAGAAACTCTCAACAAGTTCTTTTGAGATTGGAAAATAGCTTTCCACACACACAGAATCACAGAATTTACAGAGCGTGATGAGACCTACAAAATCTGAAAATAATGCAGTTCTTTTCTACCCTTCATGCCCACCCACACCATCATTTTACCTATGAAGATTTGAAGGATCAGAGAGTTTAATATACACTTCATCTCTTAGTAAACCTAGTAAGTGATAGAGCTTCACCTAGAGGCCAGGTCTTCCGACTCCTGACCCAATGTATTTTTACTTTATTACATACCCATCACAAGTCCATATTTGTTACCTGTTTAAAAACAAAAAACAAAAAGTAATACAATGTGTGTGAAGGCTGTGTATGGCACGGGGCAATGGTAGGAATGGCTGCCACTTACTGAGAACTTACTGTGTGCTGGCTTCTAAAACAGACATCTTTAAATATGCTATCTATCAATATTTTAATTCAACAAAGTAGAAAGCATTACCGCTGCTACTAAAATAAAAAAGTGAGATAACAGATTTTTAGAAAGGTAGATAAACCTGACCAAAGCAAGAACCCGAGGATGTGGACTGTGTCTCTCCTGTTAACAACAAAGCTCATGAATAAATTATCACTACATTTCCGAAGAAAGAATAAAGAAATATGCAAGTTGAATAAGCAATTTCAAAATGATCTAACATGATGAGACAAGATTCCCACCAATTTCATGCATTCAAAGTTATAAAACCACACAGTGTTTAATAGATTCATTTGTCTGTTCAACAAACACTCATTGAGCATTCATCATGTACCAGGTGCTATCCATATAAGATGTGAACAAGATAAATTAGGTGCCACTCTTATTTAATAAATAAATCAGAAGATTTCAGGTAGTGGTATACAACATGTTTTTAAGAACCATATAATTTCAGCAGGGTAGAAAGGAAACAGAAAGTTTTAGAGGAAAGACCTCTGAATAGGGTGAAATTTGAGAAGCAATCTGAATAATGTGAAGAAGATAAACATGAAAGGGATTTCAAAAAGACTGTGCCAGGCAGTGGGGAAAGCACTGCAGAGATCCAGATATAGGCAAACTTTGACCTACTTAAGGACGCAAGAAAGCCCATATGATCTGAAGCCAAGTGGACCAAGACAGGGCATTAGGCAAGGGCTTGTCCACAGATGGTCTTGTAGGTCATTCAATATACGTTGGCTTTTACCCTGAATATGAAGAAAAGTTTTTGGAAAGCATTGATAAGGAGACTAAAGTGACTGGATTTAAATTATAAATAGGTTGAAATCTGCTATATGAAGAACACATTGTAAGTGAGCAAATATGGAAGGAGGGTAACCAGTTAGGTGGCTTCTGCAGTAGTCCAGACAAGAAACAGCAGTGTCTGGAGTGAGTTGGTAATGGGGGAAAGTATGAAAAGTGGTTCAGTTAAAGCATAGTTTAAAGATAGAGCCAAAGAACTAGATGGTAGATTGAGAGGAAAGAAAATAGTTGAAGATGACCCCTAGCTTGTTAGCCTAAGTGCCACAGATGCATATAAATACAATATACTAAAGTGAGAAATAAACGAAAGGAGCAAATTCTGAGGTGAGACGGTAGAGTTCAAGAGCCCTATTTTTACATATGTTAATTTGAGATGCCAATGAGATGGCAAAATATAAATAAAGAGTAAACAAATGTACATAGACATCTGGGATATGGAAAAAAAGGGGTCAGGGAAGAAGATTAGAATATAGGATTCATCAGCATTAAATGGCATTTAACGCCATTAGATTGGAAGAGCTTGTCTAGGAAGTAGTTAGGGAAGAGAAAAATACTCAAATATGCAGAAGTTGGGGAAAACAAGAAGGGTAGCAACAATAACAATAACAAAAAAACGTAAAGGAGCAAGTAAAGAAAATACGAAGAAGTATAAAGGAGATTTTCATTTCTGGGAAAAGTACAGTGAACACAGTGGTAAGATTAGAGGAGCTAGGGAGGGATGGGAAGCTGGGTTATATTAGGGGTGGTATGATATCAGTGACCTGGGTAGTGTGGGGGTTCAGAATGAGTCACCCCAAGATGTGCTTCAGTGGTTTGAAGATTACTTTGAGCTAGGATCAATAGAAACTTCTTTCTGTTCCTTTAACTACCTAGAAGAATTTGAATTAAAGGCTTTGCCAATAAGACATTATCAGAGTCCTATCTTTTTTTATTATTATTACATTTATTGGGGTAGCAATGGTTAGTAAAATTACATAGGTTTCAAGTGTACAATTCTGTAATACATCATCTATATATCACACTGTGTGCTCACCACCTGGAGTCAGTTCCCCTTCCATCACCGTATACAGAGAGTGCCAAAAAAATGTATACACATTTTAAAAAAGGAAAAAAAAAAACTGTATTAAAATTGTAATACAATGAATGATGCTAGCATTCATTTGATTAACGCCATCTTTTGCGCAATCATACTACACATTACCACTATAATTCAATTCAACTTTGAAAATGTGTAGATAACACCTCTTAAAATGTATACATTTTTTTGGCATCCCCGGTATTTGACCCCCTTCTTTTGAAACCTATCTTTTTTTTTGACCAATCTATAGGGCAGGGCAAACTACTAATTACTGAACATCTGCTCTTTTTATCCTCCTGCAATGACCTTTAGAAGCCCGCAAGGCACCTCACCTCATCCCTAGCTCAGGATATCTTACAGACCTCAATCCCTCTTTCTATCTTTGAACCTCTCATGTATGCGAGGTTTCTGACTGTGTCATGTATGTGGGGTTCAGGTGTGCAGATATTAACTTTGATTTTTTTTCTTGTCAATCTGCCCCCTGGTGATTTGATTTTGGCCAGCCAAAAGAACCAGAGGAGGGAAGGTATTTTTACCCCTTCCCAACAGTAGCATGACTTCTGGTCGTACCCAAGGTAATCTAGACTGATTTAATTGAGAACATAGCATGATTAGTTAAAGGTATGAAAAAATTATGCTGTACTTCTAAACAAAATTGAATTATGCTGAGTATAATTATATATTTTTATCATAAAAATCCCAATGTTTGGAATGTGTAGGGAATTGTAGTTTTCTGATTAACTGAATTTTCTGAGTAGCTGCCAATTAGGGTTTTAACATTCAAATTATTCTCAAATATGTCTGTGCTTTGGTATTCAGTGTACTTCAGTGTATTAAAATGAACATGGGCTAACATGCTTTCTGAATATTAGTCTTATGTTGAATAACTATAGGCAGTAATTACACTGTGGAATACCCTCACATTTAGAAACAGGGAAAATCAGATTAAAATTAATGTGTAGGAAAGCCTTTAGACAGGAGAAAACAATTCAAACTAGCTATATCAGAATAAATTCTGGTGCTCCGAAAAGAGAAGAAAATTCCAGCATGACCTCTTTGCCTTGGTGATACTAACTGACAGTTTGCACAGATCTATGTAGATCTTCTTAGCACTAGTTGGAACTGCTTAATCTGATAAAACGTCTTAGTAAAGGTACAGATGCCAATCACTGCTGTGGCCCTGAGGAATGACCCCAAAAATCAGAAACTAGACTAAATGTGAGGTGACAAAAAAAGTGCCAAGGTGTTTTTTTCATTCCCTACCCCTACTTTTGGGAGCTTTTTATTTTATAATTTTCCCCGATTTTACCTATAAATTAGTAAGTAAATATTAAATTTAAAATATTTAAGACTATAGGGAATACCAGTCTCTGCTTTATATCAAATATCCTTACATTTTCTTCACCTTATAGTATATATATATATATATATATATATATATATATATATATATATATATATATATATATATATATTTTAAGATCTTTATTGGGGAAGGGGAACAGGACTTGATTGGGGAACAGTGTGTACTTCCAGGCCTTTTTTCCAAGTCAAGTTGTTGTCCTTTCAATCTTAGTTGTGGAGGGCGCAGCTCAGCTCCAGGTCCAGTTGCCGTTTCACAGCCCACCATCCCTTGCGGGAGTCGAATGGAACTGGCAACCTTGTGGTTGAGAGGAAGCGCTCCAACCAACTGAGCCATCTGGGAGCCTCAGCGGCAGCTCAGCTCAACGTGCTGTCGTCAATTTTAGTTGCAGGGGGCGCTGCCCACCACCCCTTGAGGGACTCGAGGAATCGAACTGGCAACCTTGTGGTTGAGAGCCCACTGGCCCATGTGGGAATCGAACCGGCAGCCTTCGGAGTTAGGAGCATGGAGCTCTAACCGCCTGAGCCACGAGGCCAGCCCTAAAAATATTTTCTATTTAGGCATATAGCACAACTGCATCTGGGCTATTAATTAAATTCTACAAACAAGAATTTCTCTTTTTCTGTATAATAGGAGTTTAGATGTTATTTTAAATATTTTTTAGATAAAATAAAATTTATTTGTGTTTTATTTTAAATAAAATTCAGGTATTGTTCAAAATAATATCAGTAATGCCTGGTAGATATCATTGTTGGGGGAGGAAGAAATTTTTCTCTACTCTCCTAGGTTCTTTCAGCTGGTCTAATAATTAAATTTACATGAAACGAGTAACAAGAGAAAATAACCAAACTTAATTACATACATACATATGGAAACCCCACATATATGAGTGAGTGGGAGACCCCACATACACGAGAGGTTCAGAGACAGGAAATTAAAATGAGGTATATATGAGGTATATATGGCATTCTGAGCTGAGCTGAGGTATCTTGGAGCTTTGAGAGGGGAGGAAGGTAATTACAGGACTATAAGAACAGCAGAGGTTCGGTAATTAATAGTTTGCCCCACTCAATAGATAGGTCAAAAGAGGTTGTCTATAATAATCTCTTATTATGGGCAAAGCCCCTAATTTAAGTTCTTCTATTAGGTTGGTGCAAAAGTAATTGCAGTTTAATAGGTTAAAAATAATTGCAAAAACCACAATTACTTTTGCACCAATGTAATACATAAAGGAGGGTTGCAGGCCAGAAATTTCTCTTGAACCCACAGGGTCTCAGTTGCCTTCAGCTCAAAATAATGTCATACCACAGGGGCATATCTTGGGGTGACTCATTCTGAACCCCTTCAGTGCTAAGTCAAAAAGTATAGTTAATTTCCACATATTTAAAATTGACTGTTGTAGATACAATTATAATCTAAAATATTAAGTTGATCCTATCAACAGTGAAAAATTCAGTTTATTTTCCTGTACTTTGAGTTTGGATTCTCTAAAATTTTATGATATATGTATGTATGTATATGTATATATATGTATCTATGTATATATGTGTGTGTGTGTGATTTGTAAGTAAAATAATGGTCTATACATTATCTAAAAAACAAATTGCTTTTAAAACATTCTTATTTTTTTGCATTTCCTTTCAGGGATGGGATTTATATACCTACTTCCTGACTATTGTCAAATACGGTTTTATTTGCTAAAGAAATATGTTTCCTATATCCTGGCAAACAATATGAAACAATTTATATGCTAGAACATCTGTTTTCTCGCACAAGGAATATTAATCTTTTCTCTTGTTATTTATTTCAACATCCCTCAGTAATGGATTATATTCATGACCATCTTTGTTTTTTATCCTGATAAATTAGGGTTCAGAAAGTTTGGATGGTTTGGTTATAATAAAAACAAAAGATATAAGTAATTTTCAGTTTCCTTTTTTAGGGAATACAAAAATGAGACACTATGTCTTCTACCTGTAGATATTCTCAAAAGACCAGACATAATCCTTTATCTGCTACAAAAAACTCTTGCGACTCACAAATTCCTTTGAAATGAACAGAGGGTCAGGGATGCATGAATGATCAAGACTTTAGCAGGGGTTATGCTTCTAAAAGTATCTTTGAAGGCACACTAAATTTATTTTGTACCTGATAAATATAAACTCCATCAGTGCTCATGAGAGAGCTGCATAATTTTTTTAGATACAGAAATACCTGTATTTATGTTTCTCACATTTACACATGTTACTCAAGCCCCTAATTTACTTGTAGCTACTATTTGATTTACTAGAAATAATTAACAATGCTTCTTTTTCCCATTTGTTCCAAGTGCAGCCTTATGGATTACTAAATCCTACTTTTACACAAGGTCTTTTGGAAAAATAGCTCGTTTCTTAAATTTACTTGGTCTGATAAAGAGCAACAGAATTTGGAACAGAATTTAAAGATACCAATTTGGGGCAGATAAAAGGGAATCCTTTTTCTGCTTCCACGGTTGTTATAAAGTATAAACCATCCTCTTATTTCGGTAGTTGACAAAATTAACTATGCTGCAGCACATATGTGTGTACACAAGTGTAGAGAATCCAAGAAAGAAAGAAAGAAAACAAACAAACAGGAAAAAAACCCTATCATTTCCTCAAGACTGGCTTAGACACAATTCTGTCTATCTCGCAACTCTCTCAGAAACCAGGAAGCAGAAAGGATTGTTTTTAACAGACAAGAAGAGTGAAAAAAAAAGGTATATCCTGGAGAAACGAACTAAAGCATTTCCTGAATTTGATTCCAAAAGACTCATAGAAATCTACTTCTGTGTAGTTTTATGTAACAGAAACGTAACTACAATGGCTTAAGCAAATAAAAGGTTTGTTTATGATTTCACATAATAGGAAATTCTAAAGTGGGCAGTTTAGGTCTGGTGCATCAAATCAAGAGTCTCATCAAGAAGCCAGGCTCCTTCTTCTCGCCTCACTACCATTTTTAACAGATGTCCCTCATTCTCCTGGTCCAAACGTAGCCTCACTTCCTCTAGACACAATATTTTTGCTTGGACATAAAGAAGTATGAACATGCAAAGATCTGATAGAAAAAATGAAAAAGCTAATCATTTGATTTCTAATTATATTTCATTGGCCACATTTGTGTGTCCAACCACCAGCCAAGCTGGGGACTGGAACACTATTTTATATTGACCAAGATGTAATCACTCTCCAAAAAAAATGTGGTAGTACTAAGTAAAAATACAGGACGTCTTCTGGAAAAGGCAAAAGGCTATGGAGACAATAAATTTCAAAAATCAGTGATTGCTGGTGGGAGGGTAGGGGGTGGATCAGCAGAGCACAGAGGATTTTCAGGGTGGTGAAAATACTCCATATGATACTATAATGATGAGTATATGTCATTATACTTTTGTCAAATCCATACATAGAATGTACACCAAAAATGAACCCTATGGTAAACTATGGACTTTGGGTGATTATGATGTGTCAATGTCGCACCATCCTTGGTAAAAAAAAAAATAATAAAAGTAATATTCTGGTGAGTAATACTGATAATGGGAGAGACTACACATGTGAGGGGGTTGGGGTTATATGGGAAACCTCTGTACCTTCCTCTCAATTTCATGTAAATGGGCACTAAAAAACAAAGTCTTATTTTTTTTAAATACATAATTAGAGGGAAAATATAGAGGACATGCAGTTCAGCTTAAATTTCAGATAAATGAATAAATTTTTCATATAAGTAAGCCCCATACATACTTATACTACATATATATTTTTTACTTACTAAATCTGGCTGTTCTAAGAAGGGGGAACTAACTACTGGACAGGCAGTTAATATTATCTGCCATAGAATCCATGGAGAATTTCTTCATTCCCCTTTACAGTGTTGACCCATTCTCTCTTCAGGGAATCTAACTTGAGTATCTAACGTCAGAGATTAAATAACTGTGATAGTTAATTTTATGTCAACTTGGCTAGGCCAGGGTTCATAGATACTGGGTACAATGCCAGCCCGGATGTTGCTATGAAGGTATTTTTAGATGAGATTAACCTTTAAATCAGTACACTGGGTAAAGCAAATTATTCTCCATAATGATGCTGGGTCCCATTCAATTACTTAAAGGCCTTAAGAGAACAGACTGACATCCCCCGCAAAAGAGGGAATTCTACCTCAACACTATCTTCTGACTCAAGCTGCAACAACTTCAACTCTCCCTGGGGTCTCCAGCCTGCGGCCTAGTCTGCAGGTGTTCAACTTGCCAGTCTCTCTATAAGCCTGTAAACCAGTTCCTAAATGAAGAAATAAATCTCTCAAAGGTAGTAAAGGGAAACAAAATTTGCCACCCCAAAATATGCCTTTTTGGCATAAGGATTATCTTGAGCTGATTATTTTTAAGAAACTGTAGACATAGGAGAAGCTCACAAAAAGAAGTAAAAGTTACCCCTTTACAAGAGACATTTATATTTATATGAGAAATCTCCATTTTTAAGGGTAGCGCCCTCAGTAGTAGCAAGAGGAGACTGACCAAATCTCTAGAAATTCTTATGAACGGAGAAGGCACTAACTTAAATCCACATAACAACCGTACCCTTGATTACTTTGCTTTTCCTAGTAACCTTCCATAACTGGCTTCTTTTCCCCCAACATATTTCTTTTGTCTTTGGCTAGAGATGGTATTTAAGGTGGTGGCTTGGGCCATTTAGAGGAGTTACTTAGTTTTCCTGGGTGTCTCCCATGTATACAGGAAGTATGCCTGTTATTAAAATTCCATTTCTTTCCTCCCTGTTAATCTGTCTTTTATTACAAGGGACTCTCAGCCAAGAACCTGGAATAGAGGGAAAATTATTTTTCCTGCTCCACAATAAAAAGATAGACAGACAGAGAGATACATACATTCTATTTGTTCTGTTTCTCTGGAGAGCTCTGGCTGATACACCAATTAAGTCAAAAAGTGAAGAAAATTTTTGATTGAAGAAGTTTATGAGTGTAAGTAGGCCTGTAAACCAACTGAAAAATATGCAGGCTGGATTCACATAGTCTTTTTATGTTTAAATGAAGAGATGATAATCAGCTAATAGCCAATTTTTTCCACTGAACTGAAACCTTTTGTTCAAAACGTCCCTTGCAATGGCAGCCGCAGATGGATTTAGAGGCACATTTGTTTTTAATCTGTACTTGTTTTATAATCTAGTCACAGGAGATACTTCAAAATACTTGGCTTTGGAAAATTATTCATACTTTAATATATATATTTTTTTTACTTCACCAAAATGAGGTCTGTAAATTTCTCCACCCAATTAATCTATTTGCAGGAGTCAAAATGTCCTAGAGGCGTTCAGTGAAGCTGAGTAAAATCAGAAGCTAATGTGCTATGGCAATTTTAAAAAGTGTATATCAATGAAATTACACGTACACATTTTCTAATATGTTGCTAGACCTTGTACTTAAAGAAAATATCTTTTTTATTCTATAAAATACAAACTTCTTACACCAGCAATGTGTTGATTTCCCTTCACCTAAGGATGTGTTTGCAGCAACGACTTTATCAATATTTTTAAGAGACTTCCTGGGTGGGTGTGGCTGGAGAACCTGTCATCCTTTGATAAAAAAAAAAAAAAAAAAAGTTCTAAGTGAGGGCCAAAATAAAACCCCCTTCTTTTTCATTCACTCCCTTATGTTTATTAAAAAGAAATATGTGTGTGTATGCACGTGTGAATTCAATTAGTATTAGATAGTTTCTCTTAAATATCAAAACAGGAAGTCCAGCATTATTAATATTTTAGGTCAATTTTGTATTCGGAATGAAATATGTTAACTATATAATAAAAAAATGAAATAGAAAAAAAATGAACACACAGTAAGGACTTCAAGATTTTCCAATGTATTTCTGTTAGAAACAATTCTTCTGCAGATAACTAGAATATTCATTTTTGTTCCTTCTCCAGGCCAAACCCAACTTCTGTCTGTGTAAGTTCAAAACTTAAGCAAGAGCTGTGCCTAAAATTTTCATTGTCTCTTGTTTTTTTCTCAGGTCATGCAGACCTGCTTTCTCAAAGAAAACCTAGTCTGTCTTACTCCATGCCTGGTGTTTTCCTCCTGTTGTATCAGTATAGCATTCCCTCCACTACCCCACCCCCACCCCCTACCCCACCTGACTCACATTCATATGGTAGAAATAACCTAGAGTAGGTGTTTTTGTAAAGTTACCAAGTCACCCTTAAACTGGAACAGGATATCCAAGTCAACACACGTTGTTGATACACGAGATCTGTGAATCTCTCTCCCCAGATGCTCACCTTGCTCCAAGCTCAAGTCAGCAGGCCCTACTTTTCTTTAAAAGACTGGGGCATGGTTACTCTTTAAAATGTGAAGAGAAGAGATAAAAGGAGGATGACAAAGGAGTCGATCTCAAAGAATGAGTATCTCGCCAACACAGAAAGCAGTGAGGAAGGCAGGAGCAAAAACACAGGGATCCTAAAAGCTGTATCCTGTTTTCCCACCTTGCTGCTAGCCGTGCCAACCTGGGGACTATATGCTGTTTTTCGACTCTTTACAATCTTATTGGGAGGTTATGCAAGTCTTCCTTCCAGACCCTTGCCACATCTCCCAAGTCAAAATCTAAATTCTTATTGTCTATTCCAGCCCAGTCTTAAAAACTGTCTCCCAATTATTCCATGTTCGCAAAAAGGTAGGTTTAAAAAATACAACAAACAGGTGACATACAGTAAAGCAAGGGGACTGTACTGGAGACGTAACCTGTGGGCAGATGTACTAGGTCTGCCAATTAGAAGCTGTGCAATTTTCAGGATATAATTTTTGTGGCGTTGTGGTTTAGCGTAAAAAAGAAGAAAAAAATACGTTCTATAAGAATGGGTAGGTCTTATCTGAGCCTCGGTTTGCTCATCTGTAAAATGAGATAAAAATTCCTAACTCTGGGGAGAGGAGAAAGTGGGAGGAAGCCCTGCTATGAGATGAAATTATGTATGTGAAGCACCAGCATAGCTTTGGCAGGTTCTCTTTCAATGGGTAGGTTATTTCTTCACCCTTTCCCTCTCGGAGAGGTTTTCATATCTGAGCTGGGAAGCATGGATATGGTCTGTGCATGCCATGGTTAGTAGTAATCCAAGATCCCCCACATTTGTGGATTGTACATTCTAGGAACTGTGGGGGTTATTTGGAGGAGTAACTGAAATAACATATGGGAAACTGAATTTTATATGTGTTAGTGTTTTAAAATTAAAATGTCACCTCAAAAATACAACTCTAGGCGTGTATAGTTCTCATATATCAGTCCTCTTCACTTTTGTCAATCTTTTGAAAACATTGATACACAATTGCTGAGACACTATAAGAATTCAGAAATCCAAACACAGAAAACAGCAATTACTTTTTTATGCAATAAAATGCTAATCCGTGAATTTTTCATTGTTTTATTTGACGAATTTAGTCTTTAGACTATAATCCCAAGTATGCTGGCAAATTTTTTGAAAATAAACAAGAAAAAAAATCTAAAGGAAGACATCTATTTTTAGCTTCCTACTAAACCATTCCTTGTTTGGCTCTAGTTGTTCCAAAATTGGTCACAGTTTAGTTTGAACTGTTCTATGAGGGAAAAAAATAAACTTGTAAAATGGATTTCTAAGCAGGTACTACCAAATTTAATTCATTTTTAATTCAAGTATAAGTAAAACAGGCCATGTCAGATATTTATCACCAACCATTTGCGAAACAATCAGTCTATCTCATTCCCAGCCTCAACCTGCTGTTGACCCTGCCTAGGGTTCTGACACTCCAAAGAGGGCAAGGCAGGCTTTCTCCTACCACCCCCTCCTGTGGGCTGGGGCCTCCATTGTCTGGCTGATGGAACCTGGAAACCAGCCAGAGCTATAGCTTGCTTGTGTGGTTTAGTGTTGCTTTGTTTTGAATGATCACACACATTTTGGCCTAAACTGCAGATAGAGGCTTTATTTTATTTACTGAAAAGAGAAAGCCCAGAAAAATGAGTTCTGGATGAAGTTGTCTAAGGTTATAAGAAATAAGTTTAGGTAAATGACTAAAACGGAAAAGCATGGCAAAAAGAGAAAGGAAAAAAGAAAGGAGACAACAAGCATGTCAAACCTTATTGGAAGACTTCTCAGAAATATCACCAATCAATATCCAACTTTATGCACAGATACAAATTTAAAAATAAAAAATAAATCAGTCTGCTTGTCTCTCAGAAGCTACAGAGGGAGAAAAGCAGTTTCCTTAGAGTAAGTGTGCAAGAGTTCAATATTTTTCTTGGTGTTTAAGAATAAAATCTGAAAATAAAAAGGCATATAACTTTGCTGACAATTGTATTTCAAAAATTTTAAAAGTATCAATGAATAATTCCTCTAGAATTATACACGTGTGTGTATAAAATTGAACCCCATCAAAAAATTCATAGATGAAAAGTCTCAGAAACTACCTTCCAAAGATGATGTCAGCAAGCAAAGGGCTTGCAGAGAACTACTTGTTTTTTAGTAAACTGAAATAAAAGACTTCAGAAAGGCATAAGGCTGTCTGTCAGGAAATGAGCTTAAGCAAAGGAAATGGGAGATGTCTGGTTCAAGGGATTTGAGGAAAGCTTTTCCCAGTGGGTACTTTTGTTTTGCTTTTCATGCTTTGACTTTCACATGTACAAAAAAGGAATACCAAGGTGATAAGATAACATCTAGAAGGGTATAAGCCCCAAGCTTTTTCTATTACCGAAAGCTGTTCACTTGAAGCCAAGTGCCAGTTTTTCTTAATTTGGGCTGAAACACACGCAGGAAGAGGAAGGAATTATTAACAACAGGTTGAGCACGGATTTTTTTTTTTTTACCAGATGAAAACAGAAGCTGGGGAAAGTATATTATCTGGCCTAGGAATTTGGAATCAGGACACTGAAAGGGCACCTTAAGTCATCTGCCAGGCGACTCACAAATAGGCCAAATACATGGGGGGGGGGGGGGGTGTTGGTGTGTGGATGGGTGGCTTCACCGCACCCCCCAACTCATCCAAAATTAATACGCAGTCTTAATTTAAAACAGTTTGCTCAAAGTTTCTGTATAAGTCCCATAACACTCCGGCCACAACCACCACAGATTGTTGTCTTTAACCCTTCCTATACAGAATTTTGGAAATGTTTATAGGAAATTAGTCTCCAGTGACCAAAAAATATAGCTGACTCCAAGAGAGAAGCTGAGACAAGAAGAAACTAGGTGGCCCAAGAAAGGGAGAGAAAGAAAGCCAGTTCCTGACCAATGTCCTGTTCACATGAGGCCAGCTACACGTCCTGCAATTTTCTTTCATGAGAGCCACGAGGATGCTCCATAGAAAATTCCTAAGCCAGGTTGAGCGGGTAGCATGCAATCTAGCAATTTCTCACCAAGACTGATAGGACTTAGAAAGAATGAAACAAAAATATGCTCAGATGGAAGCATTTTTGCCACAGCAAAACTAGTGGGTGAAGATGGGAAAGCAATTATCACTTTTTCAGAGTTCAGGGACTGCCCTCCCACAAACTGGGAAACACTTTATCTCCAACACAGAGACGGAGCCATCTTCCTTGTGTCTCATCTTACCTGCTCTCAAGGTGCAGCAGATTTTGCCAACTCCTGGCAGTTTTACAAGAAAATAGCATTTGTTTCAGAACGGCTTTCCCTATAATGGGTTCTACTTCAAAACGGAACCCACCTCCAACTATTTTTCCCTTCCCACTCCCTTTATTCTACCCCATAGCACATTAACATTTACCTTCACTCAGGAAAGCTGATCTCAGCTGATTGGGAGAAGGAAAGCTATTGACTAAAACATTCAGTTTATGCTAAATAGTAACAACAAGTGTTAACCCTCCCTGGGAAATTATATACTTTTAGGTGACTTGTAAAGCCTAAGGAACAAATATTTATTGACAGGATTTCTGTGGACATGTTTTTGGCTAAGGCCTTCCCTCATTTTATACCTTGTAAAAAAATAGACTACTTTATTATGAACAAAGCTGGTTCTTAGTAGATTTATCCCTTAATGGAAAGAGTACTTTGATAATGCAATGCCTTCAAGGAAGCCAACCTCCCAAATGCTGAAGGGAGGTGTGGAATAGTGGGGAAAGTCAACGGAGGAGGACTTTCATGCATGCTACTGCATCAGTAGCATGCATGCTACTTGGTGTGGGAGGGGCAGAGAGCTGCAATAAACATAAAACATAAACATAAACATAAAATAGGAAGGATCGTTTATGAAATCAGCCACTTGGATCAGAGCTGTCTTGCTCTGCATGTTGAGGGGAAGCAGCGAGGTACCTGGAAAGTGAACAGACTCTACCGTCAGGCAGGTTTGGGTTTGGACACCACCCCACAACTTACTGGACAGGGTAATCACACATCACTTACTCATGTTGACATGCAGATTCTTCATTTCAAACACACCTATGTACATCCTCAGAGAAGAGCTCATATGCAAGGCACAGAGAGACTCTGTGAAATAAATGATATTAGAGTCACAAGTATCAAGATGTGTGACAGTGTACAAACTGTGGAGACCTAGGGCTCAAATTTTCTTTCCTCATAATATTTTCTATCTAGCAGCTGGTTAGCAGTCCTACAAGAATTGCATTCCTCACCAACCTTTATCCACAGGAACACTCCATTTTACTCTTTTTTTGAAACTTAAATGTAGACAGAAATGAGCTATTTATAGCTACCATCCTGGGCTATAAATCGTAGAGGCAATTTGGGTGCTGACTTGGAAGGTCAGGGTCCAAGAGACTGGAACTAATTAAAAGGCTGGGTTCTAATGAACTGTGTGAGACAAATGAAGGGATTTTTTTTAAAAGGGTGGAGCAAGCAACAAAATGATGAAAAGGACAGCTGTGGACAAATTTAATGACCTGCTACAAGTCTGGAGGAAGAAAAGGCTAAATATTCTCTTTATTGTTTAAAAAAAACAACAACAAAAAACCACATACACAATAAGTAAAACATGAAATAAGCTAAGGGGTCCTGATGCTTTCAATACAATAGACCCCAAATTTTCCATTAGCTTACAGAACTGATCAATTCTCTCTATATAAACTATCATATTAAATACT
Organism: Rhinolophus sinicus; assembly: GCF_057876585.1. NCBI lineage: Eukaryota > Metazoa > Chordata > Mammalia > Chiroptera > Rhinolophidae > Rhinolophus > Rhinolophus sinicus. Next base: position 25,546,413 of record NC_142504.1, read on the forward strand.
AGAAAAGGTCAAACCATAATTAAAATACACTTTAGAAAATACTTAGTCCTATCCAAACAAAACCTAATATCTCTTTTTGAGGATAAAATATGTCTGAAAGCAGTTTTGCATATTAAATGGAATAGCAATGTACTGTACATTATTTTTAAATTGTTTTCATAATCAAGAACACTCAATTTTATTGAATAATTTACTCAACATCTAAAATGTCTCATTCCTGGAAACTCATTTTCTTAGGAAAATTTTGCAGATGTGGACATTTCTGAGAAAAAACTCAGGATTTTTAGAACATCGTTCAATTGTTCTTAATACTAATTCAAATCTAATAACCAAAGAGAACTCTAGAGAAAATAAAATTTTGATTTAATATTTAAGAGAAAAGAAATGTGCAAAGGATAAATAGGAAATTGCCAATACCTTATCATAATATTCATTCAGTTAATGAATATTACTGAGTGTCTTCAACATGGTGTGCATTGGGGAACATAACCCTGAAGAGGACAGATATGTTCCCCTTCATCAAAGTGGAACATGGGAATAAAGGCTGAAGAAAATTTACAATTGTGATGAATGCTACAAAAAGGAAAAAATGAGTCCAAAGGAAGGCTCTCACCCCAGGGAAATACCCCCACACCAAAAAAAAATAAAAAAATAAATAACCCTGTTAGAGTAAAAACAATAACAAACAAATACAAAAAATCATGAAAGAGTAGAATCCTCTAAAGAGTGAAGTGGGTGGCAGGACTGTATGCCAGACAAGAAAGAACTATAAATGCATAAGCCTGGATGCAAAAGAGAGGGTAATATATTTAAGTAATGAAAGAAATCCAGAACTGCTGAGAAAAAAATCAAAAGGAAGGGTAATAAAAGATAGCATTTGGGCTTTAAACTATGGCTAATCAGATCACAGAAGGTCATGCAAGCTTTGCAAAGGTCAATATTCTAAAGATGCTGCTAAGCCATTGAAAAGTTTTTAGTAGAAATGTAATTTGATTTGCACTTTTAAAAGATCACTCATGTTGGGTGGTCGGTGGGCTCAAGGGCATAGCAGTGGATCAGAACAACAACTAACACTTGTGAGCTTCCTATGTGCCCCACACACTACAAAGAGCTTTACACACATTACCTTGCATAATCCTCAGGAAAAACCTTTGAGGTAAAAACTATTTTATCCCCATCTCATAGAAGAAGAAACTGAGGCTAAGCAAGGTATCAACAAGCAGGGATTTTGAAACGTAGAAGTCAGACTTCAGAGTCCATACTTTATTACTATTTACTGTGGATACCACAAGATTAGTTAAGAGCCCTTTACAGAAACTCAGATAACTGTGGTGTAGGGAATGAGGTTAGAGAGAAATATAAAGATTTACAAGATATGACAAGCATTTTAGTGCTGGAGTCCAGGAAGTAAGAGGGAGGAGAGGGCTGACCCTAGGTTTGAGCATTTGGGTAGATGTCGCTTCCTTTACGATAAGAAACACTCAGCAGAGGAGTCTGAAAATTTTACTTTTGAACCCGTTACCTGAAAAGCTTCCAAAGGGAAATGCCAAAGCGGTTGTGGCCTATATGGGTTGGAAGTCCAATACCAGGGTCTGGGAGGAGGACAGAAATTTGAAATCTTTAGGAGATGTGTGGTTATGAAAGCCACAGGAGAGAATGAAATGTCTAACACCAAAATTTCAAGTGCAATTTGTCCAAGGTTCACTTGGAGAACTTGTTAAAAATGCAGATCTATGATCCCATCTCCCTCCAACTCACACTACTCTTACCCTGCGTGTATCCAGGAAAGGAGAGGCAGGTGACTCTTACACAGTTGGTCAATTAAACTTTAAGAAACTCTAGAAGGAGAGAATGAGATAAGAAGAGGGAGGATTAGGACAGGGCTTGATTAACAATAACACTTAAAGAGTAAATATATGAAGGGGATCAGAATATGACACCCCAAAACATGCCATTTTGGAGTAAGGATTATTTTGAACTGAAGGAAACTGAGAAACAGCAGACATAGGAGGAGTTCTCTGCCCTCCCCCTTTTTGCCAAAAGCAGGGAATAAAATTCCCTTCATACAGGTAACATAAATTTCCATTGGTAAAGGTGTTTCCCTGCTTCCGTACCAAGAAGACCAGAGATAGCAAAGAGATGACTTTGCGTAACAAACCTTATTAAACAACCAGTATTTACCATACATTTCCTAGTCACCTTCCCATAATTTATTAAGCTTTGTTAAAATGGTATAACAGCCACCAAGTCTAACTTCTTCCTTGGGTCCTCACTTCTTTTCTGTGATGACTCCATGCATGTAAAATGAAAAATAAATTTTTATGCGTTTCCTCCTCTGAATCGGTCTTTTGCCAATTTAATTTGCCATCCTCCAAGACTGAACCTAAGAGGGTAGAGGAAAAGGTTCCCCCCACCATACATGAGGAATCCACAGCAAATATATATGGAAAAATAGCAGCCAGAAGGATAGGCGAAACCTAGATGAGAATTGTGTAAAGAAATCCAAGACAGGAGAGTGTATTTTAGGAGAAATTTGGCAACAATGTCAAATGCTGACATCTTACCAGCATATCTGAGGGCCATTTCTGTTCCAGACCTGAGAACCCCATGGAGAACACATACAACTACAGTTAAGGGGGAGATCAGACTATATCTCCCTATCATACCAGGCACTATTATTTTATGCTTTATATACTTTTACTTAAAACTTACATAGACTCCATACAGCAGGTATTATTAATATAATTAATAGCAAGTAAACAGTTGAGGTATATCAAGATGAAATTATATTTTGGGATTTTGATTTAATAAATGGTAGAGCCACGATTCAAACCCAGATCTGTTTGATTCTAGGTGGCAATAATCTCTCAGCTACAGAGTATCCTATTGCCCGTTAGTGTTACGTCAGAGCTGTGTTTAGGAAGCATAAAGGAGGGGCACATAATTCAGAAAAAGATGGAGACAGAAGTGTCAGGAAGCTTATGCAAGAGCTGAGCCTTGACTGAGAAGGAATTGGCCAATCACACAAGGAAGGGAAGGTGCTTTCAGTAAAACAGCACATGCAATCAGTGATGGAAAGAGAGCATCAGCTTCAGGGAACTTGAGAAGCACCAGGTTTGTGGAAGGGCGATAGGGAGTATGAGGGGGAAAGAGTGGAGGTAGGAACTTTATCCTGAAGAGGAACCATCTAAATATTTTAGAGGACCTGCTGGGGCAGATTTGTGTATGAAATCTGTGTCAACAGTGTGCAAGAGGAATTAGAGGAAGAGGAGGAGAATGAATGCAGGCTAAATAAGCCAGAACCTGGACAGTGGCCTGATTGACAAGGGAGAAAAAGAGAGTGTCAGAGGGATCACAAAGGCATGAGATAAGAACTGGATGACTTCCAGCAAAGTGGGTGGGGAGGTGACAAAGAGAGAGACACTACTCTATGGAATGAATACCAGTTTTCTGACTGAGGCGACAGAACAATTGGCAGGAAATTAATGGGAGAAAGCAGTTACAGAGAGAAAAAACTATGAATTCAGTTTTGGAGTTTGAATTCCCTGTGGAATTTCCAGGGTGTTACAAAGATGGCTGAATGTGTGGGACTGACACTTAAGAAGAGGCCTGGGTCATGGCTGAAATCACGGGGTATGTATACAATAGTGATCCCCAAACTCATCTGATCAAACAAGTGTTCTGAGATAGAGCTTATAATTCTCTCCTTCTGAGAAAATAATGAAGGTTTATCAGTGAGTCCTTCCTTTTTTTTTTTTTTTTTCCAACAATGGATTAGCTATTGAAGAAAATTAGGAAGAAGATAGCAGGGACCCCTATCTGAACCTTCTCCATAGTCTTTATTATTCTATCAAAGACGTTTTATCAGTTTACTTGAACTATGTTAGAAATATTCATCTCTTTCCTGCATCTATTGTGAGGATAAAGACCATTCTCAGCAATCAGACTGTGGACATTCCAGAAAATGCGGACATCACTCTGAAAGGACCGCAGTAATGGTGGTCCCAGAGGCACCCTGTGGAGGGACTTCTATCACATCAATGTCGAGTTCAGTCTCTTGGGAAGAAAAAGAAGAAGCTCCAGGTTGACAAACAGTGGGGAAATCAAAAGGAATGGGCTATTGTTTGCACTATCTATAGTCACGTACAGGACAGGTTCAAGGGTGTTACTATATGGGGCTTCCGTGACAAGATGAGGTCTGTGTGTGCTCACTTCCCTATTAACGTCGTTATTCTAGAGAATTGTTCTCTTGTTGAAATCTGAAATTTCTTGGGTGAAAAATACATCCGCAGGGTTCAAAGAGGTCAGGTGTTGCTTGTTCAATATTTCAAGCCCAGAAAGATAAGTTAATTCTTGAAGGAAATGACATTGAACTTGTATCAAATTCAGCTGCTTTGATTCAAGAAGTCACAACAATTAAAAACAAGGATCTGAGAAAAATTTTGGATGGTATCTATGTTTCTGAAAAAGGAACAGTTCAGCAGGCTGATGAATAAGACCTAAGTTGTCCAGCTACAGAAACACCAAGATGTCAGGTGATTCCTTAGACTTATTTGTGATATTTTAAAGATGAAACGAAAGTTGTGTGTGGGAAAAAAGAAAACAAAATATCATTCATGAGGATAAATGGATTTTATCTAACAAAAATATATTTTATGACACATTCTTTTATTTTTATTCTCCACTTTTCACTTGCTTGTGACTCTCCAATATCCGCAAACTTGTTTTTCTCAGTTTTGGTGTATCATTTGGATTAAAGATGAGGAAATTACAGTTGTATCACCTTTTGTATTGTGACATTTTAAGTAATTAAAACAATTTAGCTATCCTGGGAAGAATTCTGTTGTCAAAAAGACAAAATCCATCCATGAACAATGACAAACATGATGCTTATTCTGTGAAGCAATAGGCCACTAAAACATTGCTTTCATTTCTTTCTAAAGGCAACAATATCACAGAAAAGCAATTTCACAACATCATTTATTCTTGGTGTGATTATATGTATTCTTTAAGAAGTTTAGGCAGAAATGTTACACAATGTTCTTAAGTAATGCTTTTAAAAGGGAATTTCCATAACAATTATGTAATTATCAAATGAAAGTAGCTGCATTGCTGGACAGGAAGGTCCATCCCAGCAAAAAAACCCCAGTAGATTTCCGTTTGAACATTACTATTGAGAGACTGATAAGGTAAGAAATAAGATGACTAATTCTAGTTCATGAAAAGAGAGGTCTTCCCCTTAAGCAGCACAGCCACTTTCTTGTAGAAAGATAGATCACAGTGTACAATCAGCTTATCCTTTTGTGATGCACTGATTATGGATAAAAATCCTGGCTAAAGGAAAGGTAAATACCATCCACCAGACTGTCACTGAATAGTCAAAATTAAGAGTATTTGCTCTATTTTTTCCTCTCATTAGATTTCTTCTCTTTGGGGGAGTTCCTATAATTGTACATTTTTTTCAAATACTCGGGGTCATACTACTTTTGCACCAACCTAATAGTAAGTCAACTTTAGCAGAGTCCATTGAATTTGAGGCTACTTAGTCACCACCACTCCCACTATATTTGATTGCCCCCAAAAGGCCTTCTTGGCAAAAGCTGGCAGTCTAAACTAGGCATGCAATTCAGAGAAGAAAAAAATAAAATAAAACCAAATTTAGTAGGCTGAGCTTATAGAAAGAGCTTATGTGAAGGAGAGGAGTGCTGGGAAATCTTACAGTCTAAGTTCTTTCTTAATCAATAGGGAAAAAGAGAAATGATGGAGCAGAAAAAGAAATCTTTTGACTACAATCATTATTGATAAAAATATTACCCTTTCTGATTTTTTATATTAATGTTCAAGTCACGGGGGTCACAGATATAAAAATAATTGAAAATTTGGTAATTTTGTATGGTAACATTATCAGGATGTTTGTCCAACCCATGCACTACCAATCCCCCTTCTCTAACAATTACCTTCTCCATAACCAGGCCTGATTATAGAATAAGACCTTAGTCCCATTCTTGCTGTCATCCATCAGGGCAGACAGGTAATGAGAGCTCATCCAAATGACTCTCTTTTCTAAGCCAGGGCTGGAGTTGGGATTCAGAAGCTTTGTCCCTCTCTCCTGGCTGCCAGACGTAGGAAGTAATATACAGCAGAAAAGCTTGTCTATAGAGAGAGAAAAGAATGAAAGAGATGTGAAGAGGTGCAGAAACAAGAGACCACAAAATAGCTTGAACTATAAGGTAGTTGGTGATTTAATTAAAATGAACAATACTGGGATAGGAAGAGTGAAAATTTAAAGTCTTTCTGAGACAGGTTAGTCAGTATGGTTGCTAGGTAGACAGGGGGGTGCCCGGTGGAACAAACAAAAAAAAAACCAGCCATATCCCCAAACTCCAGGCCCTGGAATGTCTCCTTCACTCCCAGACAAAGACATGAGAATACGCCTTAAGGTTAATAGATAATCTCAAATCCTTTCTGGCGGGACAAAGGAGCAGATCTGATAGATAGGAATGGGTTGGTTCATTAATCCCTTCAGGATGAACAAACAGGACAAACCTAATAGATGAATTCAATGAGAAGTCTCCAGCCCCCTTCCCCAAGCAGGCAGGGGAAAGTATAAAAGTAAAAGCCTTTTGCCTTAGCCAGTGAGCACCCCCATTCGGGACCCCCTCCTGCTTGGGAGCTGCAACCCCTTCTCCTGCCTCTAATAAACTATCTTCCTTTACAACTTTTTGCCTCTCCCTGGTCCGTGTGTCCATTCTTCAACTTCACGAGACAGGATCCCGGCCCACACCCAGACACTGCTGGCAGATCCAACATCATTTACATCATTGGGGTACTCACGGAAAAATATTCCTACTTCATTTCTTTGTACATGTGACAAACATTGTAATTGTATAGATAAAGGGAGATGTGAACTAGACATCTGGTACTAGGGAGATGCCAGGACTGAAGAAAAATTTTAGACTCATCAGCGTAGACATAGCTTTTTAATTTGTGGGGCCAGATGAAGTCAGAAAGAGATACAGAATGGACAGAGAAGAGAGCCCAAAACCAATCTAAGGTCCTCCAGCATTTACTAGTTGAGTAGAGAAGGAAAAACTAGCCAAGGTAAGCAAGGAGGAACAGCAAATGAAACATAAAATAATAATAATAATAATATCATGATGATGATGATGATGATAATGACTGTGGAGACACAGAATCCACGAGAATAGAACATTGCTAGAGAGTCATCACTCTTAAAATAAATAAATAAATAAATAAATAAATAAATAAATAAATAAATAAATAAGAGCTCATCAAATGAATGATCTCTGTATTGGTTTTTTGGGCTAACATTAAAGTCACATATCTAAAATAAAAAAAATACGCATACATAAACCAAAATTTTTTAAAAATCCCTCAGAGACACCCAATTGGATTTTGTCAAGAAAGAAATGCAGGACTAGGTTGTTTTACAATATTTCTTGCAATGACTGAAGTTGGTAGGATTACTCTCAATGTGAGACTTTAGAAAAATGTTAATAATACATTTTTTGAGATTCACTTCGTAGAAGGGGTAGGATATAGTTTGATGGACGATAGTGAAAACCTATTCCATTGAGGGGCTTTGATAATAAAAAGAAAGACTTCACTTGGCTAGAGTGACAATTCTATCCCAAACAGTTTTATGAAGGCTGCAAAGCAACAGAAGACAAATGGTGATCCTGCCAAGGTTTGGGGAGGGGGTTTGTTAGGCCAGTGTGGGGAAGTGCTTATTATTTCCTAGTAATATCTATCAACATCATCCACTCCTCCCGTAAGCACCCAATCTAAATAAAAACATTAAAAACAACATGCTTCTTATGCCAGTACTTCAAAGCAAGTCCTCTGCCCACCCCCACCCCCACCCCCACCCCCGCACCCCCGCCCCAGTTTGACCAGCCAGCCACCCTGAGACTTCTTTAACGCAAAGACTGGTGTAATTAGCGGGCTGAGTTTCTTAGTGGTTAAGATCTTGAGCTCTGGATTCTACCAGGCCTTGTTAGCAGCCCTTTCTTCCTATTATTAACTGAGTGACCATGCATGTCTAGAGACTTAACGCCTCTAAGCCTCTCTTTCCTTGTTAGTGAAAAGAAGATTACTGAAGTTACTTCACAGTTATGCAAAGAATTAAATGAGAAAATGAACACAGCTCTGTTAAAGAGAAAACCATAGGCCCAAAATGGTGTCACTCGGACTTAAAGCTCATGATACCAAACCTAGATTTAATATCTGATCTAATTGCAGTTTCAACCTCTTCCAGAAACATAAACTTAATCAACCAGTCTGGAATTTTCTGGTTAGGCACCAGTAAGGTAATCTGTCATGGGGGGCCCCCATCTCCCCCCATAGAGAGAAGAGGCAATCTGCATGATAAAAACCCTTCCCATTCCCTTTCCCCAAAAGATGTCCTGGTCTGAAAATAAACTTTTCTTTCCTTTTGTAAATAGCTCCTTTGCCTCACCCTTCCTGTTGCTAAATGAGATGCTGCCCCATTCGTGAATGGCTTAATAAAGCCAATGGGATCTTCAAATTTATTCAGTTGAATTTTTTTTTAGCAGCATTTAGTGTAGTGCCTGTAATCACCATTCAATAAAAAGGTAGTTTTGCAATGTCTATCGTATTAAGTTCAGAATGCAATATTACGTAAGAGGCATTTGAACCTGTAACAGGCTTTGAGGAGACTAGGAACATGACTTAAAATCTCATGAAGACGACTGTGGCTATGTAGGTAGCAGGAGATGCAGGCTGCAGCTCAGTCTCCTAGTTCAGCCCACCTTCCACTACACCCCCTTTCCTGCAGCAGCCTGTGTAGACCAAGGGGTCATTGGCAATCCTAATGTATATAAATGGGTGTTTGCTGTAAATTAATTTTGAAGAGGACGCAAAGAAATGGAAAGACAGCCGTGCTATGGATTGGAAGAATCAACATAGTTAAAATGGCCGTATTACCCAAAGCAATATACAGATTTAAGGCAATTCCCATCAAAATCCCAATGGCATTTTTTAAAGAACTAGAACAAAAAAATCATCAGATTTGTATGGAACCACAAACGACCCCGTATAGCCAAAGCAATCTCAAGAAAAAAGAACAATACTGGAGGTATCACACTCCCTGACTTTACCTTGTATTACAGGGCTACAATAATCAAAACAGGATGGTATTGGCAGCAAAACAGACACATAGACCAATGGGATAGAATTGGGAACCCAGAAATAAACCCACATAAAGATGGACAGATAATTTTTGACAAAGAAGCAAAAACCATACAATGGAGAAAAGACAGCCTCTTCAATAAATGGTGCTGGCAGAACTGGAAAGCCACGAGCAAAAGAATGAAACTAGACTGTTATCTGTCACCATGTACCAAAATTAATTCAAAATGGATCAAAGACCTAAGCATAAGACCTGAAACAATAAACTGCATAGAAGAAAACATAAGTACTAAACTTATGGACCTTTGGTTCAAAGAGCATTTTATGAATTTGACTCCAAAGGCAAGGGAAGTAAAAGCTAAAATAAATGAATGGGACTAAATCAAACTTAAAAGCTTCTGCACAGCAAAAGAAACCATTGACAAAATAAAGAGGCAATCAACTGAATGGGAGAAGATTTTTGCAAACAGTGCCTCTGATAAGGGGCTAATATCCAAAATATACAAGGAATTCATACAACTCTAACAACAAAAAAACAAACAATCCAATTGAAAAATGGGCAGAGGACCTGAAGAGACAATTCTCCAAAGAGGACAACATACAAATGGCAAATAGACATATGAAAAATGCTCAACATCACTAATCATCAGAGAAATGCAAATAAAAACCACAATGAGATAACCTCACCCCAGTTAGAATGGCTATCATCAACAAGACAAATAGTAACAAGTGTTGGAGAGGTTGTGGAGAAAAAGGAACCCTCATTCACTGTTGGTGGGAATGCAGATTGGTGCAGCCACTATGGAAGGCAGTGTGGAGGTTCCTCAAAAAATTAAGAATAGAATTACTGTATGACCTAGCAGTCCCTCTCCTGGGTATCTACCCAAAAAATCTGAAAACATTTATCCATAAAGACACATGTGCTCCAATGTTCATTGCAGCTTTATTTACAGTGGCCAAGACATGGAAACCAAAATGTCCTTCGATAAGTGAATGGATAAAGAAGTTGTGGTATATATATATACACAATGGAATACTATTCAGTGGTAAGAAAAGATGAAATAGTACCATTTGTGACAACATGGATGGATTTTGAGATTATAATGCTAAGCGAAATAAGTCAGACAGAAAAAGTAGAGAACCATATGATTTCACTGATATGTGGGATATAAAACTAAAAACAACAAAAAAAAGACAAACAAATGAAGGAACAGAAACTCATAGACATAGACATAAACTATTGTTTAGGGTTTACCAGCGGGTAAGGGGAGAGGGAGGCTCTAGAAGAGGGTAAACGGGGTCTAATATATGGTGATGGAAAGAGAACTGACTGGGTGGTGAACACACAATGTGAGATATAGATAATGTATTACAGAACTGTATACCTGAAATCTATGTAACTTTACTAACAACTGTCACTCCAATAAACTTTAATTTAAAACAATAAAAAAAAATAGAAAGATGGATTTTTTCTAAATCAAAACACTTTAATACATTTCTTTCTCACTGTCATTGAACTTTTTCTTTCTTTTTTTTGAGTGTATAATAAATGGATTTCTGAACCTGTTTTAAGTGACAGAGTCAATCTTTGTTCAAAGCTTTACCAGCAAGGGAGTCCCAGAGTTCACAACTGTAAGAATCTGGATTAGGACAGGGAGACTCTCACTGGCCTAACACTTCATATCACGGTAGGAAAGCCACTGTGAGGCAGCTGTGAAATCCCAGGGCTGTGGTCAAAGCAGGGAACTCCGGGAAGGACAAAGTGTTCTGTTTGTGTAGTACAAGGGTGTGGCTTTTGTAGCTAGTAAAATAATCCGAACACAAAGGCCTCAGATCCTGCGGAGCATTCGGCAGTGAACTGACTCAGCGGAAAGTGGTGGGAAAGGAAGCTTGTTCTTAGATTTCAGAACCAACCCCCGCCCCCCCACAAGCTAACCTTCCCAACTTAGTTCTGTCCCAGTTCAACAGGAAAGGGGTTTCAGCAGCTATGCGCGCGTGCGTGCGCACACTCACAGCAAACACACACACACACACACACACACACACACACACACCCACGAGAGGATGAGATACGCCCGCGGGGAACTCCGGTGGAGGCCAGTGCCTGCTGTTTACAACCTCTCTGCAGCTTCCTGCTTTTTCGTTGTTTTATTCAAGCAAAACCTAGTAGGTGTCAGGGGTGAGGGAGGCCCTCTCCATATGCTGAATCACCTTTGGCATCAGCGGTGCAAGAGGCTGCCACATCAAACATCCCCACTTAATATTGGGAGGATTTCTGAATATCGTGATAAATAGATGCTTTGATTATCAATGTCTAAAAGAGGTCTGTGTTTTGAAAGCAAAATATTGATAGTTACACATTTGCTGTGTACAAATGAACTGGTGAGTTAAAATCCAAAGGTTTCAATCATGTAGTTTTTCGGTTCTACACAAATACTCACATCATTACCCCCAGCAGTTTAGACTTCATATAAATAAACAGAGAATATTTTAGAAACTGTTACATAATTTAAAATTTTCGGATCCCTATATCTGGAATTAAGGAAAATAGGTCTAAATCATGCAAAATCAGTCCACAGTGATTATGAAATTGCACAACTCTAATTTTACTCAGATCATTTTGTCTAAATACCACTTAACTAACTTCACCTAAAGAAGTAGAACTATTTGTGAAAAAGATCATACTGAACTTTATGTTCTATTAATAAGGTTAAAGTTCTGTGGAACTTCCATTCCAAATAAAATTTACTAGGATGAACAAGAAACACTGTTAATTTACCTTTCCTTAATCTACCAGAACGCTGTTACTAAGAACAAATTATTTAAAAAAATTTCATGAATTGGATATAATGCTACATTTACAAAAAAGTTCAAACATACGTAGTTAAGAGAAGTTTCATTGTGAGATTTTTTGTAAAAACATTTCAAGTTAACCCCAGGACAATCTAATATGTTGACAGTATCCTATGGGTTAAAATGTTATACATTCTTGAATGTTTTTATTAAAGTTTTAAAGAATGGTTAAAGTAAGTGTGATTGACAAAAATATAGGATCTCCCTTCCCTTCATTGAGATTAGTAAATGTAATAAGGTAATAAGGTTTTGGTGGGTTTTTTTAGAATGGTCTTTTGAAAGTTTTTCTTTCTGTAACTGATTACATGACTCCTTTCTTATCCTAGAAGTTCTGAAGGGCACAGTTGGGAGCAGTAAAGGATAAACTATACTGTCTATAATTATGTGACAACAGAACTCCATGAAAGGTAAGGTTCCTTACAAAATTCAAGGCAGGTAGAGAATATTTCTGTTTAAAATACATTACCATTGAAAATACCTTTGTCGTTGGAAGATTTGTGTTCATTCCCTGAAGAGTGTGTTGAATATCTAGCAGTGCCCTAGATTCTGGGCCTACAGTGGGGAATGACAGACAGGGTTCCCGCTCTCCTGGACCCTGCATTCCTGTGAAGGTGGACAGGCATTAAACACAAAAACAACTAAATAAACAAGAGTGGGAAATGCAAAAATAAAATTACAGTAGAGTGTGATAAGAGAAAATAACTAGAAGTAGCAAATAAACAGAGCTCAATTTAAATTTCAGATAAACAACGAATAATGTTTTCAGAATAAATATGTCCCATGCAATATTTGGGACATGATATATATATTCGTTGCTTATCTGAAATTCAAATTTCACTCACCTCTTGTATTTTATCTGACATCTCTACCTGGGAGACTTCTTATTAATAAATTGGAAGGTTGGGAAAGACTGTAAGAGAATGTGATATTGACAGCATGCCAGAAATAAGCTAGAGCAGAAACAAGTGTGCATACCTGATAGGTAAAGCACATGTGTGCAAATCACATGGTTGAGAAGTTGTGATGGTCAAGAACTGACCAAGAGAACTCTTTCCCACCTCATACCCTAGGCCAAGGGAAACATGCTAAGGAAGAATGGGGCAACGAACTGGAGAGGCAGGGCAGATCCTGTACTGAATGAGAAGACACACTAGGCAGGGCTTGAAGCATCCTGTGTAACATATTAGAGACCCTCACAGAAAAGGCTACAAGGAGGAGAGAAATGTATGCACCTAAGCTCAGAAGAACCTAATTAGGTAGATATGCTCTGTAAATGAAAATTCCTTGAGAATTTTTTTACAATTTTAATTGATTTCCTTCTATCATCAGGAAAGCCCTACAGGAAATAACTTTAAATTTTACTCCATTCACAATGTAGTTTCTTTTAAAAATTGTCTTAATTCTTAAAAAAAAAAAAAAGTAAGGGGAGGAGGAAATGGGATATGTACAGCCAGATACAGCAATTTGGGGAAAAAGGGGAAAAGACAATCATTAATAGAGAAGCCTGGATTTTTCCACCCCACACTTCAGATGAGATAACAGTAAGGGGTGGGAACACGCTTAACAGAGCAGGGATTTTCAGGGACCAGCCCAAAATGTGTGTGCCACCCACAACACACAACACCTCAAATTTGGCTAGGGGTAATCTGGAGATGGTACTTCATGCTGTAAGTACTGGATCAAAATTTTGCCAAACTACTCGCTTAATCAGAAAGCTCTGTATTTTGAAAACAATTAAGAGGCTTGCACAAGTCATTGCTTTACTCCCTCTTAGAGCAAAAATGATTCAGATACTTGATGTATAATTAATACAATTTATAACAGAGAAATCAAAATCTAATTGTTTATAACAGCAAAAAAAAATGAAAACAATTTCAGTGATAGGGGTATTACTATTTTATGGACTATTTATTATGCAGCTATTACCACTGAGGTGGATATATATATATAAGCTGACTTAGAGATCGGTAACCAGCCTCTTGGTTTGTATGAGACTGGGGATGGGCAGTGCTCAGGATTTTCAATGTTGAAATCAGGAAATTCCCTGACAAACGTTGAACGAGTTGGTCATCCTAGAAAGATCTCCAAAAACATTAAGTGACAAAAGCAAGTTATCATATATGAATAGTTAAAAAAACTAAACAAGAACTATCTAAATTTACATGTAGAGATATATGCATTCAACAACTGGGATTAGGGGAGAAGTGGAAATCCGTCTCTTTATTTGTGTTATAGTATTATTATTATTATTATTATAAAACATGTCTTGCTTTCATAGGTCAAGGCAGGAAGGAAGGAAGAAAGAATGCTTTTATGCCTGTATATCTTTAAAGTCATTTTAGGATGATTTTTTTAATATTTACTTCTATTCATTTCCGTTTATATTTAAGGGAAGATCTAGGCCTTCAAATTATATTATCTTAGGCTGTTAGCTTTTAGAAGAATATCAGAGCTTAACTAAAACATATATATTTAATTTAAATAAATTTAATGTCTTAAACTATAAATATTATAGCTAAATTACAAATATTACAGATAAAGCTAAAGGGCCCTTTGAGAATTATCTTCAACTTTATATCTAAGACTATTTTTTGTTATTAGTCAGGGATAAATTTTTCCAGGCTTTTTTCTATGCATCCATATATGGAGAGAGAGAGAGAGAGAGAGAGAGAGAGAGAGAGAAAGAGAATATATATACATTGTGTGTGTGTGTGTATAATATATAGACACGCCCACAGTTTTGCTTCCATATACATATATGTGTTTTAAATGGTATCATTTTAAAGCTATTCCTCTGAATATTTCCAAGTTTCACTCAATGATATGTATTGGAGATATTTCTAAATCAGTATACAGATCTATTTAATTCTTTTTAACTCCTACATACTATTCCATCATATAGAAACACTATCACTTAAACATCTTCCAATTCATGAGCATGTAAGTCATCACCAGTGTTTTGCCACTAATGCTGCCAGGACCATGGTTCCCAAACTGTGATGGTTGCTGCATACGCAGAGTATCATGGGATATTTTTAACTTTTGAGGGAAGCGCAACAACATCAGTCAGACAAACTACCACTGCCACACTACCATTAAATTTGGGCCTAACTATTATACTTAGTAAACAGAATATTCAATATTTCTTTTGTCCTAGGCTCGCCATAAAAAAATTACGGAGATACTAAGACTTCCAGAAACGAAGAAAGCTTAAGAAACTCTGTGCTAGGAACATCCTTAAACATGCCTATCTGTGGACACTATTTCAGAGGAAGGCAATAAGAAGCGGCCTGTTTTTGTTGTTTTCTTTAATTCAATTGAAACCATATTAAAAAGAATTAATTTCAATCTATTTTACTTTTTCTTTTCCCCTGAAAACATATTTTAACTACTTATTCTCAGCAAATCCTCAGCCAAATTTTCACATTTCAGTTGAGCACTCATATTACTGCCACTGTGAGTTGGTACATCTCATATAACTTTTATTCCTCAAAACTTTGTATTTTTAAAGACCTATGACATTTATTACAATTGCAGATATTATAATTTTTAAATATATTGATTTAGATATTTGTTGGCAGAAAGAAATGCAGAACATGCTGCATTTCTTGATCTTTGTCTTACCAAAATTAAAATGGATTTACCAATAAGTCACAATTCTGTTACGTAATATTTATACCAGTAGAGTTTAGTAATGATGAACCTAATTTTGATATGCTTATGCAACTGCTGGATTTCAAAATGAAAGTCTCTTGTTGACACTTCATTTCATCTGCTGAGAGATAGACACTCTAGGTATTTCAGGGAAACTGAGAACATGTTGGGAGGTTACTGTGAAGAGTTTAAAAGAAAAGGTATCAACTCCAAGTCCTCCGCCAGACTTCATATTTTTCAAGTATGTATTCAAAAATCAATAGAATTCGATTATTTACCAAATCACCATAGAATATCAGTAGCTAATAAATCTGAGGACAAAGGTTTCCCTAAACCATGTTACAGGATGATGTTCCTCCAGTGGTTTCGATGGATTGTTAATTACACACATTGCACAAGAGTCAGGGGCATGAAACAGGCAAGTCTGTCCTGCTATGTTTTATTACTGGTATCATTACCACTGCTGTTCTCTCAAGTATTTTTAGTAAATGCTTGTCAAAACACTAGTTTAGCTGGAACTTAATCATTATTTTAAAATCACTTGTTACTGTCAGCTTTAATGTTTCTATCACTAAACACAAAATAATAATACTTATTACCTATTTCCTGAAACTGTATGATAAGGTTAGTATTATAGTTTGCTGAATATTATGCTTGATAAAAATAATTGTGAAAGTATTTTATCATGGTATGCTTCTGACTAAAGCAATCCAGAAGGGAAATCTTAGAAGAGTTATCTTCCTTTAACAGCTTTGAAAACAGGTTTTCAAAAATTCTTATCTATTCACATGACATTTATCTTTTACTAGAGTTATGAGTGAAACCAAAGAAAATAGGAAGAAAGCTCTAAAAAAAATGAACAAGATGATTGTGCTGTAATTAGTGAGTTTCTGGTTATAAAATCATCCAAATCCAAAGCAAGTAATGAGAGTTAATTATACCTACACTAAGCTAAGATTCCAAAATGATGACTCCAGCAGTTTCTAGATATATAAAAATGAGTCTCAATCTGAGACCCAGGTGCCCCCAAGGTACAAGTAGTCTTTCACGTGGCTACTAAGACATTTTGAGTTTATATGAATTGCCTCTGAACTCTGTGAACTTGTAAGCTATTAGGAAAATGTCACTGTGCTGTGCCCAACATATAATCATATTGTGCCTCTCATTCAGACTCCACCCTGAGTTTCAACCAGCTTTCAACAGACCTGAAATCCTTGTCAAGATATGATCACTATCCATGCTCCATATCAACTATAGACAGATAATTGCGGTTGTAATACTAGTAGTTGGTTTAAGAAATGTCTTTATATTGCAAAATATATGATGGGGGGTGTAATATAGTTACTATAATATTTAAAGAGTTGTCAATTTCTGTAACGCAGGGGGAAGATAGCTTTAATGGATTTTTGTATTACGTTACGATTGCCTTTTTTGTAATCTCAAAGATTATTTTTTCATTGCAAATTGATTTATTTAAAACTTGAGCATCTCAAGTTCTTGAAGGCCAGTGCTGAGAAGGCACAATGGTTTTCTGAACAGGAATAGACACTAAATCAGAGCAGAGGGTATACCAGGGGTGCCAAAAAATGTATATAAGTGGACACTCTGGTCAACATTGCTCAAGCAGTAGTTCGCCGTAATCAGAAGTGTCTGAAATGTCTAAGCATTACATTGTTTGGTACACCCGAAACTAATAAAACAAAAAAAGAAGTGTATGGATCCTGATGGTGGGAACCACTTTGAGCACCTCTTGTAATCGCAGAAGTCACAGGTGACTTGTATTCATCTTTTGTTATTGGCATATATTGAGTATTACAATTTTAATAGTTTTCCTTTCTTAAAATGTGTATACATGTTTCTGGCACCCTCTGTATTTATCTCTCAGATGACTTGGGGCAGAAAACAGGTCAAGATTCATTCATCTGGATTTATTTATTCTACTTGTATCATGTAAAATTGAACTAATATCTCCAAGTGCCTTAACTTCCTTCCTTGGAAACCATGGAGCAATAACTTTTAATTGGAGAGCAATAAAACCAACCCACATTTCCACATTGTTGAGACCTTTAATAAACATATTTTAAAGACACCTTATACAATGAAAGCTTTAACCAAAATAATTAAAATTGAAGTGATTTGCCTATAAGTCCACTAATTATAATGACACAGTTGATTTGCATAAAAATTCTAGACTATTGACATTATTTGATAAGAAATTTTATAATAGTGGCTTTAAAAATCACTGAAAAAGTATAACATTCAAAAGAATTATGTGGTATTAAATATTTAAAAATGCTGATCTATTGAAGTCAGAAGCTACACTCAAAATTTGCTAAAGGCCCCCAACCTCAGAGCTGGGGAAATAGGACAATAGACTTTTAAGGGACAGTGGTATTTCCTATTGCTGTTCTAACTGACCATGGAGGGAGACTGTCCTGTCCAGGCTTCTCTGGCCTTCTCTAGACTGACAAGAGAGGAAGGAAAAGGAGATTAAGAAAAAGAATTCAGAAGGCCAACTAGAAATGAAGCCTTTAGCATGTCAGTTCTTACTCTTAATGGAGAAGAAAATCATTCAGCTGCCTGTTGTCAAATCTATGGGCCTCTTCTCTGTGCTCCTAGATCTTTTTGTATTTATCTTTCATAACCCTTATCATACTATCATAGGAATTGTCAGCATATCTACTTGCTTTATCAAATGCAGACTTCTTTGTAGACTATGGATCATTCTTTTTTTTTTTCTAACTTTTTTATTTATTTTAACTGTGTTTTTCCAGGACCCATCAGCTCCGAGTCAAGTAGTTGTTTAAATGTAGTTATGGAGGGCGCAGCTCATAGTGGCCAATGTAGGGATCGAACTGGCAACCTTGTTGTTAAAAGCATTGCGCTGTAACCAACTGAGCCCCTCATTCATCTTTGTATGCCTAATGCCTGTTACCATTAAGTGCTGTGAAGAAATACATAAATACTATAGAAAATATATTCAAGATCTGAAAAACAATAAACTCCATTCCCAAAACTTTACTTCTACCATACCTATACATAAAAAATATCTGCAAAAAAAAAAGTATTTTTATTTTAAAATGTGTTATTCCCGTCCTCCCTTCCTCTCTTCTTTTCTTCCTCCTTTTATTCCTCCCTCCCTCCCTCTACCCTTCTTTCTGTCCCTTATTTACTATTCAGTGAAAAAGCCATTAAGCAGGTGTAAGAGGGCAGGCAGGCAGCCCTGCAAGACTGGCTACATATAGGTAGATTGGGCAAATAATAGATTGAGATAATGGAAGCTAGATTTCTTTTTTCTTTTTTTTTCTTTTAAAGTTTATTGGGTTGACAATTTACATAGATTTCAGGTGTACAATTTTGTAATACATCATCTATATATCACACTGTGTGTTCACCACCCAGAGTCAGTTCTTTCCATCATCATTTATTTGATTTCCTTTACCCTCATCTAAC
The DNA here is from genome assembly GCF_057876585.1 of Rhinolophus sinicus. Classification (NCBI taxonomy): domain Eukaryota; kingdom Metazoa; phylum Chordata; class Mammalia; order Chiroptera; family Rhinolophidae; genus Rhinolophus; species Rhinolophus sinicus. The sequence goes on from NC_142504.1 coordinate 25,565,544, forward strand.
TAGATTTCTTACTGTCAGAAAAGGAAGGTACAAATATGGAAAGGAATAAAGCTATAATAAATTCTATGGTGAAAGGAAACAGAAATTGGAGGTATTAGTGTGTACTCATGGCTATACACAGACACACAAACACACACACTATATATATGGGGGGGTGAGACAGAGTGGTATGTATATGTACATACATATCCTTTTCCATTAGAGGAAACTAGAAGTAGTAGTACCCAGCAATGAACACATCTTGCATTCAGATTTCAGTTCCCAGATTCCACTCTGCTAAAAGAAAACAGACTCATGGAGAAATGGGAGATCCCAGAGCTGGTACAAGGAAAGAAGAAGATGAGCTTGGATCATCTGACTGTGTCAGAAAGTAAGGAAGTGCTTAAAGAATGATGGATACACGCCACAGAAGCCAGTGTAAAGGGGTTCCTACTGGTCAAACCTGGGACAATTAGAGCATAAAGATAAATAATGATAGTACAAGGCATGCACCATTTCACGACACAGATACATCCTGTGAAACGTGTAGCTAGGTAATTTCGTCCTTCTATAAACATCATAGAGTGCACTTACACAAACCCAGCTAGTACAGCCGATTACCGGCAGTACAGTAGGTTTGTTTACACCAGCATCACCAAAGTCTCCAAAATAACCAGCCTATAATTTTCAAAAATGATATGGCTGAGAAAGTCAAGGAAGGAAAAAGGAACCGTTCCAGAATAAATGAGACCTTACAATTTTATGGGACCACTATCATATATGTGGTCCATTGTTGACAGAAACATTGTTATGCAGCATATGACTGCAATGAATTATATAGATGGTTGAATAAAATAAGAATTCATGAAGTCTCCATGATACAAGTAAATCAACAGGAAGGAAAAAAAGCTCTTCCTCATAGTTTAATAATAAGTAATGTATAAGGAATGAAGGGATTAGAAAATCAATATTCCTCAACCAAAATAATAACAATAATTAGGCAAAAAATAACCATGGATACTAAAACTAATTGGCGAATGTGGGCTTAGGAAGAGGATTTTACAGCCTCAAAATTTCTCCCCACAAAATAATGACTAACTTCAAAATGTAAAAAAGAAACCGTACGTTTACAGTAGAGAAACCTCAGACACCATCACACTTAAGTGATCAAAGTTAACATCACCAGTACTGAAAAACACCGACACCATGTGCCACAGGAGTGGATGCAAGAAAAACAGCAAAGCATCACTTCCGTGAAATTTTGCCCCCAAAATGCATGACCTGGATATAATTATAAGGAAACATTAGACAAATCTACTTGAGGGACAGTCTCCAAAATAACTGGCCTATAATCTTCAAAAATGATATGGCTGAGAAAGTCAAGGAAAGAAAGAGAAACCATTTAGAATAAATGAGATAAACAGATACCACAGTTGATCCTGGATTGTATGCCGTGTAATAAAGGACATTACTGAGACAACTGGCCAACCTTGGGTGAAGTATCTGGGTGGAGGGTATACAGAAATGTTTTGTACTATTCTTGCAACTCTTCTCCAAGTTTGAAATTGTTCCAAAATTAAAAGTGAAAAAAAAATTTTAAGTCCTTGACTATGACTCCAGTGATTAAATATTCTGAGTCAAGTTCATAAAAGAAATAATCTGATATATTTGCATAACCAAGTTTAAACACTGAACACTCACCAAATGTCTTATCTGTGAATTACTTATTATCAGTAGTACTTAATATTCATTTAGCACCCAAACTGTTGTACATAATATCGCAAAAGTAATGGTTCCCTCAAGGTGTTGTTCTAAAAAAAATAAATACCTATGTATACATAAGCACATAGCCAAATACAATATTTTTAAAGAAGAGCCATGGGTCAGATCTCACAAAGACAAAACTAGACACTAGCTATTCCTCCCCCCTTTATTTCAGGTTAAAGGAGATACAAATCCAGGTGTTCACACATTACCAAATTACTGCCCTGTAATTTGAAAGGAATGACAATGACATCCTGTTTGTGGTCATGGCCAATTTATGTTACACTACACCTGTGCAACCCCAACCGTCAACATTTCGTCAAGGCTGTGTAATTAGAGTGGTAACTCTTATTACTTACAAATATTGGGGACTTCCAGGATGCAGCAGCCCTCTGTCCACCTGACTTTCAGTTACAAAGGGGGTCAGAGGAACCCCATAAAGGCAGAACCTGGGAAAACCGGTGGCTGGCTGCTGTTGCTCCCTCAAAATCACAGCTCCCTGAACATTCCTCTCTACAGCTAAGAGGCAACATTTTAGCGCTGGCTCTTGAAAAATCTCTCCAATTCTCTCATACTTCTTTATGTCAAAATCTACGCTTCGCTCTTCCAACACGGACTTTAAAATAAACATTTGCTTATTATTCCACAGACCACAGATTGCTATATATAGAATTGGTACAGATATAAACAATGTCATATTGGAGAGAGCCATAGCTCATTCAAACTGCTGAAGAATCCCTGAAAATTACATCAATTGACAGAACGTCAGGGATTGCAGATATTCTACACAAACCTTATTGTATCTGGGGAACTTTAGAGAAAACTTTATTGGCAAAATAATAATAATAATAATAAATCAAATGCTTAGAAAGGGTGGGGCAAGATTCTAAATACTTAACAACTAATGACTCTTGTAATTCTCATAATAACTCTAAAGGGGAGTATTATTGTTATCCCACTTGTCAGACTGAATAAATGTTTTACTCTCATCTTTCAACGCCACATCCTGCCATTCTCTCCTTTCCTCACAAGCTCCCACCATCCTAATTTACTCCTGGTTCTCAACTCTAATTAAGTGCTTTTTCCATGTTAGGGCCTTAGCATATAATGTTCCTTCTGCCCAACATGCTTTTTCCTCTAGTCTTTCTGTAGCTCTTTAGATACATCAGAGTGGTTCTCCTACCACTTTATTGAAAGTTATCAATACTGCTTTCCATTCCTCAGCCCTTTGCTTCCTTTATAGTCCTCTTCACATGTTATATTTATTTTGTTTACTAACGTTTGTCTGGCTCCCCAATTAAAATGAAGCGTGTTCTGTTCATGATGTAGCTGTGAATGTTCCGTATGCGCATGCGTGTGCCGTGTAGGACGTTAAGAGCTAAGGATATGACAGTGGATGGTAGAGCTTACTTTCTAAAGTAGGAGAGACACAGTACCCATCTGTAGCTTACCGCTGTATCCCAAACATCTGGCAGCATGAGGCAGTCCTTCAAATACTTCTTGAGTGAATGTTTGATCTATGTGCTGGAAACTATGCCAGACGATGTACAAACTTCTCGTTACATAATACTGTAAGAGAGGCAGTGTCACCACTTAAAGGTGACAAGGGTAAAACTCAGAGAAATTAAGTAACTTGCATTCAGTCACATAGCTAATATATGTCAAGATCATGATTTAAACTCTCTCTGTAAAATTTAAAACAAGCGCCCAGTTTTTAGGATGGGGAGTTGTTGACAGATTGAGCAAAAGGAACCCTCTGTCTACCAAACTGAGTGATTGAAAATGTTTTATTTGATTAATCAAATGTGTCAGAGTTTAGTCTAGGCCATTTGACAATGTCCATTTTCTTCAGGTGTTGCTATTGCCATATGCCTTTGATTTTTTCCTTATCATTCCTGCTAGTCCCAAAATAATTATGATCATGACCAGTGAAACCTGTGACGCTTAGTTTCCGAGGATTATGGAAAAGCAACACTGTAGGCACTAGCTAGTACTTTAAATCTCTAATGGTCTCTATCTTTTGTGATATGATAGGACTACTTGTGAATTTCTAGGACACCTTACACCTCTTAGCACAAGGTATATGCAACATCAATAGAAGGAAGTTGTCTATTCCACGTTGCCTTTCCCCTGGGTGCTCTCAAATGTCTTCTAAGCCAACTGATGTGAGACATCCCTGGATCAGACAATGTTCTCAGGTTATTTTGATATCAATGTCAAGTCAATAAAAAACAACAACAACAAAAAAAACACCTTACAGCAGAAAAGGGATACAAGAGAGACAGGTAAATTTTTCCTAGGCCAGTTGAACTTATGATCCCTTCATTCCTGCCACTAAAAGTACCATCCTTCTGCCATTTCCAACAAAGGAATGGTTTCTAAATCTGGCTGGCATAAGTGTGTTAAAAATCTAGGAAGAGTTAGAATTATAAATTACTGACTCCATCTCCTAGAGATTTGATTCAAAATGTCCAGGGTGGAGTCTAGAGATTTAAAATAGCTCCTTAAGCCACTCTGAAGTATAGCCAGTTTGAAAAATACTGTTCTAGGGAAGTCCATTTCGTTATTGATCCATCTCAGGGGATCTACACATAGATGACAGATTAAAAGAAACAAGCACATCTCGTTTTAATATTTGAAAAATATGTTGGTCTACTAGATGCCAATGATTTCTAATTACTGGCTGCTTAATTATTCAGTTTCTGAGTTAAAAAAAAAAGACTATCATATTCTTACTGACATGATGTAGAACTTCAATAGGATGGCAAAAATCCATTTTCATTCAGAGACTATTCTATATCTGATGTCTTCCAAGGCAAACGGCATGAACTTGAATTTTCGTGAAACAATTCCACTGCAAAGTATGGGTCTCAAATTAAAAAAGGTTAAAAATAAATTGCCTAGAAAAAAATTATTGTGGCAAATATTCATGTAGCTCAGTATAACGTGTAAATTTTTTAATCCCAAATTGAAAATTTCAAATGTATTGGAAGAACTACATATACATTAAATAAGCCAGAGTCAACATTTCTATAAAGCAAATAAAAATTTTTGTGAAACAAATGTACCTAAACCCATTCCAGTTGTGGCATAATCACACATTTAAAAGAAAAATAAATTAAAACACATGAATTTGACTGCATGCCCTTCGTGAGGTATAACCTAAGCATAAAAGGAACTATGACTTGTTAAACCATTTACAGCAATCATATTGTTGCAGTAATGTTGTATTACTCTTGAGACTGCAGTGAGATTAGAGTGAAATAAAGCAAAGGGCTAAGTGTGTGTTGCTGATAAGTAGGACTTCCGGCATTGGTGTAAAGACATAATAAGTACTATCACTAAGGTCAAGTAAAAACCCTACCATTGTGAACTTTAAGATTTGAATTGGAAGTATCAGTGTGAATTAATGATGTATCTTTTTAAAAAAGCCCTAGCTCCAATCAGCTGAAAAGGCCTAGATACAGTGCCAAATCTAGTAGTTTATACTGTGGACTCTACATACCATTTCCCACCAAAAGGATCCTAGAAAAACCACAGATCTGGGGCAAGAAATGTACAAGGTAAGGCAGGAAATTTTTGTAAAACCAGAAAGCAAATAAACTACCAAAGATTACTAGCAAACGTCAATAGGACTCAGTTCTCTAAAGACAGGGCAATGTAAACATAAATGGGGATAACAGACTGCAAAGGATCAAAATATATCAAATATGTTTAAATGTGTAAGGTTATGATACTTAAACCAAAACTCATTGCTCACCTTTGGAGGATGCTAGGGAACCAACTCATTTTGAAAATTTGTAAATCAAGAGAAACAAACATTTATCTTTCCTTTCCTTTAAGAATTGGACCTCAGAATAACCAAAATATAGAAATATTCCAGCTCACAAATGAAGAAGATGGTAGAATATAAAATGTCACCATTTTGCAAGATTTAGTGAATTAATAAATCTGGCCAGCCCTATCCAGTACAGAGGCCATATCCACCTTTGGCTATTTAATTAAAACTAAATTAAATTTGAAATTTTATTTCTCCTGTCACATCAGCCACATTTCAGGTACTCAATAAGCACATGTGGTTAGTATCTACCATATTGGCCACTGTAGATATAGAATATTTTCATCATCACAGTGTTATTAGATCTATTGGTTAAGGACCATCAATGGCTGCTAACTTCACAAAAAGAGACAACCAGACATAGTATCTATGGATGAAAGATAAACCACCACCCTGAAATAGTCTTAGGGAAAAAAAAAAATTGAGAGTGCAAAGGCACCTGTTAGGCACCACATGGAAGATGCATTCAGCAAGACCCAGAGTGTGGGAAACAATACAAAAATAAATTGCAATAAAAAAGGGAATGGGGGGAAAGAAAGAGAGAGGGAGAGAGGGAGAGAGGGAGAGAGGGAGAGAGGGGGAGAGGGAGAGGGAGAGGGAGAGAGAGAAGGGAGTGGGGGAAAAGAGAGGAAGGGAGGGAGGGAGGCAGAGAAAGAAAGAGAGAGAGAACCTATAGAGACACATATCAACCAATTACAATGTATGGACTGTTACTGGTTTGATCTTGATTCCAAAAAAGAATTGGAAAAACTTTAAAATAATTGGGGAAATCTAAACACTGAATGGACATTTGGTTATTTTGAAGAAGTATTAATTTTTTTACATGTGTCAATATTGTTTTAAAAAAGGGACCTTATCTTTTAGAGACACACACCAAAATATTTATCAATAGAGGGGTGGTGGGGTGGGAGGGAGAGAAAAGGTGGCAGAGGAGGAAATGGACGGAAATATAGAGGAAACCAGAGTGGCCATGAGTTATAATTACTGAAACTAGGTGAGAGATAGTTGGATGTTCAACATGCTATTCAACTTTTGTGTAAGTTTGTCATAATAAAAAGTTAAGATTTTTATTTAAAACTAGAGCATCACTGAAATGAATCAACTTCAACATCTCTCTTCAACTACCGATTTTTAGAACGCCACACATCCTAGGATATTTAGCATAATTCACAAGTAAAACTCCCTTCTTGTGTGCATATGTATACTTACGTATAAATTTGTAAGATGTGACCAAGATAGTTTTTCTGCTGACATCAATTAAAGTTCATTCAACATAGTTTTACTGGATGCCAACTATAAATAAAGCAAACATTGTGCTTCTTGAAAAAGCACTTTTTAAAAAGGCCTGAATTTTATAGCATTGAAATTATTTAAAAGTTTATCTTAATTTTTAAGCATGACAAATGACTGGGTTTTCTGTTAACTTAATGGTTAACTTTAGGGAACATCAGAATCAGTTGGAGCACTTGTGAGAACACAGATTGCTGGGCCCAACCCCAAACTTGTAGCTGTAGGTCAAGTGTGGAGCCTGAGAATTTGCATTTCTAGCCAATTCTTTGCTTAATGATGTTTGTGGTCCAGAGAACACACTTTGAAAACCACTGTTAACCCATACCATTTCCAATCGCTGAGAACAGGTAATAAAATACAGTATGTATCTAAGCTGCATTACCTGAGTTAGCCTTCAAACAGGAGGGAAAGTGCTAAGGGATAATGCTCCAGGTAATTCTTGTTTTGGCAATGCTTTAATTTCTTCCTTATTATAGAGCTAGGGAAGAGAGGGCCCAAGAAAGTATGGGTTTATTTTGGCTAATAACCCAGAATTTTCTACTCAACTTGTTTATAACCCAGTGCCTAATATGGTAATCTCAACTCTAGTAAAACATAAGCAGAAAACATAAAAACAAGACCAAAACCTGAAAGTAACTGAAAAACAACACATAACACATACCTGCCCCACAAACCCAAACCACCACCATGATCTATCAGACGTGCCCACAATATTTTCAAGTTTCCACAGAAGGGTCAGCAGACAGATCCCTACTTATCATTAGATAAAATTTGTGAATTGACTGATAACAGTCTTGAGGCATTTTGAAGAACCATAATGCACAGTTCCAGATTTTTAATTTCTGCAAAGCGAAGTATTCTATTTTGATTTGTGTCTATACCAGAAAATAAACAGGATTTAAAATTTTGTTTCTTACTGGGGAGGATATTACTTGCTAAAAGACTGGTGCTTTAGAAATTTAAAGAAATGACTCAGATTTCAAGAAAATTCAGTATGTTTAGTCTTTTTCAAGTTCCACCAAGCTACCATTTTGTGTCATGCTACATGAATGCTAAGAAAAACATACTAAGAGCTTTTTGTCAGTCCCCCTCAAAGTAAGTTTTCTTTAAATACATGTCAGAAAATATTCTTACTATATGAATACCCATCAATTAAATGTTTACTATGTGTTACTCTGCTAAATGTTTCATTTAATCCCTTTAACCCAAATTGGTACATGCCTCAGTTTACCAATGAAGAAACGAAGGCTGAGAGTAAACTATCCAAGATGAAACTAGTAAGTGGTGGGCCCCGGGTTCAAACCTGGACTTGTATGGCCATCATCAACTATACCACATTGCCTCTCAACACATATTGATTCAATAACATCTACAATTTATTGAGCCCTTATCAAATGTTCAGTGATGGGCTAAATAGCTTAGATTATTTCATTCAAATTCTCAAAATTCTGAGTCTTCATTTTACCAAGAGGGCATTCACACCATGAGAAGTTTCAAGGAACTTGCCAAATTAAGTCACATGTGCAACAGCAGTAGAGTCAGGATTTGAACCCTGATATGACTCCAAAGCTCATGCTGTTTAAAGCTACTACACTTCACATCCCTCTAAAGTAGCCTCCCATATAGGCATTTCTACATTTCTAACTTGCATACACAAAATGTGATACATCAGCTGTGGTTGGTTGAGACTATGATCTGATTGCCATACATTTTAATAGTAACTTCATTAGTTTAGCACGCTGGTGGTTCACACTAAGCTTTCATTTAGTTCAATACCCCAGTCTTTCATTTAATCTGCAATTAAATCTGGTCTCTAAATCAGGTTGCCCTCACTCTACTCTTAGCTGAGTTTTGAAACTAAGTGTACATTTAATATTCTAAATTTTTATTGTGGTAAAAGATCCACAAAATTTACCATTTTTAACTATTTTTAGATGTATAATTCAGTGGCATTAAGTACACTGACCATGTTGCACAAGCATCATCACTATTCATTTACAGAATGTACTGCTAAATTTAAACCTTAAATGTAAAATTCCAACTTAAACATTGGTATATGTAAGCTTCCAAGTTGCATTAGCTAAATGCTAAGTGTTACACGACCGAAAAGTTTAAAGAAACATTTGTGTCATTGCTGATGAAACCATTTTGTTTGTATTACTGATGAAATTGTATTAAATAGAACCTTGAAACACTCTACCCAAGATCTGCTTCCAGGTCAACATGAATAATTAATGAAACACTCTTGAAGTGTCAAATGCCTTGTACAAAAACATTCTAAGTCTATGCCTTTCCCTGTGTTCATAAACCATCATGTAATTCTCTATATACATATATTATTAATAAGTTCACTTTTTGACTTTCAATGATTTACTTATTCATTTTTCTATGATTTTTAATGAACACATGCTGGCTTTTTTTTTTTTCTTTCCTAAATGCTTACAATCCATTTTAAACAAGTCTGGACATTTAACTTTTTTTTTTTTCTTTTAACATTGCCTGTGACAGTAATTTGAAATTAGAGTTGTCCAGTCCTTGATTAATATTTGGTATTAAACTGAATAACCTCAAATACATAAAAATATTTTAGAAATATACTTTGGAAAAGGTGTACCTTAATAAAAACTAGACATAAAAACACCGTCTGAACTCCTCCAGGTTTGAGACTCACCCTACTATCCTATGGTATTAACAGCTATGGTATTAACAGGGTGGTGGAGAACTTGAATTTAGCGACCTGGAAAATCTTACAATGAGTTTTGTAATCGAAATTTATAAATAAAAGCTAGTACTGTGTTCTCATCTTTTTTTGTCGTTCACTAGATATAAAAAACTTAGATAACATGGACTTGCTCATCAAATTCTTAGGGTACAAAATAAAGGTCAACACACTTAAACTTTCAATAGATAGTTAAAACAGTACTGTTTTGTATAGCAAGTATATAAAAAGTACAGGAAGGCTGAAAATCTAAATTGAGTCACGTTTTTTTCAGCCAGCTTTATTAATCCATCATGGATCTAGTGATGTTTGTAGTATACACTATGATTTCATATCAATGAAGGGCAAAATAAAGGTCCTCCCAGAAAATAGCTTCCAGGGACTCTGTCACACTTGAGCAGAACCAAACTGCTATAGGACTATGTAACCCAGATGTCAAAGTTTTCACACACGTTAATTAAAAGCTTCAGTGAAAGTGGAAATACATGAAAAGTCAAAACACTGCTCTCCTAGTGTCTCTAGTAGTTTATTGGTAATTATTATCCACATTTCTATAAACATTCTAAGTGACTGTCACTAGTGCAGGTACATTTAACATATGAAAGCTCCAGAGGAAGCTATTTCGTTTTGTGTATAAGAAGAATCAAGGTTCCAAAATTCAGCTGTGCCACTAAAAGACCAAACAAAACCAAACAAAAATAAAACCTTGCTTGCAAAGTGCTTTTCTTTTAGTTATCTTCAAAACAAATAGTTGTTGGCTTTACACGTAGAAATTATGTTGGTTTGTTTATATGTGATCACTGGAAGTTAAGTCTTTGCCTGTAGATAAGAATTAGATAAAGGTTTCTCCTGTAATTTCGGTTTTTTGGATTCCAATGTAAACAGCACCAGTGAATTTTCACAAAACATAGCTTTGCTGCTACTTTCCCCTCATTTTATATAATTGCAATTCCTTTCTGCGGTATCGTATCATTTCTTTCTAACTTATAATTAGGACTGAACTGCTTGTGTAACACTTTTCAGTTTGTAAACAAAAAATTAAAGCTCAGAGCACAATATCTCTTACAGTCTCACTCCACAGTGCATCAGGTGTTTATAAAGCTTTCGTTCCTCTCAAAATACTACAAAAATATATGAAAAACCACATCTGTGTTCAGCCAGCAAATATTAATAAAACATTTTAAACTGAAATACTTTAGAGACCACGTATTTTAATTACATCCACTTGTCTGAATTCAATTACTTTCTTCATAAATCCATTCATATATCCAAGCATATGAATTTTTGTTCAGTCTGTGCCCAAATTTATTGTATGAAAAAGTTATTTTAGGTTTTCCAAGTGAAAGTGCTTCAGACAACAAACTATTTCTATAGCAGCCCTAAATCCCAAAAGTGTTTTAAACCTGACAGTGTAGTAAGACGTATAGCTATTTCTAAAAAGAACACTACACACCAAAACATGCTTTGTCAGGAAAACTGATCCATGCACTTGAATATGCCCCAAATACCTTACCTTTATTATTTTAAGTTAGACCAAATTAAACATTGACGAGAATTAAGATCTAGAATTACATGATTTGTTTCCAGAAAATGTCAAAATTCATTTGACCAAAATTTAAAAAACCAAACTCTTCCTCTTTGGCCCTTACACGCTGGACCAATGTGGTCAATATTTAACTATCTATATATCTACATTCCAACATAAATAGATATATAGATATATTAGTCTATCTTAACATTTCCATTCATTAGCATTTTATCTTAACATACAAAGACTTGTATGCAATTTCCTTATGAAGGGTCCCTGCAAAAAAGATATAAGCACAAAACACTAGGGAGACATTCTTCAAAGTTTTATTTCACTAACTTCAGGTCAAATTCCCACAACTGTTTTCTGGTCAATTAACTATCCCTGCTCGGCTTCCCAAAATGGTAGTACCAAAAGATTTGAGGGGTAGGGAGAAGAGACCATTTTAAGAAGCACTGCATTTACTCATCTTCCACAAGGCAACAGAGTTGGGCATCTGACTGTCCAACAAAACAAAGCTTTAACAGCATCCAGGAGGGCAGGCAGGCAAACCAGGCTGTAGACACGCTTCCATTTGTCAAAGTCAGACCAGAGAAAACCTACTCCACACACATATGAAAGGTAAAACCATTCATCTTTTCTTTTTCTGTTGCCGCAACATTTTTCTTCTTTTAATTATCATATCATGAAGTTTCTCAAGTCCTTCCTTTAGCCCATCCCCTATGATGGCACAGGTGGGCTGCAAATGCCAGGGAGTCGAGGAGCTCAGTTCACCCATCGCTAACAATTTCTCAATTTCTGAGAGAGACAATGAGTTCCTCAGGTCTTGTTTGTTAGCAACTATAAGTACAGGGACTCCTTGATTTTCTGATATCCTCGTGATTTTATGAAGTTCAGTTTTGGCTTCTTCCATCCTTTCAATATCCACGGAGTCCACAACAAACACTATGCCGTCTGTGCATCTGGTATATGACTTCCACAGTGGCCTTAATTTCTCCTGGCCACCTACATCCCAGAAGTGAAAAGTGACTGTTTTAGAATTTCCCAAGGTTACCTTAATTTTTTCAGTGTTAAATCCTTTCGTAGGTACGGTATTTACAAATTCATTGAACTGCAGCCTGTATAATACAGTTGTCTTTCCAGCACAGTCCAAACCCAGAATAACAACGTGGAAGGACTGAAATGAAGGCAGGCTGGACAGGATAGAAGTTTGATCTGACAGTCCATTCCCCATTTCAGTTGCAAATGAGTGTTCCAAATTGAAATGCTTTCTTCTTTCTGCTTTACAACTTCTCTTCCTAGAAGATCCAGCTACAAGACTGCTGAGGGGAAAAATGAGTAAGTTATTCTTATGAAATGCGTACCCTTTTTATTTCTTTGTGCTAAAATAGGCAACACGAGGAACTAAAACTTCCTTCAGTAAACAAACCAAATGAAATAAAGAAACGTAAGCAACCTGAGGCAAATGATAAAATAAACGTTGTGATGGAAATTCTTTAACATTCACTAAAATTGCTGTAATATGTACTTTACCCCGCCCCCGAGTCCCCAAACCTCAAAGACCTCATCCCGGAGACAACCTATTAACACTAGTCTAGGTCGCAGTAACCACACAAGTGTCTTTTTTGGCAGCAAACTCACAACACAATCTTATCTTGAGGACCTAATTCCACATACTCAACAGCAAGCCCAAAGTCACTAGTATCCTCCCTACATCCCCCCCAAAACAGCACAATGCTCTCACCTCCCGAATTGGAGTCTGGATCCAAAGGAGAAAGCATTGGTAGGCGTTTCTACGCGGTGAGGGAGAGCACCCCAGGTCCGCTCTGCTTAGCTCTCCACGCAGCTCTGGCGCTTTCTGCACTAGAAACCGTGGATTCAGACTCTGACCACGCCCATTTCTCATGGTCCACCCATGAGCCCAAATCCCATTGGTCACCCGCGGCAGTTCGTCCGTGCTCTGCCAGCCCCCGCACCCTAATCGCTGACAGTAACTGCCGCTCCCAGGGCCGCGGTGCTGGACTCTCCCTCGGTCCACACGCACCACCTGTTGCCCTCAAGTTAGAAAACAAGGCGCCCGCGGAGGGAATCGAGCGGCCCCTGCAGGGGAGAGGGAGCCTCGGCCGGTCCGTCTGGGCGCCAGCCCGCTCGCTCCGCCCGCCTGGGCGCACCTGCAGCGCTGCCCTCGGACGCCACACCGCGGCTCTCACATCCGGGGCCCGCGGTCACTGCCGGCGCGTTAACCCTTTGTACGCTGCCCGGAGGCTGCTCCCTGCGGCTGCGCCACCCCCAAGCGTGAAAGATCCGATCCGCGACACTCGCCGGGGTTGGTCCACTGTTCCCGCAGCCCGATCCCCGCACCTCGTCCCTCCGTACCCGCCCGGCGTGTCTCCCTCGACAAGGCGCGGCCACACCAGCTGCCCGCCCCGCTGCGGCTCACCTAACTGTGTCGCGTCCAGATCCCACGTTGCTCACAGTCGCTGGGGAGCGCGCTGATACCTGCCTGAGGGCACCACCGAGGCTTGGGCGGTAGCAGGAGCTGAGACGCGGCTCCGAGAGGCGCCGACAGGGCGCCGCGCGCCAGGGATGTCCCGAAGGCGCTCGGCAGACCGCTTCCCGAGCCTCCCGCGGCCCCGCCCCCTTCCAGCGTCCGCCGCGGCGCGGGCCAGTCGGGGGCGTGCGGGAGCCCGGTCTCCTAGCAACCACAAAACAAGGTCGCGTTCGAACTGGCCTAGAGCTTGCGAGTGGCGGGCGAGGTCGGGTGGGGCTTCCGGTCTCAGTCCCCTTAGCGGTTGCTTTCTTCGGCGGACCGCTAGCTTCGGGCGGGTCCCGCTCCGCACCGCCTATTCTCGGGCACTGTACGGCTTCCTCGGGGCGGTGGCCGGTGACGCAGGTCAGGGATTTCACAGGACACCGGACGGGCGGGCCCCTTATATAATGGGTGACGTGGACGTGTCTCAGTAGCTGTCCTGAGTGGCCTGGGCTGGACTGGTGCCTGTAACGCACCTTCTTTCGGAAGGCAAATAAACGGTCTGTCTCCCACGTGATCGTAGTACCATCTCTGTGACGTGGCGACAGGTAGAAATACCCCGGTTTTATAAATGAGGAAATGCCTTGAAAGATTAAATGGCTGTTTCTAAGGACCCAAGGAAACTGAGTAGTGGTCCTGGAACATAATTTTAAAGTCTACTGGTCATTAAATGCGTAATACCTTCATTGGATACTTCTGACTAAACGCAGTTTGTGTGCTTGACTCATACATTTTCAAATATTGTTTGAAAATGGCTAGTAGGAACAATTCTGTGTGCCTGGGAATAGAATGGTGAGCAAATGCAGACATTGCCTCTGCTCTCCTGGAGTAATAAAGTCTCATGGGAGAAAAAGAAAGTAACCAAATTGCCACATGAATAAAGATAATTACAAAATGTGATCATTGATAATTTCAGGGTCCTTGTGGCAACAGAGAAGGACGGGTACTGACTTAAAGTTCTGGGAAAGCGTTAATGAACAAACATCTTTTTGGTGAAGATTGTTAAGAGTTTGGAACTTGGAAGAATCTATATGGTACATTTTAAAAAGTTTTTACTTTTCAAATATGGATTGAAATTTCCTGATTTTTCTCAAAACCATTATTCTTAGTGATATTTATCTTCTTCACGACTAGCATAGGAACAGTATTTGTCCTATTAGATATTTAAAAATTAACTGACATAAAACCTAATGACTAAGAACAATGCATATTTCCAAGATAGCCATACTAATTTTGGAAATAAAGCTGGAAGTCTCAAATGGCATATTCCACCAAGTTATGTATTGACTCTAGTATACGCTAAGGCCTTATTATTAATAGTTATAATTATGTAATCTCATTAACCATTTATAATAATCATCAAGTGCAAAGGGCTTAATGGAATAGCTAGTCTCCTTGGAAATTTAACAGGATTCTTTATTAAACTGGAAAAACTTGCAAATTCTCATTAAATCAAGAATAAGGAGCAAGATTCAATGACAGTCTTATGTTTATAATAGTTTCGAAATCAACTAGGCCCTTCCCATATTAGTTGCAGGGGTGCATTTCTTCCCTGGAGAAAAATGGATGAGATAGGAAAATAACTTCAGAACATCCAGCCTTGCGGTAGCACCTTCACTGAACTGCACTTGAACGTTAGAACTAGACTTATAACTAGAACAAGAGGTGGCAATTACAGCCTTAGGCCAAATTCAAGAGATGAATGATTTTTATGTTTAAAGGTCTGCAACAGACAAGATAAAAATATGAATTAGAGACTATCTGTGGCCCACAGAACCTAAAAATATTTGCTGCCTGGCCCTTCATAGGAAAATGATACTTCTACTATATAAGCAATCATAATCATGAAACTAACAAATGATATAAAAAGTGATGAAATTCATGGCATACGCTTTCTCCTTTGTTGCACAATCTTCCTATAGAAGGCCCATTCAGATATTTTATTTAGAGGCTATGCCAGGAAAATGTTCTCTTAGGGTAATAGTTCATAAACTGTGCTGAGGTAGGTGCTCTGGGGTGCCTCAGGGAACTCCTGGGGATTCTATGGGATAATTTAACTTTTTGAGGGAAACAGAGTGCCATCTGTTGGACCCTTTTAAAAACTACAACTGTTAAAGTTGAATCTACCTACTTAAATGGAACCTTGGGGTATTTCTTTTGGCCTGAGGCACCATGAAAATTACTGAGACACTAGGGACTCCATGAAACTCTGCCTTTAGTTCTGGTTTTCCAAGCTTGGCTAATAATGAGAATCAGCTGGTAGTGCTTGTAAAAATATATTAATAGATTCCTGGTCCCCATTACAGACCTGCCAAATCAGAAACACCAGGGGAGGGGCTAGAGATCTGCATTTTCAATGCGTAGCCCAGGTATTAATGATTAGACATTATGAGGAAATGTATGTTTTCTCCTTTCAGAAAAACATAATCCAATTAAAAAAGGACAAAAGACCTGAAAAGACATTTTTCCAAGGAAAACATAAAAAGGCCAACGGTTATGTGAAAAGGTGCTCAATATCACTAATCATCAGGGAAATGCAAATCCAAACCACAATGAAGTATCACCTCACACCTGTTAGAATGGCTATTATCTAAAAGACCAGAGATGTGTGTTGGCAAGAATGTGGAGAAAAGGGAACTCTTGTTGTGCACATTGATGAAAATGTAAATTGTTTCAACCACTGTGGAAAAGTGTGGAGGTTCCTCAAAAAATTAAAAATAGAACTACTGTATGACCCAACGATCCCATTTGTGGGTATATATTCGAAGAAAATGAAATCACTATTGTGAAGAACTATCTGCACCCCCATGTTTATTGCAGCATAATTCACAATAGCCAAGACATGGAAATAACCTACGTGCCAATAGATGAATGGATAAAGAAGTGATACATATATATACACATACACATATATATTTATACCATATATATATATCATATTTATGTCATATATATATACATATATATGTATTATTCAGCCTTAAAAATGAAGGAATTGCTGCCATTTACAACAACATGAAACTGGAGGTCATTATGCTAAATAAGTCAGAGAAAGATAAAAATTATATGATTTCACTTATATCTTTGAGCTCAGAATCAGAGTAGAATTGTGATTGCCAAGGGCTGGGAGGGTAGGGGAAATGGGGAGATATTGGTCAAGTCATATGTGGGTATAAACTTATAGTTAATATGAGATGAATACATTCCTGCAGTTCTAATGTACAGCATGGTGACTATAGTTACCAATGCTGCATTGTGACTTGACAGTTGCTGAGAGAGTAGATCTTAAATGTTATTGATACACACACGCACACACATGGTAACTACGGGAGATGATGTTTTAACCTTATTGTGATAATTTCACAATATATACATGCAGCAAATCGTGTTGTACATTTAAAACTTACACAATGTTATATGTCAATGATGTCTCAATAAAGCTGAGGGGAAAGATGTGCTAGAAAAAGGCTATTTTCCTGAGTCCCAAATGACAGAAGAAAATTGGTGCATTTTATGTTTCTGAAGTGTATCAATATCATTCATACTCGGGATAATTTATGAATGCTTCATAACCTTATAGTCAAAAGATTTTTGGAGTTAGACTCTATCTCCAATTGCCTCTTGAACTCCTCTGCCAAATACCCAGCGTGTTCACAACTTAATTATCACTTCAGTGTCACCTCTGTCTTCCTGTATTACCATGTTTCCCTGAAAATAAGACCAGGTCTTATATTAATTTTTGCTCCATTAGGGCTTATTTTTAGGGGATGTCTTATTTTTTCATGTACAGCAACCTACATTTATTTAATTCCAGTCATGTCATCTTCTTATGGAACATCGTCATAACGTACTAAATGCGTCTGTCTGGCTGAGATCTTAGCTGGGGCTTATTTTTGGGTTAGGTCTTACTTTCAGGGAAACAGGGTAGTTCCTGTTTTGGCTGATAGTAATTTGTTTAAGAGCCCCAAGTAGAAATCTCAGTTATTTTCAAATTTCTCCTATGGCCCATTTATGATTACCCACCACTGTCTCTTTAATCAATTTCTTTCTTTACATTCCATTTCCACCACTTACATCTGGTTCTCATGATGTCTCCCCTAAACTAGTTAATCCACCTCCTAACTGATTTTTCAGTTAATAGGCAGCGGTGCTGGGATTTGCCCACTATGTCTGGCACCAGAGTATATTCTCTTATTCATTACATTGTCGGGAGTCCGCATTTAAGTTAATTCACTTTGATCCACCATAACATAAAGCCAGGGTACATTTTTTGACAAGACTGTAAAAAGAGGATGTTAGGAGGAAAGTACAACCCAAAATTCACTTAGAATGACACCTACATAAGAATTCACTAGGGGTACAGGGTAGTTAATATTAACAGCACATAGAGATGGTACGTAGGCAACAAGATAACAATGTGGTCTCATACTCTGATGCCACTGGTTGTGTCTTTGGGTGGTCTGGAAAAGAAAATCACTCTGACATTTCAAAGGTATGTTATCTTAGATGCACAAACAAAATAGACAACCTCAAAGGCATATTATCTTAGCTGGACAAAGACAATAGAGAAATTGAAAGGTAAAGAATAACCTTTGTCAAGGAAGCTACAGGCCTCAGCTGTAATTATCCACCATGACCCACTTTTAGTTAGAAATTTTTTAAGTTTAGACCATCCTGTGTGGTTACTGTCAGTTTCTGAGTTTGTAGGGCCCACTATGCTGGCCTCGCCTGAGCTTGTCAGATTAAGTATGTGACCCCTTTTTCATCCACACCATAAATTCCACTCTTCTCATCAGAAAGCGAAATTAATATTTCAGCAAAATGCACCATGTTTACACTATAGATTTGCATACCCTCCCAAATACCTTCCTGTATCCCTGGAATTATAAAACTCTAATTTGTAGGCCCTTGATTACTATTTTCTGGCTTGCTTTCTAACCTCATCACCATTCTTTCGTTCCCACTCCCCCACTCTTATTCCTGTGCTCCATCTGCATGGAACTACTTCTATTTCTCCAGGTATTTCATAGCATACTATGCGAATTCATGCCTCTCTGTCTACGTAACTCCTATGCAGGTCAGGAAAGAAAACATTATCACCTGCTTTTAAGGAGTTATTGCTCTGGCCAGCCACTCTACTAAGTACCATATGTGGACTTTGGAACTGACTGGGTGGGAGGTGGTAATATTAAGGAGTTGCCAAAGCTAAAGTCCAAGTTCCTTATTAAGATATCCAAGACACTATTATAAGGGTCTTTTTCTGCCCTTCTGAATTTGCTTCATGTCATACAATCCTATGTTTTTTCTTGTTAGTTAATGTATGTCCCTCCTTATCCTGTCTTCTTAGCATGGTAGACTTACTCCAGATACAGGCTTACTCTTTCCTTTACGTCAGATATTGCTCAATAATCACAGTATGATAGTAGGTCCTGTTTGGAACAGCAATACTGCAGTATATAGACCAAAACAGTAGTCGTTGAAAAACAGACATCAACAGAAAACTGGCCAGATTATCTTTGACTCATCACAGTATTTAGAAGGAAGGTTGGCACTTTAAATTAAGTTCCCATCGTTATGGGATCACTCAGGGAGAGAGGAGAGGTTCAGAGAGAAAGATACCAGTCTTCCTGCTAACCTAATATTTGATCCTGAGGTGGTTTTATTTTGAAAAATAAGATCTGTGACCTTACTTGTACCCCACGCTCTTGAGGTGAATCATATCAAACACAGAATGAATAGTCATCAAATATATGTATTGTTTTTTTCATTTGAACACTGCCAATCTCAGATTTGTGGTTTAGGAAGATAACGCTAGCAAAAAAAAAAAGGTAAGGTTAGAGGGAGAGGACTAGTTAGGAGGCTTGTTAAAGACTCCTGGTTAGAGATAATGAAAGTCCTAAACAAACGAGGTTAATAACAGATAAAATGGATTGAGGGTGTTAAAGAACAAAATTCAACTGAAAAAATGTAAAGATCTAATACATGGGTCCTTCCTTTCACTAGAGGGAATGTAGGTCAGCCCTGGCCCAGAAGGTTGTGCTATGAGAGTAGAACAAGATTGCCAGGAATGTCTGAGACAGGGGTGGGAAGAGTGTCCTTTGTCGATGGTACAGGATCAAAGAAAGAATCAAACAGAAGAACCTTAATTGTCCTCAATTAGGAGACCTGGCATTTGCCTGTCAGGACCTGGCAACTGACAGGCATTTCGAAAATATTTGCAGAATGAATGAATGAGCAAATTAAGTGTGTCTTAGACTCTTTGTGCCTCATTTCCTCCATGAATTGTTTTTGGACATTGAATAAATTTACTCTATGCATAACCCAATAATTGTTAGATAAAATAGTACCTTTTTGGTATATGATTACTTTTATTTTTTAGCTTCCTGATGGTGTTAACTCAACAGCATTTTAGTCATAAATAGTTAGGATCTAAAAATTACTCTAAGCTACTTGAATGTTTTTGGTGTGAAACAAGTATACTGAGCAAAAATACTTCATTATTTTTGACCTTCCATTGAAGAGAAAAATAAAATTGCTGTCTATTTTCAAGTAATTTAATGAGCAAACTGAATCCTAATTTGATATTGAGTAAGTCATTTGCATTTTTAAAAAATCAGTATTTGTTAAATATATGAAGAACATATACAGTTTATAAAGTTATTGAAAAAGGAATTTTCCTTATTTATCAATTATCCTCCAAACTGCCTTATAAGGAAAGCAAGATCTGTGTGATTTATTCTGATTTTATAAATGAAGAAACTGAGGCTCTGTGAGGGTAAGTGATTTATTTGCTGAGGGTCCCTAGGCTAGTGTTTTGAAGTTGTCACTTGGCTGACTCCATGTAAGAGCTCTGCCTGTGACCACACGCTAACACGCTTTGGGATGTGGAGTGCAAGGGAGGAAAGAAGGTTCTTTCAGAAAGTTTCCACTACAACAGATTAGGGCAGTGAAAAAATATGGAAGATCAATGTGTCCTTGTTTTGAAAGTACATTTCCTGTTTTTAGCACAATAATCCCTCAGTAGGCTTCATTTATCACGAGGATATGATATTTAAGGACTAATAACAATCAGTCAGGAATGTATTGTGAGTTGGCAACAAATCTATGATGTTCTCCATCCAAAATGATTTTATGTTCTTAAGACATATCCAGATGTGGTTTCCAAATCAGGGAATGAAATAAGTTTAAAGTTGAACACTTACCCAGAAATAACTAGTGTTGGGGGACTGCCCTGTTATCTTCTATTTAAAAATAAAACTGCCTTTTAATAGAAAATTGGGGGTTTTCTTAATGCCCCAAGTGATCATTATACATCAAACCAGTGGGTCTTTATATTTTCTTTAGAATAGTAACTCTCTGTGATACAAATTCAAAGTATGCTGGATGGCTTATTAAACTGGGAGGCAATATGCTTCCTCAGGAATCTAAACATTAAATCAGTCTAATATTCAGACTGGGAAATCACTTCTGTTTCAAATCATAGCTTAAGACATTAGATAAAAATGTGTAATAAGTCAGGTTTTCAACTATTTCTATAATTCTGAAATTAAACTTGTCCTCAAGATGTCCTAAACGCTAAGTACAATAAGGCAACATTGTTTCAGGAAAAATCTGAGATGTTAGAAAGCTCTGTGTTGAATGATTACAAAGATAAGTAGTATTCAATTTGAAATCCTGCTCTATATAAAATAGTCTGTGACATAGACCACACAGTAGAACTCAATCTTACTGTTTCAGTCTCACACTGGAAAAAAATTGTATTTCATTTCAAAACAGATGCATAGAGAAAGTATGAATGATCCACCAGAATATTTTTTTGGATGACTACAGATCTGTGTGTGTGTGTGTGTGTGTGTGTGTGTGTGTGTGTGTGTTAAAATCTGACCATACCAATAATTGCTGAACTATTAATATCAGAAAATCAATTTTAAGTGTAATGTTTTTATCTAAGAGAAATGTAATGTTTTGTAACTTTGAGAGTAAATTTATAATTATGTCTTAGTTCTGTTTATTCATATCTATAAATGGTAAATGTAAATAACAGGTATTGGTAAGGATGTGGAGAAAACAGAACCCTTATGCACTGTTGGTAGGAATGTAGGAATGTAAATTAATGCAGCCACTATGGAAAACAGCATGAAAGTTCCTCAAAAAATTAAAAACAGAACTACCATAGGATCCAGTAATTCCATTTTTGGGTATTTACCAGAAAACAAACAAACAAACAAAAAAACTAAAACACCAACTTGAAAAGATATATGCACCCATGTTCATTGTAATATTATTATTTTTTTTCCAAAAGATGCATTTATTGAATAACCAGGGAAAGCAAAGAAGAAAGAAATGGCTAGTGAAGGTAAGATTTTATGGACCCCAGGTTTCCAATTGTGTCTGCCCTCCATACTGGTCTGTATGCTTCTCCAGGGCATCTTAGATCTGCTGGGAATGTTTGTGAAATGAATCAATGAATCAATGAATCAATGAATCAATGAATGGTTGAGTCATTCACCCTGGCAGATTATTTGGCTCAATCTTTCATCAGGACACTGCTAAGGGTCGCTCATTGCAGTATTATTTACAATAGCCAAGATACGGAAACAACGTAAGTGTCCACTGAAGGATGAATGGATAAAGAAATTGTGGTGTACATATACAATGGAATATTATTCAGCCATAAAAAAGAATGAAATCTTACCATTTGCAACAACATGAATGGACCTCGAGGGCATTATGCTAAGTGAAATAAGTCAGACAGAAAAAGATAAATACCATATGATTTCACTTACATATGGAATCCAATAACACTTAGCCCCTATAAAAATGAAGCACCAAGCTCATAGGTACAGAGAACAGATTGGTGGTTGCTAGAGGTGGGAGGTGAGGGTGGGAAAAATGGGTGAAGGGGGTCAGAAGGTAAAAAAAAAAAAGAAAGTAAATATATCTGTAAAATATTAAGAATTTTGTATATTCTATTAAAAAAAGGAAATTATAAATGATGGACATGCTTCATATTTTGTACTTTCTGTCACTAAATGGACTTTCCATTTATTCATATTTAGTTGGAGGTTAGAGGTAGGCATTGGATTAGTGTAATGTAGGAATACGAGGTAGACTGTAATTGAATCTTCTGAAGTTCATATACAACTTGTAAATTTACAAAATATAATTATATGCAATAAAGCAAAAAGAATATTTCCCTTTCTTTGGAGAAATGGATATTAAAATGAGGCTTCTGAAAATCAAATGTTTTAATATTTTGGATCTCAAACTATAATTTCCAAACAATTTAAAAATTCCATTTGATTAAATTTTACTCAAATACTAAGGAATATACTATTGAATATGAGGTTAAAAGTTTTAATAAATTCCAAGAATATAAAAAATAGCTTGATATTAAAAAATTATATGCAACTACTGATGGGAATACAAAATGGTGCAGCTGCTTTGGAAAACCATGTGAAAGTTCCTCAAAAAGTTAAACATACAAGTAGAATTATCATATGAGCCAGCAATTCCATTCCTAGGTATATACCCAAGAGAAATGAAAATGTTCATACAAAAATTTGTATGTAAATATTCATAGCAGCATATTTATAATAGCCAAAGAGTGGAAACAACCCAATGTCCATCAAATGATGAATTGATAAACAAAATGTGGTGTATCCATACAAAGGAATGTTATTTGGCAATAAAAATAAATGAAATACTGATTCATGCTGTAACATGGATGAAACGTGAAAACATGCTAAGTGAAAGAAGTGAGTCTCAAAGGGCAAGATTCCATTTATATAAAATGTCCACCACAGGCAAATCTGTAGAGAGAGAAAGTAGTATGTCAGTGATTGCCTATGACTGCGAAGGGGGAGGGTTGGAGAAAAATGGGAAGTGACTGCTAATGGGTATGGAGTTTCTATTTAGGATGATAAAAATGTCCTAAAATTTATTTTGATGATGGTTATACAACTGTGACTATACCCAAAATCATTGAATTGGTAAAATAAATAAATAAATAAATAAATAAATAAATAAATAAATAAATAAATAAATAAATAAATAACTAGGGGGTGGGCAAAAGCAAGCACTCAAAAAGTAATCAGTTTGTACAAGTAAATCACATTTCTCTTAAAAAGTTTTACAGGTCCGGCCCGGTGGCTCAGGCGGTTAGAGCTCCATGCTCCTAACTCCGAAGGCTGCTGGTTCGATTCCCACATGGGCCAGTGGGCTCTCAACCACAAGGATGCCGGTTCAACTCCTCGAGTCCCACAAGGAATGGTGGGCTCCGCCCCCTGCAACTAAGGTTGAACATGGCACCTTGAGCTCAGCTGCCTCCCGGATGGCTCAGTTGGTTGGAGAGCATCCTTTCAACCACAAGGTTGCCGGTTCGACTCCCGCAAGGGATGGTGGGCTGTGCCCCCTGCAACTAGTAACGGCAACTAGACCTGGAGCTGAGCTGTGCCCTCCACAACTAAGACTGAAAGAACAACTTGAAGCTGAACGGCACAGCACCCTCCATAACTGAGATTGAAAGGACAACAACTTGACTTGGAAAAAAGTCCTGGAAGTACACACTGTTCCCCAATAAAGTCCTGTTCCCCTTCCCCAATAAAATTAAAAAAAAAAAAAAAAAGTTTTACACACTTTCCCAGTTACAAGAATATTTAAATCTAGCATACTTATAGAAATAAAAAAAAAAATCATTTGCAATACTCCAGCTCTTCAGGATAGGTATATAGGCTGTTAAATGTGCTGTGTTCAGAAGAACTAACATTTTGACAAAATGCATTACAGTTTTTTTACTTCAAAGGGAAAACGTCATCAGGCTTTAATAGATCGCCTTGAGTGTTTGTATCTAAATATCTGGTCATCTGAAGAGTGATTGTTTGCCAAGCAAATAATTAGCATGTACTAGCTGACTATCTCTAGTTACATATGCAAGACTTCACAAAACAGCAAAAGGCCTTTGAGGGGTTAGGTTTAGAACTGTGTCTACTGCGCGTTTTCATCTCACAGATAATCCACTCCAAATGTAATATAAAAATTACACTGCTGCAACATCAAAGAAGAGGACTAAACAAAGATTAACCAAAGGTATTTGGCAATCCACTGTGCCAGTGGATGGAGACAGAACTCTCAGTTTTGGCAGCTGCGTTGTATACATTCTAATCTAGACTGAACTCTCAAACTCCTTACCAAGCTGAACACTCGTATGACTGGTAAAACTTTGGCATAAACACAGACAGTGCTATGTATATGAATTCCGCTGGCAGCCTGATATTTATGTCTTGGAAATTAAACATGCATGTATGCAAAAAAAAGCAAAAGAAATACAATACATTCTTTAAGCATTGTTATAATAGATCTCACCACATATTATTTTCTTTCATGATGTTAGCCCTAAACAAACTGTAAATTATTTAATCAAATACACAGAACACTAAAATTTAAATTTGCTTTGTTTTCCCCTTACTCCTCTTCTTAAGTTACTTAAGTCACTAACTTTAAGTGACTTCAAAGGGATCAGGACACCAGTTTTCTCTTTTTCCACCCTGAAGCGCTCTGACAACAAATCATCTCACACATGGAAGGGAGAAACTGTTAGTTCTTTCATAGATTTTTGAGATAACTGAAATTATCTGCTGAAGCAACTTTGGGGACTCTTCTGAGATCTTGGAATTTTTTGATTATCCACTAATGTTCTGGAACCAAAGCTTTCACTGAGGTCAGCATTAAAGGGGACTACATCAAAAGATCGTGTTTTCCTTCAAGACATTTTCAGTTCCAACATTTTGGTCTGCATGTAGCAGTCAGGATTCTTAGCTGCCAATCAGTTCTAGTTAGTGAAGCAGAAAAGGGACGTACTATAAGGATGTTAGGTAGCTTTCTGAATCTATAGGAGGGCCAGAGAACTTGGTTTAGAAACCGCATGGCCAAGAACGATGCCAAACTCCTTTCAAGAGTTTCCTGTACCAGCTTTATTATCTCACCTCCCAGTCTCTCTTTAGCCCCTGGTATCCCACTGTAGCTGCTGTCACAGACGTCACCAAAGATGGTTAGAGCTGAATCTAACAAACAGGTCATGGATTTTTATCTTCCTTGATCACTAAGCAGCTTTGAGACTGTTGACACCTTTTCCCTGAACTTCTCTCATTCCACAGTCTTTCCCTCCTTTCCTGCATCCTTTGGCCTCTTTTTAGGCTTCTTGGAAGGCTTTGATTTTCCCTACTGCCTATCTCTTAAACATGTTGTTATCCCCCAGCCTTTGTCCTTGACCTCACCTTTTCACCCTCTGCACATCTCCTTGGACTTCCGCATTTCCCCTCAGGATTTCAAATATCACCTAAATGATAACTCCCGAATCTGTATCTACTACCTAGAGATATCACCTATGCTCAGACCTGTGTTACCAACACTTAACTAACATGGCCTCATGGACATCCTATAGGCATTACAGACTCACAATGCTCAAAACTGGGCTCAGGGGCCAGCCCGGTGGCTCAGGCGGTTAGAGCTCCATGCTCCTAACTCCGAAGGCTGCCGGTTCGATTCCCACAAGGGCCAGTGGGCTCTCAACCACAAGGTTGCCAGTTCAACTCCTCGAGTCCCACAAGGGATGGTGGGCAGCGCCCCCTGCAACTAAAATTGAACACGGCACCTTGAGCTGAGCTGCCGCTGAGCTCCCGGATGGCTCAGTTGGTTGGAGTGCATTCTCTCAACCACAAGGTTGCCAGTTCAACTCCTGTAAGGGATGGTGGGCTGTGCCCCCTGCAACTAGAAAACGGCAATTGGACCTGGAGCTGAGCTGCACCCTCCACAACTAAGATTGAAAGGACAACAACTTGACTTGGAAAAAAGGCCTGGAAGTACACACTGTTCCCCAATAAAGTCCTGTTCCCCTTCCCCAATAAAATCTTTAAAAAAAAAACACAAAAAACTGGGCTCATACTTCCCCCTCACAACTTGCCTGTTCCCACATCCTCATGAAATGCCACCATCCTCCCAGCTGACTGAGCCAGAAACTGCTTTCACCGCTCACATGTCTACTTTTCTTACCGTTAATGTGCAATCATTTGCAAAGTTCTCCCTACTGATTTACCGCTTCAGTATCCCTCTGTGCACTACTCACTTTTTTTCCTCCCTGAAGCTACTACAATAGTTTATGCCATTACTATCTTATGTCTGGTTGGCTCCCAGCTTCAGTGGTCCCCCTGCCTTCATTCTTGCTCCCTCCGGTTCATTCTTTACCCTGCAGCGAAGCTGAACTTTCTATTATGCAAATTTGGCTACTGGCTTCTTTATCTAAAATATTTTCCTAGTATCCCACAGTCTTCAAGGGTAAAGTCTAAACGCATTAACTAACACGTTTTAAGGTCTTTCATTGACCTTCTGCCTACTGGCTTTGTCATCCTTAGTCTTCACACACAATGCACCAGCCATAAGCACTGGCTCTGTTAGAGATTACATCCAGCCACATGTAGGTAGTGACTTGAATAACAGAATGGGGAGTGCTGGTGGCATTATTATTATTTATTATTTACTATTATTATTATTATTTACCATATCAAGAAATCCAGGGGTAGACAGATCAGGGCTGGAACACAGGTTCCATGATATCATCAACCTGCCAGTCTCCTTATTTTATCCTTCTATACTACCACCCATAGCTCACGTCTTTCTTCCTTGTGGTTACTTCATGGTTACAAGATGCTGCTCCACCTCCAGCAGCACAGCCACATTCCAGATAGGAGAGGAGAAAGGAAGCAACAAGGAGGAAGAGATAACGCCTATATCAGGAGAGCAAAACCTACTAATACGTCACCCAAACATCTGCTTATGTCTCATTGGCCAGAACTCTGACTAAGTAACAGTATATACCCCAGGAACCTTCTCTGAAGCCTAAAATATGAAACATTCTCTAGCAGGTCCTTTTGTCATTGTTTCTGCTGCTCTCTTCATCTAGAACATGTTCATAACTCTTCTTTGCCTGGCTAACTTCTATTTATTCTTCAGGCCTAGCTTAAATGGTACTTCTTTTAGAATGTCGTCTTTGAGCCACTCCTATCCAATCCACCCTCAAATTTCAAACTAACCTTCCTATGTATTCTCAGCAAGATTTGCTTTTTTAAATGTGATATCATTTTCTCTTAAATTCTCAGAATATCCCACTAGACTACGTGTATGCCTGTTTTGCTCACCACTGCATGTCCATAGTACATAGTATATCTGCATTCAAGACAAGCTGTTGAATGAATATGAAATAAATATGAATATGATGGAGATCAAAAGGATGTATACATTATATGTTATAATCTATATTATATATATATGAAGCACAGTATATAGAGATCCAAGACATTAGAACATACTTGAAAAGAAATATGAGGTGAATCATATGGAATGGATCAATTTTGCTTGTAATTAATAGTATGCTCCCCACCCATCATGGACTGGCCTTACTCTCCCCTGGGCCACTTGCTTATTTTTCTCAGATGTATCGTTAAGATGTGAGTACACATAAAACAGACAGATGAGACTCAATAGAGTCAGTTACTTTGAAGAAATGATTGACTAGTCCAAGGGCGAGGATTAAAGCGTATGTCAGGTAATGGATCAAAGGAGAGATCCTAATAGTTCTCGCTCTCACCATGGCAATGAAATCTTTCTAAATTAAAACAAAATAGTTCTATTTCCAACCTCAACTCTCAAATATTATTACACATCCTCTCACATGTCTTAGCACTTAGCAGAAACTAAATGAATATTTGTTGAATGAAATACATGCAGGGAAAGTGGCTGGATGTGTCATTATTCCTCATATGGGGAGAAAAATGGTGGAGATTGATAAAGCTTAGGAAGAAACTCTTGCCTAGGGATTTTCATGTTGAATTCTGCAGAAGGCCGAGACCCCTTGCAGGTTTCTCAGGCTTAATTTTTTCTCAGTGCAGAATTCTGTAGTTCTTTCCTAATCATTCTCTTACGACATGTACTGATGACTTAACACAGAAATCCTCACTCTTGGCTAAACATGGGCTCCAAATCTAGATAGATTACTTATGAATTAATGCTTTCTGAAAAATTACAGAAAAACTGGAATATACACTGAAAATTAAGATTCAGAAAGAATTTATATTTGCTAACATCATTCTAAGTGGGATAGACATCAGAGAATGTGCTTTGGGAAAACTAGCCATATCTCAGAATAAAATATACAATATAACTTTAAAGTTTCACTAATATGAATAATGCAAAACACTAAGCAATGACAATCTGTGGTGAAGCTTTTATATTTTTAGTGAGCTATCATAAGATTGCAAAAACATGATGAAAACAAATAAAGAATGGTCTCAAAGTATAAGTGAAGTTAAAAGTCAACTCATAAATAAACCATTAATTAAGCATTCTCTATATCTTCATCCATATTTATCACATGCCCTAATATAAGGGAAGCCTCCAAGATTTTGCTGGGCAAACGTTTGCTCCCAAACCTAGAACCAATATTTTCCTTTTGTTCTCTCTCTTATTTTATTTCCTTCCCCAGCTCTATTGAGATATAATTGGCACATAATATTATTTAAGCTTAAGATGTTTTGCTACATTTATATATTGCAAAATGATACCTCCATAACATTAATTAGCACTTCTGTCCTGTCACGTAATCACCATTTCTATTTTCATGGTGACAACATTTAATATCTACTCTCTTAGCAAAATTCAAGTATATACCATAGTATTACTAGCTACAATCATCATGATATAATTAGATCCCCAGAACTTGTTAATCTTATAACTGAAAGTCAGTACCCTTTGATCAATGTCTCCACACTTCCCCTACCTAAACCCTGGTAACTACCACTCTACTCTCTGTTTCTTTGAGTTCTATTTTTTATGATATATATATATATATATATATATATATATATATATATATATATATATATATATATATATTTTAGATTCCACATGTAAGAGTTACCACATATTTGTATTTCTCTGTCTGACTTACTTTGCTAAGCAGATGCCTTCAAGGTAGAACCAACATTTCTTAAGAAATCATTTTGTGCATTTTTAAAGAAATAACCTTCATTTCATAACTTCAGAGGATTTTCCTCAAAAGATGACGAGGAAAGCAGCTTTTCTGATTTATACAAGGGTAAGGATGGGGAAAGTGACCTTAAAATGGTTCCCTGCCATGTGGAACTGACCTAAAATGGTGGCCTGAATGGAGAGAGAGGTCCCCAGCCTAAGCCCCAGCCACTTCTGCTTAACCCCCTCCAAGCCACACCGTGAGCCAATCACCAGACAACACCTACCCCTTCCCCGACTCAAGAAAGTCCCCAACCCATAAAAACCTGCTCAAAATTTTGCTAGGGGCTCAGTCTTTGGGAACATCCCGCTGAGCCTGCCAGCGTAATAAAGCTGACTCTCCTAACTC
Organism: Rhinolophus sinicus; assembly: GCF_057876585.1. NCBI lineage: Eukaryota > Metazoa > Chordata > Mammalia > Chiroptera > Rhinolophidae > Rhinolophus > Rhinolophus sinicus. The sequence continues at coordinate 25,595,621 of NC_142504.1, forward strand.
TCTGAGTGCCGCTTGGGTTCTTTCCAGTCTTGGATTCTGCAACAGTAACATATTCTGTTTAATATTTCTATTGAATTTATCAGAAATTGTTTGAATGAATGTCCTTTGAATGAAGGAATAGTTGTCAAAGAGGATGTTACGTGATAAGAAAGAAAGAAATGAGAGAGAGGAAGAAAGAAAGAAAAGAAAAAGGAAGAAGAAAGGAAGAAGGAAAGAAGGAAGGAGGGAAGGAAGGAAAGGAGGAAGGGAGGAAAGCTTGCTTCTGGAGAAGGTAGAGTGATGTGTAACAGTCCCCTTTCATACAAGCTGAACACTGGTCAACAACACCCCTAGCCTCCCAGAAGCACTGAGCCATATGTTCGGGGAGATGTGGCCACCAAAACTCTAAAGGATGCCAAGCCATTCTCCTCATTTTTTTCACAGTCTCCTTTCTTAGGTTTCAAAAACATTCTTCACGTTAAACTGTTACAAGGCTACAATCTTCCTAACTTCTGAAGGATAAACACATAGAGGGTCCATTGTTGATGGATGTGCTCAGGATTTCTCAAGGTGCCCAAGCAATCCCCCTCTGCTCCTGACAGTGGCCATGCAGCAGCCTACCTGTTTGTCTCTTTGTACCTGCCCCCAAAGAAAGGAGAGTCTGTGATACGGATCCTTTCAGGGACTTTGCTACACCTTTGTGTTTGCATCTTATGTCTCCCTGTTTGGCCCCAGAAAGATGGCTGGTCAGCCAATGACGAGTAAGATTCCCCATGGGGGGGACAACTCAAGCCAGGCACAGTTGAGTGGAGACCAACAGGAGAATCCACGGGGTTCGTAGAGGTGGGCACAGTCCCCCACCTTCCCAAGGCTAAGAAAAGCCTCTGCCTCTGTGGCTGCATTCCTTCCCAAAACCTGCATGGGAAGAGATTCAATGATATGCTTGCCATCTATTCATATGCATAAAGGTTTTGTCCCTTGGGGAAGTACATACATCCTGAGACTTATGGTTCAGCTGCCTGCAGGCAAGGGTGATTGGCTTGAATCAGTTTCCTATTGTGATGTATAGGATTCACAGATCTTGAGATTGATAAGCTTTATCTCCTTTATTTCCCCACCTAACTAATAAAAGTTGATGCTAGGCCCGATTTGGGGCGTCCTTGAGACTGGGGGTCCCTTGGCTCTGTTTATAATCTATTATTGACTACTGTCTTTTCTAACCCTGTGCCACCCTCCTCACTCCCCACAACTCTCGTCGCATGGGACTCCACACTGACAGAGTCAAGGAGGGGCGGTGGTACAATCTCAGTTTTGGCAGATTGAGACTATCTTGATATAGGAAGACACTCTCATCTTTCAATCCCTACTCTGAATCATATTCTGTATTTCTTCTGTGGAAAAGCTCTTCCACGCTCTCGTACAGGTCTGGTTTTGGGGGGGGGGGTTCATTCCCAGGTGGAAGCAATTAACACACGCTCAAGCGTACTAGCTCATGATGGGCCTTGAGGTTAGGAGTATAGGCTGTGGGGACAAGCTACCTGCATTTACATCACAGCTCAGCCAATTTGACGAGGCTGCACTCTGGACTATATCAAGGAATGTAACAAGGGAAGATGTATATCCATCTAGGCTTTTCTTCTGTGCATAGTTATATTGGGAAATGTAAGTTGGAGTGTTAATTTATACCTGTGAATGTGAATTCATTTAGAAACAGGGTTTTTGCAGATGTAACTAAGACTTTTGAGATTAGAGCATCCTGGATTAACTGGGTGGGCCCTCATCCAAGAGCAAATGTCCTTCTAAGAAAAGAAGACACATGAGAGAGGTCAGTGATAGGAGGGACGTTGCCACAAGCCAAAGAATGCCTGGAGCCCCCAGCATCTCAAGGAGACAAGGAGGGCTTCTTCCCTTGAGCTTTCTGAGGGAGACTAGCCCTGAGGACACCTTGATTTTGGACTTCTGGCCTCCAGAACTGTGAAAGAATGAATTTGTTATTTTAAGCCACCACGTTTGTGGTAATTTTTACGGCAGCCTTAAGAAACTAATACAGCACCTATAATCTTTGTGACAGCGATAAAATAATGCAACTAAATCACAATATTTACTATCTTCTCTTCTCTCCTCTCTTCTGGAGGGGAAGAAGCACTTGCCAGCTCAGCCAGGTACTGTGCATATCTGTTGTTTTCGTGCTCGATCTTGTTGAGGGGTAGAAAGGAGGGTAACACGAAGAGCAGGGATTGGGTTGGAAGCTGGGGACAGGGAGGGTGGGAAGGGCATGAGAAAACTAGGAAAAATGAGCAGCTTCTGTGACAAGGAGAAGATTTGGGGGAAGGCTTGCTCTATGTCCTAAAATATGAATCTCCATTTGTTGCCATCTCAAGAGGACGTCAGTAAACACTGGAACTGCTTCAGAGTGTCTCTGGGGCTGGGTCTTTGTTTTTTTAGGATACATTACTAAGAGATTAGTGGGGTGGTATGGAATATTCAAGTTAGGTCACATTTTTATAATCAGAAAATAAAATAAAGGTAATTTCTCTTTGGCAAAACAAAATATATAAGGATGTGTGTGTGTGTGTGTGTGTGTGTGTGTGTGTGTGTGTGTGTATACTAGGGTACTTGTGATATCTCATATTCAGAGACAGCTACAGATGTTTAAGAAAAGAAAAGATGCATTTACTTTTGCTCTGCGAGGCACCCTGATGTACCCAGACTTCCACCGTCAGGACCTACTCTTCCAGTTGGACGAGATGTTTTCTCCCAGTCTTCAGAACATCTATCACTGCACGATTTGCCTGGGAAACTCACCCCAGAAGTATTACTCCTTCATCTAAAAATGGAAATTACTTGTCACATATGCCTTTGGGGCTCTGTAGCACTAATCCAGTTAAAATTCACTGTAGCCTGGAGCAGCTGCAGGCAACCCAGAAATCCTCCTCCTTTTTGCCCCATAGCCTATGGATTTCAGCACTGCGTGTGCACCATAATCTACATGCGAGGCACCCCCCAAAACAGCAACAGCAGCAGCAACAGCAATATTGTGGAATGCTCTGGAATTCACACAGCCCAGTTACCAGGCAGTAAAAGAAGAGGCCCAAACAAGGGAATACTTCTGCTCTGGAAACTTTGCTTTTGTTGATTCCCATTTGGTGCTGAATGAGTGAGGCCATTGTGAACATCAGATGCTTACACGCAGCAGTCTACGTATCTAAAAGCTCCAAGACCACATGCAGAACATTCTGTGTAAAGTGGGGGATGATATATTCTGCATGGGGCACCCTATGGCCAGGATTTGTCACTGTGCCATTATAGCCAGCCCCTGTGGATCTGTCAACATATGAAATATGGTTCAGAATAGGGACAGTGATTGGTATTATGTTTACATGTGCTGTCTGTCCCTAGGTTAAGTCATACATAGCGTAATGGATTATCTAAGTCATTTTCTTCCCCTGGATGGCCATGGAGAAACTTATTCTGAATTTTATTTCTTTCATTAATCCAATGTTATCATGGCAGTGCTGTACATCCACGCCCAAATGGCACATTACCTCTAGCACACCTCATATCTCCACTCCAGGCATCACCAGTTCAGCGCATCTTCTAACTCCATGTCAGGTCTAGCTACCTGATCTATGACTTCTGATTTTTAAAGGTCGTGTTTAAATATAGCCAAGTCGGCATTTACCCACCCATTATTTACCATCCATAGAGAAGTGGATTTAACCCACAAATAAGTGATCTAATGTGCTCTCAAAAAGCATATGCAGCAATGTTTAACCCATCAAATTAAAAACATACAGCAGTTCCACCCAGAACACTCCATACTTTATAGCAATTACAATTTCTGTTTCTCACACTCCATCAAGTCCCCTGAGTCGATCTATCTAAAAGAAATGAAAGGATAGATAGATAGATATGTAAATACTGCCTGGACTCCCTCCCACAGGCAAAAAGCAGGAAGCAGCACGAAGCTAGAAAGAGATCAGACATGTGAGTCTTGGCACCACCTGTCATTACAGTCACTCTTTCCAAGAACCTGGCCTGTCTAAAAAGATGGAGACAACCTTACTTCAGGTGCCTCCCTTCCTGGTATCACCTTGTCCCCTGAACTCGATCTGCCATGAGCTCCATTATGCATACCAAAAACCTAAAACATGGAGTGAGACTGTTTTCTAGAAGGTGTTGTGATACTGATAACTCCATGCTCACCTGCTCTTTTCTGTTCATTGGAAAGGGAATGGGTCACAAGCAATTTCCACCTCTGTAGCATCTTTGATGGTTCAATGCTCATCCCCTCCTCTGACCATTCTAAGGAGTTGAGGGCCATCCCCTGTCATTCTCACTCCATTCCAGTGAGGCCTCATCAGTCCCCTGGGAGCAGAGATCGGAAAAACTATATTCCAGCTATGGATCTAGCACAAGCTCATGCCAATGTCAGATAATTAGGAAAATGGAAATTCACTCGTTCTTGTTTACTTATTTATGTAGGAGTCGGCATTAGACAGAATGATATGGATAACATCAATATTAATCTAAATTAATGAATTATTAAAGCCTTAGACTGAGTCAGTTAATTTTTAGGAATAAGACTTTAATTCAGTACTATTTACAATCAGGGCAGAAATAATGCAAAAGCATTTTATGATCAAGAATTTTAAGTAAAGGTGTCATTTTTATTATAATAACATTAAAAATAATCCCTTTAAATAAGATGGACTTTGTCATATTAACTAAATTAAAAGACCTATTTTTCAGAGGTAACAAAAAACATGATGATTACTGAATTCTTATTCTTACCTTAGGAGAAAAATATTAGAAATCATCATTCTGAAGAGAAGGAGATCTGATGAAATACATGCAAGGGTCATAGTCAATTATATACTGAAAATGACATCTTAAGGGTCTGATGTGACAGTAGGCTACTTTACACATCAGTATGAAAGAAGAAACACAAGTTGCAAAGCACAAGGGAAAATAATAATACCTCTGATTTGTCTTCTGGTGGTTGCATTATACAAGGAAATCAATATCTTCATTTCTTTGTCAATGCAAAAAAGAAATTTATCACTTAAAAATTAAGTATATCCTCTAGTGCACTTTTGTATGCATTTCTGTTGGGCACATACCATGGAGTGGCATTTCAGGGTCATAGGGCATATACACATACCCTACACGTTCATTTTAATAGAAAGTGAAAGGTTTTCAAACCAATGTATCAGTCTGTACTTTTACGAGCAATGGATGAGAGTCCCAGTTGCACCACATCCTCGCCAATATTTTTACTTGATATTGCCAAGTAGAAATATGTGATTTTAGCCATTCCCTAATGAATACTTAGGTTGAACCACATGTTACAGGTTTTATGGCATTTTTACATCATTCTTTGTGAAGTGCATTTAGAAGTCTCTCTCTCTCTCTCTCTCTCTCTCTCTCTCTCTCTCTCTCTCACTGTTTATCTTACCCAAGGACAACAGCAAACTGGAATGAGTGGTCATTCTAACATACTGGGCATATGCAGACTTTTAAATTCAAACCTAGTTCAAATGCATTAGGCTTAAAATAAATATTAGTTGTTTTTTTAATTCAAAGTATGTCTCAACTTATTTATTATTTTTCAGTAGAAGGGCTGGCTTCTCTAAACAACAATATACATTTAACGCGGTTAGCTTTGGAAAATGACTGGTGTGACAACTTCTGCATGATCAAATGATGAGCAAGGTAGACAGATGCTTAATGTTTAAATCTATAGTGGGTTCCTAACCGTTGCTGGAGGCCATTACTAAACATGCAATGTGAAGGCAATTCTCTTTACCAGGGTTGTTAGAAATAGGTGGTGTGAAAACTATTTGACAAGCTGCTTGAGATAGGAGATGAGAATACCAAGAATCATGCTTCAACAAACATAGGCAATCTCTGAATGGCTCTCCAAGGTAACTTCAGCACTTCAGACTGACTGAGGAGAGTATGCACATTTGAGATCAGAGAGGAGAAACGAGACCGACCTCTGCTAATAGTATATCTACATCCTGTCTTTCCTTGCCTCTGATTAAATATTAGATAAATATGGCAATAGATCAGTTTGAAGGGACATCAACGTGTACGCTTCCTTGGGAACACATATATCCCTCTCTTCCATAGGTACCCAATCTAATGTCTTTGATTTTAGATTAGTGCATATTCAATAAATGCATAATGTTTCAGGAGTATTCTTTTCTTTATAAAAATAATACTTTGCTATAGATCAAAAAGTTTTGACCAATTTATATACCCATTTACAGCATATTTGTGGACCTGATGATTAGTAACATGTTGATATTTTACCATTTGACAATTTGGTAAATAGAAAAAAATATGTTCTCCTGTTTTGTTTTGAATTTATTAAATTATAAGTGCCATAGAACATCTTTTCAATATTTACTGGTTATTTTTATGCTTTTCTGTGAACTGTCTCTTCATATCCTTTGACCATTTTTCCATTGGGTTGTTGACTCTATTGATTTGTAAGAGTTTCTTTTCAATAAAATAAATTAGTATAACATTAACTGTACACATTAAAGAAATTACACATTAATTTCTAAGTTTCTCATCTGTTTTTGGTACTGTGTATGTCTTATATTTTCATGTACTAAATTGTATCATGTTTTCCTTTTTTGCCTTCTGAGTGCATATATTTTTCCTGTGATGCATTCGGAAATTATATAGCTGTGTTTCATTCTCCTTTTGTGGGGGCAGGTTAAAACTCTCTGCCACAGAATTGAATGAACATTTTAGGCTCTCACAACAGTCCACCTTATTATCTTGTCATCCAGAGAACTTTTGAGATTGCCATTCAATAAGTATTAGCTGAGGCCTTACTATATACTTCAAAATTGGAGATAAGAAAGCCAGTAGCTAAGCTACAGAACATAGTCAAATACAATTAACATTGACCCACTAACCTTGCTCTTTACTAATTTTGTGAAAAAATACTCTAAAAATTTCCTTCTCACTATCCTTAAACAAGTACAATATTAAGCTTGCCTCATAGTTATAAATGTATATTTTTATTCTTTTTCATTCGATTATTATTCCTAGAAATAGTTAAATACCTTGCTATATCATTCTTGTTGAATGCAGAAGTGCTATCTTTATCAGTCTACAGGTTAAGCTGCTGTAGCAAGAAGATTCCTTTTTTAGGTAAATGTCCTATTAGGTAAATGTGAGTACTGAGTCATGTGGCCATAATCAGCTCCAAGTGAGGCTGAGAAATTTCAGTTCTACCTGGACAAGAGCATCTTTGCTAAAATTTTAGTGGGTTCTATGATTAGAAGGGATTAGGGATGTTGAGTTTTAGAGGACACTTAGCAATTTCTACCATAACCAATTGTATGGTCACTCTATCTCTTGTTTCTTTCATCCCACATGAAGGGCACACCTCTTTTTCAATGATGTACAATATAGAGTCTAACCCAGTTTAGCTCAAAATCTAGAATCTCTACATGATTCCAAGTTCCTTCCATGAAGCCTGATGTGGCTTCTTCTGATTGTGTGACCTATAAACTAGTGGATAATTTCACTACCACTCCCTCCAGCCCCCACATCCCTACACACAAATACACTGATACACCTAGTGGAACAGAAGCAGGATAACTGCGATAGAAATTTGTACTTGGGAAAGAGAAGAAAGGGAAACACACAGGACCACTTGTCTGTAGCAATGCTGAAATCTTTCTGCATTGCTGTAGAAATTGCAAAGGCTTCCCTCACTAACAGTGCAGTAAGTATCTTGAAATCCTGGCTTTGCTCTCTGGGTTGGGGGAGGGAGGAACTCTCTCAGCCAGTTGTCTTTTTGGCCTCCTGGGTTTGTCCTTTGGGAAATTCTTCTCTGTCCACAATCCTCTGGGCCACATCTACTGTGCATGTTGGAAAGCATCCCTTCTTTCCACTTTAGATGGGATGATGGACAAGGAATTCTAGGTTTTGAGCTGAATGCAGCACAAGTTTCTCAACTTGTTGCCCGCGTTAGGATCTCAGGAGGTGCTTTATGGTCAAGCAATCACAAACATTTGTAGGCTAGATTTGCAAGTTCTTTAGCAATGTAATTTGCTCAAAAACATATTTGACTCTGTCTATTTGGTTCCAGGTAGTTGAATATACCACAGACAAAGGCTTATAACCTAACTGCTATGAGCCCTGTCTCCCTTAAATTAAGAGCAGCTACATCGGGTGTGAAAACAACACCTTAATCTGATTTTGGATTGACTCACATTACTGGTTGATGACACATAAGGGAAGGCTCTTGAGCAATGTCCCCAGGGAAATCTTTATCTGCTGTTATTTTGTTTACAGAAACAGTTGGCTTTTCCAAGTCACTAATCCCTTAGTCAACTGAGATTAAAGAACACCTGCTGAGAATAGAGCAGAGTTATCCTCCCCCCCTTCCCCACCTTCATCTCTGCTTTCAACTAATTAATTCTTGCCTGATTTCACCTCTTTTATAGTAAGTACATTGCTAAAAGCTGCCAGGAACGGCCAATGCACATTAATATTTTGAGTTTTCCTAACCCTTTTTCTAGGAGGTACAGCCTTGGTAGGCATATGATCTGCCCTCTTAGTTACCACAGGAAACAGTGGTAAATATTAATGTTTTAGCATAAAAAGGATTCCTGGCTCCCCAGCCTGCAATATCTATTTACTCATTCTTCGCAAGTTTACCATTAAGGCAGGGTCACATACATTAGAACATTTTTATCTAAAACCACTTTTGATACCAATTTTTGTATTAATTAGGGTACAGGCTGAACTGCTCTAAAAATAGACTCTAAAATACAGTGGCTCAAATAAGACAGAAAGGTCTTCCTTTTTATCTATCAGTCTTTAAATAAGCAGATCCAGTCATGGTAGGGAAGCTCTGCTACATGTGGCTTCCATCTCTGGGTCCAAGGTGGCTATTTGAACTCTCATCACTTCCGAGCCAGCAGAACGGAGGATAGAAAAGTGAAGGACGAAGAGCTTCCTTTTAAATGAAGTGACTAGAAATGTGCCCTTATAACTTGACCTTTTGCTGACATGTCATTGGCCAGAATTCAGTCAGACGACTGACCATACCTTGCTGCCAGGGACACAGAGAACGTGACCTACTACGTCGTGCAGGCAGGTATCTATTATAGCACTAAAAGGAAAAAGGAAAGAATGGATAATAGAGACCAATTAGCAGACATGGATATCATATTAATATAATTTGTTCTTCCTTTGCTTTTTTTTTTTTTGACATCACTTCGGGTGAAATAACATGTGCATTTAGAAACAATATTTTTAGCTCCCAAGTCACATACAAGATTATATATTTTCAACCTAGATTTCATATCTTTGGACTATTCAGACTGTTTATCAGCGCCAAGTCACTAAGCAATAAAAGTATTTTTAAATTACATTACATTCTGCTTTTTTATTGTCTTTTGTCCTTCAAGTTACACAGGTTTTTTTCAGAGCTAGAGAGAATACTTCTCTAAACATCTAAATTCTACTTTCTAAAATGTTCAAAATTTCTTACTGATGTATTTGATGTTGGTAGACTACATGTGATACATAATGAAAAATGTGAGTGAATATATAAAATGGTTAATAAATATACTTATAGGAACTTTTTTTGTTTATTTATACTTTTTTTGTTTTACTCACAGGAACAACTTTTTTTGTTTATTTTTTTCTTCCAAAGAATTCCTTCTCAAAAATTCCTTTGGAAGGAATTTTCTCTACCTTCAGCATACAAGGTCGGACAATTAAGTTCGTGAACTAATCCTAGAAAAAGTACTACATACCTCATGCTGAATATCACTACGATCACCTTCAAAGTACTCCCCTTGGGAAGCTATGCACTGACGCCAGAGCCTAGCCCACTCTTCAAAGCAATTTTGGAACTCTTTTTCTGGAATGGCCATCAGAGCTGTCGTCGTATTACCCTTGATGCCCTGAATGTCATCAAAATGTCTTCCTTTCAATATTTCCTTTATCTTTGGGTAAAGAAATAAGTCATTGGGGACTAGATCAGGTGAGTAGGGAGGGTGTTATAATACATTTTTTTGTTTATTGTCTAAAAACTCCCTCACAGACAGTGCCCTGTGAGCTGGTGCATTGTTGTGATGCAAGAGCCATGAATTGTGGGCGAAAAGTTCAGGTCATCTCACTTTTTTATGCAGCCTTTCCAGCACTTCCAAATAGTAAACTTGTTCAACTGTTTGTCCAGTTGGTACAAATTCACAATGAATAATCCCTATGACATAAAAAAAAAGTTAGCAACATCATTGCAACAAATTCGTGAACTTAATTATCAGACCTTGTAGGTATTCATTTCATTTTTTACTTCTCACCTCTGTATGTATAACAGATCTCAGCAAAAACAAAGTACTTCAAACTAGTAATAGTTTCTGGCATTCAGTTTTCTTATCATTACTCCATGCTCACCATCATTATTGCTTTACTTATTTAGTTTACTCAATCCTTGAGCTTTTCCCAATATCCCCTCCTTTTTTCCCCAAGGTTTCCAAGAGCAGGTGAACAATTAGGCTTATAACTCCCTTCCTCAGCATGCCCACTTTTTGATGGATCTGTTTACTCAAACTGTTTTGTTCAGATTGTCTTTCTGTCTTTACATTCTGTATGTCCTGAGACTATGCCATGCTCCCTAAATCTCCTCTTCTCCTTTGGCTTAAACTGGGGCAGCAGCTCAAAGACCTCCTCCTGACTCCCTGCAGCGATGCTAGGATCCCCCCCCCTCCCCCGCTAACCAGTGAAGGCCATCTGATATGTGGATTGTAAGGTGAGGAGGTAGGCAAATGTGTGCTTAACCACTAGAGAAACAGGTTAAAAAGTAATTGATTTACTTAATGCACCCAGTGGAGTAATGGTGGGGCCAGGATTCTTCCCAGGGCCTTCTAACTAAAGGACCTATCGAGACACCACACGGTGTTCATTAGTATCGCACTGTTATTATAATCAACCAGACAAAGCAAAGGAAGTCCAACAGCATCACTGATTGTCCCTTATATTTGGCCACTAGGTGTCATCATGGGGATGCTAAGGAGGGCATCTGGTTCTGCAGAAACTGAATAGATCACTTTCCTGGGGTGGAAAACCACGTCTAGAAAATTGAATAAAATGACATCCTTTCCATTTTGGTCTTCCTTAATAGTCACCTTAAAAGCCAACAAGTACAAAGTACATTTTTAAAGAAACCCATAGAGCTGGAAGTTTTAGGATCATAGAATATTTTAACAAATTACAGCGTACCCATAATCTTCGGTAGGAAATATGAGGTTGGTGCAAACGTAATGGCGGTTTTTGCAATTATTTTTAACCTTTTAAACTGCAGTTACATTTGCACCAGCCTAATACAACATCATTTCTATAATTTTTGCTATTAACTCTTTTTTCATTAAAAATTGGGAATCATTATCTGTGACTATTTTTGCCTACACATTCTTCTGAGCTTGTAGCGGTTTGGGTGCTGGAATATGGAATGATTTGCTCCTATGTGTCATTTATGAAATTCCTTGAGAAATATACTGTATCTGGCAGTGACTTCTTCTCTTAAGGAATATCATCACAGGAACATAAAGAAGGGATTGTGTAGATTCCACAGGGATGTGGAGGCACTAGGAAAATTCTCTGCTTTCAGTCCCTGATGACCTCGTGGGGCCAGAAACATTACAATGAAAGACTAAAATGCAGACTCAAATGAGACAATTCAGATTGTTGAAAAAAAAAAAAAAAGATGTTATCTCTGGTGCCTTCAATAAAAATTCATGTAAAATAATACTTGACCTTATATAAACATCACCTTTTTAGAAGCATTTTTACATTCATAACTCAAAATCTCAAATAATCCTTCTTTACAGTCAAACCTGGGTTGAATATTATGCGCCATTAGAAGCCTGTTGCCCACCCTCACTGATGATTCACTGAGAATATTACCATTCTAGCAATGTCCCCACTGGATCTTCAAATACATAAAATTTACAGATATCCTGTGACTGAGAATAGAAAAATGCCTCTCTCAAAAACCAAAGCTCCAAATTATCTTATTAAATTAGATCTTTAGTTGTTCAAAACTATTTTGTTTTTGGTTAGACTCAAATGAGATAGCTACCCACTCCCTTGTCTCCGTAACTGTCCCGCCTGCACTTTGGTCTTTCCAGTAGTGTTCCTATACTTGTGCAGACAGCAGCTGCCTTTTGTGAGTCCAGAATGAGAGATTTCTTTCTACCTCTGTTTATAAGATTGCCAGGTTGGAACAAGAACAGCAACTTTGCAAGGATTAGGAAAGAGATGGAATGCTGACTAGATTTCCCCCAGCTACAATTATATTTATTTTCTATTTTAGAAATGAGGGTCTAGGTGGAAGATGGAATTGGTGAAAGAGAGTGGGAAAATGCACTAGCTTCTCAGGTTGTCAGCTTTTACCCAATATGCCAACAAACTAGAATACTGATTTCGTTGTATACCTTTTTACCTTAGTGCTGTAGGTAGAATAGCCCTCTGACCATATCCTGTCTGGAATCTGTAGAATATATTACTTTACATGGAAAAGGGACTTTACAGATATGATTAAATTAAGGCTGTTGAGATGGGGAGATTATCCAGGATTATTGTGGGTGGGGGGGCATGTAATTACAAGCATCCTTATAAGTGAAGGAGGGACGCAGGAAAATCAGTCAGAGAAGGAAATGTTACCGATGGCCACATAGCAGAGGTCAGATAGGGAGAGAGAGAGATTTTTGAAGATGTTACACTGTGATCTGTAGAGATGGAAGAAGTGGCCACAAACCAAGGGAAGCAGGAAGCCGCTGGAAGCTGGAAAAGGCAAGGCAAGGGATTCTGCTCCTAGAGCCTCCAGAAGGAACACAACCCTATTGACTCACTTTAGAATTCTGAGCTCCAGAACTGAAAGACAATCTATTTGTTTTGTTTAACGCTACTAAATTTGGAATAATTTGGTATAGCAGCAATAGGAAATGCACACACTACGATTCAGCAACATGGATTTTAAATATAGAATATCAAAACTGTAGTGCTTAAAAATCTTTAAAAATATTACCTATAGCATACTTGTATCCATATATTTTATATTTGTTAAATAATTTGGTCTTAGGTATAAGGTCTCTATTTCATGATGAAAAGAATATGGCAAGTTTAGTTCACTGATTCAGAGATCTTATTTGGTTCTCTATGTGAAACATCATGTGAAGAAAAGAAGCAGCTATTTTATCTCGTGGTGTTAGCTCGTTTCAGTTCTTTTCCGTAACATTTCTCTGTAGTAACACAGAACTTCATTTCCATTTTGAAATGTAGTTACTCTAGGTTAGGGATCCTCAGCCTTAGTACTCCTGACACTTTGAATTAGATAATCTTTTGTGGTGAGGGACTCTCCTGTGCCCTGTAGGATGCTTAGCAGCATTCCTGGATTCTACCCGCTAGATACCAGTAGCACTAGATGTGCCCCAGTTGTGACAATAAATAATGTCACCAGGTATTTTCCCAAATGTCCCCTGGGGAGCAAAATCAGCCCTGGTTGAAAATCACTGCTTTAGGAACGCTCAATTTGGTGTTAAATACTCTATTAGCTAGAACATTCACAAGAATATGTGGTTATAGTACGAGGAAATTATCCGAAAGGCATAGGTTGGTGTTTACTTAAAATTCACATGTTTATAACTGAGTAAGGTCAACAACCTCAACAAAGCATTCTCTCATGGACTCCCTCGGTTTTCTTTTGCCTCACTGGGACCTGTTTCTCATCCTCTTTACAGACTCTGTCTCGCCTCCCACACTTCTACATGACGGAACATCCCAGGACTCAGTTATCCTCAGATGTCTTCTTTATCTACACTCACACCCTAGGTAATCACACCACTCATGTGTCTTTAAATGTATCTATGCACTGACTCAGCAAATATACATCCCCGGCCATGAATTCTCTATTGAACACCTTACTCAACAACTTCAATTGACTGTCCAATAGGATAGCATTTCAAATATGAACATAACCAATTCCTGTTTCCCCAGTTAAACCTTCTCCTCCACAGTGTTTCCCAGCTCAGTAAATGGCAACTGCTCTCTGACACTCTATTTCTGTCATTTTCTCACACCCTATATCAAATCCATTACCCTCCTATTGGCTTCATATTCAGAACACATCAGAGTCAAGTCCTGCTTTGCCACCACCACCATCAGCTCTGCCTGGATTATAAGCAAACCATCCTAACTGGCCTCTCCTTCTAGGCTGCAATCTTGCAGTTTCTTCTCGACTCAACAGCCAGACCGATCCTTTCAAAATGTGAAACAAATCATGTCACTATACCATATCTCACCCAGAGGGAAAATGAAAATTCCACAAGTTCCATATGATCTAAGCTCCTATTACCTTTCTGACCTCATCTCCCACCCTTCTCCATCTCTCTCAATCCACTCTAGCCACACAGGCTTCCTCAGAATTCCTGAACAAGCCAAGCAGCTTTTAATCCCTCTGTATGAAAGGCTCTGCTGGTCCCCATCCAGAGATATAGAGAGATGCTCAGGGCTCTGTATTAGCCATGGTTCCTCAGAGAAACAAAGCTATTATCTATCTATCTATAATATATATATGTATATATACACATCCACATATATATGCATATATATACATATGTGTGTGTGTATGTGTGTGTGTGTGTGTGTATATATATATATATATGTGTGTGTGTGTATATATGTATACACATATACTGGGGGTGCCAAAAAAATGTATACAAGTGGACATTTTGGTCAAAGTTCAAGCACTAGTTCGCCATAATCGGAAGTGTCTGGATGCTGATGGTAACCGCTTTGAGCACCTCTTGTAATTGCAGAAGTCAAACGTGACTTGTATTTATCTTTTGTTATTGGTATGTATTGAGTATTACTATTTTAATACAGTTCTCCTTTCTTAAAATGTGTATACTTTTTTTGGCACTATATATACACAAGGACTGACAATTAAGTTTGCAAACTTGTTGAAATGATGTTGCTAACCTTCTTTGTTTTCAAAGGGATTATTCATTATGAATTTGTACCAACTGGACAGTTAACCAAGTTTACCACCTGGAAGTGCTGAAAAGGCTACATGAAAAAGTTAGATGACCTGAACTTTTCGCCAACAATTCATGGCTTTTGCATCACAACAATGCACCAGCTCCATGAGGCATTGTCTATGAGGGAGTTTTTAGCCAGTAAACAAATAACTGTATTGGAACACCCTCCCTACTCACCTGATCTGGCCCCCAGTGACTTATTTCTTTACCCGAAGATAAAGGAAATATAAAAAGGAAGACATTTTGCTGACATTCAGGACATCAAGGGTAATACGATGACAGCTGATGGCCATTCCAGAAAAAGAGTTCCAAAACTGCTTTGAAGGGTGGACTAAGCACTGGTGTCGGTGCATAGCTTCCCAAGGGGAGTACTTCAAAGGTGACCATAGTGATATTCAGCAATCAGGTATGTAGCGCTTTCTCTAGGATAAGTGTGCACACTTAATTGTCCAACCTTGTGTGTGTATGTGTATGTGTGTGTGTATAAAATGAGATTTCTTATAAGAAATTCACTCATGATTATGGAGGCTGAGATGTCCCACACAATACGCTGTCTGCAAGCTGCAGTCCCAGGAAAGCTGGTGGTGCTAAGTTCCAGTCCAAGTCCCAAGGCCTGAGAATCAGGAGAGCTGATGGTGTAAGTCACAGTCCAAGGGCAGGAGAAGACTGATATTTCAGCTCAAACAGTTTGGCAGAGAGAGCCAATTCAATCTTCTTTCACCTTCTTGTTTTATTCAGGCCCTCAACAAGTTGGATGATGCCCACCTATACCAGGGGAGGCCATCTGCTTTACTCAGTCCACCAATTTGAATGCTAATTTCTTTGAGAAACACCTCCACAGACACATCCAGAAATAATGTTTAACCAGATGCCTGGGTATCCCATGGCCTAGTCAAGATTACACATAAAACTAACCATCACAGACTCATTCCCTCACTTCCTTCAGGTCTCTGTCCAAATGTCACCTTGAAGAGGCCTTCCCTATTCACTCTATCTAAAATAGAATCCTTCATCTCACAACTCCTATCCCTCTCTAGCGTTATTTTTCTTCAAAACACTTACTGCTACATGACAGAATATCTATTTGAATATTTGCTTCTTTTCTGTCTCTCCCCATTAGACTATAGCTCCGAGGGCAGGGCAGCCTTAAGTATCTGCTCTCTGCTGTATCGCCAGCACTAGAATATACACCAGGATACACACACACACACACACACACACAGACACATACACACACACACACAACATGTACCTGATGTCAGGATAGCCTGGCATGTGTCAAATATATTATAAAATCAATATGATTGCACTCTATTGAATCTCAAAATTAAAAATCAGTATAAAATACTTCTAGACTAGGAACACAGCCACATTTGACCGTCTAGAAATACTACTCTTTCCCAATCTAAAATAAAAGTAAATATGACTGCATTTCTCAGTGTTTTCAGGAACTAACAGTCTTTCCTCATTACCATGGACAAAGAGCGCCCTCTATTGTGCTGTTTGGGTGTAGACATCTCTGAGTTATTTTTTATTTCTTAATTTTGTTTTAATCAGGCAGAACATTGTTTTAAAGAACTTGAAGAGATATACAAATAGATAACTTCCATCCTTAATGCTTTAAAATAAAAATCTACTTCTAGAGTAAACAGAAAATAAATCTTTGCTGTTGATGTGTAGATTTTTTTAGAGTATTCCCTGCCACAAATTTTAGATGAGGCAAGGATAAGACATGGAAAGGGCTTTTCAGTCAAAGGGATGTTTCACCAGTTATCAAATACTGCAAATGAGGATGAAATAAGAAATGTTAAATTCATATTTGTTTATGCATAAAAGAATTTAACCTTACAATTAATGGTGTAATTAACTCACGTATCACATTTGAAGAAAATGTCACAACAAAAAACCTTTTCAAAAACAGATGTATTTTAATGATGACAGGCAGGAGTAGTGCAGTTTTTTTTTGTACATATCTTTTGTGATATTAAACATGTACTGGCAAATATATATATGTGTATATATGTGTGTGTGTGTGTGTGTGTGTGTGTATATGAATACAAATTATTTTGTCATGTAAGAGCAGTGCTTTCAAAGGCTTTTAAAAAGACAAGACAGGTGAAGTTTTTCTTAGAAAGTGACACTTTGGAGTTAGTAATATCGAAATCACATTGGCTAAAGAAGGAAAACAATAAACTTTTAAAGTCATCTTAACATACACCTTACTGCAAATACACTTCTCTTTTGAACCCAACATAGAAAGAATAACCTCAAAGGCATACGGCTTTCTTCTCTGGCACGTTAAAGAACAAGTTTGGCTAATGGCTCCTGAATTATAACAATTTCCTGACAGTCTCCCCTACCTTGTGAGTAGCTTTTCACCTTTAAGAGATCATACAAAAAATATGTAAATCTGTTTTCAGCAGAGCTAATAATGATCCATAACAAAAGTTTAGGGTATTTTAAAATATTAACGTAAGAAAATTCCACTTTAAAAAGAATTTCAAACCAATACTAAGCATTGAATAATAGCCATATGGCTGAGGTTAATTTTCTAAAGTCAAACAAACAAAGCCCTTCTTCTTCCCCTCAAAACAGCAGTGGGACGCTGCTCCATAACATTTGTTTCCTACAAAAATCAGTTTACCACCTATTGGGATCCCAGCCCAGGAACCAGCCTGTGAATGTGGGTGGCTCATAGCCCTGTTTTATGATGATAATTGGTGTCCTCTTGTCTCTTCCAGAAGGATCTGTCTCAAGGTACATTTTGGCTAAAAAGAGGCACAAAGATATAAATTCAGTTAATTTTGATTCAACTAACTATAGAATGAGAAGTGTTCCAACAAAAGTAATAAATTAAATTTTCCTTGCCCCCAAGTAGCCAAATACTGTTCCATATGAACAATTCTGTATAGATTTTTCTCATCTACTATAGAATGTGCCATCAGAGTTTTATTACTGCCTGAAAAAAATCCAAACTTTATTCAATTATCCTTATGGCATAATTATTCTTATGTTTTCAATAAGAAAAAAATTGAACCAGGAAGAATCGTATTTCTCAAAAGGAATTTAAAAAAAATCTAGGTTATCACATTTATGGAGGTTTTATTATTTCTATAATGAAAAATGTAAGGGAATTTAAATTTTTCAGAATAATTGATATCTAGCTTACCAGACTTCAGAGATTCTGTCTTCTCCACTTCGTTGGCATCTTTGCCAATCCAAATGAAAATCTGAAAAATGAAACAACAACCATATGTACCTTTGGGGCGTGGTGACTCAGTACTATGCCCTATGTGAAGTGCTTCTCATACATTGCTCATTTAATCTTCACAACAACCCCTGAAGTTGGAAATGTGGAGACAGGTGTGGAGAATGTCAGCCACTTTCCCAGTGCTTACACTTATTAAGAAACACCTAAACTTAGTTGGACCCCAGATTTCATATTTTGATATATGTTTATATTGTATTTTCTAGTTTATTGAGTGAATTTTCTCAAAAACAACTTAATGCCTGATAGTTTTTGTGTGTGTGTGCGTGTGTGTATGTACGTGCACCCACCTGTGGATTATGTAAGGCAATCATTATCCCTATATTCCTATACTGTGGGGACAATATTCAGCTTGTCTGTAGGCACCAGAGACTCCCTTTATGAACCCCTGACTTAAGTCTCGTGCTTTCATATAATACTGTATCCTATAACACTTTGGTAAAAGTGCTATACTGTTTAGCATTTAAATATTGAGTTTGTTTGTGTTTTTGTTAACTGATATAATTATATATCCTCCTTGTTAAATGTGTAGGTTGGGTACTTCAATGCTGAAAATTCTCCTGAATTACCTTATATTTAAATCACTTTAAAAGTCACTTGTTGGCAGACAAATTTTAGTCAAATTAGTTTTGATTGTGTTCTAATTCATACTGACAGTGCTAGAATATTGCTTGAAGGGCGTATAACATACTTAATGTAAATAAAAACTATGAGGTATAATTGATATATAACATTACAGTAGTTTCACTGTACTTACATATTGCACCACAGTAGGTCTAGTTAACAAAAAACTAAGGTGTAATATAAATGAATGACTTAGCAATTAGAGCAGATCTAAAAGTAACAATCTTTGGTTGACTCTAAGAGTAAGTCAAATTCAAATAAGTGTTTAATAATTGCTTTATATCATTTAGTTTCTAGTATCTTTTTCTCTTTCACAATTGTTAGTTTACATAGAAATTTAAAAAAACAACATCAGATGTGCCATGTCAAATGACCAATAATTATCTCCAAAATAAAGATAACAGTGACATACTTTGTAGACTCAAAACCGTTCTGTGTCTGTTTCATTCCCAGGGTAAGGGTCTCCTATGACTTTCTGTCAAATTTTTAGAGAAATTCTGCATATTTCAGTCTCCCCCCACGGTTTTGTACCCCTATTATACTCCACATTTACTGTACCCGCTAATGCATTTATTATGAATGGATGAATAAGTTAGGAGTGAGTTAATTTTACAAATAAATGAAAAATGGAAGAGTTTTGCCTAAAATTATACAGACAAAGATGGTAGCCATGGAATTATTTCCATGTTGAAACATCAACTTGCTACATGCATCAGTTTCATTTTTCGCCAAAATGTGTTGCATCTCTTTTAAATACAGACTAAATCCACAGGTCCATTTATTATTAGACTTGCCGCTTCGCAAAGCAGGTTTTATCAATTCCCAACTCATATACTCTTCTGGCATAAACAAAATATAGTTTTACCTGTTCCCAAGCGTCTAGTAACATGACATCATCTTCTGCTAAATCTTCCTGAGTGAACTCTCCTGGAACCTCTTCAATCTGAAATGCATAAAAAAATCTTTGTGACCAAACAGTAAATAGTAATTTTTCTAGTATGTAGAATAAAAATGCCTTGTATTATTGTGGAGCACAGCAAAAATAAAGTTTGGTAGTCATTTTTTTTCTTACTTTTGTGCACTAAAGATTTAAAAAAATTATTTATATATTTAGTCGATTATCATGAACTGATGTTATCTTATTAGGAGTGCTTCATATAAACACTGCATTGAATGCCTTACATGGGCCATATACAGTCCGTCTGACCAGAGTTCTCTCTACTTCCAGCTCCTTATGACAAGTGCTTCACAGATTTATGTCGCCTTCCCAGTCTCCGAAGACATTTGAGTTTATGGTCTGGCGTATTAAATTGTCTCTCATTTTGTAAGTCAAGATGATTTTTAAAAAATCACTAGGTCTGGTCATTTTCATAAATCAACAATTTTCAATAACTATTCAAATCTTTAATTTTTAGGCCAAATCACTTATAAACTTCAAGTATGGTTTATACATGAGCAATTTCTTCTTCAAAGCATTTTATTTCTAGTAAGCACATATCTGGGAAAATGCTTAGGAAATTTTCAAGCGTGTGTGCTGAAAAATAAAGCTTATATTTACTAGGACATGGTGATGAAATCTTTAGATCAAATTTTATATAGGAAAGGAATTCATTCTTTAAATGAAAATTTTATACAAGAGCCTAGCCCGTTAAACAAAGAAAGAACTTTCATGGTTAACTGAGAGGAGGGGGGTGCCGTCCAGGATATTTCAGAGCCCAGTATGAAATCACTCTTGTACATAGATATTTTTACTTTAAATTGCCAGGAATTCAAAGCCTGTGAATGACTCCGAAATAAAACATTCCTGCTGATTTCAGTTAATTTGCAGGTGTGCATATCACTTTCTGTGATTTTGCCCAATGATCATAATATTTCCATAATACATTTTATTCAGTCAACCTGGTGAAACTTTTTATTCTCCTGGGAAATTGAAGTATGAAATTTACATAGTTTGACCAGAATTGTTGCCCACAAAAAGTGGCAAATTATGTAATTACCAAATCTAACCAACTGCGTATTCATACAGTAATACATACATGCTGACACAGGTGCAAACTTGCTGATATTTTCAAGAGCAGCTTGATTTACATAGTACATTACACTATTCCTATGCTTTCACACCCATTATGGCACTGACTCTTAAAACGGCCCTCTGTGGAGTGAAGAGCATTGCCTATGGTTTGCAAGTAAGCTGAAATGGAGAATCAAAGCAGTAACATGGCAGGAAAGTCAGAGCTAACACTGGAATGTCTCTCCCAAGACACTTACGGCAAATCTTCCAGTCTTGTTGGAGCAGGCATACAGCCGAGGTGGGTGGTCCTCAGCCTGGGTTTCCAGCAGTGGCGAGGTCTGGTAGTCTTTTTTCCCTCCAAGGGAATTCCAAAACTCCTCTGTGGAAAACACAGTATGTTACCTGATGCATTTTCAGGGGCATATGGTCTATATTGCTTTCCATTAACAAAGCGTAATATTATCTCACCTTGATTTTAATATTAAGAAATCATTTAAATATAACTGCTACCATCTTTTACTTTTGCAACTGATGGGAGGACTTTTAACTGCCTGTAACCTTTACAAAGTCATGAATTATGGGAAAAATACTTGATTAGCAATCATGCCCAACATCGGTTCTGCTTCATGCCCTTGGCCCCACAGCACATACCTGGTTCCTCTCCTTCCCGAATCCTTGTGGCTTTGCATTTGAGCACGCTTGCCATGTACTCTGCTCCTTTCTCCTCCTCACGGCTAGCACCTTTTCCTATCCAGATGTAGCCACTGTTTGGTCGCAGTTTCAAGACAAATACATCATTAGAATTCAACGAATTTGCATCAGCGTCTACCTAGAGCATGAAGAAAAATACAACAATGATTCAAATCCATTGCCGCCCCCTCAATAACAGTCCAAGAAGCCTGTGGCAGTGACAAACCATCCACAGCCTTCTGTCTTGACCCCAGGAAATTAATTCGGGGTGGCAATGGGACATCACTACGGTGTTACAAACATTACAGCGGGAACACATTGCTCTGTGTCACTTTAATGCTCAGCTGTATGCAGGGAGTAGCAAAAGAATAAAATGAGCCAAACTTAAATGATAAGTAATGTGGCCACGCAGCAGCCTACCCGTCTGTCTCCTTGCACCTGCCCCTAAAGAAAGGAGAGTCTGTGATCGGATCCTTTCAGGGACTTTGCTTCACCTTTGTGCTTGCACCTTATGTCTCCCGGTTTGGCCCCAAAGGATGGCTGGTTGGTCAATGACAGGTAAGATTCACCACGGGGGGAACAACCTAAGCCAGGCACAGCCTTGTGGGGGCCAGCAGGAGAACCCACAGGGTTGACAGAGGTGGGCACAGACCCCCACCTTCCCCCGGCTAAGGAGAGCTTCTGCCTCTGTGGCTGCATTCCTTCCCACAACCTGCTTAGGAAGAGATTCAATGATGTGTTAACATCAGTTCTCCATCTATTCATATCAGTAAGTTTCAGCATAAAGGTTTTGTCCCTTAGGTATATCCTGAGACTTACAGTTCCGCTGCTTGCAGGCAAGGGTGATTAGTTTGAATCAGTTTCCTAGTATAATGTATGAAATTTATAGACCGTGGAGAAAACAATGTCACTTCCTTGTGTGGACATCAATAAAAGCCACAAGGTGGCCCGATTCAGGACTCTCAGTCCTTTGAGGCTGTGAGACCCTTGGCCCCTACTGCATAAATCTCTTGACTTCTGTTTTTTTTGTTAACCCTTTGCCTCCCTTTCTCGTTCTCTCACTGCCCGTGTTGCGCTGGACGCGACAAAGTAATAAAGATAATATTCAGAGGCCATAAGAACAAGAATGAGCTATAATTAAAAAAAAAAAAGGTGTAATATTAAAAAATGACATACATAAAGCAAAGGTACTGAGTTTTATTTGGCTCGCTAAAGAGAAGGTTTATCAAATAATCAAAGGCACACCTAAAAATCACAACACAGGGACTGGAGTCCATTGTAGGGAAAGAGAGAATAATGTGGATTCACCAAAAGGTTCTCCAGGCTTGGATACATTACAGCCCAAATTATAAAAGAATATCCATAGGGCACTGATGTAGCCCTTCCTTTCAACCAGAAGCTTTGGACACTGTCTGGGATTGGCCAAGAGAACACAGTTCTGCAACATGGGGACACAGAGGAGTGAAAGCAACCCAGGTGGGCCCAGACTCCTCCAGCCAACCCAGGCTGGAGGGTGAGGCTAAAGGTGGGACCTCTAGGCAGGGACAGGCACGTGCAGAGTCTCAGGCTTGGTAGTGATCCCGAGGGTCTAAGATGGGCTTGTGTCTTTGTGTCTATGGCCTTGTGATGTTGTGACTCTGTGCCAGTATCTGTGAGAACCTCTGACTATGGGATTGTGTGACTGTCAAAGTATGTGTATGACCTCCTTCATGACTGTGGGACTCATGCGATGTGTGATAACAGGGAAATGAAAAACAAGTAAGCAAGACTGACAGGGACACCCATGCAGGAGGAAGAAAACAAGTGTGGTGTTTTGAGGCCAAGAGAAGACAGTGTTTCAAGATGGAGCTGGTGAGCAGCTGGGCCAATGATGCTGTTTGGCCAACCATGCTGAGGTGCCAAACGAAGGCATCAACCGTGCGGAGTGTTAGATTCCACCAGGTTGGTCAGGACTCTGTCCTCAGAGAGAGCACTACAAGAGGAAGGAATGGCTGTTGGAAGTGTAAAGATGTTCCAGGGGTTGGTAACATCTGGGGATGTAGCTATCATCCTCTTCCAGTAAGAACAAAGCCTTATGGACCAAGCTCAAAGAAATCAGATGTGATGGAAAATTCTAGAAATCATGACTTCCGATTTCTAATCCAAAGGTCACCTTATTGATACAGAGGAAAGAGCTTGGTTGATGGAGAGATAGGTGACAAATGGCCCATGTCCAGATTGGTGTGGATCAGGGAGGTAGTTCCAAAACAGAACGTTATAAAGCTTTAGCCTCCCAGGAAATGAAAACAGAAAGCTCTATAAACAATGATTTTGATTCGTGCATTTCCAAGAGGAAAGGCATGACAAGGCCAGTTTGAGAGGCACAAGGAAATAAAGGAGGTGCATCACAAGTGTGTACCATGTCTCAGAAAGAACGTCCACTGGCAAGAGGCTGGGAATGCAATGATTCTCATTGACTCTTCCATCTGAAATCGACTGAGAGTGCCCATAGATGAGAGCTACACTGTCCTTTAATTTGATCCATTAAAAAAAAAACAAAAAAAAAAACTAGTCATAATTGAACACGTGAGAATCCATGCACAGTGTATCCTGGATGAGATCGATACACATGATGGCATTTAAACTATATGACTGAATGAGATCACCAGGAAGAGCGCCAAGACTGACCCTTGGAGTGCTCAAGTGCTTACAGGACAAGCAGAGGAGGAGAATGCAGAGAAATGGTCCCTAGAAGAGTACCCCTGGAATTTGGAAGAAATCCTGGTGAGCGTAGTGTTTCAGAAGGCTAGTGGGGGAAAAACAATGGTGTTTCTAGAAGACAGGAAATGGTGACCGTGGAAATGATAGTGGGAGGTTAAGAAAAGTGAGATCAGAGAAGGCAGAAAGCAGGAAATAAGCAAACTAGATAAAAAGCATTTTGGTAGAATGGGGGGAATGATACCTGAGTGGAGTGGCTTTAGAGAGAATAGGCTTAAAAATGTAGAGATGGTGAGTAAGTGGAGACAACTGTTTTGAGGATTTGTGGTTTTAAGGAAGGCAGAGAAAGGGCGTTGTGGGGAGTGTCATAGTCAAGGGATAGTTTTTAAAGAAAGAATGGCAGTCTTTTAAGGCATATTTGTATTCTGAAGTAAATGATCCAGAACAGAAGAAGAAACTGATGGTGTACAGAAGAATAAGAAGATTTTTGCTTGTAACAATGATGGACTGGAAGTGGGATAAAAACACTGGAAAGTCCTTATGAAGCCCCGAGGGCAGGGGATTCCAGGCAGAAGTTGGTGGGGGGTGGAGGTGGGAGGATTTGGGCCTTAAATAGGAGTCATGTTTTATTTATGTATTAAATATGCATTAAATTATTTACTAATACATAATTTATATAAACATTATTATTTATTTTTAATTTATGGGTGACAATAGATTGACATTCTTTTTAAAACAATTTAATATTTATATGTAAATAACTATTATAGAATATCTGTTAATTGTTGAATATAAATAAACAATTTAAATTTAGTTCATAAAACAGCCGGGAAGGAGAATATACATGTATCGATGCAGACAAGTTGGTGAAATTGGAGAAGAGAAGGTGATTCTTGTGTGATCACATTTATGTGCTCTGTGCACTCTGATACAGTTACCAGTAGAGAGCAGGCATGCTGGAGATTTGTAGAGAGAGGAGGACCCAAAGGGTGTGATGGATGGAGAGGGTTCATGGATTCAGGTATGAGAATGGAGAATTGCTCAAAAATGCATCCTGGAGTAAAGGAGCTAGGACAGGAGATGGTTGTCAGAGATGAGAGGTTTGAAACAGATACCTGAGGTGGTGTAGTTATTGCCAATGGCAAGGTTTAGTACTGAGCCATGTGAGTGTGAGAGAAATGGGGTCAAGGCCAAGGTTGTCGGATGAGAAAAGCCAGAGTGATGGAGATAGTGAAGCAAAGGCTGAAACCATTAAAGTCTAAGAAGGGAAGGACTGGCAGCTCAGTATATGGCAGCACAAGAGGGCTGGAGAAGGGAGAGTCTGAAAAGCAGACAAGTCAAAGAGGCCAGGGTGAGCAGGGTACCTCATGGAAAGGGTACCACGTACAGTCCATCACTGGCACCTGGACACTGGGGAAAAACACAATTTCTACTTGAGAGGTCTGTGTGGGAACCTGTGTCCTCAGAGAACTGTAGAA
Organism: Rhinolophus sinicus; assembly: GCF_057876585.1. Classification (NCBI taxonomy): domain Eukaryota; kingdom Metazoa; phylum Chordata; class Mammalia; order Chiroptera; family Rhinolophidae; genus Rhinolophus; species Rhinolophus sinicus. Next base: position 25,621,451 of record NC_142504.1, read on the forward strand.
CATGAAGGGGGAGGGTGGTTTAGACAATAGTTTGCAGGTGGGGCGATGCGATGACCTACCTGGTTTTAAGGGCTCAGCTGAATGGCTTGTGTGGAGAGGAAAAATTGGCAGATGAGTTCAGGTTTGAGGATATACAGGGTGTGCAGGATAGTTTAGCTTGGTTTGGGAGACTTGGATTTCAATAGTGACTGAGGTGACTGGGATATGAGGTGTGATAGATCATCGTAGAGGTAAAAGTACTCAGCTATTTAAAAACCTGCATCTGCTGGCCTTGCTCATACCTGGAGGTCTTCCTGTCTGATGACACTATGATACGGGGTTTGATTTCTTTCACAGCTGCTGTCAGACAGCTTATTTGGCCAGCTGAGTTATGGTTCTGCCACAGTGTGGTGAAGCTTGCTTCCCACATTTGTTACACTTGTACAGACAAGGGCCGTCCCTCTCAGATTTCCCCAGTGCGGTCACCTGATCACCACCGCCATCCATCTTCCCCCAGGCCTTCCAAGATAAAGCATGTTTCCTTATGCCTCTGACACCTTGATTTGTTACATTATTCTTAAAATTCATTTGTTTTTGTGCAATGCAGTTGAAAAATGTGAGAGGCCTGGTATTGGGAATTAACTTTTTACTTAATTCCCCTGCATTTAGTGCTTTTTAAAAAAAAAATTGTGGACAATGGATTAATTATAGAAAGGAAGGAGTTTACTTGCCAATTTTTAACAGACTAATACTTGTTGATGGCTCAGGTTGTTTTCTTGAATGTATAACATACCTCCACAGTTCTGGTGATAGATGCCAGGTTTCTCCGGACTTGAAAGAGGCGTATAGGGGGAGCAGGTACCTGACCTCCTCTCTTTGATGTTCCATTCTTGTAAATAATGAGCGGTTTGTCTTTGAACAAACTCAGCAGGTGTGCAGGTTCTTTGCCCTGGGAGACTCGGATCTGGGTGCAAGGGGATAAAAGAAATAACATAAAGGGTGCCATGAAAGAAGGTTGCATTTGCAAATGTGTTCTTATTTTTATTTTTTGAAAAGAAAAACAAAAACTAAACCATAAGTCAAGAGCAGGAGGAATAATGATTGACAGAAAATATGGGTTACTGATAATAAAGCACAGCTTCCCACTGACTTAAGAATTGTTTGTTAGTCCAGACCCACACTCCCAACCAGTTTCTTTTCAGGGGAAATCCTGCCATACTGCACCACTTTCTGCGTCCGGAAAGCGTAAAGATGTAGTCTGTTCATCTCCAAGAGAGAACAAAGTGCTGATATATGCCATCTTTTATGAAAATTACTCTTTTTTTCAATAGCACCAACACTTTACAGATGTTTAAGGATACACTTGTTTCTCACGTGTTTTGGATCTTGTTCAGAAGGTTCAAATGCCTCCACAAATAAGACAATACAGAAGCATATCCATTATTTCCACATCCCCACAACTGATATGAAAAAAATAATTGTAAATTCATCTGGGAATGGGTATGTTTTCTATCCAAACATCCAAAACTGGCAAAAATAAACAAAATATACTTTCTACCTTTTAACTTAACTTTAGAACTGGTACTAATATAATAGATTTGTTTAACATAAGTGCTTTAAAAAATACATTATAAGGGCTTCTCAGGATATGGAAATTGAAGTAAATAAATGGTAAATTATTTAATTTCACCTATTAGCTTAACACCAGATATTAGATTAGAAATAAATTTCCTATTTCTTGCATAAGCTATTGGTGCATTTTTCTTTTTTTTACAGAAAGTGTTCACATTTTGTGCCGGTCCCTTATTTTTTTCAGTTATTCTGCCCTATGCTAGGGAACATTGAAAATGATTGACTTCATAGATCTTTCAATTAGTAAACATTAAAATAAGTGAGGGGCAAATTACGAAAACATCTTTTGAGTGTGTTCCAAAGCTTGGGGTGAGATTAGCTGGGAACACCTAAAGCTCTCGATGGCTTAGCATTTCCTATAACATTGAGAAAACCTCAATTGCTAACCTAAGAGAAAGGGACCATTGATTAAGACCCATTTTACCTGTGAAATGAGAATAAGAGAAGAACTAAATTGAAAAATCTTCGATACTGTTAATATACTCTACAAACGAATGCTTAAAACAGCAATAAAAGACTTGTTTATGCATTATTATAAACTACTGCCATCTAGTGATTAAACTAAACATTACCATTTCATTGTCAATTTAGGATTCAATTGGTTAACAATGGAAATTCATCCATTGGGTATCTCAAATATTTTACTATGAAAAGTGGAATTTATAAGGCATAATAAATATCTTCAAAGTTTTTACATAATTTGGTAAAAAATGTTAAAGATCAATTAAATGGCATAGATGATGTCAGTTGTTAGCAAGGAATATTTCATTCAAGAAATGAATATACTTCACAGTGAAATAGAGTTCAGTACATTTAAATAATTCATTCTTATTAATTTGTTAATTAACAATTAAGAAATTTATTTTTTCAAAAACTTAACTTACACTTTTAAATTAATATCTAACTTGCTTTATAGTGTTATCTATTAACAAGTATCAAGGTGGAAAGGAAACCAGCTGAAAGACCAAATTTAGCATCAACATTTTAGATCTTTATGGACCAAAGTATCAGCTTTACCTATCTATTTAATTATTACTTCCAAAGAAGCAATTACACATTTATTTATAAAGATTTGCAAACAAACAAAAAACCTTGCATACCACATAGAATCTCAGGCATGAGGAAGTTAGACACATTTCTGAGAAGGGAACATACAATGCTGCTGTGTCAGAAGTGTCACTACGCTGGCCAAAGGAGCACCTGCCCTCACTCTGAACCCCAATCTGGAAGATGCTTTTCTCAACAGATGGGAGCAGACTCCCCCCAAAACCAGCCAGAGAAAATACCCAGGCATTGTGAGCTGCTCTAGGTAGGAAGTGAGGGAGGGAATGGATGAGAGAGAGAGAGAGAGAGAGAGAGAGAGAGAGAGAGAAAGAGACTAGAGAGAACGTGTGTAAGGCCAAGGAACAAGCCAGTGCCACCCTGGGGTTAAGAAGAGAAGTAGACTGACACATCGGAGTACACTGAGGGGAAACAAAGTCTCCTCGAGGTTTGCATTTCAGTTACACATCAAGGAATTAAAATAAGCAAAGACCAAGAATGTTCTGTGGTTACTAATAAGGGTCCTAAAACAAGTAGCTGACTTTTTACCATAAATATAAGAAGAGGAGCAGCTGAACTTGAGAAAAGAGGCAAGAAGGTCAAACCAGGCTGGAAACAGGACATTTGACACAACGAGATCTAGAACTAGACATTGATATTGGAGTTCCACTGTATGACATTCAAACTTCTATAATAAATGAGTCAACACATTATATCCCTCTCCCCCTTTCTCTGTCTCAATATTCTCTCTCTCTCTCTCTCTCTCCCTCCTTCCCCCCCACCCAAACCTGACTCATTTATATGGAACTGTCATTCAGAATTTGGGTTCAGTCAATCTCAAGAAATTATTTTTTATTTTCAGAAATACCCAAATAAAGAATCCATCTCACACCTCCCTCACACCATCCTCTCCTCTCTCCTTTCTCTTCTCTCCTCTCTCCCCTCTCATTTCCTCCTCTGTGATTTGTCTCCCTCTCTTCTTTCACCTGCTCTCCCCTCCTATCTCTTTTCTTTCCCTTCTCTCCCCTTTTCCCCTCCCCCCTTGGTCTCTCCCCCTTTCCCTCCTTTTTCTCTTCTTTTTTCTTCTCCTCCACTACCCACCTCACTTTTGGGCGTTGAACTTTCAGTCAAGATTCCACAACTCAAAAGAGAAAAATAAGGATCCATGCTCTTTTATTAAGGTTTATTTCAGTTTGCCTGTGCAAAACATAACTTACATACTTTATGATTTGGAAGCATGTAAAATACTGTTCTTTTTTTACTATTAATTAGAATCATTAATCTATACTTGTTCTACTGCTGTATTTAATTTCTATTGCTGCTATAACAAATTACCACAATTTTACTGTAAATAAGCACAAATTTGTCTCATAGTTTGAGAGTTCAGAAGTTCTGAAGGAGCATCAGTGAACTAAAATCAAGATGTTGCACAGCTTTGTTCCTTTTTGGAGGCTCTAGGGGCGAATACATTTCTTTGTCTTTTTCACCTTCTAGAAGCTGCCCATATTACATGGCTGGGGCTGGGTGGGTCCTTCCATCTTTAAAGCTAGCAATTGTTGGTTGAATCACTCTCATGCTGCCTCCCTGTTTCACTTACAAACATCCTTGTGATTATACTGGAACTAATTAGGAATCCTGTATATTCTTCTTTTAAGAAATGATGATTACCAACCTTAATTCTATCCTCACTCTTAATTCCTAGTCATATAACATATTCATAGGTCCTGAGGATTAAGATGTTGACATTTTAGCAGGGACGGGGGTGGGGGAATAATTCTGCCTTACGGAATCTGTTTAACAATAGCCGGAAGTGGTAACTCAGAACAGTTTTAATGTCAAGTGACTGTCATTGACATATGATGTGATTCTAAAAAAAGATTCTTTGGGGCTCTTAAATCTATTAATAGTTTTTTGTTTTTTCTATTTCTTCTATTTTTCTTAAATTTTGTTTGCTTCCTCTTTCACAGAGTCTGAGAGAATTAGTATGGCATGAGAGTAGGAATATTTGAATTCCAATATGAAAAAGATAATACCTAGAAAATGTCAGATTGTCATCCCAACTTAGGAGGAGGGCTTTAATTAGACATTGAACTAGTAAAACTTTAACTTCTCTGAGGTAAATATCTCCCCACCTGCACAGCATGTCCTCCAAGGGACCTGTCCAACTGAACAGTCAGGAATGCAGATGTCGTCAGCTCATCTCGTGTGGCATTTGCTCCTTGCCTGGAAGAACCAAAGTAAAAAAAAAAAAATTTGCTTGTATTTAAGTTTTAAGACTTTTTAGCACAGGCATTTCAAGCAGAGACTTAAGTTATTATAAAAGATCAAGAAGAAACCAACTGTTTTAACATGATATGGCCGTAGAAGCTATGGGTTTTAGCAAGTACTAAGGTTAGCCATGAATTGTCCTGTGTATTGTCTAGAACTACATGTGATAGGTATCTTTATCTCCATTTTATAGGTAAAGAAATATAGCCTGAGCTCCTTACATAACTTAGATAAGTAATCATGTCCAACTTCAGTCAAAGCCGCTATTTTTGGGACACCATATCAATAATGAAAATGATCCATTTTGAGTAAGAGAATCTGAGCCATAACTTAGGCTGGACATTAGAGGCACTTGATTATTCCATGAGTATTCGGTAAGCATAGTACGCAATATCTGAGCCCAGAAAAATCAACAAAATAACAATCAGAAGTAGGCAATGGAGAGGGCTGATTTTCTCATCCTAACAATTCTTTGAAGAAATTATTAATAAAACTGTAAGAGTGGCTAAACTACCAGCAACCCACATAAGGGTCAATAGACCAATTTGTCTGGTTCATTTGCAACTTCTCTTTCTTGGATAGCTTGCAGCTATAACTCCAATCATTAACTTAACCTGTAAAGCAACTTTTGGGAGATCTGTCTCTTTGATGAACGTGTGTGTGTGTGTGTGTGTGTGTGTGTGGGGGGGGGGGTAGCATGGGGGTGGGGAATCAGCCAAAGCATAAGGTATTGTTTGTGTCTAGCCAACTCTCCCATCTCTATATGACTGGGGGGTAGCAGGAAAAATATGAATCCCAGAATTGGATTTTGAAAGTTAACAATACTTTTTCTTGTGAAACCATGTAAGTGACCTGTTCTATACCCAGAACGATGAACAATAATCTCCTACCCTGGGCACCACACACACACACACACACACACACACACACACACCCCAAAACACTGAGTGCAGGGAACATGCCTTATTTATCTCATAATATTTCATTGCACCTACAGAGTTAAATGATTAATATAAACATGTTCTACAGAGGGGTGCAAAAAACAAAACAAAACAAAAAAAAAAACAACCAACCACATACTCATGATATAAAAGGAAATAAAAAAAGTGTTTTCCCTAAAAAAGGCACCCATAAACATATGGTCTTCTAATGTTAATAGGCTACATTTCCCCTAAGTCTGTAATGCTGACACACATTTCTGGGACCCACTGGGAGCACAGAGTGGGAGGGACAGGTACCATGTTTCCCCGAAAATAAAACCTGGTCTTATATTAATTTTTGCTCCAAAAGATGCATCAGGGCTTATATTCAGGGGATGTCATCTGAAAACATCATGCTAGGGCTTATTTTCCAGTTAGGTCTTATTTTCAGGGAAACACGGTAACAGCAGGACCGGTGACCACCTGTCACTACATTTTTAGTTTCCTGGCTATTTCTCCATTTTGCTTTTTTTATACAGGGAAAAAAAAAAAAAAATCAACCAACTAATAGACAATATCACCAAATCTTTATTTACATTTTGCTCCCCACCCACACACAAGTATTTCAACCAGCAAACCTGAAAAACCTGACCAACCTTTTACCTTCTGACACTCTTACTAAATACTCCACCACTTATCTGGAGCCCCTTTTCCCGTTCCTGTCAAAGTGACCACGCTCCCATCCAGACAGATTCAAACTAATTTGCTTTATGGATCTGTGACCCAGGGAGTCAAGTACACCACTACAATCAAGACATAAAGAGTCACTCTTTGCTTCTAATTCTGAAACCCTCTGCTGGGGGTGGAGGGAAGCAATCTACTTTGATGTGATTTCTTTATAAACCTGTGGTGCTTTTTGTTCATTAAACATAAATGCTGCACTGAAAATGGAATTTGCTGCTTCAAGGGATTCATTATTGCCATTGTTTAATGTTTGTTCAACTTCAATTACCTGACACTTTAGCGAAAAAGATCACTGCTGAAATTATTTATTTGCCTTGTATCATTTTAGAATATAAGTGGTTTTAGAAATGAGAAGACAAATTCGGGCATTCAAAAATTGATTTAATTCTAATCTTTCACCTTTAGCTCTGCCTCCTAGGCTTAGCCTGCATCTAAATTATCATATAAACTATAATGTGTTTTAATTTGAAAGGCTGTCTTCAAGAGATCTGTTTATTTTCTAAATGCCTCTTCACTGCCTTTATGGAAGCTTCGGAAGTTCCACAAACCATACAACGTTAACAAAGGTACATATCTAACATCTGTTTCATTAAGTGGCAAAGACTCACAAAAGGATTCTCAAGACCTTATATACTTGCTATCGCAAAAAATTCAGACATTCCCATCATAGAAACTTTGAACACATCAAATTGAAAAAAGAAAATGAAATGACCTTATTCCCCATCTCCAGTCCTATCCTAAAGATAGTAACTATTAACAATGTAGTGTATTCTTATTATCTTCCTTTTTTCTTTGAACTTTTTATTGGGGGAGTGGTGATGGTGGTGCAAACTTATTCTCCTGAGTTCTTTATCTCAGTAAATGAAACACAACCCACTGTGCACAGACCAGAAATCTGGGGGTCACCCTTGACTCGGTCATTGTCGTGGGGGGCAGCCTGCGGGGTCTTAGCTCCCACTCCCCACATAAGAACGCAGGATGTGGTTAGGCCCAAAAGGAACACCCACGGTGCCATAGATAGGGGAGTCAAACTACTATAGTCTTGCTGGCGGCTGGGTTGGAGACACCGGAAACAGGAGCCACACAAGCTGCAATCCACACTCCGCCACCTGCTAGCTCAGCCACCATCTTCTTGCTAGCCCCCCATTTGCTGCTAGCGTAACCACGGCAGTTATATTACTGGCCAATGGCTCACTGGTTACAACTGACAGCCAACTAGCCACAGCTGATGGCCATTCAGTCACAGTTGATGGCCATTTACTACCTGAGCCAGCACCTTTCCATGTGAGGCCGAGAGCCTGGAAACTGCACTCCTGGCTCTGTCCCCACAGTCATCTTGTCTGTTCCCCATAATCAGTCTTTCAGATACCAACTCCTTAATACCTCGCACACTTGCCATGTCCTTTCCTTCCCCGTTAACCTTACACTGAATCCTGGCCACATTCTCATTCAGCTGAATATTACCATATCCCAGAGACCTCCCGGCCACCAACCTTCTCCCAATGGTCTATTTTTTTTTTTAACTTTTATTTATTTAAGTGTTTTTTTTTTCCAGAACCCATCAGCTCCAAGTCAAGTAGTTGTTTCAATCTAGTTGTAGAGGGCACACCTCACAGTGGCCCATGTGGGGATCGAACTGGCAATCTTGTTAAGAACACCATGCTCTAACCAACTGAGCTAACTGGTTGTCCCCAATGGTCTATTCTTTAGATGTCAATCAGAATAATTTATCTAAGATGAAAAACAATTACGTTCCTGTGCAAATTCTTTGGCTGGTTCCCAATGGCCTGAAAATAAAGTTAATCCTCCCTAGCATGACTTCAAAGTAATTGGCAATTTGGCTCCTTCTAATTTCTCCGGTTTAATCTTTTGCTCCCTAACTTTGCTCCAGCCACACATTATTGTTAGCTGATTAGAGACCACTTCCCGGCACTACTTGGAACAACTTCCCTGTTTGCTTGCCAGCCTAGCTCCTACCTGTGCTCCCACTGAGATGTCCCTTCTTCTAGGAGCTCTTCACTACTAGCCTAGGAGTGGGCTTGGGTGCCCATCTATAATTCCCCAAAGATCACTCAGCTTGGTCTTATCTTAGAATCATTTATATCTCATTAAAACGCCTGTTAATCATTTGCCTCTCTTTAAAGTGTAAGTTTTGAGGGTCGCAGGATTTTTTTTTTTTCTTCCCTATCGTATCTTCAGTATCTAGTACAGTGCTTGGCACATAGAAAGTGCTCAATAAATACTTTCAATTGATTTAAGGAATAGTCTCTACATTTAAAATGTATAACCTGACTTAGTCTATTTTAGTCATATCCACATAATTATTTATGTGGGTTTCAAATTGTTAATTCCTCAAAACATCCTCTTGAATTGCTTGGTTAGTCTTTCTTGTTAGATCTAAGTGCCACAATCAATTATATTTTTTACATACAAAAGAGAACTAAGTGTAAGACCAAGAAACAGAATGTAAAAGAAAAGCTGATTGGGAACAATTAATTTATCCCTATAAATGCCAAACTTTGCTCAAATAACTTTTCTGAATTAAAATTTTAGGAAAGGAAATTGCAAAATAAGTACATACCTACAGGGTATAGTTGCACTCACACCTCAGAATTAAAGAGACCTACAGATCAAAGAGTCAAATGTTGCCACACCAGTTAAAATGGTTGTGTCTTTGGGTTCAGTTACTTAATCTGTCTGATTCCTCCCCTCCTTTTTTTTTTTTTTCCTTTTGGAAAGAGCCTGGTGGTGAGTGAGACAGATCATATATGAAAACATCTTGCACTTTGTTGGCACAAACGTGCTGCTCAAAAAAATGGTTGCTATGAAAATGACATCTTAAACACAGAGCTAAATAGCTAAATACATTCATCTTTGACAGGCTATGATATGGCTGTGGGGTCAGAAACATCCCTGGGTAGAGTGGTTCTCATTAATGCCGTACTGTACATTAGAATCTCAGGAGTCCCTCCACACTGAGTCAGATCTATTTGGTATGGGGTGAGGGCCCAGGTTATTATGTTCAGCTCATGTTTAGAACCATTGCCTAAGGCAGTGCTTGTCAATCATTAAAGTGCGTATGAATCACCTGGGGATCTTGTTAAAATGCAGGTTCTGCTCTAGTGGGTCAGAGATGGAGCCTGAGATTCTACATGTTTAACCAGCTCCCAGGTCATGCTGAGGTCTCTGGTTCCCGGACCACACTTTGGGTAGCAAGAACCTAAAGGATAGAGGTAATCATCCAATCTTCTGAATTTGGATGGGCTCAAGGCACTGGTCAGTGTAAGTAGTAAGCAGTAAGTAGTGAGGTCACACTGTGAGTGAGGATGGACATGATTCTCTCATCTGGTGGGACACTCACCAAAGAGAAAAGTCACCATATAAACAGAGACTTGAGTCCATGTACATTTAATACATCCACTGAAGGCTGCCATCACTATATAGGCAAAGGTAGATCCTGCTCTGCCTTTGTGCCTTCCGCCTACATCTCTCAGCTTTAAGACCTTTCTTGAGAATTATTTTTTCCACTCTTCTCAGCAATATTCTATTTTACCTGATTTCACTTCATAAAAAGTTAGAGAACCCCACATTATATGATTTGTTGCAGAACCCCTACCCCTTTGCATAGCCCAGCTGGTATGTGGTACCGTACTTGGTTGGACACGTCCCATTGCGCAGGGCCTTGACACTAACTCTGACTAAGTCAACTTAACCTGCAACTAACTCAAATCATTATGCAAAACCATATCAGATGTGGATACACTGGCATTTTTCTCCATTATTGCTATGAATTTCATGGGGACAGAGAATAAGGATGCATCAATTTGAAGTCTCTGGAGTATGAAATAGAATCACTAATTATATATATCCCTTAGAGGGCTTGCCTCATTATAATTTGGCAGCTCTAATCAGAATGAGATTTTAGCAATAAGAAGACATAGTACCTAATGCTGGCCAGTTGGAGTGAAGCTCGCATAGGAGATGAGATATTCAACCACATATCAATTCAGATAACACTACTCTTTGGATATTAAAACCTTTTTCCCAACTAGAAGGATATTTTTACCTAACCTCTTCTATTTATGGACAGTAGCTACAAAAGATAGTCAAAAGCATATAGAAGAAAATATTACATGCATGTTATACAAATCTCAGTGGGGCACCTATAGGAAAATTCTACCCCATATTGCATGGTATGTAATGGAATTTAACTTTGGAGGAAAATATGGCCCCTGTGGAACTTAGATCTTACAAAAGAGGAAACTTACCACATATAGATAATCTGTCCTCTGGGATAAGTGTAGAGTATAATGTAGCAGTCACCACCATAGAATTCACCGTATGAGTTTTGGTCAATTTCAATCCTTCCATTGTTTTCTACACGCCAAATCTGAAAGGAACGGAACACGTGTACCAAAATTAAAGTTCTCTGGCTCTAGAAATACTTCTCAGAAGTTTAAAAAAATTAGCTTAGATCTATCATTTTTCTAATCAGTTTACAAATCAAGCAATGAGAAGCAGTTTGATCCATTTGGCAATTTGTTTGCTGACTTTTTAAGTGTGTTTATAGTTCTTTTCCATCCTCCACAGCACTTTGCTCAGTTCTGAGCCTGTTCATTAATAAATACCTATTTTTGATTGATTAGTGAAAAGAACATGACACTTTAGTGGAATAACAAACTAAAATATTTAGCTCAGAAATATACCTTTTAACTTACATAAAATTTTCCATTAGTTAGGAGATAATTTTTTTTAACTTTTTTTTATTGGGGAGTATTGGGGAACAGTGTGTGTCTCCAGGGCCCATCAGCTTCAAGTTGTTGTCCTTCAATCTAGTTGTGGAGGGCACAACTCAGCTCCAAGTCCAGTCGCCATTTTCAATCAAACCGGCAACCTTGTTGAAAGCTCGTGCTCTAACCAACTGAGCCATCCGGCCTCCCTGGGAGGTAATTTTTTGAAATTTATTTCCCCCTGTGCTTTAAGGCATGAGACTATTGTTTTCCCAGGCAAGACTGACAGATTGCGACTTAAAAATAAAGATGCCAAGTGTATGACTTCTATTTTTAAAAGGCGCCATGTAGGCATAAGGCTGAAAAGACAAAAACAGGCAGAGCCAGTCTTTTTCCTACTTCCTCATCCTTATCTCAGATTAAAGATACTTCCAAGTTGGAGAGATGATGAAAGTTGTAGATGAAACAGGAAAGTAATGTATGAGTGAAAGACTGCCAGGCACTTTGTGTAACATGCAGGCACCCTCCTGCCTGTGTCCTGGGGAGCAGTCACATAGACCCTTTGATTGAAATTTGGAGATGAGCAAGTAGAGAGGAGAAGTGCAGTGCTTTTAGAGAGAAGCCTTCCCACACCATCCTGGTGAGCAAAGGAGAGATGGCAGCAAGTTCTGGCTAAACCCAAGAGCCTAGAGAGACCCCTGGATTTCAGTAGCTCTGCGGTGGCATTGGAGGACATCTCAGAGATGCTGGGCCTGACATGGAGATTGCAGCTGGGATATAGTTGGTACCAGGGAGCCAAATCTGTCACAGGGGCTGAGATCCAGAAAAGGATGTCTGAGTAGGAGACAGACCCAGACCCAGAAACTGATAGCTCTCTGACAGCAGCCATCTCTCCCTTTGCAGTTCCCACAATCCTTGTACACTTAGATTCACTCTTCATGTCTTTGAAAAGAGGAAAAACTACTTCCTAAATCTTTTTGTACTTTGGTCCAAGCATTGTGGTAAACCCTGGGAACACAGAGATAAAATATTCAATTCTTGACCATAAGGAACTTACAAGAAGTCTAGGAGAAATTTGTAAGCAAATGAACAATTCTGTGGTACTTATATGGTAAGTTGTCTGAAAAATATCACTTATGGTTTGAGCACAGAAAAAGGCAATTTCAACATGGAGGGGAGGCTTCTCAGAAGAGATGCAGCTAATGACTTGACTGAGTTACAAAGGAGGAATGGGCATGTTAACCAGACAATGGAGGGCAGGGCCCTCAAGACAGTGGAAGGGTGAGGTGGAGAGGGCGGCAATGATCAAATCATGGAAGACCTTGCCACCCCAGCCAAAGATGGATGTTCCTCAGGAAGACTGTGGAGAGACATTAAAATATTTTAGAATGGGAAATGACATCACCCAGTTCTCATGAAGTTAGATGACTCAAGAATGGATTAAGTGTGGAGAGATATGAGTTAGGGAGAATTATTATGGAGTTTTAAGCAATTTTTGTCAAAAAAAAAAAAAAAGGAATAATCAACAAACTCAATTCAGTAATCCATAGGCACATAATGCATGCCCAGTTTGTTTTTGTGAATGCCTCTGAAATGCGAGGGAAGGACACACTGATGGTAATTGGTACAGTCGAGGCAACACACTCTCACTGGACAATCCCAGTTCTGAGAACAGGAGCAGTTTTGGACCAGGAAACAAGATGGTAGGTTCCGTGTCAGATCTCTAAGATGGTAATGAGGTGATCTTGCAGGAATTACCTAATTTATTGGAATAGCAACATACACTTTGTAAACTATAACTGAAATTCAGACATCTTTTCGCTTTCAATTCCCTGATTTAATATACAATCTTGGATCATGTTTATTAATACATAAAAGTCACACTTTACAAAGTTTATAATTTTCTGAAGTTATATTTCCACATATATTGGCATAAATGGGCTTGAGAAAAACAAACAACAAACCAAAAAGGTAAATACCTGCACTTTGCCAGACCCATCATCCACCATATTGTGCTGGGCTGCCATTTGCGGAGAACTATGTAATTTAGAGGCATCAAAAGGAATTTGTTTTATTCGAGCCACTTTCTCTGTGACATATACTTTCCCACAACCATCACTCTGATCTTTATCTTTCCAGTCCTTAAAGAACTGTTTGAAGATTGGTGTTTCACCTCCTTCTGGAAGTACCTGAATCTGAAATTTAAAAAATAATTACTATAAACAGGAAAATAAGACGCTGAGGAAAAACATTAATCTAGAAGTAAAGAAAAAAACTAAGGAAATAAAAGATTGTCCTGGTTTCTGTGATGACAGATGTAAACTTAGAAGCTGGGGTCCTTAAGTGAGCACTAAAGGAAAGGTTACCAAATACAAAGCTAAAACAATCCAACCTTACATTTTTCTCACAACTAAAGGAATCGCCACTAAATTTGGATGTTTGAGGTAAGAATGAAGTTCTTTCATGTTACCATTGCAGTCAAATAAGTGTAACTGTTTTTCTATATTACGTTCATAAGAGGACTGTGCCCCAGAAGAAATGATTGCATGGTGTTGTTCCTTGCGCCAGGACATAAAACATGGAAACAAAAGATGAGGCTGAGAGATTCAGACAGGAAGAGTAACTAGCCAGTCTCTTCCAGTAAGTTTATCTCCATGAAGCCGATTATTTTCTGGATATTAGTCCGTAACTGCACAACTTGCTCTAGGGAAAAAATGATAAGCATTCTCAGTTAATTCAACTGTGGTTGATTATCTTGACTTGAAAGCTGTGGAGGAAGTAGATGAACTCTTATCCTCATCATGCAGCCCCACAGAAGGTCTTTTCTCTAGTTTCTGCAAAATTCCATCCTCCACAGTCAGAGTTCTAGAGACATATGACACAGATTGCATACACTCAAGTGAAGAATGACTTCACACACATACATTACTTTGAACCAAATTCTTTCACGTGTTGGTGGAGATGTCATGAGCTCCCATGTTTTTAATTATTATTATTTTTTTATCTAGCTCAGTTCTACACATACTTGGGTATTAATGGGGTAATTCATTTGGTGTAGGAAACGTTCAGCTGTCTTCATTGCAGCCTTTCTCTCCTGGGGATTAGCATTTTTACCTAAAATACAAAATAAAGAGACATAATTTTAGTGGGGGAAGATATTATACGATTAAGAAATCCTTGTGTACAAAGATAAGCATAACTTAATTGAAATATAACACTGAGAAAATGACAAAACTTTCCTAGTGTATTAAATATATTTAATAATGTAATAATGAACAGTACATATTAAAAAATCCCTTTTCTATTGCCCAAATGCTTTTTAAACCCCATCATCCCTAACGAATGATGCTATTAGGAAAAAAATATGGTTTTGATGTCTGCATTTTATGAGCTATTCACTTATCAAATCTCAGAAAGGTAGGCTTTTTTTTTTAATCAGAAAAGATATTTTCTTTACCCTGCTGAAGACATATATATATACATCTGAAGTGCAGAGACAATGTCAATGGTGTCTTTTACCTTTCCATACAAAAATTTGTTTTGCAGCACCATGGTCCAAAATAAAGCATTCTTCAGAAAGCAGCATTGCCATGGAGAAGGGATTTTCTTCTGCCACCACAGTCACTTTCATGTAGCCACTGGCATCTGAAACCTAATATAAAAACCATGAGCTCATTTGGGTATGATTGAAATGTTCCAAAATTAGATTATGGTGATGGTTGTACAACTCTGTAAATGTAATAAAAATTACTGAATTTTACACTTTAAATGGGGGAACTTTGTGGTATGTAAATTATATCTCAGGAAAGCTATTTCAAAGAAAACAAACAAACAAACAAACAAAACCCACAAGCTTAATTACACTGTAAAGGCTTTTTAAAAAGTCCTTAGGATAAAATAACTGCAAATACAAAGTTAAGTTTCCCCACTGTGCCTAAAATATCAGAAAATAATAGCAATAATAATAATGGCTAAGGTTGGTTGAGATTCTTGTATGTGCTAGGTATGATGCTATGAACTTTATATGATTATTTCTTAATTTTTCTAGTAATCTTTTCAAATGGATAACCTTGCAGTCATGGTGCACACACAAAAAGCTGAAACTAAAACATTTATTCAGGCAACATTTATTGAGTGTCGATCATATGCCAGGTACTGTACTGAAGAAGTCATTGCTACATTACAGTTTGTGCTTATAGATTCTTTCATTATAGTTTCAGCAATTTAAGTATACTTTATATACACTATTAAAGTACAATTTCCTCTGTCACAAATGAATTCCTATTTATCTAGACTCTTGAAGTTTGGAAATGACTTCAAAAAGCATGTTTTTTAAATGTTGGAGGTGGACTTAACAAAATTGAAAGTGATATTAATGGCCAGGTTAGAATTCACTGATTTTTCAAAAGCTAGTTTTTATGGGCTGCAACATGGGCACTTCTTAAATAGGCAGATTCCAGGGTTCTCCCTAGATCAATGGTGTTTTGCAGCACAGTGGTGGGACTTAGATTCTGTGTGTTTACAAATTGCTTTCAGGTGACTCTATTTCCCAGCTTCTTCAGCAATCTCAAATTAAAGCATTTTCAAACGGACTTGAAACTTTAAATATTTGCAATACATAATATATCCACTAGAGGGAGAAATGACCCAGGATTAAGATATTCACACTGCAAACTATTTCTTTAGTCCATCATGTTGTCCAAGAGGGAGAACAATTTTATTTGATGATATGACATAAAAGATTTGTTAAGCCGTTGAAAATAAGTTTTACAAATAGCAATGGAAAAAAAAAAAGCAGCCATGACGTCTTGAGATAACGATTTCTGTATGGATTATATTAAAATTATCAGCATTTTAGCAGAAGAGGTAACGACATTTTCCTTTGCCATGTAGGAAGAAAGAATCTAGTTCTCCTTTACAAAAAAGAAGTTATGCTACCCAAGTTAGTAACAATCTTCATTTAAAATCAGCGCTCCTGAGCTTGAAGGTCACTCAAAGGAAAACAAATATAATTTCTTCCTATAAATGATGAGAAAACAAGTCAGTTCTGCAAGGAGATTATAATCTGCTCCAAATCACATGCTTCAAGTTACAGGGGAGGGAATATTTGAAGAATCTCAATTGAGCAGTCTCCTCAACTGGTATATGTTGTGGTTTTTGTTACCCTCACCAGTAATAAAAACATCATAAAATTATGGAGTTGGAAAGAACCTGACTAGTCTTTTAATGTGTTCTCCCTCTCCCTCTCCCTCTCCCATTCCTTTTCCCTCTCTCTCCAGATAAAATTAAGAATGGTCATATCTTGCCCAGGGTCACCCAGCCAGACTTTCACCACAGAGCTGGCATGGAACTAGGTCTGCCAATGCCCAGGACAGACAGGGCTGTTCTGACCATGTTTCCTTCCAGCTATGTGATTTGATAGCTTTGCCCTCCTGTAACAAAGAAAGCCTTCATTACGGCCAAACAGGATATTGAAAATAAGGTGAAGATTTTACAGCTCATCAAAATTTTATAAGAAAAATTTGCAAGGTATTTTTACTCCATGCAGGAAACATTTTATTGAATGTAATATATCAAAACATGTTGTTGCAAATGAGTACAGCAACAATATACAATTTTATTTCTCACAGCAGTAAGTTCACTTATTTGTTTTAAAAAAACAAAACAAAAAGTAATAAAAAGAGGAATATTAATCAACATACTAGAGCAAAGAACAGATTCTACCTACACATTTCTCTTTGAGGGCAATGAGGAGAGTATCAACTGTCGCAGTTAGAGTCCCTTCCAAGACAGGTCTCCCCAGCTGCCTCCAGTCCCGTGAAAACAACAGAACTCTCACAGCAAACTCACCATGTACAGTTTAGCCATCTTCCTGTTAAATATGTCTGCTAAGGTGTCGTCATAATCATCTCCTTCCCTAAGCTTTGGCTTTTTTCCTAAAACCTGAGAAAAAAGCGAACAGATAAAAGATAAAGATCTCTGATTAAAGAATGCAGCTTTGAGGAAAGAAAACCATCTTATATTTCTAAAGACATAGATTAAAAATATTCACAACTAAAATGACGAGGCTCAAATATTTCTCAGTAATTATGCTCCATAGGATTTTCCCATGGGTCAAATCAATCAATGGCATCAAGTAAACAAAAACCCTGAGTTTGTTGGTGATGTGAACTTCCAAGAAAGCAAAACCCCAAACTTGAAAGACTAGGTGTCTGTATTATTGAAAACTAGCAGGAATTCATTAAAATATGATTTCTAAGTGTAGTTCTGCAACATAATTTCTTCTGTTATTGCTTCTAGAAGAAGCAATCTATAGTTTTAAATGATTTATTTTTACAACAATCTGGATCAAAATAACTATTTGAGGATTGTGTATTATTATCTTCGTTGACATATTATAAGCTAGATAAAGCGCAAGTTCTTGATGACCATATCATGGTTTCCTTACTGCATCCTCGGCACTTAGAGCAATGCTCGGGCAATAGCAGGTGCTCAATAACTAGTTGTCAAGTGAACAAATAAGTGTATTTATTCTTGCATATATGATGCAATCCAAAAGTTCAAGTAAACCATGTAGTAGGAAGTACACTTGAATCTGCTTTGAATTTCTGTGCACTAAAATCACAAAAATAATATGTCTAGGAAGCACCTTAATTAAGTTAACTGACACAAAGAATGTTAAGGACAGGAATAAAACATATATTTATTCTAAACAGTGTGACTTTTTTAAACAACATAGGCATAAATTCAAGCTGAAAACATGCAAAACAGATATTAATTGGGACTCAATAAATATTCAACGTATAATGAAACTGCTTGCATAATGTGTTTTATATTTAGTGTTTCTTACAATACAGCATATGAGTATTAGGCAATCATAAAATGTACATAAATTCTAATCCTTGCATGAGTATAGGCATAGCTTCGAGTTTAGAAATGCATTAAAGAATGTATTTCCTCTGGGAACATGTCCATCTTTTTTGCTGATACAATAATTAATAAAATGCTTTCATGATTAGACATACTAAATTATTATAATATAGCTTTCTTTTTTGTTAAAAGTACGATCAAAACAAAAATTAAAACACAACCAAAAACATTTCTTCAACAATTTTACTTTAGTAGAAGTATGTGTCTCTTATAAGAACAGTGAAAGGGCTCCTCATGCACCCTTTTGTAATTCTCCTCCAACCAAGGCAGGAGAGCTTCGAGTCAACGGTTTGGACCAGGACATTATCTAATTCTAGGAAAAGTCTCCCTGCAGGCCGAGTGAGTCTCAGATTTGGGTCAACTCTTACTTTTAATTTAAGTAAGAATAGTTGAGACTTGAACCACCCACGGGATTTACCAAAAACGGGATGAACTCCAGGAGTCATGGGTGCCGTATATTGCCAGACATCTCTAAGGATTATTTTAATGTTCAGTTCAACAACTCAGCATTTACCAATACCTCACTGGGGCATATGAGTTTCCAACCACCTCTCCCAGCCCTTAAGCACTTTGCATCCTACCCAGAAAGAGAAAAATTATTAAATATGCTCACTTTATCAACTACGCCATATATTTTGATCTTTGAAATAAAATGTAAACACCACTTTTTCTTTTTCTCTACAGGTAGGATAATGCTTAAATTTAAAAACACTCATTTTAGGTTTCTCAAGTGATTAGAATGTAGATCATGTAATCCTTTGTGTATGAAATAACATATATTCTGACAATTTAAAGAGGAAAGGAAACCGAGAATCCTCATCTGAGGATGTTTCATAAAAATTTCATCTGTTGTTCTAGCCAAGACCTGTCACTCAAGCTTTGAGTTCCCCCCTGCCCCCGCCGCTTTCCGTTAATGATTTTCTATAAGTTTCCACTTAAAAGGATCACCATCCTCTAACATGCTCCAAACTGAACTTATCGTTCCACAGAACTGGCCCTTCTCAATTCACAATTTGTGTCAGCGTACCTCATACCTCCTGGGTCTTCTCACCTGAACTTAAAATCATGTGGTCAGTTTTGAATAGTTCCTGTCCCCCACTTTGAATCTCCTACCCACCTAGTCATTCAATTCTACTTCTTTATGATAATGTTTAGAGTCACAGATTCCTTTCTATTCCTTAATTCCCACCTCACTTAGTGAAGTCCTTCATCGCCCTCGTCATGGGTTATACCTACTCTAGTCACCGCCCTCCTGCCTCAGTCTGCCTATTTTTTCATCCAAAAAGCTGGCTCTTATTTCACTTTACTCCTATATTTCAAGAGTATGACTATAGACAAAGATTTATATCTTATATCTGCAGCAGTGGTTCTTAAAGTTCAAGGTGCTCATGCAAGGTCTGCATGACTTGATAACAGATTCCCAACTGCCAACTATCAAGTGATAGGTGTGGCCCAGGAATCTGCATGCACTCCAGGTGATTCTAAATTGGATGCAAACTGACTGAGCCCAAACTCCTCGGTGTGGATTCCAAAGCTCCTCCAGGGGCTGGTTATTATATACCTTGCATTATTTCTCAGCATTCTCTACCAAGCACCCTTTTTAAACAGGCCGTTTTCGGCGTTCCCTGTGGGAGCCTCACACTTTCTTACCCCAGGGCCTTACCTAATGCTGTACGTAACTGCTGCCTAGGTTGACTGGGTGCGGCAGAAGCAAAACTGAGCAATTAATTCTTGGTTGGTTCAGCTAACTATAATCAGCAGAGGAATAGTTACCACTTATCGAATGCCTACTATGAGCCACACATTGTATCATGAGCTTTACACACCTCATTCTATTCTGATAAGAGCCCCCATGAACTATCTACTGTTATCAGCATTTTACAGAAAATGTCACTGATGCTCAAAGAGGTAAAGTGATTATTGCACAGAGCTGCTAAGTGTTGAGGTGAAGACTCTGGCACAGGTGCCTTTAATGTCTTTTCAATAACTTGAAAAACAATTGGTTGCATATATACAAAGGAATATCACTCGGCCATAACAAAGAACGAAATCTTACCATTTGCGACAACATGGATGGACCTAGAGGGTATTACGGTAAGTGAAATAAGTCAGACGCAGAAAGACAAATACCATATGATTTGACCTATCTGTGGAAACTAAACAACAAAATAAGTGAGCAAACAAAATAAAAAACAGACTCATACACAGAAAACAAACTGATAGTTGCCAGATGGGACGGGGTTTGGGTGGCTAGGTGAAAAAGAGAAGAGATTAAGAAGTACAAATTGGCAGTTACAAAATAGTCACAGGGATGTAAAGTACAGCATAGGGAATGTCGTCAGTAATATTGGAATAACTATGGATGGGGACAAAAAGATTCATTCCATGGATGTTGTCTAGGGGACCCTTCTGTTGATCTGATGCTATAGAGGTCCAATCCTTCCCTCCCTTCCTCCCTCCCTCCCTCCCCCCTCCTTCCCTCCCTCCCTCCCTCCCTCCTTTCCTCTCTCTCTTTCTGTTTCTGTTTCTCTCTCTCTCTCTCTCTCTCTCTCTCTCTCTCTCTCTCTCTCTCTTATTCGTTTTCAGTTATTTTCTAATTCAGTAGAAGACTGATAGTAGCAAACAATTTTGTCCACAGAGTCTCACGGGAATTTTTGTTAAGTGGAGGTGAAACTAATTTACGCCCGGTGAAAGAGGTAACTTTTGCATTGTTTACAACATTCATCTAAAGACTGATTGCCCATACATTTGTCTATTCTTTAGATTCTTCTTTGAACTAGTCACAATATTTTATTATTTCTCTTATGAATGAATGACAAATAAAATCTTTGAAAATAAGTTATTTTATATTTGTATACTATTCATGATTTTACTTCTTTGAAAACTACCTTTGAATGTCTAGTATTCCTCTTGTCTAAGCTACATGTTTTGGGCCTGTTTATATATTTATTGCTTTTTATTAGTATTGTATGTATCAGTTAACACTTTTCACACACTGTTGTCTGTGTCTATGAGTGTTTGTTTGTTTGTCTTGTCCATATAATACCTTCAGTTTTATATCCCACATATGAACAAAATCATACAGTTCTCGACTTTTTCCATCTGACTTATTTCACTTTGCACGAGACTTTCAAGATCCATTCACGTTGTCGCAACAACTAACATTTTTCAAGTGCTATTATGTGCCATGCCAGGCACTTTAAAACTCTTATTTGACAAAGACTGACATTTCACTATGTACCAGACACCGTGCTAAGCACTTTACATTTATTAAGTCATTCCATCTTCGTAACAACCCTATGAGTTGGCACTGTTTATTATGGCACCATTTTACACCTGAAGGAACAAGCTAAGTAACTTGCCAAGGTCATAGAGCTAGTAAGTGACACGTTAGGATTTGACAAGTTAGTGCTCCAGAGTATGTGTTCATAACTAATAGGCTGTGTTCTTAGAAGACTGAGTAAAGGGGAAAAAAAAATTGTATGATGAGTTTGCTAAGATCCATGGTAAGAATGAATCTTCTATCCATGAAAGTGTGAAAGAGAAAGAAACTCATGCTAATTTTGCTGTCTCACCTCAAACTGAAAAAGTTACTGCCACAGTATGTGATAAGACATGAACAGCAAACGTGCCCCAGCTGAGTGCAATGTGTTGTACCAGAAAGCATCGAGCCTATACAAAGACTTCAGCAAGGGATCTCCTGAAACCAGTGACACCAAACTATTTACTACAAGTGAGGGATGGTTACAACAAGATATTTTGATAGAGAGACCAAATTCACAGAACTTTTATTACAGCATATTGTTATAATTGTTCTATTTTATTATTAGTTACTGTTGCTATTCTCTTACTGTGCCTAAATTATAAATTAAACTGCATCATCAGGATGTATGCATAGGGAAAAAAAACAACAGTACATAGAGGGTTGGGTACCATCGATGATTTCAGGTATCCACCAGGTGTCGTGGAATATATCCCCTTGAGAATAAGGGGCTGGGTACTGTATTCCTAATGGATTCCTAACTGCTCTAGGCATTTTGACCATAGAAACACTTGTTAATATAAAGACCTAGAAGGGGCCACCAGTGGCACAGGGGCTTTAAGTTTTCAGCTAGGAATTAAGTGATTCCAGAGACCACAGGTGCTATTTTGTTATAGGTGTTATATGAATAGAAAAATAGGAAAAATCTGTATCTTTTCCTCTCTGTTTTGCCAGTAACATAATGGAAATATTTAGCAATGTAAGACACTGCCCCCAAGTACATGAAAGATGTTGGAAATTGGTACAAATACAACTTTGTTCTCTGCCTAAATAGACGTTTTCTGCTGCTCACGCTTTGCCTTCAAGAGTTCAATTCAAAATTAGTCAGAGAATATTTACATTAAACCATTAAAGCACATAAACAATCTAGCTTTAGATTCACAGTCTACTTGTTGCAGAATTTTTAGTTCTCACGACCTGTCTCCAGACCGTCCTCGGTATCTTACGTTTTTGTCTGTATGACCCATTGTCACTTTTTCTTTTAACATATAAGTTGGTCTCTGTGTAAATTTGTTTTCTTAGAAAGAAGAACCAGGCAGTCATGAAAACCTTTGCTGGAGCCAGGTGGGTACTAGATTTATTGGGGGGAAATCACTTTGTAAGTTACATAAATGTCTAACCACTATACTGTACACTTGAAACTAATATAATATTGAATGTCAGCTGTAATTGAAAAAGAAAAAAAAAAACACCTTTGCTGCATCCTCATAAGCTTTACTTAATTTTCACTTTTGCATCTGTCTTTATTTATTTTGAACCTTTTAGCCAGCCCTTTCTATTCTGATATGAAATTCCAACATTTAAAATGCTGCTTGCTTAAGATGCGTTTTTCCTCCTTTAACTTTGTACAAAAAAAAGTCAAGATGTTTGGACACTTTATAATAAGTACTAGAAGTGAACAATAGGAAAAAGAGCCAGATAATACATGCCTGGAGGAAGGACAATATATAATTCAAAATTCCAGATCACTCTGGATAAATAGTATGTTCTAAGTTGGTGTCAAGTCCTAAAAGCATTTACCATAGAGGGTGTTATGTGCCTCTCAACTCTGATTTCAGCTTAATAGATTAGGAAACTGAGACTGACAAAAGTTGAGTTTTGCCTACTGCCCAAGTCCCATAAATACTAAAGCAAAGACCTTCCAAATCCTACTGCAAAGCTCTCTACATAAATTCTTATCTTGATTAAGACATTTGCATTCTTCTTACATTAATCAGTTTAGTGTGAATGGCTCTGCTTCTATTTTCACTAAAAAGAAAGTAAGCTGTTGTCGCATCCAGCGCAACACAGGCATTGAGCAAACAAGGTGGTGGCAGGCAGAGGCGGCGGGGGAGGGAGATGACGACCAGTGAGGCAGCCGCTGTGGCAAGCACCGCAGCCCAGGCACGGGCGCGAACACAGGTCAAACTCTGTAAGATCCTGATTTTAGAATTCACCAGCTCCTCAGAAGTTTGGCGAATTATGAGTTATTAAATCTACGCTCAGATCAAGGTAGCAGCTAGACTGGTATGACACCTGTTTTTAATGAGTGACTCAAAGCTGTGATCACCCTGATGTCAACGAATAGCCAAAGCTTGTAAAAGATCACCGGGAGAACCTCAATCTGACGACACTGAAGCTAGCTGAATGGAGGAATGCAGCCACAGAGGCAGAAGCTCTCCTTAACTGGGGGAAGGTGGGGGTCTATGCCCACCTCTATCAACCCCATGGGTTCTCCTGTTGGTCCCTACTCGACTGTGCCTGGCTTGAGTTGTCCCCCCGTGGAGATTCTTACTTGGCATTGGCTAACCAGCCATGCTTCCGGGCCAAACAGGGAGACATAAGGTGTAAGCACAAAGGTGAAGCTAAGTCCCTGAAAGGCTTGGTCTCACAGACTCTCCTTTCTTTAGGGGTAGGTACTAGGGGACAGACCGGTAGGCTGCTGCGTGGCAACAAGTTATCAGGTTCTAAGAGAGAACATTTTAATTACTCAGTAATTCTTGTGTCTTATTTCCTTTCCCTGACAAGAAAAAAAACATAAAGTCAATAGATTGCAAGCATATGGTGAATAGAAATACATTATAAAAAGTGAAGAATTTTTTTTTGTTATGGTGTATTTACTTGCCTACGAGGCATTTTATGCCTTAGGTAAGACAAATATTTACTAATAGGGAAGATACACAGATCAATCAAAGATAGGTAATTCTGAGGAAAGCCGTGACTTCCTGTAGCCAGCTCCACCTAATCTGGGTATGAGATCCCAACCCCTGCTCTCCTGCTCTCTCAGTGATGTGCTCGCCTCTAAAACACCTTTATCCCTTTATTGACATATCAAGTAAAGGGTAATTTAATACGTCAAATAGTGGATAAAG
The DNA here is from genome assembly GCF_057876585.1 of Rhinolophus sinicus. Classification (NCBI taxonomy): domain Eukaryota; kingdom Metazoa; phylum Chordata; class Mammalia; order Chiroptera; family Rhinolophidae; genus Rhinolophus; species Rhinolophus sinicus. Next base: position 25,646,088 of record NC_142504.1, read on the forward strand.
GTACTTTAGATTGAGGGAAAGCATGTGAAATACATATTTGGATAAAAGGATAAAGTGAATTGGGTAGCTGCAAGAGAGGTTTGGCTATTTAATTATCTGGGCCAGCGCTGTCCAACGACAGACTTTTCTGTCACTGAAGTATTCTATAGCTGTGCTGTCCAATAGGGTATCACCAGCTTATATGTAGCTACGGAGCACCTGAAATGTGGCTAGTGTGACCAAATGACGAATTTTAAATTCTATTTAAATTTATCTTATTTAAATCAGAACTTCAACAGCCATTTGTATCTCATGGATACTGTAGTTGACAGGGGATGTGGTGGCCTTGGGCAACTCACCCTGATGCAGCTCTGATCTTCAGTGTTACTGTAACATTAGCATATTAGAGATGAGATTCAGAGGATCCAACTCGTAAGAGTTAACTCATAAGTTATACTATGTGAAGCTAATTTACCAGTTACTATAATATGGAAAGCTAACTTACAAATTACTATTACATGGACCGCTAACTCACAAGTTATTAAAATACATAAGCCAGAATGCCAACTTCTTAAACTAGAACAGTTGTTAGCACTGGCTGCATATTAAGAGGAGTTATGATAAAGAATACAAAAATCTGCATCTGAACCTGAGATTCCGATTGAAGCCCTGGCAATGTGTTTTCAAAAATCTCCCTGGGCCTGGCTCAGTGATAAATTCCAGTTTTCAGTAGGATCAGCTTTGTAAACCTGGTCCATTCACTTCAACCATGAGGGCACACATCTGCCAAGCATTTCTGATGTTCCCATAGCTTCTTAGGAAATTTCTCCCCTGGACAAATTATCATGGTCTGGTAGTCTGGAAGCTGCCCTGGAACAAATCTCAGGTAAAAATGTTAGGCCATCTGCCCTGTACGGGATCGCTAAAGCTTTTTCAGTAAGACCTTAAACCCACTTGGACAACTACCTGACCAGGGCTGGAAGTGGACACTGCCATCGTTTGCCTTTGGGGTGCCTAATTTCTATGCTTTACAATGAGCACCGCCTCCTTTTCCTTTTGACAACCCCTTCATTTGGTAGGCTCAGGCAATCTGAGCCGCATGGACCCACTACTGAGTGACTCTGTTACCTTGTTCTCATATTTAAAATGGTATAAAAATTAGTATATCACTCACAATTATTATGCGGATTAAGAGAAATAATGTATGTGAAGTGACTATCACTATGCCTGGCACATAGTGAAAACTCAACACAAGTTGGATCTTGTATCCAGCGTCAAATCCTACTTTCGTCAAAAGGTCATTCTTTCTCCTGGAGATGCCCTTGCATATCACCGCTCTGGTTCTTTGCATGACAATTTTACCATTAAGGCTCTTGTCACACACTGCCCCATCAACCTACACTTAATACTTGGTTCATGTCTTGATCTAATGATGTCATTAAGTAATCTGTATGTCTTGATAGTGTACTCTGTCAAAGCCTTATCTTTTAGATTTAAAACTACCAATTGAAGACAGATCTATAAATCTTTCTTCGAGCAAAATCTAGACAGCAATCTCCTGTGCAAGCAGAAAGGGAATAGCTGATAATGCTGAAACAGAAGAATAAGACGTAATATTCTCTTCCCTTTGAAGTTCCTCCACAATTATGGTGTGTACAATCTCATTAGTCCTCCTTGGTTACAAAACGAATTCTTTGATCTTCCCACATGATTCAATCACATCTCCCCATGTAGTGTTGTACATATGACCATCTTTTGGTGAGGCAGGACATATCAGTTATATAAGATTTATCATAGGGTGTCTATGATTTATCAGCATTACAAAGGGCCAGGCTGTAATGGTTAACAGTTAGCTGTGATCCCTCAGCAAGAGGACTTTCAGTGCAGGAATGCTAACTAGGTTTTACCTGTCCTTGCTAAATTCCCATGCAGGGAGTGGCTGCTGGAGCAGTCTGCAGAGAAAGATTCTGAGGTTCCTTCCAAATTTAGTGAAAAAATTTAACATGACCTACCAGTTATTACATGCATGGGCAGGTAGGAGAAATAATAAGATGTGTATATCATTTATTTTTAACCCCAAACAGATGAAAATAGCCTGTAAGGATTCTCAAATTCTTAAGAGATATTTAGAGTTTCAGGTCCACAGAGGACCACCCTGCTCCTCTTAAAGTTGGCTCTCCACCATTATGCCTCTGGGCTTCTTTGCTCAGTAACGCATTGCTTATTTTCATCGACTTTGAAGATAACCAGAGGAAAAACTACATTAGGTTGGACGAGTGGAGGAATGGACAAGAAACTGTTTTCCTTTTTCAGTTTCTTCTTCTCCAGTCTCTTCCTTTGAGGCCAACAATCAGACAAAGAGCTACACAGAGCATGCTTATGATGAGAAGATGAGCTACAGCTCTAGGAGTATTTTTTCATTATCCCCCTCATCATATTCACATACTCGCACATTTACGCACATTTATTTCATCTTATCGCCTATGTCCCTCGCCTACGCAGGGAGAGGTAAATAAACCTGATTCACATAAAATGTTTAAGCAGATTAGCACCAGTTTTATGGCAAGAGAGTTGTGAAAACTTCCTTTTGATCTACATAATTCAGAAAATTTCCAAGCACCAAAATTTAATTGAGCAAACTCAAAATGGCTTTTATGTACTCTGGGATGCTTGAGAAATATTTGCATAGATTTTATACTCATATTAAAGGAATGTATTTTCTTTCCAAAAAAAAAAAAAAATGTCTACCCCCATTACCCTGTATCTAATGATTGCATGGCATTGGCTGAAAGGTTGAATGCTCATAGTAAGAGATATAAAACAAAAGGTCAGGCGGGTCCACTGAGCAGAAACATCGTGCTACTAAGGCTATTACTTAGGATGTGGAATACAGAAAATAGGTATGATTGTCAAAACTGTGCGGCAAACGTTTGGCAGTTATAAAATAACTTCCCTGCAGATGGGATAGCCATCTCTGTAGGCTTAAGATTGCATTCTCTAGAAGGAAGGCTGCCTGTGTGTGAATCACAGATGGCTCCTTCCTATTCCTACTTGGGGAGGTGGCACAGCCTCTCTCTGACTCACTCTCTTCATCTGTAAAGTGAGGGTGTAGAAATGCTATTGGTGCTCTACACACCTCACCTCAGTCTACCACAGAGGTCATCTGCAGATAGTTCATCAAGTCAAAGCCTTCTGCTCTCCATCTGATGGGTTTATCTGGCCATCGAGCTGTACTGTAGCCACACACAAGCAGGCTGGAGGTTCTGGGCAGTTAACACCCAAGGAGTGTCCCTCAACCAGTGAGGGATGGGAGTTACCAGCTAAATCCGCAGTCCCTTCAGCCTCAGTAGGTCAATTTCTCATACAGTTTGTCCCATACAGTTTCTTTGTGGGGCAAAGATCCTCCCTCCTAGACAGTCCATCCATCTTAGCATTGCATTTTTCTATTTAGGTCTATCATCAGTCCCTCAATTCAGTTGCAAAGCTAACGGGAAAATTACATCAGTCAGAAATGATTGCAAAGTGGTATTAATTTGGACTGATTATATAAAAGTGACATCTTATCAGTAAGGTCACCTCTCTTCATGTTGAGCTTTGGTGTGACAAAGTAGAAGATTATTTGGAATATTATTTTATTGTAGCATATGGATAACTATTCTGTTACTATATTCCTTTTTTCAGAATATTTCTACTTCCCCCACTGGATGAACTGGTAAGGAACAAAATGGGTACCTGAATGCTAGAAATGCAAACAAAAGATTCATTAAGTAAATGACAAGTAATGGATGGTTCCTTGAACAGCACCTGGCACATGGTAAGCTATCAATAAATGGTGGAATAAATGGCAATAGCAACTATCGTGCTCTTGAAAGCATCACAACCTTGCAGCATACATTACTTGTTACTATCATTCTTTGGATTTTGGGTTTATGCTAAGTATCATTGCCTTAAGGAAAATTAAGAAAATATTTTCGGTACTGAGCGCTCGAATGTATTAGAAAAACATGTTCCAAAATTTCAGCATTGAATATGAAGTAATGATAATAGGATCATTTAACTGGCTGAAAAGTTCTCGATTTCAAAGCCATTACTAACCATTATATTAAGACTTTCAAAAAATTAGAAGATAAATAATTTTAAAAGATTCTCATTAAAAATGAGTCACTTAAAAGGTCAATTGAAAAAGATATTTTAAAAGATTTTTAGAATCCTTCTCTAGCAATGTCAACAGTTGCTTTAGAGTTTCAGAAAAAGAAACAGTATTCCATTATTTTAAACCAGGCAACTTTGTGTGTGTATTCTTTGAACCAGTTTAGACCACTTTTGAAGCTTATGAACCTCGTCTAAGAAAAATATTTTTAAATGTGTAAGATACAATACAAAGTATTATGATGGAAACCAATTATATCGGAATACAACTATCAAAATATCAAAATATATTTAAAATACATGTGATAAAATAATATATGGGCCTCTTCATTAAAACATTAAATAACATTATTGAACAGCAGGTCTAATAACTGTCATAAAAATTACCAAGTAGTGATGAAAGTAAATGATATTTTGAGGTTACCTGCAATAACAATAATGGGATCTGAAAAGTCACAGGTACTGCTCATGCTAGTTTGCTGACTATCTTCACATTGGAGAAAATCTTCATTAAGAGGTTAGTGAAACTGAAGTTTTGATTTTTTTCCCAACCAAGTTCGTGATCTTTTTGTATTCCATAGTTACAAGTACAACATTAAAAGAGCCTACACAAACCAGTTTATCATAGCATAATTAATTCATCAGATAACTACTAAACTTTGTGATCAGGCTACAAAACAACATGTATAAAAACAAAAATCCCATGGCACGCTTTGAAAAAAAAAAAAAATGAAGGCTCTCACTGAAAATTTGATTCAGTTTGTGAGAGCTGTCAATATAATGCTGTATACATTGAATGTACTGAATGGAAACACAGTAGGTATTTTCTAGGATTTTTAAAAAAGCTAAAAGTGAAATGCCCCTAAAATACAGACATGGCATTTTATATTAGGAAATATGTCCCTTATCCCTATCACTAATATTTTATAATCAAAGTTATATTTTTACACATATTTTTTTTCAGGTTTACATTTTCTTAATTTAACAGTATAATATGTTAACTGTTTAAACTTTTCTGTCTCAGAACTTTCAATGAATTCCAATAAGTAAGGACACCAAAAGCATACACATATAAGCTTACGTATTAACATAATATTATATACAAAATTTTATAGTCTGTCTTTTTTCTTAGCATTATATACCATGAGCATCTCCCCACTGAATTAAAATTGTTTCTAAAACATCATTAATGTGCAAGTCTGTGTTTGGTGGTTATTAAAGTCATAAAGTTTAAAGACATTATAAGCCATAAAAATGATCTTATTATATAATATTTGATCACTAGACTATGAAGGCTATCACTGGATCAGGTAACGCAATGTATTACATTGCTCTATATCAATATTATTTAAACATATGTTTACAAGATAATCTTTAAGAAAACTTAAATGCAAATGGCTAACCTCATTGGGAGGAAAATGTGTAATATCCCAGGAAATTAGAGAAATGAAAATTCAGAGATACCACCTGCTACTACTACATGCAGGAAGATTCAAAAAGTGTCACAACAGTATATCCTGACAGAGTTCTGTAAGTCCATGAGGGAACACAGTGCTTGTGCAAGGAAGAAGCATTTGGTGCAAACATTTAGTGCCTGGCACACCATAGACGTTCCATAAATATTTGCTAAATGAATAAATGGAAATCAATTGATCAATATATATCTAGACACCTGAATATGACACGATAACCCTTTGACTTATAATCTTACTTTAGGGAATATATGCAATAAATACACTCAGATACTCCCTGCAGTGTTAGTAAAGGGGCAAAATTGGTCACCATTAAATGTGACTGGTATAATGATTAAGTACATGACATAGGTATAAAGAGCCATGTAAACACATTTTACATTAACAACTATATTAAAATTATAAATGTCTTGTCTGTAATTTTTAGTGTCAAATTATTGAAATATGTAAAATATTGGTGTTTTCCATCTCTTGGTGTAAGACTTTATTTAATGAAATAATTGTTCGATTTTAAAATTCAACATCACTGTTTAAAAAACAGTCAAGACGCCAAGATGAATAAACCATTTTTTCTTCCAAAATAAATTCTTAAGTCACTCTCAAAAGTATTGCCCACCTATTTGTCCTTGAATACCACAGAAGACAGGGCCAAGGCTTCCTTCGATAATGATTTCAATGGTGAGAGAAAACAGTCTTAATGTTCTCCTCTCCTAGTACCATGATTTAAGATAACGCTGATACTTCCTCTTACCTAATCCAAGCCTAAGTAGTAGAGAATTTGTTAAACCTAACGCACACACACATACACACATGTCTCTCCTCACACACTCAATTTAAGAGTGGTAACCTTTTAAAAAACCACCAAAGTCACAATACCTGTATAAGCTCAAATGGTTCACTTCCTTCTTCCACCACAATTAATTGAGATCTTCCGTTCCTTTCATTGTCCCGAATACCAATGGCAACCTGGCTTGCCTTCAGACGCTCATATTTGTTACATGAAGAACCACACCATTGGTAAATTTCCTAAAAGAAAGAGATAGATCTTTTGACCCCAGGAATATGTGGTGGACATTCAAGCATGTTGTAATACACATGGTTATTAATTATGACCAAAAAAAAGGTATAAAAAAAACCCCCAAAAAACCAAAGTGATAGAAGGAGACCAAACTTTGGGTGGCGAGCACACAATAGAGTATACAGATACTATATTATACAGCTGCACATCTGAAATTTATATAATGTTTTTAACCAATATTACCCCAATCAATTTATTACTGAAAATGTTTTAAAATTATCTATAGTTGAGGTACATATGGTTTTATATATTTAATTTATACCTCATTCTGTACCTTGTTGCTCTCAGAATGATAAAGTAAGCCTTTTTTAAATATGGGAAACATAAATACGTATTTCACCATTCTTTGTATAATCCACTAAGTACAATTTATGAAAGTAAACTTATGTAGGTTACTTACATTTAAAATCATAAATAATAAACCATACTTCAGAAAAGTGGTCAAGAAGCTGTTACAGTAATATGCTCTTGATGGTCATAAAAACTGATACAACACTTTTGTAAAGCAATTTAATGATTCTTATCAAAAACCATTAAAAGAGTTAGAACCTTTGGCCCAATAATAGCACTATCCAAAATTTATGTTAATAAATTGTTCATAAAAAGATAGAAAAACACATGTACAAGTGTTTATTGCTATGAGATTATATAAGTGAGGCACTGGAAAGACACTAAATGTTCAATAATAAAACAACAGTTACATAAATTATGATACATAGAAAAAATACTTAAATATCAAAGTTATATTTTTTAAAAAAATAAACTGAACAACAGTTTGATATATTGTAAATTAGATAGATTATATTAACTGCCATTTAGATTAAAATAGTATATATTTTAGACTTCAGTACAGTGTTCAGAAGGTATACAAATATAAACGTAAAATAACAATATCATTTTCTCCATTAAGTGTGGTTAAAAGAGAAGTTTAATGGTACCTAGCCCCGGTGGGGTGTGGGAATGGGCATTATTACACACTAGTGGGAGGTATAAACTAACGCAGGCTTTTTGGAGGGCAGTTTGGGATCATATCAAAAAATTGTATGTGCGTTTACAATTAGGAAATTCCGTTTCTAGGAATCTATTCTGTAGAAGCATTCAAAATCTATCCCATTATATTAGTATCATGTGCCTCACCAATATAATGGGATACAAAAACAAAGAAACAAACAAACCAAAAATTTTCATCAATAGAAAGATAGCTACATAAATGTCATTAAATGGATACTGCAGGTTGCCAATTGTTAAAAATTGAGGAAAAAGTATCAATATTGATGTAGAAAATTGTGCAAGGTATATCATCAAGAATAAACTAAAGCCATAGAATAATATAGTTCCATAGAATAATGTAGAAACAAAAATATGCTCTTTATGCATTTGCAGAAAAACACGTTCAAAAACAGCTTTAACACATGGGGTGGGGTTGGTATACACAGAAAGACAGCCTTCAGTTGTTATAGTATCTAAGTCAGTGATTTTTTTCCTTTTCCTACAAAAATGTCACTCACATTTATTAGGTATCTGTTATGAGCTAGATAGTGGGGATAGAGAAATGAATGAGAGAAAACTAGCAGGAGACGTTGACGCGTAGACAACTAATGCTAGTAATATATTTGCACTAAATTTGGTTTTCAAAACATTTCCACACATACATACTTCAGAGGCAGTTAGCATTGCGGTTAAGTGTGAAGGAGACAGACCTTGGTAGCCACTTATTGGCTCCGTGACCTTGCATGTGCAATTTTTAAAAGAGCAAATAATAAGAGCAAAATAAAAGAGCACCCAAACATTCAAAAACATTGGCTCTTTTCTCTGATCACAAGACATTTTCAGAGTCATTTCTTCATTCAAAAAGTGTATTTATCACTTAAAAGGGGGCGGGCTGTCTTCCAGGCCCTGGAGGTATTTCTTGGAGCCACATCGGCTGTTACAGACTCTGTGATCTCTCACCCCACTCTGATCCTGATGGACTTAGTCCATATTCCTCTTTAAAAATAAAATATACATTTTAGGAATTAAAGCCTTCGAAAGAAGTAAAATAAAAAGGACTAGGCTTTGCAATCCTTTTCACTCTAGAATCTGATATAGTCAACATGGGCAAGGGGTGGCTTTTCTGTTTCGGAACGAATCGTGCACTTCTACTATTTCCCCTCTAACCTCCTTTCTACATCTGGGCCTCTGAGGATCAGGCTCCTATGTGGAGGTAATTTGAATACCATGCCCAGGTTAGGAGTGACAAAGAGTGAAAAAAAAAAAAATGATTCCCAACTATCAGGCAACGCCCAATCACATTAAAATCAAATGTTGGAGTAAAAAGGCTATTTTTAAAAATGCAGCTACCTAAGCCTTCCCCTTAGGGACTCTCAGGTATGTTCTGGGCAGCCCTGTTTATTGAACACTCCCCAGGTGATTGTAGCATTCTCTCAGGGCTGAGAACCCCTGCTGGTCGCCCTGAACACGTGGTACCTGGCAGGCATTAGAGAGAACCTGTAACATCTAGTACTTACCAATGCAGCCAAGCATGCTACTCTCCTGAGTACACCTAGGTCGGCTCTTAGCTCAGATTCCTTTCCTACCTTATTCCACGTGATTTTGCAAATGACTCTTTCCTCAATAGGTCTGAGAAAGCAAACTGCTAATTTACGTTACAATGAAATTTAGTAGGTAGATCAGAAGTTAGCTCTCTAGATTTCTCAAATTTACTAGCAACTTTCATCACACACTTGCCCTGTATTTATATGATCATCTAACAGTTGTTTATGTTCTCCTTACCTTGGTTGTATAATGACCTCTCATTTACTTCAAAGAGATTATATAAATCACACAAAATTTTATTAGCATTTATAAAGCATTATGAAAGCTTGGTAAAATGTGTTTAAAAACGAATTGAAGATAATCATTTTATAAACATAATTATTATTTAATGTAGTATTTCACAATATTCTATGGATCCCAAAACATTTTCTACTACTACTTTGGTTTGGGAGTTTTTATGTGCAGTATCAATTCACAGATAAATTAGATAAATTTAGTTGTAGGAAATACTCCTCATCATTGCTTATAGGCCACATTTTCTACCTTTAAAACAGCAAAAAAAAAAAAAAAAAAAAAGAAAAGAAAAAAATCCAGGAAATAGTCATAAAAATAATATAACTTTTAAGAGTGAAATTTTCCTTTGAACTCAAAGATAACTAAGTCACTAAAGAAAGTTGTACAGATGTTTTTTATTTTTATTTTTTATTGACCACAAAAATGAATGCTATGTTATGCTTCCTCTTATTTTCACCTTACTTTGTGCTACTATTTCCATAAAAGTGACATCTTATTTACTAGCTTAATTTTCAATGGTTTAGTCAGATAAGAAATGCAATAAAATATGGATTCTAATTATAAACTGCTAAAAGTCAGAACTGTTTCAACAGTCTTATTAATTAAAACACCCTTTTCATTCAACGCTAATTAATTTTTCGATTATGACTGCAGCACATTTAAACGTGCTTTAAAATCTTAAACAGAATTTTAGCAGTTCATTACATTTGAGCAATTCATATTCTCCACCATGTGTGGGTGATGTGTTTCGGGTACCTCATTTGAACAGAGCTCTACTGTGCTAAAATAAATGTGTGTACGGAGTACTATTAATAAACTGTGCTGCTCGCTTTATTTGAAGGTAGTTGGTTAAGACGACTTCACCACTGTGCACAAGGAAACTTTGTACTCAATTGGCACCATGTTTGAAAAAGTCTCTCCTATAATTCAACTTACCCTTTTTTCAGAGCGAATGGGATGCAAAAAGGAAATTCTTCAAAGAGCTAACAAATGTCTGAATTGATGAGAGAGGTTGATCTGTATCACTACAACAAAAACTTTTCATGATCACTTAAATTGTTTTATTTATAATACTTTCCTGGGATTTAAAAGAGAAACCTTTTGTAAACCTGATTTAAGTGGAAAATCATTAATTTAAAACCATGTTTAAAGCAAACATGGTTTCAGAAGAAGCTATTTGATGCTCTAAGATCCTAAAGAATTTAACAACTCAACACTAAATGTTATATTTCTTTAGCGAAGGGACACAAAAACTCCCTGTAAATATGGAAGTATCCATTCAATTCAGAATAAGTCCACTTAAATTTTAGCTGAAATTTGTTAATAGACATATATGGCCCATGAACACTCTCTAATAGAAGTTTATGGAACTATAGTTAACTCTTAATATACGAACTCTTAAAGGAAAACAAAATTACTCTGGATGGTTGCGAAAGGAAGAAATAGGAGAGTAAAGACAATCTGTTTGTGGCAATTAGTCTGGTTCACTAGCAACAAGAAACAAAACCAAAATGAGTGATATTTAAAGAAACCACCACATTGGGGGCAAACTAGAGGTTTCTAAAATTTCCTTTAAATTATGTAGTCAGAGTTAATTAGTAAGACATCAAAGTACAGCCAAACCTCATTTGGAGACAGGAAATAAGAGCAGGAATTAAACAATGTTCAATGATGCCCTTGAAGGGAAACAAGATTTCGGAAGCTGAGTTTTAAAGGAACGCCCCAAACAGCCCATGTGACGTTGACTCATAACATGTGCAAATAATTCAACACATACTCGCTACCCTTTTGTCCTTTTCTAAGTTACTGATTCTAAATACGTCTAAAATGTTATACAAGGAGAAGGGGGAGCAGTCCTCTTTCTCTTTCTTGCTTCTATTGGCTTTGTTTTTGCTGTGCTTAGTTTCGCCTTAGATCTAGTTATCATTCAACTATACCTCGTGGCTGGAGTTTCTCTAAGCATAGCTTAAAAGCGGTAATAATTTATGCGATAATTCCAGGAATCATCGTTTTTTTTTTTCCCCAAAAAAACTTTATAACATGACTTTGTTTTTGGATAAACAAATAGCAGTTTATGTCCTATAGTGTTGTTGATCAAAGCCAAGCCAACTCAATGTCCATCAATGACATATATATGTGTTTTTTAAAAAATACCTCTGACAAAAGAAGATGAATGGACTAGGTATGTAGGGCCACTGATGGCTTGGGGACTAGCAAGGAACCAATTACATGTGAACTAGGGCAGAGCAGTGGTGATGGAGGGGAAGAGAAGAATCGAGGGCTCTGTAGAAGGCTGAAATCTACAGGATTGGCTAACAATGCCCTCTGGGTGTCCTGGACGACAGGGCAAGGGAGAAATGACTTGGATGATTCCAGCTTGGCTGCTGTTAATGACGCCACTTACTGGGACTGGGAGACAACTTTGGAGGGTTCTTTTTGTAGTGACAGCGAGAGTAGGTGAAAGCATGTTCTCTCAAAGTATTTGGCACACCAAAGAAGTTTTAACATCACATTTTATCAAAAACTAATTCTCCTAGTTGGTGAATGAACTATTTTTAACTGGCCTATTGGTTCTTTAGGCATATAGTCCCTGAATGTTTCAGCACCTTTAGACATTTCCCATATTGAACTGGTTCCCAAAGTTCACTGTACATTATAATAACCTGGGGGTGGGGCTCAATAAGTACTCAAAATCCCATCCCAGAACTTTAAAATCAGAATCTTTAGGGGTCAAATCACATTAGTATTTGTAAAACCTCTTCCAAATGATTCTGATGTGAAATACTATGGCTTCTGTATGTGTGAGTGCCTCTCACCATTTGACAGCACCTTGAGGTCAAAGACTATATGGTTTTCATCCTTATGTTCCATGTACCCAGCTAAGCAAACAATAAATGCCATTTATCCCTACTTTTATCGCAAGGTAAGTTTTGGAGATTTAAGATTAAGTAATCTTTTCCATTATGTTTTCTTGTTGCCTCAAGGCTCTCCCCTTATAAACCTAGTGAATAGCATTACTTTGAGGTAAGGACAAATTTATCCCATACAAAGAAGACTTTGCTCAGTTTTTAGTTTTAAAATAAGCAGTTTTAAGTCACAGCAGAGATAAACATCTGAAAGCCAACATCATTTTAATTTAAAAGAACCTTGATTTTGCTAAAGGTCTTTTTGAGGAAAAGTGAGGATGCAGTCTGGAAAGCTGGTTTTTCCCATCACACACAGAGTCATGTCCTTAGGGGCTAGAGTGCACTGCAGGAACCATGGAGTAGATGACAGTGTAAAATGGTGTAAGACTCGTTTGTGAGGCCCAAGAAGAGAAAAGTAGATTACAAGAGAACTATGAAACTTGATCAGGTGCAACAAATCTTTGAGAAGAGTTTGGTACCCTACCCCCCAACATATTTGTCGTATATTCATCCATGATCCTAAGCATCAGAGCAGAAACAATGATGGGCAGTTGGACCAATAGGTGTTGGTACAATGTGGATACAGGGTCCCCACAACTCCAGTGTGGCATGGGAAAAGCAACGCAGAATTCCTGAGTGGGGAGGTGGGGGTGGGGCGGAGTAGTAGTGGATGACAGAACCACAAAGGATCTTGCAGTGGATATGTAGGCATATCAAGAGAACAAGGTCAGACCATGGATATTTTCCAGCAAATATCTTGGGACAGAGGTCATAGCCCAAAGCTGAAAAATGAATGAAATGGCTGGGCCTCCATGAAAATTAGAGAGGAGTGAAGCCTGAAGACTGCAAGCAAACCAGACTCACAGGTCCATTTTCAACCCCAACCCCCATGCTTAGGGCATAATATTACACACGAATTCCAACCTGCGGTATACAAAAGGGGCTGGGCGGGGTAAGTTGGAATTGCTTTAGTGGTAAACAAACTTCACCTTAATAAGCCAAGATTATTTTATTTTTAAGTTTCCTGTGGAATTAGGGGCTTGTGAATAAAGTCGGGTTAAGTTACAGATGAAAAAAGAAAATTACATCTTTAGATGCATGACTGCATGAGACTATGTTGGACAGCTATACATTTGTTGGAATGACTAAGTTCTGGGCCTTAGATTAGGGAGAAAGGGAATGAGTGAGGGTAATAAATGAACGGGCAGGCAATGTGAAAAGTACTGAGAGGTGAGTCTCTGCATGGTGACAGGAAAGTTAAGGTAAGGTATGCCTACACCTACAGGGGTATGTTGTAGGACAGCGGAAGGGGTGGAGGAAGAGGTCAGGGAACTCATTACAAAGAAGGCAATACTGAGTTGAATATTTAAGGGTGAAATGGTATCGAATGCTTACTGGAGAAAGGTGACCCAGAAGAAGAGAGCATTTTAGGCAAAGGAAACAATGCATACAAAAGCAAAAGCATGGCGACTTGAGGGAAAGTTTCAAACCCAGGGTACTGAGGTAGTCTGAAGGTGACTGAGAGGACAGGAGGGATTCAAGAGACACTTAAGAGCTAGAATAAGCTAAACATATGAGTGAGTGAATGCACAGCATTTGGGAGAAGTTGTCAGGACGACTCCTGGATTTCGGGTTTGAGGGCCTGACTGAGTGATGGCACCATTCACAATATAAGGACAGTAAGAGGAGAAATCATTCTGGAATGAGAGGGTGAAGCTCATGATTTTTGTTTAGACTTGGGTTTGAGGTTCTCATGATGCACACAAGCTGAAGGATCTGGGAAGCAGTCTGAAATACTGAGCTAGAGCTCAGGTAAGAGGTCGGCACTGGACTATACAAATGAGATTTACCAGTAGGCGAGTAGTTGAAGCTGTGGGTGAAGATGAGTTTGCTCAGGAAGACTATATAAAGAAAAGGCAATGATCAAAAGTGGAATCCTTAAACAAACAAACAAACAAAAAGTCTGAGGGGGTGGGCAGACCATATGAAAAAGAATAAGAAAATGTAGCTTCAAAGGGAGGAGAAGCAAGGAGCCAGGGGAGGAGTGAGGCTGAAGTAGAAAGGAGTCATCAAGTGTCAACTGCAGCACAGGAATCAAGTGGATAATGATAAAGTGGCCACTGGATTCAGCAAAAGGCATTATGCCCCTAGGAAGAACAGTTTCAAAGAAATAATGTGAGTGAAAGTCAGAAAATGTGGGTTGAAGACTGACTGGTAAATAAGGAAGTGGAGACTGCTTTTTCAAAGCAGCATGACTAAACAATGAGGGGGATGATGGAATATAAATAGCAAAGGGATTAGGGCAAAGCTGCATGAGTGACCAAACAAGTTAACAAGGAAACAGAACATAAAGAACTCACCACAGAAATTCCCACCCTGTAAAATCTAATTCTCCACTAGTGGTTGACTCAGACATATACCATATTTCTAAAAGAGTTAAGTCTAGGTGCCAAGCTTTGAGAATATGGGCTTTTTTCATTATCATTCACATTCTGTAGTTATGGATGCTTTTTTGTGATATATTTAGACATAATGTATTAGTTAATTTCTACAAATACCTCATAGCTTTAAAAATAGCGGGAAAATAGTGATGTATAAATTCACCAACATTAAAATATATGGTTCAAAAGCATTTTCCAAAGATACACTAAATTCCAAATTGGTGAGATCTAGCTATGTTACATATTATTTTTTCTGAAAACATGCTAAATATAAGACAACTTATCCAAATTATCCTCTAAAATGTTGATGCTTTGCTTAACTTTCAAAGTGATTAAATGGATAATGTTACAATCTCATATTTTAGGTTGAGGAGGTTACATTGTCACATCTAGGGAATATTTACTGTAGTCCAAAATCTTATCACAGCAAATGTTTTTAAATTATATGGCACGTGATATTAGTAATAGTGATTGTTTATCAAAAAGCTGACTTCCTTTAAATACAAGTAAGATATAAGATTTAGGTTATATCCATAACCCAAGAATTGGCCAGTGGGCTTTCATTGGGAGACAGTTTTAGATGTCTAACCTACTGTTTTCATACCTGGGTGATCAAACAAACTTGAAGAAATGGCACGGGTTTCCTCTTGTGTGCTCTAAAGCAGAAGGTGATCACTAAATAATTACCTTACTATTAAAATGTTACGGTAGAGAAAATTTTGGTTCCATGCCTACTCTGTTTATTTTGACACACCCTCAAAGTAAAGTCCCCAAGGTAACTGCAAGATCTTATCATCACCATTTAGTAACCTTTGGCGATACACCAACTAGTTAAAAGTTAGCAACATAAACACAGATCATGTGGGTATTTGTTCCAACGTACTTAGGAATCCAGTGCTTGATTTCCTCCTAAGGTATCCCTTTGGGGTGTAAGAAACTTTCACAACAGAAGAGATAATCAAACTCAGGTATCTCCGCAACAAAATCATTCCAAAGGTCTCTAACCAGGCATGAGAGTGGGTGACCACTTGAAAGTTATTGAGGATCATTAACTATGTAAAATAAAGATAATTTACTATTAAACAGATGAATGTTCTTGAACCTTATTATGAAGACTCTGTCCATTTTTTGTGAGCCTGGATTTGTGGGTCATACTCCCAAGGGCAGACATTATCTATGGGAACATATACAGCATGTGTTACTAGAACAACAATCTGTCTACCACAGCACCCAACTATTAATTAGCCCACTATGGAAACTCAATTGATGCTTGTTCAACAAAATAAGTGATTTCACTTACAATACTACTTTCAGTACATTCTAAGCCAGGTTACACATAATCAATTCTGAATCCAGCAATTTATGAAATTGTTGCAAGGTATTCTGTTATAGAGTCATACCATCTGATATACTACCAAGTTCACTTAGTGTAGTGAAAAGGATATAGAAAAACCCAGGTCCTATCCCAGGTCAGCACTCAACCTGTACTAATGCAAGTGACTTGCTCACTCCTTCTAAGGCTTTTCTTCCTCTTGTGAAACTGGGATAATAATTGTCATTTCCACATGTGACTGTGTGTCAGATGAGACTGAATCATAGCCAGCTAAGGTTAAAAATGTTATTACAAACCAGAGTCAAGATGAAAACAAACAAATAAATAAATAAATAAGGAAGTTAAGGCTTGGAGAGGTTAATTACTTGTTCAAGACCAAACAGTAGGGGCAGACAGGTGGCTCAGTTGGTTAGAGCGCAAGCTCTGGTTAACGAGGCTGCTGGTTCATTTCCCACATGGGCCAGTGAGGTGCCTTCCGTAACTAAGATAGAAAACGGCACCTTGAGCTGAGCTGCCGCTGAGCTCCCAGATGGCTCAGTTGGTTGGAGCACATCCTCTCAACCACAGGGTTGTCGGTTCGACTCCCGCAAGGAATGGTGGGCTGCACCCCCGGCAACTGGACCTGGAGCTGAGCTGCGCCCTCCACAACTAAGACTGAAAGGACAACAACTTGACTTGGAAAAGTCCCGAAGTACACACTGTTCTCCAGTAAAGTCCTGTTCCCCTTACCCAATAAAACAAAACAAAACAAAACAACAAATAGTAGATGACTGGAGAGCTGAATTGAACACTATTCACGACTATTGCATTTGTAGAACAATTATATTACCCATAAAAAGTTTTTTTTAGAAAATAAATATTTTCAAGTAATGGCCACGATGAACTACATGATCAATGGGAAGAGTCTCTTGTTTCAGGGCCATAGAGATCATCGAACCAAATACCTAACTTTTCGTAAGTAAGAACCTGAGATTACAGTAAACTTGGATTAAACCTGAGGTCCCCTTTTTCTATGAAAAACACCGTTTTATATGTAAAAGTACTTTATAAAGGGATAAAGGGCTTTACTATGTAAGTGGTTGAGATGAAATTTGAGACAAGCAATCAATGACTGTGCATAGGCTTTGAGAGACTCTGAATACTGGTAATTGTTTTTGGAACTGTGTAGCTTGATGGCACACACAGTTATCTAATTGTATACGTTACAGTTTTGGTTTCAGAAGAACGGAGGGCTGGAACAGCATTCGTTTTCTGCCTCAATCTGAGGGTCAAGACCAGCCTGGGTAGGGGGATGGGTCAGCATTTAAGGTTGAAAGGACTTTCTCATGTACCCCATTCTGAGAGTCAGGGCAAGAGTGCTACCATTGTTGGGTGCAGATGTTTAAGTGCAACCCTGAGAATTGTACTTCGGACATTAATGTTATGATCTCAACTGTGAGATCACATGAGCTGGTGTGATCCAAAACAGCTGGGTTATATATTAGCAGTAATAAAACTGTAGGTGTCCCCTAATGTAGAGAAATCAATGGCATTTAAAGGTTGGGGCCATGCCCTTTATTTCTATTTTTAAAACCTTACAATATTGTCAAGACACAACTTAAATTCTACCTACTAGAGTCTAGGACAAAACCTTGCAATGCTACTTCTTTGTCATGATAATAGTAATTGAGTATACCTGACATGAGAGAGGTCTCTGTTCCTGGAAGCACACATAGGTCAGATATAATATAACATTGCGTATCCCATTAAGATGATACTTGATATTAGTATTAGGTGGGTGCAAAAGTAATTGCGGTTTAAAAGGTTAAAAATAATTGCAAAAACCTCAATTACTTTTGTACCCACCTAATACTTGTCCTTGTTCTTCTAATAGCCCTAAGATAATTAAAAAGTGTGAAATAGTATGGTCTGTGTGTGTGTGTGTGTGTGTGTGTGTGTGTGTGTGTGTAAGGAATATTGCCCAAAACCCTTCAGGCAGGCTGTTGGGACTTATGCTATGTCCACGTAAAATTCTAGAAACTTTGTTTTCTCGGGGAATCAATTTTCCCCTCAAGCAATGTTTTCCCACACACCATTAGTGACAAAAATAATTAGAGGAAGCTCTGTTCAGAGAAAAGGGGAAATATAATTAAAAATTATTCAATTTATGTTCTATGGTAGGAAGAACTAAATCACTACACATTCTAAACCTATCAGAAAATAAAAACTTTGAAGTTTCACTATATGTCTCATTTCAATACTAGCCAATTACTCCTATGATAGGGTTATATCTCACATAAACATGACCTCTTTCTAGTGTGTAGAAAAAGTGATTATCTCCCATGACACGTACATCAGAAGACAATTTACTTTCCTTTAGATGTCTACATGAGTCTATAAACTTACAGTGCCAAGGTCAATGATGAAGCAGTCACCCTTGTTGAAACTGTTCCAGCTAAGGGGAACTTCCGTGGCCCTGACCACTCTCCGACCCTTCACATGCAGGAGCCTCTTGGCGGTCAGGTCATTTGTGAGAACATGATGTAGTCCCGATGACACACCTCCAGCCTGATCAGTGGGAAGAAGACAGAAAAAACAAAACCGATGAGGCTTCTAACTAGACCCAGCCATGTGTAAAACCACAGATGTTTGTGACCAAACTGCCTGTCAAGCCAAAATACAATAGCCACCTCCGTGCATGTGAAAAATTAAATATGAAGAAGAGAATTCCTTGGCTAATCAATAGGTTTAACAACAACAACAACAAAAAATGTAGGTTCTTTGTTCTTCCTATTTCAACCATTCAATTTAATATTGCAAATATTGACTGAGAACCCTCAGTTGTCTAAAACCTGCTACATGAACAAAAAGAAGCTGTAGCTGGTGTCCTTTGGGAACTAATTATTCGTAAGTCCTGGACTGAGAAGGCAGACAAGGATTTCAAAGAAGGCAGCAAGATGATGGAGGGGAGTCTGAGGGAACAAGTACAGGGGAGGAGCTCCCAGAGAAGGAGGGGCTCAAAGGCACCCACTGTCACAGCATTAGGACAGAGAAGGGGAGTTAAGTTCTGGCCT
This sequence comes from Rhinolophus sinicus, assembly GCF_057876585.1. Lineage (NCBI taxonomy): Eukaryota > Metazoa > Chordata > Mammalia > Chiroptera > Rhinolophidae > Rhinolophus > Rhinolophus sinicus. The sequence continues at coordinate 25,665,328 of NC_142504.1, forward strand.
GGTATGGGCTGCTACTATTTATGGTCCTTGTTTTTAAGTTAAAAAAAAAAAAAATCACCTGTCTTGCTTATTTTTTGGTAATAAGAGTTTACTAAATATGCCATGCCTAGGTATTTATACTCTAAGTTAGGAGCGGTGCAGTATCTTGCTTGCACATCCCCAACCAAAAACAAAACAAAGCAATACACAACCACATTGAATTAAGAAATTCTGAAGGCCAAATATTAACTGTATCAAGTACATCTTCTTGCATTATTTGAAATCAGCATTTATCTTTTCATTTTTTCCTAATTAAATGCTAAGAACAATAATCTTTATTTCCACAATTAATCATGCGGCAATGTGTATAATAAAGATGCAGTGTAAACAAATCTCTGCCATTGATGGACATAAGGCCTCCTATGATGATATAAGAAAAATTAGCAGTATAAGAAATCTATATATTAATTCAACTTTCAAATTTATTATATAAACATATACAGTGAATCCGAAAAAGGAGGCTAAGCTGTATAGTTAATCATTAGAACACTCTTTATATTTCCATTAACTTTAAATTTCCCCCATTCTCCAGGAAAAGCCCCTCATGAATAGAAAGGTTTTGTTGGTATGCGCTAAATGTTGACTTCAGGACAATTACAACCACAAATTTTAAGAAATACATAATAATTTCCCAGTCCATAATTTTACAAAGTTTGCCATATTTCTTGATGGAACAAAGTACTATATAATAATAAAAAAAAACACAAGTTTTTATCTATATACTACTGTATCTATATACTTCTTGGCTATTTCGATTTTTTGTTCAATAAGTACAAAAATATATAGTATAAGAACACTATAATCTGCAAAAAAGTTATAAAATATAGAATAGATGTAGACTAAGAATACATATTCAACATTTAGGCTAATTTCATATGATGAACCATCATGGTGATATATAGTCTATGAACTTTAACAGTATTTTAAAAACTAATTTTCTCTCTAATATTTGATGCCAAAAATGTACAAAAAACTTTGTTTCATGTATGTGTGTTTGAGACAGTAAGTAGTTTTGTGAATATTGTTTGAATCAACCCTAAAAACCCCCTGCCTCTTCCTACCTATTCTACAGAATTAGAACAAGGTAGATGTTTTCATTCAACAACAAGGTCGCCTAAATCCGTGGCGACACAAATACAGTTTTGCTAGCTGGAAGATGTCTGGTGGTTGCTATTTACAATCACAGCTGAGGGCTGGGTCTTCTTGAGTTTGGGAAAGGTATAATTAACCAGAGATTTAATATAAGGGAGCAGTGTAAGTAATAGCCCTCTATAATCCCTTCCAACCCCCTAAAACATTTCACAGAGAAAAAAAGTGAAGTCAGTGAAACGACATGAGAAGATGGTCTTAATGTTTCCTAGCTGAATCTTTACATTACGTATGACAACTAAATATGGTGGTGGCTGACTTGGTAATGGTAGGCTTTGCCAAGCTTTGCCCATTCCAAATAGACATAAAAAATTTGTCCTGACATTTGAAGCATTTATTTATGTGGAGAGCATCATAGTATAACGATTACCAGCTTAGGCGGTGGAGTCAGATGGTCACCCAGTAACATATCAGTTATTAGGCCTTGGCAAGTTACACAGTCTTTCTCTCTAAGCCTCTGTTTACTTATTTGAATAGGGTGATAAGGATAGAAACTGCACCACAGGGTTTTTGTTTAGATTAAATGAGCTAATATACATGAACTGCTTAGCACATTCCTATAAGCATGAAATTAAGTATAGCATAATCGCCTTTGCTCTTCTGGGTGGTAAATTATCTCTGCTTCTACATTTCCTAGCAAGTATTGTTGCAACCACACACATTGCCATTCGCTCAATGTCACTAATGATAAGCTAGTGAACTGATTTTTTTTACTGATAAATTTGACCTCCATTTGCAAACATCCTCTTTCTAAAAATGCTGATTGGTGGTGGGTTTAATGTTGATAATTAGAAAATAATTACCCAATAACTCTAAAATTACTTTTATCGTGTCCACTTTTAAATATGTATCTAGAAGTTTGATTTCAGAAGTCCTGTTAATACCCAGAAGGACAAATAATAATGTAAGTTCCCATTGATTATATATGTAAGACATAGGTATTGTATTATTCAATTTAATCCTTAATCCTTACAACACACACAAGGAAGCTATCATTAGACCTATTACTGAGCACAGAAAACTTATGTACTTGCCCTGATGATTAGTGTTTCAGGCCAATAAACTGTGTGTGTGTGTGTGTGTGTGTGTGTGTGTGTGTGTGTGTGCCAATGTATATTCATTTGAATTTGTGAGGCTGAACCACACATATTCAATGGTTTCATTTGTACCCTTTCCAAGATCAAGCCACACTATATGTACAGTTCTTTGTATTAACTGAAGTTATAATTGTTACAAATACTATATTAAGATGTTCCAGAACAACTGAGATTCCCACATCATGGATTGTTTGCAGCAAATTCAGAGATTCTCTAGAATAGCAAATCAAAAACTATTAATACCCAATTTATCAATATTTAATTATTGAAGTAACGTCACTCCAATAATTCCTTGAGACAGCATAACTGGAAGCTCTTAACGTTGATAAAAGTGAAACTGTTAAGTGAAATCAAGTAAGAATAGTCCACATATTGTCCCATAACAGTCCACAAACATTTGTTGATGACCTATTATGTGTCTAGCAGCTTCTAGTTCAGTGAACAAAATGGGTTAAAACAGAAAACTCTGCTGTTAATGTACTTTGGTTCTATGAAGACATGAGGTATGGATGGATAGAAAGAGAAAGGGGGTAATAACAGAAACCGTTTGAGAGAAAAGCTTACCTTGTATTTCAGACCTCTTTTGAAATAGCCAACAAAATCATTAGACTCATAGCCTTGAAGTTCTCTGTTCTGCACTGGCATACCACCCAAATAGTCATCCATCTGAACAGTAAAGATGGCGGCGGCTGTGCTTTCATCCTGAGTACACTCCCTTCCTGAAACAGCAAACGATAGCGCCTCATTTATCAGGCAAGGAAAAGGCTAAAGGCAGTTTCTGACATAAAAACCTCAGAAATGTTCTTTATATTATAAACCAATACAACACACTGTCTTCAACAGAACACTCTTTTAGCAGAAATGGTGTAATGTAAAAAACACTATTTTTCCAATAACTAAAATAATTGTTTTCTTACTGCTTTCCAATTCTTTATTTCTTAATTGAAAAATATATACCATGGTCTGAATATGCTCAAGAAGCTATAACAACATAGTTATATTCTATAACAATATATAGTATTAGAGTTATACAGTTATATAGTTATATATATATATATAGAGAGAGAGAGATATAGATATATAGATATACGGATATACAGATATATAGATATTCTGGTAGGATTCAGATTCATTTGGTAGAGTCAATAAGATCAGGCTACGAAAACATTTCACAATTGCTTTAGCCTTTATCAAGTAAGTAAGTTTAGGAATCTACTATGTGATATGTTAATATTTGTAAGGAATATACACATTATAGGCCATAGCTAAACAAGTTCAGAAAAGCAAGTGGTTTTTAGAATGGGAAATGAATATAACTTGACCTTACCCCTATTTGTGAGTCCTAGTTTTCCCACTTCACTATCTTATTGATATAAGAGAATACTCTCTGAAGGAAAAGGGAGAGTAAAGCAACTAGCATGCTAACATCTATTGAACGTTAACATATGTAGCACTATCCCAGGAATTTCACATACCACAGACATTTAATTTTCACAATTCTAATACAGATCCCATCCAGGCAATTTCACTGAGCTTGAAACACCAATTCTTAAGAACTAGTGTTTTCAGTTTGCATGAAAATCAGAGCCAGGACAGTCCTAAAGGGAACTCAAATTCTATAAAAGACATTTCAAAACCCTTATAACATCTGAACGGTGTGACCGTTGTGAATGGTTCTAGAAATAATCATAGATAGCATTTACACATTTATAGTACCCTTGCTATGGGCCAGAATTTACACTAGTGTTGTACATGGATGATCTCATTTAATCACCAAGCAACCCCTTGCAGCAGAAACTATTCTCTATCATGTTACAACAGAAGATCTAGAGGCTTAGAGAGGCCAAGTAACTTCCCTGAGGTCTAACGTTAACCTTTGGTAGAACTCAACCCAGACCTGTGTTTCTGTGACTCTGAAGCACAAGCTCTTAGAAACTACAATACTAAATTTTTTTTTTTTCATACTCAGATTCTCATAAGCAAAAAACTTTTGTGGTAACAAAGGTATGTTATTCTCCTCCATGGACAATTGATGCATAAGTGTTTAAAAGCTGTAACAATACTGTAGTTTACCTGAAACCCCAATTGAAAATATTCACTAAAGTTGAAGAAAGAAAATCAGTCAGCTATATTAAAGAATGAACTGGGTTCTTTACAATTCCTCCCCTACTCTCAAACCAGACCTGTGCAGCAAGTATCGTCTCAGTAGTTATAAGAGGATTTGACAGGACATAAATTTTGTAAGCTTGTTGTGGTCAAAGGAAATTATGTAATAACACATAAAAAAACACACATGTAATTTTGCAGTTCGAAAGAACTCAGTGTCATTCTTCTGCCCACTTTCCCTTTCCCACCGATAAATGAATACTAATTAAGGCATAGATGTAGATTTGCACACAGATGCTTTAAAAGGGAAACTTAAGTCAAGGTTAATATCAAAGGTGTTAAGGATGATGTATTTGACATAAACATTCTTACTTAAGTACAAGTTGAAACATTGAATATTTACTCAAGCAAACATTCTTACTTGAGTCTCTATAGGTAGATGCAAACAGACAGGCATGCAATTAATGAATGAACTGAAAGTAAGTTAATTAAATTATGCTATCATTTGTTGGTGTTGACATACTGTGCTAGGCCAAGGACTACCAATATGACTAAACCAGAGTCCTTGCTCTAAAGGTGAAAGGTCTTAATGAAGCCGACATCGGCCTTTAAATGTGAAAACTAGAATTAAATTCAGTTGTATCATGATGAAATTCTAGCAAGTGATCAGAAACTTTCTGCATGAATTCTGGTTCATTTTATAATATTTCCCCTATGCTAATTTTACCAGTCTTTCGTGTTGTTTTGTGTTATGTTATTTATGTTACATTATGGTATATTTGTATACATGCTATAAACTTCCTAAAATTGTTTTGGGGATGTGATGTTTTATATGTAAAACATAGATTAAAAGGGAAGTTTTATACTAGGTTAATCAAACATTCATGATTAAAAAAAAGAAAAATATTTACCAAGTTAGGAATACAGGGGAACATCCTCAATTTGATAAATAGCATCTACAAAAAACATACATCTAACGTAATTCTTAACGGCACAAACTGAATGCTTTCTCCCTAAGACTGGGAACAAGACAAGGATGTCCACTCACTACTCTCACTCAACATCATGTACGGAATTCTAACCACTGCAATAAGGTAAGAAAAACATACAGACTGGAAAAGAAGCAATAGCTATGTCTCTATTTAGAGATTTTTCTACATAGCAAATCCTAAAGAATCTACAGAAATACAAAAAAAGTAAAACTTCCCATAGTAAGTGCATTCAGTAAACTAGATGGATAAAGGTTAATCAATGACAAAAGCACTCTCATTTTTAAATAGAAACAATGAACATGCAGAAATTGAAATTAAAAGCACGATACCATTTACGATCAAAGAAACTGAAATACTGAGGTGTGTATATATATACGTAGATATATATATACGTATATATATATCTACGTATATATATAAAACAAAATAGATACATGATCTCTATGCTAAACATTACAAAATGATGATAAAAAAAAGTCAGACCTTAGTAACTAGAAAGATAGTGTTCATGGATTGTAAGACTCAATATAATAAAGATGTCAATTTTCCCCAAATTGATCTATAGGCTTAATGCTATTCCTATTGAAATCACAGCAAGGTTTATTATAGAGTCCACAAGGTTATTATAAAATTTATAGGAAAAGGCACAGGCCCTAGAATAGCTAAAAGAATCTTGACAAAGCTAGAAGGAACAACTCTATCTGATATTAATGTCCACTATGTAGCTACAGTGGAAGTATAGACACATAGATCAGTAGACCATGTTTCCCCCAAGGTTAACATTTTGTAAAACTATAGTTTAGTATCTCTAGTATACTAAAGTATAAGCATATAAGTGCAGTACACCACAGAATACCACAATCAGGATATTGACATTGATACAAACCACCTATCCTTTTCATATTTCCCCAATTTTTCTTGTACTCATCGATGTGTGTTTGTACATTAAAATTCTATAAAATTTTATCACATGTGTAAATTCATATACCCACCCTAACAGTCAAGATACTGTATAGTTCCATAACCAAAAAATCCCTTGTTGCCCTTTTATATCTACACCTACCTCCTTTATGTATCACCCCTGCCATAAATGACATCACACAGTATGGAACATTTTGGCCAATTTTTTTTTTTTTTACTCAGCAGAAGTCCATGAACGTTCATCCAAGTTGCTGTGTGTATCAAAAGTTTGTTCCTTTTTATTACTGCGTAGTATTCCTTGTTATTGATGTACCACAATTTGTTTAACCAGTCACCTGTTAAAGGATATCTGGGCTGATTTAAGTTTTTTGTCTACTCAAATAAAGCTGCTATGGACATTCATGCATAGGGTTTTACATAAATAGACATTTTCATTTCTCTAGAATAAATATCCATGAATGAAATTGCTGGGTCATATGGCAGTTGCATGTTCAGTGTTTTAAGAAACTGCCCAGCTCTTTTGCATAACGGTTGTACCATTTTCTACCCCTCCCCCAAGCAAGATAGAAAAATTCAGTTTCTCGGCATCCTCGCCAGCCCTTGTATCAGTTCTTTATATTGTATGTATTTGTAATCCAACTCTTTGGGTTCCCAGTGCCTTGCATAGAGCGTAGCTACCACAGACTAGTGATACCATATATGTTTGTCGTTCTCAAATATAGTTATGTAAAGTCTAAAACTGGCAAGGAGAAATGGTGAGGGTGGGTGTTTGTAGCCTAAGTCCAGGATAGGACAGAGAGTAGCTTTATCGCCTAGCCCTGCTCATAGACACGATGCTGTAAGTAACCAGATGCAGAATGTGGATGCCTTTAAACCACTAGGTACAAAGCGGAAATGCTTTTTACAAAGAACCAACACAGCACATTTCAAATTATATGCAACAAATTCTTATTTTGTAAAGAAAATAATAAAAAAAAACAATCGGAGATATGCAAGGGTATTATGGAAAGTCACTGAAGGAGAGACCAGGGAAGATAACTCTCTGTTCTCCTATTTCATGTCCCACTTCTTCCTTATCCCTTTCTTCCTCTTACTTAGTCTGTTTCTTCATTTCTACTGTATGCACCTTTTTCATCTCAATCTGATTTTAACTTCACTCCCTTCCTTTCACCTTCCTTCCAACTGATTTCCGTTAGTCAAACTTTATTTTCCCTTGAACTTTAGCTCTCCCTCTTGGAACTTTCTCTGAAATTGTCTGATTGATCCTCATGAATTTATCTAAATTTAGGTCTTTGAGTAGAATATTTTGGATGAAATCCACCTTGCTTCAGGGACCACACATAGGGAGAACTGCTGAACAATTTCATTGAAAGGCCTGTTGACTATTTTACTCTAAACTTTTCCATGTTCCCCATGATTTTCACGACACAAGATCCCTCCCAATTACTCTCATTTTTCTTTTTCTGTCAAGGCTTCTGTTTCCCCCTAACCCCAGACACTGAGTGTCTCTTTCACAGCACTTATCACATTTTACCTGTGTTATATCACATTTTGCCTTATTGCACCTTTGAGATTATAAACTTTCATAAAGGTTCATAAATTATTCATACACAAAAATGCCTTCTACAATTCTGGACACATTGAATAATTAGTGAAGAAATTAATTTGCTTTCTTTCCAACTTGGGGCTGGCAAGAATGCTCCCACACAGAGGAGTGGCAAGAAGGACCACTCAATGAGGTAGTGACCAGAGAACACACCATCAACATTCACAAGCACATTCAAGAAGCGTGCCCCTAGGGCACTCAAAGAGATCGGAAATTTGCCATGAAGGAGACAGGAACCCCATATGTGTGAATTGACACTAGACTCAACAAAGCTGTCTGGGCCAAAGGAATAATTCCCCATAGCATATACGGGTGTGGCTGTCCAGAAAGCGTAATGAGGATGAAGAGTCACCAAATAAGCTCCATACATTGGTTGTACCTATGTACCTGTCACCACTTTCAAAAATCTACAAATAGTTAATAATGTGGATGAGAACTAACTGCTGATTGTTGAATAAAGTTATAAAACTGCCCAAAAAACCCCCACAACTTACTAATTAACCCATTATTAACTTCAGTTTTAGCAGATCTTTCAGATCATATTTCTGCTCAGAGCATTTTCTATTACATTTTTAAAATTGGTAAGTACTAAATGAATAATTAAGTTAATAATTAATAATGATTCTCTGTAAACCCTAGGAAACATAGTGCTTAAAGACCTTCTTTGGATAAGAAGGACACTATAGTGTTAAAAAAGTGTGTTCAAAGCCCTCTTGCAATCTTCTGACAAAGTCAAACTCAGCTGTTGTCTACAGCAAGAGACGAAGTTCTGTCACATTTCAACAAAATGACAAATGTAGCGTTTCAGACACTTTTATTCATTCCAGATCCAAGTTCTGGATGGAAAGACCAAGGTGAGGACACTATTATTCTATCTAGCATCATTCATTTATGAACAGGATTATATACTAATGTTTCAGTGTTTTCTTGTAGAAAATGTAAATAGATCACTGATAACAGGAATAGTGACATTACAGTGGGAGACCAAAATGAGTTTGGAACTCAGCTTCAGCATCCTCAAGCAGGCACAACATTTTAACATCAAAATCTGTAATGAGAACAACAGTCCTTTCTCCCTCAATGTATTTGCCACTTGGAGTGTCTCCACCAGGTGTTAACTAGCATTGAGAACAGCGCTTCCCAGTGAAGCTGCTGCGGACATTCCTGTATAGATTTCTGCATGAATATCATGTCCATAACAGCTTTATTGAGCACAGCGTTTCTCAATGTTTTCTATCATTCTTTCTTAAAAATCTTCAAATGTTATTAATAAATATGTTGGCTTCCAGAGTCTTCAAAACCTGTAAGTGTGTGTGGTTTTGTGTGTTTTCCCAGAAGCTCAGGAATAAAACTGAAAATAAGAAACACAACTCCAGGGGACGCAAAGTAGTTTAAAAAGAAGGCGGTGAGGCTCAGATAATCGACGCGTTGTTAGATGGGTGTGCTCACTGGTGCAGGATCTCACCGGGAGAGGCAGGGCATTCAGGATGTTTACGAGTAAAAGTAGAAGGTGGAAAAAGTAGAACACACAAGGCCCAGTGTCCTGAGAGCCTGGCGTGAGCGCAGCCCAAAATAATTACTGCTGAAGGAGACGTTTTGTTCCACACGGTGTCCTTGTTCAAATAGATACATACTAATTTAAAAATAATTACAATTAAAGCAGTTCATTTAAATAAATAGGCCATATGTACGGGGAGCCTATGCCTCCATTTAAAAGATAGATAAATAAATAAATAAATAAATAAATAAATAAATAGGCCATATAAAGCTATTAAATTGTTTCCTGCTTCCATCCAAAGTCTTTAGCATCCTACTAAAGAATTCGTTCGCTACACCTGCGAGCAGCACGGTGATTTAATGCACGAAAAAAAACACACAAAAAAAACACCACAGGAATTAACCAAAGCAAACAACAGAAAACAACTTCTCGCCAGCTGCGGCGGGTGCCCACGAACTTGTCTGACTTCATCTCTTCCCTGACGGGGTAACCAGGACTGAACTTGTCCGCGGGACTTGGCCAGAGCCAGGGTGCGCCGAGCAGCGGGCCGGGAAAGGAGTGGGAGTTGGAGCTGGAAGGTGAAAGGGGGGAGGAACCAGCCGGAGGAACCTGCCCCCACACCCGGGAGATGGACACCACAAAGGTGCATGTCAGGGGCATGACTGCCCCTGACTTCGCTGCGCCCCGCGTTTGCAGCCGCGTTTGCAGGAGCGGGTTCTGAGAAGGTGGCCAGCCTCAAAGACGCGGCCCCGCGGGGGCGCACACCAGGCCAGCCCCATTTGCCCTGTCCCTTCCCCCAGCCTACAAATCTCAGCCCCACCGAGGCTCGCCCCTCCCCGACCTGGTCGCGTCCGGGTTCGGCTGCCCGCCTCCCTTACCCAGCCAGAAGTGCAGACGGTAGGTGAAGCCCCGGCACGCCTTGGTCGTGTGCAGCACAAGGTAGGCATCCCCGACGTAGAAGTCGCCGTGAGCGCTCTTGGGCACCGGCACCAGCTCCAGCTTCTCGATCCTCCAAACCTGCAGCCCCGCCTTCTTGCCCGCGCGGGCGAACTCCGCGTGGTACAGCTCCTGGGCCATGACTGGCACGCGATGCTCCTGAGAGGGGGCGCGGGGCCCTGTTGACCTTGGAGTCGGACAGAACCGAGAGCGTCCGGAGGGACCCTCTTCGCGGCGACTTTATAGGATTGCCCTGCGGGGAGGCGGGGCACCGAGACGGGAGGGGCTAAGTGCCCAAGCGGGAGTTGCTCACCAGGAGCCCGTCCCTCCCCAGGGGGAGCGCTGCGCCTCGCACCAAACTCCTATTCCCATCCCGGGTGGGAGGAGAATCGGGGTCTCTAAAAATTGAGATCCGGAGGGAATTTATAGAAACTCCTGGAAGTGCCTCCTCCAAGGAAGGGCGTTATCCCTGGCGGCAGATGGAAGAGATTAAAAATAAAAAGTGATTGGCGCATCGTTTTGAAAAAATTGACTGGCCAGGTAATAATCATCCTAATCATCAACGCCATCATTCCATTGGCCAGTCTCTCTATTCTCTGTCTTGATCTTCCCGGTTTGAATATATCTTGAAAAACAACACGTCGGATTTCTTGGAAAGAATGAAAACCTGGAAGGCTGGCGGTCCTACCCCGGGGGACAGAGCTCTGTAAATCCCCTGGGGTTCAGGAGCTGTGGTGAAGCTCCTTGCCACCTGTGTCCTTTGGCCAAGAAAGTTGCTGAAAAGAACAGGTGCTCTCAGGTTGGGCTGTTTGTGGCTGTGATCACGCTTGGCCTGCTTTGTGAGTTAGTTACCTGTTCTCTAACTTCAAGGTGCTCATTTTCTCATTGTTTTCCTTACCGTTTTTGCTTTTCCAGTGCAGGCAAAGCACTGTAAAATACAAACGGAGGTTTACTCTTTATTTTGCATTCATTTAACAGAAGCAAAGTATTTTACTGTTATTGAAAAATCAAATCAATCTCTAGGTAAAGAGTAAGAAAGATGATTTTTATGTATGTACATTTTTTGTCATTGTTTCCCAAATTACAAGAGTCCCCAAAAGTCACCAATAATGTACAATTTGATTTTATCTTAATTAACTTGTTTTTAAACAGGTGTTACATGTCCAAATGGTCAAAAAAAAAATTGAAAGTACAAGCTGTGCAATACAATTTATCTTTATTTCACCACTTAAGAAAAATCTCCTGGAATTTTTCTGTTTTTTTTTTTTTTGTGCGTGTGTGTGTGTCATTTGTTATAGGTTGAGATACTGATTGAGAAATATCATTAGCTACATTCTCTTTTTCTCTCCTAACCCAGACAATGAAGAGCAGATGTGTGAGCCTCATTTTACAGATAAGGAAACTGAGGCTTTGAAACTTGTCAGATGTTGACTGTCAAAAGAATTCAAGCCCATTTGTGTCTAATGCAAAAGCACGTGCTCTTTACAAAAACTTATTCTTTCACTCCAAATTATTTGGCCAAGATTTGTTTGCGTAAGTGTAGTTTATATTTTCATTTTCTTCCAACGTGTTCCTCGAGAAGCTTCTGATCTAGGGTGTCTCATGCAGCACCAAGTTTAGTTTTAACTTTGTAACTGAGCCATTATACTTGGCTGTCTTGGTTTCCTTGTCCGTAAAGTGAAAATCATTTATTCTCTTCCCTTCTTTAGGGAAACAAATATAAGAACTGATGTTCTGGACTTAGTTAAATATCAGAGTTATCACTTAAGTTCAGTATTAGTGATAATTCCTCCTGTAAGTGAAGGAATTTCTTTTAGTGGAGAAATAAAAAACAACTTTGGCATAGATAAGTGAAATTCCCTCTCATTTAGACCAGGATTAAGTGAGGCCTGGGCGGCACCAAAAAAGGCTCAGTAATGAAGAGGCAGTATACTATTTTGAGTAAGTATTTTAAAACAATCAAAATTAATTGAAAAATCATAATAAAAACAGCAAAATTTCAAATAAAGGCATACTTGTTAATAGTGTATGAGGCCATGTTGGAGGCTGAGGCCTTAAAGGAAATATACTGATCTTCCTCTACGTAAAATTTTGATATTTGGTTCATCATTTTGGGCATTAATTTTGCCATCCCTCTTAAATTGTGTGCCTAAGGCAAGTGCCTCATTCCCATCATGCCAGCTCTGACCTGTCTAAGCAACCTCCAAATTCAAACTTGCAACTCCCTACTAGACATAACTACCTAACTGATCCTGCTAAGGTCAAGTTCAGCATGCTCAAAACAATCTCAGCATTACCTCTGAACACGCTTCCCCTAGTCATCCTAGTATCATTGACAGCATGAGTTAATTTTGACTCAGCACTTTCCTTTTATCTCCACATTCATTCAATTATGGTGTCCAAAATGTTTCTCAAATCCATCCCAGCTGCCCACTCTCTTGCTAGTTCTCTGATTCCCATCTTCAGGAGAAACATGCAGTGGAGTGAAATGGCCTAGTTTACAGTATGACCTTGTTCTAGGTTGAATCCTAGCGCCTGTACTTTTTAGCTGATTGAGCTTGGACAAGTTACCTAACATTATTGTGTCTCGTGTATTGTTTTATTGTGGGATGGGAATACTGAAAGAAATGACCTCACAGGATTGTTGTGAGTGTTAAATAGGTAAATAAATATAAAGCAGGAATGGTGCCTGCATATATACTGTGGCAGTAACTCACCTGAGGTTGATGAGTGGTTTATTTGCCTGTTCAAATCTAGCCCTATAAGAATAATGTTTCCAAGGCTAGTTCAGATAAGAACTGCCTGTTTCCTATGAAAAATAGTGTCTCTAAAACCAGATGCCAATTTCTTCTCCATGCCTTTATTCTCTCTCTCTCTCTCTCTCTCTCTCTCTCTCTCTCTCTCTCTCTCTCTCTCTCTCTCTCTCTCTCTCTCTCTCTCTCTCTCCCCCAGGTTCTTAAAACTAGATTATTTCCTCCCCCTTCATGTTATAACCCTTCTTCCATTATCTGTCTGTTGAAGTTTTACCAATTCTTTAAGGTTTAACTAAAGTTACACATACATCTTTATCTTCATTATTCCCCTGGCTTCACCCAGTTTCTGCATCCTCTGTGCTCCTAACACCTTTGATATGAGATGCTCTTATATTCTAGCAGTTATTACACTGAACTGTGTTTTCTCTCACAGGATTGTAGGCTCACTCACAGACTTTTGTCTAATTATTTTATTCCCTGGCTTTATAATAATACATGTTGAAAAGATGTGGTTCAATAGTTGATTTTGGATTAAATTACATTAAAAAATCAATTTACCCATATGCTCTCAATCCAGGTAGAAACAGCCAAGCTGAGTAAGCCTTTTACTAAGTCAGGTCTGAGGTGTGGGGCCTCTGTTTGAATTCAAGGTAGGTGTTCTTCTAACATGGGAAGGGAACCAAAATGTTGCCATCCTGGAGCTGCCTTTGTGGGATATTGATTTTAACCTATTTATTAAGAAACAAGACTCAGAAAGAACCTTTGCCCCTCCCCCCGTTCCTGTCCAGGAGATTCAGACAGAAAAACCTGCTTCAGAAAGGAAATCTTAGGATGTTCACCTTCGCCTAATTTGGATTAAGTATAGTCAATAGGAGGTCTTCAGGCAGAGGACTGTTAGCTAGATACCTGCTGTGTCCCAATGTTTCTGAGTTGCCTGGCAGGAATTTTCCTGCCATGTATGTTCCGTTCTTCCTCAACTATCTATACATCACCCATTCTCCCTTCTGAAATCTAATACCCCGTTCCACCCACCCTTTCTCTTTGTCCGAAATATACATACCCAGTATTCCCTCACTGTCTTTGGAATTTTCATGCTTATGTGAATTCCGCAATGTGTATGTATTAAAATTTGATTCCCCCTGTTAATCTGTCTCTGTTAATTTGACTATCAGCCCAACTAGAGGAATTTAGAAAGTGCAAAGATAAGTGTTTGTTTTTTTTTAGCCACCACATCCTGCTAAATTGTAATAACTTATGTTTGATTTTCCAAATGATTTGAGGGTTTAAGCCTGGAACTTAGAGTCAGAAGACTTTGAGTGCTTTGAGGATTAAAAGAGATAATGTATGTGAAAGCCCTGGGAATACAATAAATAAACACAGTTAATAATCAGCAGGGTCCCTTAGCCCCATTATTTATCAAAGCTATGTGATGATTAAAAGTGAAAATGTCTTCTAAGGAAGTATATTTTCATCCTTCCTGTCAATACTAGACAAACTAGAAATGATTTTAAAAATTCACCCAATTCACCTGTTATTTTTAAAAAGCTTCAATCAGGATCTAGGACTTTCCCTTTCACTCATTCGTCATTTTTTAAATTGCACATACTGTAACTATAAGGCATTGTCAATATAAGAAACGTCCAAACCTGTAGAGAATTTTTATGTGTTTATTTGATTCTGACTGATGACAATTGCTGGGAAACAAAATCTCAACACATTGAGAAAATACTCAGAGAACGGCAGTTTCGCAGCTTATTTGATACATTAGAATCAAAGGAGGAGATGAGATCCATTGGTGGTAGATTAAGGGGGCAGGAGAAAGCAAAGTGGGGAAATCTCTGGGATTGGATTAAAAGTAAAACAGAGAAACACACATTTCTTTTACTTTGGGGGGTACAGGATAGTTAATAATTAACATTTACAGCACATAGAGATGATATTTGGGGAATAACAATGAGGGGTTCTGTGGTCTGGTGCTCTCCTGTGGTGGGTTGTGCCCGGAGGGGTCTGGAAAAGGAGTTTACTCTGACATTTCAAAGGGGTGTTATCTGAGATGCAAAAAGACAACATAGTTAGGCCTGATTAAGGTAAAGACTGAGCTTTGTCAAGGAAGCTACAGGTCTAGGACATGAGTACCCACCATGACCCATTTTTAGTTAGGAATTTTTATGGGCAATCATCCTATGTGGTTACTTTCGGTCTCTGAGTTTGCAGGGCCCACCATGATGACCTCCCCCGAACTTGTCAGGTTTACTATGTGACCACTTTTTTGTTCACAGAATAGTCATGGCTCAATACTAATCTGAAGGTTTTGTTGGTCGTGAATGTCTGCTGTTTTGATCGATAATCCATATTTTGTAAACCTGCTTAACATAGCAGGTTAATTCAGCACTGTCTTCTTAATATTTTTTTTATTATATATAAAAATTTATTATTATTATTTAGGAAATAGCTAACCCTTATGAGATTATTGAGAGAAGAGAAGACGTCATCATTACTTTAGGAGTTTAAATATTAGAGAATGCTTATGACCAAAAGAAAGGTTGAGGATTCACAGTTCATAGAGATTTATGATTTAAGAAGAATAATTTTTGCTTTAAGCTTATGTTTATGCAAATAGAAATCAGAGGATAATTCTGATTTAAAAAATTAAATTGAGGCTAAATCTGCTTGAGAATATAGCAGCTTTTTTGTCTGGTTTTTCTAAATGTATCTGTTAATTAATAATCACAATTAACGTTTTATTCAGTTTTGTTTGTGTGTAGCCCTGACTTTACCAGGTTGTGAGAAACAACTTCAAATTTCCAAGGCATAGGAGGTCTGACAATTAAGTTTGTGAACTTGTTGCAACGATGTTGCTAACCTTTTTTTGATATCAGAAGGATTATTCATTATGAATTTGTACCAACTGAACAAACACTTAACCAAGTTTACTATTTGGAAGTGCTGGAAAGGCTGTGTGAAAAGTTAGATGACTTGAACTTTTCGCCAACAATTCATGGCTCCTGCATTACGACAATGCACCAGCTCACACAGCACTGTCTGTGAGGGAGTTTTTAGCCAGTAAATAAATAACTGTATTGGAACACCCTCCCTACTCACCTGATCTGGCCCCAATGACTTCTTTCTTTACCTGAATATAAAGGAAATATTGAAAGGAAGACATTTTGCTGACATTCAGGACATCAAGGATAATACAACGACAGCTCTGATGGACATTCCAGAAAAAGAGTTCCAAAATTGCTTTGAGGGGTGGACTAGGAAATGACATCAGTGCAAAGCTTCCCAAGGGGAGTACTTCGAAGGTGACTGTAGTGATGTTCAGCAATGAGGTTAGTAGCACTTTCTCTAGGATGAGTTCGAAAACTTAATTGTCCGACCTCGTACGTCAGCAATTACTGGGAATATTTGAATGTCAGAATTATGTGACCATAGAGAAAGGTGGCAGTCAGACATGATCACATTTTGTTGTGCAGGTACTTACAAAGATAAGGTTCATTAATTCACTTAAACCAAATGGCTGGTCATTTAAGAGTTAAGTCTTGAAGGTTTCCTTCTCACTGATCAGAAATCACTTATTTAGTTAATTCTCTTCTAACTTCAACTTCTCCTTATATCAGTTTAAATTAAGCAATCTGACTGGTTCTCCTTTCACTCTTAGATTCCCCGTATCTCAATATTTTGAGGCTTCCCTGAAATCATAGGTTCTTACGGACAATTCACATTGATTGGAAGGATTTGGTAAACATTTTAGTTTATATATTTCAGAGAACTCTGTATTCTGAATCTGGCAAAGGGAGAAAACTAGAAAAAAAGGAAACTTTCTTAATCTAATGACATAACAAATTACAGCAATAACATATCAAATGGAAAATATTTAGAAGAATTTCACTTACAATTGAAAAAATACAGGAAAAAAACAATAGGATTCCCAGTATCTCACTACTGTTCAATAGGGTACTGAAAGTCTTAGACAACAGCATAAGATCAGAAAAAGTAAGAAAATATATTGGCAATAACTAGAAAAAATCAAACCATTATTTGCAGATGATAATGTGAAAATGAAAAGTCTAAGACTCCACTGACAAACTAATAAAAAAAGTTGAACAAGATTATCAAATGACTAGAATGTGACATAATATGAATACAAATTCAAAAGAACTAAAATATTTAAAATTGTATGTGTCTATGATTTCAGATTCAAAACTGAAACAAGTTTTCTTAAAGAATACCAAAAATAGCATGAAATATAAAGGGAAAAATTGATTGCTTTGACTACATTGAAATAAAGATATGACCTCAGAAGAGGACAATAAAGACAAAATTAAATGACGGTGGTAGACTGTGGAAAAATGTTTTTAATTTCTATAAATAACGAAGGATATCAAGAATATATACAAACAAAAAAGGTTGCAACAGGAGAAAAGTGAAGGAACTTTATGGAAAAGTAATGTAAATATATGGAGTAATCTGGCCACTAAATATATGAACAGTATTCATGGATTTTGGCCTCACTATTCATTGGGGGAACTACATAAACAGCCAATATTTGAGTGCTTTCTATGTTTAGGCACAGTTCTAAGTGCTTGTAAATATAACTGTTCTGATCCTTATAGCAATTCAATAAACTAGGTATAATTATTTTCTCTTTTTACAAATCAGGAAACAGAAAGTTACACAAGTATTAAGTGGTAGATCTAGAATCTTAGTCCACCCACCTAACCACCACACCACTAGGACTCTGCTGTTTTTGTTACACCTTTTTATGCTATCAGATTGTTATAAATGAGAATGATAACATCAAAGGCCATTGAGAATGTGGAGAAATGAGAAATCTCATATAATAATAGCGAGGGGGCAGCTCTAACATGATATCACCATTTGGAGAGCAATCTGGCAGTACGGAGTGAAAATTGCAGCCACGTACTTTGTGCTCCAAAATTCCACTCTTGGGTATGTATTCTAGAGATACTCTTCATAGAAGCACAAGGAGACATGTACAATGATGTCCACCAAAGCATATTGTGGTAGAAAGAATTTAAAGGCCACCTAGGAGTTTAAAAATAGGTAAATGTATAAATAAAATGGACATGCATGAAAGGAATACTCTGCAGTATCAGAGCCAAAGAACAACATGGAAAGAATAGCAGCATAGGCAGATTTCAAAACTATAAAGTTGAATAAAATAATAAGAAACAGAACGTGATGCTATTTGTGCCATTAAAATTATACCTATATTAGTAAAAATAAATTTCATGGATGCATATATTTGCAAATGATCATGAACCATATGGAATGTGGATTGGAAGAGCATCCATTAACTGCATGTGAGTGGGTGCCAGGTCGGGGTGGGAAGGGAATTGATGACAGAGAAATGAATGGGAAAAATCATGAAATAAAACAAAAGAGGGAAGGTATACTGGTTGACAATAAAAATTTGACATGAACCAAGGAATACAGTCAATTCAATTCTGTGCAACTGAGTTTCAAAATTTCAAAGCAAAACAAAATGAAAATAGAGAAAAAACTTTAAAAATCAATCTATCTATCTGAAGTGAATTTTTTTTTTAATTTTGGCATATCAATATATAAAACTTATACCTATTATAATAAAAAATTATGTAGGGATTTAAAGCAATCCGGGGCCTAAAGAATAGCACAAAGAGAATTAATTATTGGAGAAGAACATAGTCGTTCTAACTCCATTTTTTCCCCTGTAGTATATTCTTTTAGTTTATGTGACAAAAAGAAAAATCTTTAAATCAGGAAGTGTTTCACATGAATCGTGAAACCTGGGTTATTGATTTACTATTTTATTACTGTCTGGTTCAAGAATGTGTAGAAAAATACTTGTTTCTATGACCTGAAATCTTGCAGCCTTACAAACTATCATTATAAAAACATTCAAATAATTGTTAAGGATGATATGCTTTATAATGGATTTATGTTGGCCTTTCTTTTTTGTTTAGTTTTAATGCTTAAAGGACCCAGTAAACATACTTACTTATTCAATCAAGGAAACAAAGAGGAAACAGCTTGGTGAGTACTTAATGTAAGAGAAGGCAGAAAAATGGAGAAAAATAT
Source organism: Rhinolophus sinicus (assembly GCF_057876585.1). Lineage (NCBI taxonomy): Eukaryota > Metazoa > Chordata > Mammalia > Chiroptera > Rhinolophidae > Rhinolophus > Rhinolophus sinicus. The sequence goes on from NC_142504.1 coordinate 25,684,509, forward strand.
TTATTCCCTTTAGCTATATTCCTTCCAATGGTCTTAATTACTATGCTCTTGCATTTATGCCCTGTATTATGTTATGTGATTGCAATATTTAATTACTAAAATAACAACAAAAAATACAGTGTATATATTTCTTTACCATAAGAGGTAAAAAAAGATAAAAGCATCTCATTCTTATTTAGTCATATGATAAAATATTTATGAATAAAATTCATAAATTTTTTGTTTGGGGTTTCCTTTGAAATACACCAGGATAGAATTACCATATGACCCAGCAATATCTCTTCTGGGTATCTACCCAAAAAATCTGAAAACATTTATCCGTAAAGATATATGTGCTCCGATGTTCATTGCAGCTTTGCTTACCATGGCCAAGACATGAAAACAACCAAAGTGTCCTTTGATAGATAATTGGATAAAGAAGACGTGGTATATATACACAATGGGATACTATTCTGCCATAAGAAAAGATGAAATAGTACCATTTGTGACAACATGGATGGATCTTGAGATTATTATGCTAAGTGAAATAAGTCAGAAAAAGTCAAGAACCATATGATTTCACTGATATGTGGTATATAAAACTGAGAACAACAAAAGAACAAGACAAACAAATGAAGAAACAAAACTCATAGACACGGACAACAGTTTAGTGGCTACCAGAGGGTGAGAGGGGAGGCAGGTGATAGATGAGGGTAAAAGGGATCAAATATATGGTGATGGAAGGAGAAATGACTCTGGATGGTGAACGCACAATGTGATATATAGATGATGTATTACACAATTGTACACCTGAAATCTATATAACTTTACTAACAATTGTCACCCCAATAAACTTTAATTAAAAAAAAATAGAAATACCCCAGGAAGAAACTTGGGGAGGAATAAATGAAATGAAATTGGCAAAGTGATAATAATTATTGCTATGAAGTGATGGGTGTATATGGGTTCACTATTTTCTTAGGCCAACTTTTGTATAAGATTAAAATTCCCCATCGTCAAAAGTTTTTCTTAAAACAATAATAAAATCATTGGGGGAACTACGTTATTATTATTATTAACTACACACAGGCTTTGTGTGGTTTTAAAAGTCATTTTACTATAATTGCCTTTTGAAATATTTATGAATGAATAAAGTTCTTAGAGCTAGAGGGCGCGATACATTTAGAAGTGTTGTTGATGCCAGTCCAAAAGGCCAGTGACATTCAGGATGAGGGATGGCCTAACACACATATCCCATTTCAACTGGCAGGTGGGGGCTGCTTTTCCATATGTGTGGTTATTCTTGGGGAGTTTTCTTCCTCTCCAAGTTTGTGTGGGGAAGCTCATGTCTACAAATATTGTTTTCCCTCTCATTGAACAATTTAAAAATTAACCTGTCAAGTAATGAATCTTTATTATAATCAAGTAACTGTGAAGGAATAGAATGATTTTCTTTTTCTTTTTTTTGCAATTTCCAAAAGGCGGTACAGAGAACAATTGCACAAAAGGAGATTAGTGAGTGAAATTGGTTAATGTTATTGACACAGCTTAAATAAGTGAGTCATTCTGTTTAGGGCGAATTTTCTATATTAAAATACTAGTTCAAAATGAGTAACATTTGTTTTGAAAGTTCATGATAATTTAAACATTTTAAATTATGAGCACTAAAATCTAAAGGAGAATGTTGAGAGGCTGATGAGAACAACTCTGGATGTCTCTGCCCAGCAGCCTTTCTATTTAACAATATAACTAGCCGGCTTTTTTTCCTTGACATATTGAATAAATTAAGCCCATTTTTTAGAGAAGAGTGACATCATTCATAAGGTGGTCAGAAAGTTAACTTTCTTTTGTCATTTGCATGACGAGGGCAGATTTTTAATTTACAGAGCCTCCAATTTTTCCTTTTGGGATTATGAGACTTAGAGTGAATCTTTTCTACAGAAAGCACCTGCCCATATGCTAAGAGAAATTTAAAAATTTCATGATGAAATTGAAATAGAAAAATAAAAGTTTAAAGTTTGACCTCAATGAAAGGAAGATAGTTTGAAATCTGAATATTTTAACTTAGTGTTTCAGTGAGTGAAAAACTGGAATGTCATTAAAAATACAGGGTGGCCGGATGGTTCATTTGGTTAGAGCATGAGCTCTTAACAACAAGGTTGCCGGTTCAATTCCCACATGGGATGGTGAGCTGTGCCCCCTGCAATTAAGATTGAAAATGGTGATTAGAGCTGAGCTGTGCCCTCCACAACTAGACTGAAGGATAACAACTTGACTTGGAGCTGATGGGCCCTGGAAAAACACACCCTTCCCCAACATTCCCCAATAAAAAATTAAAAAGAAAAACAATACAGCAGTTATTTTTGCTTTAAAGTTTTTTTTTTCTGTTATCCTAGAAAACATAGAAAAGGCATTCTTCACCTTAAAGTGAAGAATAAAAACCCTTAAAGAGATGAAGACACTTGAAACCTGTTCCTGCCCTTTGCATGCTTATAACTCTTAGAGGCACTGCATATAGTAGTTTAGCATCTGGACTTTGCATTTGGTAAAACCCAAACTACCTGGGTTTGATTTCCAGATCCTCCATTTATAAGCAGTATGACCTTTGGCAAATTAGTCACGTCTTCAACCTCCCCATTTATAAAATGCACACACTGTTGTAAAGATTAGGTTAAATTGTGTATACAAGGTACATAACAAGTAACTAGAACATTTATGGAATGTATTCAACAAACAGTTATTATGTGTTCTGGGATAGCATTTACATTTAATTTAAAATATATAGCAATGATACATCCTCTTCGGAAAATAATTGTTTTTAAAAGAAGTTTTAGAAACATATTTGTTGTACAGAATGAGGTAAAAATGCAGTGTGTATCTGCATAGTTGAATGATTCTGAACGTTGTTCTGAAATTCCCCGAAAGAGACAAAGTGTTCTCATTGGAAAACTACGTTCCTACATTTGGTTTGAATTAGTGTTGGATATCACTGCTCTTTTTTTTTTTTTTTTTTTCTAAAATAAGTGTTTGATAATCTCTACCTCACCCTGATGATGGCATCACTTTATTTATTTTATTTTATTTTATTATTTTATTTTATTGGATAGGCTTTTGATTGCTCAAAACTTTCACAAAGAAAAGTTGCAGTTTATACCTGGGCCTGTACCAGTTGTTAAAGCAATTGTTTGAACTTAAGAAAGTGTAGAAATGCATCTCCAGCTCACTGTTGTACAACTATAGGCAAACATAGAATATTTCTTCTCACTGCTTTCAATTCTTAATTATTAATATTTTCACCAACCTCCGAATTAAATCAATGTTATTGTGGCTCCAATGAAAAGCTTCTTGTCATACAAGTGCCAGTATTTTCTCCAAAAGCTATTTCTTATCTAATAAGACCTGACTGTTTGAAATTCAATGACCCTCCATTTTATTCCTTAGGGGTGTTGAGAGATCAGAGACAGAATTCAGCCACCTATTGCTGGAGAAGAAAAGGAGACCCAGCCGTTTAAAACTGCCCAAGTGCTCTCAAAATGCGTATGGATCACTCAGAGAAGAGGGGCTAGGATCCCTGGGATCCTGAGAAGTTGATAACACTAACCAGGTTCTAAGATAATTTTATAGCTTTTTGTTCTTCAGACATTTAATCTTCATATAAAACACTTTTGCACATGTGATTGTAATTATATAGCTTTCTATCGATTAAGTAGCCATTTGCCTCAGACGTGGTTAAATAAACATGAAATCAGAAGTAGAAATTGAGAGGGGATGGGACTGTAAAGATTATTCAGTCCGTAGTTATATATTGCTCTTCAGTGACTAAGGCCCAACAAGAGAAAACCAAATAATACACCCCAGCATTTAGGGTAATTTGAATTGAAAGTGAAGGCTTGATGTCTGGTCTGAAATTGCTTTATTTGTGCAGATCATCTCTTGCCGAGACATTTCCTGTCACATGGGTCCATATTGAGAAATTTGGCTGGTACTCTTTTTATGTTTAGCTTCCTCTTCTAGGTATTTTTGCCTTTTCCTGAAATCATAGGGCTTTACAACATTATTTCAGCTAAATAGGAGTGCATTTCAAACACAGTTTCTTTCAAAGTATATTTTTTTCAAAACTTTAATTCAGGGAGTTTCTTCAACTTCTGGTTTGGCACAACCCTTCTTTTGAAAATAATGAAGTTTAATATTCCACTTATAAATGTCTACCAGCCATGAAGATATTCAGTTTTGTAGGCCAGACTCAGGTAGGAAAACATACCATTTAGATCTTAAAATATATATATTGGCACACTTGACAAAAATTTTAAAGGGATAATCTGTGGTACAAATTTGTTTTCGTGAGGGGTGATATTTAAATCAGTTTTATTTTTTATTAGGATTATTTATTGGCATTTATTGTTTATTTTCTAATTGCTAAATTAATGCACATAAATTGGAGAAAATCTAGAAAATATATAAAAATTAAAGTAAAATTCTATTTTGATACAATCACTTCAAATATTTTCCAATCTTTATATGTATACATATGTGGTTTTTTAAACAAAATTAATCTCATGTTGAACATGATTTTTCTTATTGAAATTTACTTTTATTATGTAAAATTATAGATGGAAATTATGAGACATAATGTTAAAATCTGGAAAGACTGATGGCAGCTCAATTTATAATCTCCTTGGGTAGAATATGTACCTTTCACATGGTTTTAATTTTTAAAACTTCTCTTAATTCATAACATTTTTATTTTTTTCCTCACTCTTTGAGAAAGCTAAGTAAGTATAATAGTCAAATTGTCAAAGAAAGTCACTGCTCTAGAAAAGAAGCATAGTCTTCAACAGGAGACGGGGATGAAATGAATAAGCTATATATCAAATTCAAGTTTTTGAACAAATTTTCCTTGTGAGAGGACAAGTATTTGACAAAAATAAAGAATATCAGATCAAGTCAGCAAGTATAACTCAGAAAATCTAAAGAACCATTGCAAATTGAATACTTCTCATTCTAGGAGATAATTCAAAGTTAATACAGCAATGAATAGAGGTAATGGTTTTGAAAACATTATTTGAAAGTAAAACATTATATGAAACTAAAACAGCATATTAATTATCAATAACCTTCAAATAAAGAATATAGAAAAATATCAACAGAATAAACAAACAACGATATCAAACATGTAACAAAGAAATAATAAAAATAACATCATTAAAACGAAATGGAAGAAAGAGGTATGATTTACGAAACTGAAAGCTGTTTTTTAAAGATAGTAAGCCAGACATACATTTGAAAAACTGGATCATCAGTGAAAGAGTATGTATGCAAACAAACAAAACACAGAATGAAGTAGGTAAAATAACTAAAGATATAAAAGATATTGACAAGTTATCAAATTATGTTGTAAATAATGATTTCACAGTACATTAGAAAACCAAATTAAATGAACAAAGAATGTAAAAATGTGAAGTGACAAAAATTAGTAAGAGATGAAAAAAACAACTTGAGAAGAATAGTAGCCACGAAGTATATTGTATTACTAATTGAAAGTTTTCTCTCAAAGTACCAGCCAAAAAATTATTATAAAGTACAACATAAGGAATAAAGTCAATAATATTGCAATAACTATATATAATGTCAGATGGATCCCTAGACTTAGGGTGATCACTTCATAAGTTATAGAAATGTCTAATCACTATGTAATACACCTGAAACCAATATAATATTATCTGTCAACTATAATTGAAAAAAAAAAGTTTGTTTTAATTTAATTATACATAATTCCTACCACATATTCAGGGAACATGCTAATCCCTAGTCATTCATTTAACAAATAGTTCATAGTCACTTACTATGCATCAGCTACTCTACTGGCACTGGGACACAACAGTGAGCGCACAAATTCCCTGCCTTCATGAAGCTTGCATATTAGAGGAGGACCCCAGTAGCTGGAAAAAAGGAAATAAGGAGAATAGTAGGAGATGAGCCCAGTGAAGTAACCAAGGCTAAGTAGCAAAGGATACTGAAAGAACTTTGGCTTAAGATGTAAAGATATTGGTGGGTTTTGAGCAGAGGAATGACATGATAGGAAATGCCTTTTATAAGAAGAGTCAAACAACTCTGCTGTTGTTTGAGAATAGACTGAGGTGGGGGGATGGACCTCCATGGGACCTCCAGATAGGAGGTTATTGCAATAATTCAGGCAAGAGATGATAGGGAATTGGATCAGTGTATCTACTAGAAGTGATTAAATGTAGTTGGGGTCATGGTATAATGCGAAGTTAAAAGGACAGGATTGGCTGACAAAGGGTGTAAAATAAAGAATAGAATCAAGGATGATTCCAGTTTACATTTGTTTTTTGCCTGAGGAAATGGAAGAATAGAGTTGCTCTTTAATGAGACAGGCAAGACTGTGAGAGGATTGGGGAAGAATACCAGGACTAAGATTTGGGAAGGATAAGTTTGAGAGGACTGGTAGACATTGTGGGGAGATGTGAAGTAGGTTGTCATACATAAGAATCTAAGGGTCTGGAGTTCAGGAGAGAAGCCAGGACTAGGAATATACATCAGGGTATCTTAGACATGCCAATGACATTTAAAGCAACAAGAATTAATGAAATCACCAAGGCAGTGTGTGTAGACAGGGAAGAGATGAGGGCCAAGAACTGAGCCCTGAAGCATTCCAACATTTCTACTCACATGTCCTGAATAAATTCAGCTATCTAATATATTTAATCTAGTATTTGCTACATTTATTTTTCTAAAGAATATGTTTCCTTTTTGTGGTTCGCCTATTAAAATTCCTAGGAGCTTGTATTATGTCGAACATCTTCTGGGAAATAATATAGCGCATTGCTTCATCTTTCCACTTAATGTTGCTTATGCAAACAGAGCTATGAAATCCTTATTTGACTTTATTCCAATGAGTTTTCATATCAAATTGAAAAGAAGACAGGCTAATTAATTTGATAAAAATATCAGTGGTATGAGGTTCTACCCCCTTTTGCTTTATTTAAAATGATAATTATCAAATGCTGATCAAAAACAAGGAAGATATTTCAAGTCATTTGTTTTCTTTCCTTTTTTAAGATTTAAACAAAATTTTAGAAAATGATTTTAACATGTTCAAAGAAAGACTTTTCCCTCCTCCGTAACTATAATTTCTCCAAGTATCTGATTATCTTCATGAAGGATATATTTTGTTTGTCTCAGTTAGCTGGAGGTTCTCTCTCTTTTAATATATTTGAGTGTCTCAAATAAATAAATAAAAAATGTATTGCAAAAATTGGAAAATAAAGTTTAAGATTTTGATTCAATATGCAGTAAACATACAAAGAAATTTTGATTGTTTCAGCTTATGTCACCTTTTAAATATGAACATAAAGTTCATACATATAACTCTTGAATTTATTTTAACAAATAAATACTATCCTAAGATTCCTGAAATAAAATCTACTTCTGGGAACAATTTAAATGTTAAGAAACAATGCTGTATACCACAAATTAAAATTTCTTCTATTTTTTCTTTGGATAATATCCCCCTGAAAAAATGCCCTATTTTTATACTTTAACTTTTGCTACATTGTTCTCTATTTTTTGATGCCAAAAATGTAGACTTTTAACCAACTATATCCCGCCAAATAGTATAATATTCATCCTCAAAGAGAATATATGCTATTCAGGGAGTTCTTGTTACTATGAAGGATGCAAACAGAAAATTTGCAATGCCCGCCTTGGAGAAGCTTGGTGGTCAAAATCAGTAAGCATTATTCTTATTATTTACCTGACTTTTCTTAGCTTAACCTGAGATTAGAGCATCGCTTTAACTCTGGGTGTTAACAGAAAGTACAAGCATTTCGGCTCATAGTTAAAAGATCTTCTTTCACAAACTAAATCAAAACCCTGATGACAGTATTCTTATCACTGTTACAAGAAAATTTCAATTTAGGCAACATTTTTTTTTTTTAAAGCTTGTTGTTTTAGAGCCTCTCGGAGAGTGCATATTTCCCTGGAATCCAGAACAATGCCAACATCCATCAGTGTTTTCATAAGGAAATGCACAGAAGATGAATATTCAGGAGATTTCTGGAAGTCCTATGTTGTTTTGGTCCCTTAGCTATCGAAATGAACAAAAGAAAATGTGAAAGCAGGGTTTCCTGAATCAACTTCTATAAAGCATGAAGCTTACCTGATATGTCACTCCCGGAACCAGAAACATGACTGCAAAGGCTAGATGTCATCTGCTCAGTCCTCTTATCTCATTAGAGAGAAGTCCGTCTAAAACCAAGCTCATAACCACATGTTAACAAACAGGAATAGTTGAGCCTGACTACAACTAAGATATGGAATGAGAACTGTACTGTGTTAGCCAAACAAATTATTTCTTGGTAATTTATCAGAAGGTATGCATAGGCCACTGCAGTCTGCAGCTCTGTGAGTGTTTTGGAGCTTCATCGTGACTAAGTGCTGTGAACATTACATTGCCCATGAGGACTTCAGTTTCCTAGTTTATAAAATTGTAATAATAATAATCATGATGATAACAATAATAGTAATACCTAACTAAACATCACATGCTCTGTAAAGAATTGAGTGAAGTTATGTCTATGAAAGTGATTGCACAATGCTGAGTTTGATTTGTAAAAGACAGTAAAGGATGCAAAAATCAATGACTTCTAAATACGTCATATATCACATAGTTACTAAATGTCTCCTCTTTCAGCATCAGTACGGTGGAGTGCTGACCAGTGTTAACAATGGACCATTTAATGTCCAATTGTGGAGAAAGAGAAAACAGGGAGATGATGTTCCCTTTCCCACTGTAAATGCCCCAGCTTCAGGGCAGGCTTTTGTGAAGGAGAGTAAAGATGTTGTGAGGTTCAAGTTTTAATTTAGAATGGGTGAGTGTTTCTTTCATTTCCCTCTTCCTTCTTCCCTGCCTCCCTCTTTCCCTCCCTCCCTTCCTTTTCCCTTCCCTTCCCTTCCCTTCCCTTCCCTTCCCTTCCCTTCCCTTCCCTTCCCTTCCCTTCCCTTCCCTTCCCTTCCCTTCCCTTCCCTTCCCTTCCCTTCCCTTCCCTTCCCTTCCCTTCCCTTCCCTTCCCTCTTCTCCTCTCTCTCATTTCCTGTATGGTAATCCATTGTGTAAATATACCACACTTTTTTTTATCCATTCTATTATTTATTGGAATTGGGTTTGTTTCTAGTTTGAAGGCTATCACAAATAATTCTGCTATTAACATTCCTGTTAATACATGCACGCCACATACCTTAGAGTGTATGGGTACACACTGTATATATCTTAGCTAAATATACTTAAGAATAGATCTTGTGTCATAAGTTATGTACACACATTCAACTTTAGAATATATTGTCAAATAGTTTTTCAGGTTACTTGTTCTACTTTACACTCCTTCAAGCAGTGTATTAGTTGCTTCATACTTTTACTAGTACTTTGTGTTGTCTTTTATTTTAGCTATACTGATGTGTTTGCAATAGTATGCCATTGTGTATCGCACTGCCTTTCCCTGATGACTTATGAAGATGAGTACATTTTCATATATTTGGTCATTTAGATATCCTGTTTTATGAAATATTTTATTTTTATTTGATTGCTTGACTATTATTTATTTGCATGAGTTCATAATATATTATTAATACATATCTTTTTATTTTCCTTTGGTTATATGAGTAACAAATATCTTCTCTGAACTCTGTGGCTGTCTTTTTACTTTCTTAATGGTGTCTATTGATGAATAGAAAATTGGAGTTTTACTGCTTCAGTAGAACATTTTACAATTTTTTTTCTGTGTGGATACTGCCTTTGGGGGGGGGGTGTCCTAAGTTTTCATTTAATTTCCCAAATGTATTCTGGAAGCTTTATTATTATTTTTTTTTCATATTAAATCTACAATTCATGTGAATTGATTTCTTTTTCTAAAACTTTTTAAAATTTTTTTAAAGTTTCTTTTTTTTTTTTTAAATTGGGGCATATTGGGGAATAGTGTATTTCTCCAGGGCCCATCAGCTCCAAGTTGTTGTCCTTCAATCTAGTTGTCGAGGGCGTACTCCAAGTCCAGTTGCTGTTTTTCAGTCTTTAGTTGCAATGGGCACAGCCCACCATCCCATGAGGGAATTGAAACCACAACCCTGTTGTTCAGAGCTCGCGCTCTAACCAATTGAGCCATCCAGCCGTGAATTGATTTCTTTAGGCATGGTGTGAGATCTGACTAATACATATTTTTATCCTAGCCTGAATGTCTCATGACTGAACATGAGTTTAAATTACTGAAATGACACTGCTAGTACAAGTGAATTAGTTAAAAACCTATAGTATCTGTCAAAGAAGTTCTCAAGCTGAGGGAAGGAGATCCAACACAGCACATTTGAAAGTCATTGTTTGAGGAAAAATAGAGCTATTTTGTTGAAACATCACCGAGTTCAATTCGCTATGTAGTATATCAAATATTTCTGAAAAGAAAAAAAAAAGAAAGGAAACTGTGACTTTTGATTGAAACATTTTTATTGTGAGAAGCCTGTGGGATATGAAGGTATATTTACTCTTGAAGTAAATGGAAGAAGCCACTTCCTAGGGACAGCTAGGAAGAGTAAGTTTCTGGCGAGACTGGAGGCCCTGTTTCATCGTGCTACAGTCAGTGGTAGTCTATGATTTTCTGTAACCACTTTAAGAAACTTGGTGATGGACTGCCATGTCATTTCCTTTGTGGTTGGAGCCTCCAATTACTAAGTTCAAGTATAATATCCTCTATAGGGGAGAAGCCCCTGCTATCGCTGTAGCAATCAAGAGTTTCTCATAGTACTGCAGGATCTTTGCAATTTGAAATAACGACAATGTAAACTTTTTAAGGATAAGTCTACACTCTTAAGTCATTGGTGGCATGACTTCATACCTATTGCTTGTAAATATAAAATGAACTTCTGCCCATTTAAAGGAAATTTTCTGGCCATCTGTCTCCTCTTTATATATTAATCTGTAATCTGGTCCTCTTGGAGAACTGTCTACTAAAGTCTCACTCTCTGGATTCCCCTCCAATGGATTTACACAAATCCATTGACTATCTTATTGAACTCTCTCTCTCTCTCTCTCTCTCTCTCTCTCTCTCTCTCTCTCTCACACACACACACACACACACACACACACACACACGTCTTCAGTCAACTCTTGGACTTGGCTAGTCCCTGGACCCTGCATATATTTTATTTTGCACACAGAAAATACATAGTTTTTAAAATTTTTATTCATAAAATATGCCAATTTCTAAGTGACATGTGCTATGTTCCAAGTGTTTTACAAATATAAACTTTTGACTTTTCATAACAACTCTTTGAAGTTGATACTATAATTATTGTCGTTTTCTCAGATGATAAAACTAAGCCACAGAAAATTAAGTAACTTTTCCATGGTCATGCAAAGACATGTCTCTATATTATCATTAATAATAATAATCAATGACAAGTGCATCCAGAAGATATAAGGGACATTGCCAGCAATTTATATATACCATTGCATTTAATTATCTTAAACCCCTTCCCCCCAAATAAAGATTGGTTCAGAAAACTTAAGCGAATCAGCCAAGATTACAC